>NC_092376.1:124376500-125626500 GCF_030028105.1 Mobula birostris
ATGAGATCTTCTGTTGATAATTTAAATCTTAAGCTCCTAAGGTTTCAGTTTATTTTAACAAATTCAGGCAGACACCCAGGATACATAAGGGCAAATTTATGCTTAACTGGACAACAGATTCACAGCAAAAAAGCTGCTGCACCTTTCCCTGATTTCAACTTTGCTCTGGTATAAATGGTCAGTTCCTAAATAGTTCTCTATGTTTTAAAGCTCCCTCTTATAACATAGCTTTACTGCATTTCATGATGAATGGTAAGAATTTTTCTGTCAGCTGAATGTGTTCTGCCTTTTTAAGGAATGAAAATATATGATAATTATCGTTTAGCTATATCCTCCAGCACTATTTCAGATTACATATGCTCTGATTTGTACCCACCAAGAAAATTCACTTGTAAAAGAAAATACTTGATACAGTCAGTTTCTATATTACAGCAAAAATGAAAAGATTACCTGAGGCATCAAGAGCTTAATATTTCAGAGAATAGTAAGTGTGGGAGTGAAATTAAAAAGAAACTAGGAATGCAAAGAGAGTGTACAGAATATTTTAAAAATACAAGATAATCCAAAAAGATGTATAAATGCATAAAATACAAAAGAGCCTCTTTGGGACCAAAAAGATAGCCTATGTTTGGAGGTATAAAATGTAGGCAAATTTCTTCCAACATTTTCTGTGTTGTCTCTGTAGAAGATTGGGATCATGCTGATGTTGTAGAAACATGAAATATGGGTTAGGATAAGCATAATTAAAGAGGAAGTATTAAATCACTTAGTATCTGTAAGATTGAGTAACTCATTGGATAAGGTTGAAATATATCCCAGGTTGTTAATAGTAGCAGGGAAGGAAATTATAGTGTTTTGTACCATCATATTTCAATACATCCCAGCTACAGAACTGGTTCTCGAGGATAAGAGGACTCCTAGCATGGACTTTTAATGTAAATGATGTATGGGATAAGCAAAATACTTGCATGTCACTTGGTTTAACTTTAGTAATTGGCAAGTTGTTGGAATTATGCTTAAGGGTAAAATAAACTTTCATTTAGCTAGGCATAAATTAAGATCAATCAGCATATATTTGTTAAGTAAAAGTTATACCTGACTAAAGGTGAAATTCCTTGAGGAGGTAAAAAAGAGGGTTGATAATGGTAATATATTTGATGTTACCTATCTCAATTTTAACAAGTCTTTGACTAAATCTAACATGCAGGATAGCCAAAATATAAAAAACAAAGAGATTTAAGGGGATGAAGGAAATTGGATCCAAGTCTGTCTCTGTGACAGGAAGCAAGGAACAATGATTGATGGTTGCTTTAGTCACTGAAATCATTTTACTCGTGGGTTCCTCCAGCTTTAGTACTACATTCCACGTATTTGGTAATGTACGTTAATGAATTAAATATATTTAAAGAGCTTAAGTACACTTGCAAATGAGTTGGCTGTGTATTTAACTGAGAATAATAACTTTAAACCACAGAACGATATCTGGTCAGTTAGACCAAAAAGCAGTAATAGACCATCAGTCTAGAAAGGTGATGCAATATCAATTACTTCAAAAGACTGGAAGTAGAGTAAATACTGAAAGGCTTTTATTAACAGTAAATGGACCAACATCCATGCTGAATATCTGTCCTGGACTGAGGGAGGAGCAGTGACACAATCACCTTTATTCAGGGGTCTGTGGGAGGAGCCACAGGAGCAGTCAGCAGAGGGACGTGTCCAGGCATGTCCAGACAGGTAACCCAGTTACAACCTATATATATAGTTTACCACAAAAGGTGAGAGAGATAATTTAGGGAGATAATCACACAATAAATAGAAGGCTACAAGAAGTTGAAAAGCAGAGGGATCTTGTCTACATATCCTGAAAAGATGGTTCAAAATGGCAAACAGAATGTTTTCCTTTAATAGTTAAAACATAGAAAAATGGGGGAATTATTCTAGAATTGTACATTAGACCTCGGATTGAGTATTATACACAGTTACTGTATTATACAATGTTACTGGATATTTGCAATTAAACTAAGAAAGGTGTAAAGGACTTTTGCAGAGATGTGGTTAGGTCAGGAAACATCATCTATGAGGAAAGATTGGATTTTCTTTGGAACAGAGGAGCCTGAGGGAAGATATCATTAAAGCGTATTAAATTAACAAGGAACTACTTAGAATATAGAGGAATGATCTATTCATCTAAAAAAGGACATAGATTTTAAAAACACAAACAACCGGAATTTTGCAGATGCTGGAAATTCAAGCAACACACATCAAAGTTGCTGGTGAACGCAGCAGGTCAGGCAGCATCTCTAGGAAGAGGTGCAGTCGACATTTCAGGCCGAGACCAGGACTAACTGAAGGAAGAGTGAGTAAGGGATTTGAAAGTGGGAGGGAGAGGGGGGAGATCCAAAATGATAGGGGAAGACAGGCGGGGGAGGGATAGAGCCAAGAGTTGGAAAGGTGATTGGCAAAAGGGATATGAGAGGATCATGGGACAGGAGGTCCGGGAAGAAAGACGGGGGGGGGGGGAACCCAGAGGATGGGCAAGGGGTATATTCAGAGGGACAGAGGGAGAAAAAGGAGAGTGAGAGAAAGAATGTGTGTATAAAAATAAGTAACAGATGGGGTATGGGGGGAGGTGGGGCCTTAGCGGAAGTTAGAGAAGTCAAATGTTCAATCCAGCAGGTTGGAGGCTACCCAGACGGAATATAAGGTGTTGTTCCTCCAACCTGAGTGTGGCTTCATCTTTACAGTAGAGGAGGCCGTGGATAGACATGTCAGAATGGGAATGGGATGTGGAATTAAAATGTGTGGCCACTGGGAGATCCTGCTTTCTCTGGCGGACAGAGCGTAGATGTTCAGCAAAGTGGTCTTCCAGTCTGCGTCGGGTCTCGCCAATATATAAAAGGCCACATCGGGAGCAAAAAAGATCCAAGAGGAAAAGAGCAAATACTTTTTCACAGAGGAGATCGTAGACAGTAGGCGGTAGGAACTTACTGAGGGAGGTGGAGGCAGAAACTCTTTATGAATTTAAAAGTACCTGACAATGGACCTGGTACTGGAGGATGGAATTAGGTTGGGCAGCATTTTCACAAACTGTCCAAATTCAATGGGCTGTATAGTATCCTGTGCTGTAAGTTGTCACTGAAGATATGATGTAATTATATTGATGAAAAACTCAAACGAGTATCAATGTTAGTGTTATTTTTGCAAGAAATAACAATTGTGATAATATCACAAAATACATCTTTGGGAAGAATGCTGAGCAGAAGTCATAGACATGCAATAGTTCTAACATTTCAGATTGTACAATGTTTTCATGTGTCATGGAAAAGAATATTGTGTGAGCTCAGTGCTCTTCAAGATATTGGGTCTAAGTGCTCGTTGAATAAGACGTGCAGACACACAGAGGTGACAGGGTTTGTCATGTCAGATACAGTGCATATTGATGTCAGTCTGGACCTCAAATAGCACTGGAGGATTGAGGACTATCTGGTACTTGCTGAGAGGTCACTGCATCACTGCTGTTGGGCAGTTGTGACATGTTGATTTTTCTCAGTTTCACCTTTTTCAATATTTTATCTATTACTTCACTCAACAGATGTTACTCTGTGTTTCTCCCAATCCTTGTTCTGAAACAAATATCCCCTCAGATTTGCAGTGGATAACTCTTTGTGGTCCCAATTCACCTCTTCTGCTCTTTCCCAATTGTCTGTTCAGACACCCAAGATTCATCTCCACACAACCCTCCCTTGATTATCTCTCCAAATCCTGCAGCTCGCACATAATCAGTTCCTCTGGCATTTTTCCCCACCAAATGTCCCGCCTCCAGTTTTCACATCCAATCTATACCACCAATACGCCCACATCCTATCCAGCTGGACATCCCTGCTGATTATCCACTCCTCACACGAAAACACAGGAAATAGGAGTAGGCCTCCTGGCCCCTCAAGCCTGTCCTATCATTCAATATGATCATTGCAGGTCTACTCCAGGCCTCAGCTCCTCCTCTGTGCTGGATTCCCAATCTTTCAAAGGTTTATCTGCCTCCACGTAAATACTTCTAATGATCCAGCATCCACAACTTTGGGGCAGAGAATTCCAAAGATTTATGACCCTCTGTGAGAAGCAATTGCTACATGCCTCAGTTTTAAATGACTGACTATTCATATTTAAACAATGTCACCTCATTCAAGATCCTCCCACCACAGAAAATATCTTGACATTGACCCTGTTTAGCCCCTTTAGAATCTTATGTGTTTTAATCAGAGCCTTCCACCTCATACAAAATTTGTTCACATCCTCCACACACAGGACCTCTTCAACATATGTTTCTATGTATTAAAGAAAGTTTAAGCCATATAGTACACAACTGTTCCAGTTACTGACATTACCCTTAACATTAATCACTATTATAAATATTCTTAATCCCTCTTCATCATATTTTAATAATACAGAAGGAAAAGAGTGGAATTTCATCCTCTGACAAACTAGAATTAAAATTCAGAAATACTATGTGTTTAGCATACAATACATACATAGGGAGAATTTCTAGCTCAAAGTCCTTAATAACAGATCAGATGTGTACACTTCTTGTTAATCAAATTGTGTATGATTTTTCTTATTGGACATTTTAAGTGAGAACTCCAAAGTTAACTTAAATTTCTTACTTATCCAAGCAAGTTCATTCGACTCAATGCTCGAGTTTGCTGGTCTCATTGTAACTAAAGCTGATTTTAAATGGTCAATGCATCAGTGCTATGTATGTCATAATCCTTGCATTTGGGAGTCACTTAAAATGCAATCAGAACTCCTACAAGCAGAACCCTGTTGATATAAAAAGTAGATATTGAGAACTTTCTACCATGAAGTGTATCACTTTGAAGAAAATAATAATGAGTGAGTGGCAATATATAGGTGAATCTGAAGCTGAAATAATTTTGCTCATTGTATTTGAATTTCTGTTTGATAATTGCATTGATAACACAGTACACCTATTATTATAATTCATTTTAAATTAAGAACATCATTCAAGTCAATCAGGCCATCTTTGTTTGACTGAGAAGTTTTCCGTTTACTTCCAGTAAACCACTTTGAGCAATAAATGCAGCTCTGTTTCACTAGAAGAGTTTTAGTTATGAAGCTATTAGTGCACTGAAACAGGGTTTTTTTTTGCTGCTTTATGAACATTTCCTTTCGCAATCTTTCATCTCGTCATAACATGCAAAAAAATGTGTAATTGTAGGGGTGGAGTGTAGGTTTTAACACAAAGGTGACATTGTCTACAGAATGGAAACTTTCCAGAATATGCCTGTGATATGCTGGTGAGAAATAGTGTGGTTGATCATAGGATGTTTATATTTTAGTTGTTCTAATGGAACATTTTTACATTCATCTGTTGCTTTCACGTCAGCTGTACAGTAAAAGTTGATGGTCACATGTGGCTTGAAAGGAAATTGGCCTGAGCTGAAATTAAATGATTCAAACCTCAGCCTTTTAGTGTGTGAATGATGACGGTGGTTAATATAATACAGAAGACAATTTAATAAAAGTATTCCAGATGAAGACCACAATATCATTAGACATAAGATCAGAAATAAGCAATTTGGCCCATTGTGTCTGCTGTGTCGTTTGATCATGGGTGATTTAATTTCCCTCTCAACCTCATTTTCCTGCCTTCTTCCCATAACCTTCCCATAAACATACAGCTGTGGAGGCCCGATCATTGAGGGTGTTTAAGGAGGAGATTGATAGGTTTCTAATTAGTCAGGGTATAAAGGGATATGGGGAAAAAGCCGGAAACTGGATCTAGATGGGAGAATAGTTTAGCTCATGGTGGAGTGGCAGAGCAGACTCGATGGACCGAATGGCCTACTTCTGCTCCTTTGTCTTGTGATCTTGTGAAATCAGAAGCTGTGCTTGACAGCAGAGATTAGGGCACATCTGGGGGTTTTGGATGCTGCCTTCCATTTGTGGAATAAGACGGCTCTTAGGCTTGCAAGAGCTGCACTTTCCTGCACCATCAGGAAGGCAAAATAGGATTATTCACAGGGAATTTGCAACCTTTTCTGTGGCACCAGAGGCACCAGGCACATGTGGCAAGGCATTCAGATCATAACGGACTGCAAGTCTACCCTGCACATCAACGTCAACTGATAGGTTAAATGTCTTTTACACACGGTTTGATGCATGGGACAATGTGCCAGTGAGGAAGGTACCACCTCCTCCCCATGGAACAGGCACTCTGGCTGGCTGCAGCTGATGTGATGAAGACCCGAGCCAGGATCAACCCACGAAAATCTGCGAGGCCTGATAACATATCCAGTTGGGTACTGAGGGACTGTGCAGCCCAGCTACTAGAGGTTCTAACAGACACCCTCAACATCTGTTTGGAACAGTCCACGGTCCCTGTAGACTACAAGGCAGCCACTATCATCCCAGAGCCCAAGAGGACCACAGGAACCTCCCTTAACGGCTAAATTCCAGTGGCAATAACCTCAACAGTAACAAAGTGCTTCAAGCAGTTCATTAATGATCACATTAAATTCCATCTTCCTATTACATTAGAAGCTTTCCAGTTTGCTAATCACTCAACTTGGTCCGCTGACGATGCCATAGCCTCTAACCTCCACTCCAGCCTGTCCCAACTGGAAAATAGTTTCTCATATTACCAGAATGCTGTTTATCGACTTCAGCTTAGTGGTTAATATGATCATCCCTCAGAAGCTGGTAGGTAAAATACCCTCATTGAGTTTCAACATATCTTTGTAACTGGATCTTGGACTCTTGACAGAAAGACTATCAGTCTATTTTGGCAGCAACATCTCTAGCTCCATCTCACTGAGCACTGACAATCCCTGGGCTAGATGCTCACCCCACTGCTGTTCAAACAGCAGACATATATATATCTTAATTCCTTTCACAACAAATTCTACAGGGGCACAATTGAGAGCATCCTGACTGGCTGCATCACTGCCTGGTATGGGAACTGTACTTCCCTCAATCGCAGGACTCTGCAGAGAGTGGTGCAGACAGCCCAGTACATCTGCAGATGTGAACTTCCCACTATTCAGGATATTTACAAAGACAGGTGTGTAAAACGGGCCGAAGGAGCACTGGGGATCTGAGTCACCCCACCCTCAAACTGTTCCAACTGCTACCATCTGGGAAACGATCTGCAGTATAAAAGCCAGGACCAACAGGACAGCTTCTTCCACCAGGCCATCAGACTGATTAATTCATACTGAGACAACTGTATTTCGATGTTATATTGACTGTCCTGCTGTACGTGCTATTTATTATAAATTACCATAAATTGCACATTGCGCATTTAGACGGAGACGTAATGTAAAGATTATTACTCCTCATGTATGTGAAGGGTGTAAGTAATAAAGACAATTCAATTCAATTCTCCAACATCACAATTTTAAGCAAATTAAATCTCATTCAGTCACTTATCAAGGTCCTTGCAAAAATAATTAGTTCTTCCAGAAAATCAAATTGAGACCCTGCGAGTGAGAAATAAAATTATACATCCGACCAAGTTAAATCCTTTACGTCTTGAAGCATTTTGTCCTGCACTGGTTCTTCGATCTTGGGTGGTTCGCCATCTTGTTTCTTGGTTTGTTGGATGAAATGGTGGGCATCCACAGAAAATCAATTCACAATACTTATACAAAAAAAACCTGACCTGAATACAACAGGATTACAATCCATAAGTTCTTGTACACTTTCTATTTTGTACTTCAAAATAACTCAGTATCACACTGTCATTTCCAAATATTTCTCAGTTACAACATTACTGAACATATTTTACACACAAATTTATACACTTGGAACAGTGAAAGTTTTAACTCACCAAATCCCTTGATGTGATTTAACTGAACTAATTCCCAGTTTCATAGTAGAGATCTTGGACACTCATCTATTCCAATATTGTCTCATTATAGCTGGTGCTCCTTATAACTGTAGCTTCAATAAATCCTTTATCAATATTGTTTTTCCTCCATTGATTTCGCCCTGAGGATTTCTGGTAAATAGGGTAGAGATACTAACTAATAATTCCACTTTTAACAATTTATATCTTTTGTTAGTTTCTATAGTTCATTGCGTTTCTGTTGCTTGTCCATGACTGCATCAGCCACACCTTGTTCTTGTATAGCTATTTTTTTCAAGTTGATTTTTTAAAATTCAGTAAACCTCGTTTTCATCCTTCCACATGTGGAGCTTTTTAACATTACATCTTTGGGTTTAATTAACCTGGGTTACAGTGTGCTCAGGGAATGAGCATCACAGACACTGTCTCCAAATATTTTTAGACCACCTGTGTTAAAGATATCTGAAGAAATATGACGTGTGTGAAGTCACCCAAGTGGCAGAGAAAAGGTGTAAATTTAGAAAGCAATTCAGGTTTATTAGGAATGGTCCAGAAACATCAAGAAGTATGACAGAAACACAGGGTGAACTAGGATCCATTTCTCTGCCTTAAATTTCTGCGACAGATGACTGTTTTTTTCTGCAGCTCATGGTATGCCTTCTTAGCATTTAGGAATTTTCCCTTTGTTTTGGAAATCCTTTGTATTTTAGAAATAGTTTCAAATTTGGAAACCTTTTATAAGATAGAAATCCTCTGTGAGTTTAAATGTGATTTCAGAATTTTATCCAAATTTAAATGTGTATCACTAAGAATAAGTGAACTGTGTTTTTAACTAGATGTGTGAAAGTTGCAGTAAGGACCCAGCACTCAAATAGTGGGTATTGGGTATTCTCCACATGCTGTGGAGAATAAACAGCGAAAGGAACTAGTCTTTGAAGATTGGATAATTACTGTATTACCTACCTTTAGTGAGAGTACTTGTGGATATTTATATCAGAAAGGGCTTACGGTCTTCTTTTGAGTTCAGAACTTCACAGTCAGCAAACCCAATATGATCACAGTTGCCACTGAACATGGTCACATTATACCAAAAGATTTAATTTTAGAAAGAATTATTAGTTAGCAGTAGTCCAACTCAGAGTGTGCTTGACAAGTGCAATGGCACTCCACCCAGTATGGTAAAATGGTTGACGTCCTGGTTCTGGTGGTTGCTCTGGTCAATATTATGAATGTATCAATAGTATATGGGATACTACCCCGACTGCTCCTGAAATTGAATATGATAAATATGTTATTCTTCAGGTCAGAGACTGGAATGATGAAGGGACTGAAGATAGGGCAGGATGCAGTTTAGACAGACCAAATCCTGCTATACAGCCCTGCCATTTTGGTCCAGATGCAGATACAGATACAGTTTTTACACTATCTTGTCCTAGATCATAAAAAAAAACTTGCACTTCTAATAGGAACACCAAATGCTTGCTGTTGGATTTGTACTATAATCAAACCAACAACTGATACAAATGCAATGGATGAATGAGACATACATTTTCAGAAAGCAGCTGGACTATCATCAGGGTAAAATGATTAACGTGAAATTGAGTCACAAACAAAAGAAAATCTGCAGATGCTGGAAATCCGAGCAACACACACACACACACACACACACACACACACACAGAATGCTGGGGGAACTCAGCAGGCCAGGCAGCATCTGTGGAAAAAAGTACAGTCCTACCGAAAGGTTTCTGCCCGAAACGTTCACTGTACTTTTTTCTATAGATGCTGCCTGGCCTGCTGAGTTCCTCCAGCATTTTGTGTGTGTTGCTAGAGTGAAATTGAAACATATTTTGTACAAATATTATAACTATATACAGTGAACCAACATCCTAAACATTGTGGGATAATGGATATTGAATCAATGTTGCAAGAATTGACTTTTCATACGTATAAATCTTGCATAGATCTGGCAAATTGCTTCTGATTACACCCACCTCTTGTAAGTGACAGACATTACCCAGCTTTATAGCACCTGATGGCTTGCAATGTCAGTGGAGCAGACTCCCACAGGGTTTTTGGAACAGTTCAGAAATATTTTTTGCAGGAGTCTTCCAGCCTCCACAGGGAATAGCAGACATTTGGGCACTTTGATGATGTATACTGCACAGCTGACACACTGGATGACACAGACTGAGACTATCATAAAAAGGTTGACAGACAGAAACTATATAATCAACATTTTAAAACAATCTGAACTGTCAGAAGTAAATTTCCTAGACATATGAATTACCAAACAGGGACATGGTTTAACCCCTGAATTTAGACAAAAATTGCTCAAGTATGCAAAGACGCTAAAAGCCTGACAATCAATCCTTGGATTGAATTATGCTAGAGCCTCCATACCTGACTATGCTCAATTGGCAAAATTATTATACGACAGAGGTTTACCAAAACATGTAAAACATTTTGTTTTTACCTCAGAAGATTGATGCTCTACAGAAACTGATGAATGCAGTTCAGCAAGTAATTGATCTCTGGACAAGCGGCCAAACAAAATCTCTTGTTCTGTGAATGTGTGTTTCTCCAAAGACCACTGCAGCCATTTGTTATGATGAGGGAGATGAAGCTCCCGCCCCCATACACTGTGCCGCATATAATTTAACAGAACAGAAATTTACTGCTTAAAATGATGTCTTACTAAGGAGTTCCATACATTTATCGCAGTAAGACCACTGCAAGAGGACAAACCAATTATTATACAAGCAATTTGTGGCTTTGACAAATTATAGCAAATTACAAACAAATGAATGGAGACCTACTATTACTAGATATGGGAAATGGAAAACTCTTTTACAAGGACAATACCTTAAAGTGGGAATAAATTTCTGAGAATTATGACTTATGATCCTGACCAGTCATAGAAGATGCAGAACTATCTTCTCCATGACCTAATGCAGCAAGACATCCTTTAGAGCATTATTCTCAAATATGGTACTGTAATGGATCACCAAGGAAAATCCATGAAGATGGATCCACTCAATTATAATTCCTGCTTCTGATGATAAAAGGAATATTTTTTCAGAACTGAATTTGAACCACATGAGTTGCCATCTAAAATAATTCCATAATTATGTTAGCTAAATTTGCAGGGGCTAAAACCCTTGAATTACTTTTAAAAAAAGTAAATACAACTGAATCAATCTTGATATGTATTGACTCTAACTATGTTAGGAATGTGGTAAAAGAAATTTTCCCATCTGGTCAACTACCACATGGAGAACACACGGAGGTAAACTACTTCCACATTTGTCCACGTGGAAGAATTATTATTGACTCGACTATTAGCGCAGGTGTTACAAATCCTGGGGCATACTGTAAGCCACCTATTCAGCTAAGGAAATAAACTAGTTAATAAATAAATAAAACAATCTGTCGGGATGGACCTTACTATGGCAAGGGAGGCCAGTGGTTTGGTATTAACTAAGCAGTAAATTTAAAATTAACCAAGGTGATGTTTTAAGTATTCTCCTAGACCGAGATGGTGCTGAACCCAATTCTAAAGGATTTCCTACAGGGTACAAATATGAAATCGATGGTGAAGGAAAGGTTTGGGTATCTCACCCTAAAAAAGATAAGAAGTTTATACTTTCTGTCCACAAGTGGAAGCACTGACTCAAGATCCCCCACCAAGGATTTGGACTCCATCATGGTGGTGGCAAGCCCCTCGTGCAAAATCAGCCATGTTATACTGGTGGCCTTACACGTTGAATGATTGTAAGCAGTTTATTGCAAATTAAAAAGGCTGTCTGGTCTATAATAAGGGAGCAGTCACAAGACCACCTCCTACAAGACAAAGAAAACCAACTGCACCAATGCCAGTGTGGCAAATTAATTATATAGGCCCATTTCCAGCTTCCCAAGGCAACCTACCTTATCAGAAACCTAATATATATATTCTTGTGATAATTGATCGTTGTACGAGATATATGTGGTTAGTCTCCAGGACTAGTTGTAGTGAAATTGCAAAGATCACAGCTTTCCAAGGCTCCATATTCCCATATGATGGGAACTCTGCCTGCATACATGCAGGGGGCCTTCCTTCAGCGGTAAAGGCTTTCAAGTCATATGTGAACAAACAGGCATACAAGTGGAGCACAGCGCTCTATTTCACCCACAATTGAGTTGCATGGTGGAGCAAGGGAATCAAGCAATTAAGGAGGCCTGGCAAAACTGGTCTGTAGTAGAGGCAGTACTTGTCCCTGTGATTTGTAATTGTCAATAAACAAAGTATCAATTGTGAAAATAGGAGTACACAAGAACTCCATTGTAATATACAATGTCCACTTAAATACATGCCTGGTTGTTAACTCAGGTGAACCATCGCTTACACCCAATATAACTCTCTTCAAGGAACTGAGAGAGCTTATAGGAATTCAAGAGAAAGCAAAGGAACCTGAGAAGAAAGTTTGAAGACCACATAAAGGGTACATGGTCCAAAAAAAGAAATTCCATAAAAATAATTCTGACTCTAGTTTCTGTCCTGAAGTGAAACCTCTTTGCCTCATTGCCCAGGTTATCAATGTGGTAATCTGTGGTAATCAAAACTGAGAGGTGAATTAAGACTATAAGTAAAACAGTCACAATAGATAACGTCAAACCATCCCCATCAGGATTTATTCCTCCATCTTGTGTGGAATTTTTATTTTAAACCAGTGCCTGTGTCCACTACAAAATCCCTAAATCCCTACACTGCAATGGGGTGGGGGGGGGCAGGGTGGATGAGATATTTTGAAAAGATGACACACATGTTTAGATATAGAAAGAAACATAAACACATAGAGACTCCTATTCATTTGAAGAAGATCTCATGCATACATTGTCCAGTGATAATACATGCAAAAATTCATTGTTGTTTTGTAGAGTCAGAAAGACTCAAACTGCAGGGAGAAAAGTTGCTCTTGTTATACTTCACTTTAAATGTTTGTGCTTATAACAATATTATTTAATGCTACCTTACTTACTATTTGCTTTTTAGCAAGCAAAGTTGTATTTACTATGGAAATTGTCTCACCTGGCTTGGACACCCCTAAGGCTCAATGACTCAGAGAATATTAGATTAAGAAGATCTGCAAGTAATGATGACTCTATTTCAAATATCAGCAAATGACCCTTACCTCTTGGTGACATGTGGAATAATGCACTGGAACCCTTAATCCCTGCCTCTGGCAAAATGATTGTTCCCATCCACTTAAACATTCACTCTGACTGTAACATGGCAATCTTCTGCATTTCTGAGTTATGTCTTAAATGGTTCAGCGATGCACTTGATCCGGGATTTTGCATGGAAAGATAAGATGGAAAGATGCACTGAAGCAGAAGGTAAGATAAAGTGAAAATGTTTTCATCCCTGGTAAACTGAAACTATGAAATTCAAAAAGTTTTTTTAAAGGGACTTCAGTCCCATAGACTATTGTATCAACCCTGTTTCCTATTTGCCCCTAATTAAACAGTTATGAACAGTTCATGCTGTGGTGCAAATAATACCTTACAACAAAAATTAGTTCTGACTTATTCATGTCCTTACAAATTCAATCATTTTCCAATAGGTATCAACTACAAATTGAAAAGTGGGGTAAACAAGTACATGACAAATCTTACTGATAGAGACCAATTGATAATGCTAATGTAATGTCTTGGTTCATATTTTTACTGCTATGCTTGTAGGTATTTCATTTTAATAATTCTGTAAGAACAGTCTGTTCTGCTCTCAGCTTGTTCGGGTTTGTGCTGAGACAAGAGGCTTGTTGTACAGCTTAGGAATGTGGTGTCAGCCGATCAGGATGGTAGAATTGGGGGAAGGTTCTAAAGGCTGCTGGGCGGAGAGGTCTTGGTTGGCGGGAGCTGGGAGAAGACAGGAGGGAAGGTGGTGGAGGATGCCATCCTGTTGCACAAGGTGCTTTGTGCAGATGGATAGCTTGAAGGAGGAAGGACCAATACTCCTGTGGGAGAGCTCATTTATTCAAGATGAATTTTGAGCAACCTTCAGAAGATGGTGTGTGCTTTCACACAGACCGAGGGTGAGCTACAGACAAGTTCAAGGTTTGAGCTCCATCATGCACATGTGACTGTTTAAGTATAATGGAACCTTTGTGTGTTTTTTTAATTTTTTTCCTTTAATAACTGTTTGCTTAAGTTAACATTCTTAAATATACCTTCGTATGCAGCGTACGATCTGTTATTTCTTGCTGAGAGGCGATTCCCGGGGGAGTAAATCACACAGCATTGACACAATCCGGGGTTTGGGTGGGTGAGACATCCCAATCTCACAGATTTGGTGGGTCCAAAGTCATATACACCCTAGATGTATGAGGCCTAAGAAAGGTGGATTTCTCACAGCGGAATCTGGTGGCTGTTAGCAAGGATCAAATGAGCCACATTTCCAGAGATGCACTCAGGGGGTTTCACTAAATTTTGCAGTTACACTGGTGACATTACTCCTCCAAAGATACGATGTTACATACACATACAGACCTTCAATCATTACTGTGTACTTAGTTGGATGGTGTTATAATCAACAGGGTTGAAAGCAATTTGCCCCTTGATTATTTTCATGGTATTTTATTGGAGTCTTGCCTTGACAGTGCTCACTTTCATAATAGCACTGATGGACCTTCTGTTCATTTGGAAGGTCAAAATTTCTGATGACAAAAGTTGTTCAGATGTACCACTATCAGAGGATCACCCACTTTTTAAGGTTTATAAAGGAAATGACTCTTGGAGTAATCTGATTAGTAAATCCGTTGTGTATCCCAAGAGAAAATACAAGATCAGTTTTAAGGAATGATTTATAATAGTTGCAACACAGAATATTCTAGGACTTGATATTTGTCAATATTAGCTAGAAGAAACTCAGTCAAATTAAAAGAATATTTCTTGAGGCACTACTAGAGTAACTGAACTGACATGATCAGACAAGCAAGGCTCTTCCTTTCACAAGGTTCCTTTGCAGACTCATACTAAGTCCCTGAATGGCTTAATGCTCTCGCAGAAACAGTAAGTTAGACCTTTCCAGCCATTGCAAATTTAACATTTGCAGCAGTGAATACAGTTTCTGCCTGGATTGGCACTACTATGAAATCGGGTTAAAGATTTTTGTTTGCAGTTTTCCAATAGACCATTCCCCTAGCCATTGGAATAATTGTTTTTGCAGTGCTCCTTTTGTTGAAACGTTGAAGCCCGTAAGGATTGAAGTTTGGTGACTTCTTTTTTTGTACAACGGCCCCACTGCTAATATTCCATAGTTCCAATCCCTGAGCTGCACTGCTGTGGTTTATGTCTCATCTGCCTTTTACCTATTCCTCCGGTTTGTCCTCAAACCTGGAAGAAGGAAGAGCAGAGACCAGACCTCTCTGATCATGGTATCCTTGTTCCACTCCTTTTCCTAGTCCTGATCACTAACATGCATATGGCCATGCATTTTGGGAAGATGTGTCAATGCTGAGTTAGCTCCAATCATTAACGAAGTAAGCGGGGGAAGACCTGGTCAATTATACTCAGTATCACTAAAATGGGAAGAGACCTATGCAGATAGTATGGTCAGTATTGCAATGCTAAGCTATAGCATACCATGGGAAGGACATAACCAATCCCTGCACTCAGATCATTTCGGATCTCCCCCTCCCCCTCCGACTTTCAAATCTCTTACTATCTCTTCTTTCAGTTAGTCCTGACGAAGGGTCACGGCCCGAAACATTGACTGTACCTCTTCCTATAGTTGCTGCCTGATCTGCTGCATTCACCAGCATTTTTTATGTGTGTGCTTGAAATTCCAGCATTTGCAGATTTCCTCGTGTTTGCCCTGTATTCTGACATCTTTTTCTGGGAGTTCAGAATTTAAAGTACAGACAGAATTCTCCACAGGAGAACTGCACTCTTTCTTGCCTCATTGCACATGTAGAGGCAGGTGCCCTAATAAATGTCTCACTTTACATGTATATTATTGTTTTGTGAGATCAAGTAACTGATGAACATAATTTTCTACAACTAAAATGTGAGATTATTAATCTTTAGGTTAAAGAAGCCAGCAATACACATTCAATAACTCATTTTCAAGAATTGTTTTCAAAAAACCTATATAATATCATGCACCGCATTGAAAGCAAAACTAACACCCGTCTGGAAGAAATGGTCTACCTTCAGCTCAGTGAAAGACATTCCCAGCTGACCTGATGAACTGATGGTGACAAAGACAGTGATCCAAATATGCATCAAGGAAATGGCAAGAACTATTTGCGAGTAAGAACATGTTAAGGATGGACTAAGAGCTCTTCTAGCATTGGTGGAGTGACAGTCTACTTTTCGAAGGAATCTTCACAGGAGTCTGTTCACAAAAATGATCCTCAGAGAGAAGCTAGATGAGAAATATTCACTTCATGGAGGGGTGGTGGGTGATGGATATTTGCTGTCCTTGGCCAGGGAGCCTTGTTTATTGCCAAGCTTGGATTTCTAAACAAATGATCAAAGTGTTGTTTTTGAATAAGTTAAATTTCTAGCTAACATTCTTGGTTTATATTCTGGCCGTAAATAAGAGCCAGTCGACAGTTCTCAATGTAAATGGCAAGCAGTTATTAATTTGAAGTAAAAACACAGCTTTTCAAACAAAAGCATAGTCTATAGAGCAGGCTGCTAGCTCACAGCACCTGTGCTAAATGCTGAATGTGTGCAATATAAGACAATGAGCAACATAATTTGGCTTGGTTCAAACAGACAATGCTGTCTGAGTTGTTTAGTTCAAGGAAGCTTGCAGAACAGATAGACAACATCAATTAGCATGTCAACAGCTGATCTGTTAATAGTAGGAAGGTTTGTGTGCTCAGAGAGTCAGATTCACAGTATTAATTTTGGGTACCTGGGAACTGTCTCCAGAAACTGTTAGACCACTTGTGTTAAAAGGTATCTGAAGAAATATCACATGTGTGTGAAGTCACCCAAGTGGCAGAAAAATTGTGTAAATTTAGAAAGCAGTTCAGGCTTATTAGAAATAGTCCAGGAACATCAAGAAGCATGACAGAAACACAGGGTGAACGAGAATCCGTTTCTCTGGCTTCGATTTCTGCGATGAATGACTGGTTCATCTGCATCTCATGGGTATGCCTTTTTAGCATACAGGAGTATTACCTGTGATTTGGAAATCCTTTGAGTTTTAGAAATGCTTTATAATTTGGAAATCTCTTATAGGATAGAAATCCCCTGTGAGTTTTAAGTATATTTTAGAATGTTGCTTGGATTTAAACTTGGATCACTAAAAATCAATGAACTGTGTTTAAATTATAAACATGAGAAATTCTGGAGATGATGGAAATCCAAAGCAACACATACAAAATGTTGGTGGAACTCAGCAGCTCAGACTGCATCTCTAGAATTAAATAAACAGTTGATGTTTAGGGCCGACACCCTTCATCAGGACTGTGTTTAAACTACTTTGTTAGCTGGAAGTTTGGAAGTTGTGATAAGGCAAAGGTTAAACAAAACATCCAGGCAAGATAGCCTGGGGCAATTGTAGTGATGCGAGTCTTTTGAAGTAAGACCAACGGAGACACCTCTGCTTACTACAAATGAGACATGTTGAGGTGGCTGTGGCAGTGTGTACTCATGCCAGACGAATTAAGCCTCAGTAGTGAGACTATTCCAGAAAGGTCTTCCTAAAACACGACACCCCTTTACACAATAGGGGTGCTAGAGGCAGATGAGATAAGAATAATAGAAGGATGTGAAACATACCAAACAACTAAGGCACAATTGTGTTTACTAACTTCAAAATATCATCAACTGTCTGCTTCAAGTTTCGACTGACCTCTATGCTGAATGACAATTGATTCAGCGAGAATTCCAGCTATAAAATTTACCAAGTAGTCAATATCTTCATCTGACAAGCCAATTATGTATAAAAATAATAAGTTTTCTGTCCTGGTTTCAGAACAGTGTGGGTGACAGTGGGTATACTGTCCTCCTTGTGCACAAGGAAAATAAAAAGAATGTTTGAGTCCCAAGGGTGAGTGTTTCTGGGCCCTGTTATTTTAGTTATAAACAGGGAAATTAACAACTGTTTGTAGATTAGGCAGTTACAGTATAATCTCCTTTTAGTCAGGATACTTGCGGCTAATTATATCAGGTAAGTCTTAAAGTCTTCGTTTGAGTTTAGAACTTAACTGTCAATTGACCCAATACCATCACAAAACATTTTCTTTGGTGAAATTGGCTAAATTCCAACACATAGAACCATCTTTGTGATCTATACGGCTCAAGCTAACTGAGAGATTTTAACCCGACTCAAACTAAATTCAAGTCAAATACATATCAACATACATTGGGAATTTACTTCTTATGTCCAAGCAAATAACAGTACAATAAGTAGTAGTAGTAGTATTAGGAAGAGGACAAATGTCCCCTTGACCATGTTTTTACCATTCATAGTCAATTTGATCTCAATTTCAAATCCACTTTCCTGCCAATTAACTATGTCACATAGGCCACATACAGTTCAAAAATAAATCACTGTCAGTCTTGAAAATATTTAATAGCTCACCCTTTACAATTCTGAGATGAAGATCTCCATAGATTTGTGACAGTCTGATTCAAATGAATCGAATGGGTGAAACATTATACTGAAAACATGCTCCTTAGTGGAGATTTTCCGTTTAGGGGAAATACATTTACAGCATTTAGCATGTGTCAAGGCTCCTCAGAATCTGATACATTTCAACAACTTCGTCTCTCACCTTTTCGAACTTCAGCGAGTGAAGGTCCAACTTGCCTCAGCTTTGCTTGAAGATAACCCTTTGTTCCAATAATCACCTTGTGTGAATTATCTCTAATACAAGGATGTTGCTCTTTTAATAATAAGGCCAAAATTGTATATAGTGCTTGAAGTGTGATCTTACTAACACTATGTACAGTTGTTGCAAGATTTCCTAGAATTTCATGCTATTCTCCTGCAATGAAATGCAATATTTCAATTGTCTTTTTAATAACTTGCTATATCTTCAAGTTTTCTGTGCTTCATGAACAAGGACAGCAAAATTCTTTCTGTAATTAAACAATTTTCTCTTTTCCTTTTCTTTTTTCCATACATCACATTTCCCACATTATAAACCATGAGCAAATATTGGATTCATTTACACTTGTTTATCACACAAAGAGTTTTACACCTATTTTGAAGTGGTTGCATACACTTCCTGCAGAAGTCTTGCCCAGTGGGAAATTGGATTGAACACATCTTGTTACATTTTACCCTAACACAAGCTTCCAAGTTTCATTTCCCCCTCAAGCCTACCACATGTATACACAACTTGTTTTAATTCCTTACCCAAAGAAAATGAGCCAAAAGATTGAAGTCTATGACCTTAGTGAATGACTCACATCTAGATGACATGAACATCACACTGAAAATAGTAAACCATATTTGATTTAATCTATGGCTCCTCCTGAGGGTATCATTAAAAGTTCAAGTTCCTCTCCCATGAAATTTATAATAGGGGAATCCATATGGGCTGGCCTCTGTAAAGTTGGACTCTGCTGTGATCCATTGATCAGCGGCTGCCACAGATTGCAGGATCTTGGGACCACCTATAATCATAGTTATGATCAGAGTCACTCCACAGTCAGGATCTCGGGGTGTTTCCCTCGACCTCTTGTTTTCCCACTCTCCATCAAAACATTATCTCATTTCCTACTGGCCTAGCCTGAGTAAGTACCCGGATGTGTGGCAATTTGCCTATGAATTCCCAAATACTAGATGTGTGTTCCTGGGTGTCAGGATCTCCGTGGATCTCTCCTAGGCCCAGCACATTGATGCAGTCATGAAGAAGGCATGTAAGTGACTTTACTTTGCTGGGAATTTGAGAAGATTTGATATGTCACCAAAGACTCTAGCAAGTTTCTATAGATGTACAGTGGAGAGCATACAGTCTGGATGCATCACAGCCTAGTCTGGAGCCTCTAATGCACAGGATCACAAGGGGCTGCAGAGAAGACACAGTCAGCTCCATCATGGGCAGGCCCTCCCCACCGTTGAAGACATCTTCAAAGTAATTCTTCATCCATCATTATGGACTCTCACCATCTGGGACTTCCCTTCGCTTATTACTATCATCAGGGAAGAAGTACAGGACCCTAAAGACCCACATATAATGATTCAGAAATAGCTTCTTCCCTGACATTATGAACAGTCCATGAACACTACCATATCATTCCTTTAGTCTTGCACTATTGATTCATTTTGCGATTTATACTAATTTTATATCTGCTGTACTGTACTGCTGTCAAAAAACGATAAATGCTGTGCCATACAAGACAGTTGGAATAAAACTTGATTTTGATTTTGATTATGAGAGATGGCAAGTAGTTGTTATCTGTGAAAAACAGATCAAGTTAAAACTACTGGAAGGCAACAAATAAATTAATTTCATAAAGCAAGAATGTCCCAATTTTGTGATTTGCAATGTGATATTAATTCTATACAATACACCCAATTCACACACACAAAATGCTCACAGTCCATTAAAACATTCACTCTTGATGAAAACATCACCAACAATATCACACACAGCAGTCAGCTACTTGACGTTAGTAGTTTGGAAAATGATTACTGTATTTATGTAAAATGATGATTACTTCCTCAAAGTATACAGTACATGTATATTGATATCTTTTTAAATACAGGGACAGCTCACATGTGATATGTTGATTTAATGGGCCCTCTCAAGACTGCAGAATCAAAGGGCTGTGTAATTGGATTCCAGTCAACTCCTTGAAGCTGATCAAAATTCCAATCCATGGCATACTGATAAGATTAGGATAAGAGATCAAAGTACTACAAGGAGTGTGTGAAATGCACAAGATAACTGAAAACAGGTATTGATATAGTGAAACAACTGATAATGAGGTAGGCATTAGGATGACTAGACAGAATCAGAATCAGAATCAGGTTTATTATCACCGGCATGTGTCGTGAAATTTGTTAACTTAGCAGCAGCAGTTCAATACAATAGATGCTAGAAGAGGGAAAATAATAAAATAATTAAAAATAAATAAATAAATCAATCAATCAATTACATATATTGAATAGATTAAACATGCAAAAAACAGAAATAATACATATTTAAAAAGTGAGGTAGTGTTCAAGGGTTCAATGTCCATTAGGAATCGGATGGCAGAGGGGAAGAAGCTGTTCCTTAATCACTGAGTATGTGCCTTCTGGCTTCTGTACTCCCTGCCCGCTGGTAACAGTGAGAAATGGCATGGCCTGGGTGCTGGAGGTCCTTAATAATGGACGCTGCCTTTCTGAGACACCGCTCCTTGAAGATGTTCTGGGTACTTTGTAGGCTAGTACCCAAGATGGAGCCGACTACATTCTCAACCCTCTGCAGCTTCTTTTGGTCCTGTGCAGTAGCCCCCCAGCCCCACCCTCTGCCCCCCGGCCCCATACCAGGCAGTGATGCAGCCTGTCAGAATGCTCTTCACAGTACATCTATAGAAGTTTTTGAGTGTATTTGTTGACATGCCAAATCTCTTCAAACTCCTAATGAAGTATTGCCAGTATAACTGCATGTTGGGACCAGGTTAGGTCCTCAGAGATCCTGACACCCAGGAATTTGAAACTGCTCACTCTCTCCACCTCTGATCCCTCTATGAGGATTGGTATGTTTTCGTTTGTCTTACCTTTGCTGAAGTCCACAATCAGCTCTTTTGTCTTACTGACGTTGAGTGCCAGGTTGTTGCTGCGACACTACTCCACTGGTTGGCATATCTCACTCCTGTACACCCTCTCATCACCATCTGAGAATCTACCAGCAATGGTTGTGTCATCAACAAACTTAAAGATGGTATTCCTAGCCAACTTAGAGTATAAATTACTTGGCAACACTGAAACAAATGATGACCCCCCTCCCCATCTCAAGCTTATGCATAGGACCATAGAGTTCTACATGATTACCTGACCATCTTGACCCTCCAAAAATGGTCATGGTCACAGAGGATGAGTGGGCGTATATTGCTATTGTATGAAGTGCAAAATACAATGTGTTTGATTCTTCAGATATCCTTCCACCTGGTCATCCTTGCATGTACAGAACAAAGGCCTGTAACACCCACTGTTCTTGACTGCAAGTATATTTTTAAACAACAATGCATCTCATGAGTCATGGCTTACCATTCGAGGAGTGACTCATTTTCCCAGTCTGTCTTTTCACTGTTATCTATACAACCCTTTGGGCAGATGGTGCCCTTGTCAGCCATGGTTGGTAACTCATCTAGGAGAAGGAGAACCCTGATAGTAAACCTCTGCTGCCTTGCAGCTATACCCACTCATGGGGAAGGCTTTGGGAGCAAATTTTGGAGCTAGATTCCCTAAAGCAGTCCTACATTGAGTTCAATGCTGACTGGCAACTCCTGTGAAGCTGCTGTTACCAAACTGTATGGGTCTCTGCTGTTCCTTTAGGTTCATCAGATGCCTGGAGTGGGGGAGATTGCTACATGGGCAACAGCTGGCTTTTCATATTGTTCTGCCCTGGCTTTTCACATCTAGGCAGCAAGGATGCAACACCCATGGTCGAGCCAGACCAACGGAGGCTTCAGAATTCAACCCTCAATCCACATTATTATTTTATGCAAAATGCAATGTGCAGTGTCACCCTGGCAATGTCTTGAAGAGTACCCGCTCATGCAATCTATTAACTGTCTCCTCTTATTTGGTATCATCAAATAATTTTTGGGAATTCAAATACATTACATTTACTTATACCCCTTTATCCAGTCTGTTCATTGCTTTCTAAAGAACTCTATCTAGCAAACATAATTTTCATTTAAAACAACCACGTTGGCTCTGCTTGATTGTATAATGATTTTCCGAATACCCACCTGCTACTTATCAATGGATTCAAACAATGACAGCTGTAAGGCCAACTGGTCTATGACTTCCTGCTTTCTGTTTCTTTCCTTCCTTGAACAGCAGTTTTCCAATCTGCTGAGATCTTTCCAAGAACTTTGGAAATGCATAGATTATGGATCCTCTATATCCACAACGACTTATTTCAGAATCCCGATATACAAGCTATCGGGACCAGGGGACATGTTCCTTTAGTTTGTCTTCAGGTTCATATCCAAGTTTATTGTCATTTGACAGTACATGTATGCAACCAAACGAAACAACCTTTCTCCGGACCATAGTGCACCCACACAACATATATTACACACAGCACATAAACAGAAATACTATTTTACAAATAAGTTAATAAAATAAAATAAAAAGGTGTTTGGAGTTTTGGCGTATGTGGATGATCACCTAGGGTTTGGATTCGCCTTGGGTTTCCTTTGGGTGCTATGGTTTCCTCACACAGTCCAAAGATGTACCAGTTGGTAGGTCAATTGGTCATTATATATCGCCCAATGATTAGGCTTGGATTAGGTCAGGGGTTACTGGGCAGCGCAGCTTGAAGGGCCTACTCCATGCTGAATGTCAATAAGCTAAAGTTCACAGCCACGGGACCATCAGAGCTGATCCAACAGCCCATTTGTTGCAAGCTACAGCCTCAGTTCAAAACAGATGAATAAACCTCAATGAGCAGTGAGCTGAACACCAGCCCGTCCCTGACGCACCGCAGTGGACTGAGCACACAACCTCAGCGGGCACCTGTGTTCAGCATGACGGAGCTCAAGTTGTTACAGAGAGGGGTGTTAAGTCCCAGTAAGGCTACTTCACCCATCAAATCAAACCAAGTTTAAGACCACACATGGATACAGTCAAACGAGACAGTGTTCCTCTGGGGCCGAAGTGCATGTCATATATTCAAACTAGTGAGAGAGAAAAAAAAACCTACTCTCACACATCGTTATGCAAGACAACACCTGTATAGTCCAAGTCCCTGAGCGACATGCAAATTGATGGTACAACTCCTGGCAATCCAACCTGTCCTTCCACCAATTGAACACCAGAGGGCAGCACTAATGAGAGAGACCAGCTTCCAACTGAACACAGACTCCACACTACACCGCCTCCAGTGTTGTCGCTCCTGGACTGCAGCAGCAGGCAAGCATGCTTGAGGCCTTGTCCTTGCTATGAACGAGGCCACGCTGCTGCCTCTTCGCCTGTCTCACCACCAAACAAGGGAAGCAGGCCTGCAGCATCTCACATTATCAATGTCTAACGGGGTCTTGCAATCTCAAGAGAAAGTCCAAGACAGTCACTGCACGCTGCTTTCACGGACCAACTCTGATATCTTCATGTAGCCGGCAGTAGCCAGGTCTGCATCCAGGCCAGCTCCTCCAAACCTTCCCCAGCCCATCTGCTGGCTTCTCCTCCTCCTGGCCGAGCACCAGCTTCTTCTTCTCCAACTCCAGCTCCTGGAGCCAGCTCCTTCGACACCCCAACGGGCAGCTCTGAATTACAAACAAGTCACTGATGCGGTGGACCTCCTGTACCCATAGTTCTTGTTGTTCAGTAGAGTTTTACAATCATACAGAACACATTTTAAAAAGAAAAGCATCTGAAGGATGATTGTTTTAAACACCAAGCTGCAGACGATGAACAATGTCCTGGTATACAAGCCATTGTTTAACGCTTGACTCTTGCTTCAGTGATAATGGTTGTTTTCAACACCTTCCTCCCATTTGATCCTATTATTATTGTGATGCTTTCAGTGTCTTCTGACATGAAGAGAGATTATTTGTTCAAAGTCTCTGCCAGTTCCTCATTTCCTGTTATTACTATCCTAGTCTCCTCTTACTAAGGGATAAGCATTTATTTAGTCACTCCCTTTCATTCGCATACTGGTAAAAGCTTTGAACACATTTTTCATTGTTCTTAGTAGTTGACTCTGTAATTTATTTTCACACATTTTATTACTCATTCTTTGTTGCTTGTAAAGTGTTCTCAGTATTCTGGCCTATGACTTAACATTTACAACATTATATGTCCTGATTTACAATGCGGTGGCATCTTTGTTTCATCAGAAATGGATCATTTTTACCTCTCAATGGAACGTAGCTTTACAAAGAACTGTAAAACATTTGCACCATCTTACCTTTGAAAATATTTGTTCAGTCTAATTTAGGCAAATACATCTTCATACCTTGTACTTTCCTTTATTGAAGTTCAGAGAGTCTATTTTCAGACCTGTGATTCATACTTTCTGTACTATCCTCGTTCAAGTGTTGTAATAGCAGCTAGACAGTTAGCAAAACTCCATTCAAAAATGACATGTGGGTCAGGGTATAGCATCCTAGCTCCTTGGTTTAATTGAAGACTTACTCGTATGACATAGTGAATAAGGACTGAAACTGAAAACAACAAAATACAGTGCAATTACCACATTGTTCCATTCACACAAGGAAATATACGTAGATAACTAAGGACTTCATTAAGTTTTCTGCAGGAAAATATTGTGAGATTTTGACAAGTGAATACTACAGGTAAATAGTGTGTGTAAATCATTTGTATCTAGGTTCATGCCTGATAAACTCAAAAATAACATTCTATATCAGTAAAATCTTATTAATACCTTTAAAGTAACTTTTAAATAATATCAATTTACAAGCAATGCTTCTGCCAGGGAAATAGGATGGATTTAGATAGAAACTTCTTTTGTTCCTAACGTAAACCTCTGGCCTTCTGCCGGCCAATGTGCTTTTCTACTTGCGACTTCATGGCTGCACAGGAAGTGGCCTAATACAGATCAGAATGTGCTCATTAAAATAAAAGCTGAATGTGCTTAATCAGAGCAGAGCATTCTCAAAATGATTGTGAAATTTGATAATCCTCAGATTATCCTTTATAATACCACAATTCATTAATGTTGCCTCATCATCTAAAAGAGGATGATGAAAAATATCAGGATCAGATTTAAAATTGCCTGTTCCCTTTTTGGTTCCAGAACGCAACCTTCAAAGGCAATAACTCGAATACACTCTGGACACATCCACAGAGTTACCTTTGCAGGTATATTTGTCCAAACTACATAAGGTTTAAAGTCATCTAAGATTACTGCTTTATTTTAACATCTCCTTGACTTATTCATCAGACTGCAGGGCGCATTGTCTTTACTCCTCACTCTTCTGACTCCTACTACATTATTTTAACTAATCTTGAATATCCTTTCATTATAGGTACGTTGCTCATACACCCAGCAGCCTCTTCATGTCCACACAGAACCTTATATACTGTACATGTTGTACATTGCAAGAGCTGCTGGTTCCCCAGTGTTTGGATCTCATCCCTGCTTCACTCCTGAAATACAAATAAAAGCTGAAGCCCAACACCTCCTTCCCTTGCCTGATCTAAATCACATTCATCACTAAAGTTCCACCTCAGTATGTTGAAAGACAGGCACAATGTGCATAAGCATGAAAGATGCTAATTTTATAGTCTCAGCCTCAGATGACTTTAATTACCAGGTGACTGGTTCTATCTGACCAACAAACTGAGTATCAGTGTCTGCTTTGTCTCCTCCTGATGTCAATGGACACAAAGTATACAAATCATCTGCTTCCAAACTTTGGCTATCTTTATTTCAATAGCACCCACAGCTTTCTTCACATATTTATAAAGCACCTTTTGTCTTTTCTGACTTAACCTGTCAGTATTTTCTCAAAGTACTTTATCTCCATAATTTCTTTTTTTTTCAAATTTCATCATGACATTTCTGTAACCTTTTTATGGCGATAAGCTCTCAGCTTCTGTCATAATTTTAACTTTTGTTTTGCCTTATGTATGTTCATTACCATCCAAGACAACTTAGAAATGTGAATTGTCCCATGACATGAATTGGTGACATATTTGGCCTCAGTCTTCATTATCTGCTCCTTGAATACTACCCCCTGTACAAAATGCCACTTGTAGTCCATTTCTGCATAATCATATGGTTAGCTAGTAAAACTGGCCCTACCCCAAATTTGGAACATACGCTCCTGGCTAACTTTGGTTTTTACCATAACTATGCTAAGTGTACCTGAATTTTTTCTTTCCTAATGTATTGTATTGTCCACTTGTGAAATTAGTTCAGCTCCTTTATTAACAAAACTCCTTGGATGAACTTCTTAGATTTCTTTTCACCACCCTTTATTTCCATTGCTTTCTAAATTCATTCCTCTGCCATGCAGACTCCTAAACCCTAATTTTGCTCCTTTGAAGTTGCTGTCAGGTTCCCACTCAGTGTCAAGATACTCTGTACAGAACAGTTTGAAACAACACATAGCCACTACAATATTGTATGCATGTGGAGAGGAATTACTACTCCATCCACCTTGCTGTTTGATCTGAAATGGAATGTAGGCCAGACTAGTTAAGACTATAGACTTTCTTCCCTTGAGGGCCTTGGTAAGCTGAATTTTTTTTTAAGAGAGAAAACAGGCCTTACGAGGTGCTATTACAAATACATTTTTTAATTCAAAATTTATTTTCATTAATTGAGTTTACATTGCCCAGCTTCCGTAATTCTATTTAAGCTCATGTATGGGGTTAATTAATCAGGTTTACTAGCCCAATAACAAAGCCATTTTATTGTTGTAACCTTTTTGATGTGCATTACCAACCCAGATAACTCAGTTGTTAAGTTACTAGTGTGGTGCTAATTTCTGCAAAGCATTAAGACCTTGGGATTGTTTCCTTTTCTATGTTGAGTTCATTGACGCTGGTGGGATTAGCATTTAAGATGGTGCAATTGATCTAGTTCCCTGGGTCTGTGAAGGCTGCTACACGCCTGATGTGTAGACTTCATGAGGGTTAGCACTCAGGATTAACCCCTCAGTTAATTCCAAACGTAACTGAAGTGAACAGCAGCTTTTGGGGTTTCTTCTGGGAATGTAGATATTTCAATGCACCATTTCATCATTAAGGAAAAAAAATAGTTCAGTGCTTGCCTTAATAATTGAATTATTGAATGCTCAAACACATACCCCAAAGAGCTCGATAGCATGTCCTGAATTCTGCAACAAACATTGGTGCCTGTCACACAACCCGCTCTAGTCGATTGCTCATTAAGGGATCAGTTTCAATTGTTTTGAAAGAGCTGACCGATAAGCACAAGGAATGATTGAGGAGGATAGCAGGGAGACATGGGATAACTGAGGTTCTTGGGAACACTGTGGAATCAGTAGGTGCCACCTGCATGCAAATTTCATTTGAAAGATGGACTCACCTTCAGGAATGGGAGTGCAACAATCTGGAAACACCTTCAATTAGACTGTGCTGTGATTGATTGAAAACATGTCCATCGATTGTCACCTTGTGGTGGAGAGGCTTGTGAATTCCAGAGATCTCTGGCAATGCCACCTGGAGTTTACCCATCTGCCACTTAGCTCTTGGTAAATTCAAGAGGGATGTTCCAGACAAATACTGACCTAATTAAGACCTCAATGGTGCAGCAGGCAGAAGATGATGACACATTACAACGAAAGTGGAGACAGAGGAAGGCTGCAGTAGTGAAGGGTCCCCAGTTATCTTGCAGTCCGTGTTACCGGAGCCTAATCCTAATCTGTCACCTAACATGTGGTGACTGTCCATGCATCGGCCTCTCTTCATTAAACATCGTCACACACAGGCGTTCTCCATGAAGGGAATCCTTAACATCTCACATATGTAGATCCCAGATCAGTCTCCACAGCCACCAATAGACAACCTTTTAGGAAAACGTCGTACTCAACTCAAGTGATCACACAACATCTGTGATAGAAAAGCTGAACAATGCAGGTGCAGTAGTCAAAACAATTCCCTAAATAAATGTTCAGCATTCCTGTGGCACATGAAAGGGCCTAATATTTGCTTTGGACAATGTTTAAGTAATCAATATTGTGTTGGGCATGTTCCAAGGACTTTCAAGACTCATCTGAAATTGTCCTTTTTTAAAAACAAAAATTACAAAGCCAAACTACAACTCTTTCACTTTACCTGCACTCAGCTGCTGTCAGGAAATGAAGAGGCTTGGCTTAAGAGCAGAACAGCAGAGGTGATTCAGTGGTGAATGATAACTTTAATAATAGGCTACAAAAATAACAAGCCATGAGTGGCCACAAAACAAGAGGGAGCAGGTACTAAACGCAACAGGCAACAAGGTAACTGAAGGCTACGAGCAACTGGCTGAGCCTGGCTGGTTCGTATGTGTGAACAAGGATTGTGGATGAGAGATGGGGTTAACTAAGCTGGAGGTGGTGAGCTAGAAATGAGTGGCAGGTGACTCCTATCAGCTGGGTGGAGACTGGGAGGTGCCACCCCGTGCAGGTCTGACAGCTGCCTGAGGATCCACCAAGAGACAGTCTCTTAGGGAACATCATACTCAACTCGAGGGACGTTCTATGGCCGTTCTAATGTTCCAGGATCAGCTGTATGGGTGGAGTGGAACTCCTTAATGAATCAAAGACAGCACCCAAGACTTCTCCCACAAGCTGTCCCCTTCCCAGCCAACCAGGCATTGCACACCCCATCCACGGCGACATGAATCCATCAACCGGTGAACCGTGTACGCTGGACCACCTTCCACAACCCTAGATTCCGGAGGTGCAGGCTCAGGTGGGTTGAGTAGTCCATGGACAATGAGTTTGAGGCAGTGTACTTGGAAGGTAGGTGCGATCCTGAGGTTCAGTGGCAGCTGGATATGGTAAGTGACTGGACTGATGCGATTGGTAATCTTGCAGGGACCAGTGAACCGGAGCACAAGCTTGCTGGAGTTGGTGTGCAGGGAGTGATCTCGAGTGGACAGGCAGACATGGTCCCCAGGTCAGAGTAGTTTGTCTGTGGCTCTCCAGCAGTTGGGCTGATGGCAGTAAGTGCGGTTGGTAGCTGGGATGACTGTCTGTGTCCTCTTCCAGGCATTCTGGCAGCAAACTAGGGCCTGGTGGATGGGATCTTCACCGTTGGCTCCTCCACGGAGAATAACTGGGGGGATGGGGTTAGTAGCCATGAAGCACTTTAAAGGGGGTCAAACCCATGTCATCCACTCACCCTGCCCCCGCCCCCGCCAACTTCCCTAGTGGATACAGATGAGGTTGGTTGCACTTGGTAGATCCAGTTTGGTACAGAACTGGGCCTCGTGGAGTGTTTCAATTGCATATCAAGGACAGAGGGTGATGGTTCATGGTGGTGATTTTTTGAGTCTGTGGTTGTCAATGAAGGACTGCCCATGTTTCTTTTGAACATAGAATTATCCTGCACCACAGGGGACTGGAATAGTCAAATGAAGCTGTGCTGCAGCACTAGGCAATGTAGTAAATCATGGGTCGAGTTTCAGGTCTTGAGGAAAACGGGAGAATAGATGGCTTTGGGGAGGGGTGTTGTCTGGGAGGAGGTCGATCATGCGGTTGTGCGGTCTGCGAGGCCGCAGGGTGCCAGCTTCTCGTTTACTGAAGGCAATGGCTAAGATGTGCTATCCCTGTGGGAGTTTGTTGACGTCAAGGGTTTCCTCTGTCTCCGTGAATTTATAGGGTGAAGAGAAATGAGATTTCAGGCAGGGTGATCCCAAACTGAGCAGTGAACTGGATGACCAAGTGAGGTGAGAGTCCGGAGCATAGAGTCAGGGTAACCCAAGATGAGAGGAGTGTTGAGTGAGTCAATCAGGAGGAATCAGATAGACACACGGTGCTCTCTGAAGCTCATGTGCATGCTCTGACCATCCTAGACTCCAGAGGACTTTTCTCAAGGCTGTGATGGAGAAAGGGTGAGAGATGGCTTGGTAGGGCATGCAAAATACTGAGTCCAGTCCAGAATGTTGTCTGTTGTGCCAGAATCCACCAGAGTCTCCTGTGAGTGTAGAGCCATTGGGATGTGCAGGAGCACGGAGAGAGTGAATCAGGCAACGGTACTGGAATGAGGGATTGCGAATGGAACTGGGGTTCTGGCTGATGATCTGGATGGCTGTTCCATAAGATGCTTGTCAATGTGGAGGGTCAGAGAAACAAGGTTTTTGAGGTCAGTGGGTATCTCCCAGGAAGATAGTTCATCTTTCAAGCACACCGAGAGGCTGTGATCGTAATGGGCCAGCAGCACTTCCGCATGCCAGTCAGACTCCACTGTAAAGGTCCTAAATTCCACGGTATAATCCAGCACCGAATATGAACCTTGATATGGCCAAAGTGTGTGATCCACTGCTTCCCTTCCCCTTCCTGGATGGTTAAAAATCTGGCGCATCTTGGCAATGAAATGTTCGTATTTGATGCAAATAGTTGTTTTATTGTTCCAGTTCGTGGCAGCCCAGTTCAGAATTTGCCCAGCCAAGAGAGATGAGATTTGAGATTCAAAATTCAAAGCATGTTTATGATCAAGGAATATATAAATTATGCACCTTGAGATTTGCCTACTTACAGGCAGCCACAAAGCAAGAAACCCAAATAACTCAATTTTAAAAAAAGCAAAGACCCAAGAGCACTGCGCAGAGAAAGAGAAAAGAACCCACAGATCATGTAAACAATGGAAGCAAGCCAGTGGCGTTCCATACCAGACTGAGTTCCAGATCTGCTCCCGGAGCAGCCGGAGTAGGCCCAGGCCTCGGTCCCCGTCCAGCAGCTGGAGTGGGCCCAAGCCTCGGTCCCGGTGCAGCAGCCGGAGTAGGCCAAAGCCTCAGTCCCGGTGCATCACACCAGCACGGCAAAATGAACAGAAGCTGGATCAGTTCACAGGCTCGGTGCCGCGGTGAAGGAATGAACATTCATGGGAGAGCAAGCAAAATCAGCCCAACCCTCACTTTCACTCCTGACACTTGGGCCTCCCGTCTGTGGCCCAAAGCCATCCTTGATCACGTCACATCAGCTCGGCACTTGGAGCGACCCAGCTTCGCATCCAGGTTAGGTGGACGGGCATCGAAGCTCTTCCATGCCGACTCCTCTCTAAATTGCTCACTCCATCTCTGGCAGCAGTACCAACTCTGTCTGTGACCCTGGCTCGAACGCAGTGCATCTCGCAATGCTCCAGAACGGCTCATCCCCCGAATCAGCCTCAATTCTTTGCCTCTTCACTGACTGTGGCAATAGTTCACCACAATTTGCTTCAGAAAAGATGCTATAAGAAATGTTTTTGGTCTGAACTACCAATAAGCTTCGGTAGCACCATCCTAAACCGAAAGGCAATCATGGCTTGGTCCATTGAATACAGAGACGGCTGGAGCTTCAAGTGTAAAATACACGGGGCCAGGAAATTGCAGCATAGGCTTGGGGATCTGTCAAAAATTTCAGGCTTTCAAGTAGTTGATAGCTTCCAGGCTGCATTTCATCTGATGTTTTGTGTTTATTTGTGGGTTTGATATGAAGCTATATCTTGAATATGAAGATATATATTTCATTGTAAGTTCTTTATAGCATCGCAGAACCAAATAGAAAGTACTATCAAAGTCAAATAATAGTCACGGTAATTATCTTTTTGTGCAGCAGGCATCAAGCATGTTTTGAAACATTTCCTTGATTAAAACCATTGAATGGTCAGTAAGAAATCCTGGTGCGCTTTATGCTTGTGGATATTAATCAAGTGGTGAATCAATTCACAGTGCTTTCAATTTATTTTGTTGATTTGATCCACATGAACATTACTATATCACAAACTTGACCCTGTAATTTTCCTGAGTTGCTTGATTGTAAGTTATTGATAAAAAACTTAATGGAATGATGATGACTTATTGGTTTAATTACAGTAAGAAGCTAATTTGGGAACTGACAATCTTTGACAAAATTGTTACTGCACTACTTAAAACCAGGCAGTAGCTCTCTAGGTATGACAACCCACCTCAGAGTACTGAAATGTTACGTTTATCCAGTTATGTTATACGGCTCAGAATGTTGGACAATATCTAGTAACATGAGGAAACAAACTGAAGCAGCAGAGATGTGGTTTTTGAGGAGGACACAAAGAATATCAAACATGTAATGAATATCTAACGAGGATGTCATGAACAGAGCAAACACAAAAAGAGAACTAATGTACCAGATCATGAAAAGGCAACGCAACTTCATTGGACATATGATTAGGAAAGAGGGGTTAGAATGCACGGTAATTATGGGAAAGATTGAAGGGAAGAAAGCAAAAGGAAGGCAAAGACAAATTATGATGGAGACAGCAGCCAGAGAACTGGAAATGAATACCAATGAATTGATCCACTTGACCCGAAACAGGAGTGTGTGGGCCATGTCAGTCAAAGCTCAAACTGGGCACGGCAACTGATGATGATGATGATGATGAGCTCGCAACAAGGATGTGCAACAAATCCTCTCAGTGACTCTTCATCTGAAGCAAACACAGAAACACAACCAGTTCAGAAGCATCTGTGGAAGCAGAAACCAGTCAACAGTGCTTTCAACATTTCTGTTTTCATTTCAGACTCCCGCACTTGCAGTTTTGTTTGCTTTTAACTTTCAAGTTGGATTTGCCCTGGGAGATATTCAAGAATGCAGCTGCTTGGAACAGAATATGATCTGTAGTTTTCCAATGTTGAGCCAAAGGTTTTGGTGAGATATTTGCCTCGAAGTTTATCCCCAATAGCAGAAATGAAGTTTCTTCCAACGTTCACTCTAGTAAAGTCAATGAAGTCAGTTTTGGAGACAGATTATACCACAGCAAGCTTGGTAAAAATAAGATAACCCTTATTTGCCACATGCACATCAAAACATTGAAACATATTCTCAGAATGTGTTGGTATTAGATGTATTTTGTTATTTAGTTTGTTATTTATTAAGATACTGTGCAGTGTAGGTTCTTCTGGCCCTTTGAGCCATGCTGCATGGTAGTGTAGTGGTTAGCACAATGTTTTACAGTTCAGGCGACCCAGGTTCAATTCCCGCCACTGCCTGTAAGGTGTTTGTATATTTCTTCCTGTTGAATGTATGTGTTTCTTCCAGGTGCTGTGGTTTCCTCCCACAGTCCAGAGATGTTCCAGTTGGTAGGCTAATTGGTCATTGTAAGTTGTCCCGTGATTAGACTAGCATCAAAAATTGGGGGATTGCTGGGAGGTATGGCTTGTAGAGGCGAGATGAGCTTGCTGTATGTCAATAAATAAATATACATCTATGACTAACGCAGTCTGAGAATATGTTGGGGGCAGCCCACTAGTGTTCCGTATATCCGTCAACAATATAGAATGTCCACAGCTTCCTAATTCTAATATGTATGTCTTTGGATATTGGATAAGATGAAGAAAGGAAAGGCAGCAGGTCCTGATGAATTAGTAATAGAACAAATTATCGCCCTTCAAGATTATGGAATTGAAAAACTTACTGATTTAATCAATGACATTTATGAGACTGGAATGATACCAGAAGAGATGAAAAAAATCAATATTTATCACTCTTCCTAAGAAACCTGGAGCAATAGAATGTGAATTACATAGGACCATATGTTTAATGAGTCATATCACCAAGATACTTTCAAGAAATTTGATGACAAGAGCTAAAAGTAAGATACAAGCTGAAATAGGTAAAGAACAATGCAGTTTTGTGAAAGACAGAAGAAGAAAGCCCTTAAATCTGAGTGGAGCCATTGGGACGCTGTCATGACAGCGTTTTTTTAGCAGGCTTTCTTATTTTTACAAGGCAAAGTTGCTAGCTCAACACTCAACCCAGCATGGATGGAAAATGTGCAAGGGAGCCGGCTGGATTCGAACTCGGGAGCCTTCGCTCTGAAGTCCGGCGCTGATGCCACTACGCCAGCAGCCGGCCAATTGTGAAAGACAAAGGTACAAGAACTGTGAAATTGATGTTAAGGAAGCTATCAGAATGAGCCATTCAAGTGCAAAAAGATTAGTTTTTTTTTTGTTTTATGGACTATACAAAAGCATTTGATAAAGTGAAGCACAATAAGCTATTTGAAATATTACAGGAAACTCCTGATCTAGATTTGAAAGACCTCCACTTAATCAGAAATCTGTACTGGGAACAAACTGCCGCTGTAAGAATAGATGGAGAAGTGAGTCAGTTTATGAAAATCAAGACAGGCGTAGACAAGGGTGTGTTTTCTCCCCTGATTTGTTTAATGTGTATAGTGAAACAATATTACAAAAAATAAGAGACATCTTGGGAATCAAAGTTGGCAGTGAAAACATCAATAATTTCAGATATGCGAATGATACTGTGTTAATTGCAAATATGGAGGAAGAACTACAAAACTTAATTGATATAGTTGTTGAAGAAAGAGCAAAAATGGGTCTATCTATCAATTGCAAAAAGACAGAATGTATGGTGATATCCAAAAAGAAGGAGGATCCTATCTGCAGGCTGAGAATAAACGGGGAAGACATAAAACAAGTACAGAACTTCTGCTACTTAGGAAGCTGGGTGACATCAGATGGCAGGTGTGACATGGACATCAAAAGAAGAACCGGAATGGCAAAAGACACCTTTAAGAGAATGGAGGGTATACTGACCAATACTAAACTAGGCATGACAACCCGTCTCAGAGTGCTGAAATGTTACGTTTATCCAGTTATATTGGACAATATCTAGTAACATGAGGAAACAAATTGTAGCAGCAGAGATGTGGTTTTTGAGGAGGATGCAAAGAATATCATGGATGAAATGAATATCTAATGAGAATGTCATGAACAGAGCAAGCACAAAAAGAGAAATAATGTATGACATCATGAAAAGGCAACATAACTTCATTGGACACGTGATTAGGAAAGAGGAGTTAGAATGCACGGTAATTATGGGAAAGATTGAAGGGAAGAAAGCAAGTGGAAGGCAAAGACAAATGATGATGGAAACAGCAGCCAGAGAACTGGAAATGAATACCAATCAATTGATCCACTTGACCCGAAACAGGAGTGTGTGGGCCATGGCAGTCAAAGCTCAAACTGGGCATGGCACCTGATGATGATGATGTCTTTGGAAAGTGAGAGGAAATTCGAACAACTGGCAGAAACGCACATGGTCATGGGGAGACTATACAGACCATTGCAGGAAATGAACCCTGATTGCTGGTGCTATAAATTGTTGCACGAACCACAACGCTACCATACCACCAGTGCATTTCACAGAAGCAATCAGGGATCAATTCTTAGGAATTCTTGCTTCCATCGTATATTATAGTATGTGTGGTTCACACACATACTCAGCAGGTAATGGGAAGAATTAACTGTAGTGCTGAATGCCATAATGAAAAACAAAGGGCCCACAAGTAGCATGTTAACAAAATTTGTGCCAAACATGAGAAAATCTGCAGATTTGGAAATCCAAGCAACCCACACAAAATGCTGGAAGAACTCAGCAGGTCAGGCAGCATCTATGGATAAAGAGAAAACAGTCGATGTTTCGGGCCGAGGCCCTTCATCAGGACTTTGTACCGTACATCAGCGGTCCCTAACCACCGGGCCGCGGGCCGGTGCCAGGCCGCAAAGCATGCGCTGCCGGGCCACGAGGAGACGATATGATTTGGCGATATGAGTCAGCTACACCTTTCCTCATTCCCTGTCACGGCCACTCTTGAGCATGAATGAATACGAGGTCATTACCCGTGCGTCATCCATGTCAGAAGAAGATCAACTCCTCGAGCTTGCAAATGACGATGGGCTGAAAAGTATGTTTGACATAACATCTCTGCCGGCATTCCGGATCAAAGTCAGGGCTAAATATCCTGAGATAGGCACAAAAGCACAGAAAACATTGTTTACAACATATTTCTGCGAAGCGGAGTTTTCTGCAATGAATGCAACAAAAACTAAATTGCGGAATAGACTGGACATAAAGAACCCATTCGAGTATCGCTGTCTCCCATCACCCCTCGATGGGACCGTCTTGTTGCAGGGAAACAAGCCCAGGGATCCCACTGATTCAGCGATATTGGTGTGTTGCAATGATTTTATATGTTCATACGGGAAAATATGTGCTGTGTGTTTAATATCCAAACGTTACTTAAAATGTTCTGATGCTATTGACTTACTTATATAACCATATAACAATTACAGCACGGAAACAGGCCATCTCGGCCCTTCTAGTCCGTGCCGAACACTACTCTCTCCTAGTCCCGCCGACCCGCACTCAGCCCATAACCCTCCATTCCTTCCCTGTCCATATACCTATCCAATTTTTCTTTAAATGATAATATCGAACCTGCCTCTACCACTTCTACTGGAAATTCGTTCAACACTTGCTTCAAGCTCCCCTGTCCTCCCCTGATAATTGACTTATCACTATATTCATGCGAGGAAAATATGCGCTGTGTGTTTAATATTAAATTCATTAGATAAACCCTTTTAGAAATGAAATTGAGTGTATTAGCCACTGATCACCGATATTCCGGTCGTGCTTAACACTCCCCGCCGAACAGAATCGTCAAAAACGATTTGCAGGGAAAAAAATCGGTAGGCGCATGCACAGGTCACGCATGGGCACTGGTGCCCGCGCAAGGCTTCATGGTCATTGTAGTCTTTCTCGGCGTAAACACAACATATTTGACTGCTACTCTTGTCCGTTGGCAACCCTACTCCCCCCACTCCCCCGGGTCGGCCAGTCCGCAAGAATATTGTCAATATTAAACCAGTCCGCAGTGCAAAAAAGGTTGGGGACCCCTGCCGTACATGCACGGCAAGGCTATGGAATGCATATTCAAATACTACAGCACTAATTATTGATCAGTGCAGGTCAACCTCAGTAATGTATGAGCTCTTTCAGTCAGGACTTGTATCAACCATCGCCATGCTCCATCCTCCCAAGCCTATCATGACTTCAAGCCTCAGACCCATATCTCACAGCTTGTCAAACTTGTCAAATTCTCAAATGCACCTGTGCCCAGAAGCAGGAGGTTTGTGCAGAAGCTTGAAGTGAAAACCACGTCCTTCAGGATCTGACACGGTACTTCAGCAATTTTAAAGGACTCCAAATAACCCAGAACCTTTGTAGAACTGGAGAAACAGATGGTAGAAACTAATCTACAAGTAACTTGCACACATTTGAAAATTGTGTTTAGGTGCACTGGTGGATCTCCTTGCTGTTAGTGGGTGAGTGTGAGAGGGAGCATAAGGTCCAGTTTCACATTGCTGGAGATACAGTAGGTAAGCATTGCTCACTGGCTGACCTTATGATCTGACAACCTCGCATGAGCTAACGTCCTGACCACTACAGCAGCTGGTATGACTTGAACAACAAATGTCAGTATGGCATCCAAAGTGCCCTGACAATGGGAGCTACAGAGCCAAAAGGCTTTGTTCTAAGGAGGCCACTTATTCAAAGCTGCAAATGCACACCTCTTTCTGTTTCATTGAAACATTGACACACCCTCCGGAATGTGTCCTAAGCTCCTCCTTTACTCTCTGTGTACCCTTGACTGTGTCACCACTCACAGCTCCAATCTGCTGATTAAATTTGCTGATGATACTACATTGATTGGCCTTATCTCAGATAACAACAAGGCAGCCTATAGAGAAGAAGACATCAGTAGTGTGAAGAAAACCTCTCCCTCAATGTTGCAAAAACAAAAGAACTGGTTGTGGACTACAGGGGAAATGGAGACAGACAAAGCCCTATTGACGTCGATGGATCTGGGGTTGAAAGGGTAAACAACTTTAAGTTCCTTGGCATACACATCACCAAGGATCTCACGTGGTCTGTACATACCATCTGTGTGGTGAAAAAAGCACAACACTGCCTCTTTCACCTCAGACAGTTGAAGAAGTTTGGCATGAGTCCCCAAATCCTTAGGACTTCCTACAGGTGCACAATTGAGAGCATCCTGACTGGCTGCATCACTGCCTGGTATAGGAATTGTACTTCCCTCAATCGCAGGACTCTGCAGAGAGTGGTGCAGACAGCCCAGTGCATCTGTAGATGTGAACTTCTCACTATTCAAGACAATTACAAAGACAGCTGTGTACAAGGGGCCCGAAGGATCATTGGGGACCCAAGTCACTCCAACCACAAACTGTTCCAGCTGCTACCATCCAGGAAATGGCAGCATTAAAGCCAGGACCAACAGGCTCTGGGACAGCCTCTTCCACCAGGCCATCAGACTGATTAATTCACGTTGTTACCATTGTATTTCAATGCTATGTTGACTGTCCTGTTGTACATACTATTTATTGCAAATTACTATAAATTGCACATTGCATATTCAGACGGATATGTAACGTAAAGATTTTTACTCCTCACGTATGTGAAGGATGTAAGAAATTATGTACAGTCGACCTTCACTAATCCGACTACCTGTAATCCGGTTCCTTCGATAACCCGGCACTGATTATACTGAATGTGATCCTTCTGTAATTCAGCATTTTCACCAATCCGGCACTCCTCAGGTCCCAATAGTGTCGGATTAGTGAAGGTCGACCTGTAATTCATTTCTATAACTAAATGTACACTATGCCATAATACAGTAAGTATAAATTAGTGGATTATTGAGAGTACATTTGGTTCTGTTTCTCCATGTTTCATCCATTAATAAGATGCTGAGCAATTTATATACTTCCATCAAGGTGAAGCAATTAAATCATATGGCACACATACTTTTTTTCTCACAGTCAAAAATAAAAACAGAATATTTCAGAAGTACTGAACAGGCCAGGCCACTCTGGGGGAAAAGAGTTGACACTTCTTCTTGACGACTTATCAACAGGACTGGAAAAGGTTTATGCCATAATAGTTTTTAGTGGGTGTGTTGATTAGCCTAAAATGAAAAAAGTGCGGTGCACATTGTGGATAGTTTGCACTGCAGATATGATGCACCTGTGATAAAGCGAATGAATGTTTCAAATGGTGAATAGGGAGGCAATTCAGCAAGCTGCTTTGATCTGAGTTATGCCAAACCTTTGATATAGTTTGAATCTGCACTCATCCAGGTAAGTGGGGGAATCAAAGGAGACCAGCTAAGTTAATAAAATGGATCCACCTGAGTCTGGTTGACAGAACTGCTCAGATCTGTTCAGAAAGGTCTCCTTTAAATCATGAGCTGTAGAGATAATGGCACAGTTAAGAATTTGGTTGAGCTCAGAGTGCCAAGTGACAGATGTAGTTTAAAATAATTAATGTCCTGATCCTGTAATAACAGAAAATATGAAAATTCGTCCCACAGCTATAAATGCCCAAGTGATTTTCCAGAATGGGGTAAGTCAGGCCAGACTGAGTACAGGTATTCTGCAGAGCAGTCACTCAATTTGAGTTGAATTTTTCCAGTGTAGAGGAGACCACTAAATTCGAAGTAGCAAGAGTGAATGTTTGCTGCATCTGAAAGGAATGTTTTCATCTGTAAATTAAGATAAAAGGGCAGGAATGTTGCATTTCCCATGATTGTAGGGAATGGTGATATGAAGGGGGGAATGGGATTGAGAATTAAAGAGACGTAGGGGAAACTATTCCTTTGGAAGGTTGAAAAGGAAAGTAAGGAGAAGATGTATCAAGTGGCAGTACCAAGTTGACATTGGCAAACTTTATAGTGGATGATTTGTTCAAAATCGATGTTGGCATTGAGCAGAAAATGGAAACCTGGATAGACAGAGAGATATTAAGGAACATCTGTAACAGAGAAAGCTTGAATGGGAATTCCTCAATTTAAACCCTTGATAGGCAAAATCATGGGGCGACTCAAAGGTTCAAAGGTTAATTTTATTGTCAAAGTATGCATGTACAATATAACTCTGATATTTGCCTACTCCAGATAGCCATTAAACACAGAAAGACTATGCGTATTGATGAAAGAAAAGACATCAACTTCCCTCCCACCCCACCAGCACAAAAAGGAGAAGGAACAAAACTCGCAGACCACTACATTTCCCTTCCTCAGCAGTAAAAATAGCAACAGTACCAGTGAACCCCTAACCCCACTCCACACACACAAAAACTAACAAATCACACAGTCGTCCACAAGAAAGAAAACACTGAAAAACTGAAGGAAACCAATATACAGTCCAATAATTCTCAGAATATGGGAATATGGGAAACATCTTTTCGTTTGCATATGAGGAAAGCAGCCACACAAATTCAGTCCTTCAGTAAAGAGCGACCACTGACCCAGGTCTGAATGCCGCCGATCCGGCTGCTGACGACCTCCATTGGGGGCTATTGCTGACCACCCCCACATTCACCTTGATGCTTCAATCTTCCTTACTGCTTCAAGATGGAGTTGTTTATTACCCCACGCCTCATCTCAGGACTATTCCACAAGTCAGGCTGTGTTCTTGGTCCTTTTCTGGTCTTCACAAGGCAGCTCTCCTGACACAAGGATAGTGATGGATCCTTCGACCGAGTACCAAACTGTATGTCAAAGGTTCCAACAGTTTCCGCAACACAAACAAGACAAAAGGAACAAGTGGAAGGCATAGAAAAATTGAAATAATTGGAAGAGACTTGTTATCTGGAAGATGTAGCCTGAGGAATCTTGGTTCGCTGGCGCCAACTTGACTGGAGGTTGCAGAAACTTGACCGGTGATGCATCATTTGACAAATCTTCATTGCTTGAGTTTAGTCCAATTTACCATAAAGATAATATCCTTGTGTTTATAATGCTTATATGTACATTAATATAAAAACAAATGGGATGAATGATCTGATTTCAATATATTGCTTGCACAGTTATAGATATTTATAGATATGCTTATGTTGTTTACTTGTGTCTTTTTGTTCCACTCTATAAATAAAAACTGAAAATTCTAGCAACAAGGCAGACCAGTAAGAAAATGGTTGGTTAATTTTTATATGCAACTCCACACCTGACATTGGGAAAGTTTTGTCTGATGTGTTAATTTAATCCTTTGTTTTATCATGTGTTGTTTGATGAACTTGAATTTGATACCTTTTGTTTCAAATTTCTTGCAATTGTATGCATATTTTTCAGTTTGATCTCATTGTATTATGCTGATTCTTTTAAAGTTTGTAAGAGAGAATTTGACATCTGTTGGCACAGGTGTAAGAGTGAGTTGTCAATCAGGTTATGAAACAGCAGCACGGGTGATTAATTCCCCTTACTTCCTAGTTTCTTCAGTAGCTCTTAGTAGATTGGTATAAGTTTTTTTCATGTTCTCCAATGTACACACAGGCATAACCACTGGAGAGAAATCTGTACAGGTTGAATGACCCCTTTGATATAGATGTGCTTTTGAAGATGAATTTAAAAGTTCAAACTACATTTATTATCAAGGTACATATATACCACCATATGCTACCCTGAGATTCATTTTCTTGCGGGCATTCACAATAATTACAAAAGATCACAATAGAATCAGTGAAAAACTGCATACAAAAAAGACAGTCAACTACCAATGTGCAAAAGACAATAAATTGTACAAAAAGAAAAATATAAGAAAAGAAAAATAATAAATACTGAGAACATGAGTTGAAAAATCCTTGAAAGTGAGTTTGTAAGTTGTGGAATCAGTTCAGTGTCAGGGTGAGTGCAGTCCAGGAGCTTGATGTTTGAGGGTTAATTACAGTTCCTGAACCTGACAGTGTGGGACCTAAGGCTCCTGTACCTCCTTCCTGATAACAGCAGTAAGAAGAGAGCATGGCTTGGATGGTGGGGGTCCTTGATGATGGATGCCGCTTTCCTGAAACAACACTCCTTGTTGATGTGTTCAGTGGAAGGGAGGGCTTTTCCTGTGAAATTCATTAGGCTTTGGGTTAATATGGTCAAAACTAGGCACCTGTTGGGGTCTTGTGAGACTGATTCAACCACTTAGAGCGAGAGAAATAGTGTCAATGATAATACCTTTTGACGACTAGTTTAGGTGGTAATTTAGTAATGATTTTATATGAACAGCTACCATTAAGCTGTTACACACTACTACACCATTTTGCAAATGAATAAAACATAAGCAAGGTCTCATACATTTTAAGTACTCTTGTTTTCAAACTATTTATCAACCAAAGCATTTCTATTGAGGCTCTATGCTGAATGCAGAAGTAATTTTGCTACCTGATACCTGAATAATTTTTTGAAGATATAATTGAGACTCGTTACTTCTAATTACATTATCTTTGTTTAATTCAAATACATGCACTGCTTGGAAATCTGGCCTTAAGATGATGTTGATTGTCATTGCTATTTACAGCAGTTTTAAATTAAATGATATGATTTTTATGGAGTTGTTTGATTTATTCAGACACTGTGTGATTTATGATCTTGTTGCAAAAACTTTTTGGAGAACAATTTGTTCAGACAGCACTCTGACTGAATCTATTGCCAAAGGGATAGTCTCTTCCTTGCTCATCTAAAATCCCTGCAAATAAATAGAAATCAATTTGCAATTTCAAAAAGATAATAACCACACAGTTTGTGTCTACTAAAGAGTGTGTGGTGTAGGAGGACCATGAGTGAGGTATGCTGAATATATCTGCGGAGTCAATTCTGGCTGTTCTTGCACAACTCTTTGGCAGTCACTTTTAGACCTGTGTCAACAGATGTGCAAATTCTGTCTTGCAAACTTTGAATCAACCAATGAGTGAAACCAACGCTGACTTTACATGTGTTTTAAGTAGGTCTCATAGGCCATGCAGAAATGTGTCTTGGAAAGACTGGCCCAAAGGTGGTGAAAATGGTGGAGGTGGTATCTGGTTATGTATGGTAGACCTCCGTATGACGTGGCGCATACCTTCAGTTTTTAGTGCAAACATATGGAGGAACAGGAATGTGAATCGCAATTATTTCATCTTTCAGTTGAAATTCAAATATGTACACAAAAAGTGTTCTGAAAATCAGCTAACAGGCAAGATGTTTTCACTAATTAGCTACATACCTGTCAAGGAAGTCCCTAATGTGTACAAATCTTATAAGCAGAGCATCATCAGCATTTGCAATTCATACTTTGAAGCAACACTTATTCTTGGTTTTCAAGTCATCAGAATACTTGCAGAGGAATAACATATCTGTCAGACATCTGTATGAACTGAATTGGTGGATTGGAAAAACCAGCATCCTTTCTGTTTTACAGCTACAGCTGCTGATTAACCTGTTGTTCATTTCATGAAGGTTCCTTTCTAAGTACAAACGTATCTCAGTTTCATTTGTCTAACATCTTCATATAAAACATAGCAAATGTTTGAGAACTTAGTAGGATTATGAAACTAGCATCTTGAAATGTTTTCAAGAAATGAAACATACTGAATATTATTAATCATTAAGATTGATATCCACCCAAAATTTGCATTCAATGACTTAATGTTGTAATATGTCCTGTTTACCACCCTATTCAGTTTGCTGGTCTACATTGTTTCTGCATTAAGTAATACCTCAAAATTAAAATTTGCATCCTTATTTTCAAATCCTCCAATAGGCCTTGCTATTTCTGTCATTTCTTCAGTTTGGAGACTACAATTCTGCTTCACCTTTGATTTCCATGATGCCACAATTGAGAGCAATCCATCGACAGCTCAGGTTCTCAACTCTGGATTTCCCTCTCTAAATCTTTCTTTCAGATATTGTGGTGATCTTTAAAGCCCATATCCTAGAATCAAACTGTTAGAGTGATTTTTGGGTTCAGGACATATACATTTAACAATTGGCTTTGGCTACCTGTCTTCATATCTGAAAACCCATTGTGCTTTTAATTTGGAGTGCAGCTCTTAACAATGGGTTCCTAAAAACTGTGAATCCCAGTGCAGACAATATTGATTAAAATTGATGTCTGTAGTGTGGATGTGAATCAGGAGGTGTGAAGGTTGTATGTAGTTTTAATTGAAAGCATTGTCCATACATTGTAAATATGGAATTGTCCTTTAATGTTGGGCATATAAAATATGGAGCCCAACATTGGATCAGCAGACCTTTCCACCGAAAGCATCTCCATATGATGCCTTGTTTTGTCGAATAAAGGGGCTGCTTTGTATCTACCAGAAATTCTCTCTGGTAATTTCATTCACACAACAATACATACAATGCCAGGGCTTTTGTCCAGTGTTATGTGACAGGAAAATTATGCCACTTGAAGTGAAATGTCTTTATTATCATGTCTGGAGCATTTCGCAAAACACTGGAAATTTGATCAGGTCCTTCCTGGAGTGCTCCAGATTTGAATTTCTGATGCAGTTTTCATTGCTGGTCATGCAATGTTCATTTTACCCTTTGGGCTCCCCAGTGATATGGTACAAGCATTTCATATAATGCTCTGCTCCCATTCCTCTAACCTTCTGATGTCTTCAATATCCTCTGCTTTCCAATTGGTCCAAACGCCTCATCCTCTGACATTCTGAGGCATTGGTTCCATACCCCCAGTTTTCTCACTGGCAGCCTGGGCCTGTGATCTTCAGCCAATGGTCACCCACAACTCCTCCACACTGAACCATCACACCTAGTCGAACTACCTCCTGCACATTTTCAAATGTAGAAAAATGCAATACTCTTTCTCAAGGGTTACTGAAAGTTGCAATGGTTGACCAATATTTATAATAGCCTGAAGTATGTTTTTAAATTAACGTCATTAAGATATATGAATTTGTGTCCACTATAATTTGAGTGTACTGGCTTGTTTACTTAGCCAAACATTTGGACATGTTATGTGCTTTGTGGTCAAACTTTGTTTCCTATTGTTCTTGTGAATCAATTTGTCATATCTACCAAAGTAGCAATATAAATTACTGGAAAGTTTATGACTTTAATAAATGGGTTTCTTATTGGAAGTAATTACAAGTCAGATAACAGGAATTCATTCTTGTCCTACAGTAAGCCTGATGTAAGTTAATGGATGTGCCTTCTGCTCTGCCCCTAAGATTGGGTTGAATTGCGATCAATGCAACCTTATTTCAGACGCAACCTAGATTGTTCAGCCTGTAGTACTCAGCTGCAAATAGGGATTAATTTTAGAACTTTATTGCTTCTTTTGTGAATTATAAGGATTGCTTCCCTCCTGTTAAAATCACAGTACATATTATCAAAAAATGCAGAAGGGGGTTGGTACAAAGTTATATTTGAATCCCTTTTGTCTATTTGCTCCTTGCATATATTTTGAAGCCAACTGAATCCCTTTATTTAAATGAAGCCTCATGGTAGTTTTCTGTCTTTTTTTGTTGTGGATTGCATTGCACACAATTAATTATCATTAAGATAATAAAGTATTTAAATTACTTTTAGATGCAACATTCAAAATCTTTGAATTATTGTTTTTCTGTGTTTTTTTTTGCTCTATGATGCTGCAGCCATTAATTAGCAACACAATAGAAAGTGTCTGGACAGTGAACTATAAGAACTAATTTATAATAAGGAACATATTCAGAAACACCTCGATACTTTATACTCACTGTGAAATAACTTGGCTAAAACAATCATACTTTGAGCATCACAATAAAATTTAGAAAAACAGAAAATCCAAATAAACATGATGTTTATAAGGGATTTTATCTTTTGAAGAAGTTTGAACAGTCTATTAAAATCCAAACGTTACAAATACAGAGATGGGCTCTGTTTCTTGGAAGCCAGAATTACAAGAGAATGACTAATCATTGAAATGCTGATGGATTGTCTTGTTTACCATTGAAAAAGGAAACACCTGAAAAATTACAAAAGAGGACACACCTCTTAATGTATTCACCCTAAGGCAAATCAAATATCTCCCTCTTATATGGCAGAGATTGTCCAAGGGAAATCAGAAAAAACCCCTTTCTACATAGAAACATAGAAAACCTACAGCACAATACAGACCCTTCGGACCACAATTCTATGCTGAACATGCCCTTACCTAAGAAATTACCTAGTGTTGCCCATAGCCCTCTATTTTTCTAAGCTCCAGGTACCTCTCCAGGAGTCTCTTAAAAGTCCCTATCGTATCCACCTCTACCACTGTTGATGGCAGGCCATTCTACGCCCTCACCACTCTCAGCATAAAAATCTTACCCCTGACATCTCCTCTGCGCCAACTTCCAAGCACCTTTAAAACTGTGCCCTCTTGTGCTAACCATTTCAGCCCTGGGAAAAATCCTCTGACTATCCACATGATCAATGCCTCTCATCATCTTGTACACCTCTATCAGGTCACCTGTCATCCTCCGTTGCTCCAAGGAGAAAAGGCTGAGTTCACTCAATCTATTTTCATAAGGTATGCTCCCCAAACCAGGCAATATCCTTGTAAATCTCCTCGGCACCCTTTCTATGGTTTCCACATCCTTCCTATAGTGAGGCAACCAAAACTGAGCACAGTACTTCAAGTGGGGTCTGACCAGGGTCCTATGTAGCTGCAATATTACAGAGTCAACCTGCACAGCAGCTTTGAGTGTCCTATGGACTCGGACTCCAACATCCCTCTGATCCTCCATACTGCCAAGAGTCTTACCATTAATACTATACTCTGCCATCATTTCTGACCTACCAAAATGAACCACCTCACACTTATCTGGGTTGAACTCCTTCTGCTACTTCTCAGCCCAGTTTTGCATCCTATCAATGTCCCACTGTAACTTCTGACAGCCCTCCACCCTATCCACAACACCTCCAACCTTTGTGTCATCAGCAAATTTACTAACCCATCTCTCCATCCAGGTCATTTATAAAAATCATGAAGAGTAGGGGTCCCAGAACAGGTCCCTGAGGCACACCACTGGTGACTGACCTCCATGCAGAATGTGACCTGTCTACAACCACTCTTTGCCTCCTGTGGGCAAGCCAGTTCTGGATCCATAAAGCAATATCCCCTTGGATGCCATTCCTCCTTAGTTTCTCAATAAGCCTTGCATGGGGTATCTTGTCAAATGCCTCGCTGAAATCCATATACACTACATCTACTACTCTACCTTCATCAGTGTGTTTAGTCACATCCTCAAAAAATTCAATCAGATTCGTAAGGCACAACCTACCTTTCACAAAGCCATGCTGACTATTCCTATTCATATTATGCCTTTCCAAATGTTCATAAATTCTGCCTCTCAGGATCTTCTCCATCAACTTAAAGGCATCCATTAGTCTTGCGAGACCATGGATCTGCGCCTGGAAGGTCTTCACTCTCCAGGGCGCAGGCCTGGGCAAGGATGTATGGAAGACCAGCAGTTGCCCATGCTGCAAGTCTCCCCTCTCCACAACACCAATGTTGTCCAAGGGAAGGGCATTAGGACCCATCCATCAATTTACCAACCACAGAAGTAAGACTCACTGGTCTATAATTTCCTGGGCTATCTCTTCTCCCTTTCTTGAATAAGGGAACAACATCCGCAGCCCTCCAATCCTCCGGAACCTCTCCCGTTCCCATTGATGATGCAAAGTTCATCGCCAGAGGCTCAGCAATCTCCCCCCTCACCCTCCACAGCAGCCTGGGGGATATCTCATCCAGTCCCGGTGACTTATGCAACTTGATGCTTTCCAAAGGTCCCAGCACATCCTCTTTCTTAATATCTATTTGCTCAAGCTTTTCAGTCCGCTGTAAGTCATCCCTACAATGGCCAAGGTCCCTTTTCCGTAGTGAATACTGAAGCAAAGTATTCATTAAGTACCTTTGCTATCCCCTCCGGTTCCATACACACTTTTCCACTGTAACATTTGATTGGTTCTATTCTCTCATGTCTTATCCTTTTGCTCTTCACATACCTTGTAGAATGCCTTGGGGGTTTCCTTAATCCTGTTTTCCAAGGCCTTCTCATGGCCCCTTCTGTCTCTCCTAATTTCATTCTTAAACTCCTTCCTGCTAGCCTTATAATCTTCGAGATCTCTATCATTATATAGTTTTTTGAACCTTTCGTAAGCTCTTCTTCTTGACGAGATTTACAACAGCCTTTGTACAGCATGGTTCCTGTACACTACCATCCTTTCCCTGTCTTATTGGAACGTACTTATGCAGAACCCCACGCAAATATTCCCTGAATGTTTGCCACATTTCTTCCGTACATTTCCCTGAGAACATCTGTTTCCAATTTATGCTTCCAAGTTCCTGCCATATAGCCTCATATTTCCCCCTACTCTAATTAAACACTTTCCTAACTTGTCTGTTTCTATTCCTCTCCAATGCTATGGTAAAAGAGATAGAGTTGTGTTCACTATCTCCAAAATGCACTCCCACTTCGAGACCTGACACCTGACCAGGTTCATTTCCCAATACCAGATCAAGTACAGCCTCTCCTCTTGTAGGCTTATCTACATAATGTGTCAAGAAACCTTCCTGAACACACCTAACAAACTCCACCCCATCTAAACCCTTCGCTCAAGGGAGATGCTAATCGATACTTGGGAAATTAAAATCTCCCGCCACAACAACCCTGTTATTATTACACCTTTCCAGAATCTGTCTCTCTATCTGCTCCTCGATGTCCCTGTTACTATTGTGTGGTCTATAAAAAACACCCAGTAGAGTTACTGACCCCTTCCTAGTCCTAACTTCCACCCATAGAGATTCTGTAGACCATCACTCCATGACTTCCTCCTTTTCTGTACTATCTCTGATCAACAGTGCCATGCCCCCACCACTTTTGCCTCCCTCCCTGTTCTTTCTGAAACATCTAAAGCCTGGCACTTGAAGTAACCATTCCTGCCTCTGAGTCATCCAAGTCTCTGCAATGGCCACAACACCATAGCTCCAAGTACTGATCCATGCTCTAAGCTCATCCGCTTTGTTCATAATACTCCTTGCATTAAAATAGACAGATCTCAAACCATCGGTCTGAGCCCATCCCTTCTCTATCACCTGCCTATCCTCCCTGTCACACTGTCTCCAAGCTTTCTCAATTTGTGAGCCAACTGCCTCTTCCTTCATCACTTCAGTTCGGTTCCCACCCCCTAGCAATTCTAGTTTAAACTCTCCGCAATAGCCTTAGTAAACTTCCCCACCAGGATATTGGTCCTCCTTGGGATTCAAGTGCAACCTGTCCTTTTTGTACAGGTCACACCTCTCCCAAAAGAGGTCCCAATGATCCAGAAATCTGAATCTCTGCCCTCTGCTCCAATCCCTCAGCCGCACATCTATCCTCCACCTCATTCTATTCTTATACTCACTGTCACGTGGCACAGGCAGTAATCCCGAGATTATTCCCTTTGTGGTCCTGCTTCTCAACTTCCTTCCTAACTCCCTGTAGTCTGCTTTCAGGACCTCCTCCCTTTTCCTACCTATGTCGTTGGTATCAATATGTACCACGACCTCTGGCTGTTCTCCTTTCCTCATCAGGATGTCGTGGATGTGATCAGAAACATCCCTGACCCTGGCACCTGGGAGGCAAAATACTATTTGCATTTTTTTCCTGCATCCACAGAGTCGCCTGTCTGGCCCCCTAACTATAGAGTTCCCCATCACTGCTGCCATCCTCTTCCTTTCCCTACTCTTTTGAGCCACAGGGCCAGACTCTGTGTCAGAGGTGCCGGCACTGTTGCTTCCCCCAGGTAGGCCGTCTCCCCCAACAGTACTCAGACAGGAGTACTTATTGTTCAGGGAGACAGCCACTGGGGTACTCTCTAATATCTGCCTCTTGCCCTTCCCTCTCCTGACTGTTACCCAGTTATCTGTCTCTCGAAGCGCTGGTGTGATGACCTGCTTATAGCTCCTCTCTATCACCTCCTCACTCTCCCTGACCAGATGAAGGTCATCGAGCTGCAGCTTCGGTCTCCTAATGTGGTCCCCAAGAAGCTGCAGCCCGACGCACCTGGCGCAGATGTGGCTGTCCGAGAGGCTGGGAGTCTCCCGTACTTCCCGCATCTGATACCGAGCACAGAACACTGGCCTCACACACATACTTCCTGTCTGTATCCTACACAGGCAACCTACCTCACCTCGACCCGTTATCACTGAAGCCCCATTGAGCCAAAGCCTTCCTATTCTGTCTCCCTATGCTCTGTCACTTCCTCCTCTGCTGCCCGCTCTATAAAGCTGTCTTCTTTTTAAACTCTTCTCGTTGTTCTCACTGGCTGACTTCCATGTGCTTGTGCAGTTGTGCCCCGATCAAACCACCGAAGAAATAACCATCTCCTTTTAAACCCTTCTCACTTTTTAAACTCACTTTCTGACTCAGGCCTACATGGCCACCCAGAATAGCTGTAATTCCAGCTCCAGTATGAACTTGTCCCAGAGGGAGGACCATTCAAGGGCACAGATTTCTTGGTAGTATTGGATGCAGCTACAAAGTGGTCAGAAGTGTTCCCAATTACCTCCACTACAGCCTCACACTCTGTTGATGTGCCTCTCCTCATCTATTGATATTCCAGAGCAGCTTTCAGTGACAATGGACCACAGTTTGTGGTGGAACAGCTCCAGTCATTTTAGGAAATGAATGGAATAAGATCTATTACTGTACTGTACCACCCAGCTACCAATGGCTTGGTAGAAAGGTTTGTCCAGAGTCTAACAAATGCACTGCGAGCGATGTCAGCAGTACACCCTACACTGACTCTGAATCAGAAGCTTGTCAGTTTCAGTACAGCACACTCCACGGCCAACATCTCATCAGCTATGCTGTTCCTGGGTCGTCCCTTGTGTTCACACTTGGACCTCTTCAAATCCAATCCGTGATGGAGTATACTGGACAAACAGCTGAGACAAATTGAGGGCTCTTCAAAGAAGATTTGATGTTTCACTTCTAGACATGCAGTACTGGTGAGGGATGATAGAACTGATCAAAGGTGGATACTTGGAAAGATTAAGGACGAAACTGAACTACTGTCCTGTACAGTGGAGAATTCATCTGATGTCATCTGAGGTCAGTTGCTCGAGAAGAAATGTGTCCAGAGCTGTCAGAACCACTTCTTGCAGTTTCAGAGTCAACTCCTACAACCACCACGGGGGAGGCCCTAGAACTGAGATTGTTTTACAGCTCAAGTCTCTCCTGCCAAGCAGAGTGACCCCACCCCCTAGTTAGGAAAGATGTTGCAGAAGGAACTCAGCAGTTGTGCAGCATCTGTTAGAGGAAAGGAATTGTTGATATTTCAGATTGAAACCCTGCATCAGGACTGCAAGTGCAGAGGGAAGATGTCCAATATAAGGAGTGAGGAAGTGGTGATTTGTGAACTGAAGAGGGGTGTCTGCAAAATTCTGATGATATCCTCTTTACACCAAAGAGAACGAGGAAAAGTTTTGATTTAATTTTCCACTTAATTAAAATTGTTGAGCGAGGTGAAATCCTGAATATTCATGAGAAATGCAAAACACGGAATAAGATCCTCTCTGTAATTATCACATGGCCCAGACTTTCTCCCTCATGCGTCACTTCATACAGATAGCAAAATCGTGCAAATGCAGTGAAAACAAGTCTCAATGATGCCATCCTCCTAATCTGCTCCAAGATGCTTTCCCATTTGATATTTAGCCAGAGAAAATTGTAGTTCACTCATAATTAAGTTGTTAGGGAGAATCAGGCAAAATCAAAATATAAGAGTTTGGGTATAAATAAGCCATGATTTAAAAGAAATAAACTGCCAGCAATAATTGATTTTTGACATTAAAAGCACAGGTCCCATCTGCAAGCAGAAGTTCTTAAGCTCCCTTCTCAACAGCAGAATCCATGTCCAAAACCCCTGTTGGATTTGAGGTTGGGCGGCCTCTAATTGAAATATTAAACTCAGTAGGCAGCAAGTGAGGTAAAAAAAGCAATGAAGGTTTTTGTCCAGCATTGACATGTATTTAATAAGTTTGATTTTCTAATACCTTATCACAATATTGAAATACCTCCAAGTTCTTTACATGCTAAATTACTTTTGGAATGATTTCACTGCCAATTTAAAACTAGATTTAAATTGGAAGATTTCCCATTGGAGTATGCTGGTGGGCTGGTTATTTTTGCAGACTTCTTGTGGATTGCTGTAAATTTTGGAAGCGCTGTTCATGATGCCGCAAGGACTAAACATATCCGCCCAGAAAGAAATAAATGGGAATGTTTAATCCATGCATTAATGGTGGGAAAACATTAATTAACATTTTTCCCATCATCAACATCAAAGTTGAGACTGCTGCAACAGAAAGGCGCATTTATGTGACATTTTCATAGCCCCAGGCTGTTTCAAAGTGCTTTCAACCGAATAAGGTATTTTTTTTGGCAAACGTTGTCACCGCTTTAATAAAGAAAATTGACCAGTCAGTTTATGTAAATTCTCGTGAACAATAGTGTGATAAATATCGAGGAAATTGTTGTGGAGATATTGTTAGTGATAAGTTTATGGCCAGTACACAATGGATAAACTCCCTGCTCTTCGAGTTATTCTATAGTATCATTTACACCTAGCAGTTGAGGACTGAGATTATGTTTCAATTTCTCCTTCAACCCCAGCCCCAGCTGCTGGAGTTCCTGAAATTGAGATTATGCATGTACAAACATCTGAATCAGAGGTAAAAATATTGCCACACTGAGCCACAATGAAACACTGCAATACCAGAATGTTCCAGTGCGTATGCTGAAAGAAGCTTAATATTTTAAATCAGCGGTCCCCAACCACCAGGCCGCGGACCGGTGCTGGGCCGCAAAGCATGCGCTACCAGACCGCGAGGAAACGATATGATTTGGCGATATGAGTCAGCTGCACGTTTCCACGTTCCCTGTCACACCCTGTTGAGCCATTACGCATGTGTTGTTCATGTCAGCGCGGGAAGGAGATCAACTCTGTGCTTGCAAATGACGGCGGGCTGAGATGCATGTTTGACATAACATCTCTGCCGGCATTCTGGATCAAAGTCAAGGCTAAATATCCTGAGATAGTCACGAAACACCGAAAATGTTGCTTCCATTTCCAACATATCTCTGCAATGAATGCAACGAAAATTATACTGCGGAATAGACTGGACATAAGGAACCCCGTTCGAGTATCGCTGTCTCCCATCACCCCTCGATGGCACTGTGTGGTTACAGGAAAACAAGCCCAGGGCTCCCACTGATTCAGCGATATTGGTGCGTTGCATTGATTTTATATGTTCATACGGGGAAAATATGTGCTGTGTGTTTAATATCCAAACGTTACTTAAATTATTATGATGCTATTGACTCATATAACCATATAACAATTACAGCACGGAAACAGGCCATCTCTGCCCTTCTAGTCGGTGCCGAACGCTACTCTCACCTAGTCCCACGACCTGCACTCAGCCCATAACCCTCCATTCCTTTCCTGTCCATATACCTATCCAATTTTTCTTTAAATGATAATGTCGAACCTGCCTCTACCACTTCTACTGGAAGTTCGTTCAACACTTACTTCAAGCCCCTGTCCTCCCCGATAATTGACTTATCACTAAATTCATGCGAGGAAAATATGCGCTGTATGTTTAATATTAAATTCATTAGATAAACCCTTTTAGAAACGAAATTGAGTGTATTAGCCACTTAGCACCTATATTCCGGTCGTGATTAACACCACCCCCACCCCCATACAGAATCGCCAAAGAACGATTTATAGAAAAACTGGTGCCCGCGCAAGGCTTCATGGTCATTGTAGTCTCTCGTTGTAAACAACGTATTTGACTGCTACTCTTGTCCGTTGGCAACCCTACCACCCGCTCCCCCCTCCCCACCCTCCCCCCCCCCCCCGGTTGGCCGGTCCGCAAGAATATTGGCAATATGAAACCGGTCCGCAGTGCAAAAAAGGTTGGGGACCCCTGTTTTAAATCTACCAAGAAAATGGTGCTTGAAGAACAGTGATTTTCTTCTTTTCAACTGGAGTTTTGAATTTTAAAATAGTAACTCATTTTTTCTTTGTCATGTATGAGACAGTAGGCCACAAGTTACCAGCACAAGTACAGATGTTATGTCAGTGATGTCCAAATAGCTATTGGTAGAAGAATCAGAGTTTAGAATTCAATTCTGATGCTGTCTGTGAGGAGTTTGTTTGTTTTCCCTGTGACTGCATGGGTTTTTTCTGGGTGCTCTGTTTTCCTACCACAGTCCAAAGACCTACCAGTTAGTAGGTTAATTGGTCATCATAAATTATCCTGTGATTAAGCTAGTGTTTAATAAGTGGATTGCTGGGTAGGACAGATCATTGAGCCGGAAGAGACTGTTTTGTGATCTGTCTCTAAATAAAATAAAAACTATGGCTAGGCCCTTTGAATAAAAACATCCCCACTAACATAGCCATTTTAGTGATTAGTATCCACCTATTAAAATTGGAATGGTGTTGTGGCTATGGAGGAAGTTCACACCCAAAATAGTTTGAAGCAGTTCTTTGGTTCTTTGTTGACCAGCTTCATGCTTGTTAAATGTAATTAAATTTTGCTCGTTGACTCAGTAGCTTTATTGACACACCCACCATTGAGTTCCACCAAAATATTCCAGTCAGTTGTCTGCCCTTGCTTTCAACTGGAGAACTAATAATAACTGCAGTGCACCAGACAATGCATTATCAGGACAAGTGCCAGTGTCTTCCACATTCAGAAAGTAGTGGTTAGAATGCTATACAGATGCCTGAAGTTATTTTGCATCAACAACTCACGTCAAGGCACGTACCTCCTCAATAACAGTTACCTGCAAATTATTGGAGAGTAATGGCAGCAATTCATTAGGGCACTCATTGCTGGATTGTATAGGCTTGAGAAGTCTCAGCTTTGGTGGTTTACTCTACCATGATTTGCCGTGTCTATGCCCACCTGGACAAGCCAGCGAGCACTGTGAGGGTCATGTTTTTTGACTTCTCCAGTGCGTTCAACACCATCCACCCTGCTCTGCTGGGGGAGAAACTGACAGTGTTGCAGGTGGATGCTTCCCTGGTATCATGGATTCTTGATTACCTGACTGGCAGACCACAGTACGTGTGCTTGCAACACTGTGTGTCCGACAGAGTGATCAGCAGCACTGGGGCTCCACAGGGGACTGTCTTGTCTCCCTTTCTCTTCACCATTTACACCTCAGACTTCAACTACTGCACAGAGTCTTGTCATCTTCAGAAGTTTTCTGATGACTCTGCCATAGTTGGATGCATCAGCAAGGGAGATGAAGTTGAGTACAGGGCTACGGTAGGAAACTTTGTCACATGGTGTGAGCAGAATTATCTGCAGCTTAATGTGAAAAAGACTAAGGAGCTGGTGGTAGACCTGAGGAGAGCAAAGGTACCGGTGACCCCTGTTTCCATCCAGGGGGTCAGTGTGGACATGGTGGAGGATTACAAATACCTGGGGATACGAATTGACAATAAACTGGACTGGTCTAAGAACACTGAGGCTGTCTACAAGAAGGGTCAGAGCCATCTCTATTTCCTGAGGAGACTGAGGTCCTTTAACATCTGCCGGACGATGCTGAGGATGTTCTATGAGTCTGTGGTGGCCAGTGCTATCATGTTTGCTGTTGCGTGCTGGGGCAGCAGGCTGAGGGTAGCAGACACCAACAGAATCAACAAACTCATTTGTAAGGCCAGTGATGTTGTGGGGATGGAACTGGACTCTCTCACGGTGGTGTCTGAAAAGAGGATGCTGTCTAAGTTGCATGCCATCTTGGTCAATGTCTCCCATCCACTACATAATGTACTGGGTGGGCACAGGAGTACCTTCAGCCAGAGACTCATCCCTCCGAGATGCAACACAGAGCGTCATAGGAAGTCATTCCTGCCTGTGGCCATCAAACTTTACAACTCCTCCCTTGGATGGTCAGACACCCTGAGCCGATCAGCTGGTCCTGGAATTTCATAATTTACTGGCATAATTTACATATTACTATTTGACTATTTATGACTATTTTCTATTACTATTCTACTACTATTTATTATTTCTATGACTATTACTATTTACTAATAGTAATATTATTATTACTATTTCTATTGCTACTTATTACTTATGGTGCAACTGTAATGAAAACCAATTTCCCCTGGGATCAATAAAGTATGACTATGACTATGACTATGACTTGATAAAATTTCTCTGTTCAGTCCTCTTCGTGGGATTTAAAAGCATGAATATTTCATGGTTGTGTAGATTTACTCAAAATGCTCCTACTTCGGTTCGAAGTCATAGCATCAATTTATTCACATGCTGAAAAACTTCTTTGCAAACTGCTTTTAGCACCAAGAGGGAGGATGCAATAGGAAATTGATTGGATAATACTGTATTATTCACAGGAGATTGCAGAAGAAGACAAAATGAGCTTCTAACTATTTATTAAAACTGACCCATGACTATTTCACAACCTATTATTCATCAGTTTTCTTTACAGTTCATTTATCTGAAACTGGACACACATTGTAGTTCACTAAGATGGTCATGGTAATCAGGTCTCAAGTACTCTGGAACTCATATACATATCTACATTATATTATTTGGTAATTGAGAATGATCTATTCATATGCCAACAATGTATCAAAATATTAATGTTATTTTGATATTTTAAAAATTAAATGGGTAATATTCTATTGTGCGGTTTAGGCAATGAGAATTAATTAAACCTAATTGGAAGTAAGAAAAGCTGAAAAGGTTCAGACAAGTCAGATTGTGTGATGTGGACATGTATATATGATTTAGTCTAACTGTATATATTTATTCATTTATTAGCAGATCGAGGTTGAAGACCAATGCTTAAGCAAATCCTGCAGGTGGATTTGACAGATCAACAGCTCAGAATAATGCGAGCATTTCACACCAAGACCAGACAGATGCTATTGTCTTACATGAGTTACATCCTCTTGCCAATGACAATGCTGACGCCTTACTGTCTGTACAGTTTTGCTCCTGACTGGTGAGAACTCCACATGATTCCGGAGGACTTTGGCTTTATCCAGACTCTTAAACACTTACTGTATGCAACTTTATTTTTCAAAGAACTATAATATGGCCGCATGCAACACACTTCTCTTCAACTCTTTTCCATGTGATATATTTAAAGTTTATACATTTCTGGCTGTGAGCTGCAAATACTGAATTTACAGATATATAATGCTGTCACACCATAGCTTTAAATGTTAATGTGTAATTGAATACATCAAAATTAACCACTTCTGATTAATATTTCACCTTTTATTATTTATTTAAAAACCCCAGCCAATGATTGAGCTTCACATGACTGCATGAAGTTGTCCCTGCTCCAAAGGTACAGATTTCCCCAGATCTTCAGTTTACAGGAAGATCTCTATCATGCATACGCAAAGCTAACCTGCATCAACCTTTCCTTACAGAACTTTCCTTTACTATTGCCAGACCTCAAGGAGATCACTTGTGGACAGGTGGTGGGTTTGGCCCAGTACATCATGGGTAAATCCCTCCCAAACATTGAGAACATCCAGATGAAACATTGCTGTAGAAAAGTAGTAACAACTATCAAAGATTCTCACCATCACCCAGGCCATGCTCTTTTCTCACTGCTGCCATCAGGTAGAAGGTACAGGTGCCTCAGGACTCGCACCACCAGGTTCAAAAACAGTTATTACCCAGCAACCATAGGGCTCTTGAACAAAAGGGTACAGCTACACTCATTTAAGGACTCTATTGTATTGTTATTTTATGCCCGTTATTTATTGTTATTTATCTGTATCTGCATTTGCAGTTTGTTTACAGTTCCTGATGTTTAGAGTTTACAGTTACTATTCTATAGATTTGCTGAAAAATAATCTCAGGGTTGAATATAGTGACATGTATGTACTCTGATAATAAATTTTTACTTTGAACTTTGTCTTGACTGCTGATTGGCCCTGCTTCTCCCCTTTGTGTTGCCTTTTCTTCGGTTCCCACTACAGCCTGCATGCTTGTTTTAATTTCAGTTCTTTGAATGTCTCAGGTTTAGAAGATGTTTTAGCATGCTAGCCAGAGAAGTAATTTTAAATGTTTATGGTGAAGATGGCTGTCTAAGGCTATGCACTAAGAAGAAAGAACCTGCAGGCTTGGTAAGACGTGCTTGTGGACTGCACCATTTGCTGCTCAGCTTTGATGCACAGTAACAACAGAGAAACCAACGATGTGTCCTTCAAAAGGTATCATACAAATATAATGGGTTCAAATATATGCAAATCACCCAACTGTGACTCCATAGAGGATGTTAGGTGTGTAGATAAATGTGTCCACATTTGAATGTAAGAATATTTAATAAGTTTGTACACAAACAAGGGAAAATCTGCAAATGCTGCAAGTCCAAAGCAACACACACAAAATGCTGGAGGAACTCAGTAGGCCAGGCAGCAGTTATGGAAAAGAATAAACAATCGAACTTTCGGGCGGAGACCCTTCAACAGGACTGGAGAAAAAAAGATGAAGAATCAGAGTAAGAAGGCGGGCGGAGGAGAGGAAGAAACACAGGGCAATAGGTGAAGATGGGGAGGGAGGGGTGAAGTAAAGAGCTGGGAAGTTGATTGGTGAAAGAGATATAGGGCTGGAGAACGGAGAATCTGATAGGAGGGAACAGACGGTCATGGAAGAAAGAAAAATGGGAGGAGCACCAGAGAGAGGTGAGGGGCAGGTAAGGAGATAAGTTGAGAGAGGGTAATGGTGAAGGGGAGGGGCACATTATTGGGAGTTCGAGAAATCAATGTTCATGCCATCAGATTGGAGGCTCCACAGACGGAATATAAGGTGTTGCTCCTCCAACCTGAGTGTGGCTTCATCATGTCAGTGGAGGAGGCCATGGATTGACATGTCAGAATGCGAATGGGAAGTGAAATTAGAACGTGTGGCCACTGGGTGCCCTCCGTTCTGGCGGACAGAGCGTAGATGCTCGGCGAAATGACTCCTAATCTATGTTGGGTCTTATCAATATATAGGAAGCCACATTGGGAAAACTGAATATAGTAGATGATCCCAAAGGATGCTCAAGAGAAGTGTCTTCTCACCTGGAAGGACTGTTTGGGGTCCTGAACGGTAATGACGGAGGAGGTGTAGGGGCATGTGTAGTACTTGTTCTGCTTGCAAGGATAAGTGCCAGAAGGGAAATCAGTGTGGAGGGATGAATGGACAAGGAATTCGCGTAGGGGGCAATCCCTGTGGAAAGCAGAAAGTGGTGGGAGGGGGAGGGAAAGGTGTTTGGTGGTGGGATCCTGTTGGAGATGGTGGAATTACAGTGAAATACGTGCTGGATGCGGAGGCTGGTTGGATGGTAGGTGAGGACAAAAGGAACACTACCCCTGGTGGTGTGGCGGGAGGATGGAGTGAGGGCAGATGTGCACAAAATGGAAGAGATGCAGTTGAGGGCAGAGTTGATGGTGGAGGAAGAGAAGCTTCTTTCTTTGAAGAAGAAGGACATCTCCTTAGGTCTGGAATGAAAAGCCTCATCCTGAGAGCAGATGTGACGGAGATGTCGGGACTGAGAGAAGCGGATGGCATTTTTACAAGTAATAGGGTGGAGCGATCCTTTTGGCAATAGGCTAATAATTTTTAAAGATTGCTTTGTAATTCATTTTGATGTATGCATCTCATGCATATTTCTTTTGGTTCAGATATGCCCAAAGAATGTGTTGGAATTATGGAAATATTACACAAGATTTGATTCCTCACCTTAAAGACTGATCATAATTTGACTATAATCTCAAACATATAAAAATGATCCTTCTGTAATGTCTGCAGATCTCAAGTTTTTAATTTTGTTTGCTAGAACAATGTGAAAACTACAAATCATTTAAATGGAGATGTTTTTAAAATGAAAGGTTAACCTTTGATGCGGTGTTCATTGATGCAGGGAATGGTAGTGACACAGAATTAAATTTTATTTGATTTTTGTGTATTAAATTGCAAATCACTTTATGTGAACTTAAATGCTGTCATTATAAGTCTTCGACAGCCATAATATTAGAACCTCAAACAGTTGGCTGAATAAAGAGAATGCTTTAGTCTCAAATCTTCAGCTCTCAAGTCATAATCTGCAAGACAAATCACCTACAATTCTTTGGGGATGTTAAACATTTACTTGGAGGCAACCAAGCCATTTACCATCCTGATATGGAAATATATCAGCATTCTTTCACCATCAAGGTATTTGCTCTTTCTATCTATAGGACTGCAGGAGTTTACAGAAGGACACAGAAGGACTGCAGGAGTTTAAAGAAAGTTGTTCATTTCCACCTTCTCAAAGGCATATAATGATGGGAAATAAATGTTTGCCTTTCTGGGAAGGTTCCTACAGATTCTACATATCCATAGATTTCTACAGATGAACCATGGAGAGAATTCTAACTGACTGCATCACCATCAGGTCTGGTGGGGGAGTGGGGTGTAATGCACAGGATTGAAGTAAGCTGCAGAGAATTGTAAAGTTAGTCAGCTCCATCATGAGCGCTCCCTTCCCTAGTATCCAGGACATCTTCAAGGAGCGATGCCTCAAAAAGGTGGCATTCGGCACTGAGGACTCCCATCACCCAGGTCATGTCTTGTTCTCACAACACACTGGAGGAACTTAGCAGGTCGGGCAGCATCCGTGGAAAAGATCGGTCGACGTTTTGGTCCGGAATCCTTCGTCAGGACTGAAGAGGGAAGGGGCAGAGCCTTCTCCTTCCCACCCACCCCCCACCTTCTTTGTAGGGCCTCTGCCCCTTCCCTCTTCAGTCCTGACAAAGAGTTCCGGCCCGAAACATCGACCGATCTTTTCCACGGATGCTGCCCGACCTGCTGAGTTCCTCCAGCGTGTTGTGAGGGTTGCTTTGACCCCAGCATCTGCAGATTATTTTGTGTTCATGTCTTGTTCTCATTGCTACCATCAGGATGGACATACAGAGGCCTGAAGGCACACACTCAATGATTCAGGAACAGCTTCTTTCCCTCTGCCGTCTAATTTCTGAATGCACATTGAACCTACTATATATATATATATATATATATATATATATATATATATACACACACACATATACATATATACAAAAAATATAGTCAGCAAAGTTCATGACATAACCCAAAGATATTAAAACTGATTCTGATTTTGATTCTGAAGGTCCTCATCTTCTCAATGGGAAAAAAGAAATGATTTTCATTCCATTGGAAGGAGTAACTCATCAGTTGACTAGACAGGGATGGTAACAAGAGAAATCTACTTCATTACATTTTAAACCAAATAATTGTTGATACTAAAGATTAAGAGTGCCATCAAAATTTTCAGACAGTTCAGTACATACCCAGAACAAGCACGCTTAAAGTCATTTTTTTCTCTTCCTGCTGGGCATGTCTGGGAAAGAAAGGGAGAAAAGGGACTTGACAAAATAAAGGAAGCTTTGCTCCCAAAGAATATATTATTTATTAGTTGTTTCTTCCCACAATCCTCGGCAGATGGCTGATCTCAAAAAGTTCAGTGTTCATTGAAAGTATTTCTGTCACATAATGACTTCTAGAAGTCTGTTCAGCTTTTGCATGGCTTTAATCCTTAGAGATCACATACATCCTTTTTAAAAGAATCAGTCATGCTATTATTTCATTAAATCACAAAGTAAATTCATAATTCATGTGCTGTTGTTGTAGAACTTCACCTGACAGAAGTTGTAGAATTGAACTTTGCTATTGCGGGATTCATCTGTGACCCCTTTTCCTTTTAAACGGGATTCTGCATTGGATTTACAGCATATTTATCAGCTGTACTGAACAGCATGTAATTCAATCATAAAGATTAAAATAACTTACTCCATACTAATTAAATCCATACTAATTACAAAGAAGGTACTTACATTTGTTCTCTTTGTCCATTTTTTTAAATGTCCATCACTCATTTTATAGGGCTAGATTCTCTACCTGCTCACAGAAATTTGAAAGAAAATTAATGCTAGATTGACAGTAATAATTGCTATGGAATCCATCATTCTGTTACAGGAGAGGTCTGCGATGAGGCTTGACAGTACTGTTATAGGAGAGGTCTGCGATGAGGCTTGACAGTACAGTGCTCAGGAAGCTTTGAATTTATTTCCTTCTGAACCTTATAAAGGTTGATTTAGGTGACCCAAGTATTAACACCTTGGACCTTCACCTCCACAAACTCGTGCCCACACTAACACTCCTTCAGCTAACTACCGGTCACATTTTGCTCTGTTTTTTTTCCACCCTATTTTTTCTTTACTTTTCTTAACCAAAAGGGTGGGGATTTTGGCAAATGGAATGACTAATACTTTAGAGAGCTATGAGTCATTGCAAAGTCAGGATGCAGGGAGTTCTGTAATTTACATGGGCCCCTTTGATGTGGCATGTACATTGTCCTGTTGTTTTAGACAAGAATGAAAGCTAAAGAAAAATCTCCAGCTCTTATAATTGACAAGGGAGTTAATAACTCACGACTGCTGGATCAAATAAGAAAATTAATTAAAGACAGTCCATGGCCTGCTCTTGTGGCCACCCTCGAGGTGGAGGAGCAACACCTTATATTCCATCTGGATACCCTCCAACCTGATGGAATGAATATTGATTTCTCCTTCTAGTTAAAAAAATCTTTCACCCTTTCTTCTTCTATTCTCCACTCTAGCCCTTTACCACTTCTTACCTGCCTATCACCTCCCCACACGTACCCTCCTCCTTCCCTTTCTCTTATAGTCCACTCTCCTCTTCTATCAAATTCTTTCGTCTCCAGTACTTTACCCTTCCCACCCATCTGGCTTCACCTATCACCTTCCAGCGAGCCTCTTTCCCCTCCCCAGACCTTTTTCTTCTGTCATCTTCCCCCTTCCTTTCCATTCCTGAAGAAGAAATGTGTTCCAGGTGTGTTTAAACTAAGTAGTTGGGAGGAGGGAATGAGGAACAGGAAATATAAGAATGGAGTTAAAGGGAATGAGAGAATATGAAAAGTTAAGAAAGACAACAGAATTAAAGGGGCAGAAAGATCAGGAAGGGATTGAAGAGTATGGGCAAGCGCAATAGGAATCAATGTGAAAGGTGAGGGGAGTAAAAGTATTACTTTAAATGGATTAAAATATTATATATGAATGCACAGAGTATAAGAAATAAAGTGGATGAGCTTGAGGCTCAGTTGGAAATTGGCAAGTATGATGTGTGGGAATAACAGAGTCAAAGCTGCAAGAGGACCAGGGCTAGGAAGTGAATAGTCAGGGATATCCATCCTATCGAAAGGACAGACAGGTTGGTGGAGGGGGTGGGGTGGCTCTGTTGATGAGGAATGAAATTCAGTCACTTGCGGGGGGGACATAGAATCAGGAGATGTAGACTCAGTATGGATAGAACTGAGAAACTGTAAGGGCAAAAAGACCCTGATGGGAGTCATCTACAGGCCCCCAAACAGTAGCCTGGATATAAGGTGCAAGTTAATTCAAGAGTTAAAATTGGCATGTCACAAAGGTAATTCTACGGTCGTTATGGGGGATTTTAACATGCAGGTAGACTGGGAAAATCAGGTTGGCACTGGACCCCAAGAAAGGGAGTTTGTGGAATGCCTCAGAGATGGATTCTTAGAGCAGCTTGTATTAGAGCCTACCAGGGAGAAGGCAATTCTGGATTTGTGTAATGAGCCAGATTTGATAAGGGAACTTGAAGTAAAGGAGCCATTAGGAGGTAGTGACAATAATATGATAAGTTTTAATCTACAATTTGAGAGGGAGAAGGAAAGATCGGAAGTGTCAGTATTACAGTTGAACAAAGGGGACTATGGATACATGAGGGAGTTGCTGGCCAAAGTTGACTGGAAAGATACCTGAGCAGGGATGACAGTGGAACAACAATGGCAAGTATTTCATTCATACAAAAGATGCAAGATCAGTTCATTCCAAAGAGGAAGAAAGGTTCTAAGGGGAGTATGGGGCGACCGTGGATGACAAGGGAAGTCAAGGACAGTATCAAAATAAAAGAGAGGAAGTATAACATTGCGAGGGTGAGTGGGGAGCCAGAGGATTGGGAGACTTTTAAGGAACAACAGAAGATAACTAAAAAGACAATATAGGGGGAAACGATGAGGTACGAATGCAAGCTAGCCAAGAATATAAAGGAGGATAGTAAAAGCTTCTTTAGGTATGTGAAGAGGAAAAAATTAGTTAAGACCAAAGTTGGGCCCTTGAAGACAGAAACGATTGAAATTATTATGGGGAACAAGGAAATGGCAGATGAGCTGAACAGGTACTTTGGATCTCTCTTCACTAGGAAAGACACAGACAATCTCACAGATGTAATAGTGGCCAGAGGACCTAGGGTAACAGAGGAACTGAAGGAAATTTGCATCAGGCACAAAATGGTGTTGGGTAAACTGATGGGACTGACGGTTGATAAATCCCCAGGGCCTGATGGTCTGCATCCCAGGGTACTTAAGGAGGTGGCTCTAGAAATCGTGGATACATTGGTAATCATTTTCCAATATTCTATAGATTCAGGATCAGTTCCTGCGAATTGGAGGGTAGCTAATGTTATCCCACTTTTTAAGAAAGGAGGGAGAGAGAAAACAGGCAATTATAGACCAGTTAGTCTGACATCAGTGGCGGGGAAGGTGCTGGAATCAATTATAAAAGATGTAATAGCGGCATATTTGGATAGCAGTGTCAGGATAGGTCCGAGTCAGCATGGATTTACGAAGGGGAAATCATGCTTGACTAATCTTCTGGAATTTTTTGAGAATGTAACTTTGAAAATGGACTTGGGAAAGCCAGTGGATGTAGTGTACCTGGACTTTCAGAAAGCCTTTGATAAGGTCTCACATAGGAGGTTAGTGTGCAAAATGAGAGCAAATGGTATTGGGGGTAGGGTACTGACATTGATAGAATAATGGTTGGCAGACAGGAAACAAAGAGTAGGGATTAATGGGTCCTTTTCAGAATGGCAGGCAGTGACTAGTGGGGTACCGCAAGGCTCGGTGCTGGGACTGCAGCTATTTACAATATACATTAATGATTTAGATGAAGGGATTAAAAGTAACATTAGAAAATTTGCAGATGACACAAAGCTGGGTGGCAGTGTGAAATGTGAGGAGGATGTTATGAGAATGCAGGGTGACGTGGACAGGTTGGGTGAGTGGGCAGATGCATGGCAGATGCAGTTTAATGTGGATAAATGTGAGGTTATACACTTTGGTAGCAAGAACAGGAAGGTAGATTACTATCTGAATGGTGTCAAGTTAGGAAAAGGGGAAGTACAATGAGATCTAGGTGTCCTTGTTCATCAGTCACTGAAAGTAAGCATGCAGGTACAGCAGGCAGTGAAGAAAGCTAATGGCATGCTGGCCTTCATAACAAGGGGAATTGAGTATAGGAGCAAAGAGGACCTTCTGCAGCTGTACAGGGCCCTGGTGAGACCACAGCTGGAATATTGTGTACAGTTTTGGTCTCCAAAGTTGAGGAAGAACATTCTAGCTATTGAGGGAGTGCAGCATAGGTTCATGAGGTTAATTCCCGGGATGGAGGGACTGTCATGTTGAAAGATTGGAGCGACTGGGGTTGTATACACTGGAATTTAGAAGGATGAGAGTGGATCTGATTGAAACATATAAGATTATTAAGGGATTGGACACGCTAGAGGCAGGAAACATGTTCCCGATGTTGAGGGAGTCCAGAACCAGAGGCCACAGTTTAAGATTAAGGGGTAGACAATTTAGAACGGAGTTGAGGAAAAACTTTTTCACACAGAGGGTTGTGGTTCTGTGGAATGCTCTGCCTCAGAAGGCAGTGGAGGCCAATTCTCTGGATTCTTTCAAGAAAGAGTTAGATAGAGCTCTTAAAGATAGCAGAGTGAAGGGATATGGGGAGAAGGCAGGAACTGGATACTGATTGTGGATGATCAGTCATGGTCACAGTGAATGGTGGTGCTGGCTCGAAGGGCTGAATGGCCTACTCCTGCACCTATTGTCTATTGTCTAAGAGTCTCAGTCCGAAACGCCAACTGTTTATTCATTTCCACAGATGCTACCTGACCTGCTGAGTTCCTCCAGCATTTTCTGTGTGTTGCTATGTGACAATAGAAGTAATGATTTCTGACATCCTGATAGATGGGAAATTATATTTGTTTATTCCATCCATGTAACACATTAAAATACATAACTATTCCATTGGTTGGATGCTTTGTTTCTTTCTATGTCTTATTTGCTCTACATTGTTCTGATTTTATACTTGTATTTAAATTGGTGTAAAGCTGTCTAAATAATTATGAGCCGTTCATGCATAAAAATTATTAGCTCGTTTTGGCTTTTCTCCCAGTTGTATACACTCTGACCCAATTTATGTTGAAAAATCATACCTTACCTCTATGCTTGATCAGAAATTGCTGATTTCACATTTCATATTCAGTCTAAATAAATATAAAACAGCCACCAAATTTTGTGCAGAGACACTCAATTACTTCTAGAATGGAACACAATGTTTGCACGCTATTTAATTTGAGGAGCTAACAGTAGCTTTTGTGTCATTTTTTTTAATACTCTGCAAGCCGAGCAAGTTTAGCTCATCTTAAATTAACAGGTGCATTGTTTATTCTCTGCCTGTATTCTAATGACAGTGATGAATGCCCCAAATAATTCCCACATTGACATCAAACTAAGTTCAGTGCCAAATAGTTCATAGTAGCTGTCAAACACAAATTAATATTTAAAAGATTATTTATGCCTTAATTACAAAGTTGCATGCATTCAGGCGTGCAGAAAAATGGCACCACACCTCACTTTAACTTGCTGTAACATGATAGTGGAGCCTTGAATAAGCTATGATAATGGAAAATCATTTCATTAATGTCTAAATGCTCTTCAATGATACAGTGTGAATGATACAATGGTATCTTCTAAGAAATAGTAAATGTCCATTCATTGCCTTTCACTTTGGCCCATGTGGTCCTGGTATCAGTCAAATCCTGGTATGGTCATTAAAGTTTTGAAGTTTCCTGAGATTGTTAGATCTGTGTTCAGTAACTCCAAATAACTGATCATTACAATTTGAATTGCCATGAATTTTCCAAGCAGCTCAAGGGACACCTCTTAAGCAGTGTTTTTAGCTTATTCTTTAAGAATGAGTTGTGATAGTTCCAGCATTAACACCTTGTTCTAAATTGGGTTGCCAAGGTCAGATGGGCACACAAGTTAGTCATACATACTGCAAATACTGCATGGATACACAACTTTCAGCTCACAGCTGACCACTGTCCCCACCCAGCTAATCCCAATTTCCTCCATTTGGTCCATATACCTCCAAGCCCTATACCTCCATGTACCTGTTCAAGTGCTTCTTAAATGATTCTCAATCATTTCCTCTGACAGTTCCTTCCATAAACTCACCACCCTTTCTTGCCCCCCCCCCCCAGGTCTCTTTTAAATCAGTCCCCTCTCGCCCTAAACCTAGGTACCTAGTTTTGGTCTACCCAGTGTTGGGGAGAGGGCTGTTACCATCCCATATGCCTCTCTTGGTTTTGAAGATTTCTATGAGGTCACTCTTCATTCTCCTAAGCAAGTGATGTTCTCCTACATGTTTGTCCTAACATGCTCACTTTTCTGCATCATTCCACTGGTATACAGTAGATTCTGTCTAACTGAGACACGTTGAGAACAGTATATGTTGGACTAATTAAGCAGCTGCCCCAATGAGACGAAGTTTCATGGAAATAGTTCAAAGTACATTTACTATCAAGGTACTGATTGTATACTGTGTGTTGTATACTGTATACTTGTGATTCATCTTCCTCCAGGCAGCCACAAAACAAAGAATCACAATAAGAACTCATTAAAAAACCCACGCAATGAAGACCATCAACACCCACAGTGTGAATAAAGAACAAATTGTACGAACAATAAAAAAGTAAACAAACAACATACAGAACACGAACCACAGACTACCTGAAAGTGACCCACAAGCACGGAGCCAGGTCAGTTCCTAGCCAAGTGGCAATGGCTTTAGGCTGCAGTTGCAGAGTCAGTTTGGTGCTGAAGCACCTTGATCAAATTGTGCAAATAGTAAAAGAAAAGTAAACAAAAACACGTGGAACATGAACTGCAGAGTCCCTGAAAGTGAGTCCACAGCTGCAGAGCCCATTCAGTGCTGAGGCGAGTGAAGCTCGTCCAGGAGCCCGACGACTGCAGGACAATAATTGCTCACTTACTTGGTGGCCTGGGGTGATAGTAGTTGCGAGAAGAGAGGGAGACCAGTCAAATGCAGGTAGATGGCGCCAAACACCCGTTTGTTTTCCGTGCTCACCCTCGATGATCTTAATCAATGCTCAATGCCTTAATTGGCAGCGAGTAATGGAGCCAACCATGGGTTCATCTTCTGTGATCAGGCATTGACGCAGCTGACACACCCAGCAATGGATGCCCCAGTTGTACCTGCACACTTGAGAGTCTAATTTGCTGAATCCCACAGGAAGTCGCAAAAATGCTAAATTATTTAGTCAGTTCAAAAGTGCTTTCTTAAAGGGGAAATTACAGGCTACGATCAATTGTAGTTCGGAAGTATATCTGTCTTGTTTTAGCTGTCTTGTTAGGAGCAGGAGTAGGCTACTGGTTCCCTCAAGACTGCTCCACCATTCAATAATATCATGGTTGGTCTGAATGGAACCTCAAATCCCCATTGTTGTCTCGACTGGTAACATTTCATCCCCGTTTATCAAAAACCCATACATCCCAACCTGAAATCTATTCAAATCTCTGTTTCCGGTTTTCTTTGCAGAAATGAATTACAAAACTCACAAACCTCTGCAACAGAGAAACATGCCTAATTTTTGCCTTCATTGAGAGATATCATACTTTTGAATATTAACCCCAGTTCTAGATTCTTCCAAAAAAGAAAATGTGCTCTCTATCTACCCTGTCAATTCCCCTCTAGATTGTATGTCTTTCAAGAAAATCCTCTTTCAGTCTTTAAGCTATGATATATACAAACTTGATTTGCTCTACCTTTCAGTGAGGATATCATTCTGTATTTTCTTTCGCAACTGCTTCTAATACATTTAGAGCCTTCCTTAAATAAGAAAGCCAAATTCTACCAGAGAAGCATAATTCCTCCTCCTTTCCCTGCCTCCATAAGCCCAGACAGCAGGGACTCTGACACACACATGCCCACGGCTGTGAAACAGACAATCAGGTCTGTGCTTTTACCTCGCTCGTTTTGGTATGAACACTAGGAGGTGGCGACTGCCTTGCAGCTTCAACAGCACCAGTGCATCAGGGTATCAGAGGTCTGGGAACACTGTAGGTTCCAGATGCCAGGGTCGTCTACTGTTCATCACAGATACACTACACTTTCAGGCCGATGCTTCCTGTGTGAGTCAGGTGCTCAAGTGAGTGGGTTACCAGCATCGCTTATTGATGAGAAAGCAAAGAGTGACAAAACCTTGCTGAAGGCCACCAACTGCAGCTAGATCCAGAGTTCCCGGACGTGACGGGAAATGCTCTGTTTCTGTAGGCAAATTTACACATGGGGCTTTGACCTAGCTGCAGTGGCTAGACCTCTGCTCAGTGCAGATTTCCTGTGTACCTAAGGACTGTTAGTAGATCTTAAAAACTGCCAACTTGTGGATGTCCAGGTCTTTGGGTCATTATCCTGCTCCCCCGGCTCTATCAAGATAGATAGATTTCCCCACGACCCTATCAAGTGCAGGCACCACTGCATGTGAGTTTACTCAGCTGCTGGGCGAATTCCCAAACCTCACCAAGCCCAAGACATGGGGTCAAACACCACATTCCCACAACTGGGCCATCAGTTCATGCGTGGGTGCATAAACTGGACCCAGAAAAGCTGGCAACCGCAAAGACTGTGTTTGCCAACAAGAAAAGACTTGGCTTGTTGATCTTGTTGATATTTTTCACCCCTCCCGTGGTTCCACACACCTCCTTACTATAGTGAACTATACCACTAGGTGGCAAGAAGTCGTCCCTCTTGCATCGATGATGGTCGCAGACATGCCTTGGGTGTTCACCAGCACCTGGGTTGCCCGGTTTGGCACTCCATCTGATATTTCCTCTGACTGCGGTCCCCATTTCATATTAGACCTCTGGGTGCATTGACCTGGAACCTTAATTTTACACCATGGCGTATCACCCACAGTCCAATGGCTTTTTGCGAGCAGCTTCTCCACTCCTTAAAGGCTGCTCTGAGCGCTTCCCTGACCAATGAGTCTTGGCATGATTGTCTCTTATAGATCCTGCTGGGACTGAGAACAGCTCCAAAAGGGAACCTACAGTCATCTGTGGTAGAGTTGGTATACGGACAGCTGTTACGAGTGCCGGGTGATATCATTCCTGATGCCACAAGCACCTGGTCGGCCTCTCAAAAGTCTTCTACTCTCAGAAAATTTATTTCTCTTTCACCTATTCCTACCTCCCATCATGGAGTACAGCTCTCTTGTGTTCTTGTTGACCTACATTCTCCTCGCTGGTTTTCGTCCACCATGGTGCACACCAATATCCCCTTAAGCCCTCTTACAATGGACCCATCCACATTTTGGACAGGGAAAAAAGACTTTAATCATAGGAAAGAGGGGTAAACTGGAATGAATTTCAGTAGATCACCTTAATCTGGCCCACGAAGATTTGGAGTATTCCACTGCCATGTCTCTGCCGTCATAACATGATCATGAGCATGTCAACGCTCTCTGGGAAAAGCGAGAGGCAACTGCTGTTCCTCTACCCATGGAACACAGGACCCGAGCCGGGCAGCTCGTCCGAGCTCCAGACAGGCTCAAAGTTTTGACCACCCATTGTGAAGTCTTGCTGTCCACCGCAGTGCAGCTTCCAGACCGTACAGTGATGCAGGGTGTTCTCTACTGCACATCTGTAGAAGATGGTTTGTATTGATGTGCATAGTCCAGCTCTCTTCAGTCTCTTCATAAAGCAGAGATACTGGTGAGCTTTCTTGACTGTGCAGGTTGCATTCTAAGACCGTGTGAGGTGGGCACTCCCAGGAGTTTGAAACTGATCACAATTTCCATTTCTGAGCTTCTCATGTAAAGAGGGGTATGAGTGGTGCAAAGTTCTCCTTTGTCTTTTTCATTTCATTTTTAATTTATTTTATTAATTATTATTAAAGATCAACAAAAAATACATTAAGGTAATCGAGTCAATATGTCAATATGTACAATGAAGAATTAAATGAGCAAATGACTGATTAACAAAGCTAAGCAATATATCAATAATAATAAGAAAAAATAAAGTGTTAAGAATATTTTTTGAAAGAAAAAAGGAAAGAAAAAAAGAAGCCCTACTAACTAAGAGGAAAAAAAAACCCTACTAACTAAAAAAACAAACAAAAAAACCCCATTGGGAGCACAATCCCGGAGCTATATGTTATACAAGCTTCCATAAAAGAAAAACATCTATTTGCCAACTCAAGTCCATTTAAACAAAAATTGGAAGGAAACCATATTAATAAACTCAAATCAGTTGATAGTAGCGGGCAAATGAACCCCACCTTTTTTCAAAATCAAGTCGAGAATCAAAAGTTCGACTTCTGATTTTCTCCAAACTAAGACATAGCATCACCTGAGAGAACCATTGTATCAAAGTAGGAGCAGAAGCATCTTTCCATTTCAATAAGATAGCCCTTCTGGTCAATAATGTAACGAATGCAATTACATATTGGTCAGACAGAGAAATGCTATGAACATATTGAGGGATTATACCAAACAAAGCTGTCAATTGATTGGGCTGTAGATTAATTTTTAAAACTTTAGAAATTGTAGAGAAAATTGTTTTCCAAAAATGTTTCAATACAGAACACGACCAAAACCTGTGTGTTAATATAGCTGTCTCAGTTTTTCGTCTATCACACTGACAATCAACATTAGGAAACATTTTAGGCAGTCCCTCCTTTCTGAAATAGTAACGATGCACAATTTTAAATTGAACTAAAGAGTGACTGGCGCAGATCAAAATCGGCAATCAATCCTCTGTTATCAGGGTCATGTTAAGCTCTCTCTCCCAATCTTGCTTAATCTTAAGTGAAGGGTAATTGTGCTGTTGTAACAATAAATTATGAGTTTTCCCACTAAAACCTTTCACTAAAGAGTTCATTTTTAAAATAATATTGAACAGGTCAGAATCCTGTATATATGGAAAATTACTTAAATATTCTTGTAAAAAGTGTCTGACCTGAAGATATTGCAGGAAATGTGAATATGAGAAAGAGTATTTAGTTACTAATTTCTCAAAAGACATCAATTGGCCATCTTGGAACAGATCCATGAAGGGTCCAAAGAAGAAAAGTAGGATCACTTAATGAAGGTTTAAATAAATAATTTCTATAAATTAAACTAAAAAGTTTAAATTTTTTGAGATTAAAAAAATTACGAAACTGGAAACAAATTCATAATGACTGCTTAATCACAGGATATAAATTTAAATTAGCAATTTTGGCCAGTTGTACAGGTAGAGAAGCTCCTCATAATGAGGTTAAGTGAAACTGTTTCACAGCCTTCAATTCCAAATCAGCCCAAGGTGGTCTTTCATTTTTATCAGCCCAATATAACCAAAAACACATATAACATATATTAACAGCCCAATAATACATTCTCAAATTAGGAAGAGCAAGACCTCCATCCTTTTTTAATTTTTGTAAATGATATTTACCAATTCTTGGTTTTTTATTATTCCAAACAAAAAATGAAATAATAGAAAACAACAGGAATTCTACAGATGCTGGAAATTCAAGCAACACACATCAAAGTTGCTGGTGAACGCAGCAGGCCAGGAAGCATCTCTAGGAAGAGGTACAGTCGACGTTTCAGGCCGAGACCCTTCGTCAGGACTAACTGAAGGAAGAGTTAGTAAGAGATTTGAAAGTGGGAGGGGGAGGGGGAGATCCAAAATGATAGGAGAAGACAGGAGGGGGAGAGATGGAGCCAAGAGCTGGACAGGTGATTGGCAAAAGGGATATGAGAGGATCATGGGACAGGAGGTCCGGGGAGAAAGACAAAGGGGGGGGGAATCCCAGAGGATGGGCAAGGGGTATAGTCAGAGGGACAGAGGGAGAAAAAGGAGAGTGAGAGAAAGAATGTGTGTATAAAAATAAATAATGGATGGGGTACGAGGGGGAGGTGGGGCATTAGCGGAAGTTAGAGAAGTCGATGTTCATGCCATCAGGTTGGAGGCTACCCAGACGGAATATAAGGTGTTGTTCCTCCAACCTGAGTGTGGCTTCATCCTTTTTTAAAGAAAGGGGCTTCCCTTCCTCCACTATCAACTTTGCTCTCAAACGCATCTCCCCCATTTCACGTACATCTGCTCTCACTTCATCCTCCTGCCACCCCACCAGGAATAGGGTTCCCCTGGTCCTCACCTACCACCCCATCAGCCTCCGGGTCCAACATATTATTTTCCATAACTTCCGCCACCTCCAACGGGATCCCACCACTAAGCACATCTTTCCCTCCCCCCCCCCCTCTGCTTTCCACAGGGATCGCTCCCTATGGGACTCCCTTGTCCATTCATCCCCCCCATCCCTCCCCACTGATCTCCCTCTTGGCACTTATCCTTGTAAGCGGAACAAGTGCTACACATGCCCTTACATTTCCTCCGTTACCACCATTCAGGACCCCAAACAGTCCTTCCAGGTGAGGCGACACTTCACCTGTGAGTCGGCTGGGGTGATGTACTGCGTCCGGTGCTCCCGATGTGGCCTTCTATATATTGGCGAGACCCGACGCAGATTGGGAGACCGCTTTGCTGAACATCTACGCACTGTCCGCCAGAGAAAGCAGGATTTCCCAGTGGCCACACATTTTAATTCCACATCCCATTCCCATTCTGACATGTCTATCCACGGCCTCCTCTACTGTAAAGATGAAGCCACACTCAGGTTAAAGGAACAACACCTTATATTCCGTCTGGGTAACTTCCGCTAATGCCCCACCTCCCCCTCATACCCCATCCGTTATTTATTTTTATACACACATTCTTTCTCTCACTCTCCTTTTTCTCCCTCTGTCCCTCTGACTATACCCCTTGCCCATCCTCTGGGTTCCCCTCCCTTTGTCTTTCTCCCCAGACCTCCTGTCCCATGATCCTCTCATATCCCCTTTGCCAATCACCTGTCCAGCTCTTGGCTCCATCCCTCCCCCTCCTGTCTTCTCCTATCATTTTGGATCTCCCCCTCCCCCTCCCCCTCCAACTTTCAAATCCCTTACTCACTCTTCCTTCAGTTAGTCTTGACGAAGGGTCTCGGCCTGAAAGGTCGACTGTACCTCAATGAAATAATAGAGTCAACCTGATCAAAAAACTTCTTAGTTAAAAAGTAGGGATATTTTGAAATACATATAAAAATTTTGGTAAAATCATCATTTTAACTGCATGAATTCGGATGGCTAACAAAAGCGTAAGTGGATTCCATCTACAAAATAACTGCTTCATAAAATCCACTAAAGGAACCAAATTAGCTTTATAACAGTCTTTATGATTTTTAGTGATAATAATACCTAAATATTTAAAAGCCTCTGCAACTCTAAAAGGAATGTCATCATATATAGAAGCAGAATCATTTAGTGGAAATAATTCGCTTTTATGAAGGTTTAGCTTATATCCTGGAAACTTTCCAAATTCGTTTAATAGTTTCAATAAACTAGGATTAGATTCTTCAGGATTCGAAATATAAATGAAAAGATCATCAGCATAAAGAAAGATCTTATGAATAGTCCCATTTATGAATATTCCATGGATATCTTTAGCTTCACAAAGTGCAATAGTCAAGGGTTCCAGCTCCTTTGTCTTTTTGACATTGAGGAAGAGGTTAGTTACCTGGTACTGGTTCTCGAGCTCTTCCTCCTCCTCTCACCTTTGCAGCTGATAAGCTGCACCACTGTTGTGTCATTGGCAAACTTGACAATGCGATTAATCAGGAGCTTAGCCACGCCGTGCAGTAATGTGTGAGGAAAGTGTACAGTAAGGGGCTCAGCACCCAGCCCTGGGGGGCACTCATGCTGAGGAAGATCGGGAGGGAGGAGCAGTTGTGCATCCTGATGATCCAAGGCCTGTTGGTGAGGAGTTCCAACACCCAGTCGCACAGTGGTGTACTTAGACTGAGGAGTAGGAGTTTGTTCACCAACGTTTGTGGGACAATAAAATTGAATGTCGAAATGAAATCCAGAAACAGCATTCTGACATAAGCGTCCTTGTTTTCTAGGTGTGTCAGGGCCAGGTAAATAACAAATGCTACGGCATCTGCCACAGAGCAGTTCTGTTGGTAAGCAGACTGGTAGATGTCCAGTGTGGTAGGAATGGAGGTTATAATGTATGCCATAACCAATTGTCCAAAGCACTTCATACTGATTGGCATCAGTGTCACCGGGCAGTCATCATTTAGTTCTGAAGATGTAGAATTCTTTGGCACAGGGATGATGACGGCTGATTTGAAGCATAAGACATAAGAGTAGAATTTATGCCATTCGGTCCATTAAGTCTGCTCCACCATTCCTTCATGGTTCATTTATTATCCCTCTCTTCCCCATTATCCTGCCTTCTCCCTATAATCTTTGACACCTGAGTAATCAAGAGACTATCAACCTCCACCTTAAATATACCCAATGACTTGGTCTGCACAGCTGTCTGTGGCAATGAATTCCACAGATTCACCATCCTCTGGCTCAAGAATTTTTTCATCATTTCTGATCTAAATGGATGTCCCTTTATTATGAGGCTGCACCCTCTGGTCCTAGACTTCCCCATTATGTTAATGCCCTCTCCACATCCATTCTATCCAGGCCTTTCAATATTCAAAAGATTTCAATGAAATCCCCCTCATTCTTCTGAACTCCAGTGAGTACAGGCCATCAAACGCTCCTCATATTTTAACCATGTCATTCCTTGGATCATTCTCATGAACCTCCTCTGGATCCTTTCCAATGCCAACATATCCTTTCTTAGAAAAGGGGACCAAAACTGCTCACAACTGTGGTATGTCTTAATGCCTTATAGAGCCTCAACATACATCCTTGCTTTTATATTTTAGTCCTCGTGAAATGAATGCTAACATTGTATTTGCCTTCCTTGCCACTGACTCAGCTGCAAGTTAACCTTGAGGGAATCTTGCACAAAGACTCCCAAGGCCCTTTGCACCTGATTTTTGAATTTTTTCCACATTTAGAAAATAGTCCATGCCCTTATTCCTTCTACCAACGTGCATGAGCAAATACTTCCCAACACTAAAATCCATCTGCTATTTCTTTGCTCATTCTCCAAATTTCTCTTAGTCCTTCTGCAGACATCCTGCTTCCTCAGCACTATCTGCCCCTCCACCTCCATATCATCTGCAAACTTGGCCAATTTGTCTGGCTTGGCAGCCTTAAGGGGGTTGCATCTCTGCAGAGTCCTTCTCAATTCTGCTGCTGTTACAGACAGGGGTTGCTTGGCTGGAAGGGGGAAGCTTTTGTGGCAGTGTTGTGTTGCATGCTTCGAAGTGTGTGTAAGAGTTGTTTCAAGAGTAGAGGAGGGAGGTATCATTGGTACAGTCGCCACGGTTTTTCCATGTGTGATCAGTAGACTCAGGATCGTTAACGGAAAAGTATTCCTGAATTTTTTAACTATGGTCAGAGTTCTGTTATCTTTCACCATTTAGATAACATGTTTTAAAATTTTTTTTGGTAATTTATTTTTTATTGAATTTCATCATCAAACAAATATTTCCACAAGATGTATTTCAGACACTGTACATATATGTCATATAATCATATTTGTCACAAATCTCCACGTAATACTTATCTGAGGTATACACTTACAGAAAGGAGAGGAAAGAAAGAACAATCAAAAGAAGAAAACTATGTACAGAGTAGGGAGTGATCTTTTTTTTCACAACATATTCATTGACTTGTGAGAATAAAATCAGGCCTATGAGCTGTTATGTAGTTAAACCATTTTTTCCAGTATGAATAAAATTGTTCCAACTTATGATTAACAGATGCTGTTATCTTCTCCATTTTGGAAATATCCCTTGTAATTTCCATCCATACATTTAAAGTTGGGCTCTCTTGTGATAACCATTTCCTGGTAAGGGTCTTTTTATCAGCCACCAGCGGTACATTCATCAAATACTTATCTCTTTTCAACCATTCTTGAGGTATAAACCCGAAATATATGATCTTACTCTCTAAGGGTATTTCACATTTAAAGATGTCTTGTAGGGCATTTCACATCTTCACATACTGTACCAGAATCAGGGTTATTATCACTCATATATGTCATGAAATTGGTTTCAGACTTGACAGGTCATTGCCTTAGCTTGTTCTACGCATCTCCTTATATCCTGTTCTCAAACTACATTTCTACTTATCGTTGCTTCATCAGCAAATTTAACAATCTGGCCTTTTGGTTCCTTCATCCTCATCATTTGTATATATTGTTCAAAGCTGAGATCCCAGCACCTAGGGTACACTGCCCATTATATCTTGCCGACAAATTTAATTAAAAAGACCCATTTATGCTGACCACCCATGCTCAATTAAACAGCCAACCTTCTTCTCATAAAAATATGTAATCCTTTACACCATGACCTTTTATTTTCCACAATAACCTTTTATAATTTACTTTTGCAAACACAAGGAAATCTGCAGATGCTAGAAATTCAAGCAACACACAGAAGATGCTGGTGGAATGCAGCAGGCCAGGCAGCATCTATAAGAAGAAGTACAGATGATGTTTCGGGACGAGACCCTTCGTCAGGACTAACTGAAAGAAGAGATAGTAAGAGATTTGAAAGTGGGAGGGGGAGGGGGAGATCAGAAATGATAGAAGACAGGAGGAGGGATGAAGCTAAGAGCTGGAAAGTTGATTCATAAAAGGCTGGAGAAGGGAGAGGATCATGGGTCGGGAGGCCTAGGGAGAAAGAAAGGGGGAGGGGGAGCACCAGAGGAAGATGGAGAGCAGGCAAGGAGTTATTGTGAGAGGGACAGAGAGAGAAAAAAGAGAGAGACAAAAAAAGGGAAAAATAATAAATAAATAAACAAACAAATAGACAAATAAATAAGGGATGGGGCAAGAAGGGGAGGAGGGGCATTAACGGAAGTTAGAGAAGTCAATATTCATGCCATCAGGTTGGAGGCTACCCAGACGGAATATAAGGTGTTGTTCCTCCAACTTGAATGCAGCTTCATCTTGACAGTAGAGGAGGCCATGGATAGACATATCAGAATGGGAATGGGAAGTGGAATTAAAATGTGTGGCCACTGGGAGATCCTGCTTTCTCTGGCGGACAGAGAGTAGTGTTCAGAGAAATGGTCTCCCAGTCTGCGTCGGGTCTTGCCAATATCTAGAAGGCCGCACCGGGAGCACCGGACGCAGTATATCACACCAGCCGACTCACAGGTGAAGTGTTGCCTCCCATCCCACGATCCTTTCCCTTCTCCAGCCTCATATCCCTTTTGCCAATCAACTGTCCAGCTCTTGGCTTCATCCCTTCCCCTCCTGTCTTCTCCCAACATTTCAGATCTCCCCCTCCCACTTTCAAATCTCTTACCATCTCTTCTTTCAGTTAGTCCTGACAAAGGGTCTCGGCCCGAAACATCGACTGTGCTTCTTCCTATAGATGCTGCCTGGCCTGCTGCGTTCACCAGCATTTTGTGTGTGTTGCTTATAATTTACTTTGTCAGGTTTCTGGAAACCTGAGTGTAATACAATCCATTAATTCCTCTTACATGCTACTTCTACAAACCATTCCAATAAATTGGCCAGTTGTGCTTTTCTTTTCACAGTATAATGACATTGTCAGATTACCATATACAGTATTTTCCTCATTTTCTATTTTATTGAGAGATAGAGCACACAGGTCCTTCCAGCCCCACGAGCCGTGCTGCCAAGCAGCCCACCTATTTAACTCTAACCTAATCACAGAACAATTTAAAATGACCATTTAACCTACTGACTGGTACGCCTTTGGAAACTGGAGCATCCGGAGGAAACTCCCGTGTTCACAGTGAGGATGCTCAACTCTTTTTAGACGGTGTCAGAATTGTACTCTGAACTCTGATGACCCAATCTGTAAAAGCGCCTTGCTAACTGCTACGTTACAATGCACCCACTATAATGGGATATTTAGTTAGTATCTGAGGCCCTCCATTGGTCAGGGTCGACTATGGATATTGCATCCCTGTTGTCTATGCAATACGTGAAGGCCAGGAGATGGACTTGTTAGTTAGATGCCATTTGAGATGCACAATATTGAAAGCATTTAATAGGTAGTGGGAGCTTTCTCCCACTATATCCCCTGGCTATCACAACCTTAAAGACCCAATTTAATTAGTGCTTCGAACATTTTCCCAATGACAAAAATTAAGTTTACCAGCACATAAATGCTATGACTAAACATGCAAATCAGAGGCTGGGTGATTTGCAATGAGTGACTTGCCTCCCAACTCACATCTCTGACTCCACTTGTTTGAATGAATTTAAGTTCAACAACATTGAAGAAGTTTCATGCTGCTGATTCATAAGACCACACAACATAGGCGGAGAATGTGGCCATTCAGCCCATCAAGTCTGCTCCACCATTCTATCATGGCAGATGCCAGATCCCACTCAACCTCATACACCTGCCTTTTCGCCATATCCTTTGATGTTCTGACCAATCAGGAAACAATCAAATTCTGCCTTAAATATACACATGGACTTGGCCTCCACCACAGACTGTGGCAGAGCATTCCACAGTTTAACTAATCTCTGGCTAAAAAATATCCTTCTTACCTCTGTTCTAAAGGGTGTTTCCTCAATTTTGAGGCTGTGCCTTCTAGATCTGGATAACCCCAGCACAGGAAACATCCTCTCCACATCCACTCTGTCTAATCCTTTCAACATTTGGTAGGATTCAATGAGATCCCTCCTGCATTCTTCTAAATCCCAGTGAGTACAGGCCCAAAACTGCCAAACGCTCCTCATATGTTTACGCCTTCATTCATGGAATCATCCTCGTGAACCTCCTCTGGACTCTCTCCAATGACAACACATCCTTTGTGAGATATGGGTTCCAAGACGGTTGACAATACTTCAAGTGTGGCCTGACTAGTGTCTTATAAAGGCTCAGCATTATCTCCTTGTTTTTCATAAACAATATCTGCCTCCACTCCTGAGAAGTGGGGATTTCCAGGTTCTTTGATATTCAAAGCAAGGTTTTATATTGTAAGTTATTGTTAGTAGAGAGTTTTATTATTAAGTGTAAAGTCATGTGTCTATGAATGAGGAGTGAATGGCGCCCAACGGTGACTCCTTTGCTTGAATCTTCAAAAACAGTTCTATTTCCATCTTTAATATCTCTATTTTCCCCCATCAGAGTTCTTTTGAAGACCCTGACCTGGAGTTACACGCTGACTACGAGTTGTGGTTATTAGGCTCCACTGGGTCACTGGCACAGTTAGTAGTCCTGCTGCTTCACAGCTCCAGTGAACCAAGGTCAAATCCTGACTCCTGATGCTGTCTGCATGGGCTTTGCTTGTTTCCCCTGTGACTGTGTGTGTTTCCTCCAGGGGCTTTAGTTTCCCCATATCCCCAAAAAATTGCGGGTTGGTAGATTAATTGGCCACTCTAAATTGTTCCTAGCGTGCAGACAGAGAGGGTGGGGTGTGGTGAAAAATAATGTGGATTAGAGAAGGATTAATATAAAAGATGGTGCTTGAACTGGGACAAAGTTCTTTACAATAAATTCATTGAAGTTAAGAAGCAAGAACCAGACTATTGTAGTTTGACATGAAAGACATAATTGACTCATATGATGTAACCAATCAGCAACAACTTACCAATGAAATTCTGCCCACATGTTTGTTAATGAAAACATATGTTATAGAATCCAAATTTTACTTTATCCATGTTTCAGATTACACTTTGATAGTACTATTCAAACTTCCATTGTAATTAAGCTATTAATTGCAAGCATATGGGTTGATAAGCTCCTTTATGTTTTCAAGTTTTCAAAAATAATTGAATATCCAATTTAGAAAATGTCACTTACAAATTTTGAAAGTTTCGAAGCGTTGATCGGTGTTACAAATGAATTCCTGTCGAGTTTATTGCCATCAGATGCACATTTAAATAGTCTGAACATCTAACATTAATAGGAATTCATTTATTCTGTCCAAATCCACTTTTATAACAACATATCCAACAAAGCTAAGACTAGCTAAATGACCCAAGCCCAGTGGGACACAACTATATGTGCCCACTTCATTTCAGATTGGAGGTATATTCTGTGTTATACACTACAGATTGAGCCGTGTTGGTTTAGATCAGCTCTGCTCAGTACGTTATAAAGCAGGGGTCGGCAACCTTTTCACCTCTGTAGGCTGGATCGTGTATTAATGAGCGGACAGTGTGCCAGATAAATGCCATAAAAAACTTGAAATATGGGAATTATCCATTTAAATACATCTAGTTATGTTTTGCCTCAAATTAATGAATAACGCATGCTAGAAAATCATTTGTGCTTAACCAAGGATGCCAATTAGTAATCAAAGAACTCAGCTTAGTTGCAATTTATTTCAATCAAGGCATCTTTTGAATCTATTAAAAGGACACAAAGAATCTTTAAACATAAAACGTATGAACATGATGCATTGAATGGTGGTAAATTAAGTATAATAAAAAAGAAAATTTTAATACAAACAGTCAATAAATCAATGTGAAACTTGTTGCTGTTCGTTGCTTGAAAGCTTCTCAATATTGGGTGTCAGACTTGTTGATACCAAGAGCAAGACATTATCCAGATGGGCATCAGTCAATCTTGTTCTCAAATAGTTCTTGGTGTGCTTCATTTTTGAAAAGAATTTCTCACACAGATAAGTGCTGCCAAACAATGATGTCATCTTTTTTGCATGGTCCACTAAGCTAGGATACTTCCCACTTGAATGAATATACTTTCTATGGAAGTCAAGCACTGACACATCTTCAGAATGAAATTTCGATCTCAATATGTCATCACACTGCATCTCAATCAATTCCATTTGAAAAATTTCTGATGCAGTGTCCACTTCCACATCAAATGGAGTAGCAAACAGCTTGAACTCATTTGCATGCAAGTGAAAATCAGCAAAACGAGATGAAAACTCTTTTCTCAATTCTTGGACCATATTCACAAAAATGCTTGGATCTTGTGCTTTATTTTTTGAAAAGTGGGAAAATGTGCACAATTTCCTTTTTGAAGCTGGTACTCCCACTATTCCAGCTTTCTTTCAAAGGCCACAATATGACCATACATTTCATGTAGCAGCTGATTTTTTCCCTTGAAGTTGTTTTGAGACTTATTTGCTGGCAAGGGTACTTCCTTCATTTTCACTGCTTCTCTTGGCAAAAAATGACATTTGTTTTCTGAAACTAACCTTCATTCGCTCAACTTCATCTTTCCTTGCTTGCCCAGTAAACTTGTTAAAATTTCCACTTAGGCGGGTCTCGTAATGTCGCCTGATATTTATACTTTATACTTTATTGTCGCCAAACAATTAATACTAGAACGTACCACCTTCTTGGCTCCTTTTCATTGACTACAGCTCTGCCTTTAATACCATCATTCCAAATAAACTGATTCCTAAGCTCCGGAACATGGGCCTTAGCACTCAGATCTGCAGCTGGATCTTCAACTTCCTCACAGACAGGACCAGGATTGTAAAAATAAGGGACAAGCTCTCCTCTACAATCACGCTGAGCGCCGGTGCCCCACAAGCTGTGTACTCAGCCCCCTGCTGTACTCACTGTACACCCATGACTGTGTAGCCAAGTTTCCATCAAACTCAATATATAAGTTTGCTGATGACACAACAATTGTAGGCTGTATCTCGGGTAATGATGAGTTTGAGTACTGAGAAGAAATTAAGAACCTGGTGGCATGATGCGAAGACAATAACCTATCCCTCAACGTCAGCAAGACGAAGGAATTGGTTGTTGACTTCAGAAGGAGTAGCGGACCGCACGACCCAATTTACATTGGTGGTGCGCAAGTGGAACAGGCCAAAAGCTTTAAGTTTCTCGGGGTCAATATCACAAATGACCTGACTTGGTCCAACCAAGCAGTGTTCACTGCCAAGAAGGCCCACCAGCGCCTTTACTTCCTGAGAAAACTAAAGAAATTTGCCACCTTCTTCACAGCAACATTTTCTTTTTTTTAAAATTTATTTTTATTAAAGGAATGACACAATACAGAATATATAATGGATTACATTTTCCTCCATTTTGCTTTAGTATCATACCCCCAAAACAAACCTCCCCCCACCCGCCCTCCCCGGACATATCATGGCAGCTAATGTATTTACAACGCAACAATTCGCAAATACAAGTACGGACATTTCACAACCATACCCCCACACGACTTCAATACGACGGCTCATACACATCTGCAACATGTCAGATGATCCAAAATATACTCATATTTACAATTCATCAACCACCCTGTGAGGTAAATTATAAGCGTGTTAAATGGGAGGCAACTTCCCAAGTACAATCAAATGCCCTCAACTAGTAGGTAATTCCTTAAGACTCCCAAAATATGAAAAGAAAGGTTCCCATTTCGAATAGAACTTTTTCACAGACCCCCTCAAAGTGAATTTAATCTTTTCTAATTTCAGAAAAAACATTACATCTTCTAACCAAGCAGCAGCAGTTGGGAGAGTGGCAGATTTCCAAACCAGCAAAATTCTCCTACGGGCCGAACAGCAACATTTTCTAGGCAAATGAGACGAACTGGTTTCCCAGCTTGCTCGATGAAGAAGTAATCTAGTGTCCAAGTGTCTTGGAAATTTCGGCACTCAGTGTCTACCTTCCTGCGTTTTGCATTCATTGCCGTTGGAATTTTTTTCTTCGATTTTATTTCGAAACGCAAGTTATTTCAACAAGTATCGTAGCACATGTAAATATCTGGATACTTTAGCGTGGATTTCTTGTTAAAAAACAGTGACGCTGTTTCTGTTTACAAATTTGAATGATCCCATCTGAAATCCTGCGCATGCACGAAGAGTATCTAATACATATTAATAAGGTAGTCTGCCTTCCCGTCATTCGTATATACCAGTGTTTAGTTTGGAACAAAACAGAACCTGGGGCCAGTGTAACAAGACGTCATGCATGTCCATCAGTGTGGTCGCGTGAAACACTCAGAATAAGGAAAAGTCGCTCGTGGACCAGATAAGCATGATATCCCAAAATTTGCTGTGGGCCGGTCAAAATACCTTTGTGGGCCGGATCTGGTCTGCGGGCCATAGGTTGCCTACCCCGTTATAAAGCTGTACATCATTGAAAAAACAACCTTTCACACTTTTCTACTTTATGCAAATAGCTAAGTTTTCACTGGAAATCAATATTCAGTTAAAGGTTCAATCAGCAAACACTTTTGAGAGTATTATACTTACAGTGAAGGTTAGGTCATACTACATATGAAAGAAATTCCTTTGGGTTGTGCTCAGACTGTCCATGGTCAGGTGAGGTTTGGGAGGGGTTTTAATTTTGCACCCATACAAATCATCAAACGGACTTGGTTTTGAATCTTATGCATATTTATCATAAACCTGACAAAAATCCTGCAATCCCATAGTTTTTATAGCGGATTACCTGATTTTTTTTGGGCACGTGGCCAAGTGGTTAAGGCCTTGGACTAGCAACCTGAAGGTAGTGAATTCGAGACCCAGCCGAGGCAATGTGTTGTGTCCCTGAGCAAGGCACTTAATCATACATTGCTCTGCGACAACACTGGTGCCAAGCTGTATGGGTCCTAATGCCCTTCCCTTGGACAACATTGGTGTCGTGGAGAGGGGAGACTTGCAGCATGGGCAACTGCTGGTCTTCCATACAACCTTGTCCAGGCCTGCGCCCTGGAGAGTGAAGACTTTCCAGGCGCAGATCCATGGTCTTACAAGACTAACAGATACCTTTATTATTTACCTGATTTTACGAGGAACAATTATGCGACATCCTGTACCATAGACTGGGTGGAAACTTCTGAGAAACAATTGTCTCCATGAGCAATGCTCTCTTTCCTAAAACACCAATACCCTTTTGCTTTTGAACATCTATTTTTTCTGACTCTAGGACTCTTTTTTAGGCAAAGCTTATTATTCTTTTCTCATAGAAAAGTTCAGCAACTTAAAGCTGGCAAGAACTCTCCTCTGTTCAAATATGAGCAATTACTTGAAAGTCAAATCATTCCCTTCATGCTTGTTAATATGTCCTGTCTGACAGTTAATGCTCATCTGGAGACCCTCGAGGAATCACTCCTCTGAAGCAATTTTGAACAGATGCAGAGACATAGCCAACAGTCAATGATCAAGATTGTTGACCAGGGAATTGTTGCTTCGATTTTTAGCTTTATTTTCACAGACACACACACACACACACACACACACACACACACACACACACACACACACACACACACACACACACGTAATGCATGAACATAGACTTCCTAGAATATAATCTCCATCAGTACGCTGAATGCCAAATGGGTTTTCTGATTAATAATAAGAGAATGTTTGAAATTGAATTTGAAGAAATTGGGGAAAATTATACAACATTGAAACAGTTAGAGCAGCTGTTACACAGCTGCAGGGATCTTGGTCTGATTCTGATCATGAGTACTATATATATGATTTTGCTGGGTGTTCTGGTCTCTTCTCACGTCCTTCCGATGTGCTTATAGTTTAAGTGACGACTGTAAATGGTCCCTAAGTATAAATAAATGGCATAAGAACCAAGAGACACTTGAGAGAGAGTTGTAAGACTGATGGAAAACAATGAGAGAGGGAATGGACTGAGGGGAACAGGCATGTACTTAATGGCCAAATACCTTCCCAGAATTACCATAAGACCCTAAGATACAGCAGTAGACTTAGGCCATTCAGCCCATCAAGTCCGCTCCAACAATCAATCATGGCTGATTGAATTTCCCTCTCAATCCCATTCACTGGCTTTCTCCCATTATCTTTGACACCCTTTCTATCAAGAATTTATCAATATATATCCATGCTTAATATAAGCATTACAGAGATACTAAACAGGAACAGGCCCTTTGGCTCTGTATCTTGTTGACAATTAAGCACCCATTTGTTTACTAATGTTACACTAATCCATTGTATTCTCCCACATTGCCATAATTATTGGCTGTAACTTCACCCCCTGCCTCCCCCACCCCTGGCTTGGTTTGACCACTTAGCTACACTGATAGGGTCAACTTACAGTGACTGACTAAACTGCCAACCCACAAGTCTTTGGAATGTGGGCTGAAACCAGAGAACCCTGAGGAAACCCACACAACCATGCCGACACCACCAGAGGCGAGAATCAAATCCGTGTTACTGCAGCTGTGAAGCAGCAGCTCCCCTACCTCACTGCGTCACTGTACCACCCCCTGAATCATTACAAATAAGAAAACAAACTTAGATCTGATTGACCTCCATCAGACGCAATGGTCTGATTGTGTTTTACAAACACCCTCCCAGCAGATGCCCCCTCTATCCTCTTTGCTGAAAGCATTGCCATTACCAAGGATGTGTGAATGTACAGTGAATTAAAGAGAGCGATATAATAAAATATCAATTATCAAGCAAAATAGCTGAAAATACTAGAAGTCAGAAATAATGAAAATGTACTGGAAAGATACAGCACGACGAAGAAAAAGGTAATTTTGATAATCTGCCTTTGAACAATGTTGACTAGGCTGATAATAACTGAAAGGAGTTGCTGGATGAAAATAACAATCAGTTAGTGTCTCTGACACCAGCAATAGAATGGACAACTATATAAACGGAACTTAGAGAGTTTTGTAGCAAAAAAAAATCTTGTTTCGCCTGGACACTTTAAATAGATTCAAACAAAAGAGGACTGAAATAAGCCTTGAGACTGGCAGTGAATTGGATCTTCCATCCCGGTGCTCTAACCAACAGGCAGCATTTTATACCCTGTTGCTGGCATCAGCAGAAAGCAAACATCTCTGGAGGTTCCCCAAATTTTGGACTAGGTAGCTTGCCCACAGATCCCAAACCAAGTACAACTTGTTTCAAAAATTAAAATAGTTCTTGCTAATACAATTTCAGAAGAGATTCAAGCCAATAATATTGCCAATATATTAGTTTTGAGGTAGAAAATAATCTCTCATCACACACAGTAAACACTTGATGTTACATTCACCATTTTAGGTTCAGTTTCTTTCACTCAGTCATCCAATTCTGAATGGACAGTGAACCAGCTCATGCACGCTATTCATCATTTTTGCTCTTTTTTGCACTACCTACTTAATTTGATTTTTATACTGTACATATTTCTTATTGTGACTTACTGTATTTTGTGTTGGCACGTGGCCAAGTGGTTAAGGTGTTCGTCTAGTGATCTGAAGGTCGCTAGTTTGAGCCTTGGCTGAGGCAGCGTGTTGTGTCCTTGAACAAGGCACTTAACCACACACTGCTCTGCGACGACACTGGTGCCAAGCTGTATGGGTCCCAATGCCCTTCCTTTGGACAACATCGGTGGCGTGGAGAGGGGAGACTTGCAGCATGGGCAACTGCCGGTCTTCCATACAACCTTGCCCAGGCCTGCGCCCTGGAAACCTCCCAAGGTGCAAATCCATGGTCTCACGAGACTAACGGATGCCTATTCCTGTTCAATTATTACTGTATTTTATCTATTGCACTTTCTATCTGCCGCAAAACAAATTTCACAACATGTCTGTGATATTAAGTCTGATTCTGATACTGATGGCTGATGATTTTTCTGCCTGTTGAATGCCCACTTGATAATTGATCCCCTTGAATTCTGAGGTATGTTAGCCCTCCCTTACTTGTTTAGCTGAATTTACAACTTGCCAGTTACTTCTCTGATACCATGGAACCGATTTATTTTTTAATTATGCATTTTTCAGGATTTGAGTGTTGATGTGAAGCCCAGTGCTTGTTGACCATCTCTGTTGCTCTTGAGAAGGTGATGATGAGTTGCTGAAGTTCTTCAGGTGTAGGTATTTAAACAATGCTTTTCATCAGGGCATTCCAGGATTTGGCCCTGGTGATGTTGAACAAGTGGCAAAGTATTGTTAAACCAATGTGGTGAGTAACTTGAAATGCAACTCGGAAATTGTGGCGTCCCACATGCCAGCACAGGGACCAGGCCATTCAGCCCCCAGTGTCATGTCCTCCAGCTAAAAAGCTAATCAAGAACATCCAAACATTAATCCCTCCTACCTACACCAAATCAATTACCCTCCATCTTCCTTACATCCATGTGCCTATCTCAAACGTCTCTTAAAAGCCTCTAATGTATTTGCCTCTGCCATCATACCAGACAGTGCATTCCAGGCATCCGTGACTCTCTGAGTAAAACACCTACTTTTCACTTCCCCCTTGAACCTTCAATGCATGCCCTCTGGTATTAGACATTTCAACCCTGGGAAACAGATACTGTCTGCCCTCTTTATCCCTGCCTCTCATAATCTTGTAAACCTCTATCAGGTCTCCCCTCAGCCTCCACAGCTCCACAGTAAACAATCCAAGCTTATTCAACCTCTCATGATAATACATGCCTTCTAACCAGGCAGCAATTTGGTAAACCTCTTCTGCTCCCTCTCCAAAACCTCAACATCCTTCCCATAGTGGGGCGGCTAGAACTGTACATAATACCCCAGATGTGGCCTAACCAGAGTTTTATAAATTTGCAACATAATCTCCTGACTTTTGAACTCAATGCCTTGACTAATAAAAGCAAGTCTTCACAAGATCTCTCTGCTCAGCAACAGTGGTAAGGATCTGTGCATTTATAAATAGTACAAGGTGCTACTACTGCATACAAGTGGTGGAGGGGATGAATGTTTAAGATAGTTGTTGGATTTTTTGGAGTCATACTTATCTAAACCTGTTCTGGTAGCCAAAAGTTTTATGTGGCTGGTCAGTTTAGTTTCTAGTCAATGGTGAAACTCTCAGGATGTTGATGTTTGGGGATTTGGCATGTAAGTGCAATTATGAATAAAGCACTGCAGCACCTCTACTTCCCTAGAAGTTTGCAAAGATTAGGCACAAGTTTCGATAGATTATTATTATTATTGTTTTCTTCTGTATTTTAAGTTTGTTGTATTTTGCTCATTGGTTGCTTGTATGTCCTGTTGGGTGTGATCCTTTATTGATTCTGTGTGTTTCTTGGACTTATTGAGTATGCCCACAAGAAAATGAATGTCAGGGGGATGTATATGGTGACATATATGTACATTAATAATAAATTGACTTTGAACTTTGAACTTTGCTCCTTTGTTGGAAATCGCTGTGCCTGGCATTTCTGTGATATCAAAGTTACTTTCCATTCATCAGCTCATGTCTGAATATTATCTAGGTCTTTCAGTATGTGAACATCAATTGCTTTATTTGCTAGTTAGCTGTAACTGGAACTAAACATTCACCAGTACACAATCCTACTTCAGACCTTATGATGAAAGGAGTGTAATTGATAAAGGCAGTGAAGATGGGAAATCTTGCAGTGATGCCCTGGGACTGTGATGATGGCACACTTATGCAAATGTGGACTTGACATCAAGGGCAGTTACTGTCACCCCACCACTGGAATTCACCTCTTTGCTCCATATTTCAACCGTGATGTGATCCGGAACCAAGAGATCCTGGTGAGATCCAGGATGTGAGGATTTCTGGGAGGAAGCAGAGATGGATCATTCTTTCTTCTAATGGGCATTTAGACAGACACATGAACAGACAGGGAATGGAGAGGTATAAACCAAATGCAGGCAGTTGGGATTCGTTAAGATTGGCTTTGTGGTTGTGATGCACTATCAATTACTCCAAAAGACTGGAAATAGAGTAAATACTGGAAGGCTTTTATTAACAGTAAGTGGACCAACGTCCATGCTGAGTACCTGTCCTGGACTGAGGGAGGAGCAGTGACACAATCACCTTTATTCAGGGGTCTGTGGGAGGAGCCACAGGAGCAGTCAGCAGAGGGACATGTCCAGGCATGTCCAGACAGGTAACTCAGTTACAACCTATATATATATGGCTTACCACAGGTTAGGACAGATAGTAGGCCAAAGGGTCTGATCCCATGCTACGCTCTTTTTCTATTTGATGTTCTGTGTTGTATATTCTCTTTGATTGTGCACCATAATGCACAGCTGCACTTGATAGGTCTGCAGAGGTGCGATCTGATCCGTACGAGATCACTTAGATGTCCATCGAACGGTGCTTTTAATGCTGAGCAAAGTATAGGCCTCCAAGGTGCAGCTTCAAGATGCTGACACCATATTGTTTTTATGTCTGACTGGTGCGTCTCCTGGCGTTCACTTCTGTAGTTTGCAATGATACCCCAGCTAGATGGTAATGAAAGAGCAAGGAACGTGCTGATCCATGAGGTTACATATTGTAATGATACAAATTTCTGCTGCTCTTCAGGGATGCTGAGTTGTGAGCAGCCTTTTGCCTCCTTGGTCTATCCCATTCAACATAACTGTAGTGCCATATAACATGACGGTGAGTGTCCTTGGTGTGAAGGTCAGACTTTGTCTTTGCAAGTGGTGATCATTTCTACAATGCTATCATGACTAGTGGCAGGTAGATCGGTGAGAATGAAGTTAAGTAGCTTTATCCTTTGGGTAGGTTCACTGACTGCCTGCCATGAACACAGGACTCAGCATGTTTAGTGTATCTCATAAATCCACTCGGTGATGGACATTAATGAATTCTGCTATTCTATTTTAACTACGCCTCCTCTAAACTGATCTGTTGTTACTTGTATCAGAAGAAAGTGCTTCTTGCAAGTGTTTTTCAACATTATATAGCACTGATTCACCAGCTGAGGTAGGATGAAAGGTGTAATCAGACTCATTAAATAGTATGGTCCATCAGCACAAAACCATTACAACTTCATTACGAAAGCAGTTCAATCTGTGCACAATCCCATCCATCAGTCATATTTTAACACCATAATTTTCTTCTGCCTTTGAACAGACTGCGTATTATTACAAGTGTTAATGGTGAAAGTAAGCATAGGTTCTGCTATTGATACACTACAAACAAATAGAATATCAACTCTCTAAGTAAGATGACAGATTTCCATTGTAGTATCTTTCATTCCCTCGTCAAATTGCCACTTCCTCATTAAAAGCTTTTGTACTGAATGTGCTTTGCAGGGATGTTAAAAGATTAAATGAAAATATATCAATCATAAGTCTAAATTTTCTGAGCATCTTTTAGAACGTCTCATTAGAGTTGAAGGGTTATAAACTCCTGTTCTCAGAAAGTGATTTGTTTTATAATGCATTTCTGGTTCCATATCATCAAGTTACTGAACAGAATACAACTGATGTTGCCCTTGCCTCTGGAACAGTAGCTAAATGTTGGATATATTAAACACTTAAAATGCCTAAAACACACAAAACCTCAATTTACAAACCTCCTGGCAACATTTTTCATTCAAGCATCATGTAGTAGAGCTACTAGGACTTGATGTTTCAATCCCTATGGTAAGTCAGCACTCTCGATGTTGGCAGTGAGCTTGGAGTGGTGACAAGGAGGGAGGGTAGGTACGTCATAGAGGTCATCAGGTGGGCACCCTCCTTCTTTGACGTTTTGTTGATAAGCCCACAACGTCTCCAGTGGGCTCAACGGTGCTACCTGGCGTCCCAGATACACCCCCCTCAGTTCCATACCCTCCTGTCTTCATCTTGCAGCCCAGTTGTTGGCTTTCATTTTAATCCAAATCCAATTGCTGCTTTCTTCTGTTGCATTTGACAAGGACTTGATTGCTTGTTGGAGGGAGTGACCCCTCACCCCCATCTTCTTCAATAGACTGGTCGTAGATGTAGCAACGAATCCCCTGCATCCCACTTCTACAGGGAAAATCTTGGTCTTCCAGCCATTCTGGGCAGCTTCAGTTGCCAGTTCAAAGTACTTGGTCTTTTTCCTCTCATAAGCTTCTTCGACAGCATCTTCCCATGGTACTGTCAATTCCACAACATATGCCAGCTTGGCTGTTGTGGACCATAGGACCATGTCTGGCCAGAGTGTTGTAGCCGCAATGTCTGGGGGAAACACAAGCTTTTTTTCCAAGTCCACGTCCATTTTCCAATCCCAAGCAACCTGCAGAATGCTTACATCTTTTGATGTTATATGATGATCTGGAGGTTGGCCTGCTGGCACAAATCGTGTGATGTGGACATTTCCTCCCGATGTTTGTGGGAGAGCATTTGTGGTGATTCGCCTCTGTTCCAAGATTGATTGCCAGCTGTCTGAGAACTTGGTTATGCCGCCAAGTGTACTGCCCCTGGGTGAGGCTCATGGTGCATCCTGTTAAAATGTGCCTCAGTGATCCAGGTGCTTGACAAAGAGAGCAAGCGGGGTCTTCTCCCCACCACTGGTTCAGGTTCTGGGGTGTGGGTAGGAGGTCATAAGTGGCTCTGATGACAAAACTTAGCCGAGATCCCTCCATCTCCCAGATGTCACGCCAGCTAAGTTTCCTCTTTTCCAGGCTCTCCTAATTAGTCCACTGGCCCGCTTGGCCATTGAGACGGCCCTGGCATTTCACTCTGCCTCCTCCTGTCTTCTCAACTCCTCCACCACAAGTTGTCTCTTCTGCACTGATGTTGCCTTGTGCCATTGAGGAGCCTTTGGGACAAGCCCGAGCCAGGCTCTCCCATATTGGACTTGGCCAACCACATCCCTGAAGCGAAGAGCAGACTTAGCAGTCTGAACGGCTTCAAATGTGGTCCACTTCCTTCCCGTTGTCACACAGGGGGGGGGGGGGGCGCTGTGCGAAAAACAGTATCTTCAGATTCAGTGAGGGTCATGACCAACCTTGCTTTGGTGCATTAGAATTCTTCCACAAGACTTGCAATTGGTAATTCCAATTTGCTGTTCCCGTACAGTCCAACAGGACTTAAGCATCGTGGAAGTCCAAGCCACTGTTTTACATGTGTGCTGATCACTCTTTCGAGCTTTTCAACCTTGTTGATGGGGATTTCATACACTGTTAAAGGCCACATGAGTCTTGGGAGTATGCCGAACTGGAAGCGCCATAGCTTGAGTTTTCCTGGCAGCCAGGTCTCGTTGATGCGAGCTATGTACATGACGGTATCCTTTTTCAGTTGTTTAAACTGCTCGGTGTCCTTGAGCTTAGCATCATACTATCGGCCCAAGCTCTTCACTGGCATTTCTGAAACAGTTGGGACAGGTGTTCTGTCAATATGAAATCTTTTATCAGTGACTTGACCTTTGACAATGGAGATGCTTCTGCACTTGCTGGGCTTGATCTCCATCCTCGCCCATGTGATGTTTTGATGAAGCTTTTCCAGAAGTCTCTTGGTGCAGGGGACAGTTGTTGTCAGTATCGTTATACAGGTTTCCCCTGCCATCCGATGGTAGAGTGTTCCTATGAAACGGTATGTAAGCCGGAATGTCGTAAAGCGAAGAAGCAATTACCATTTATTTATATGGGAGAACTTTGTGAGCGTTCGCAGACCCAAAAATAGCCTACCAAATCATGCCAAATAACACATAAAACCTAAAATAACAGTAACATATAGTAAAAGCAGGAATGATATGACAAATACACAGCCTAAATAAAGTAGAAATACTTCTCTACAATTATTGCCGCACTGTTCTCCGTAACGAAAATCTCACGCAAGCGCTCTCGGCAGAAACACTCTCTCCACTAACCTTTAAGCTATGAAGCTGCCAAATCATACCAAATACCACATAAAAATACACAGCCTATATAAAGTAGGAATAATGTATGTACAGTGTAGTATCACTTACCCGAATTGGGAAGACAGTGCCGAGCACACTGATGATGTGTTAGGCTGATTCATCAGAGTTTGGGTGGTGCAGTGGCCCCACTCACCAGACTGCTGACCGATACCGATCCGCGAAGCATGCAGGGGTACAGCGGTAGCCGGGTCGCACCCAGCACATCTTTAAGCGGCACCTAATTAATTAGATTGTTTATTTCGGCTTTTTTTCTTAAAGATGTGCTGGGTGCGTCTCGGCTACCACTGCATTCTCCACGGCGATGTACAGTATCGGTACGCGGCCTGGGGGTTGGGGTAGTGGGACACTGCGGTGTCATCTCATCGGCATCTGTTTCCATCAGGGCAGGCAGGTCATCTTCTTCTGTGTCTGCCTGCCTCGATATCGAAGGTCGAGGTTTGTCGTTTGCTGTGGCTGATGTGGAAAGCTTGAAAAACGACAGTATGCTTGACTGCTTAGTCTTGCAGATTTTTCTATCATACAGTTCTTCGTAAGCACTCAAACCATCTTGCAAATATACCCTAAACCTACACACCCTTTCAAAATTAAAGTCGTACTTTTCTGCAATCATTGATGTCAATTGCAGCGAAAATCTCAGGCAGTTGCTTTACGTTCAGTTCCTGGATGACTTCACTTTCGGTCCATTCGCTACTGCATTTGGTTTCGATTATTATCCTTTCCTCTTCCAATTGCACCAGCTCTTCATCTATCAGTTCTTGGTCATGGGATGCCAAAACCTCTTCAACATCATCTTCGTCAACTTCCACAAGCCAAACTCACTTTGTCCTTACTTCGTTCACCATGATCGAAACGCTTAATTATGTCTAGTTTTACGCTAAGTGTAACACCCTTATGAGCTCTTTTAGGCTTTTCCGATACCTTAGAACTCATTTTGGTAATGGATGCTCACAGGCACGTGTTTAAGCAATGCCAGCTGGAGTACAGTTCCGGGGGACGAGCTTGGCTGCTCGGGGCGCACGCTGCCTTTTATCACATGCTGCATTTTTTAAAAGCTGTCTTTTTTCGTAACAGTGAAAACATCTTCTGTTAGCGAAAACAGGTAACTAACATAGGTCTTTTGTAACAGTGAGGTTTCGTAAAGCGAACGTTCGAAAAGAGGGGGACACCTGTATTGTCCATATAGGCTTGTATCGGTGGTAACCATTGACCAAACTGTAGCCCTTTTCCTCCCGCAACCCACTTTGAGGCTCTGATAATGAGCTCCATTGTCTTAGTAAAGGCCAATGGGAGATGGTGCACCCCGCCATGATGCCTACGTCCAGTGGTTGCCACGCTGTGGTGAAGTCTGATGTTGTGAGACAAACTCGCAGATCCTGGAAGTAGTGCTTTACCAGATTTGTTATTGTTGCAGGCACCTGAACATTGAAAGAACCTTTGAGTATAAAATACTTTGGAAGGAGTGGCATGTAGCTATACAATTCCCAACATACTAATTTTCAGTTTGAACTCTGAATCTTCAGCAGAGATTTTTATCTTTATGATCCTTCCCAGAAATTACATAATTTTGCTTGTGAAATGCTCTAAGAATATTAAAGAACCTCTATAAATAAATGCAATTTATTTTCCTTCATCACCTACGGCTTTTTCTTTCATCCTTCTTTTCCTCTGTCATTTCTTTTTCCTTCTTCTTCCTTATCACCTTTTTCCTTTTCTATTTAATCCCTTTTTTCTTCCCTTCTAGTTTTTTTTTTATCTTTCTTCCTTCCCTTCCTTACACAGAAGCAAAGCATTTTCAAGTAGCAATGCTAAATCTCATCTAATGTTAATACTGAAAGTGAGTACACTGAGATGGAGAAAGGGATAGTATGAACTACCTGCACCGTGTTAATGAAATTCAATGTGAGTTTGACAAATTACATTTTGTCCTTCATTTAGATACTATGCATTTAATGTAATTTGCCTTCCTCATCATACAGATTTTCCTTTCTATGTGTTCCCTTCCCTGCTTTGGCATTACTTTAAATCTGTTACATCTTCACCTATTTACAATTTTGATGAAAAGTCATTGACTTGAAATGTTAGCTTTGTTTCTCTCTCCAAAGATGCTGCATAACCTAAGTATTTACAGAATTTTCTGTCTTTGTTTCAGATTTTCAACAGCTGTGTTATTTTTCTTACCATCCTGCAGCCCAAGAGACTTTCAATTCAGTCAAAGAATTTATAGACCATAACTGTCTTTACCATTACTACTCGGAATGATGGTAGTACTAAATTATGTTAAATTCTTATGTTTTCTCTGTATTGTGTTAATAACTGAGAGTCTGCATTTTAAATGAACTAATTTATTTTTTTTCTTCTGATTTGTGGAAGCAACTATTATCTAAAAGCCTTTGTGTATTGGTTGACAATCCAGTAACCCATTAACTGGAATCTTATGCACATTTATATTCTATGCAGTTAAAACCCAAACATCGTTAACAATGGCTGGCTTGGATGAAGATAACTGATTTCTCTTTCCACGTATATCTACTAGATTGTACCAACTTTAACTTTTGATACTTTCAACAGGATCTTGTAAATGACATTCCTGCTGATCATATGAGATTGTAGTAAATGACATTTCTGCTGATCATGTGAGATTGTAGTAAATGACATTTCTGCTGATCATGTGAGATTTTAGTAAATGACATTTCTGCTGATCATGTGAGATTTTAGTAAATGACATTCCTGCTGATTATGTGAGATTTTAGTAAATGACATTCCTGCTGATTATGTGAGATTTTAGTAAATGACATTTCTGCTGATCATGTGAGATTTTAGTAAATGACATTTCTGCTGATTATGTGAGATTTTAGTAAATGACATTCCTGCTGATTATGTGAGATTTTAGTAAATGACATTTCTGCTGATCATGTGAGATTTTAGTAACTGGTAGATAGAGAAATGTTTTGCATTGATGGACTTTCCTTGCTTCCAAGATGATATGAAATATATTTTAGTTATGGTTCATCCAGCTCTAATATCAAAATAGCTGGTAAGGTCAAGATTCTTTCAGAAGTAACCTGGAGTCTTTAATATCTTTGAAGGAACATATATATCAGTAAGAATAGTGAATTTATGAATGTTTTCTTCTGGTCAAAAAATAGAAACAGGAAAACGTGTAAAACAATTAATAGACATCATTCTCGCTCTGTCAACATCTGCAGCAGACCAAGACTAATCCTCATTATACAATAGGCCAGTCAGCCCCTGAGTCCACAGCAGGTCCTTAAGCAATTCAATCAGTTCCAATCCCTCAATTATTTCTCTGTAACCCATTTTCTTACCTGTGAATTTCCTGCCACCTCAGACGTCCCACCCTGCAAAAACTCATTTCAGGGAGGTAGAACCATCAATTTGCAGGAGACTCCTGGAACTTCCGGGAGAGGTGGGATGTCTGCAATAGAGTAGCTCCTTAGCAGCTACTTTAAATAATGCCAGCTATGCTAATGAACGAATGACACCTGTTAAACTCACCTCAACATGTCTTTTACAGTCTTAACCCACCACGGGCTATAGAAAAGTCACTGTTGCAAACAGTTCACTGAGCAAGACTGTCATTATTTTTGATCCCTATTAGGCAGGGGTACTCCTTTGGGTAGTCTAGGGAGACGTACATTTTATATTTTCTTTTTTTTTGGAACACTCTTCCATGGCTCGCTCTTGCTCTCTCGTGGTCGCTCACGCGCTCTCTCTCTCTCTCGTGGTCGCTCTCTCTCACTCTCGCTCTCTCTCTCATGGTCACTCTCGCTCTCTCTCTCATGGTCACTCTCGCTCTCGCTTTCTCTCTCTCTCGTGGTCACTCTCACTCTCGCTCTCTCTCTCTCTCATGGTCGCTCTCACTTGCTTTCTCTCTCGCTCTCTCTCTCTCGTGGTCGCTCTCTCTCACTTTCTCTCTCTCTCATGGTCACTCTCTTTCTCGCTCTCTCTCTCTCTCGTGGTCACTCTCACTCTCGCTCTCTCTCTCTCGTGGTCACTCTCACTCTCACTCTCGCTTTCTCTCTCTCTCTCGTGGTTACTCTCACTCTCGCTTTCTCTCTCTCTCGTGGTCACTCTCGCTCTCGCTCTCTCTCTCTCTCGTGGTCACTCTTGCTTGCTTTCTCTCTCTCGTGGTCACTCTCTCTCGCTTTCTCTCTTTCTCATGGTCACTCTTGCTCTCTCTCTCTCGTGGTTGCTCTCACTCTTGCTCTCGCTCTCTCTCTCTCTCTCGTGGTCACTCTCGCTCTCGCTCTCTCTCTCTCTCATGGTCACTCTTGCTTGCTTTCTCTCTCTTGTGGCCGCTCTCTCGCTTTCTCTCTTTCTCATGGTCACTCTTGCTCTCTCTCTCTCTCTCTCTCTCTCGTGGTCGCTCTCACTCTTGCTCTCGCTCTCGCTCTCTCTCGTGGTCGCTCTCGCTCTCGCTTTCTCTCTCTCGTGGCCACTCTCGCTCTCACTCTCTCTCTCTCTCATGGTCACTCTTGCTTGCTTTCTCTCTCTCTCATGGTCGCTCTCTCTCGCTCTCTCTCTCTCATGGTCACTCTCGCTCTCTCTCTCCTCTCTCTCGTGGTCACTCTCACTCTTGCTCTCGCTCTCTCTCGTGGTTGCTCTTGCTCTCTCTCTCTCTCTCGTGGTCGCTCTCGCTCTCTCTTTCTCTCTCACGCGCTCTCTCTCTCATGGTCACTCTCGCGCTTTCTCTTGCTTTCTCTCACTCGCTCTCAAAAATTGATTTCCGTGATATTGCATACAATTTGCGGGCATCAGGGAGCCACTATTAACATGCAGGAGACTCCCAGAACTTCCATGAGAGGTGGGATGTCTGCCACCTACTTGTTCAGGGCCAACTTACAGTAGTCAATTAAGTTGACAACCAACTTGTTGTTTGTTGTGGGAGAAAACCATAGCATCAGGGGGAACTCTATGTGATCAATTGGAGAATCTGTACAGCCTGCACTAACAATATTACAGATTTGAATCCTAGCTGCTGGAGCTGTGAGACGGCTACACTACCATAATAATGCCCGGGTCCAAGAGCAAGGAACGACCCAAGGTTTGGACAATTTAAGCACTGGGCCTAATTGAAAAGGTTAGGGAGACGAGGAACGGGCTGGTTCAGCTCGTTGTTCTGCCAGCCCATTTCTGTGCTGTACTGAGGCAGTGGCCTGAAACAAATGGGCTGCTGAATCAGCTGCTGGCTTCATGTCGTGAACTTCAGTCCTGAACGCTATTTGCTTACTTTTATTGTTTGCACAATTTGTCTTTTTTCCGCACATTGGGCATTTGACGATCTTCTTTTTCTGATGGGTTCTATTGGGTATCTTTGTTTTGTATCTGCCTGAAAGGCGACAAACCTCAAGGCTGCATATTATATATATACTTTGAGAAAAAAAGGAACTGTAAACTTTCAACTTTTGAACCCTCACCTGCCTGTTCTCTCCCAGTAGCCTATAGAATGTTTTGATTTAAAAATTAATTTGATTTTTGCTATAAAGGAATTCAGTAGCCTCCACTTCAATTATTCCTTGTTGAAATGTACACCTTCCTCCAACAATCACAGCATTATAAGATTTCTCCTATTCTCACTCTCTCTCTTATAAATTGCGGAACATTGTCATTGATCTCTCAAGCTGAAGCAGCAGCCTGATGATCGATGCCACTTGAGCAAACAGCCAACCATTTACATTGGTTAGTGGGGTTGACAGTCCTGATTCCATGTTGGTACCTCAATAAATATGTTTTTAAAATCCTCATTAAAATTCCATTAAACTTCTCTTGGTTCATAATAAGTTACAGCTGTAATAGATATCTATGTGACTATCAATTTGTTAGCAAGCACCCTATATTTGAAGGCAGCAATCAAATATTATTGTATAGTTGGAAAACACCAGCTGTGATCACAGATAAATTTGGAACAACTCTTGCTGGTGGTCTGCTTTGGAATTATCCCACGAGCTGAAAATCATTGCGGAGTTATATGTTTAGTAAAAGGTTAAAGACTCATAGCTGTATGCAATTCCAAAGGTGCAATCTGTAATTTGTTTCTTGGATCATCTGTGTTGAATTCATGAGATATTTAGGCTTGGAACTATTGCCTAAATTGCACCCATATTTGTTGGCTGATATAATAAGTAAGATCTCCTGAGGCTTTTTCCCCCTATTTTGCTGCCAGAAAACAGATTTCTAAAGTACAGGAGTGGCTTATTCTAGAAACTGAGTCCAAGGTTGTTAAGGTTGAACCGAACAGAATTACAGGACAAGCTTTAAAATATGAATCAAAGCAATTAAGCAAAAGATAAAATAATTTTAGACTATTAATGTTCAGTTTGGGTATCACAGACAAGCAGATCATTCATATGGTATACGATCATGTTAGAGCTTAGGCGTTGAAATAAATAAATGATGGGAATACCTTTCAGTGCTATTTCACAAGATCAGAAGTGTGTGGTGAGGCAGATATTTTGCCTAATCCTTTTAGAATAAAGCCACTCTGTTGGTATCATGGGATCTGAATGTTTCTTCAGTTATTCTTCAATGTCGCCCTCCAGTAAATTTGTCTTGATGTGTTAATCCCTGTAGAATTTTAGACACCAATCCTAAAATTTCTACTTCGGCAATTTAAACCTGTTGTTCAGGCTTGAGCTCCAAATCTGAAGTTGTGCTAACATTTTAGGGAGATGGAGGAGGGGACTTTAGAGAGAAATCAAGGATATGAAGTTTAAAATTAAGTCATTGCAGGTATCAGAATCAGAATCAGAATTAGAATCAGGTTTCGTATCATTGGCATATGTCTTGAAATATATTGCTTTGCAGCAGCAGTGCATTGCAATACATAATAATAATAAAAATACAAATGATAAGAAACATTTATAAAAATAAATTAAATTAGTGCAAAAAGAAAGCAAAAAAAGAAAAAAAAAGTGAGATAGTGTATATGCATTCATTGTCCATTCAGAAATATGATGGTGAAGGGAAAGAAGGTGTTGTTAAAACATTGAGTGTGTGTCTTCAGGCTCCTGTACCTCCTCCCTAATGGTAGCAATGAATGAGACGAAGACATGTCCTGGGTGATGGGGGTCCTTAATGATGGATGCTGCCTTTTTGAGGCATCACCTTTCGAAGGTGTCCTCGGTGCTGGGGAAGTTAATGCCCATTATGGAGCTGACTGAGTTTGCAACATTCTGCAGCTTTTTCCAATACAGCATACCAGACAGTGATGCCACCAGCATCAGTCAGCAAATTCAGAAGCTTGGACGAACAGGGCTCATCCTGAGACAGGACAGAGGCAGCAAGAATGTAAATAACCTCATTTACAAGAAAGAGAATGAGAAAAGCTATAAACCTTGACAAGAAAAGTCAAGCTTAAAGATATTTTATGCTCATTTTCTAGGCTGTTTCTTTGATTTCAAATGCATCACTAATTTTGCTTAACTGTAACAATGATATGTTCACATTGGGTGGAGCTATTGGCAATTCCCCACATAAAATCTAGTAAATTTGGAACTTGCACTCACACATGCATGAACGTGAAAGTTCTAAATTTGTTGCCAGCTCTTTACTGGCATTTGCCAACAAAACATTATTCATTGGTTTTACATTAGTTGGGAATCTGCTTCAACCATCTCAGCTAGGAGTAGGTACTCCATTTGCTTCAAGACAGAGGAATGGTTTTGAAGGATTTAGTGTCCATATTTTGTAATTTTTTTTTGGTTATTAACCATAATGAAATCTATTATCTATTGTTGGACAATAAATGCTTCAAAAGATTAATCATTGCTTTAAAATAATGCCTTAATTGAAGTTTTTACATGTTATTCTATGGTATATATTTTAAATGCTTTAGAATTATATTACTGTTAAATTATTTTTGAATATCATATATGAATTTAATTTATCTTCTATAGTTTAGGTATGTTATTGAATACAATATACAATGATCATAGTTTTTGATAATTTGCACAAATGGCTAAGGCAGGGATATCATTAAATGTCTTTCAGAGTTTTGTTCTGAGTTCTGTGGTCAACTATTGTTCTGTTCCTTCCTACTCCCAGCTTCATAGGCATCTGTTAGTCTCATGAGACCATGGATTTGCGCCTTGGAAGGTTTCCAGGGCGCAGGCCTGGGCAAGGTTGTATGGAAGACCAGCAGTTGCCCATGCTGCAAATCTCCACTCTCCAGGCCACCAATGTCCAAGGGAAGGGCATTAGGACCCATACAGCTTGGCACCGGTGTCATCGCAGGGCAATGTGTGGTTAAGTGCCTTGTTCAAGGACACACACGCTGCCTCAGCCAAGGCTCAAACTAGCGACCTGCAAATCACTAGACGAATGCCTTAACCACCTGGCTACACGCCAACACTAGCTTCACTATTGGTTTTATGTATAGAGGGGCTTGTCATAATGTGGGGACTTGCCATTGAGGATGCAGCCAGCTTCTTTCAGCAATTTCCCTTTGACAAATACCAATAAGCTGAGTTTGTATTTTATACAGAGAGGATATGTAAACTTGGGCAACAGGTTTCTCATTGGTAGATCTGAGTGATTGTCTTTCTAAAACCAGACTGCAGAGTGAATATAAAATTCTTGAAGATAAATGGAAACTATCATTGCTAAGTTGTGAACTCAATTGGCTGCCCATTCACTGTTTTATGTTCAGTTGTTTATTGCTTGGAATTAACTTGGTCTTTATTGGTAATGCACACTCTCTTAAAAAGGTAAGGCATCCCCAATCTCAGTCACCCATTCAAGAAGAAGCATTTTCTGCAACAGAATCATTCGTCATCTTTTATGCCAAGAAATGAACTATCATGACTTTTTGCTGATTTTTTTGACAGAGGAAGTAAAAGCATACACCTTCAGTGTGGAGATCATTAATGAGGAAGGTTTACCTTCAATGTGGAGATAATGGAAGGCAAAAACTTAAGAACAAAATCTTGAGGGTCTAAGTTCAAAGTACAAAGTACATTTATTATCAAAGTATGTACTCTCTACTATACACAGCTTTGAGATATGTCTTCTTACAGGCAGCCACAAAATGAAGAAACACAATAGAACCCATTAAAAATATCCCATTAAAGATATCCCACAGAACAAAGACTTTCAAATACCCAATAGGCCAAAAAAAGAACAAATTGTGCAAATGACATGAACTTGAACCACAAAGGCCATGAACATAGGCCGCTGCTGCAAAGTCAGTTCAGCACAGAGGCAAGTAAACCTTGAGGAGCAGCATGTTGAACACTGGTCACTTCTCACCTCTGGCCCTGAATCTCTGACCTTTTCAACCCGGCCTGGTGTTTAAATCAGCCAAACATTGGCTTGTTCCTTGCTCTCGGGTCTAGGCCTACGCCCCATCGCTTCAATCCAGCCCTAAGTCTGCTCCAGCAGTAGCCAAACATCAGTTCATTTTCTGCTTTCTAGTTAGATAGGCACTTCACTAATCCAAAGGAAATTACAGTGTCACAGCAGTATTACAAGTGCACAGATATACAAATATACAAATATTAGAAGAGAAGTAAGAAAGAATAAAAAATAAGTTACCTCAAACAGTCTAGCAGGAGGGAGTTATCACTTCCCTGGCTATAGGTTGACTCATTATAGAGCCTAATGACCAAGGGTGAGGATGACCCCATGTAATGCTCTTTGGAGTAGTGCAGTTGTCTTAGTGTATTACTAAAAGTGCTCCTCTGTTCAGCCAAGGTGGCATGCAAAGGGTGAGAAACATTGTCCAAAATTGCCAGGATCTTCCATAGGATCCAGCCCCGTCACTCCGATCTGGTTCCAAGTCTGCATCAGCAATGGCCACAACGACTGTACCCTCGAGTCTCCAGGTTGCCGAATTCCTCCAGGACTCTGCAAAAACATCAGGTCGTATAGATAGTTCAAGAGCACACTCCCTGAAGGAAATTACAGGCCATTAATTGCAATGATTGTAGTTCAGAAAAGGGGTAATTAATAGAGTAGTTAGTTAGTAATTTTGTTTGCTGCCAGCGCCATCTTTCCCACCATTTCTGGTTGTCTTGAACGTGAATAAACATATTTCTTGGTTGACAGATAAAGCATCAAATTCTGTTTATAAATACACTTCTGGCTAGAGATGACAACTGTTAGAAGGCATGATCAATAATTAAGAACTTGAGTAAATTAATCTAACATTTTCTGTGACTTTTCTTGCCTCTCTGATTCTTTTGTACCATGAGGCAGGAAAGGTAGTCTGTTTGCAATCATCTTATGATTGAAGGAATTATTAGGAAAGAAAATTCATCAGAGGTGTAGTTCAGCTTTAACTATCTACCTGCAGGCCACCCACAGTGTTTGTTAATTGTGTGTAGTTGATATGTTTCAACTCAGAGCTTCTTGGGTGCTTGCAAGGCAGACAGAACATCTCATTTGGCACACTAAATACTGTAATCAGGAACTTTTCAATCACACTGATTCCTCATAATAGAATTAAACAAGTATTTACCTGGCATTACATTTTTCCATCAGAAGGTTCAAGTTGGCTCTGCTCAATCCATTTGTCATCACTATCTTTCATTTGGCGTGGGAGGCTTTAAGAAAAGTGTAACATCATTATGTTTGTTGTGAGCAGTTGCCCATCGTGTCCGACAATGACAGGAAACCTGTGCAGGAGAGTTTCTTAAGTGGAAAAGCTGTTGCACTGGAGCAGTTCAACTCTTGAAACCTCAGAAGTCCGGATACAGTGGTACAAATAAACGCCACAAACTGGGGTCTTCCTTGGTTGTAGCGGACGACCATGACACCTTCTGTGCCTTGTCATGCCCTTTGCTCTCCTCAGAGCATTGTAGTGCTGTCCTCCTGGCCATTGGATCTCACTGTAGGCTCATCCGCCCAGTCTGCTGGAGCTGACTTCACATGCTAGGACAGACATGTCCCTCTCTCACTGGGGTATGAGGCCACTCGCTACTCTCACCTGGTTTTGCTCACCTGTCAAAGCAGTGTACCGCGGTGTGGCTGCTGTCACATGCTACTTGGAGCCACAGGTGAGAGCTGGGTGTCTAGTGGGACTAAAGGAGAGTGAGCTGCCCTGGAATGGACATGACAAGCCCCTACACCAGAGGCACTATCCTCCCTGGACGCCCCACACACCCTAGAAAGGAAAATACTCATAAGGATTAACCTTCATCAGTGTAGTGTAGATCAGTACCTGATTTTGTTATTCAAATCCTGATACCTAGGGATCTATTCGAAGAAGCAGAGAGAACAAAAATACAGAAATATTGACCAATGATATATTATCAGTGCAAATTTGGGCTCTATTATTAAGGCTAAGATAATAGAGCAAATATAAACTTCTGATGTAGTTGAACAGAACCAGCATGGTATGTATTAACATAAACACAAGAGATTCTGCAAATGCTGGAGATCTGCAGTTACACACACAAAATGCTGGAGGAACTCAGCAGGTCAGGCAGCATCTATGGAGAAGAATAAAAAGTTGGTGTTTTAGGCTGAGGCCCTTCATCAGGACTTTACATGGTACTTACCAATTGCTTGACTCGTCAGTGGGATAGCTCTCCTAACTTAAGCATCAGACCCTTGAGCTTGTGAAGAAGAGTCAGCAAATTCGATTGAACTGGAAATGACCTTGCAGTCCCTGGATCTAGTGACTAGGCTGATGGTAGTTGTCTATGAGAAGAGGTTGATTAGATTTGGTCTATCTTTATTGCATTTTAGATGAATGAGAACTGATGTGAAGTATATAAGATTCTGAGGGAGACTGATAGAGTTGATGCAATAAGATGGTTATTTGTTTCTGGAGAACTGAATCTGGGGTTGAGTGAGGGGTGAGCTGGTCAGCATCTTGTAAGAAAGGGTTGGTCAATTTGCACTGGAATGAGGATAAATTTCTTTCTTTCAGCTGCTGGCAGATCTTAAGAATTCTCATTTCTATGTCCCAATGGATGTACTAATATAAATATAATATATTTAAGATGAGTTTGGGAGATTTCTGGACAAGGTATTTGGAAGAAATAGACATTGGGTGGGAAGGGTGAAGAAATACAAAACCAGACACAGTCTTATTAAATGCTTGATGAGCCATTGGTATTCTCATACTTCTGCTTCTTCTGGCTGCACTAGCAGTACAAAATCTTGCATTCTATCAAAGTGTACATTATGAGCTAATATGTCAACACTTCTTACAATTAATTCAGTTGAACTGCTCTATCACTCTAATATTCTGTGTTTGGTCTGCTTTAAATATCCATCAATATTTCTCATTGTATACGAAATGCTTGAACATGCTGGATATCTAAGATAAATCAGAAATCTTGAATATTTCTTTTGAAAACATAGCGATTAACAACAGAGTGTTCTAAAGAAATATATCTTCCTATTAATCCAAAATGCCCAATCTCTTCCTATGAGACTCTTATGCCCGAGATTGAACTTCCAATCAGAGAAAAGAGTATTCTACCATCTACCCTGTCCAGCCTGACCTACTGAATTTTTCTAGCATTTTCTCTTTTTATTTTTCTTTAACAATCTTGATACAAAATATTCCACATATTCTTTATCTTTATTTAAAGTTGGTGTTAAGCTGAAAGACATTTCTTTCAGTTTAACACCAACTTTAAATTGTCAATTCCATGTCACAAACTCTTCATAAACTCACCATCATTAAAACAAATCTGTCCCGAACTTCCCCTCAGTCTTTTCAGCTTCAGTGGAAGTTCAAGCATCTCCTCCTAACACTAATTATTATCACTGCTGTTAATCCAGACGTACTTACATCCTGCAACTATTTCACTACAATTCTGAGCTGCATCTCCACCTGTCTTTGTGCCTCAATTCACAATTCTTGCTGCAGTTTGCAAACTAAATTGGATCTCAGTTCTGTGCTCTCCCTTGTATCCAGTGATAGTTCGTGGTAGAAGTGAAGTGAATAAGTTAAAAATGCAGACTTTTGTTTTTCTTCCTTGGAATTCGCTGTTCCAGCAGAATAGACGTCAGAAAGCTGTCATAATGGGAAAACCTGGGGAAAATTTTCACTTTTCTAACAAGATAAAGTACAGGATATTGACTCAAACACCATTTAAACACCAATTCCAGTTGTTTAACCAAAGGCAGTTCTGCTCAAGGGTATCGGGCCTGACACGTTAACTGTTTCTCTTTACATAGAAGTTGCCTGACATGCTGAGTATTTTCAGCATTTCCTGATTTTTTTTTCAGATCACCAGCATGTGCCGTTCTTTCTCCTTTGCATTTTCATAAATTGTCAGAGAGGTAAATTGGGCAATCAATATTAAGGAGAATTATTCTCATCAAAATCTCATCACTCTGTGGTGGAAGATTTTAGAAACTTTCTAAGAGTAGCCTTAAGGAAGACATCAATTATAATAACCAACTGTGACAACATTTAGTGAGGTAATTACCCAGCATAATAAAGCAAAATACTTTCCCCTCCCCAAACTGTAAAATGAGAAAATTGGAGTGGGTGAGGTAACATTATACACTTACATTACCTGTTAATATTAGTGTGCATTGGCAAGATCCCTACTTGTCCAGCCTTATTGTTAGGGAATATCCTGCTAATGCCATGGGGAAGAAGCTAAAACAAAGGATCAAGTATAGAAACCATTACCTTTTCTGTAGTTTCAAGGTTATTTCTTTGGATGCAGGCCAGTGTACCCATCATAGCCTTCTTTGTTTCTATATTAGGTGACATCATAACAAGGTGTGGCAGAAGTTCTGTATCCATGAACACTATTTGAATCTAGCATTTACTAAGGCATAGGATAGAGAAAATTCAAACCGAAGCAAGACTATTTCAGGTTTTAACAATAGCAGACATTTGTCTTCGCACTGACAGTGGTAAATACATGAAATTGGAGCTGAAAAATCTAAAAACCGCAGAAGCCAGAAATCTGAAATTAGACCAGTAAAGGCTAAAAGCACTAAATGGATCAGACAGCATCTAAGGAAAAAGGTCAGATGGCATCCATTTAAAGAGAAATACAAAATGCTTTTTTTTCTACATTGCAACACACAAAATACTGGAGGGACTCGGCATGTATGGCTCTGTCTATGAGGGCAAATAGATAGTTGATGTTTTGGGTCAAGCCTTCTCATCAATACAGATTCTCTGGATTCCAGCATCTGCAGTCTCTTGTGTAACCTCTTTCCACAGATTCTGACTGATCTGCTGGGTGTTGCTTGCATTTTCTGTTTTTTTAAATTTCATGTCATAATATTGTCTAAACACTGTCATCATCATCATCAGGTTCCATACCCAGTTTGAGCTTTGACTGCCATGGCCGACACACTCCTGTTTCGGGTCAAGTTGATCAATTCATTGGTATTCATTTCCAGTTCTCTGGTTGCTATCTCTATCATCATTTGTCTTTGACTTCATCTTCCTTTTTCTTGCTTTCTTCCCTTCAATCTTTCCTATGATTACAGTGCATTCTAACTCCTCTTTCCTAATCACATGTCCAATGAAGTTACATTGCCTTTTCATGATCTCATACATTATTTCCCTTTTGGTGCTTGCTCTGTTCATGACATCCTCGTTAGATATTCGTTTTGTCCATGATATTCTTTGCATCCTCCTCAAAAACCACATCTCTGCTGCTACGATTCGTTTCCTCATGTTACTAGATATTGTCCAACATTCTGAGCCATATAATATAACTGGATAAACGTAACATTTCAGTACCCTGAGATGGGTTGTCATGCCTAGTTTAGTGTTGGTCAGTATACTCTTCATTTTCGTAAAGGTGTCTTTTGCCATCCCTGTGCTGCTTTTGATGTCCAAGTCGCACTTGCCATCTGATGTCACCCAGCTTCCTAAGTAGCAAAAGTTCTGTACTTGTTTTATGTCTTCCCCATTTATTCTCAGCCTGCAGATAGGATTGTCCTTCTTTTTGGATATCACCATACACTCTGTCTTTTTGCAATTGATAGATAGACCCATTTTTGCACTTTCTTCAACAATTATATCAATTAAGTTTTGTAGTTCTTCCTCCGTACTTGCAATTAACAGTGTCATCTGCATATCTGAAATTATTGATGTTTTCACTGCCAACTTTGATTCCCAAGATGTCTCTTATTTTTTGTAATATTGTTTCACTGTACACATTAAATAAATCAGGGGAGAAAACACACCCTTGTCTACGCCTCTCTTGATTTTCATAAACTGACTCACTTCTCCATCTATTCTTACAGCGGCAGTTTGTTCCCAGCACAGATTTCTGATTAGGCGGAGGTCTTTCGAATCTAGATCTAGAGTTTTCTGTAATATTTCAAATAACTTATTGTGCTTCACTTTATCAAATGCTTTTGTGTAGTCGATAAAATGAACAAAAACACTGTACACACATTTAAAGGTTGGAACTATTCAAAATAAACTTTGGATTTGGACTTTAATGCAAGATGTTGTAATATATCATACATTTAACAATAATGGCCATTGTGAAATATAAGCATGCTATTTCTGGTAGAAGTGTGAAATTCCCATCTTTTACTATAAGTGGCCTTAAAATTCCCAAAGGGAAACTGCTTTGCGTGGATGAAATGTCAAGGAATTTTGTCTACCATCTATTTTCCCAGGTACACAGATCATGACTTCCATGTCCTACAGCAACGATGAACACAATCCCTGCAATTTAAAAAGGCAAAGCTTCAAACAATCCCCTTTTAAAAAGGAGCATACGAACTTAACACAGACTGCATCTGATGTCAAGATTGAACCCAGATCTCTGCCTCTGTGCAGAGATTAATTGTATGCACAGCAGAAGGCCGATCTGCCATTCCAACATGAAGAGCCAGAAGATATGGAAAAAAATCTCATGGACATGTTGCTCATGCAATATATATGAAACAATAATGCACTGCATAATTTTATAATGTGAATCTTTAAATAAGTAAATGTTCTATGTTATATATTCATATGTTTTCTGAATAATATATATATGATTAAGATGTACCAGTGGCTTCAAGGAGAATTGATGACATTTCTATACTTTTATCTGTATAACCCCCTGGGACAGGTTTCACTGCTAATGGAATGGTCTTTCTGTAGAGGCAGTGTTTGGGTGATGGTTAGGGATAACGGGTGCTTTGGAATGTGAGCCATCCAGTGACGGGAGGGTGTTTTCCTGCTGTGTGCCTGACAACAGGGTGAACTGGGCCTTTTGTTCAGCGGGAGATGAACAGAGAAGATGCCGGAGTGGGGCCATGCCCCGACGAAGGCCGGGGAGATCGAAGGAGGATCGGTGAAGGGGAAACCGTGAGCTCCAACTTGTGCACATTAGACTGTTTCATTAAAGTGGGCCCTTTTCTGTTTTTTCGTTTTTTCTTCATGAACCCTGTAGTCAAATTCAGAATGATAAAGCTAAATCATTTAATTGTATGCTGTGTACTGTCCGTTATTTCGCGGTACTGTTTTGTAACAGGGGAATAAATCACGCAGCAGCCACACAGATGGGGGGTTTGGGGTGGACTCACACCTCAATCTCACCTGTTTGCCAGTGCTGCAGATTGTCTTCCCTAGGCTTACACAACCAACAGTACCTGAGGGTTACAATTTTGGGGGCTCACTGGGGATTGACCATGTTGGATGCTGTGTGATTGCCTTGAGCATTGAACCAGTAGGTTGTGTGTTTAAGTCTGTGCTAAACTATTGTCCGGTAAAGTGATTACAATACATGGGTATGGATGCTACCGGGATTGAGCAGTGGTGTGAATCCACAGGGTTACTGGTAATGAATGCGTGGGGTAGATATTCATACTCCTAATGAATTGTTAATTCAACTATTAAGTACTATTAAAGCTGTAGGCAAAGTTACGATTGTGGGGCGGGGGTTTGATAAAATGGCGGGCACAGACTTTGTCTTAGTTCAGACGAGGAGAGGTGGGGCTGTAGACTGTCAATACTTTCCGGGAGGAGGAGAGTGTAGGGGAGTGGGCCAATCGCAAGTCAAGTCTCCCATAGTTAGGGGCGGAGACTTTAAGGACGGGGTTATCTCGTTTCTGTGTAGCAAGGAAAAAGAGTGGTCTGATTTGCAATGTCTATCAAGCTCCACCCGCGCCCCCCCCCCCCGCCCAGTGAAGAGTGAGATTTCTGAGTTAGTATCAGCCTTTACCTCCCTGGTGAATAAATAGAAAAATGCTCAGGTTCAAAATCCCAGCTACCATAGGCTCCACCTGTTCTCAGGAACGAAGCCCACCCCTAAAGGGGAAGAGGTGTATGAGACTTGGGCGGAGCAGACTGCTCAGTTGTTAGATGAGTGGCAGTGCTCTGATGACGTAAAACGACAGCGTTTGGTTGAGAGTTTGAGCGGGCGGCTGCTGACGTAGTGAGAGCTGTAAAGGCGCAGAACCCCCTTGCCACTTCTGCGGCCTACGTGCAAGCACTAGAGAAGGTGTTTGGTGTGACGGGAAGCCCAAATAAGCTCATGACTGGGTTTCAGAATATGTGTCAGGAGGAGGGGGAGAAGCTTTCTGTCAACATTTTTCGGCTGGAGAGACAGCTAAATTGCTTGCAGCATAGAGAGGGCATTCAGACGGCTGAGGTGGATCAATTCAGACTGGACCAAATAGCGAAAGATGCCCAGTCCCAGAACCTGATTACTCGGGGTGTCCAACTGTCTCGTAAGATGTGCCCCCCTCCCTTGTTTGTTGAGCTAATCAGAGAAGTACGAGAGAAGGAGAATGCGTTAGAGATTTAGGAGGCCTCCATCAGCAGGGTAAAGTCCTCAGCAGTGGTCCCCTGTGGTGAAGTGACCACAGGTAGCCTGCCCAGTGGACTGGGAAAGGAGATTGTGGCAGAGTTGAGAACTGAGATGTCCCAGTTGTTATCAGTGGGTGTGGCCCCCCCCATATGATGGAACTGATAGGGAGGCAGATCCTCTAAGGGGAAAGACTATGCGGGGGGCTGCTAGCAGCGGTGTCCGGTGAGAAGGGGAGTGGCCAATATTGTCTGTTATAACAGTAGTGAAGAGGGATTCTTCATGCGGTAGTGCAAATGATGGGAAACCCTTCGAAGAGTGAGCCCCCGGGTACCTAAGCAGAGACAGTCATTGGGAAAACTCAAAAGAGACCCAGTGAGGGGACGGCCTGGCATATAAGGGAGAACACATTCCTAGCAATATATCAAGGAACACCCTAAAGAAAAAAAATCATATTCCTGAAGGCCTAGTGGGGTGTAGCTGCAGTGTATCACTACAGATGGAGGGTATTTATGCTACAGCCATACTTGACACAGGGCCGCAGGTCACTTTGCTGTACCGTTCATTTTACAACCAGTATTTGACGCATTTACCATTGATGCCACTCAGTGTGCTAGAGATCTGGGGTTTTAGTGCCGGTGATTATCCATATGATGGTTATTTGTCAGTGAAGCTGGAGTTTTCGGAGGCCGATGTGGGAGTGGCTGAGGTCCTTGATATATTAGCGCTATTTTGTCCAGACCCCGTTGAGAAGGGCAGGGTTTCAATTCTTGTGGGAACCAACACTCCTATTGTGAGGAGGCTCATGGGGGAGCCTGCAACGAGAAAGCTGGAGAGAGCTTTCTGAGAACATTGTCTGTTCACCTGGTGTTTTGAGCTGCTTTTGAAGAAGTGCGTGGCTGCATTGGGCCGGATGATGAATTTAGACAAGGGACTGTGTGGTTCACCCAGTCAAAGCCAATCATGTTACACCCTGGGGAAGTAGCAAGAGTGACGGGAAACCTCAATTTTCCCAGAATGCCTGAGGCTGAGGCTCTCTTGGTAGATGCTCCGGAAGACCACGAAGAGGAGCCGGGCGTGCCTGTTGGGGTACTGGTGAGGCCTGAACTGCAGAAACCCTCGGTTGTACAGGCGAACAGGATGGCAGTGATTGTCAGGAACACTATGAAGAGGGAGGTCACCTTCAAGTGGGGGATGCCCCTGGCACATCTCTTCCCGGTGACGGTAATGTCTAGTGTCCCTGTGAGACAAGCCGGGGAGAAACTACAGGCAAAAGGGGAAATTTTGACCACTGAGTCATTCAACTCTGGGGACTCACAGATACCTGCGGGTTGGAAGGGGAGGTTGATAGAGAAAATGTTGAAGCTGGAAGGTGTCTTTTCCACTGATGAGTTTGTTGTGGGTTGTTTCCAAGAGCACTCGTCACACTATCTGGGTGACCGAGGACACCCTGTACAGAAAGATGTCACAGCGACTGGCCGCTGCAGAGGTGGAAGACATTCGGCAGCATTTGTGTAAGTGAAGGAAGCTGGGATCATCACTGAGTCCCGAAGCCCCTATGCGCCCCCAATAGTAGTGGCCAGGAAGAAGTATGGGAAGGTACAGATGTGTGTGGACTATAGGACTCTGAACAGGCGTACCATCCCCGACCAGACGCGCTGGCCTGTCTGAGCGGTGCGAAGTGGTTCAGTGTGCTGGATTTGAGGAGTAGATATTACCAGTTCCTCATGAGTGAGGCTGGCCAAGAGAAGACGGCATTTATATGTCCACTGGGATTCTTCCAGTTCGAAAGGATGCCCCAGGACATATCAGGAGCTCCTGCGAACTTCCAGCATGTCATGGAGAAAATGGTGGGCGATATGAACTTGCTTGAGGTATTGGTGTATCTGGATGAGCTCACAGAGTTTGAGTCCACCTTGGAGGAACATGAAGCAAGGATACTGAAGGTGCTGGGCCACCTGAAAGCTGAAGGGTTAAAACTTCCCCTGGACAAATGCCAGTTCTGCAAGATGTCTGTCAGCTATGTTGGGCACATAGTCTCACAGTATGGTGTATGTATGGATCCGTCTAATATAGGGGCAGTGACCATATGGCCAAAGGCCTCAGACTGTGAACACTTACGGCTTATTCCTTGTGTTCTGTGGTTACTATCGGAGCTTTATGAAGAGCTACGTGAAGGTGAGTCACCCTTTAAATCGGCTTCTGTGTGGTTACCCTCCCTTGGGGAAGAAAGGGAGGAGGACAAAAGGAGAGGAGGGTAAAGAATATCTTAGCCATTTGGAGCCTTTTGAATCGAGGTGGGATGCGAATTGTGAAGAGGCCTTTCAGTCGCTGAAGGAGCTGCTGACACAGGTGCCTGTGCTGGCTTTTGCAGACCCTGATTGCCATATGTACTGCAGACGGATGCCAGCAGAGAGGGCTTAAGGGGAGTCTTGTATCAGGATCAGGGCACCGGGTTGCGACCTGTTGTGTTTGTCAGCCGGAGTCTGTTGCCCTCTGAGAAAAACTATCCCACGCACAAGTTGGAGTTTCTGGCATTGAAATGGGCTGTGCTAGTTGAGTTGAGTGATTACTTCTATGGTGTCAAGTTTGAGGTGAGGACAGACAACAATCCCCTAACTTATATCCTGACCTCAGCAAAATTAGATGCCACAGGCCATCAGGGGTTGATGATGTTGTCTGCTGATGATTTCAGCCTGAAGGACTGGCCAGGAAGTAGGAACATTGATGATGATGCTTTGTCCCGAGGTGTGCATGAAGGGCTGGACAGGGATGAAGAGTGGGAGAGCGTTTTTGCCCCGGGAATGGAAGCCATGTGCCAGTTTGCCATCACCATGAAGGCAGAGGGAAGACAAGGGCAGGATCGAGCGGTAGTTCAATTGGGATCCTACAGTCCCAGAGGTTTAATCGGACCTTACGAGACATGCTCGGAACCTTGGAAATCAGCAAGAAGAACAAGTGGAGTCAACATATTGGACATCTGGTCCCCTGCTACTACTGTACATGAAATGAAGCTACTGGGTACTCACCATATTATCTGATGTTTGGGCACGAGGCGAGGTTGCCCATCGACCTTTGTTTTAGGACTGGCGAGGAAGACCTACTATTGCAGACTTATCTGAAGTATGTGTCTGATATGAGAAGGGAGCTGAAAAGGCTGATGAATTAGCTGAGGTCATGGTTGCCAATCAGAATCAAGGAAATAAGAGGAGGTATGATCAAAAGGTTAGGTTCTCCCAACTTATAACGAATTTGGGGCTAGCTGGGAAGCATAAGTTGACTGACTGCTGGGCGGCTATGCCCTATGTAGTGGAGAGTCAGGTGCCAAACGTACCAGTTTTCCGGGTGAAACCAAAGGATGGGAATGGTCCTGTCAAGATTCTCTATCGGAACCGCCTTCTGCCTCTGGGACAAGAAGGTAGAAGGTTCTTGTCGAGCTGGAGCCTACACCTAGTAAGAAGACTCTGCGGCGACTGAAGGACCATTAACAGGAGAGATTGGTCGAACCCTGCCTTTAAATGGGATAGTGACTCGGAGAATGAGGAAATGGGGGTGTGGTATATGCTGCTTTTTGCTAACTCCCCACTGATTGAGGGAGAGATTTCCAAACCTCTGAATCAGGTGAAATCTGGGGTGGGGGGGGGCGGTGGTGTGGTGCGGGGGACTATCTGCGGACAGATTGGGTTTTGCCGGACCCTGCAAGGGATGAAGCAGGGCTCAGCCAAGTGGCAAGAGGACAAGAAGCTGGGGAGGCCTCGCTATGTAGACCCGAAGTATCCCAAAGTGTCTGAACCTTAAGAAGTAGGTGACAGGGTAAGGAGGTCTCAAAGGATCGGGAGACCACTGGATAGGCTGGCCTATGTAGCACTGGGGTAACAGAGCGTCGCACCTATCGCCTTGGTGAGCTATGTCACTGCTTTTTACACCTGGGTTGGACTTTGTGCTTTGTATGAAGGGTTGGAAAATTATCTCAGTGTCCTGAGGACATGACTAACTCTGTTAGTGGGAGAGTGTAACACTCAGGAAAGGTTTCACTGCTAATGTAGTTAGGGATAACGGGTGCTTTGGAATGTGAGCCATCCAAGGACATTAGGGTGTTTTCGTGCTGTGTGCCTGACACCAGGGTGATCTGGGTCTTTTGTTCGGTGGGAGATGAAGAGAGAAGACGCCGGAGCGGAGCCATGACCTGATGAAGGCTGGGGAGATTGAAGGAGGATCGGCGAAGGGGAAACTGTGATCTCCAACTTGTGCACATTAGACTGTTTCACTAAAATGGTCCCTTGCTTTTTTTTTTGATTTTCCTTCACAAACCCTGTAGTCAAATTCAGAACGATAAAGTTAAATCGTTTAATTGTATGTGGTATACTGTCTGTTGTTTCGTGGTACTGATTTGTAACAGGGTAACAAATCACACAGCATCCACACAGACAGGGGGGTTTCGGGGTGGACTCACATCTCAATCTCACCCATTTGCCAGGACCAGAGATTGTCTTCCCCAGACTTACACAGCCGGCAGAACCTGAGGGTTACAATTGTGGGGGTATCGTTCGGAATTGATTTTGTTAGATGCTGTGTGATTGCCCTCAGCACTGAATCAGTGGGTTGTGTGTTTAAGTCTATGTAAACTATTGTCCGGTAAAGTGATTATGATACGTGGGTATGGATGCCGCTGGGGTTGAGCGGTGGTGTGAATCCACGGGGTTTACTGACAATGAATGCGTGCGTGACAAACCTGAGGGTTACATCTGTTTCCTTCACAATGTAGATTAGATTGGTTCAATGCGCAGTATGAATGCAAATGATGTTGATGGTGGTTTGAAGTGTTGATGCTGAGCATTACTGGAACTGAAAGGAATTAAGCTTTATTGGAAACACAATTCAGAAAATCAAGGTCCCTCAAGCATCTGCTTGGTTTGGCAATTCACCAATGCCCTTGAATGAAAAATCCTATTAAAGTAGTGGATACGGCCCAGTACCTCAAAGGTAAAGCCCTCCCACCACTGAGCACATCTACATGAAGTGTTGTTGCAGAAAAACAGCATCCATCATCAGAGACTTCCACCACCCAGTCCATGGTTTCTTCTCACTGCTGCCAACTGGAAGAAGGTACTGGAGCCTCAGGATTCACACCACCAGGTTCATGAACAGTTATTACACCTCAACCATTATGCTCCTGAACCAGAGGGGATAAATTCACCCAAGTTCACTTGCCCCATATCTGAACTGTTCCCACAACATATGGACTTACTTTCAGAAACTCTTCCTCTCATGTTCTCAATATTTATTCCTTATTTATTTATTATTTATTTTTTTCTCAGGTCAAGCTGGAAAACCTGAGGTATGGGCATAGCCAAGCAAGTTCATTTATCAATTGCTAGGAACTTTTGCACTATTCTAGTGGTGTTTAGTATTGTGGCTCATGAAGATTTTCATCGGTATTATTATGTAGACCGAATTGTTGAATGCTATTGTGTAGTGACTTTGGGATGACACCAGTTGTAGATATTATCATCAGGATAATGTATGCCTTGTTCACGTTCAAAATTCTTTCAATTTCCCCTTTTAATTTCAAACCAGGCGGGTTTAGAAATAGTAAGTTAGCGCAGATCAACATGTGGCTGAAGACATGGTGCAGGAGGGAGGGCTTCAGATTTATAGATAATTCAGCAGTTTTCCAGGGAAGGTGGGACCTGTTCCAGCGGGACAGTACATCTGAACTGGAGGGAGACAAATATTTTTGCAGGTAGGTTTGCTAGAGAGGCTCCTGTGGATTTAAACTAGATACAAGGCAGGAGGGGAACCAGAGTGTAGGAAGAGATGTAGGGGAGAAGGAAGAAAAAGAAAATAGTACAGTTGTTTGCACCATTAGTGATAAACAGAGAGTAAGAGATGGAAAGTTTCTTAAATGCATTTATTTTAATATGAGGAGCATTATAAGAAAGGTGGATGAGCTTAGAGCATGGATTGATACATGGAAGTATGATGTGGTAGCTATTAGTGAAACATGCTTACAGGAGAGGTGTGATTGGCAACTAAATATTCCTGGATTTAATTGCTTCAGGTGTGATAGAATCGGAGGGACAAGAGGGGGAGGTGTTGTATTGCTCGTCAGAGAAAATATTACAGTGGTGCTGTGGCAGGATAGATTAGAAGGCTTGTCTAGGGAGGCTATCTGGGTGGAATTGAGGAGTGGGAAAGGTGTAGTAACATTTATAGGGGTGTACTATAGACCACCTAATGGGGAGCGAGAATTAGAGGAACAAATTTGTAAGGAGATAGCAGATATTTGTAGTAAGCACAAGGTTGTGATTGTGGGAGATTTTAATTTTCCACACATAGACTGGGAAGCCCATACTGTATAAGGGCTGGATGGTTTGGAGTTTGTAAAATGTGTGCAGGAGAGTTTTTTGCAGGAATACATAGAGGTACCAACTAGAGAAGGGGCAGTGTTGGATCTCCTGTTAGGGAATGACATAGGTCAGGTGACGGAGGTATGTGTTGGGGAGCACTTCGGGTCCAGTGATCACAATACTATTAGTTTCAATATAATTATGGAGAAGGACAGGTCTGGACCCAGGCTGAGATTCTTGATTGGAGAAACGCTAACTTTAAGGAGATGCGAAAGGATTTAGAAGGAGTGGATTAGGACAAATTGTTTTATGGGAAGGATGTAATAGAGAAATGGAGGTCATTTAAAGGTGAAATTTTGAAGGTACAGAATCTTTATGTTCCTGTTAGGTTGAAGGGAAAGGATAAAAGTTTGAGAGAGCCATGGTTTTCAAGGGATATTGGAAACTTGTTTTGGAAAAAGAGAGATATCTACAATAAATATAGGCAGCACAGAGTAAATGAGGTGCTTGAGGAATATAAAGAAAGTAAAAAGAATCTTGAGAAAGAAATCAGGAAAGCTAGAAGAAGATACAAGGATGCTTTGGCAAGTAAAGTGAAAATAAATCCAAAGGGTTTCTATGGTTATATTAATAGCAAAAGGATAGTGAGGGATAAAATTGGTCCCTTAGAGAATCAGAGTAGACAGCTAGGTGTGGAACCAAAAGAGATGGGGGGAGATTTTGAACAATTTCTTTTCTTCGGGATTCACTAAGGAGAGGGATATTGAATTGTGTAAGGTAAGGGAAATAGGTAGGGAAGTTATGGAAACTATGATGATTAAAGGAGAGGAAGTACTGACATTTTTAAGGAATATAAAAATGGATAAGTCTTCAGGTCCTGACAGGATATTCTCTAGGACCTTGAGGGAAATTAGTGTAGAAGTAACAGGGGCTTTGACAAATATTTCAAATGTCAATAGAAACGGGGATGGTGCCAGAGGATTGGTGTATTGCTCATGTTGTTCCATTGTTTAAAAGGGTTCAAAGAGTAAACCTAGCAATTATCGGCCTGTGAGTTTGACGTCAGTGGTGGGTAAATTGATGGATGGTATTCTTAGAGATGGTATATATAATCATCTGGATAGACAGGGTCTGATTAGGAACAGTCAACATGGATTTGTGTGTGGAAAGTCATGTTTGACAAATCTTATTGAATTTTTTGAAGAGGTTACTAGGAAAGTTGACGAGGGTAAAGTGGTGGATATTGTCTATATGGACTTCAGTAAGTCCTTCGACAAGGTTCCACATGGAGGGTTAGTTAGGAAGGTTCAATTGTTAGGTATTAATATCGAAGTAGTAAAATGGATTCAGCAGTGGCTGGATGGGAGTTGCCAGAGAGTAGTGGTGAATAACTGTTTGTCAGATTGGAGGCCGGTGGCTAGTGGTGTGCCTCAGGATCTGTCCTGGGTCCAATGTTGTTTTCATATACATTAATGATCTGGATGATGGGGTGGTAAAATGGATTAGTAAGTATGCAGATGATACTAAGATAGGTGGCGCTGTGGATAATGAAGTAGGTTTTCAAAGCTTGCAGAGAGATTTATGCCATTAGAAGAGTGGGCTGAAAGATGGCAGATGGAGTTTAATGATGATAAATATGAAGTGCTACATTTTGGTAGGACTAATCAAAATAGGACATACATGGTAAATGGTAGGGCATTGAAGAATGCAGTAGAACAGAGGGATCTAGAAATAATGGTGCATAGTTCCCTGAAGGTAGAATCTCATGTGGATAGGGTGGTGAAGAAAGCTTTTGATATGCTGGCATTTATAAATCAGAGCATTGAGTATAGGAGTTGGGATGTCATGTTAAAATTGTACAAGGAATTGGTAAGGCCAAATTTGGAGTATTGTGTACAGTTCTGGTCACCGAATTATAGGAAGATGTCAACAAAATAGAGAGAGTACAGAGAAGATTTACTAGGATGTAACGTGGATTTCAGCACCTAAGTTACAGAGAAAGGTTGAACAAGTTGGATCTTTATTCTTTGGAGTGCAGAAGGTTGAGGGGGGACTTAATAGAGGTATTTAAAATTATGAGGGGGGATAGATAGAGTTGATGTGGATAGGCTTTTTCCACTGAGAGTAGGGGAGATCCAAACAAGAGGACATGATTTGAGAGTAAGGGGGTAAAAGTTTAGAGGTAACATGAGGGAGAGCTTCTTTACTCAGAGTGTGGTAGCTGTGTGGAATGAGTTTCCAGCAGAAGTGGTAGAGGCAGGTGCGATATTCTCATTTAAAGTAAAATTGGGCAGCTATATGGACAGGAAAGGAATGGAGGGTTATGGGCTGAGTGCAGGTCAGTGGGACTAGGTGAGAGTAAACGTGCAGCATGGACTAGAAGGGCCCAGATGGCCTGTTTCTGTGCTGTAATTGTTGTATGGTTATATGGTTAATTCAGCTTAATTCTGGTGTTTTTCACTTGTTGATTTCTGTAAGTTACGTGCGTTTGGAATGACTATATCTATTAAGTAAGTTGTTCTTTCTTGTTTTTCCTGTATTATATCCGAATGGTTATTATGGATTGTCCTATCGGTAATAACTGATTGGTCATAATATAATTAGTGGTCTTCTGACTCTAAAACTGGAGCAGGCTTGTATTTATAGTAAGTGTGATTTCTTCTTTTTCTGTATTTGCACAATTTGTTGTGTTTTGCACACTTGTTACCTGCCTTGTTGCTGTGGCCCTTTCATTGATTCTATTATGGTTATTGGATTTATTGAGTATGCCCACAAGAAAATGAATCTCAGGGTTGTATATATGTGGTATATATGTGCTTTGATAATAAACTTATTTGAACTTCTGAACTTTTCAGCTTGACTTTAGAAACCTTTGTGAACGACCTTGCAATTTGCATAATACTGAATGGAAGCAGATTTTCAAAGTAAACATTAATGATAAAAATAAAGCAAAATTATGGTGTAACTCACAGAATCTCAGTAGGCCTTTCTAATAAGGGCAACCAATTTTATTCAATCAGATGATGGCATACATAGGTTTTTTTCCAAAATGAACAGTGTTAAAACTAACTTTTCATCATAATGCTTTCTTAACTGAAGCACAAAGTCCAAACTTTTTGTGAGTTGAGTGGCAACAAAAAGAACAATAGATCTGTAAAAACAACCATTTATCTGAGTTGAAAAAGTTCCAAAATAGCTTTTTTACCATTTGATGGCTTCCTTACTGTTCAAATCCTTTTCAAGTGAGGAATCCACAGAGGAGCTAATTGACTGCTTTTATAAGAATGGACAGAAATGATCCCTATCTTTGCTCCTGTCATGTGTGACTGTGGCCAGAAGATAGACCCTCATTGTTTTCACTTACAAAGGAATCAATAAAAACGCACCACTGGGTGTCACTGAAGTGGCTAAATGCAGCCACTGAGTTTGGAGCAGGTTAATAGTACAAACTTTGAAGTGAAGATTCTCTTAAATGAGTGGACTTGCTGTGGGAAGATTATATGTCACAAACAAACAAAGCAATCTGATGAAATCTTTGCACTGTTTCACAGGATGCAACTGTTGATAGATTCCTCAATGGTGACCGGAGTGAATCCTGAGGCCAGTCCCTGCTGAGGACAGCATCCCACAGAGTATGGGAATATGACCTATCCTCTATTACTTATCATAAGTTTAAAATCACTTCCATGACCTGATGATCTGTTTACACAGGAAGGCCATATTTATACTTCACTTTGCAGACTGAAGCACTTTTCCATTTCTAGGCAAACTGGTGTTTCAAAAGGACAAATTGACCACACAAGGAGTTTCTTGTAGTCCAAATGATTCTTGGCGGGTATCCATCAATTGGTTTGGTCTGTGGTTGTTTTCATATTTGGGGTCCTGTTACATTTTGTGGGTGTTGCAATAAGTGTGATAAACTTCTGTGAAAGTTCAAAAAAACATTGAAGGAAGAAAATTTCATTCAAGTTTCTTTTAGATACATTTTATAACAAATAATGTACATTGTCACAGTTTACACAGACGTGATACAAAACTTTTAATTTACAAATGGGGAGCTATTCACGCGAGTAATGCATTTTTTTAGGTCCAACAAAAAGACTGAAAAAATTGCCTTATGCATTAGTAGGAAGATTATCAAGATGATTCATCCAAAACAAACCAATTCATTTCATGCTCTCTTGCCGAATACCAGCAGGCAGAGAAATCATGGGTATTTGCTGGAATGATGAGTTTTCATGTAGTCTTGATTCAGATACTCCACAGACACAGTCTACTTGGAGAAGTGCAGATGAAGTCTACTCACTCAATGAACGTCTGGTTTTTGATGGTCAAGGAATCTTGTAGAACAATAATCATAGACTCAATGTCATCCGCTGTGCCTATATTACCTCTGCAAACCAAAAATTAACTATGCAGCACCAATGAGCTAATTCAGATAGCCTTTTCTTCCAAACCTATTCATGAGGAGCATATCCAATTGCAATTCAAAATACATCAACCTACTCCTTCATTAACAATCCTATAGATTTGCCTCCTTAGTGCTGAACAATCTAACAAAAAGAAAGGACACTACAAGATAGACATTCCTAGCCAAATGTATTAATAAAATCATGCCATAAGTCTTCGTGAATTCCTTCAATTTTTTCCTTTGTCTTTTGTTGATTAACAATCCCCCTGCAATTTTATTTAGTCCCTTGAGAGCCAGGTTGACTTACTTCTACTCTGGTTGCACGGATTCTGAAGCGACTGATGATACCAAAATGGGACCTGCAGACACCTCCAAAATGAGGCAGCAGGTGTCTGAGAGGATGGGTAGGAAGGTTTTTGGTGGGCATGTGTGCTCCATCCACCATTTATTTTGGGCTCCTGTATATGTCTGACACATGGCATTGAAGTTCTCAGTACCACCCTGAATGTTCCTTCACACCTTGAACAAGCATTTCCAGTGGTGTTACCACACTTCTTCAAGGGTATCCTAAGATCAACCATGAATGTTTATCTCTGTGATTTCTTGTCTTGAAAATAGAGCAGTGTGTGTATTTGGGATAATAATGTCAGGTGTGCTAGAGATGTGGCCTTACTATTAGGAGCTGGTATGGTTAATTAAGGCCTCAGTCTTAGGACACCAATACTGATTTGAATGACTTGTATATAGATTTGGAGGGTTTTGCTCAGAAATCATATATGATATCTCTCCGGCACTTTTAAGTATCTGCTCTAGGTTCACAATTTTTCAAAAGGATGCAGGAGGCTGGAGATCAGTGCTTCCTGATAGATCATGTGAGTTAAGATATTAATTGCCCACCATTGAGAACGTCTACTATAAACGCTGCCTGGTCAGGACGAAAAGCATTATCAAGGATGCATTTCACCCTAACCATGGACTTTTTACTCTCCTCCCATCCAGTAGGTGCTACAGGAGCCTCCGCTCCCGCACCAGCAGGCACAGGAAGAGCTTCTTCCCTGAGGCTCTGACCCTGCTAAACCTCACGTCACAGCGCTAAGCAGTATTGCACCCATATTGTACTTTTATATTTGTGTGCTGTAGCACTTACTTTTTATCGCAGTTATTTTGTAAATAACACTATTCTTTGCATTTCTGGTCAGATGTTAACTGCATTTCATTGGCTTTGTATCTGTACTTGGCACAATGACAATAAAGTTGAATCTAATCTAATCTGGTGCATTAAAGATGATGGCAAATTACATTATTGATGCCTCTCTTCATGAGAGGTGGCTCTTGCGATATGGGAAGTGGTCCACATTTTCCAGGACCTTGCCATGGGCCCATAGTTTCAGAATATTGTGATGTACTTTGGGGGTATGTTGGCAGAGGACTTCGTATGTGAACGTTAGGTATAAGATGAGTTGACAATGATTTGCAGCTTGGTACAATCTCTGCGGACTGCATGTTGACATCTGAAGATTGAAACCTTGGTTGAGTTAAGGCATTATACGTTGAATAGTTTCCCATTTGATCTGTGCTCAAGCACAACTTCCACCATCTTCAACGGGCATCATTTTCCTCCACTTCTGCCATGTTCTCTGGGATCTTACCGCCAAACACATCTTTACTAACCTCTCTCCCCCACCTTTCTGCTTTCCACAGGGATCGCTTCCTCCCCATTAACTTCCCTCTGGGCACATGTCACTGCAACTGACAGATATCTACACTTGCCTTTTTACCTACTGTCTTAACTGTATTCAGGGCCCCAAACAGTTCTTCCAGGTGAGGCAACACTTCACCTATGAATCTGTTGGCGTCTCTATTTTATGTGGTGCTCCATGTGCAGCCTCCTCTACATTGGTGAGCCTCAACGTGAATTAGGGGGTTGCTTTATCGAGCGCCTCTACTCCATCTGCCAAAAGTGGAATTTCCTGGTAGTCAACTATTTTAATTCCTATTTCCATTCCTGTTCTGACATGTTGGTCTATGGCCTTCTCTTCTGCCACAATGAGGTCACGCTCAGGGTGGAGGAGCAACACCTCATATTCCGTCTTGGTAGCCTCCAACCTGATGGCATGAACATTGATATCTCCTTGCAGTATTCTTTTCTGTTTTGTTCTTTTCCTCTCCCCCTTCCCTCTTTTTTAAGGCCCTGCTCTGGACTCTTATCCCTTCTCCCCACCTGCCTATCACCCCCCGGTACCCCTCCTTCTTCCCTTTCTCCCATTATCCACTCTCCTCTCATTTCATCTTCCTTCTATCCAGCCTTTTGCCTTTCTGACCCACCTGGCCTCATTTATCGTCTTCTAGTGTGTCCTCCTTCCCCTTCCTCCACCTTTTCATTCTGGCATCTTTCCCCTTCCTTTCTGGTCCTGATGAAGGGTCTCAGCCTGAAAATTGTCTGTTTATCCATTTCCATAGATGCTACCTGACCTGCAGAGTTCCTCCAGCATTTTGAGTGTGTTACTCCAGCTGAAACTTGTGGAGTGTTAGGGCAATGATGCAGCTGTGCTTGACACTAATCTGCACTAGAAATGAGCCCATTTCCAGTGGTTGCCAGATAGTTGAAGGCTGCTGGCTTATATGGAAGGATCTGCAAATAGCCTTGGCAGGTCATGGCATCCAACTCGGTGTTGCACGTTACGCCATTTTAATATTGACAGCAATGACCCCAGCTGACTGGTTGACAGGCAACAAGAATGGCTTTGCCAGAAAGGTTGGGGGTGGGAGTAAACCAGACCCACTGAATCAGAATCAGATTTATCATCACTGACATATGTTGTGAAACTTGTTGCTCCGCGGCAGCAGTACAGTGTTGTAATGTAAGTTGCAATAAAAAGGCATAAATAAATAAATAGTGCAAAACAAAAGCCGAATGGTGGGGCAGTGCTGGACCTTCAGAATTCTGATGGCAGAAAGGACGAGGCTGCTCCTACAACTTTGACTGAGTGCCCTAAGGCTCCTTTACCACATCCTTGATGGTAGAAATGAGAAGGGGACATGTCCTGCCTGCTGGACGTCCTTAATGATGAATGCCGCCTTTTTGATGTTCTTGATTATAGGGATGCTAGCACCCATTTTTCTGATCCTGCGCTTTGGTGCCTCCATACCCAGTTGATGATGCAGCTAATTAGAATGCTCTCCATGCTACACATGTGGAAATTTGCTAGTCTTTGGTGACATACCGACTCTCCTCAAACTCCTAACGAAATATAGCAACTGACGTGCTTTCTTCATAGTTGCATTAAGATGTTGGGCCCAGGGTAGATCTTCAAAGATGTTGACACCTTTGTACTTGAAACTGCTCACCTTTTCCACAGGTGACCCCTCAACGAGGACTGATCTGTGTTCTCCTGACTTCCCCTTCCCAAAGTCCAGAATCAATTCCTTGATTACAACCTTTCCTCAGCAACTGGATATTTGACTTCCTCCTAAAGGAGAAATTACAAATAACCCATCAATTTTTTGTCCTATTACTTGCTTACAAACTATTTATAAAATTGTAACATCATGCATCACTCAGTTAATCAACACTCACTTAGATAACCACAATATACATAGAGAAGAGCAGAAAAGGTAATGTAAGGATATGAAAGGATGTAAAGAATTACTGATAATAAATTCTGTAATTCGAAATCAGAGGAAAAGCAGAAATCTATCATCTTGTTATGCTGAGGCCTCTGTTGGTCAGAATGGATGTTGTGTGTTGTGTGTAAGATAGTCAAGCCTGGGCAGTAGGATATGGAGAGCAGGCTGTTGCCCATGTAACAAACCTCCCCCTCTCCACACATCTGATGAACCCAAAGCAACTGTAGAGGCTGATGCAGTTTGGTACCAACAGTATCTCAGAAGTTGCCAGTCAACATTGAACGAAATGTAGGACAACCTTAGGGACTCCAGCTCCAGATTTTTCCCCCGGTGTTTACTCCCGAAGTCTTCCCCAGGAGTGGGTACGGCTGGCTGCAAGGCAGCAGAGGTTTGAGTTCTGAGCTTTCCTTCTCCTTGATGAGCTGCAAACCATGGCTAACGAGCCCCATCTGCCTATTGTTATATTGATTACCAAAAAGCCTTTGATGTCCACACTGAGCAGCAAAAATACAGAATAAAAGACCAACAAATTCAACAAAGTATAGAAAATGCCAAGAGAAACTAGAAACATTCCAACACATTAGCATATATAAACTACATCCAGTACTTGTGAAATGCCTACTACATTTGATGAAGCATTGGTGTTCTATAATCACCCTATCTATTAAGAAACTAAAACAAAGAACAACCATCATCAAAATAAACTGAGGCAGTTTCTTCCCTCGCACCCTTCAACATCTGGCACACTGCCAGTGTCTTCCACAGTGAAGAATGATGCAAAATACTCATTTAGTCCATCTGTTATCTCCTTGTCCCCTGTATTATTATTTCCTCAGTCTCATTTTCTAGCAGTTCTATATCCACTCTCATCTCTCTTTTTTTTACATATTTGAAAAAGCTTTTACTTTCCACTTTGATATTGTTTGCTAGCTTGCTTTCATATTTCATCTTTTCCCTCCTCACGATTCTTTTAGTTGCTCTCTGTAGATTTTTAAAAGCTTCCCATCCTCTATTTTTGAATAATTTTTGCTTTGTTGTATGTCCTCTCTTTTGCTTTACATTAGCTTTGACATCCCTTGTCAGCCATGGTTGTTCTACTTTGCCATTTGAGTATTTCTTTGTTTTTAAAATACGTCTGTTCTGCACCTTCCTCATTTTTCACTAAAACTCACATCATTGCTGCTCCATTGTCATCCCTACCAGTATCTCCTTCCAATTTACTTTGGCCATCTCTTCTCTCATGCACTCCAACTTCCTATACTCCACTGAAATACTGCTGCATTAGTCTTTACTTTCTCCCCATCAAATTTCAAGTTGAACTCAATCATATTTTGATCACTGGCTCCTAAGGGTTATTTTACCTTAAGCTCCCTAATCACTTCTGGTTCATTACATAACACCCAATCCAGTATAACTGATACCCTCGTAGGCTCAATGACAAACTGCTCTAAAAAGCCATCTCGTAGGCATTCAACAAATTCACTCTCTTGAGATCCATTTCCAACCTGATTTTCCCAATTGACCTGCATGTTGAAATCTCCCATAACTACCATAACATTGCCTTTTTGACTCACCCTTTCTATTTCCCATTACAATCTGTGGTCCACATCCCAGCTACTGTTGGGAGGCCTGTATATAATTATCATCAGAGTCCTTTTATCCTTGCAGTTTCTTAACTCAACCCACAAGGATTCAACATCTTCCGATCCTATGTCACATCTTTCTACTGATTTGATGCCATTCTTTACCTACAGAACCATGCCATCCACTCTGCTGACCTTCCTATCCTTCTGATATAATGCGTAACTTTGGACACTCAGCTCCCAACTACAACCATTCTTCAGCCATGATTCAGTGATGGCCATAACATCATACCCAACAATCTGTAAAAATGCAACAAGATCATCCACCTTCTTTCTTATACTCCATGCATTGAGATATAACACTTTGAGGGCTGCATTTGTCGCCCTTATTGATTCTGCATCTTGAATGCACTGATACTCACCCTGCTGGCTGCAATTTTGTCCTATTATCTGCCTATCCTTCGTGACAGTCTGACTGCACACTATCGTTGCTTTTTTACCATCTGTCCTACCCTGAGTCCCTTCACCCTGGTTCCCACACCCCCACCAAATTAGTTTAAGCCCTCCCCAACAGTTCTAACAAACCTGCCCACGAGAATATTGGTCCCCCTTGGGTTCAGTGCAACCCACAACTTTTGTATAGGTTATACCTCCCCCAGAAAAGATCCCAATGATCTTAGAACCTGAAACCCTGCCCCCTTCACCAGCTTCTGCCAAATCATCTTGTTTCTACCCTCATCAGCATGTGGCACAGGTAGCAATCCAGAAATTATTGCCCTGGAGGTCCTGCTTCTTAGCTTTCTGAGTAGCTCTCTAAGTTCTCTCTTCAGGACCTCTTTGCTTTTCCTTCCTAAGTCATTGGTACCAATATGTACCAAACATCTGGCTGCTCTCTCTCTCTCTCTTTAAAACACTGTGGACGTGATCCGAGACATCCTTGACCCTGGCACCTGGGAGGCAACAAACCATCCAGGTGTTCCATTCATGTCCACAGAATCTGCTGTCTGTTCCCCTGATTACTGAGTCCCCTATCACTACCGCTCACCCCTTCTCCTTCTTTACCTTCCGCAACACAGACCCATGCTCAGTGCCAGTAACCTGGTCTCCATGGCATTTCCCTGGGAGGACATCCCACACAACAGTATCCAAACAGATATACTTATTTTTGAGAGGAATGACCAAAGGGGTGCTCTGTGCTAACTGCCGATTCATATTTCCATTTCTCCTGACAGTCACCCGGCTACTTGCCTCCTGCAGCTTCGGGGTGACTATTTCCCTATAACTCTGATTGATTATGTCCTCACTCTCCCGCACAGGCCAAAATATCATAACCCCAGATTCAGCAGCGCAGTAGATACGGCACTTGTGAATTTGCACATGTTGGCTAATTATTATTTAATCATGATAGTATTTAACTCCAAACTTGTCATCGTAGTGCTTGTCAAGACTTGGACAGAGCACAGCAATGCTTCACTGCCTGTTTGATTTCAGCCTTCCCTGAGAAACTGAACCTTTGAGTCAACTGACTCTGAAGACGAGCGGTATACGTTTAATATTTAGATTTTCCTTTCATCTGCAGTGTAGGCTTTGTTTCCCTTTTGAAAGTTTTAGTTAACAGCACTATTTAGTCTAGTGTTTATTGTTTATTTTTCCTTTAACACTGTTTGTAATAAAGTTTGTGAGCTATCGACCTGCTTCAGTGTCTCTCACTCTGCACTTGGACCATATCTGAACCTGGTAGGAGCAAGTCTCAACCACACAAAGATGGACCCAGCAGAGAGAGAGCAGCTGACCTTGGCTGTGATATTCATTGGTCAGGTAGGAGACAAACTACAGGTAATGGAATCTGTTCTCAGTGAAGTTACGGAGGCAATGGGGCAGATAACCTCGTGCCAACAAGCCCAGTCTCACTTGGAGGAACAGGTATCATCACTAGCTGCAACAGTTCAACAGCTCACCGTGGGTAATCGGACTCAGGTGTTTACGATTTCCACACTCACAGCCGCTGTCCATGAACTTACTGTGAACAGCCAGCATCAGCTGACAGCCATTAACATTCTCGCTAGCTCAATTCAGCAGCTTCAGGCCGCCTCAGTCCCACTCCCAGCATCTCTCAGGTCCTCCTTTTCTGCTGCCCCGACAAACCCTGCTACTAATGCTCCCGATCCCGTGCCCGGACCAGATCCGTCTCCCATGTCCGCACAGGAACCAAGTATTCCATCACCAGGCAGGTATTCTGGTGATCCCGATGGTTGCAGGAATTTTGTTACCCAATACGAACTGACATTCCAAGCCCAGCCTGGTCATTTAGGTGATGGTGCATGATAATTGGCGTACATGGTCAATCTTCCTGACAGAACTCTACTCAGCCTGTTCAACGCTTTACGGGAGCAAGGATAACCCGCAGCCCAGTCGTTCCGACATTTCGTGGCGGAGTTGAGGAGCGTTTTTGATCTTCCAGTACGGGGTCAGGAGGCTGCCCGCTGACTTTTCGACCTACGCCAAGGCAGAGGAATGGTGGGAGTCTGTGCAGTCATATTCCGTACCCTTTCAGTAGAGACGGGATGGAATGAGAGATCCCTCATCACTGCCTTCCAGCATGGACTGAATGCCGGGGTTCGGCATGAGGTCGCTCTCTGGGATGAGCAAGATAGTCTGGATGACCTGATTAATCTGGGTATTTGAGTTGACGACCAGGTAACTGAGTAGCGCAGGGAAAGAATGTTTCAAACTTCCTATGCACCGCCTGATCACTGTCTATCCTCGCCCTCTCCCCCCCCCATCTGATCACTGTCTTTCCTCACCTTCTCCCTCTCCCTCATGACCCAGCACCCAGCCCGCGAAGGAGCCTGTGCAAGTGGGGTGCACATGCCTGTCTCAGGAGGAACGAGAACAGCACCGGAGGACAGGTTCCTGCCTCTATTGTGGTGATCCGGGACACTTCCGGGCGGCATGTTCCAAGCATCCAGTGAAAGAGAATACCCGTCAGCAGGGAGGGGAATCCTGACGGGTCGGTTCTCTCTTCAATCAGCTTCCCCTAGTTCTGTAATGCTCGCAGCTTCCTTGTCGTGGAGGTCTCAGACCCATGAACTTAAGGGCGTTTATTGATTCCGGTGCAGCCGGGAATCTTATGGACATCTGTCTCGTTCAACGATAGGGAGTTCTGGCTCAGGAATTAAAAGAAAAGATCAACGTCAACGTGCTGGACCGTCGACCTCTAGGAACCGGCTAGATCGACCTTTCCACCCAACCCCTCCAACTAGTGCTCAAAGGCAGCCATCAGGAAGAAGTATCTTTCTGTCTGGTTAATTCACCTGAGCTGCCACTGGTACTTGGCCTCCGCTGGTTATCCTGACATAACCCACGGATCGATTGGTCTCCGAAGGTACTCCTGGAGTGGGGACCGGCATGCCTGTCTACCTTTCCGGGTCCAGCTCAAGCTCCATTCCATGAATCCCCTACTGTGTCAGCTAAGGATGTGGACCTGTCTGGGATTCCGGCTGAATATGCCGATCTCCTTAAGGTTTTCAGTAAAAGAAAGGCCACCATTCTGCCCCCACACCGGCCTTACAACTGTGCCATAGCCCTCCTACCTGGCACTAGTCCCCCCTGGGGCCGGCTCTTTTCCCTCTCTAAACCTGAAATGGTGGCCATGGAGGAATACATTAAGGAGGCATTGGCCATGGGGTTTATCCATCCGTCAACCTCGCCAGCAGGAGCAGGCTTCTTTTTTGTGAGCAAGAAAGATGGCAAGCTCTGTCCCTGCATTGACTATCGGCCCCTGAACAACATCACTGTGAAGAACCGTTGCCCTCTTCCCTTGCTGGCATCTGCGTTTGAACATCTCCAGGGAGCAACCATATTTTCCAAAATTGATCTGTGCAATGCTTACAATCTGATTTGCATAAGAGAAGGGGATGAGTGGAAAATGGCTTTCAGCATCTCTAATGGGCATTATGAGTACCTGGTGATGCCTTTTAGTCTGGCCAACGTCCCCGCTGTATTCCAGGCCTTGGTTAACGATGTGCTCAGGGACGTGTTGAACCAGTTTGTGTTTGTGTATTTAGATGACATCCTGATCTATTTCCGCTCTCATCAGGAGCATGTGCAGCATGTCTGAAGAGTATCAGATGTACGCCAAGTCTGAAAAATGTGAATTCTATAAAGAACATGTGTCATTTTTGGGCTATATACTTACCCATCCAGTGTTCAAATGGATCCTAGTAAAGTTCAGGCAGTTGCAGAGTGGTTCAAACCATCTACAGTCAAACAGGTATGGCGCTTCATGAGGTTTGCGAACTTTTATCGTCGCTTCATCCGGAATTTTGGCTCTATCGCTGCTCCAATTAATGCATTCACCAAGAAGACCTCGGCAGGATTCCATTGGACAGACGATACCGACCAAGAATTTTCAGAGCTCAAGTGACGTTTCACCACTGCCCATTGCTGCAACACCCAGACTCATCTCAGCCACTCATTGTCGAGGTGGATGCATCCAATGTAGGCATTGGAGCTGTCCTCTCTCAGCGCTCGTCTGTGAATAGCCGGCTGCACCCTTGTGCCTTTCTTTCCCATCGCTTGACTCCAGCCGAGAAGAACTACGACGTTGGAAACCGGGAGCTACTGGTTGTCAAAGAGGCCCTGGAGGAATGGCAACACTGGTTGGAGGGGGCAGGGCATCCATTCTTGTCTGGATAGATCACAAGAACCTCTCCTATATTCAGGATGCTAAGAGACTCAACTCTCATCCAGCCTGGTGGGCTCCTTCTTCACACGGTTCAGTTTTGTCCTCACTTACCATCTCGGCAGCAACAATCAAAGGTCCATGCTCTCTCCCGACAGTTCGATGGATCTGAGGATAATGCTGATCTGGAGCCCATTTTTCCTTGATCGTGTATCGCTGCTCCGGTGATCTGGGGAATAGAGGCAGAGGTGAGGGCTGTCCAACAATCAGATCTAGGCCCGGAGGGGGGACCTCCCAACCGACTGTTTGTCCCTGCTGTGGTGTGTTCCAAAGTGTTGGAATGGGGTCACTCCTCCTGTCTGGCTGGACATCCGGGAATTCAATGGACTCGAGTTTATAAAGAGATAATTTTGGTGGCCTTCAATGTCCCAGGATGTCCACAACATTGTATCTGCCTGTCTCACCTGCACTTGGAACAAGACATCACACCAGCGTCATGTAGGTCTGTTATGTCCACTGCCTGTGCCCCACCACCCCTGGTCCCACCTCTCAGTAGATTTCTCACTGATCTGCCCTGTCTAATAGAAACACCACCATTTTGGTTGTTGTGGATCGATTTTCCAAGGCTGCCCACTTCATTGCCCTCCCCAAGCTCCCATCGGCTCGCGAGACTGCCACACTCATGGTTCAACATGTGTTCAGGCTCCAAGGCTTTCCTCAAGACATAGCGTCCAATCGCGGACCACAGTTCACTTCCCGCTTTTGGAAGGCTTTCTGCTCTCTTGTAGGAGCCACGGCCAGCCTCCCGTCTGGCTTTCACCCTCAATCTAATGGCCAGATTGAGAGAGATAACCTAGAGTTGGAGACAACCCTGCGCTGTCTTGCCTCTTCCAACCCCACGTTGTGGAGCTCTCAATTGGTTTGGGCAGAGATCGCCCACAATAACCTCCAGTCGTCCTCCACCGGTATGTCTCCCTTTGAATGCCAGAAGGGATTCCAGCCCCCGCTCTTCCCTGATCAGGAGATCAATGTAGGAATTCCTGCTGCTGAACAGCTGATCCAGTGCTACAAGCGCACCTGGAGCCAGGGTTTCTCTGCTGCGTGCCCAGAAACAATAGTCCTGGAAGGCTGATTGGCGTCGTCAACAGGTAAGGCCATTCAAACCAGGAGAGGAGGTCTGGTTGGCATCAAGAGATCTTCCCCTGAAAGTTGAGAACCGGAAATTGGCACCGCACTATATGAGACCATTTGTAGTGGAAAAGGCTGTCAACAAGGTGCCCTATAGATTGTGTCTACCAGCATCACTGAAGATCCACCCAGTATTCCATGTTTCCCAGCTCAAGCCAGTTATTCTCTCCTGGCCCCAGTTGCCCCACCTCCCACTCCTCCCTGCCTGGTAGATGGTTCCCTCATCTATACTGTGCGGCACCTCCTGGCATCTTGCCAGGTACATGGTAAAGTTCAGTACCTTGTGGACTGGGGAGGGTATGGCCCAGAAGAATGTACTTGGATCCCGGCAAAGGACATCTTGGAGAAGTCGCTGATCCGGGACTTCCAGTGGACACAGGTCTGTGGTGCTCCAGGAGCTGTGCCTAGAGAGGGGTGCCCTGTCACAACCACGGATTCGGCAGCGCAGTAGATACAGCGATTGCGTTTGTGAATTTGCACGTGTCAGCTAATTATTATTTAATCACGATAGTACTTAACTCCATACTTGTTGTAATGCTTGTCAAGACTTGGACAGAGCACAGCAATGCTTTGCTGCTTGTTTACTTTCAGCCTTCCCTGAGAAATTGGACTTTTGAGTCAACTGACTTTGAAGACTAGCGGTATTCGTTTAATGTTTAGATTTTCTTTTCAGCCGCAGTGTAGGCTTCATTTCCCTTTTGAGTGTTTTAGTTAACGACTCGATTTGGCCTAGCATTTATTGTTTATTTTCCTTCTAACACTGTTCGCAATAACATTTGTGAACTATCGACCTGCTTCAGTGTCTCTCATTCCGCACACGGACCATGTTCGAACCTGGTAACACAGAAGTCATCCAGTCACTGCTCTAGTCTTCGACATGGTCTTCAAGGTGCTGCAGCTGGATGCACTTCAACATCCGGCATGAAGAACACACAACAGCGATTTAAAACACTGAGTACAGCTACTACTACTACTACTACGTCGACTCAGGCCTAGGGGGCCGGCGTCGGGCACGATGATGGACTCTCCACTTTTCCCTCTCCTCATCAGTGTATTCAGTTCATCTACATTAGCCGCGCCGCTGTCTTCTAGAAGCGTGTTGACCATAGTCTTGGGAGAGCGCCCAGGGTTCATCCTCCCATGCTTGGGCTCCCATATGATGACCAGGCTGGCAGGTAGCTCGGGGTGGCTAGACAGTGCCCTGCTAGTTGCAGTCCTCTCACCTCGATTTTAGTGGTGAGCATTGGTAGGTCGTCATAGAGCTCAACGTTTGTCATGTGCTGTTGCCAACTCACGTCAAGAGCCATTCAGAGCATTCATGTATAGCAACCATCTAGAGACTTTCGCTTAGTCTTGGTGAGTGTCTACGTCTCACATCCGTATGTGAGAATGGATTCTATGACTGCTATGAAGATCCCCTTTTTAAGCTCTCTGGTCAGGTTCGACTTCCAGATTTCCTTCATGTTGTTCATAGCCCTCCACATCAGCACCTTCCATATCTTTACGTCCTTCTCTGAACTCGTCATTCTTCATCCGAGGTACTTAAAGTCAAAGACTTTCTTAATGATATCATTCTTTACGGTCTTGAGAGTACCTCTGTCGCAGTTAAACGCCATGTTCTCTGTCTTTTTAGCATTTAGGTGAAGTCCAACTTTATTGCACTCAATTTCCACTTTTGTCAGTAGCTGCTGTGCTTCTTCCATCTGGTCAGAAAGCAGAACTATGTCATCTGCAAAATCTAGATCTGTGAGCATAACTGGTCTGACCCTTTTGGTTTGTCCTGGTTTTAGGGTAAAACCAAGCTTTCTTGCTGAGTACAGCAGAAAGAAAAAAAATGGGAACCCTAACACTGTTAATGGTATCATCCCAAAGTCACTTCTACACAATAGAATCGAATACTTTGGCCCACAAAGTAATATCAATGTAAATATCCAGAAAGCCACAATACTAAAGACCAATAGTGTTCAAAGTTCTAAGTAAATTTATTATCAAAGCATGTATACACAATACAACTTTAATCTTCCTCTCTTTACAGGCAGCCCCCAAAGCGGACACCTCAAAATAACCCACCAAAAGAAAAAAATGTGAAACACCCAACGTGAAGAGAGAGAGAAAAAAACACAACTCGAGCAAACACCAAAAGCAAACAAATAGCTTCAGAACTGGATTTTACAAAAGACATGAAGCCAGGCATCACTGCAACTGGTTCAGGCAAAGGCCACAGTTCATTCTCAAGCCACGTAAATGTTGCAAGACCACGGCCACAATGCCAGGTATTACTGCAGCCGGCACCGCAGTCCAGCACGGAGTTGAGCAAACGTCATGGAGCAGCAAGCTTAAATGGCCCATCCCTCGCCTCCGGTTCTGACACCCTGACCTTTTCAATCTGGCCGAGCACGTAAATCAACCTAACAGCGAGTCGTTCCTCGCTGTCGGATTGCTCTGGTGCCTGGACCCCAATTCCACGATTTGGCCCGTACCCGACCTTTCCAATTCAGCCCAGTGTTTAAATTGATCAGACATCGGGGCTTGTCTCACTCTTGGGATGTCATGACCCTGCCTCATCTCTACTTCAACCCCGTTCGCTTGCTGTGACCAGGCCTCACCTGCACCTCCACAACCGCTTGCCTCGACTATCTCATTATTAGCATTGGTCATTATTAATAAAGTGTTATTAATAAGACATAGAGTATTTTCCTTTGCTTTATTTTTTGCCACCCGTAAGTAGTCACCGGGCATCACCAGCACCAACTTAAGCCAGAAATAATCCAAAAGCTCCAAGCAATTGAAAAATGAATGTGTTTGGCTGTGCCTGTACCTCAGGTTTTACCAGTTTAACTGAGAAAAAAATAAAAATACAGTAACAATCAATCAATCAATAAGGAAATAATATTGAGAACGTGGGTTGTAGAGTCCTTGAAAGTGAATCCTTAAGCTTTGTTCATTGACTAGTTGGTGATCCTTGGTAGCAGAACCTTCCATGATTATTGACAACAAACCCATGTTTACTGGTATGAAATTCATTGCTTTATTTTATTGTGCATTCCCAGCAATCTTGTACAAACTCACCCTTTGTAGTGTGTTTGTTGGAGAGGAAGATGTGAAATTAAGAATGCCGAGAGAAGCCATCAGGTTTATGCCACGCTAATGTGATGAAAGCATCAATGCTGTGGTGATCTTCTGATCTCAACCTGAGATGCTGAGCAGGCTCCATGCTCTGACAGTAAAAGATGGGGAAAATCAGAAAGTTAGTGATCTCGGGTAACGTAATCAATTCCAAGCAAAAACCTCGAACAGTATACAGCCTTGTAAGAGCAACAGATGCAAACTTTTTTTGTGTATTAAATATTTTTGGCATAGAAACTAAAAGCAGAAAAAATCCAGAAAATACCACCTTCAAAATCTTCGAAATTAAATGCTCTCTGTTAAATTCACATGGCCCCAATCTAAAAATGATAATATTATAAATGTTGCATTACTTTGAGATAGATTTCAATTTAGCCTCAGGCGTAAAACTACTGATGTGGAGCGACTGACTGTTATAGAAACTGTCTGAAACAATGGAATCAATAGAAGTTAAGATTGGGTGGTTACTGTAATTGGTGAGCAGTTCAAAATCTATCCTTTTATCTCTTTCTACTTGTTTATGTCTACTTTACATTCTGATTTAATACCCTAGAGCAGCCTGTGGCTGAAGTTGTGAAATGAATGAAACTTTTCTGTCCCTCTTTTTGGGAAAAAAATTCCAGGCTCATAATTACTTTATTTTCATGCATATGCAATAGATTTAACCAGAGGTGGGTCTGATTAAAACCAGCACCACTCGTCACAAGTAATTTGATTGTGAAATGGTGATCAGGTTTCATTTAAATTTACATGGACATGTTGAAAGCTATGTGAATGTGTTAGGTTCTAGGACTTGGGTTCACGTCTAGTCTAGACGGCCAGAGTGAAGGTATCTCTTTGTACTTAACTTAATTTCTTCCAGCTTTGGGAGAGGTTCATGTCCTACTGATTTTAAATTAAGGAACTGGTTTGCCTGCATTTGTTGGCTTCTACCTTACCATCGCTCTGAAGAAGAACATAGATTGAATTCAACACTGTCATACTTGTGTAATTAGAACAGACTCTCTTGTCCAAATTGTAAAATTAAAATCCCCTTTTCTGTGTGTGTGTGTGTGTGTGTGTGTGTGTGTGTGTGTGTGTGTGTGTGTTTTTAACTGAATGTGAAAAGAACCTTTTGTGTAGAGTCCAGTTACCAAAGCAGATTGGGTCTGTTATTACCTTGGATTGATTTTTAGGATGTCATCATAAGCAATTTTAGCATTTACCTTAAGTATAAAAAGGGCAAAGTTGGATTGGCAATGAATCATGTTATACAGCTTGATGAATTTTCTGAAGAGTGCTGTTGAAGAAGTATAATATTATAAAGAAATACTAACAAATGGGAAGTTATTGAGTTTGGTGGAGAGAAACAGAGGGAGTGTGTTACAAGACAAGTAAATATGGTGATTGAAAAGAACTATGGGATGTTACTCTTCATTAACTGAAGCACAGAGTACAAGAACTGGTGGGTTATGTCAGAAAAGTATACAAAATGGACTACAGTGTGCTACATACTATTCTAGTCACTACATGACAGGAGAGATACGATTACACTGGACTGGGTGTAAATTCATGAACATTTTATCAGAATTGTAAAATAGTCAATCTGGAGAAAAATTGGATAACCTGGGGCCGTTTGCTTTAGAACAGTGTGGCATAGTAGCACAGCAGCTAGTTCACAGCTCCATCAACTTGGGCTCAATCCTAACCTCGGGTACTCTCGCTGTGGAGTATCCACATTCTCCCTGAGATGCCTTCCACACTTTCAGTCCTCTATTATGTGTCCCAGTTTTCTTAAGCATTACAAAAATGTGCTCACAGGTGCTCAAATGTGCTCAACCTGTCTTTGAACGTGAACAAAACAAATGAGATGGCTGTTGACTTCAGGAGGACACGGAGCGACCACTCTCCGCTGAACATTGACGACTCCTCCGTAGAGATCGCTAAGAGCACCAAATTTCTTGGTGTTCACCTGGTGGAGAATTTCACCTGGTCCCTCAACACCAGCTCCATAGCAAAGAAAGCCCAGCAGCATCTCTACTTTCTGCAAAAGCTGAGAAAAGTCCATCTCCTACCCCCCATCCTCACCACATTTTACAGAGATTGTATTGAGAGCATTCTGAGCAGCTGCATCACTGCCTGGTTCAGAAATTGCACCAACTCAGATCACAAGACCCTGCAGCGGATAGTGAGGTCAGCTGAGAATATCATCGGGGTCTCTCTTCCCGCCGTTACAGACATTTACACCACATGCTGCATCCATACTGCAAACAGCATTATGAAAGACCCCACGCACGCCTCATACAAACTCTTCTCCCTCCTGCCATCTGGCAAAAGGCACCGAAGCATTCGGGCTGTCACGACCAGACTATGTAACAGTTTCTTCCCCCAAGCCATCAGACTCCTCAATATCCAGAGCCTGGACTGACACCAACCTACCTCACTCTACTGTGCCTATTGTCTTGTTTATTACTTATTGTAATGTCTGCACTGTTTCGTGCACTTTATGCAGTCCTGGGTAGGTCTGTAGTCTAGTGTAGTTTTTGTGTTGTTTACGTAGTTCAGTGTAGGTTTTGTATTTCATGTAGCACTATGGTCCTGAAAAACGTTGTCTCGTTTTTACTGTGTACTGTACCAGTAGTTATGGTCGAAATGACAATAAAAAGTGACTTGACTTGACTTGACTTGACTTGACTTGACTTGACTTGACTTAACCCTCGTGCAGTTAGTCAGCAAGAGAATCAGAGGCGTGTTGATGGAGAATAGGCTGCGGGTACATTAGCTTATTGTTCTGCTTTGGGAGTAAGCATTGATTTAATGGGATGAACGGTCTCCTTCTGCAATGCAAAAAGAAATAAGAACAGAGGAAGCTGAGGGTGACTTACCAAGGTCTATAAAATAATGAGAGGTTTGGAGACCTTTTCCTTCACAGGGAATTTAAAAATCAGGAAATGTGGTTGTAATGTAATTGGCAGAAGGAATAAAGGGGAGATTAAAATATAATGTTCTTTTCACTGCCAGGATTTTTATTTTATTTTATTTTATTTAGAGATAAAATACAGAATAGACTGTTCCAGCTCTTCAAGCCACACCACCCAGCAACTCCTGACAACCCCGACTTAACCCTAGTCTAATCACAGGACAATTTACGATGACCAATTCACCTACCTGGTATGTCTTTTTAAGGGTTTGCTGGAGACAGAGGCCTTTACCTCCAAACTGTACACACATGGACAGGTGAAGAATTGATCCTACTGGAACATGGACCTGATGCTAGAAGTTTTGTTCTTTCTTGACCAGTACAAAAACAACGATTACCTGCTTGCCCCTTTCAGGGAAATATGAACTTGAACCCTCAAGGTCCCTCTGCTCATGGAATTCCTAGTATTTACTGTATGTGACCTACACTTACTTAACTTCCCAAAATGCATCACCTTTCACCTGCCAGGATTAAATTCCATTGCCAAAGCTTCACCCAGTTTCCATCTGATCTACATTCTACTGCAACCTATGACCTAAGACCTTCCTTGCTTTTAACAAGCCACCAACCTTTATGCCATCTGCACACTTACTAATCATGCCACCTACATTCCCATCCACAAACAAGAGTCCATCTGCAGATGCTGGAAATTAAAGTAATATACACAAAGTGCTGGAGGAACTCAGCAGGCCAGGCACTATCTATGAAAAAGAGTAAACAGTCGATGTTTCAGGTTGAGACCCTTCTTCAGGACTCAGCACTGGCCCAAACCGTTGACTGTTAACTCTTTTCTGTAGATGCTATCTGGCCTGCTGAGTTCCTCCAGCATTTTGTGTGTATTAAATTCCTATCCAAGTCATTAATGTATATAACAAACAACAAAATGCCAGCAATGACCATTGGTCATAGACTTCCAATCAGCAAAGAACCTTTCCACCATTATGCCTCTTATCACCAAGAATGATTCATACCTGCTCAAGGAATATTACTGAGAAACTTACACTGCAGGATCAGAAGGCACTTATGTAACACAGGGAGTAGTAGGCTCAGGCTGTGGTTGATCTCTGAGTTGATGTCTGCTGTTGAGCAGAGAAAGCAGCCAAGGTAGGTATTATTTTCAAGAGCAATACCATAATCTTTTATGGAGGGCTGGAAAAATGGCTGATTGGGCAGTGGATGGCATAGGACTTGTGACTTTGTTTATCTTTAAAACAAGAACAGAGAGCTAAGGCCTTGGCAAAGGCATTCGGGACACATTGGAAATCTTCTTCAGAGTGTGCTGTGATGGCATTGCTATCAGAATACTGAAATAACAGATATTGTAAAAATATTTTCAAAAGAATCAAAATTAGTAATTTTGTTCTATCTCAGTATCAAATAATATGATAAGGTCACATTTGGAATATTGTGTCCACTTTTGGTCACTCTGCTGCAGGAAAGACACTCTTAAGCTCGAAAGAGTGCAGAGGAGATTTACGAGCATGTTGCCAGGACTTGAGGAATTGAGCAATAGACAGAGATTGAGCAGTTTGGGACTTCTCACTGGAGCACAGAAGAATGAGGGGTGATCTTATAGGAGTGTATAAAATCAAAAGGTGGGTGAAATTTTGCAGCATTATCTCCAGAAGTGTGGAAACAAGAATTAGATGGCATAGGTTTAAGGTGAGAGGGGAGAAATATAATGAGAACCTAAGGGGCAACTTTTTCACTGGAAGATGATCAGCATATGAAAAGAGCTGCCAGAGGAAGCGATTGAGGCAAATGCATTACAAACATTTAAAAGGTACTTGGATAGGTACATGGGTTGGAAAGCTTTAGAGGGATATGGGCCAAGTGCAAGCAAATGGCATAACCTTAATTGTTAACCTTAGGTGTAATGAAACAACTAGGCTGAAGGGCCTGGTTCAGTACTATACCACTCTTTGACTTTATAATGTGTGTGTTTGACCATCATCAACGTCGATGAGGACCTCGACACCATTATGATGGTGTCGAGACTAGCGTGTGATTTGGATTAAAGTGAGGGAGAGTTGCGTAGCGTCTGCCTCGTTCTCTCTTCCCAATTCCCGTCTGGATCCAGTGGCAAGACAGAGTCGAGACGGCTGGAGATAGGACTAGGTGCAGTGGATGACCAGGACGTCTTCTGTGTCTTGCCCTGCTCTACATGTTCCACAACGCTTGCAGAGACCACCTTCTTGACCGTTGGACCTTCCATTGGTCTCATCCGCTCAATCCGCCGGAGTCTGTCTTCACATTGCTGGGATAGACAACTCCCTATCTCACCGAGGGTTTGAGACCCATTGGCTACCCTCACCTGGTTTAGCCAGCTTGTCGAAGCCTTTGCCCGGGGTGTGACCACTGTCGCATGCAAACAGCTAGGGGAGCCACAGGTGAGAGCTCAGTGCCAGGTGGGGACCAAAGGTGGACTAACCACCTTGAAAAGGACGCGATATGTTCCCCACCAGAGGTACTACCCCTCCCTGACACCCGATACACCCCAATAACTCTATAATACAGTCAGCCTGGCCATCCACAAATGGTGAGAAAATAAGACTTTTGGACAAAAATGGCTCTTTGAATGATGGAAATCAGACATGAAAGTGGAGTTTCAGACATCAACTGTGGGTTTAAGAAATTTGCACCATTGTAAATATAAATAAGTTAAGGGAAGTGTCCCAGTCAAGTATTTGAACATTCAGAAGTGTCTCCCAAAGGAAGCATTGTCAAACCAAATTATTAAGGTAAACATTGTTATTGTAACCATTGAAGCAGTATTGAATCACCTCCTATTGCTATTGATCTTAAGGATATAAAAATATGATCTACTTTTGAATTTGTGAGGCTCTACCATGAGTGTCTCCATAAGAATGCCTGCTTGTTGTGAAAGATAAAGACTCGTATATCACCAGCTTCACTGTCTCTCCTGTGACTTTAATCACAGTCATAACACTTGTCATTCTCGTGATTATGCAGTGATTTCAAGTCTTTTATTCTGACAAAAATTGAGGAATATCGATATATTATCGAATCAAAATGATGCTGGTAATTTTCCCATACACCTCTGCTTGCCTCTCTAGATAAAAGGCATTCTGGTTTACAGCTTACAGATGCTGCACACTACAGTCTGAGTGCATTGTTGATATAAAAAGGGAGTATTTAAGATTTGACGAACACAAGAAAAACTGCAAATGCTGGAAATCCAAAGCAACACACACAAAATACTGGAGGAACTCATCATCTATGGAACAGTTGTTGTTTCAGGCTGAGACCCTTCTTCAGGACTGATTTAAGATTAAGTCAGCTGTTTTTCCTTGGATCATGTTGAGTTACCTGAGTATTGTTGAAGCTAAATCAATGCTGATACGTGTCTTGTAAATGGTCAACCATCTGGAAAGTTGTAAGTTAATTACTTGTTCAGAGGACCATTAGTCTGCTCTTAAGCTCCCAGTATCATGAAACTCACTTGGGCCCATTAAAAGTAAATAGTAAACTCCAAGTTAATGTTAAAGAGTATTTTGTGGCTATAGAATGTAACTGACTTTTCTCTTGTTGGAGGTGGCACTTTCTGACACGTGACAAAAAATTGTGGACTGCCTCACCATCTCTTTATTAATAACTTCAATATTATATGAATTTTTCACAACAATTACCAAACATTTAACTTCTAACAGTGGAAGGAAGATCATCATCATTCTGTTTTCCTAAAACATTGAAGTAGACAGCATTTCGGTTTTGTTTCTTTTTTTGGTTATACTTTAGTTGTCTTGCCAGTCATCTAGTATGGCCTGTTTGTGACATACTAACAGGGGGACAATATAATGGTTTGATATTTGGTTAGCAGGTGATCTTGTGTAAATAATAATTTGCAATGATTGACACTCTCTGTTGAGAAGGGAAATCATATTGTCTGGTTGCCTTTGACAGAAAACTGGCCAAATTTCCTTGATGGTCTATTAAGTTTGCTAATTCGATTTGTTGTTGGTCTAACATAAGGAAATAAAGAATTTTGTTCTCATGAAAAGAATATTTTTTCAAATAATCCTTAATTTGCATGATATTAATGATTTTCAATCTGTAAGCTGAAGGATGAGATATTGCTATTAATTTCAGTGAACCATTAGCGTTGTGTATTTGTAACCTATCTCAATACTTAATTAGACAGTACATATATCATGACTCAACACTTCATGCTCTGAATGTGTCTTTATTTCTCATTCTCGCTTCCATGCTCCCTCACATCACGTATTGCTCTGTCCCAGACTGATGACGTCATCACTGTACATGACAAATGTCAAACTGCATTAATGGATCTTAAAATTTCAATACATGACATCCCTCCTTTCCTGAGAAATGAACTTTAATGTTTTAGAGCATATTCAATTCACAGATTTAACCATTTCAATTCAACAGATATTATCTGATATGCATGATTATAACCAACACATTTTCTGTTTCAACTTAATGATAACTCTGAAACTGAAAAGTTCATTTTCAACCTACAACAGTTTTCATTGTTTCAAAACCCACAACCTAAAGCTCTACTTCAATACAAAATCGATAAACTTCAGAAGTTGTACTCTAACCCTTTGAGGTCTCTCTACCAGTTTCCCTTTGCTTTCAATGTCTGGTAATGGCTTTTGCTCACAATGAACCTGAGCTTGTCCATAACTGTCCATCATACTGTCTTCCTGTCCTGGTACCTCATTGTCAAATCCTTGAATTTCCTCCTGTTTGTCAGAAGTCTCTCTTGTGTTGAACCTTTTCACATATGTGGTGTTCCTTGCATACCGCACTTCAGTTGGAAAATCAACTACCATTTGATTTCCTGTTTTCCTCACCATTCTGTGGGGTGTTGTGTTGAAAGGTGTGGTGAATTTGTCCACTTTTTCTTGCAGGATAAGCACAGTGTCCTCAACTTTTACAGTAGACTCTTGTGCTCCTCTGTGATCATCTGCATACAGCCTGTACTTTCCTTTTTCTGATCTGCATCCCAATCTCGTACTTCCAGTTCTACTGTATGTACTTCCTTGATATCTGGTAACTACCCCTCATTTTGCGGTTGTAGAGAAGTTTGGCAGGACTTTTCCCTGCAGTGGCAAGTTCCACACATCTGCACACAGTCAAGTACTTTCTCAGTTCATGTTTCCAGTCAAGTCCTTCTGCTTGAGCAATCCTAATCCTTTTCATCAGTGATGCATTTTTGTGCTCCACTTCACCATTTGCCTGAACCCACATTTGTGTTGTTTTCAGGTGTTTGATTCCATTACTCTCGTAATATTCCTTGACTGTTGAGATCTGAATTGAGGTCCATTATCTGATTTGATAAGGGCAGTACATGTCTCCTGAAAATATTTTCCAGGCTGTCAATAACTCTGAATGCAGTTGTAGAGATCAAAATGTCATATTCACAAAATTGGCTGTAGTAAACAACTACTACTAGAGTGGAATGGTTTGTTGGTAATGGTCCAAGCAAGTTAACAGCTACCTCCTGCCAAGGACCATCCGGTATTGGTGTCAGTTTTAGTGGTTCTGAAGGGCTGGGTCAAGATACAGTTTGACAGCCGTGACAAGTTTTGCAGTATTTCTCAGCTGTCCACCAAACCTTGGTTCTGAGATGCTGGTTTGTACCAACTTTTGTATCGTGTCCTTCATGAGCTAGGGCAAGTGCCCATGAGTCCAAGGCTTTAGGTAACACAATCTGTGTCCCTCTGAGGATAAGATGACCCTCTATACATGTTTGCAATGGACATATATGCTTCACAGTTCTCAAAGTGTCTATTCATGATGGCAGTACACACCTCCTGCAGCTCTGGATCTGTGACTGAGGCTCTCTCCACTTCTTGTGTTGTCAGGGCTTTAGGCATAGCACTCACAGTTATGAACCGGACATATTCCTCTGAACCATGCTTGTGTCTCTGTTTTTGAGCAGCCTTGACAGTGAGTCTGCAATGTTCTGTTTCCCCGGCATGTGTATGACTCTGAAATCAATGGTTACAATCTCATGACTTACTGCTTTATGTGTGTACATGGTTTAGATCTTGGGCTGTAAATCATCTCCAAAGGTTTGTGATCTGTGATCAGGTCAAATTTTCTCCCATACAAATAAGGATGAAGTCTTTTACAGGCCCATACTAGTGCTAATGCTTCTTGCTCTGTGAGTATTTTCACTCACTGTCTGTGGGACTATGGCTCACAGAGCAGACAAGTACCATCTCTTCATTTTGTTTTTGTATGAGTACTGTCCCCAGTCCGAATGTGCTGGCATCTGCTGTAACTTTGGTTGGCACATCTTTATCAAAATAGGTCAATGTACCTGCTCTTCCTAGCTCCTTGTTTAGGTCACTTGAACTGGGTGTCATTCCTGGTCTATTGTCTCAGTGCTTCTAACAAAGTTGCAAATTGCGGTATAAATCTGCTGCTCTAGCCAGCAAGACCTAGGAAACTTCTCACTTCTGTGGGGTTTTGTGATTCCTGAGCCTCCATTACTGCTCACACTCTCTCCTCAGTTGGTCCGATGCCTTTCTGTGACAAGAGAGTTCCCATGAAACTAGTCTGTCCATGTTGAACTGACATTTCTCCGGGTTTAGTGTCAGTCCACACTCTGCAAGTCTCTTTAAGACAGCATGCAGCCTCTCATGCAGTTTTTCATTAGGCTCATGTACAATCGCATCCTCTGAGATGTTCTCAACTCCTTCAATTCCAGCTAAAGCATTTGCTGTCTCTTGCTGGTACTGCTCACTGGCTGATGACACGCCAGATATCAGTCCCTTATACCTTTACACCCCATTATGCACAGGAAATGCCTCTAGATTCTAGAGTTAGTTCTAGCTGATGATAGCTCCATTTCAATTCCAGTTTGCTAAACATTGCAGCTCTATTCATACCCTGTAGTATCTCATCTGCAGTTGGAATGGGATATCTCTCCCTCGCAATTGCTTCATTTGCCCTTCACATGTCTAGGCACATTCTGATGTCCTTGTTGGGTTTTGGTAAAATTACTACCGGGTTAAACTAAGGAGTTGGGACTTCAACTTTCTCAATAATGTCCATTTTCATTCGCTGTTCTTTTTTCTTTCTCAACATCTCCCTTAAGTTGTAAGGTATGTGTCTGAGTGGCTGAGGCGCAGGCTTTACCTTTGGATCAATGTACAGACTGATCTGCTTAGTGTTCAGCTTTCCTACCCCTTCAAACACTTTTGGGTACTGCAGCTTAACTGACCCTTTAACATCTGTCTTTACTGACACATTTTCTCCAGTCTTTAACACACCCGATTTTGTAGCTATTTCTCTACCTAGAAGTGGTTCACCATTGCCTTTTATCGCAATAAACTCTGCCTGGTCTGTTCTGTCTCCAATACTTATTTCACATTCAAACACCCCCTTGACCTCCAGTGATGTGCTGGATGAATATGGGCAGAAGCGTTCTCTTCTGCTTTGGAATATATAAATGGCACTTTATCTTCTCTGATTTAAGCTTTTTGCCACAGGTTTTCACCCTGTATATTACTTCTGGAACCTGAATCTGCTAACATGCATGCATTTACACCCCTTACGCAAAAAGTAGTTTTTTTCAGATGACTCTATCTGATTAACAACAAATGCAAATTCCTTCTGTTCATCCTCAACATGATTCCCTTTCTTGTGTTTTTAATCTTTTATTTTTCTGGCACATTTTTGTAAAGTGGTCCTTTCCAGTGCATTTTTTGCACACCCATCCATGAGCTGGGCACTTTGTGTCTCTACCCAGGTGATCTGTGTTTCCGTATCTATAGCACTTCCCTTCATTTGTGGTAGTAGACTTTTCCCCTCTGTCTTTTTGCCATATGTTGTGTCCTCACGGTATGAAACAGGGCGCACAGTCTCCGGCTGGATCCCTTGGAGTGATATGGCTGACAATTGTTCCTCTACTTTTTCACATTGTGCTGCAATGTCCAGTGTGCGGGCAAGCATTAAACCCTGCATATTCTCCAGCAGTTTTCTCCGCAAATAGACTGAGTTACATTTTCCCACTCTGGCATCTCTGATTTGGTTGTCTGCATCCATTTGAAAATCACAGTCTTCTGCTGCCTGCCAAAGGTGAATAGAGACTGTTGAACTGTCTCACTTTGTTTTTGGGCAAACTGATGAATATGCTGCCGGGCAAATGTAGTGTTGACCTGGGGAATGAAGTAAGAATTCAGCACATCCACCACTGCCGTGTAGTCTGTGACTTGTTCCGTGTTTGGTAGCATTGAGAATATATCCTGTACATCTGGTTCTTCAGGTTACAAAAGTAGCAGTCTCCTTTTTTGTTTCGTATTATCTGTTGCTCTATCATCCACTGTCAGTCCTTTAACGTCAACATAAAGTTCAAATGAGTTGAGCCACTGTGTCTATCTTAGACCTCGCGTTGCTGGCTCCATAAAACATTGGAAGTGTTGAATCCCCGATTTCTCCATTCTCATTAATTAACGTTAAACTTACTTTTAATGGCCGTACCCTCATCACCACTGTTGTGTATTTGCAACCTAGCTTAGTATCAATTAGATAGTGCATATATTAAGACTTGACGCTTCATGCTCTGAATGTGCCTTTGTTTCTCATTCTCCCTTCCATGCTCCATCACATCACATGTTGGTTTATCTCCGACTGATGACGTCTTCACCATATTTGAGAAGTGTCAAAGTGCATTAACGGACCTTACCATTTCAATACATGACAATTAGAGCATTCACATTTTATCTGGTAAGTCAGCAAAGCCAGTAAATGAGGTCAATACCTAATATGACTTGAACAAACTTGAATACATATAGTTACAAATAACTCTTCTGTTAAACACTGCCTTCATGTAAATGGTTTGACTCCACTTTGCTTTCTGCATATGTGGGAGTTCTTGTTTACGCTAAGAAACATCTTTGAAACAAACCGCATGATAAAGCTGCTATTGTTTTCCGAAAAGTGTAGGTGGCTGAAATGTTTTCTGCTAAAACCCAAAGGAGCCCTATACTTGGCAGACATCTCTATCATTCTAGAAAAGGTTCTTTTAATACAAATGAATATGTTGTTTGTGTTCCCTGACTAAAAGCAGCTGATTGGGTTAAATCCTCTAATTACAGTGCGCACTGAAATGTTAATGTTCGGCAAAATGATGTTTATGTTTTCATTATATGTTGAATGGGACTTAACTAGGTTTGAATAGAATGCTATTGAATAGAATAGGATACTATCGTTCCAAACACAAAATACAGACGAGACAGTAAGGTGCTCTGTTGATTATGATTTCTTCTTCATTCAGACAGTTGCAATTAAGTTTAGTATTAAATATTGAGATGTAGCTTTTAGTACGTGGGAAGCTCCTGGATCTTAGCACCACAGCCAACAAGCAGCTGCACAATTGCACTTACCTGAGTAACAGTATTTGCTTTATAACAAAGTACCTGTCTTTTAAATAACTCAACCAATATAACTTCAGTGCCATTGTGTATTATAGTATGTTACCCCTAATTAGGTTAATTGGTCATTGTGAATTGTCCTGTGATTAAATAGGTGAGTTTCTTGCCAGTGTGTCTCAGTGGGCCAAAAGGCAATGTACCGCACTGTACTTCTAAATAAAATAATTATAGAAAGAGTACAATTATTATATAGTTAAATCATGAGTTGAGATATTTTGATAAAGTAATCTTGCCATAGAATTGGCGTCTGAATATAAAGAAATTTATATATTTTAACAGAAAAGCCATCTTTACATCAAATGGAGTCCTTCATTTTATAGAGGTATTATTTCTGCTTTCAAATGTTCGAAAATAAGACCATAAGATATAGGAACATAGACATAGAAATATAGAAACATAGAAAACCTACAGCACAATATAGGCCCTTCGGCCCACAAAGTTGTACCGAACATGTCCCTACCTTAGAAATTACTGGGGTTGCCCATAGTCCTCTATTTTTCTAAGCTCCATGTACCTATCCAAAAGTCTCTTAAAAGACCCTATCATATCCGTCTCCACCACCATTGTCGGCAGCCCATTCCACGCACTCACCACTCTCTGTGTAAAAAACATACTCCTGACATCTCCTCTGTACCTACTCCCAAGCACCTTAAACCTGTACCCTCCTGTGGCAGCCATTCCAGCCCTGGGAAAAAGCCCCTGACTATCCACACAATCAATGCCTCTCATCATCGTGTACACATCTATCAGGTCACCTCTCATCCTCTGTCGCTCTAAGGAGAAAAGGCCGAGTTCACTCAAACTGTTTTCATGAGGCATACTCCCCAATCCAGGTAATATCCTTGTAAATCTCCTCTGCACACTTTCTACATCCTTCCTTTAGTGAGGCGACCAGAAATGAACACAATACTCCAAGTGGGGTCTGACCAGGGTCCTATATAGCTGCAACATTACCTCTCGGCTCCTAAATTCAATTCCACCATTGATGAAGGCCAATACGCTCTATACCTTGTTAACCACAGAGTCAACCTGTGCAGCTGCTTTGAGCGTCCTATGGACTTGGACCCCAAGATCTCTCTGATCCTCTGCACTGTCAAGAGTCTTACCATTAATACTATATTCTGCCATCATATTTGACCTACCAAAATGAACCACCTCACACTTATCTGCGTTGAACTCCATCTGCCACTTCTCAGCCCAGTTTTACATCCTAGCAATGTCCTGCTGTAACCTCTGACAGCCCTCCACACTATCCACAACACCCCCAATCTTTGTGTCATCAGCAAACTTACTCACCCATCCCTCCACTTCCTCATCCAGGTCATTTATAAAAATCATGAAGAGTAAGGGTCCCAGAACAGATGCCTGAGGCACAACACCGGTCACCGACCTCCATGTAGAATATGACCCGTCTACAACCAGAATTAGGCGTTCAGGCCCATCGAGTCTGCTCCGCCATTTCATCATGGCTGATCGATTTTTCCTCTCAGCCCATTCTCTTGCTTTCTCCCATATCCATTTGTGCCCTGACTAGTCAAGAATATATTAAACTCTGCCTTAAATATACCTGAAGACTTGGCCTCCACAGCCGTCTGTGGCAACAAATTCCACAGGTTCAGCACTCTCTGGCTAAAGAAATTCCTCCTCATTTCCATTCGAAAAGGACACCCTTCTATTCCAAGGCTGTGTCTCGTGGTCTTAGACTCCCTCACCATAAAAGATGCCGTTAAAGATGCTGCCGGTAACTGGAGACTTTGCACATGCTCTCCCGAGCAAACTGCCCTTTCCACTATCCTACACCCGAGAAACACTGCTAAACATCCAATTTAGTAAGCTTAGGATCAACAACACCCTGGTGAAGCTACTGACTCAGCTGGAGACCACCGCGCCAGAACTGCTTCTTAAACTCCGGACCGCACCTGGACCCAACCAACAAGACCCACCACGTTCCTAGAGACCCGTGGTCTACTACCGTGCCGGAGCGCTCAGAGACCCGGCCCATTCCGACCAGCACTTCTCCAGAGCAGACGACCATACAGAAGTGATAGCGGAGATCTCTAGGTGCCCCAGACACTTCCCCGGAGTGACCACTGTAAAGCCTGTTGGTGGCCATCCACAGTTGCCGGAAGTGAGGCCTCCGCCGCCGACCTCAGAAATCGAGCCCGAGGCTTGACTGGAGTGGAGGCCTCCGCAACCGTGACTCGGCTTAAGGACTTGTTTCAGCAAGGAGCCCGGCCATCCGGGATTAAATGTCGGCTTCGGGGCCTGACCCAATCGACAGCTCGGGCCCCCGGTAGCTGGAAGTGGCAGCGGAGCCTCCCCCATTACTTAGCCTGACCCGAAGCACACTACGACGCAACCCGACGATCGATTCCCATGGGACGCGTCTGCCTACCTCAATGAGCTGCCAACAACACGCTGCATCGATGGAAACCTGGAAAGATGCACTATTTACCGGAGGAAGCGTGGGAAAAGAGCTGGGCTGCTGGACAGATTGAAGCTGAGGGGCTTCAGGGTCCCTGTGCCCACCATCCTACTAGCTAATGTGCAAGCCATAGAGAACAAGGTGGATGATCTTAAAGGGAGACTCACCTACTGCAGGGAGATGCAGAACTGCTGTGTCTTCTGTTTCACCGAGACCTGGCTCTCCCCTGCCACCCCCAACTGTGCCATCCAACCTGAGGGATTTTCGATCCATCGGATGGACCGCACGGCGTCTTCGAGCAAGACGAGGGGAGGTGGTGTCTGCCTACTGATCAACACTGGGTGGTGCTCGGACACAGTGGCACACACAAGCTTCTACAGCCCGGAACCGGAACACCTGTCGGTGAAGTGTCGTCCCTTCTATCTGCCATGGGAATTCATCTTGATCATACTGACAGCGGTCTACATTCCCCCCTAGGTGGATGTGGAGTGTGCTCTGAACATACTGTATGCCAACATCAGTGAACTTGAGAGCAGATATCCGGAGGCTTTGCTCATTACAGCCGGGGATTTTAACCAGGCCAACCTCAGAAAGGCACTGCCAAAGTTATTCTAATATGTCTCCTGCCCCACTAGAGGCCCGAATATACTTGACCAGTGCTGCATAGCAGTCAAGGATGCCTACCGTTCTGTTCCATGACCTCACTTCTGAAAATCAGACCATCAGGCCGTAATCCTCCTCCCGGCTTACAAACAGAAACTGAAGCGGGAGGTCACGGTGTCAAGAGTAGTGTCGCATTGGAAGGAAGAAACGGATGAGGTCCTCCGTGACTGCTTTGAATCAGTGGACTGGTTAGTATTCAAGGACACGGCAGCTAACCTCGATGAGTATGCCTCAGCTGTCATGGACTTTATTTGGAAATGCACAGAGGACTGTGTGTTTTGCAAGACGATCCAGGTATTCCCTAACCAGAAACCTTGAATGAATTATGAGGTCAAGTCCCTTTTAAAGACTAGAGCTGCGGCTTTTAGATCTGGGGATACCAGTTGCTAGACAGAATCCAAGCATGAACTCCCGAAAGCCATTAAGGGCACAAAGAGGCAATTATCGAGCCAAGTTGGAAGACCAGGCTAACCAAAGGGATGTCAGTAGACTATGGCAGGATCTAAATGAGATCACTGGGTGCAAAGAAAAGGCTGGGAATATCAATAACTCTGACGCTTCTCTCCCTGATGAACTTAATGTATCCTATGCAAGATTCGAACAGAAGAGGAACTTCCTAATCCCTCCGGATGAACCGAACCTGGTGGCATCAAGATTCATTGTCACCGAGGAGGACGTTAGAAGGGCCTTCCTGAAGATAAATCCAAGGAAGGCAATGGGCCCAGATGGTGTCCCAGGATGGGTTCTCTGAGCCTGTGCAAGTGAGCTAGCTGGAGTGTTTGCTGACATCTTCAACCGCTCCTTGCTTCAGTCTAAGATCCCCTTGTGTTTTAAGAAGGCAACGATAATCCCAGTGCCGAAGAAGAGCAAGGTGGCATGCCTGAATGACTATCGATCTGTGGCTCTGACATCAATTGCTATGAAGTGCTTCGAGAGATTGGTTATGGCACACATCAACCAGAGCCTACCGGTCAACCTTGACGCTTTGCAATGCGCCTACTGGAGCAATGGGTCAACGGCAGATGCCATCTCTCTGGCCCTACATTCCTCCTTAGAACACCTGGAGAATAAAGATGCATACGTAAGGCTCCTTTTCATTGACTACAGCTCTGCCTTTAATACCATCATTCCAAATAAACTGATTCCTAAGCTCCGGAACCCAGCACTCAGATCTGCAGCTGGATCTTCAACTTCCTCACAGACGGGACCCAGGCTGTAAAAACAGGGGACAAGCTCTCCTGTACAATCACTCTGAGCACTGGTGCCCCACAAGGCTGTGTACTCAGCCCCCTGCTATACTCACTGTACACCCATAATTGTGTAGCCAAGTTTCCATCAAACTCGATATATAAGTTTGCTGATGACACAACAATTGTAGGCCGTATCTCAGGTAATGATGAGTTTGAATACTGAGAAGAAATTAAGAACCTGGTGGCATGGTGCGAAGTCAATAACCTATCCCTCAACGTCAGCAAGATGAAGGAATTGGTTGTTGACTTCAGAAGGAGTAGCGGACTGCACGACCCAATTTACATCAATGGTGCGCAAGTGGAACAGGCCAAAAGCTTTAAGTTCCTTGGGGTCAATATCACAAATGACCTGACTTGGTCCAACCAAGCAGAGTTCACTGCCAAGAAGGCCCACCAGCGCCTTTGCTTCCGGAGAAAACTAAAGAAATTTGGCCTGTCCCCTAAAACCCTCACTAATTTTTATAGATGCACCGTAGAAAGCATTCCTCTAGGGTGCATTACAACCTGGTATGGAAGTTGTCCTGTCCAAAACCGAAAGAAGCTGCAGAAGATCGTGAACTCGGCACAGCACATTACACAAACCAATCTTCTGTCCTTGGACTCACTTCACACCGCATGCTGTTGGAGCAGTGCTGCCAGGATAATCAAGGGCACGACCCACCCAGCCAACACACTTTTCGTCCCTCTTCCCTCCGGGAGAAGGCTCAGGAGCTTGAAGACTTATATGGCCAGATTTGGGAACAACTTCTTTCCAACTGTGATACGACTGCTGAAGGGATCCTGACCCGGATCTGGGCTGTACCCTCCAGATATCTGGACCTGCCTCTCAGTTTTTTTTTCCACTACCTTATTTCCCATTTTTCTATTTTCTATTTATGATTTATAATTTAAATTCTTAATATTTACTAAATTTAACTATTTTTAATATTTTTAATATTTAATATTTATAATCCAGGGAGTGGGAAGCGCAGAATCAAATATCACTGTGATGATTGTACGTTCTAATACCAATTGTTTGGCGACAATAAAGTATAAAGTAAAGTATAAGAAGCATCCTGTCCACATCCACTCTATCAAGGCCTTTCAACATTTGATAGGTTTCAATGAGATCCCCCCTCATTCCTCATATGCTCCTCATATGATAAGCATTTCAATCCTGGAGACATTTTCATGAACCTCCTTTGAATCCTTTCCAATATCAGCACATTTTTCTGAGGTAAGGGGGTCACTAGTACTTTGTAAAGCCTCAACATCACATACTTGCTTTTATATTCTAATCCTCTCAAAATGAATGCTAACATTGCATTTGCCTTCCTCACTACCAACTCAACCTACAAATGAACTTTTAGGAAATCCGCATGAGGACTTTCTCGTCCCTTTGCACCTCAGACAGATAGTTGAATTTTTTTTCCATTTGGAAAATAACCTATTCTTATTCCTTCTACCAAAGTGCATGACCACAGACTTCACGATACTGTATTCCATCTGCCACTTCTTTGGCCATTCTCCTAATCTGTCTAAGTCCCTCTGTAGCCTCTCTCTTCCTCAAAGCTACCTGCCCCTTCAACTAACATCTATCATCTGTAAACTTTGCAACAAAGCTATCAATTCCATCATCCAGTCTCCCTGCTTCCTTAACACTACTTGCCCTTGCACCAATCTTCATTTTGTTCATTAAACTAGCCACAAAGCCATCAATTCCTTTACCCAGATCATTGACATGTAATGTTAAAGGGAGCATTACCAACACAGAACCCTGTGGAATTCCACTAGTCACTGTCAGGCAACCAGAGAAGGCTCCCTTTATTCCCACTCTTTGCCTATTGCCAATCTGCCAATCAGCCAATCCTCCATCCATGTTAGTATCTTTCCTGTAATACCATGTGCTCTTAAATAGTTAAACAACCTCATGTGTGGCACCTTGTCAAAGGCCTTCGGAAAATCCAAGTACACAACATCCAACGGTTCTCCTTTGTCTATCTTGCTTCTTATTTCTTCAAAGAATTCCAACAGATTTGTCAGGCAAGATTTTCCCTTGAGAAAACCATGTTGACTTTGACCTATTTTATTATGTGCCTCCATGTACCCCAAAACCACATCCTTAACATTTGATTCCAACTACTGAGGTCAGGCTAACTGGCTTATAATTTCCTATTTTCTGCCTTCTTCCCTTCTTGAAGAGTAGAGTGACATTTGTAATTTTCCAGTCCTCCGGAAGCATGCCAGAATCTCATGATTCTTGAAAGATCATTACAGCCACCTCTTTCAGTACCTTTAGGTGCAGTCCTTCTAGTCCAGATGATTTATCTACTTTTGACCTTTCCAGCTTTTGAAGCACCTCATTCCTAATAATAATAACTGCACTCACGCTGCCCCCTGATACTCTTGAACATCTGGCGCACTGCTAGTGTTTTCCACATTGAAGATTGATGCAAAATACTTATTCAATTTGTCCACCATTTCCTTGTCCCTCATTATTACCTCTCCAGCATCACTTTTCTGTAGTCCAATATCTACTCTTAGCTTTCTTTTACTCTTTCTATATCAGAAGAAACATTTGGTATCCTCTTTAATATTATTGGCTAGCTTCATATTCCATCTTTTCCCTCTTTATGACAGTTTTAATTGCCTGTTAGCCTTTAAAAGCTTCCCAATCCTCTAACCTCCCACTAATTTTTGCTTTATTATATGCCTTCTCTTGGCTTTTATATTGGCTTTGACTTCTGTCATCAGATGGTTGCATTATCCTGCCTTAAGAATGCTTCTTCTTCTTCTTTGGGATGTATCTACTCTGCTCCTTTTGTATTGTTCCCAGCTACTGCTGCTTTGCTATCATCCCTGCCATTGTTCCTTTCCAATCAACTTTGGCCAGCTCCTCTCACATGCCTCTGTAATTCCCTTCACTCCACTGTATTACATCTGACTTTAGCTTCTCCTTCTCAAACAGCAGGGTGACTTCTATCATATTAAGATATCTCTTTCCCCAAGTGTTCCTTTACCTTATGCTCTCTAATCAATTCTGGTTTATTGCACAGTACTCAATCTAGAATAACTGATCCCATGGTGGATTCAACCACGAGTTGTTCTAAAAAACCATCTTGTAGGTATTTTACAAATTCTCCCTCATGGGATCCAGCACCAACCTGATTTTTGCGATCTACCTGCATATCGAAATAACCCATGACTATTGTAATACTGACCTTTTGATATGCATTTGCTTTCTCCCATTGTAATTTATAGTGCACATCTTTGCTACTGTTCAGAGGTCGTATATAACTTTCATCAGTGTATTTTTACCTTGCAGTTTCTTGGTCTATCCACAATGATTCTACACCTTTCGACCAATATCACCTCTTTCTAAGGATTTGATTTCATATTTTACCAACAGAGCTATTTCACCTCTTTGCCTACCTGTCCGTCATAGAGTCAGAGAGAAGTACCACACAGAAGCAAACTATTTCACCCATCTAGTCCATACCAACACCATTTAGACTGCCTACTCCCATCAACCTAAACTGAGACCATAGCCCTCCATACCCTTTCTATCCATGTACCTATCCAAACTTTTCTTAAATGTTGAAATCAAGCTTGCATGCATCACCCATGCTGGCAGCTCATTCCACATTCTCACAACTTTCTGAGTGAAGAAGTTTCCATTCAGGATCTCCTTAAACTTCTCACCTTTCACCCTTACCCCATGACTTCTGGTTGTAGTCTCACCCAACCTCAGTGGAAGAAGGTCTGCCTGTATTTATCCTCTCGATATCCTTCATAATTTTATATACCTCCGTCAAATCTCCTCTCAATCCTCTACATTCTAATGAATACAGTCCTAACCTATTCAATTTTTCCCTATAACTCAGTTCCTCCAGACTCAGCAACATCTTCGTAAATTTTCTCTGTACTCTTTCAACCTCCTTTAGCCCTTTCCTGTGAGTTGGTGAATAAAGCTGCACACAATACTCCAAAGTAGGCCTCACTAACTTCTTATACAGCTTCAACATAACATCCCATCTCCTGTACTCAATACATTGATTTATGAAGGCCGGTATGCCAAAAGCTTTCTTTACAACCCTATCTACCTGTGACATCACCTTCATTGAATTATGGACCTGTATTCCCAGATCCCGTTGTTCTACCACACTCCTTAGTGACCTGCTGTTCACTGCTTAAGACCTACCCTGATTGGTCCTACTGAAGTGCAAAACCTCATATTTTTCTGCATTAAATTCCATCTGCCATTTTTCATCCCATTTTACTAGATGTAGATCCCTCATCATCTACTACAGCCCCAATCTTGGTGTCATCTGCCAACTTTGCTGATTCATTTACCCACATTATCATCCAGATTATTGATATAGATGACAAACAACAAAGGAACCAGTACCGACCCCTGCAGCACACCACTAGTCACCGGTCTCCAGTCAGAGAGGTAACCCTCTGATACCACTCTCTGGAATCTCCTTCAAAGCTAATGTCTCATCTAATCTACTACCTTATCCTGAATGCTGAGCGACTGAACATTCTTGATCAACCTCCCATGCAGGACCTTGTCAAATGCCTTGCTAAATTCCATGTAGACAAAATCCACAGCCTTGCCTTCATCAACTTTCCTGGTAACTTCTCTGAAAAATTCTATAAGATTGATTAGACATGACTTACCATGCACAAAGCTATGCTGGCTTCATCAGTTTTGACCCTAAATGTTGAGTGTACTTTTTTCCATAGAGGCTGCCTGGCCTGTTGAGTTCATCCAGCATTTTGTGTGTGTTGCTTCATCAGCACATGTCTTTCCAAGTACTTATTTATCTGGTCCCTAAGAATGTCATTCAATAACTTTCCCACAACTGTTGTCAGACTCACAGGCCTATAATTTCCTGTTTTATATTTAGAGCCTTTTTAAAACAGCAGAACAACACTGGCTGTCCTCCAATCCTCTGTTATCTCCCCTTTCATGAAGGATGATTTCAATAGCTCTGCTAGGGCCCCGGTAATTTCAGTACTTCCCTCCCGTAGCGTCTGAGGGAGGCCCTGGGAATTTATCCACCTTAATTTGCCTCAGGGTAGCAAACACCTCCTCCTCCATAATCTGTTTAGGGTCTATGAAGTTAGTGCCACTTTGCCTCACTTCTATATACTCTATGTCTGCCTCCTGAGTAAATACAGATGCAAAGAATCCATTTAAGATCTATCCCATCTGTTTTGGCTCCACACACGGATTACCATTCTGGTCTTCTGAGGACTAATTTTGTCCCTTGCAACCCCTTCCATACAATGTGTGTCATTGGGTGTTAAGCTCCCAGCTATAATATTCTTTTGACCACAGTTCAGTGATGTCTACAACGTCAAAACCTGCTAATCTCTAACTGTGTTACGTTCAGCCACCTTTTTATGTATATTGTGTGCATTCAAATACACCATCTTCAGTCCTGTATTCATCACCCTTTATGATTTTTCCCCCTTTTATACTGCAACTCATCCCATCAACTGCAATTTTGCCCTATTACCAGACTGTCCTTGTGAGTGGTCACACTACACACTGTGTCTGTGAGTCATCCTCAGCCCAATCACTCTGGATCCCATTCCCCCACTAAATTCATTTAAACCCTCTTGAACAACTCAAATGTAGAAAAAGATAGGTCTGGTCCATGGATTGAGATTCGAAATTAGAGAAGGGCCATTTAGATGGTATCAGAAAGGATCTGGCAAGTGTGGATTGGGACAGGTTGTATCCTGGCAAAGGTGTACTTCATAAATAGGAGGCCTTTCAAAGTGAAATTTTGAGAGTACAGAGTTTGTATGTTTCTGTCAGAATAAAAGGCAAGGATAATATGTTTAGAGAAGATATTTGGTTTTTAAGAGATATTGACGCCCTTGGTTAAGAAAAAAACTGAAGGTGCTCAACAGGTATAGGCAGGTAGGAACAAATGAGGTACTTATGATGTATAAGAAATGCAGCAGAACACTTAAGAAATAAATCAGCAGGGCTAAAAGAAGGTATGAGGTTGCCCCAGTGGACAAGTTGAAGAGAATCCTATTAAGAGCAAGAGGATTGCAAGGTACAAAATTCATCCTCGAAAGATCAGAATGGTAATCTGTGCGTGGAGCCAAAATAGATGGGGGGAGGGGGAATAAATGGACTTTTTGCATCTGTATTTACTCAGGAGGCAGAGACAGAGTCTATAGAAGTGAGGCAAAGCAGCAGTGAGCTCATGAACCCTATACAGATTACAGAGGAGGAGGTGATCGAGGTCTTCAGGCAAATTAGTGTGGGTAACTCCCCTGTGAAATACACAGTGGGGCATTGAGGTGTGCGGTAGAAAAACAGGGATCTGGGAATACAGGTCCATAATTCATTGTAAAGAAAGCTTTTGGCACATTAGCCTTCATAAATCAAAGTACTGAGTTCAGAATATCGGATGTTCTGTTGAAGTTGTATAAGGAGTTGGTGAGGTGTAATTCGGAGTATCGTGTACAGTTTTGGTTACCTAAGTTTTAAAGGCATCCGTTAGTCTTTCGAGACCATGGATCTGCGCCTGGAAAGTCTTCACTCTCCGGGGCGCAGGCCTGGGCAAGGTTGTATGGAAGACCAGCAGTTGCCCATGCTGCAAGTCTCCCCTCTCCATGAATCCAATGTTGTCCAAGGGAAGGGCATTAGGACCCATACAGCTTGGCACCAGTGTTGTCACAGAGCAATGTGTGATTAAGTGCCTTACTCCAGGACACAACACATTGCCTCGGCTGGGGCTCGAACTCACGACCTTCAGGTCGCTAGTCCTTAACCACTTGGCCACGTGCCCATACATAGGTTACCTAAGTACAGGAAAGATATAAATAAGTTTGAAAGAATAGGAGAAAATTTACAAGGATGTTGCTGGAACTGGAGGACGTGAGTTATATGGAAAGATTGAATAGGTTAGGAATTTATTCCTTGGTATGTAGAAGACTGAGGGGAGATTTAATCGAGATAGTCAAAATTATGTGCGGTACGGATAAGGTAAACACAACAGGCTTTTTCCACTGAGGTTGGGTGAAACAACGAAAGGTCACGGTTAAAGGTGAAAGGCGAAATGTTTGAGGGGAACTTGAGGGGAAATCTCTTCACTCAGAGGGTCGTGAGAGTGTGGAACAAGCTGCCAGCACAAGTGGTACATACGAGCTCGATTACAACACTTAAGAGAAGTTTGGACAGGGACATGGATGGCAGGGGTATGGAGGGCTACGGTCCAGATGCAGGTTGATAAGACTAGGAAGCTGAAATGTTTCAGCATGGACAAAATGGGCAAAAGAGCCTGTTTCTGTTCTGTACTTTTCTATGATTCTCTAACTCTAATTAGATGAAAATGGTTTAGATCAGGGCTGTTGTTTCCCACAGGCCAGGAAATCTTGTTGTTCATCAGTATTACCAATCAGAAACACATTGGTTTATAAAACACATAGTTTTATACCTACCTTGCATGTGAAATAACCTGACTAGCCACAAATATATAGCTTGTCCCTGGCATTAAGCTACTAATGTATACACATTAATAACTGAAAAGCATGAAGGCATTGTTAATGCAATGCACTTGTTCAACATTTTACAATTTATGGGAGGCAAAATCAGTACGTCCTTCTCATCTTATAGCTGTCCCCAGACAAAAATAAGGATTGTTTCACTGCTGTCTAGAAGTTAGCAAGTCTTTTGGTGGATAACTAACAAAATTCTATTCTAGATTCACAGTATATTTAAAAATTAAGAGAAGTGGAGAAGGTTTTGTTTCCTATTTTTCTGATGTAAGAATACATATTTATTTTGTGTACATTCATAATTTTAACTCTTATTTTGATACAGTTATATATTCTGTCACTCAGCTGCAAAAGCTTCCCTTATGTTTATTACTGTAATGGGATATTGAAAATAAGGAAACTAACGTGTATCTAATTTTCCATCAGATTTGTCACTGCCTTATACTCCTTTCCAGCATGGTTCATTACTGAAAGAGCAATAGCACTGAGTATGGCAGTGTTAGATATAAAGGATGTGTCTCTTGTAGTACAATTGACCGCAGACTGCAAAAGCATTGACGTGTCTACTGCATTGTTGTGTTCAGAATCAAGTATACATTGAAGGCAGTGGTGACTGTAAGTCATTGGTAGCATACCTGCAAAATCTAGCAGGCTACAGTTATCCACAGATTCTTAATGTGACATTGTAGGTCCGTAAAAACAATGCTTTCTGAGATTAAAAAAATGCTGAAAAATCATAACACATAGAATCTGTAGAAGGCGAAGCAGTCAATATTTGTAATATTGACACTATGTCAGAATTGGGAAAGACAGAAATACAAGTTAGCTTTCAGAATGAAGGAAGCTAGGGGAAGTTTTTGTAGAACAAAGTACATGCCTACTTCCTGGGGTCCTACTTTCTAAGAGGCCAAAGAAGTTAGTCTTCTCCAAAATGTCTGAGTCATGCCTAGGTGCCTTCTCTACTCTGAAGCTGCTTATTCCAGCACAAGTCTTTCGCTCTAATTAGTAAAGCACAAAAATAAAAATGGTATTTGCATCCTGCTAGTGTCTGTTTGATCACTTCCAAAGTTCCCTCAAAACTCATTGGGGACAGGATCCCTTCGCAAAATGTTTGCCTATGGGGAAATGGAGCCTTCACAGAGATCTGCCAATTTGAGCTTCAAAGACTTGCATAGACTGCATCTGAAACTCATCTCATTTTAACTGGCAAGTTTCCTATGACCCGGGCAACTTTGCTGGAAACATTATGTCTAACAGCAAGTTTCCTTTAGTTCAAAAGTCCCTCATTTGCATGTAATTATATATTTGGGTCTTGTGGTGACTGCTGATTCACTCATGCTAATGACTGCTTGGCTCTGGCAGTCAGTTTGCTTGCACGCATTCACATGCTGCTCAGTTAAACCTGAAAGTGGAAGGGTGGAGCTTGGTCATGATTGAGGTTTAGTTCATTTCTACTTTCGGTGATGGCTAGTCCCAAAGAACCTTGTGTATTCTGGTCATTTACTGATATGGTCCCCTGAACCCCATCATTTAAAAAGATTGTAATCATTAGCAGAGAAGTTCCACTTGGATTTGTCTCAGCTGGATGAGATTGCAGATATGTTGCCTTCTATGTTAATCCAATCATGAGAACATTTCGATCAAAATATTTGTGGTGAATTTAGCAATTAAACTGATGTGGAAATCAAAATAGCTCTGCTGTCTTTAGAATGTTGACATATATCAATGACCCTTGTGTAACCAGTTGCACAAGTGTATTTTGAGCAGTTTTTTTCCCTCAGTTGAGCATTACGAAAAAGTTTGGAAGTTGCATTCCTTCAAGGAATGCACTTGCCCTGTGGAGAATGTGAAACTATTCAGAATGAGTGCCAATGTGCTTTCTGCATTTATTCTAATCTACTTTTGACAGATAATTTACTTAAGTCTCAATTTTATGTCAGCATAGAAACAAACTGAGTGATGGTTATGTTTTGGCTGGGAGGAGGAGGCCAGCTGAGTTGGCTCGACTGGAAGCTGGCTGTGTTTTGCTTGATGCGTGAATGTGGTTTGGAACCTGTTGAGGGAAAGAGAGTGGGGAAGGAATGGAAATTGCTGGGAGGGAGTCGTGTGGGTCCGGTAATGGCGGACAAGATAAGAGGCGGGGTTGAGGGAAAGAAAGTGGAGAAGGAGAGGGATAGAGACTTGGGACCAGAGGTAGGCAGCTGGGGAGAGGTGGATTATTGTGAAGGGAGAAATAAAGGGAATGAGGAGGTAGTGAGGGGTCGGATGAATAAAAACCAAGACAAAGGGAATAAAAGAATAAGAAATGATAGTGGAAAAAGCTCTGAAAGTGAGGAAGATGAACAAGCTCAGAGAGGAGGTGTTGTCATAATTAGGTTTAATGAGAAGGCTCAGGGACATATGAAGAAAATTAACCCGTTTGTGCTAACAACAACTCTGACAAATAAGGTAGGGGAAATAGTATTTGCAAAAGTACTTAATGATGGCAACTTATTGGTAAGATGTGCGAATGAGGAACAACTTGAGAAAGCACTCAAGCTAAAAGAGATAGGAAAATGCAAGGTGGAATACACTGGGAGGGTGGGAGCACAAAACAGTGGTTGTAAAGGAGTGATCATGGGGATACCAATGAGTATAAATATGGAGGAGATAAAGAGGAATATCAAAGGAGGGAAAGTAATGAATGTTCAAAGACTGAAAACAACAAAGGAGGGAGTGAAAAAGGAAAGTGAATCAGTATTGATTGAATTTGAAGAAGAAAGAGTGCCAAGGAAGGTGTTCCTGGGTTTCATGAGTTACCCAGTAAGGGTGTATGTGCCAAAGCCACTGAGGTGCTATAATTGTCAAAGGTTTGGACACGTGGCTAAAAACTGTAAAAGGCAGAGGAGATGTGCTAGATGTGGGGGTGATCATGAATAATGGAAAGTGCGGAACAGGAGTTCAACCAAAATGCTGCGATTGTGGAGGAGCTCATAATGTTGCATATAGTGGGTGTGAGGTTGTCAGACGGGAGACTAAAATTCAAGAACTAAGAGTGAAAAGAAAGATCACTTATGCAGAAGCTGTAAGAATGTCAAGAGAACAGAATAATGCTCCTAATGAACAGGGAGCAATAGGGACACAAGAGATGCAACAAAGAACAAATGACAGGATTTATGTAGACAACAAGGCTCTAGTAACATTCATTGCAGGAGTGTTTAATAGTGCGGCTGAGGTAAAGTCAAAAAGTGACAAAATTCAGCTGGTGGTAAAAGCAGCAGTAAACCATTTAGGGTTAGTAGGACTGACATGGGAGGAAGTGAGGGAGAACCTCAGTAATCAGTCAAGCCAGGAAGTGTCATGTGTTGGTTAATACTAATTATGGTGATTCTTTTACAATGGAATGCAAGAAGCTTACTGGCCAATAGCCAGGAATTCAAGCACTTTATTAAAGAAATGGTTGTAAAACCGGAAGTAGCGTGTATGCAGGAAACTTGGTTGAAACCAACTTTAGACTTTGTGGTATGTGGGTATACAATGATAAGGAAAGATAGAAATCTAGGGGGAGGAGGGGGTTGTGTTATGTTAATCAAGCAAGGTATACCATATAGGGTACTGGAAAAAGGAGGTGATCAGGAATACATAGTGGTGGAAGTGTGGGAGAGAGGGGAGGGAGTGGTTATAATTAACTACTACAATCCATGTAAAAGGTTGGATTTGGACGGCCTATTAAAGATACAAGGACAAAACAGACATAAAGTAGTGTGGTATGCAGATTTCAATGCTCATAGCACAGTATGGGGGGATCAGATTACAGATCCAAATGGAAAGGTAATTGAAGATTTGATGGAAGAAAGGGATTTGGTGTGTATGAATGATGGTAGTGGCACAAGGATAGATATAACAACAGGAACTGAGTCAGTGTTAGATATTACGTTAGTGTCTAATACCTTGGCTGGCATTAGTAACTGGGGAGTTTGGACTGCTTCAACAGTAGGCAGTGATCACTACCCAGTTTTGTGTTCAGTGGGTGAAAGAGTTGAAGTAAGACCAGGTAGCGGAACCCCAAAGTGGGTGTTTGAAAAAGCTGATTGGGGTAAGTTCCAGAAGTTGAGTGAAGAAGGGTTGACAAAGGTTGATATTTCTGGAAATGTAGATGAATTAAACAGTCATGTGACTTCAGCAGTTATCATGGCAGCAGAAGGATCTATACCTAGGAGTAAAAATAGGATGAATAGAAAACTGGTACAATGGTGGACAGAGGAATGTTGTCAGGCTGTAAAAAACAGAAATAGAGCATTCAGGCTAGTTAAAAGAACCCATAATATGCAGCATTTGGTTCAATATAAGAAAGCACAGGCAGTGGTGAGAAGAACTATACGTCAAGCTAAAAGGGCAAGTTGGAGGAGTTTTTGCAACAAGGTAGGAAGAACAACACCTGTGGGAGAGATATGGGGAATGATTAAGAGGATGGGAGGAGATAGAAGGGAATGGGAATATCCAGTAATGATATCTGAGGAGGAAATTGCAGTCTCCAGTAGGGATAAGGCTGAAGTCATGGCCAAGTCATTTGTACTTATACACAGTTCAGAAAATTTGTCTGAAGAAGGGAGAAGAAGAAGGGAAAGAATAATGAGCCAACACCCAGGTGTGTTAAGCAGGAGGGAAGGAACAGATGATATAATTGATGATCCATTTACATTAGCAGAAATGGTGAGAGCAATAAAGAGATGAAGACCAACCTCCCCAGGGAAAGATCTGATATGCTCTGTGATGCTAAAAAATCTAGGAGAAGGAACGCTCTTGAAGTTGCTGCATTTTTATAACAGAGTGTGGGAGGAGGGAAGATTATCAAGTGCATGGAAAGAAGCAGTAGTAATTCCAATAAGGAAGCCTGGCAAGGATCTGTCAAAACCTACTAGCTACAGACCAATTGCATTAACATCAAGTATATGTAAGATAATGGAAAGGATGATAACAGAAAGGTTATCATATGAGCTTGAGAAAAGGGGAATGCTGGCAAGTTATCAGAGTGGTTTTAGAAAGGGAAGGAATTCCATGGACTCAGTGATTATGTTAGAGACTGAAATAAGGAAGGCCCAGGCAAATAGAGAGTCAGTAGTGGCAGTGTTCTTTGACATTGAAAAAGCCTATGATATGATGTGGAAGGAAGGATTATTAATTAAACTGCACAAGATGGGGGTTGGTGGGAGAGTTTTTAATTGGATTAAAGATTTTTTGTTTGGTAGAAAAATTCAAATTCGGATTGGATCAGAATTATCAAAACAGTACATAGTGGAAAATGGCACACCTCAAGGTAGTGTGATTAGCCCGTTACTTTTCATCATTATGATCAATGATGTCTTCACAAAGGTACCAGTGGATATAGGTAGGTCACTGTTTACGGATGATGGGGCCTTGTGGAAAAGAGGCAGGAACATGGACCATGTAATCAGGAAACTACAAGAAGCAATTGATGAAGTGGTGGAGTGGGGTTATGATTGGGGATGTAGATTTTCAGTAGACAAAACTCAAATTGTATTTTTTACCAGGAAAAGGGTTGAGGTAGGGAAGAAGTTAAGGATGTATGGGGTTGAATTAGAAAGGGTTACATCATTTAAATTTCTGGGAGTTATATTTGATTCATGATTAACATGGGCAGACCATATCAGGAAAGTTGAGGAGAAATGTAAAAAAGTAATAAATGTGATGAGATGTTTGGCTGGTAGGGAATGGGGAGCAAGTTGTTCAGCTTTGAAGAGAATGTATGTGGCTTTAGTAAGATCTGTGTTGGATTATGGAAATATAGTATATGGATCAGCAACTAGGTCTCTTATAAGGAAACTGGATGTGATTGAGGCTCAGGTCTTGAGAGTGTGCAGTGGGGCTTTTAAAACATCACCAGTGTCAGCCCTACAGGTAGAAATGGGAATAATGCCTTTGGAACTAAGAAGGATGCAACTGATGGCAAACTACTGGGTTAACTTGCAGGGGCACAATGATTCTCACCCTACTAAAGGAGTGTTGCAGGAGTGCTGGGAAAATGGGAGGTTTCAGAGGGATACCTTTAGTCGGGTAGGGAATGATATCGCAAAAGAATATGGAGTATTTGATCTGAGGATAAGTCCTTCAGTAGTTTATCCAGTTGTAGCTCCATGGAAGCTTGTATGGCCTGACATAGACTGGAATTTGTTAGAGGTAAAAAGGAAAGAAAGATATAAAACAGATTTGGTAAATGCATTTAACTGTCATGTGATGGAAAAGTATAGTGATTATACTCACATTTATGCGGATGGTGCGAAGGAACCTGAAACAGGAGTGACAGGGTTTGGGGTGGTAATACCAGCAAAAGAAATTGGAATCAGCAGAAGAACATCTAATAAGTTAGGGGTGTTTACAGTGGAGATGCTGGCAGTGTTGGTTGCGTTGCAATGGGTGCAGAAAGCCAGACAAGCCAAAGCATTGATATGTTCAGATTCATCCTCAGTTCTAGCAAGTTTAAGGTCTTTTCACACAAACAGTCGGCAAGATGTACTTTATGAAGTCCTTCAGTTAGTTACAAGAATTGCAAATCAGGGAGGTCAGGTAAAATTTCTATGGGTTCCAGCACATGTAGGGGTGAAGGGGAATGAGAGGGTGGATGAGTTGGCAAAGAGGGCGTTAAAGAAAGAAAATGTGGAAATGCACATTAGTATCAGTAAAGCAGAGGTTAAGTGTGTAATCTAGGAAAAAGTCAACCGAATGTGGCAAGAAAGGTGGGACAGGGAGGGGAAAGGGAGGCATTTATATCAAATACAAAAGAGTGTTGCAGTTACTAGGGTAGGTAATGGAAACAGAAGAGAGGAAATTGTGTGGACTAGGTTAAGGCTGGGGCATTGTGCATTAAACAAAACATTGAAAATGATAGGGAAACACCAGACAGGATTGTGTGAGGAATGTCAGGAAGAGGAGTCAGTAGAACATGTAGTTTTGTGTTGCAGGAAGTATGGGATACAGAGAGAGATGATGAGAAATTAATTAAGGGAGTTGGGGATGCAGGAATTCACATTAAAAGGGTTGCTGGGCATGGGTGAGAGAGCACAAGTCCGGGTATTTTTAGTGTTTTTAAGGGGTACAGGGGTTTTTTATAGACTATAACGAATAAACAGGAATAGGATACTAGGATGGTCAAAGATGGGAGGGTGAAGTGTAGGTTTGTGTGTGTGTGTGTGTGTGTGTGCGCACGAGCGCGATTGGGTGAAGGGATCTAGAATGTATGTCTAGTGCACATTTTGGAGCAGAGGGTGGCGGTAATGCACCATTAAGCTGGATGCCAACCGCCGTAAAACAAGATACAGACAGACAGACAGAGTGATGGTTATCAGCCTCCGAAGAGAACTCGAGGTTATTTTGAAGATATCAGGAGGAGGCTGTGTTTCCTCAAAATACAAGAAGTAGAATTGCGCTTTTTGTTACTAGCACATAACAGGTATGAAATTGTGGGTCACTATTTGTTGGTTACTAACAAAACATAATTTTACTATTATCAGTGGTCCTGAATGCCATTGGGAAGAACAACTGACTGTTAATAAAGTATTTGTGTCCGTTTAGCACTCATGACTATAGGGAATATGGGGAGCTAGGAAGGGAGTTGAGAAAAAGGACCGCAAAGGTAGTAATCTTGGGATTACTGCCTGTGCCACGCGACAGTGAGTGTAGGAATGCGATGAGGTGGAGGATAAATGCGTGGCTGAGGGATTGGAGCAGGGGGCAGGGATTCAAGTTTTTGGATCATTGGGACCTCTTTTGGCGCAGGCGTGACCTGTACAAAAAGGACGGGTTGCACTTGAATCCTAGGGGGACCAATATCCTGGCAGGGAGATTAGCGGGGGCTACTGAGGTGACTTTAAACTAGAATGGTTGGGGGGTGGGAATCAAATTAAAGAGGCTAGGTGTGAGGAGGTTAGTTCACTACAGGGAGATGGGAACCAGTGCAGAGAGACAGAGGGGTGTAAAGTGAGGGTAGAAACAAAAAGTACTATGGAGAAAAGTAAAAGTGGCAGGCCGACAAATCCAGGGCAAGCATTAAAAAGGGCCACTTTTCAGCATAATTGTATAAGGGCTAAGAGAGTTGTAAAAGAGCGCCTGAAGGCTTTGTGTGTCAATGCAAGGAGCATTCGTAATAAGGTGGATGAATTGAAAGTACAGATTGTTATTAATGATTATGATATAGTTGGGATCACAGAGACATGGCTCCAGGGTGACCAGGGATGGGAGCTCAACGTTCAGGGATATTCAATATTCAGGAGGGATAGACATGAAGGAAGGGGAGGCGGGGTGGCGTTGCTGGTTAAAGAAGAGATTAACGCAATAGAAAGGAAGGACATAAGCCGGGAAGATGTGGAATCGATATGGGTGGAGCTGCGTAACACTAAGGGGCAGAAGACGCTGGTGGGAGTTGTGTACAGGCCACCTAACAGTAGTAGTGAGGTCGGAGATGGTATTAAACAGGAAATTAGAAATGTGTGCAATAAAGGAACAGCAGTTATAATGGGTGACTTCAATCTACATGTAGATTGGGTGAACCAAATTGGTAAAGGTGCTGAGGAAGAGGATTTCTTGGAATGTATGCGGGATGGTTTTTTGAACCAACATGTCGAGGAACCAACTAGAGAGCAGGCTATTCTGGACTGGGTTTTGAGCAATGAGGAAGGGTTAATTAGCAATCTTGTCATGAGAGGCCCCTTGGGTAAGAGTGACCATAATATGGTGGAATTCTTCATTAGGATGGAGAGTGACATAGTTAATTCAGAAACAAAGGTTCTGAACTTAAAGAGGGGTAACTTTGAAGGTATGAGACGTGAATTAGCTAAGATAGACTGGCAAATGACACTTAAAGTATTGATGGTGGATATGCAATGGCAAGCATTTAAAGGTTGCATGGATGAACTACAACAATTGTTCATCCCAGTTTGGCAAAAGAATAAATCAAGAAAGGTAGTGCACCCATGGCTGACAAGAGAAATTAGGGATAGTATCAATTCCAAAGAAGAAGCATACAAATTAGCCAGAGAAAGTGGCTCACCTGAGGACTGGGAGAAATTCGGAGTTCAGCAGAGGAGGACAAAGGGCTTAATTAGGAAGGGGAAAAAAGATTATGAGAGAAAACTGGCAGGAAACATAAAAACGGACTGTAAAAGCTTTTATAGATATGTAAAAAGGAAAAGACTGGTAAAGACAAATGTAGGTCCCCTGCAGACAGAAACAGGTGAATTGATTATGGGGAGCAAGGACATGGCAGACCAATTGAATAATTACTTTGTTTCTGTCTTCACTAAGGAGGACATAAGTAATCTTCCAGAAATAGTAGGGGACCGAGGGTCCAGTGAGATGGAGGAACTGAGTGAAATACATGTTAGTAGGGAAGTGGTGTTAGGTAAATTGAAGGGATTGAAGGCAGATAAATCCCCAGGGCCAGATGGTCTGCATCCCAGGGTGCTTAAGGAAGTAGCCCAAGAAATAGTGGATGCATTAGTGATAATTTTTCAAAACTCGTTAGATTCTGGACTAGTTCCTGAGGATTGGAGGGTGGCTAATGTAACTCCACTTTTTAAAAAAGGAGGGAGAGAGAAACTGGGGAATTATAGACCGGTTAGCCTAATGTCAGTGGTGGGGAAACTGCTGGAGTCAGTTATCAAAGATGTGATAACAGCACATTTGGAAAGCGGTGAAATGATCGGACAAAGTCAGCATGGATTTGTGAAAGGAAAATAATGTCTGACGAATCTCATAGAATTTTTTGAGGATGTAACTAGTAGAGTGGATAGGGGAGAACCAGTGGATGTGGTATATTTGGATTTTCAGAAGGCTTTTGACAAGGTCCCACACAGGAGATTAGTGTGGAAACTTAAAGCACACGGTATTGGGGGTAAGGTATTGATGTGGATGGAGAGTTGGTTAGCAGACAGGAAGTAAAGAGTGGGAATAAACGGGACCTTTTCAGAATGGCAGGCGGTGACTAGTGGGGTACCGTAAGGCTCAGTGCTGGGACCCCAGTTGTTTACAATATATATTAATGACTTGGATGAGGGAATTAAATGCAACATCTCCAAGTTTGCGGATGACACGAAGCTGGGTGGCAGTGTTAGCTGTGAGGAGGATGCTAAGAGGATGCAGGCTGACTTGGATAGGTTGGGTGAGTGGGCAAATTTATGGCAGATGCAATTTAATGTGGATAAATGTGAAGTTATCCACTTTGGTGGCAAAAATAGGAAAACAGATTATTATCTGAATGGTGGCCGATTAGGAAAAGGGGAGGTGCAATGAGACCTGGATGTCATTATACACCAGTCATTGAAAGTGGGCATGCAGGTACAGCAGGCGGTGAAAAAGGCGAATGGTATGCTGGCATTTATAGCAAGAGGATTTGAGTACAGGAGCAGGGAGGTACTACTGCAGCTGTACAAGGCCTTGGTGAGACCACACCTGGAGTATTGTGTGCAGTTTTGGTCCCCTAATCTGAGGAAAGACATCCTTGCCATAGAGGGAGTACAAAGAAGGTTCACCAGATTGATTCCTGGGATGGCAGGACTTTCATATGAAGAAAGACTGGATGAACTGGGCTTGTACTCGTTGGAATTTAGAAGATTGAGGGGGGATCTGATTGAAACGTATAAGATCCTAAAGGGATTGGACAGGCTAGATGCAGGAAGATTGTTCCCGATGTTGGGGAAGTCCAGAAGGAGGGGCCACAGTTTGAGGATAGAGGGGAAGCCTTTTAAGACCGAGATTAGGAAAAACTTCTTCACACAGAGAGTGGTGAATCTGTGGAATTCTCTGCCACAGGAAACAGTTGAGGCCAGTTCATTGGCTATATTTAAGAGGGAGTTAGATATGGCCCTTGTGGCTATGGGGGTCAGGGGGTGTAGGGGGAAGGCTGGGGCGGGGTTCTGAGTTGGATGATCAGCCATGATCATAATAAATGGCGGTGCAGGCTCGAAGGGCCGAATGGCCTACTCCTGCACCTATTTTCTATGTTTCTATGTTTCTGTGTTTCTATGACCAAAAATTAATGCTTGACGCCTACATCTCCTATTTAAAAGTATGGAATAATATTGGTTCTTTGGTACTTGGTGTAATTTAAACTTGTCTATGGACTCTAGAGCAAAAAGTCATAGTTTTGGCAAGTAGGCTCAATTTCACTCATCCTCCAGACAGTGACATATTTCAGGACAGCTGAAGGATTGAGTGAGAGAGCATAAGTCCTTAAAAGTTATGATTGTTGTTTTCAATGAAGGTGTTCTGGTAGTCCTTCTCCTTCAACCACACATTTCTAAGCAAGATAACCACAACAAATTAATCCTTTTGTCTTGTTAACATGTACACGGTGGCCATTAAAGAAGCATCATAGTTAATTCTCAAAGAGTTTCCCCAACAAATGTTGATAACAATATTGGCAGTTTTGACAAAATGTTTCAGAAAATCACCAGAATGTGTCCCATAAGATCTCGGTAGAAAATGTAGTTAAAAGGATGTATAGGAAAAATAACCCATATTCTGTCCCATGACTAAACATGTGATATTGCAATAATTCTATGTAACTTGCTTCTGAAATTTAGTTCCATTTATATCAATCATGCTTGTTGACTTTAAAGATTTGGTATATGTTCTATATATCCCATTCCAATAGATTTGAGTGTATTTCACCCAAGCTTAACATGGACTGATTAGAGTGGAAAAATTATGCATGATCCTTAAGAAAAAAATTGAACATTCTGGAATTTAACTTTATTTGGCATCTCACCTTATTTTAAGTGGGCTGTAAAGTATATTAACATATCTCACAAGCTATAGAGCTGTCAAAGGAAATTAACCCCACTGTGATTTTTGGCATCTTGTTCATCCTGAATGATAATGAATAAAAGTTTTCTTTTCTCTAAGCATACATAATCTGTTTTTATGGAGTCATATCCAAGATTCCTGGCTTGATATCAAAGGTTTAGAGCTGATGCATTTTGTGATCATTCTTCTGCAGGGTAGATAGATAAGGTAGCATTCTGTTCTGTTGGCCAGGAACTCATTAACTTGACTAATGTCTTGTCCATGGTAGCAATAGAAAATGAAGTTGTCAGGAATGATTTCGGGTGGGATGGGGAGTTAAATTTGTCTTGTGGCAAAGAACTTTATGAATTTGGAGAGCTCAATTAAATGACAAATGTGCTTATTTTCTAAATGCCAAATTTCTGTCAGTGTGGATGCCAGCATGCATCACAACAATTTGTGATTGTGGACGAGTGTGCTGCAACTAATCCGTGTACTTCCTAATTTGTGGAAGATAATAATTTTGTAGGATTCTATTAGGCATCAGATAGGCTGCAATGACATGCAGGGGAAATTCAGAATTAATTTAAAAAAATACTAATCAAATTTTAATGATTTAGCATGGGCATAATAGCACACAACATTAATGCAATCAATTGCACTACAAGAGACACTGGAGTTTTGTTTGAGTCAAGGCAGAAATTTTGAATTTTCTATCAAACAAACACATGGGTTATGAGCTGCATATCAGCCTGGTACATATAGCTTTTAAATTCAATCTCAGCCATGAATTATTATGTTTGAACCTCTCTTAACTTTGTACAGTGACAAGTAATACATTCTAGCTTGTTCTTGGGAAAAACAATGAGGGGCCATTTATCACTTCCATCTCCAATGATTTTGCCTGACCAATTGTTTTACTTTAAGGAAATATATTAGCCAATGAGAACAGGAATATCAGGTATATGTTATCTGTGCCCTGTATCAATTTAGTGCAGTATATTTTATGGACTCAACAGCTGAATATGGTGACTATGTTGTCCTGCATTGTCCTAGCACGGGGTTATCCGAGTTGTGCATCAGGCAGCATGGTAGCATAGTGATTGGCATAGCACTTTACAGCATCTGCTGTAAGGGTGGGGTTCAATTCCTGCCACTGTCTCTAAGGAGCTTGTTAATTCTCCCCATGACCATGTGTGATACCTCTGGGTTTCCCAGTTTCCACCCACATTCTAAAGACATGTGATTTACGGTCAGTAAGTTGTGTACATGCTATATTGGCACTGGAAACATAGTGAGACTTGCAAGCTGCTCCCAGCATATCTCAGACTGTGCTGGACAATGTTGCAAACAGCACACTTCACTGTATGTTTCAATATTTTGATGTACTGTGACAAATAAAGCTAATATTTTAAAAAAGTAATATTAAAACATAAGAGCATGAAAATAGGAGGAGAGCAGACTATTACAATGCAATTAAAAAAAATATCAATCCATACTAATGGAGAACCCAGGCAGCTTCAGCAATTAAGTCTTTATAATGGTATCTCTCAGAGATCATCATAATTTGGCCATGTAGTAATAAGGCACAACAGTTCTTCTAAATGAGACAAAACAACAAAAGTATCACGTATCAGTGGGAGAGCTAAGCTTCCTTGTTGTCTGAAGTTTCACTGATTTCAACCAGAAAACATGTGAGTTATTTAATGAAACTTGTATATATGTAATACTATCATCAAAATTACCCCCGCTGTGCCACTGTGGAGTTGATTTTTTTAGTCCTCATTAAGAAACATTAAATAATCTGTCTCGACACAATTAGTGTACATAGGTGTAAGGACGTTGAGACCACCACACCCATCTGACACAACCACGGATTCGGCATCGCAGCAGATAAAGCAATTACACTAGTGAATGTGCACGTATCAGCTAATTATTATTTCATTATGGCAGTATTTAGCTCCCTTTTCGTTGTGTTGCTTGTCAAGACTTGAGCAAAGCACAGCAAAATTTTGCTGCCTGCTTGCATTCGACCATCCCTGGGAAAGTGGACCGTTGAGTCAACTGACTCTGAAGACTAGCAGTATTCGTTTTATATTTAATTATTCCTTTTAGCTACATTGTTGGCTTCATTTTCCATTTGAGAGTTTTAGTTAACAGCCCTGTTTGGTCTGGTGTTTATTGTTTTATTTTCCCTCTAACTCTGTTCGTCTATGAACTATCGACCTGCTTCTGTGTCTCTCGCTCTACACTTGGGCCATATACAAGCATAGTGATACCGTCACCACGATTTTGTTTGGGAAAAATAAGGCAAATATAGAAAAAGACCAATCTCTTTAAATTTGACTAATATACAGTAAGCTAAAAAACTATTGTACACATCTTGGATATCGGTATGGATTTTACCATTATCTTTAATGTTGAAAATCAAGATGCAATAGAAGGATAGAACTAGATGTTGATTTGAACTTGTGTCACAGAGTTATCGAGTTATACTGCATGGAAAAAGGCCCAACTCATTCATACCGACATTGATACCTTCCTGAGCTAGTTCCATTTGCTAGAATTTAGCCCATTTTTCTCAAAATCTTTCCTATTTTGAACCTACCCAAATATATTTTAAATATTGTTATTGTACCTGCCTCTATCAATTTTTCTGTCAGCTTATTCTGTTTGCTCACCAATCTCTGTGTAAAAAATTTAGTCCTCAGGTTCCTTTTAAATCTTGCTCTTCACACTTTAAATCTATGCCCTCTTGTTTTAGACTCCCCTGGTAAAAAAAAGACTATATTAACCACTATAATATTATTTCTCAGCCTCCTGCACACCAGGGAAACAGCCCCAGTCTCTCCTGTCTCCTTTCATAGCTCAAGCCCTGCAGTCCAGGCAATATTTTTGTGAATATTTGGTGCACCATCTCTAGCTAGTCACATGACTCCAATAGCTGGTTGACAAGAAGTGTACAAAATATTTCAGTTATTGTCCTATCAATGTACCATACAATTGTAACATGCTCTCCTAGCTCTTTCTCTCATTGCCCTCTCCAATAAAGGCAATCGTACCATACATCACCTCTATCATTGTGAATCTAATTTCAGTGAATGATTAGCCTGCTTTGTGCAGTAAATTGAATAAATTTTTACTTGAAATATCAAGGTAGAGTGATAACATTGACTGGAGTTGGGAATGTGGGTTTTGAGAACAATTATATCTGCTGCTATTTGATAAATGATAAACCACAGTCATCAATGGTGCCATGGCTGGAGGAAGTAATCCATATGAGAAAGGTCAGGAGGCCAAGGAAACTGCTGAGTTAATGGAAAAGCAAATCGGAGAAGTCACGAGGTAAAGCAAACCTAGAACAATTTGAAAGGAATCTCAGAAAGCTATAAACACAGCTTTGATAGGATGCCATATGTTAGTGATTTGTATGAAATTTTATGATGACTAAAGACTAAAGAAAGGAGTTGTAATGAAAATGCTGAAAACCTTGTTGCATGTCAGAGATTAGATCAGAACTAACAAAGTTAAATATACATGCAAAAAATAGTAATAGAAAGATAATCAGATAGTAACCGAAGTCTGACACAAAAAGCAGAGGAATTGACAGTGAGATTAAAGAGATGCAACAAGGCAGCACTGAGTTGAAATACATATACCTCAAAGAGAGCATGGGAAATATTATTATTAGCAGCAATACAGCTACAGGAACCTTTGACACAGAAAAATGTCCTAAGGCAATTTCATTAGCATACTTAAAGAATTGATTGTCATTACAAAGAGGGAGATATCAGGGGAACAGGTCTTACAAGTTGGTCAAAGGAACTAGTAATAAGGACTATTTTAGAACAGGATAAAATAATGGAAAGCCGAGTTTAGGGTTGTGAAGGCAGTGCTGCTGATGATGGACTAAGGAATAGGAGATGCGGAATAGGGGTGAAGAGCTGTTGAGCTGGAGAGTAAGTCAGAATCAGGTTTAAATTATCACCAGCATGTGTCGTGAAAATTGTTAACTTAGCAGCAGCAGTTCAATGCAATACATAATCTAGAACAAGAAAAAAATAAATGACTAAATTAATTACAGTGTATGTATAATGAATAGATTAAAAATCATGCAAAAACAGAAATAATATATATTAAAAAAGTGAGGCTGTGTTCACGGGATCAATGTTCATTTAGGAATTGGATGGCTGAGGGAAGAAGCTGTTTCTGAATCGCTGGGTGTGTGGCTTCAGGCTTTTGTATCTCCTACCTGATGCTAACAGTGAGAAAAAGGTATGTCCTGGGTGCTGGAGGTCCTTAATAACGGATGCTGCCTTTCTGAGACACTGTTCCTTGAAGATGCCTTGGGTACTTTGTAGGCTAGTCCCCAAGATGGAGCCGACTAAATATGCAACCCTCTGCAGCTTCTTTCAGTCCTGTGCAGTAGTCCCCCTATACCAGAGAGTGATGCAGCCTGTCAGAATACTCTCCATGGTGCATCTATAGAAGTTTTTGAGGGTTTTTGTTGACATGCCAAATCTCTTCAAACTCCTAATGAAGTTTAGATGCTGTCTTGCCTTCTTTGTAGCTGTATCGATATGTTGGGACCAGGTTAGATCCTCAGAGATCTTGACACCCAGGAACTTGAAACTGCTCACTCTCTCCACTTCTGATCCCTCTATGAGGATTGGTATGTGTTCCTTCGTCTTGCCCTTCCTGAAGTCCACAATCAGCTCTTTCGTCTTACTGACGTTGAGTGCAAGGATGTCGCTGCAACATCACTGCACTAGTTGGTATATCTCGCTCCTGTATGCCCTCTCATTTCCATCTGAGGTTCTACCAACAGTGGTTGTATCATCAGCACATTTATAGATGGTATTTCAGCTATGCCTAGCCACACAGTCATGGGTATAAAGAAAATAGAGCGATGAGCTAAGAATACACTATAAGGCGCACCAGTGTTGATTGTCAGTGAGGAGGAGATATTATCACCAATCTGCACAGATTGTGGTCTTCCAGTTAGAAAGTCGAGGATCTAATTGCAGAGGGAGGTACAGAGGTCCAGGTTTTGTAACTTCTCAATCAAAATTGTGGGAATGATAGTGTTAAGTGCTGAGCTGTAAGTCGATGAACAGCATCCTGACGTAGATGTTTGTATTATCCAGGTGGTCTGAGGCTGTGTGAAGAGCCAATGAGCTTGTGTTGGTCTATTGTGGCAATAGACAAACTGAAGTGGGTCCATGTCCTTGCTGAGGCAGGAGTTCAGCATAGTTATGACCAACCTCTCAAAGCATTTCATCACTGTAGATGTGAGTGCTACTGGATGATAGTCATTAAGGCAGCTCACATTATTCTTCTTAGGCACTGGTATAGTTGTTGCCTTTTTGAAGCAAGTGTGAACTTCCGCCCGTAGCAGTGAGAGGTTGAAACTGTCCTTGAATACTTCCAGCAGTTGGTTGGCACAAGTTTTCAGAGCCTTGCCAGGTACTCCATCAGGACATTCCACTTTGTGAGGGTCCACCCTCTTTAAAGACAGCCTAACATTGGTCTCCGAAAGAGAGATCACAGGGTCACTGGGTGCAGCAGGGATCTTCACAGCTGTGGTTATATTCTTCCTTTCAGAGCAGGCATAGGAGGCACTGAGTTCATCTGGTAGTGAAACGTCACTGCCATTCTTGTTATTGGGTTTCACTTTGTAGGAAGTAATGTCTTGCAAACCCTGCCAGTGTTGTTGTACATCCGATGTCGTCTCCAACCTCGTTCGAAATTGTCTCTTCACCCTTGAAAGAGCCCTCCGCAAGTGAAGGAGTGGAAGCAGGAGGATCTCATATGGAAACTTTTGAATGGCTGTAGTGCTGAAGATGGTATAAATAAAGATAAGGTCACAAGGAGATTTAAACTTCAGACCAAAGAATTAAATAAACTTAAATAAAGCCACTTCACCTTTGAATATCTACTGGCTCTTTTGAAGACTGAGCTAGTTGATCCCTGATCTTTCCCCACATCTCTGAAAAATATATAAATAAGTAATTTATACTTAAGCATGATTGAATCTAAATCCATAACCATATTAGGCAGTGCGTATTTGTTGCTTAAACAAAAAAGCCACCTCTTGCTCTTTTGCCCGGTAATTTAAGCTTGTGACTCCAAGAAAACATTAGCTGGAAAATTAGTGGCATAACATAACCTGCTTGTTATCTATAGCTTTAGATCTGGCATAATTTCAGACATAATATGTAGACAGGCTGATTAGTGGGGAGACCATACTGGACTAATATGAGGCAATGAATCTGATCAGGTGACAGATCTTTTGTTAGGCAAGCATTTTGGAGACAGTGACCACAACTCCCATATTTACCATAGCCTTGCATAGGAGCAGATGGAATGGGAAAATATTTAATTGGGGAAGGGCTACTTATAATGCTATTAGGCAGGAACTTGGCAGTGTAAACTGAGAACAGGTGTTCCCAGGGAAATCTACAATGGACATGCGGAGGTTTTTTTAGGGACACTTTGCAAGGAGTTCTGGACACACTTTCCCACTGAGGCAAGGAAAGAATGGTAGGATGAAGGAACCATTGTTGACAAGTGAAGTGGAGCATTTAATGATAAGGGAAAAGGAAGCATAAGATGATAGGAGATATAGATAAAGTGAATATGTTTCTAAGATGAAAATGGCTAATACAAGAGGGTAATGATTGTAAGATATGGATCTATTTCTTTTAGAGGAATGACAAGCTCCCCCAGCACTACGTATCAAGCTGTTGTCTATGCATGCACATTGTTCTCTCTCTCTCATTGCAATGTGAATACTCCAGTTAAACACATCTCTGGTGTGCATGCTTTTATTGAATTGGTATGTAGTTGTGCACCGACACGACAAATTGGTGACACGTACGAACCTGAATGTCAGAAAATATCATCAACTGCACCGACAGTTATGGGATGAAACAGCGAGCGTTAAACAGCATGAGAAAGCCATCAAAGACATTAACAAAGGCATAGGACACAGTGAAAGATACATTGAATTTAAAGTGAAAATATTGTGGCAATGGCTGCAGTTGGGGAAGTTGACAAATTTGATAGCACTAATGAAGGTTGAGAGTCATATACCAAGAGTGTGGAATTGTATTGTAATGCAAACAATGTGGAGGAGCAAAAGAAAGCCCCTACACATCTTAGCTTAATGGGTGCAAGGGCGTACAGTCTCTTACACAACTTAGCAACCCCTGAAAAGGCAACAAGCAAGACGTTCGATAAAATTGTTCCAATTTTACAGAATCACTTGAGCCCTAAGCCACTGATAATAGCTGAAGGATTTAGGTTTTACAAAAGGAACCAGTCAAAAGACGAAAGCCTTTCTGAATACATTCTAGAACTGTGAAAACTTTCCTAGTGCTGTGACATTAGAAATAGACTTCCTGATGCATTAATGAACAGGCTTGTATGTGGCTTGCATAGTCAAAGCACTTCAAAGAAGCTAATGCCAAAAAGAGACCTAACCCCTTGGAAGAGGAGCTTAGGAGGAGACAATGGCACCTAACGGCGACTCCTTTGCTTGCAACTTCAGAAACTGCTCTATTTCCATCTTTAATATCTCTATTTTTCCCTTTCAGGGTTCTTTTGAAGAACCTGACCTGGAGTTACACGCTGACTTCGGTTCTTTGCGGGAATGGGACCTGCTCTCGGGGTTTCACAACTGGCCATTATTCGATATGCCAAGGACACAGCCTAAGAGATTAGCTCACCTTCAGAGTTCCAGAATCTCTTGGCTTAGGACCAAAGGTTGGTGTCTCTGCAGGAATGCAGTGTGTCGTGGGAGACAGTAGATTGAAAACAGTGAGCTGGTTGCTGACTATGTGCGCAGAGACCCAAGTACTTTGGGCATAGAGTTTGGACAAAATGACACAACAGACTTTTAACATCGTAAATCAGTGAGTTGTTTGTTATGTCTCTGTGAAACAGAGACACCTCTTTCACACTTATTTGGGAGAGAGAGAGAGCCTGAGGTCTGTTGAATACCAGGTGAATGAATAGTCTTTGGGGTACTGCAAGTCTGTGTCTTTGCTGGTGCTTTGCTGCACGCTTGAGTGCTCCGTGGTGGGTCCTGATGCTTTTTTTTGCTGGTGTGGGAGGGGGGATTGTTGATTTGCTGCTGCTTACATGTGGGAAGGGGAAGCTTGGGGGGGGGGTGGCTTTGAGGTTCTAACGTTTAACTGTCTCTCATTCCTTGGGGGCACTCCTCTGTTTTTGTGGATGGTTGTGAAGAAAAAGTGTTTCAGGATGTATATTGTATACATTTCTCTAACATTAAATGTACTTTTTTAAACCTTTGAAACCTTAGGATGGGAATTGACCATTGCAATATCATTAGAAACTGCAGCAAAAGATGCAGCAGAACTCAAGAAAAGGAGGTTAGAATGTGAAATGCACAAAAAGTCCCTGAATAGTCCAAAAAACTAAAAATGGCAAATCCTCCCATGAGGCACATGACTGCTGGTTGATAGAAAAAGTCTGCCGAAAGTGTTACAGACAAGGTCGCATAGAGAGAGTGTGCAATGCAAACAAAAGGCATAACTGACTGAAAAGTCTAAAACACAAAACTAAGCAAATGTATAAAGTTACTGAATGTAAAACAGAATCAGACAACAAAGAGTCTGATAAAGGTGAACTGTCATGCCAAGAACTACATAATATTACAAAAGTAGAGCACAATGTAACATGGATCACAAACAAGTGTCCCCCGCTTTTCGAACGTTCGCTTTATGAAACCTTACTGTTACGAAAGACCTACATTAGTACCCTGTTTTCGCTAACAGAAGATGTGTTCACCGTTACGAAAAAAAAGCAGCGCGTGATAAAAAATCAGCACGCAATAAAAGGCAGCGTGCACCCCGAGCAGCTGCTCTCCCCCGGATTTGGAATGGCATTGCTTAAACACGTGCCTGTGAGCAGCCGTTTGCAAGATGAGTTCTATGGTATCGGAAAAGCCTGAAAGAGCTCATAAGGGTGTTACACTTAACGTAAAACTAGACATAATTAAACATTTTGATTGTGGTGAACGAAGTAAGGACAAAGTGAGTTTGGCTTGTGGAAGCTGACCAACATGATGTTGAAGAGATTTTAGCATCCCATGACCAAGAACTGACAGATGAAGAGCTGATGCAATTGGAAGAAAAAAGGATAATGATCGAAACCGAATGAGTAATGGTAAAGTATGACTTTAATTTTGAAAGGGTACATCGGTTTAGGGGATATTTGCAGGATGGTTTGAGTCCTTACAAAGAACTGTGTAATAGAAAAATGCGCGAGGCTCAGCAGTCAAGCAAACCTTTCACATTGGCCACAGCAGACAACGAACCTCGACCTTCGACATCGAGGCGAGCAGTCATAGGAGAAGATGAGCTGCCTGCTCTAATGGAAACAGACGACGAGATGACACCCCAGTGTCCCACCACCCCAACCCCCAGGCCACGGACAGATACCGATTCGCGGAGAATGCAACGGTAACCAGGAGGCACACAGCACATCTTTAAGAAAAAAGCCGAAATAAACATGCTAATTAATTAGGTGCCGCCTGACACATAACTGTCGGCCCAGATCAGAGACGACACAATCAGAAATCGGCACTGATCTGGGCCGACAATTACGTGACAGGCGACACCTAATTAATTAGCATGTTTGTTCGGCTTTTTTCTTAAAGGTGTACTGTGTGCCTTCCGGCTACTGCTGGACCCCTGCATGCCTCGTGGCAATGTATTGCTTGGCGGCCTGGAGGGTGGCGGCCACTGCACCACCCAACCTGCGACAACTCAGATTAAACATACCATCATCCGTGTGCTTGGCACTTTCTTCCTAATTCCGGTAAGTGATACTACACTGTACATACATTATTTCTACTTTATATCGGCTGTGTATTTTTACGTGTTATTTGGTATGATTTGGCAGCTTCATAGCTTAAAGGTTACTGGAGAGCGCTTGCGCCGTGTTTTTGCCAACAGCGCTTGCGTGAGATTTTCTGCCGACGGCGCTTGCGTGAGATTTTCGCTACGGAGAACAGTTCAGTAATGATTGTGGAAAAGTATTTCTGCTTTATATAGGCTGTGTATTTATCATATCATTCCTGCTTTTACTATATGTTACTGTTATTTTAGGTTTTATGTGTTATTTGGCATGACTTGGTAGGTTATTTTTGGGTCTGCGAACGCTCACAAAATTTTCCCATATAAATAAATGGTAATTGCTTCTTCGCTTTACAACATTTCGACTTAAGAACCGTTTCATAGGAACGCTTTACCTTCAGACGGCGGGGGAAACCTGTAGATGCATCTGGTGTAAAACTGAAAATGGAGCCGAATACAGGGTCAGCTTTGTATATAATTCCAGAGGCTGACTGCAATAGACTGTTTTCCAAGATACCATTAGAGAACAAGTCAATGATGCTAAAGACCTACAAAGGTGAAACAGTTTTGCCCAAAAGCAACATGAAAGTGAAGGTGATGTATGGAGGCCTAACACAGCAGTTAGAGCTTTATGTATTGGAAAGTGGAGGACCAGCACTTTCCGGACATGAATGGTTGAGGAAAATCCAACGAGATTGGCACTCAGTTAGAGCTTTCAGTGTGGCATCAGCAACCCAAATGGGAGCACTAACCAGAGACCGGCAGAGCTGGTTAATGCTATTGAGAAGATGTTTGAGAAGGGGATTGGCAAACTCAAGGGCATGAAGGCCAGAATTGAACTGGCCTTCACCAAGCAACACCAAGATTCCATAAAGTGCATCCAGTGCCTTAGGCACTACGTCCTAAAGTGGATGCTGAATTACTGAGCTTGGAGGTGGCTGGAATTCTCTCCAAGTTTGAGTGGAGTGATTGGGCCACACCCATTGTCCCTGTGATCAAGAAAGTGAAGGCTGGAGCCACTCGTATATGTGGGGATTTCAAGCTGAGCTTAAACCTGGTGCTGCCCCAAATAGAAGACATTGTTGCATCTTTGGCAGGCAGGGAGAGGTTTTCAAAGACTGACTTGTCACAAGTCTATCTACAAATGGAGATCGAGGAGTCAAGCAGGAAGTTCCTCACAGACAACGAACACAAGGGATTGTTCCAGTATAATCATCTCGTCTTTGACGTTGCATCAGCTCCCACAGTTTAGCAAAGAGCAATGGACCAAGTGCTCCAAGATATCACAGGAACACAATATTCACTTGATGACGTCATCCTGACCAGCAAGAATAATGAAGAGCACCTCCAGAACCTTGCTAAAATGCTTACCTGGCTGAGTGAGTATGGTTTGCGCACAAAGAGAAAGAAATGTGAATTTTTCTGAAATGAAATCTCATATTGTGGATGTCATTGACAAGCATTGGTTACATAAGTCACAAGAAAAGACTGAAGCAGTGCTACAAGCACCCAACAGAAAGTGTGTAACAATAGATAATAGACAATAGAAGCAGGAGTAGGCCATTCGGCCCTTCGAGCCAGCACCGCCATTCACTGTGATCATGGCTGATCATCCACAATCAGTACCCTGTTCCTGCCTTATCCCCATATCTCTTGACTCCGCTATCTTTAAAAGAGCTCTATCTAACTCTTTCTTGATAGAATAGAGAATTGGCCTCCACTGCCTTCCGAGGCAGAGCATTCCACAGATCCACAACCCTCTGTGTGAAAAAGTTTTTCCTTAACTCAGTTCTAAATGGTCTACCCCTTATTCTTAAACTGTGGCCTCTGGATCTGGGCTCGCCCAACATCAGAAACATGTTTCCTGCCTCTAGCGTGTCCAATCCCTTAATAATCTTATATGTTTCAATCAGATCCCCTCTCATCCTTCTAAATTCCAGTGTATACGAGCCCAATCGCTCTAATATATGACATTCCCGCCATCCCTGGAATTAACCCAGTGAACCTATGCTGCACTCCCTCCATAGCAAGAATGTCCTTCCTTAAATTTGGAGACCAGAACTGCGCACAATACTCCAGGTGTGGTCTCACCAGGGCCTTATATAACTGCAGAAGGACCTCTTTGCTCCTATACTCAACTCCCCATGTTATGAAGGCCAACATGACATTAGCTTTCTTCACTGCCTGCTGCACCTACATGCTTACTTTCAGTGACTGATGAACAAGGACACCCAGATCTCATTGTACTTCCCCTTTTCCTAACTTGACACCATTCAGATAGTAATCTGCCTTCGTGTTCTTGCCACCAAAGTGGATAACCTCACATTTATCCACATTAAACTGCATCTGCCATATAACAAGCCAGGTTATACTTGGCTACAATGGTGCACCCATTGAAAACACTGTTACAGACAGGAGCAAAGTGGGAATGGTCGGAAAGATGTGAAAAAACATTCAAGGAAACAAAGAGACCAATAACATCTGAAGAACTGCTCACCCATTATGGCCTATCCCTGCCCATCAGACTGGCATGCAAATCTTATGGCATTGGTGCTGTTTTGTCACACATTATGAAAGATGATCTGAACGCACGATTGCATTTGCTTCAAGATCACTAACAAGTGCAGAACGCAACTACAAACAGATCGACTGAGAAGCTCTTTGTCTAATATGGGGGAAAAGAAGTTCCACTAATCCCTCTATGGGAAAAAGTTTACACTAATGACAGATCACCAGCCATGTTCAATCCCAGGAGGGAATTCCAGTGATGACTGCTACCCAGTTACAACGTTGGGCACCATGATTATAAGCTCACTCATGTGACATAGAATTCAAGGGTACCAAACAACATAGCAACACTGATGGCTTTTCACATCTTGCACTATTGACAAGTGAAGAAGAAAAGTCTTCATACTGTGACCCAGCAGAAGTGTTTCACACTGCATTGGTGGACCAGTTGCTGGTAACAAATTCTGAAACACAAAAGAAAAAAAGGAATGAACTGACATTGTCAAAAGTCTATGAAATCACTATGTAAGGATGACCAGCTCATGGTAACCCTATGGTTGCAGAGTTCTCAGCTAGATGAAAACAACTGTCAATATGCCAAAGAACGCTGAAGTGTGGATCTTGACACAACCACAGATTTGGCAGCTAAGCAGATACGGCAATTGCACTAGTAAATATGCACACGTCAGCTAATTATTATTTCATTGTGATGGTATTTAACTCCATTCTTCTCATTGTCGTGCTTGTTGAGACTTGAGCAAAGCACAGCAACATTTTGCTGCCTGCTTGCATTTGGCCTTGTCTGAGAAATTGGAATGTCGAGTCACCTGACTCTGAAGACTAGTGGTATTCGTTTTATATTCAGTTATTCCTTTCAGCTACAGTGTTGGCTTCATTTTCCATTTGAGTGTTTTAGTTAATGGCTTTGTTTGGCCTAGTATTTATTGTTTTCTTTTTCCTCTAACTCTGTTCTCATTAAAATCTGTGGACTATCTACCAGCTTTAGTATCTCTCGCAACGCACTTGGGCCGTATCCAAATATAGTGACTGATCTTGTGTTGATCTTGATCTAAACAGCGCACCAGAGTGTTAGAAAATATGCATGAAGGACACTTGGGTACAGTCAAGATAAAGTGTCTTGCCTGGAGCTACATTTGGTGGCCGGGAATAGATAAATAGATAGAAGACTTGGTCAGAAGCTGATTGGGATGTCAAGAAGTTCAAAATGCACCGCCATAGGCACTGTTATACCCATGGGAGTGGCTGTCATCACCATGACAAAGAATACATATTGATTTTGCTAGGCCGTTCATGGACTCCATGTTTCTGATTGCTGTGGATGCTTTTTCAAAGTGGCCAGAGGATATAGCAATGAAGTCAACAACCTCAGCAAAGACTGTCTCCGCTCTGAGGACTACTTTCACCAGAAATGGCTTACCAGAACTAATTATGGACTGCAGACCAAATTAAAAATCAGAAGAATTCCAACTGTTCATGAAGAAAAATGTCATCAGACATTTCAAGCCAGCTCCTCACCACCCAGCAATGAATGGGTTAGCTGAAATGTTTATCCGAACCTTCAATATGTCCATTCAAGCAATGGACAAGAAGGACATTTCTCTACAGCACAAGATGACAGCGTAAACACGAGGAAATCTGCAGATGCTGGAAATTCAAGCAACACACATAGAAGTTGTCCTACGTGACTCCCTTGTCCATTCGTTCCCCCCATGCCTCCCCACCAATCTCCCTCCTGGCACTTATCCTTGCAAGCGGAACAAGTGCTACACATGCCCTTACACTTCCTCCCTTACCACCATTCAGGGCCCTAGACAGTCCTTCCAGGTGAGGCAACACTTCACCTGTGAGTTGGCTGGGATGATATATTGCGTCCGGTGCTCCCGATGCGGCCTTCATATATTGGCGAGACCCGACGCAGGCTGGGAGACCGTTTCGCTGAGCACCTATGCTCTGTCCGCCAGAGAAAGCTGGATCTCCCAGTGGTCACACATTTTAATTCCACGTCCCCTTCCCATTCTGATATGTCTATCCATGGCCTCCTCTACTGTCAAGATGAAGCCACACTCAGGCTGGAGAAGCAACACCTTACATTCCGTCTGAGTAGCCTCCAACCTGATGGCATGACCATTGACTTCTCAAACATTCCGCTAATGCCCCACCTCCCCCTTGTACCCCATCCGTTATTTATTTATTTATATTCTTTTTCTTTCTCTCGTTTTTCTCCCTCCGTCCCTCTCACTATACTCCTTGCCCATCCTCTGGGTTTTTCCCCCCCTCCCACTTTTCTTTTTCCCTAGGCCTCCTGTCCCATGATCCTCTCATATCCCATTTGCCAATCAACTGTCCAGCTGTTGACTTCATCACTCCCCCTCCTGTCTTCTCCTATCATTTTGGATCTCCCCTTCCCCCTCCCACTTTCAAATCTCTTACTAGCTCTTCCTTCAGTTAGTCCTGACGAAGGGTCTCGGCCTGACATGTCGACTGTACCTCTTCCTGGAGATGCTGCCTGGCCCGCTGCATTCACCAGCAACTTTTATGTGTGTTACAAGATGACAACTTCCTTTTAGTGTCTTGGAACTCTGTTCATGTGATGTAAAATCAAAACACCTGCAAAGCTGTTCATGCGCAGGGATCTGAGATCTTGCATAGACCTAATGAAACCAGATCTATGGAGGGAAGTACAGAATAAACAGTTCAGAAAGTTGCCAATTGAAGCAGCAAGGAGCTTCGAGATTGGATAGGAAGTCCTAGCGTGAGATTACTGAGAAAACAAGCGGACACCCGGTGGAATAGTTACAAGAACTGGACCAGTACACAGTGGATGTTGACGATCAGACATAGATACTTCATATGGACCAGATACTGGATGCTCAGCTGAAGAGCACATCTGAGTCGATTGCATCCAACAAGATGGACACATTACAATCACTGGAATTACCTCTCAATGGTGATCATGTCACTGACAACAACGTGATTCTGGAAACCAACGTGATTCTGGAAACCGAGAACATTGTCTTAGACAAGACACCTGCCAAACCTGATGCTACTCCACAGGTCCAGAGGCGCTATCCTGAAAGAAATAGAGCACCACCCAAAATACTGAATCTTTAGAACTGTGAAGTTAGTTGTGGACTGTTATTGTGAAAGCATGTTTATTTGAAATATGGGTTTATGAAAGGGAAATTAAATGTTTTGTACATAAACATTTTATGTTGCATTAATTTAAAGAGAGAGGAAGTGTAATGTATGGATCTATTTCTTTTAGAGCAATGACTACCCTCCCAACTTAGCACTACATATTGAGATGTTGTCTATGCATGCACATTGTTCTCTCTCTCTCTCTTATTGCAATGTGAATACACCAGTTAAAGCCACCTCCCACGCGCATGCTTTTATGTAATTGATACAGTATGTAGTTGTGCACAGACACAACAATAGCTTCAATGTGATTTGAAAAAAGTATAGCGGCGGATGTCAGATGAAGGTCTTTTACACAGAGAGTGTTACGTTTTTGCAGGGGGTATTGGTAGTGGTAGATGCGTTAGGGACACTTAAGAGTCTCCTAGATCGGCACAATGGAGCATGATGGTGGAGGGAAGGGTTAAATTGGTATTGGAGATGCTCGACACAATGTCATGGGCTGAAAGACGTTGTATTGGTGTTGGTTTATTCATTTATTATTGTCACATGTACCAAGAATCAGTACAAAGCTTGACTTGCACACTGTTCATACAGACCAAATTATTACTCAGGGCCTTGATCTAGAATAAAGTAAACCAATAGCAATGCAGAATGAAGTGTAGAATCTTCTGAATAAATACAGTGTAGGTTAACAATCAACCATAAATACAAGATCACAGAAAGGTAGAATGTAAGACCAAGTGTCCATCTTGACAAGAGTCTGGTAACAGTCAGATAGAAGCTGTCTTTGAGCCTGGTGGTAGGTGCTTTTAGATTTTTGTATCTTCTGCCCAAGGAGAGAGGTAAGAGAGAATATTTGAGATGAGTGGGGTCTTTGATTATGTTGACTGCCTTGGTAAGGTAACGAGAAGTATAATCTGTAGAGGGGAGACTGGTTCCTGTGAGGTGCTCAGCTGTGTCCAAACTCTCTGCATTTTCTTGTGGTCATGTGCAAAATAATTGTCATACCAGGCCATTATACATCTACACTGAATGCTTTCTGAGATACATTGGTAAAAATTGGTAAGAGTCAATGGGGACATGCTAAGTTTCTTTAGCTTCCTGAGGAAATAGATGTTGGTGACTTTTCTTGCGGTGATATCAACGTGATTGGACCAGGACAGGCTATTTGTGATGCTCACACCTAGGAACTTGAAGTTCTCAACCTTCTTGACACCAACACTGTTTATAAAGAGGGGAGCATGCACATTACCTCCCTTTCTGAAGTCAATGATGGAAGCAGAGGTATTGCTGCCTATCCTTATCTATTGTAGTCTGTTGAATATTCTATCATAAAGTTGATGGTAGACATTACAACTGTATTGGTAGTGTAGCATACAGAAGTAGTGATTGGAAGATTGGTATTAGGTTCCCACTGCTATCTGTAAGGATTTTGTACTACTCCCTGTAACCATGTGGGTTTCCTCTGAGTGCTCCAGTTTCCTCCCACAATTTCAAAAAGTCATACGAGTTGGGGTTAGTAAGTTGTGGAAATGTTATACTGGTGCTAGAAGCAAGGAGGTTCTTGCAGACCCCCCGCACAACCTCAGATTGTGTTGGTTGTTGATGCATACACTGTATATTTCAATCATTTGATGTACATGTGATGAATAAAGCTAATATAAATCTTAAACTGGACACAGAAAGATGGCATGAAAATAACCTGCCATGTTAATATAGTGGATTCTGGTTAGTTGGGACTTGTCTGGCCCAATGAAGTATCTACCCCAATTAGCTGAAATTTCATATAAGTATTTTAAAAGGTATAAAAAGACAAACTAAGTAACAAATTATGTATTTAAATGAAATACAGAACAAATTAAAACACTATTGCAGTACTATTAAGCTGTGTATTAGTTCCTAATACTTATTGACGTAGAAATTCATTTTAACTGTAAATGGAAAAAGTTAGTGCAGATACCTAGCAATAATTTACTTCTTTTTTACTGTGCCATGGCCTGTTCATCATCAAGTTACAGTATTGTTGCACTGTTATAACTATATGTTATAATTATGTGGTTTTTGTTAGTTCTTCAGTCTTGGTCTGTCCTGTGTTTTTGTGATACCACACTGGAGGAATATTGTATCATTTCTTAATGCATGCATTACTAAATGACAATAAAAGAGGACTGTGTGTCCTCATAATCTAATCTAATCTAATGTAATGGACTGCCTTCACACAATGTTGTTGATGATTGCATCCTCTAAATCCTCATTTTTGTTTTAACATTCAAGATGTTAACATTCAAGGTGAGAAACTGCAAAGAATTCAATAACTTCAAATTCTTCATAGTTTCTAACTTGTTGAAGTAGTGAAACCATTTCATTTTCACTCCTGGCATATGTTGCATCTCCAAGCCTGGATGCTTGAAATCACAGGAAACAATCAGCTCTGAATTGTCTTACTGATTATTTCTCACCAATTATCAATGTCAAAAATTGCTGCTTTTGAACACAAACACGCAATTTAAAGCCTCTTCAATCGAAGCATGGTGTTGTGTTTAATAGCCATGAACTGCACATGAATAACGCTAATTAGAAACTGTTCAGCAATAGTCTCCTGCCCCAATTAAGCAGCATAGTGTCCCAAATAAAGAAGGGAATTCTGAGTATTTTCTCAATTAGATTCTGTTCTTTAAAGAGTTGTCTCAAATAAGCGACTGCCCCGATTAGACGATGGCCTAATTAATTGGAATTCACTGTAATTTGAAGTATGATCCCACTGGACAGATGCTCCAGATTACCACTTAGGCAATGTGGGATAAAAGCATATCCAGCTTACAATAACATCCTTAGTTACAACAGTGAAATTACAGTGAAAGCAGGGATTCAATCTCTCTGGTAACAATAATCAAACCTGTTCTCTAAGCAATTTTTTGGTAGCCGTGAGTCTTCATGCAGAGATTTGAAATCAACATGTTTACACTGAATAATTGTTGTATGGTTATATGGTTAATGTTAAAAAGTAATATTACAATGTTTACACGAGTTAATATTAAAATGATTTCAATATTTAAAATGATTCAGTATAACTTGGCAACATTGCCACTGTATCTGCACATTTCAATCTCACAGCTCGTCAACAGCAATGTCCAAAAACAACAAAGCATTGTCCAGTTGAATTTTAGCCTTCTTTGTTGAAGACCTCTCTTGTATATTGCTTATCTATTAACTTCATTAACAAATTGAGGCTGAAATTTTAGTTAAAATTAGAAAGGTAGGCGTTAATTGACAGACATACAAGTCTCCTGCCATGCTTATTTATTAAAGTTCTATAAAAATACTATTTCCACTATGAGGGTTGCAGTGTTTCTTTGCTGCATCTAAAACAGATGGAAATTATTTGAAAGTATTTTCATTGATTTTCATTATAACAGTTCTTTACTCTCTGAGCACTTAACACAAAGTGCTCCTCATAAAAAGAAAGTTTCCATAGCTCTAGGATATCAGACTCATGAACATAAAGGAAAATGAAAAACACAATGCTAGGCTGCAGAATCCTAATAAATGTTTCAACCAGTGACTGAGGGCTAAAACATAAAATAAACATGTGCTGATAATATCCAATCATCAGAAGGAGATAATAGAATAATGATGGTAAATAGGAGTTAGTTTTATGCAACACACTGAAAAATTGCTGGTGAATGCAGCAGGCCAGGCAGCATCTATAGGAAGAGGTACAGTTGACGTTTCGGGCCGAGACCCTTCGTCAGGACTAACTGAAGGAAGAGTGAGTAAGAGATTTGAAAGTGGGGGGGGGGAGGGGGAGATCCGAAATGATAGGAGAAGACAGGAGGGGGAGGGATGGAGCTAAGATCTGGAAGGTTGATTGGCAAAAGGGATATGAGAGGGTCATGGGACAGGAGGCCCAGAGAGAAAGGGGGAGGGGGGGAGCCCAGAGGATGGGCAAGGAGTATAGTGAGAGGGATAGAGTGAGAAAAAGGAAAGAGAGAAAAAAATTAATAATAATAAAAAATAATAAATAAATAACGGATGGTGTATGAAGGGGAGATGGGGCATTAATGGAGGTTAGAGAAGTCAGTGTTCATGCCATCAGGTTGGAGGCCACCCAGACGGAATATAAGGTGTTGTTCCTCCAACCTGAGTGTGGCTTCATCGTGACAGTAGAGGAGGCCGTGGATAGACATATCAGAATGGGAATGGATGTGGAATTAAAATGTGTGGCCACTGGGAGATCCTGCTTTCTCTAGTGGACAGAGCATAGGTGTTCAGCGAAATGGTCTCCCAGCCTGCGTCGGGGCTCGCCAATATATAGAAGGCCGCTTCGGGAGCACTGGATGCAATATATCACCCCAGCCGACTCACAGGTGAAGTGTCGCCTCACCTGGAAGGACTGTCTGGGGCCCTGAATGGTGGTAAGGGAGGAAATGTAAGGGCATGTGTAGCACTTGTTCCGCTTACAAGGATAAGTGCCGGGAGGGAGGTTGGTGGGAAGGGATGGGGGGGACGAATGGACAAGGGAGTCATGTAGCGAGTGATCCCTGCTAGAAGTAGAAAGTGGGGGGAGGGAAAGATGTGCTTAGTGGTGGGATCCCGTTGGAGGTGGTGGAAGTTATGGAGAATAATATGTTGGACCCAGAGGCTGGTGGGGTGGTAGGTGAGGACAAGGGGAACCCTATTCCTAGTGGGGTGGCGGGAGGATGGGGTGAGAGCAGATGTGCGTGAAATGGGGGAGATGCGTTTAAGAGCAGAGTTGATAGTGGAGGAAGGGAAGCTCCTTTCTTTAAAAAAGGAGGACATCTCCCTCATCCTGGAATGAAAAGCCTCATCCTGAGATCAGATGCGGCGGAGACGGAGGAATTGCGAGAAGAGGATGGCATTTTTGCAAGAGACAGGGTGAGAAGAGGAATAGTCCAGGTAGCTGTGAGAGTCAGTAGACTTATAGTAGACATCAGTAGATAAGCTGTCTCCAGAGATAGAGACAGAAAGATCAAGAAAGGGGAGGGAGGTGTCGGAAATGGACCAGGTAAACTTGAGGGCAGGGTGAAAGTTGGAGGCAAAGTTAGTGAAGTCAATGAGCTCAGCATGCATGCAGGAAGCAGCGCCAATGCAGTCGTCGATGTAGCGAAGGAAAAGTGGGGGACAGATACCAGAATAGGCACGGAACATGGATTCTTCCACAAATCCAACAAAAAGACAGGCATAGCTGGGACCCATACGGGTGCCCATGGCTACACCTTTAGTTTGGAGGAAGTGGGGGGAGCCAAAGGAGAAATTATTAAGAGTAAGGACTAATTCCGCTAGACGGAGCACAGTGGTGGTAGAGGGGAACTGGTTAGGTCTGGAATCCAAAAAGAAGCAGGGAGCTTTGAGACCTTCCTGGTGGGGGATGGAAGTATATAGGTAGTGGACATCCATGGTAAAAATAAAGCGGTGGGGGCCAGAGAACTTAAAATCATCGAAAAAATTCAGAGCGTGAGAAGTGTCACAAACATAGGTAGGAAGGGATTGAACAAGGGGGGATAAGACAGTGGTTGAGGTATGCAGAAATGAGTTCGGTGGGGCAGGAGCAAGCTGAGACAATAGGTCTACCTGGACAGGCATGTTTGCAGATCTTGGGTAAGAGGTAGAAACGGGAAGTGCAGGGTGTGGGAACTTTAAGGTTGGTAGCAGTGGATGGGAAATCCCCTGAGCGGATAAAGTTGGTGATGGTGTGGGAGACAATGGCCTGGTGCTCCTTAGTGGGGTCATGATTGAGGGGTAAATAAGAGGAGGTATCCACGAGTTGTCGCTGTGCCTCGGCAAGGTAGTGGTCAGTACGCCAGACTACAACAGCACCCCCCTTATCGACGGGTTTTATAGTAAAGTTAGGATTAGTGCGGAGGGAGTGGAGAGCAGAGCGTTCGGAAGGAGTGAGGTTGGAATGGGAACAAGGTGCAGTAAAGTCGAGACAGTTGACGTCCCATCAGCAGTTAGCAATAAAGAGATCCAGAACAGGCAGAAGACCAGAGGGGGGTGTCCATGAAGAGGAGGACGGTTGAAGATTTGAGAAGGGGTCATCGGTGGGGGTGGGAGAGTTCTTGTTGAAGAAGTAGGCTCGAAGACGGAGCTGGCGAAAGAAGAATTCAGCGTCATTGCGAATGTGGAACTCGCAGAGGTGTGGGCGAATGGGGGCAAAGGTGAGGCCCTTACTGAGGATAAAGCGCTCTGCTTCAGACAGCTGAAGGTCAGAGGGGATGTCGATTAGTTTTATGACAGCTTGAACAAGTGAAGTACTTAAAACTATACCAACAAAATACAAGGTGGAATATTTTTGTAAACAAATAGAAAATATAACAAATGACCAAGATCATTTATAATTTTTTTATTTTTTTTAACCAACAACGCTAGCATCACTAAGACAATGAGATTGGAATCAAATCGAAGGGTGGATGTAAATAGAGTAATTTTACAGTTTAACTAACGACCACAAAGTGCTTGGGAAAAACATGATGGAATTGAAAGTAGAAGAGATGCAGAATAACTTTGGCATACGTAATATCCAAACATGGAGAAAAATATTAAAGCAGGGTTTCTCAACCTGGTGTCCGTGGATCTGTCAGTAAACGGTAGGTGTCTGCGGACCCATTGGTAAACGGTAGGGGTCTATGGACCGTTGGTAAATGGTAGGGGTCCGTGGACCCGTCGGTAAACGGTAGGGATCTGTGGACCTGTCGGTAAATGGGAGGGGCCTGTTGACCCGTCGGTAAACAGGAGGGGCCTGTGGACCCGTCGGTAAATGGTAAGGGCCTGTGGACCCGTCGGTAAACAGGAGGGGCCTGTGGACCCGTCGGTAAATGGTAGGGATCTGTGGACCCGTCGGTAAACGGTAGGGGTCTGTGGACCCGTCGGTAAATGGTAAGGGCCTGTGGACCCGTCGGTAAACAGGAGGGGCCTGTGGACCCGTCAGTAAATGGGAGGGGTCTGTGGACCTGTCAGTAAACGGGAGGGGCCTGTGGACCCATCGGTAAATGGGAGGGGTCTGTGGACCTGTCGGTAAACGGGAGGGGCCTGTGGACCCGTCGGTAAATGGTAGGTGTCCCTGGACTCGTCAGTAAACGGTAGGGATCTGTGGACCTGTCGGTAAATGGGAGGGGCCTGTGGACCCGTCGGTAAACAGTAGGAGTCTGTGAACCCGTCGGTAAATGGTAGGTGTCAACAGACCCGTCGGTAAACAGGAGGGGCCTGTGGACCCGTTGGTAAATGGTAGGGGTCTGTGGACCCGTCGGTAAATGGTAGGGGTCTGTGGACCCGTCGGTAAACGGGAGGGGCCTGTGGACCCGTCGGTAAACAATAGGGATCTGTGGACCCGTCGGTAAACAGGAGGGGCCTGTGGACCCATTGGTAAATGGGAGGGGCCTGTGGACCCGTTGGTAAACGGTAGGGGTCTGTGGACCCGTCGGTAAACAGGAGGGGCCTGTGGACCCATTGGTAAATGGGAGGGGCCTGTGGACCCGTTGGTAAACGGTAGGGGTCCGTGGACCAGACAGTAAACGGTAGGGGTCCGTGGACCTGGTGGTAAATGGTAGGATGCCATCTATCTGGCCAAGTAATAATAGTATCATTACATCTTAACTTCAGATATGGAAATTTCCTAAGCCCATTATGCCTCACCAATTTAGAACACCATAATTTACCACTTCGATGTGATAACACTGAATTGTTTCTTTATTAGTTTCAAGGCTTTGGCTTTTACAGATGTTTTAAAAACAGTTGTAAAGCATGCAGTAGATACTGAGGCTTTGGGACTTTCAGAACAGAATAAATCCAGATTTAGTTTCTTATCTGTCCTGGGGTAACTGTACTGGTTTAACTGTTGACTGGAATCCTACAGTTTCCTTTTGGAACATTGGCCCAGGAGAGGAAGGGACAGCAAAGTTTTGTTGCTAATAAGTTCTGTCCTCTGAATGGAAGGACTAATTTTGATATTGCTGTGATAATACTCACCATTCCACCTCACAATATGCTGCCTCTCCCTATCTATACTTAAATTGATTGCCAATACATACTGTTCTAAATTACATTTGAAGAAGGAACAAGGTTGAGGAGGGATCCTGGCGCCCATGACTCAAGGCAAGGCATGAAACGACACCTCCAAGGGCATATATGATACAATATTAACTTTACATTAAAGCATACTTCCCCTAGAATTTTCATCTCTACAACCTGATAGGCATGGTAAGAACATTCTACAGTAACATTCTATACTTGCACAAACGCATGCATTAGAATGGGTAGAACATAAATTAATTTGGGAAGTTCCAGAACTAATTGGGATTTTCCTGCGGTCTCTAATACCTTTTAGTGTGAATATGTTTAGGGTTCTTGCCAGATATAGATCTCAAGTTTGCAGAGTGACTGTGCTCACAATTTAGACTTCTCACAAGTCCACTGGTACAGAATGAAGTTCTTACAAATTGTCAACACTATGGTGCCCACCGCATTAACTGTTGCAGTTTCAATAGCAGCTTTAAATCTTTATGTTTTTAAATGATTAAATAAATGTAGATGCTTTGGGATGTTTCAACATTTAAGTGAATGTCTAAAGCATTCAATGTAATTTTGCATGCTTGATTGTCAGTTTGATAGCCAGCAAAGATGGAGGCATGTCTTCCCTGGCCGTCAAATCTTTTTCAGCTGCTTTATGGAACACACTTGTTTTGGCCCACCTGCACGTTAGTATTTCATTGTACAAGACATGGCTGCACAGAAGCCCATGCCATTTAAGGTCAGGTTTGCTTTGGTCAGAAAGTTAAAATTTTGCTGATTCTGTTGGTCAACCATAAGTGTTGAAAACATAGACCATAAGCCCATAAGACATAGGAGCAGAATTAGGCCATTTGAACCATTAAGTCTGCTCTGCTGATCCTTTTCTCCCCTCCTCAACCCCACTCCTCAGCATTCTCCCCTTAACCTTTGATATCATGCCATGTCCAATCAAAAAGCTATCAATCCACGCCTTAAATACACCCAATTACCAGGCCTACACAGCTGTCTGTGCTAACAAATTCTACAAATTCACCACCCTCTGGCTAAAAAAATTTCTCCGCATTTCTATTTTAAATGGACACCCCTCTATCCTGAGGCTGTGCCCACTTGTCCTAGACTCCCCCACCATGGGAAACATCCTTTCCACATCTATTCTGTCTAGCCCTCTCGACATCCAAAATGTTGCAATAAGATCTCCCCTCATCCATCTAATTTCAAGTGAATAGAGATCAAGAGCCATCAAACGTTCCATGTATGTTAACCCTTTCATTCCCGGAATCATCCTTGTGAACCTTCTTTGAAACCTTTCCAATGCCAGCACATTTTTTCTTAGATGTGGAGTCCAAAACTGTTCACAATATTCAAGATGAGGCCCCACCAGTGCCTTATAAAGAGTAAGCATCACACCCCTTCGCTTGTATTCTCGACATCTTGAAATGAATGCTAACATTGTATTTGCCTTCCTCAACACCAACTCTACTTGCAAGTTAACCTTTAGCACAAGGATTCCCAAGTCCCTTTGCATCTCATATTTTTGGATTTTCTCCCTATTTAAAAAATAGTTCACACATTTATTTCTAATACCTAAGTGCATTACCATGCATTTTCAAACATTGTATTTCATTCACAACTTTCTTACCCATTCTCCTAATCTGTCTAATTCTTTCTGCAGCCTTCCTATTTCCTCAACACTACCTGCCCCTCCACCAATCTTCATATCATCTGCAAACTTGGCAACAAAGCCATCTATTCCATCATCTAAATTATTGATATACAGCATAAAAAAGAAGTGGCCCCAACACCGACCCCTGTGGAACACCACTAGTCACTGGCAGCCAACCAGAAAAGGATCCTTTTATTCCCACTCGCTGTCTCCTACCACCCAGCCAATGCTCTGACCATGCCAGTAACGAATCTGTAATACCACGAGCACTTAACTTGGTATGCAGCCTCATGTGTGGCACCTTGTTGGAGGTATTTTGAAAATCCAGTTCAACAACTTCCACACCATCTCCTTTATATATCCTATGTGTAACCTCCTCAAAGAATTCCAACAAGTTCATCAGACAAGATTTTCCCTTAAGGAAACCATGCTGACTTTGTCCTATCTTGTCCTGTACCACCAAGTTATCCATAACCTCATCCTTAACAATTGACTCCAACATCTTCCCAATTACTGGGGTCAGATTAACTGGTCTATCATTTTCTTTCTGCTGCCTTCCTCCTTTCTTACAGAGTGGAGTGACATTTTCAATTTTCCAGTCCTCTGGCACCATGCCACAGCCCAATAATTTTTGAAATATCATTACTAATGAGTCCACAGTCTCTACCACTACCTCTTTCAGAACCCTAGGATGCAGTTCATCTGGTCATTGTGTCTGCTCTGCCATTCAACCATGGCTGATTTATTTTACTTCTCAATCCCATTCACCTGCCCTCTTCCCTTAACCTTTGACACCCTTATTAATGACGAAACTATCAGTCTCTTTTTAAAATATACACAATGACTTTGCCTCCACAGCCATCTGAGGCAATGAATCACAGATCCACCACCCTCTGGCTCAAAACATTCTTCCTCATAGAGAAGTACAGCACAGAAACAGGCCCTTTGGCCCATCTAGTCCATGCTGAAACCATTTAAACTGCCTACTCCCATCGATTTGCATTGGCCTCATCTCAGTTCTAAAGGGCCTCCCTTCTATTCTGAGACGGTATACTTTGTTCCTGAACTGACAGAAACATCCACATCCACACTATCTAGACCTTTCAATTTTTGATAGATTTCAGTGAGATTAGATTAGATTAGATTATGAGGACAGTCAGTCCTAGTTTATTGTCATTTAGAAAAGCATGCATTAAAAAACGATACGATATTCCTCCAGAATGATATCACAAGAAAACACAGGACAAACCAAGACTAAAACTGACAAAACCACATAATTATAACATATAGTTACAACAGTGCAAAGCAATACCATAGTTTGATAAAGAGCAGACTATGGGCACGGTAAAAAATAAAGTCTCAAAGTCCTGACAGACTCATCATCTCACGCAGGCGGCAGAAGGGAGGAACTCTCCCCGCCATGAACCTCCAAGCGCCGCCAACTTGCTGATGCAGCACCATTGGAAGCACCCGACCGCAGCAGACTCTGAGTCCATCCGAAAACTTCGAGCCTCCGACCAGCCCCTCCAACACAGCCTCTCCAAGCACCATCCTCTGCCGAGCGCTTCGAACCCGCCCCGGCCACCGAGCAACAAGCAAAGCTGAGGACTCGAGGCCTTCTCCTCTGGAGATTCTGGACCACACAGTAGCAGCAGCAGCGAAGCAGGCATTTCAGAAGTTTCACCAGATGTTCCTCCATGAACTCATGTCTGTCTCCATCAAATCAGGATTGTGCATGGCACCCTACTTGACAAATAACAGACATCACCACCGGAGTGGCCGCCTCGAGCTGCGTCGCGCCGCCATCTTCCCTTCTCTCCCCCATTCTTCTAAACTCCAGCAAGTGTAAATTCAGTGCTATCAAATTCTCCTCATGCATTAACTCTTTCATTTCTGGGATCATTCTCGTACATTCTTATCACAGGTAGCACATTCTTGTCCATTTTATTAAAATCCTGCATTAAATACTCTTGTCTTTAAGTGAATATATATCCTAATGTATCATTTCATGTCATTCAAACCTGGTATTAATTTATAGAATTAATCCATTATGAATAATTGCTTACTTCAGCCTCAATGTGTCCAAGATATTACGTTATGATATTTGAGTTATTTGGTTCAATGATTTGCCTTGATCATTTAATAATGTTTGCTTAGTAGTCTACAATAAAACTACAGCAATCAACTACAGATTACATTGTTCAACTTTCTGCTGAGTTCATTTAATCTTTCTCTGAATTTTCTAGTTTATTGTCATTTGAATTTCAAAGGCAAATATGCAGAAATTTATGAAGCATGACTAGAATAATGATATGTGACATTTATAATTTGCTTATGAAAAAAAGTGATTCAGGGTTTTGAAATTGTATTCTGCTTTCATTTGGAAGTATGTTTTGAAATTTATTTTGCTTCAGACAGGGACCAAACATATGGTACTTATTAAGCTTGAATCCTATTAATGCCTTAGTGGCCACTTTTCTAACATCACAGCACTTCACCCTTTTATCAGTTCAATCATGACAGAATCAGAAAGCATATTCTACACAGTCTCTGCATTGTACTTAACCTGGCTGCATTGGAAAAGGCATCTGTGGTGCTGTCAGACTATCCCTTCGACCTTGCTGATGCCATTGCTAATCCAGTATCAAGGTCCAGTTTGTTTTTGTTCAGAGTATGAGGAAAGGAAATAAAATTAAATTAAAATTGTATTATATTGATTTACAGTAGAGGAGATTACTGAAGAATCAAAAGGCAATTAAACTAAAGAGAAAGATTTAAAGGCTACCCTTTGTTTATTTAAGGCTACAGCCTATTCTGCTTATCACTATAGTTTCCTATCTTGCTTTTCCTTGTTAAGCCTCAGAGTTACAACCTGATGCCCAAGTCTACTGACAATAGTACTCCATGTACTAACTTCATTGAAATGAACATGCTATTGCTTGTAGAAACCAGATGCAGAATTATCAAATTCACATCACCCCAATGTACCAAGTTTAACTGAATGTTGATGTGATGTGTACAGAAGCTTAGATTTATTCAGTAAATTGTACCAATGAATTGCACACAAATATAAAGAAAAGTTGAGTTTGGAAAGTCAGTCAAAGTTTAGTAAAGGACTGAGATCAACAGAGAAGGCGATTCACTGTCATGACATTTGAAAATAAGTTAATTACATTTGGCCATAGTGTGGTAAAGAACCTAAAGCATAAATTGCAAACTTTCTCACAGTGGCTGCAAGTCATATACCTGGTTCATTTCAAAATAAAAACCTAAATAACTTTAAAAACATAAATTAATACTTTTTATTGAACTATATTAGTTGAAAAAAATCCTCTCCCTCACTTTGAAGTCAATGGACTCACTGTTCAAAAACCTGTTTTGGTAAAGACTAAAGAGGGCAGATTTCCCAGAGCAACTTTAGAGAGATTGCAGGAAGTTGGTTTTCCAGCATTGAACTCCATGAGGAATCCTAGGTCAGAGTCTAGTCAGAGCAAAAGCAAGGGGATCACAGGAAGTGTAGGATTTCTTTGTCAGTGTATGATTGTCTAAGCAAGCCAGATTTATTGGGAATTAGACGATGAAATAGTGGTGCTTCCATGGAGATCTGCCAATTCTTCTTGGGAAAATGTACATCCTTGAATGATGAAAATCAGTGAATAATATTGCACAGAAGGAAGCCATTTGGCATCTCATACTGACTATTTGGTAGAGCTAGTTAGACCCATTCCCTTGTTTTTCCCCCTGTAGTCCTGTGAATTATTTTCCTTCAAGTATTTATCCAATTATCTTTGGAAAGTTACTATTAAATCTGCTTCTACAGCCTTTCAGGCAGTCCCTTCCAGATCATAAAAACAAGCTGTGTAAAAAATGTTTCCTTATGTTGCTTCTGGTTCTTTTGCCAATCACCTTAACTCTGTCTTCTGATTATGGACCATTCTGCCAATTTCCTATCCATGCGGTTTATGTTTACTTAAAGTTTAGCATTAAAAGAATTTTTGAAAGAGAAGAGAAGATAGATCAGGAGAGATGTTTTGGAGGAACTCCAGAGTAGTCCTTAGTTGGAAGTGGCTATCCCAGAAAGAAGCTAATATTTTCTTATTTAAACTTTATGTAGAAAACATAATGTTGTTGATTAATAAATATGTTGATGGTGATTTGATAATTTGAACTGAGAACGCACAATTACCATCTGTTGATTGTCCATTATGTTGAGTCAAAATTCGGTTAACAGTTGCAAACTTTTATGAATATACCTTCGCTCTGATTAACAGCAGTGAGTATTTCTTATCAAATGGTCATTGGTAAGTCATCTGCAAAAACCTGTCAATGCAGAGCGGAGGATTGAAAATTAGGATATCATCTTGTACCCAACAGCAATGAAAACTGAGCAATGTGTAAACTCTGATTCTGATTTTTAATCTCACTCATCACTAATGTTTTAGAGATGAATTTGTCTTACCATCCTTCCCGAATCCATTTCCAATCAACAAAGCGAAAATCACTCAGAAGAAAACATTAAAGAGCAAAATGTTTGTTTCCTTTACATTTTTTTCTGTCTTCACTGAAAGAATTTGGTTCTACTAGACTATGGCTACATATACATGAACCATAAGGTCATTATCACTGACTATTGAGTCTTCACTTGTCAGCCAAGATACCAATTTTAGTGGGCCATTCCATTTAGGAAGCATCATGTTTCAATCTTAAACTGATTTCTTACATCTTGTAATAGAGTCCTACTAGGAGCCACAGGCAAGAGCTGAGTGTCCAGTGGGGTCCAAATGTGAGTGAGCTGCCCCAGAATGGACATGACAAGCCTCTGAGATGCTATCCTTCTCTGGACACCCAATACACCCCAATAACGTCACTAGTGAGGCAGAAATTCACCCCCAGTCCCTCTCAGTCAGTGTACAATGTAGCAGCAGTTTTTCATTGTACTTAGCTTCTGAAATGCAATTCAATCAATGGTGGTTGTCATTATTGTGCTTCAAATAAGAATTAAAATGATACTGGTATGGTTGATGCTAGTATGTCCAAGACCATGCAGTCAACATCAGGCAACACACATAAAAATTGCTGGTGAACGCAGCAAGCCAGGCAGCATCTCTAGGAAGAGGTACAGTCAACGTTTTGGGCTGAGACCCTTCATCAGGACTAACATCAAGAATTGTTTGTAGACTTCCGAAAGGGGAAGTTGAGGGAACAGGCACCAATCCACATCAAGGGATCAGTGGTGCAAAAGGTGAGCAGTTTCAAGTTCCTGGGTGTCAACATCTCTGAAGATCTATCCTGCACCCAACATATTGATGAAACTCCAAGAAGGCAACAAAGTAGCTATCTTTCATTAGGAGCTTGAGAAGGATTGGTATGTCAACAAAGACACATGAGGATTTACAGACCTGCCACAGAGAACATTCTAACTGATTGCATCACCATCTGATATGGAGGAGCCACTGCACAAGATTAGAAAAAGCTGCAGAAAATTGTAAACTCTTCCAGCTCCATCTTGGGCATCAGCCTCCCCAGCATCCAGGACACCTTCAAAAGACAAGGCTTCAAATCAGGCAGCGTTCATCATTAAGGACCCCCATCACTCGAGGAAAGCCCTCTTCTCTTTGCTGCCATCAAGGAGGAGATGGAAGAGCCTGAGAACACACAGTCAGCTTTTCAGGAACAGTATTTCTCTTCCACCATCAGATTTCTGAATAGACAATGAACCCATGAATGCAACCTCACTATTCTTTTGCTCTTTTTTGGCTCTACTTATTTTTTAAATATATACTTACTGTAATTTATCATTTTGTTATGTATTGCAGTCTCCTGCTGCTACTAAACAACAAATTTCATGACATCTGACAGTGATATTAAACCTATTGAACCTAATTTTGATTCTGATGCTGATTCTGATCATCATGCGTACATAGCCAATATAAAAGTCAGCAACTTACTCTCTGACAGCCTATTGTGCTCTGCCACTCCATCAGTTGCGGATAATTAGCTAGTTCCCAGATCCCAATGATTTTAACGGGAGTCTAGGCTTGCTGGGAAAAAAAAATCATTATTTTTGTATATGCAGTTTGTTTAATGCTTTTAATCACAGAAATGTGTCTTTTTGTCAATGTTTAAATGTTTTAAATGATTTATTTCATTTTCAATGTTCTCATTGTTTCTGAATGTAAGCAACAGAATTCAGAAACATTTAAATCACTCAGCAGTCTTGACAACATGCAAAGCTGTGAATGGGGCTTCTTTATTGTGTTTTTAAGTCTCTGCCACTAGGGAGAATGGTATTTTTGACAATGATGGCTATCTGTGTACTCTTACCCTCAAAATCAGGACTATTAACTTATTAAGGCTTATAGCAAGATACGAATTTTCATTTAAAGTTTCTAGGCTAGCTTATGGTAGTTTTACATAATGCATAATCAAATCTCACAGGAGCTTTTTAAGAAATAACTTTATAAATTTCTATAATACTTTTTTATTTTTATTATTAGATTTAGAAATATACTTGCTCAATGATTAACAGCAGTTTTATTCTTCAAGAATTGCTTAACTAGAACTGGGCTCTCAACTGAATATATGACATTTTATTGTCCCCTAAATTATCAGAAGTCTGGCCTAGTATTTCAGATGATGCATTATTACCACTAGATATTTCCCTTGTTTCCTGCACTACTTTTTGCTTTTCAACCATGCCCTGTTGTTATAAAAAGACCTTCTCTTATCTGTTCTAATGGGGTTAATACTGGTCTGTAGGCCCTTAAACATTCTTGCTGAACTTGGATTATGAAACAGTCTCTCAATATAATTCTAATATTAACACAGGGGCAGTTACTGCACTGTGCTTCCATGAAAATAGATGGGAAAGGAAATGAGAACTTAATACACTCTTAGATGAGTTTTACATTAAGGTAGAGTAGATTCAAGAGAAAAGCAGAGCATTAGTTGGATGGAATAATCCATATTGATTCAACTAATGATAGCCACAAAACTCCAATACATTTTGTGAGATGTGACTGATAACTTTCATTTTAGTAGAGTTCATGACCACTTTCCTCATCTCAAGTAAGCTTTATTGCACTTTTTATGATCTACAGATCATAATAATGATGTCTGGTGTGTAATCAGATTTAATCAAAAGAAAATAAATTGAAGATGCTCTGTATTCAATGGAAGGCAGGGAAAACTCTTTAGTGAGGTTTCTTTTTAAAATTTTATTAAACAGCTTGCCTTCATTTATCTGAGAGGTCAGATCAGGTAGAATCTATCCACAGCAGATTCTGGTTAATTGGGACACATTGGGACTAGTACATTTTGGCAAATTAAACGATGCCCCAATTATCCAAAGTTTCATAGAAATAGTTAAAAAAGGTATAAAAAAAGAAAACACTGAATAACGAATTATGTATTTAAATGAAATACAAAACAAATCAGAACACTACCAATATGACTGCGTACTATAAAACTGTAGTAGTTCCTAATACTTATTGATGGAGGAACTCATCTGCATTACATTGTTTGGACTGTAAATGAAAAAGATCAGCACAGACATCTAGTGCATATAATGGACTGCCTTCATATAATGGTGTCAATGATTACATCCTCCAAATCTTCATTTTCATTGTAGCATTCAAGATGATTGTCGATACCTGCAAATTCTTCATTGTTTCTAATTTGCTGAACAAGTGAAATTTATATCATTTTCAATCCCGGCTGTTTCTGGCACTTCCAAGCATGGATGCTTGAAGCCGCAGTGAGCAAATGAGTACTGAGTTGCCTTACTGCTTATGTCTTGCCAACTACCAGTCACAAAAATTGTTGCTTTTTAAACATAAACACACTCAACTGACGCTATTTAAAAACTGCTCACGCAAAGCATGGTGTTGTGTCTGAAGGCCATGCACTCGACTGACTGGTTAGAAACTGTTCAACAACAGTCTCTTGCCCAAATTAAGTGGCATGGTGTCCCAGATAAACAAAGTGAATCCTGACTATTCTGTCAATTAGCTTTTGTTCTTTGAGAGCTGTCCCAAATAAATGGCTGCCTGACTAACTGATGGCCCAATTAACCGGAATTCACTGTATGCATTGTATGTATATTTTCTATATGTGCCTATGGTTGGAATTGGTTTTCTGCTCCAAAGAGATTGTGCTACTGGTTTATCTATTACACAACATGTAACCAAGATTACCAAAAGTGACTTTCTTTTGATTGAAATCTCTGATTTTTTTTACACATAGTGTGGTTCATACCTGGAATGTGTTGCTCGAGGTGATGGTGGAATCAGATACAATTATTGTGTATAAGATGCTTTTATACAGACAGTTAGATAGGAAGGTGCAGAAGGACATGATCTTAATATAGGCAAATGAGAGTAGTACAGATGAGCAATAAAGTCCGTATGAACATGATGGACTGACGAACTTTCTTCTGCACTGTACAACTCTATGACTTTATAAGCCAATATATTGGCTTCTGGTACTAACAATTGTTAACAAATAAATTAATCAGCAATTTCTGCATTCTGCATTTTCCCAGCAATCTAGGGATTGTTGGAAAAATTATCTTGTTACTTCATGTTTTGTTCTAGTGGTATCTTGCTGAAGCTACAGGCCATGAAATACAAGAAGAGATTTCAATGAGCAGCATTGTCCCATTAGATCCTCACTATACATATCTACCTGGATTTTCCAGGAAAATGTTTGCATTTCTTCATGGAAAGCCAGCTTCTTACAGTTTCCCATTACTTAAGCTTGGGAATCAGCTTGCTGAGTCTGGTTAGGCTCTCACTTCAACTGGATTATTGCAAGGAATAACTGTAAATGGAATGTACAGCAATTTACATTGTTAAAATTCATTGAATTTAACAGACTGTTTTCGATGGTTTTAAGGAATCAACATGCTTTAAAATGACATTTTTTTCCTTGGAATTATTAGTTTAATTTAAGTGTTGGTAATTTAATTATTTTGAACATTTTCTGGGTGTTTCAGAATCTGAGATATATAACCTTTGTTGCTTTTCGCTGATTTGGCAGTCGTCAATGTCAGGGACCATAGCTTACCTGCTTGTCAAAGTTAATTCAGCTTTCTGTGATTGCAACTTGTTCTGGCATTGCCTCATGATATAATGTTGACCCAAAATGCTCTGTAGTGTTCATTTCCTCACCACTGAAAATCTTGTTGGCTTTATTAAGGAAGATGGTGATGAGAAATCCATGCGTGCATTATAAGTAGTGAGGTGAATAATGAACATGCGCAGTGTATCACTGCCTGAAAACAATGCATTCACATTGAAGGACATGTGAATTTTCATGTGAAAAATTCAAATTATGACCAAAAGTAAATTGCTACCATATATTTGCTATTAAGTGGAATCATGTTGCTTGAAAGTTAACTATTTATGGGGTTATAAAAATACATGTTGATCACTAAAATTTCTTCTTTTTATCACTTACATCTTTAATCCTCGGTATTTTCTCTCTTATTAATTTAATCTTTGTACATTGTATGTGTTCTGATTTATGAACCCCTAAGAGTATGAAGCTGTCGATGTTTGCAAGCCTTCATTCAGTAACTATCAGTGCAAGCATATTTGTAATGGCAGAGACTTAATGGAGGAGTAGTAAGTCGTACATGTTTCATTGTCCAAGAAGAGTATTAGGAATAGTCCTTGAAACTATGCCATTTACACTCGCTTTCACCGACAGAACTTAGAGGCACCTTCTAAACCCCCACACCCCCAACATTGCTGTGATCCCAGTCTCTGAAGCTGACGTAAGAGCATCCTTCAGTAGGATAAATTTATGGGAATTGCCTGGCCTAGGCAGTGTACCCGACCGAGTACTGAAGACCTGCGTTATGTGCTGGCTGGAGTGTTTACTGACATCCTCAACCTCTCACTTTGGCAGTCTGAGGTACCCAAAGTTTCAAGCAGGCTTCAGTTATACTGGTGCCTAAGAAGAATGTGGTATCCTGCCTCAATGACCATCATCCAATAAGTCTATGAAGGTTCTCAGTCATCCAGGTCACTCTATACCAAGCAGTAGTAAATCAAGGTAACTGGGCTTGCTGTGTCGCCTAGAAGACATTTTGCCACTAATCCGAGAGGCTTCTTCAGTTCTAATCCATGGTGAGTAGTTTTCTGGCTTATAAACTCAGTGAGTTGTTTAATGATATAGCAATCACATGAGGGTCATTAAGAGTCATAGATGTAATGAGAGGGTCTTTAGTTTCATCTTTGTCTTTGTCTTTGACCCTCTTATTACCTCCATGACTCCAAACAACCCTCAGGTATGTGTTCTGATTTATGAGCCCCTAAGAGTATGAAGCAATAGATGTTTGCAAGCTTTCATTCAATAATTGTCAGTACAAGCATATATGTAATGGCAGAGTCTTAGTGGAGGAGTGGTAAGTCGTACATGTTTCATTGTCCAAGAAGTTTGCTATACCTTCAAGCAGCTCACTGAGTTTATGAGCCGGAAAACTACCTATCATGGCTTAGAACTGAAGAAGCCTCTCGGATGAGTGGCGAAACATCTTCTAGACAACACAGCAAGTCTAGTTGCCTTGGTTTACTATTGCTTGATATCATCCAATAACACTTACATCCCCAATGATGAAGAGCCTTGAGAGAATGTTCATGAAGCATATCAACTCCTGCCTTAAGGAGCTATGTGGATGCATTCCAATTTGCCTACCATCACAACAGGTCAACAGCGGATGCCATTTCTTTGGTTCTTCACTCTACTCGGAACACCTGGATAATGAAGTTGCATACATCATCATACTCTTCATTGACTTAGCATACAACACTATCTTCCACTTGAAACTCAACGCTAAGCTCCAAGACCTGAGGCATAGTCTCTCTTTGTGCAACTGGACCCTTGATTTCCTCACTGGCAGACCGCAGTTAGTATGGATTGGCAACAACATGCCTTCCACACTTACCGTAAGAACAAAAGACATAGGATAAGAATTATGCCATTTGCCCGTTAAGTCTGTTCTAGCTATTACATCATGGCTGATTTATTATCCTTCTCAAACCCATTCTCCTGCCTTCTCCCTATTGACTAATCAAGTACCTATCAATCTCAGCTTTAAATATACCCATTGACTTGGTTTTCACAGCTATCTTTGGCAATGAATCCGACAGGTTCATCACCCTCTGGCTGAAGAAATTCCTCCTCAATTCTGTTCTAAATGGACATCCCTCTATTCTGAGGCTGTGCCCTCTGGTCCTAGAATCCTCCACTACAAGAAACATCCTCAGCACATCCACTATACGCAGCAGAGCATAAAAAGAGCTACTTTTCCGTCAGGTCCGTGTTCAGAATTTTAAAAAGCAGAGCTTTGAGCTGGATTTCTCTGTGTTGGACAATCCACACTTGGTGTGCGTGAAAAGAGTTACTTTTTAATCAGGGTGGCGACCAAGATTTTGAACTTGGCTTTCCAGAAGGCCTTTGACAAGGTGCCACATTTGAGGCTGCTTAACAAGCTACAAGCCCATGGTATTACAGGAAAGATTCTAGCATGGATAAAGTGGTGGCTGATTGGCAGGAGTCAAAGAGTGGGAATAAAGGAAGCCTTTTCTGGTTGACTGCCAGTGACTGGTGGTGTTCCACAAGAGTCTGTTTTGGGATAAATGCTTATTACATTATGTGTCAATGATTTATATGATGGAAGTGATTTTGTTGTAAAATTTGCAGATGATATGAAGATAGGTCAAGGGGTAGGTAATTTTGAGGAAATAAGGAGGTTACAGGAGGACTTAGACAGATTTGGAGAATGAACAACATGGCAGATGGAATACAGTGTCAGAAGTGTATGGTCATGCACTTTAGTAGAAGAAATGAAAAGGTTGACTACTCTCTTAATGGAGAGAAAATAGAAAAATCTGATGTGCAAAGGGATTTGGGAGTCTTTGTGTAGGATTCCCTCAAGGTTAATTTGCAGGTTGAGTCTGTGGTGAGAAAGGCAAATGCGACATTAGCATTCATTTCAAGAGGACTAGAATATAAAAGCAAGGATGTAACGTTAAGGCTTTATAAAGCACTGGTGAGGCCCCACTTGGAGTATTGTGTACAGTTCTGGGCCACTTATCTTAGAAAGGATGTGTTGATACCGAGGAGGGTTCAAAAGAGGTTCACAAAAATGATTCCAGGATTAAACGGCTTGTTATATGAAGAGCTTTTGATGGCTCTAGGCCTGTATTCATGAAATGGTGGAGCAAACTCAATAGGCCAAATAGCCTAATTCTGTTCCTATATCTTATGGTCTTGTGCTCTATCTAGGCCTTTCAATATTTGATAGGTCTCAATGTTCCCCCTCATTCTTCTAAACTCCAGTGAATACAGATGCAGAGCCATCAATCGCTCCTCATACATTACCCCTTTAATACCCAGAATCATTCTCATGAACCTCCTCTGGGTCTTGTCTAATGCCAGCACATCTTTTCTTAGAAAAGGAGCCCACCTATCTCCATATAGTCTGCAAACTTGGACAGAAAGGCATCAATTCCTTTATCCAAATCATTGATATATAACATGAAACGAAGCAGTCACAACACCAACCCCTGTGGAATGTCAATAGTCACCAGTAGCCAGCCAGAAGAGGTCCCTTTTATTAGTAGATGAGTATCACAGGGCTGTGTGCTTAGCTGCCTGCTTATCTCACTTTATAAAGTCATAGAGTCATAGAAAAATACAGCACAGTAACAGGCCCTTTGGCCCATCTAGTCCATGCAGAAACATTTAACCTGCCTAGTTCTATCGACCTGAATCCAGTCCATAGCTGACCATACCCCTGGCATCTATGTACTTATCCCAATTTTTCTTAAGCGTTAAAATTGAGCTTACAGGCCCCATGCACTGGCAGCTCATTCCACACTGTTATGAATCACTGAGTGAAGAAGTTTCCTCTCATGTTCCCCTAAAACATTACATCTTTCACTCTTAATCCATGATGTCTAGTTGTTGTCCTACTCAACCTTAGTGGAAAAAGCCTGCTTGCATTTACCCTATCTCTACCCCACATTATTTTGTATGCCTCGATCAAATTTCCCCTCAATCTTCTACATTCCAAGAAATAAAGTCCTAATCTATTTTAATCTTTCCTTATAAATCATATCCTCCAGTCCTGGTAACATCTTTGTAAGCTTTTGCTGTACGCTTTCAAACTTATTTACATTTTTCCTGTAGTTAGTTAAGGAAAACTGTCCACTCTACTCCAAATTCAGCCTCAATAACATCTTGTACAACTTCAACATAACATCCCATCTCTTGTACTCAATACATTGATTTATGAAGGCCAATGTGTCAAAAGCTTTCTTTGCGACCCTATCTATCTGTGATGCCACTTTTAATGAATTATGTACCTATATTCTGAGATCCTTTTGTTTTACCACACTCCTTAGTGCCCTACCGCTCTCACTGTGTAAGACCTACCAAGGTTGGTCCTACTGAAGTGCAACATCCTGCACTTGTCTGCATTGAATTCTATATGCCTTATTTTAGCCAGTTTTCCAGTTGGAACAAATCCAGCTACAAGCCATGATAGTCTTCCTAACTGTCCACTGTACCCCCAGTCTTGGTGTCATCTACAAAATTGCTAATCCAGTTAACCACATTATCATTGATATAGATGACAAACATCAACTGACCCATCACTGATCCTTGCAGCACTTCACTAGTCACAGGCCTCCAATCAGAGAGGCAAACACCTACTACCACACTCTGGCTTCTCACAGAAAGCCAATATTTAATCCAATTTAATAGCTCGTCTTGAATGCCAAGCGACTGAACTTTCCTGACCAATCTCCAATGCAGGACCTTGGCAAATATCTTGTTAAAGTCCATGTGGACATCATCCATTGCCTTGCCTTCATCTACTTTCCTCGTAACTTGCTCAAAAAACTGTATAAGATTGTCTAGACATGACAGGAGAAAGAAACCAGAAGGCCATGACGCAGTCTTCATTGGAGGATCAGAGATGGAGAGGGTCAGCAACTTGAAATTCCTTGGTGTTATCATATCAGAGGATCTGTTCTGGAACCAGCACATAAGTTCTATCAAAAATGAAGGCACAACAGTGCCTCTACTTTCTTAGAAGTTTGTATAGATTTAGCATGTTTTCTAAAAAATTTGACAAACTTCTATGGCTGCACAGTGGAGAGTACCTTTACTGGTTGAAAACACTAATGTACAGGAACAGAACATCCTACAGAAACTGATGGCTACAGCCCAGTCCGTCACTGGTGAAACCCGCCACCATTGAGTATATTTACACGGTGTGCAGCCACAAAACTAGCAGCATCCACCATCAAAGACCCCTGCCATTCATGCCATGCTCTCTTCTTGCTACTCTCATAGGTAGGGGCTACTGGAGCTTAGGCCCCATGCCATCAGGTTCAGGAACAATAATTACCCTACAATCACCAAACTCCTGAACCAAAGTGTATAAGTTCACTTACCACTCTTCTGAACTGATTCCGTAACCTGCACTCTTACTTTCAAGGACTATTCACAACTCTTTTTCACTGCATTATTTTTGTTGACGAAGTTTATCTTCATTTGCACTTTGTTGTCTTTCAGTTTTTTTTCTGCTATGTATAGTTTTTCATAAAATACTTCGTATTTCTTTTCTTTTTCCTGTTAATGGCTGCAAGTAAACAATCTCAAGGTACAATAGGACAACATGTATGTTCAAGGGGTGATTGATAAGTTCATGGCCTAAGGTAGACGGAGTCAATTTTAGAAAACCTAGCACATTTATTTTTCAACGTAGTCCCCTCCCACTTAGTCCAGTAGTAATGGAGCATATGGATCCCTTCTTTGTGGAAGTGGTCCACAGCAGGGGTGATTGATAAGTTCGTGGCCTAAGGTAGAAGTAGATGAGTTATTAACCAAACTTGCTGCATTATCACTCAAAGAGTTGAACTGCATGTGCATGTAACGAGAGCGCCTTGGACCTCCAGGTGGTCCACAGCAGGGGTGATTGATAAGTTTGTGGCCTAAGGTAGGAGGAGATGAGTTATACAGCTCTCGTTACATGCACATGCAGTTCAACTCTTTGAGTGAAAATGCAGAAAGTTTGAAGTTATTAACTCATCTTCTTCTACTTTAGGCCACAAACTTATCAATCACCCCTGCTGTGGACCACTTCTGGAGGACCAAGGCGCCGACTTCTACAAAGAAGGGATCTGTATGCTCAACGACCGCTGGACTAAGTGTGTAAATGTAGGAAAAATAAAAGTGCTAGGTTTTCTAAAATGACTCCTTCTACCTTCAGCCACGAACTTACCAATCACCCCTCGTACTTTGATAATAAAAATACTTTGAGTTTTGAACTTTGAACTACAGACTGGTAAGTCTCATGTCAGTGATAAGGTAGATACTGGAGAGGATTCTTAGGGCTTGGATTTATAAGCAATTGGAAAACCATGGCTGAATTTGGATCAATCAACATGGCCTTGTGTGGGGCAAGTTGTGACTTACTAATTTGAATGAAGTTTTCGAGGAGATAATGCAGACATCTATTCCAAAGCCCTCATCCTTTGTGATATACCGCATATAAATGAACTGAATGAAAACATATGGAGCTGGGTTAATGAGTTTGCATAATATATGATGATTGGTTATGGTGTTGTGGATAGCATAGAATGACAAAGGGTTAGTGGGATATTGATCAGATGCAAGTATGGATGGAGAAATGGCAGATGCAGTTTAACCCAGACAAACGTGAAGCGTAGCAATTTGGGAGATCAAAAGAGATGGAACTCTTTTAACGTCAAGATGCTTAGCAATGTTGGTGTGCAGAGGGATCTTGGGGTCCAAATCCATTGCTCCCAAAAGCAGCTACACATGTTGATAGACTGGTAAAGAAGGCATGGGGCATGCTTGCATTTATTATCAAGAAAATAAGTTCAAGAGCTGGCTAGTCATGTAGCAGCTTTAGAATCTCTTGTAAGGTCTGGAGTATTGTATTCAGTTCTGATCGTCCCTTTATATTAAGAATGTTGAGGTTTTGGAGAAGGTGCAAAAGAGGTTTAGCAGGATTCTGTCTGGATTAGGGGACATGTGCTACAAGGAGAGGCTGGACCAACCTGTGCTATTTTCTCTGGAGTGGCAGAAGCTAAAGCCAGATCCAACAGAGTTTTACTGGATTATGAGAGCATAGGCAGACAGAATTTTTGGTTTAATATCAGAGGACATGCATTTAAGGTGAGAGGGGGTAAGTTCAAAAGAGATGTGTGAGCAAGTGTTTACACAGAGAGTGGTGGGTGCCTACATATTACCTGGAGGCATTCCAGAAGCTCTTAGGTAAGGACAGGAACATGCAGGAAATGGAAGGATATAGACAATTATGTGGGCAGAAGGGATGAGTTTAGTTGAGCATTTCCTTATTAATTTAATTAGTTTAGCACAGCATTGTGAGCTGAAGGGTCTGTTCCTGTGCTGTACTGTTTCATCTTCTGAAAATCAAAATTATAACACATTACAAATGATTGGCAGCACATCAGATGTGTGCATGACTACCTTTGGTGAGGCTAGGCTTTTAGACTTAGACTTTTGGGAATTCCCGTGATATTTATTCATGAGTTTGAGACTGAAGACCCTACTCTTTGTATTTGTGTTGGGATAGATCCTAATACTTTAACACTAAAATGTTTATTGGCCCTAACATCGGGCACATTCATTTTTTCTCGGTGTCGAATAGATGGTTATTTTCAGCCATCTAGTACATTTAACACATAGTCACCATTCTACCCTGTTCCCTTTATCTTAATCTCCTTAGAGCACTATGACCTGAAGATCTGATAGGCTTCTCAAAGAGTTAAGTGGTTGTTGATGCTTAATAGGCTGGTTTGAGTATCTCAGGAACTGCTGATCTCCTGGGATTTTTATGCACAACAGTCTTTACTGTTTACAGAGAATGGTGTGATAAACAAAAAAAGAACATCCAGTGTGCAGTGGTTCTGTGGACGAAAATGCCTTTCTAGTGAGAGAGGTTAGAAGAAAATGACCATACTAGTTCAAGCTGACATGAAGATAGCAATAACTCAAATAACCACACATTGCAACAACGGTAATGTCCAGAAGAGCACCTCTGAATGCATAACATGTCAAATCTTGAAGTGGATGAGCTACAGCAGCAGAAGGTACAGGAACTACCTAATAGAGTGGCAAGTGAGTGCATATCCATTTAGATGCACCTGTTGAAGAACCGATCATTACCTATGTAAATACCATGGTTAGCTTCCAGACTCACTAGTGTTAAGAGGCAGAAATCCACTTAAGCATCCAAGGTAATGTTCTTATAAGGAATGTACTCAATCATAGCCTTTAAGTATCAATAATCAACTTTCACTTTTTGATAAAATGTACATATTCAATAAGAGTAGCTTGAAGACTGTTCTTGTTTATAGTAATGGTCTGGTGATAACTACTGTATATACACAGTACAATTTATGGAAAGCCATCTCTCAGGCAAAGTGACAATTCTGGACTCAACTTGAATCAACAAAGGAATGTTGACAGTTTTGGCAGGCCTTGAATGCTATCACCTCTTATAAAGTTAAATCAAGCGGCATAGATGAGCTCAATACCTTCTATGCTTCCTTTGACCATCAAAACATGAAGGAACCTTCACAAACTCCCACAGCTCCTGACGATCCTATGATTTCAGACTCTGAGGCCAACGTGTGAGCAGGCTTCAGAAGGGTAAACCCACAAAAAGCATCAGGTCCAAGTAGGGTAATTAGCCAAGTACTAAAGACCCAGGTTGATCAACTGGCTGGAGTGTTCACTGAAACATTAACTCCCGCTTCAGCAGTCTAAGGTACCCACCTGCTTCAAGCAGACTTCACTTCTACCAACGTCAAAGAATAACATCATAGACTGTCTCAATGTCCCATCCAGTAGAGACTATTGTCCAGAGAGGTTGGTGATGAAAATATCAACTCCTGCATGAGAAGCGACTCAGATACATTCCTATTTGCCAACAGAAGCCATCTCACTCAACTCTAGAACACCTGGACAATAAAGATGCATACATCAGGATGCTCTTTATCAACTACAACTCAACATTCAGTACTATCATCCTCTCAAAACTAATCAATAAGCCCCAAGACCTTGGCCCCAATTCCTCCTTATGCAATTGGATCATCGATACCCTCACTTGCAGACCTAGTTAGTTCGGATTGACAATAACATCTCCTCCATGATGTCCATCAACATAAGTCCACCACAAGGCTGTGTACTGAGCCCCCTGCTCTACTTGTTTTGCACTCATGACTGTGGGGCTAAGCACAGCTCCAATGCATTATTCAGGTTTGCGTATGACACCACGCCGTAGGACATATCAAAGGTGGTTATGAATCAGCACACAGGAGGGAGATTGAAAATCTGGCTGAGTGGTGCCATAACAACAACCTCTTACTTGATGCCAGCAAGGTCAAGAAGCTGATTATAGACTTCAGGAGAAGGAAGCCAGAGATCCATGAGCCGGTCTTTGTCGGAGGATCACAGGTGGAGAGGGTCAGCAACCTCGAATTCCTCAGTGTTATGGTTTCAGATGATCAGCCCTGGGCCAAGCATGTAAGTGGAATTGAAAAGAAAGCACAGCAGCACCTCTAACTCCATAGGAGCCGGCGAAGATTCAACATGACATCTTAAACTTTGACAAACTTCTATAGATGTGTAGTAAAGAGTAAATTGCCTGGTGTGAAAACACCTATGGCCTTGATGATCCTACAAAAAGTAGGGGACGTAGATCAGTGCGTCATGGATAAAGCCCTCTCCACCATAGAGCATATCTACACAAAACGCTGTCACAGGAAAACACCAACCGTCATCAGGGACCCCATCACTCAGGACATGCCCTCTTCTCACTGCTGCAATCAGGAATAATGTACAGGAACCTCAGAACTCTCACTGCCAGTATCAGGAACATTTATTACCCCTCTAACATCAGGTTCTTGAACCAAAGGGGATAACCTCACTTAACTTCACTTGTCCCATCACTAAAATGGTCCCATAACCTATGGATTCACTTTCAAGGACTTCTCATCTCATGTTTGTGATATTTATTGCTTATTTTATTTACTTATTTATTTATTTGTAATTGCACAACTGCCTGTCTTTTCCACACTGGTTGAATGCCTAAGTTGGTGCAGTCTTTCATTGGTTCTGTTATGGTTACTATTCTATGTATTTACGGAGTATGCCTGCAAGAAAATAAATCTCAGGGTTGTATATGGTGACATATATGTGTCATGGTCCCGATTGTTAATTCCGCATTTTCTCCTAATTTCCTTTGATGGCGGCACACCTGGTTTTCATCAAGACCTGCAGCATAAGAACCCTGGCTTTGCACCCACTAGTTGCCAGATCATTGGTTTTGCTAGTATGGTAATTAACATTTCCCAGCCGCTTAGGATTGTGTTTTCTAAGTTTTGCTTCAGTACCGAGAATCACCTGTGAAACTCAGTCTCTCCGTGTCAAGATAAGTATTCTAAGTTTTACTTCAGCATCGAGGTTTACCTGTGTAACTCCGTCTCCCTGTGCTAAGAAAAGATTTGTCGCCACTTTCCTTTCTATGCTCCGTGTTGGGATAAGTTCTGCCTGCCTCCTGCTTTCCTGCACTCCCTCCTGTTTGCTGTTCAACGCTCACGGCCGCGTCTGCATCTTAACTCAATTTCCATGCCTGTGTCCTGCGTTCGGGTTCGCCTCGTTCATCGCAACAGAATGATCTGGCCACCATGGACGCAGCAGACATGAATACCCTTCAACAAGCCCTCGGCAGCCAGGGTTCCCTACTGGGACAGCATGACCAACTCTCTGGGTGGTCATGGAAAACCTCCATTCCCTGTCTGCTCACGTCACACAGATCGGTGATCAGGTGGACCGTGTATCCACTCATTTTACTCAACCCACTCCTGGAACCCTGTCTAACCAGCCCAGACAGCCTGTAGCAGCAACCCCCCATGTGTCAGCAACATCCCTGCCAAGACAGCCTCTCGTACCTGAACCGGAGCACTACGCTGGAGCTTTGGGGAAGTGCCGGGCCTTCCTTCTTCAGTGCTCCTTGGTGTTCGAACAGCAGTCATCCATGTACTCCACGGATAAGTCAAAGATTGCTTATATCATGGGGTTGTTGCAGGGAAGTGCATTAGTGTGGACCACAGCTGTTTGAGATAACCAACCAGATATCTGCTCTTTCTTCGCCACCTTTATCGCAGAAATGAGAAAGATCTTTGACCACCCTGTCCGTGGTAAAGAGGCCGCTGAGCGTCTACTCACTCTCTGCCAGGGCTCACGCAGTGTTGCCGAATATTCCGTGGAGTTCTGGACGTTAGCGGCCGACTCGGGGTGGAACGATGAGGCACTCCAAGGGGTACTTCGGAATGGTCTCAGCGACATGGTGAAAGACAAGTTGGTGGCAAGCGATGACACCGACAGCCTGGATTTCCTGATCTCCCTAGCCACCAGGTTGGACAATCGCCTCTGAGAATGCCTCAGAGAAAGAACAGATCGCCCACCACCTTTGGCCACTCCTCGGCACTCATTACCACCTCCTGCCAGATCAGGCCTCTCTCCTCCTACTGCACCCCGAGTAGCTCCCAGTCCTGCTGTTTCCACTGCCCCGGGAGAGGAACCCATGGAGCTGGGACGGAACCGCCTTTCTCCCGCTGAACGACTCTGGAGACTGAGAGCGGGCGAGTGTCTATATTGCGGCCAGTCTGGTCACTTCCTTGCTACCTGTCCCCTTCGGCCAAAAGGGAAGGCTCACCAGTAGCGGGGGGACCCTGTTGAGTCAGACAACATTCCCTTCCGTACCCCGACCCCGGATGCAGCTTCAAGCCACTTTGCGTTACAACCAACAGTCCCTTCCTCTGTTGGCACTAGTGGATTCCGGCGCTGAGGGAAACTTCTTGGGTGAAAACTCAGCCTTCCAAGCCGGAATTCCTCATGAGCAATTGAATACCCCCCGGACGCCCAGGTACTGGATGGTAGACTACTGGCCCGAGTCACACATTGCACGGAACCCCTGCTTCTCCTTCTCTCCGGAAACCATCGGAAACAAGTACGATTCAATTTAATTTCCTTTCCTCAAGCCCCTATAGTTCTTGGTTACCCCTGGTTAAACCGTCATAACCCCTACGTCGACTGGTCCACCGGGAAGATAGTCAGCTGGAGTTTGTTCTGCCATTCCACTTGTCTGCAATCAACCCTTTCCCCAGTGGAGGTCACCACGACCTCGTCCGCCTCTGAACTCCCTGACTTATCCAAGATTCCAGTAGAGTATCACGATCTGGGAGAAGTGTTTAGCAAGCAACGGGCTCCTTCCCTGCCTCCACATCGCCCTTACGATTGCACAATTGACCTTCTTCCTGGAGCCTTTCTACCCACCAGTCGGCTGTACAACCTGTCCCGACCAGAAAGGGAAGCAATGGAAGCTTACCTAAATGACTCTCCCGTGGCTGGCATTATCCGACCCTCATCTTCCCCTGTAGGCACAGGTTTCTTCTTTGTGGGGAAGAAAGATGGCTCACTACGCCCCTGCATTGACTACTGTGGCCTGAACAACATCACCATAAAGAATAAGTATCCCCTGCCCCTTATCAACTCTGCATTCGAGCCTCTTCATGGGGCCACAATTTTCTCTAAGTTGGACCTGCGGAATGCCTATCATCTAGTCAGGATAAGGCAGGGAGATGAATGGAAAACTGCTTTTAACACCCCCCTCGGTCATTTCGAATACCTGGTCCTGCCATTCAGTCTCACCAATGCCCCCGCCATCTTCCAAGCCCTGGTAAACAACGTCCTTAGGGACCTTATTAACTGTTTCATTTTCGTTTATTTGGACGACATCCTAATCTTCTCCCGTACTCTTCAGGAACACACCCATTATGTCTGTCAGGTTCTTCAGAGGCTTTTGGAGAACAAGCTATTTGTTAAGGCAGAGAAGCACGAGTTCCATGCCCGTTCTGTCAGTTTCCTGGGGAACATCATTGAGAGCGGGCAAGTGCGGGCGGATCCCGAAAAGATCCAGGCGGTGGCAGAGTGGCCAAAACCCACGACGTTCAAACAACTCCAGCGATTTCTGGGGTTCACAAACTTCTACCGTTGCTTCATCAGGGACTACAGCCAGCTGGCAGCGCCCCTTACTCAACTCACCTCTCCTGCGACCCCTTTCCACTGGACCCCCGAAGCAGACTCAGCATTCTTGGAGCTGAAGAGGTGTTTCACCTCCACTCCCATCCTGGTCCAACCTGACCCCTCTCACCAATTCATTGTGGAAGTCGACGCCTCTGACTCTGGGGTGGGAGCAGTCCTCTCTCAACGCTCCGTCCCAGACGAAAAGCTCCATCCCTGTGCCTTCTTCTCTCGCCATCTATCCCCCGCCAAACGGAACTATGTTGTTGGGAACCGGGAGTTGCCAGCCGTCAAACTCGCCTTGGAGGAGTGGAGGCACTGGCTGGAAGGAGCAGAACATCCATTTGTCGTCTGGACGGACCATATGAACCTGGCATACATCCAAACCGCTAAATGCCTTAATTCCTGCCAAACCCATTGGGCATTATTTTTTGGCCATTTCAATTTCTCCCTCATCTATCATCCTGGTTCCAAGAACATGAAGCCAGATGCTCTCTCTCGTCAATACGTCTCCAAGGAGGGCCTTCCCAACCCCGGTACCATCCTTCCACCATCCTGTGTTGTGGCTGCCCTCACTTGGGAGATTGAAACCATAGTCAAAGAGGCCCAACGGACCCAACCTGACCCAGGTAATGGACCCCCCCAGTTGTCTCTTCGTGCCTGACTCTGTTCGGTCTCAGGTTCTCCAGTGGGGGCACACTTCTCGTAATCTATTGCCTTCCCAGAATCTATTGAACTCTGTCCCTTCTGAAGTGACATTTCTGGTGGCCCCCCATGGATGCTGGCACTCGCTCTTTCCTCTCTGCCCGTTCTGCGTGTGCCTGCAGAAAAGCCTCCCATTGACCACCTGCTGGGTTCCTTCATCCCCTACCTGTCCCTGGCTGCCCTTGGTTCCACATTGCTCTGGATTTCATTACTGGACTACACCCTTCACATGGTAACACTGCTGTACTCACCGTGCCTGACTGTTTCTCCAAAGCCATGCACTTCATAGTCCTGCCCAAACTCCCTACAGCCCGTGAAACAGCCAACCTCCTTGTCCATCACGTCTTCCGTCTTCATGGAATTCCCTCTGACATTGTTTCTGACCGGGGCCCCTAATTCATCTCTCAAGTCTGGAGATCTTTCTGTCAAGCCCCTGGAGCCTCAGTAAGTCTGTCTTCCAGTTCCCATCCACAGACTAACGGTCAAGCGGAACGAGCAAACCAGGATTTGGAAGCAGCACTGCGCTGCATATCCACCAACAACCTGTCATTCTGGAGCACCCATCTCACTTGGGTGGAGTACGCCCACAACTCCCTGGTCAGCACCGCCACCAGAATGTCTCCCTTCAAATGTTCCCTCGGTTATCAACCTTCTTTGTTTCCTGCCCATGAAGACATGAAGGCCCATCTCCGCTGGTGCCGTAAAGTCTGGAAGGATGCACACGTGGCCCTGTTCCGTTCCGCTGACCGTAACCGGAGGGTGACCAATTGCCATTGAATTCCTGCACCCAACTATCGGCCTGGTCAGAAGGTTTAGCTCTCTTCAAAAGACATTCCTCTCAAGAATGAATCCAAGAAACTCGCCCCTCGTTACCTCCGTCCATTCGAAATTGAGAGCATCATCAACCCCTCGGTGGTCAAACTCAAACTGCCCAGATCCATGCACATACATCCCATGTTCCATGTCTCCCAACTGAAACCCATGTCTGTCAGCCCTATGTGCCCTCCTGCTGAACCTCCTCCACCCGCCTGGGTCATTGACGACTACCCAGCGTACACCGTCCAGCGAATACTGGACATGCGCCACTGAGGCAGGGTCTCAGTACCTGGTTGATTGGGAGGTATACGGTCCTGAGGAGCGCACCTGGATTCCCCGCTTCTTCATCTTGGACCCTTCCCTCATCCGCTTCATCCGAGATTTCCATCGAGACAATCCGGACAATACTGGTGGTTAACCTGGAGGCTCCTGCTGGGGGGGGGGGGTACTATCACGGTCCCCATCATTAAATCCCCATTTTCTCCTAATTCCCTGTGATGGTGCCATGGTTCCGACTGTTAATTCCCCATTTTCTCCCAATTTCCTTTGATGGCGGCACACCTGGTTTTCATCAAGACCTGCAGCATAAGAACCCCAGCTTTGCACCCACTAGTTACCAGATCACTGGTTTTGCCAGTGTGGTAATTAACGTTTCCCGGCCGCTTAGGATTGTGTGTTCTAAGTTTGCTTCAGTACCCAGATTTACCTTTGAAACCCAGTCTCTCTGTGTCAAGATAAGTTTTGTCTGCTGCTTTCGTTTCAACACTCCGTGTCAAGATAAGTTTTGCCTGCCTCCTGCTTTCCTGACTGACTCCGCCTTCAGAGCAGGTGACAAGGCAGCCCTAACAACAGTGAGGGTCAAACTGTCCCGGGCCATCAGAAAGACAAAGCGTGGACACGCCCAACGAATCCACAGCCACTTCCAGGACAGCGACGACACGCGGCGCATGTGGAAGGGCATTCAGGACATCACCAACTACAGGACAACATCACCTGCCTGTGCTGGTGATGCCTCCCTCCCAGGTGTGTAGAACAACTTCTACGTTCGTTTCAAGGCGGAAAATGACATGGTGGCAAGTAAGACCACTCCTCCTCCCAATGACCAGGTACAGTGTCTTACCGTGGCCGATGTGAGGAACACTCTATGCAGGGTCAACCCACGGAAAGCTGCTGGACCAGACAATATTCCTGGCAGAGTGCTCAGAGGATGTGCAGACCTGCTGGCAGATGTTCTCACTGACATCTTCAACATCTCCCTGAGCAGCGCCGTCATTCCAACATGCTTCAAGGCCGCCACCATCGTCCCCGTGCCGAAGAAGACTTCAGTGTCCTGCCTCAATGACTACTTTCCTGTTGCTCTCACATCCATCATCATGAAATGTTTCGAGAGGCTTGTCATGAGGCACATAAAGACCCTGCTGCCCTCCTCACTGGACCCCCTGCAGTTCGCGTATCGTCCCAACTGCTCAACAGACAACGCCATTGCCATTACCCTCCACCTGGCCCTCACCCATCTGGACAAAAAAGACACATACGTTCGAATGTTGTTCATAGACTTCAGTTCAGCATTCAACACAATCATTCCTCAGCACTTGATTGAAAAGCTGAAACTGCTGGGCCTGAACACTTCCCTCTGCAACTGGATCCTAGATTTCCTGACTGAGCGACCTCAGTCAGTCCGGATTGGGAGCAGCATCTCCAACACCATCACACTGAGCACGGGGCCCCCCAGGGCTGTGTGCTCAGTCCACTGCTGTTCACTCTGGTGACCTACAACTGTGCTGCAACACACAGCTGGAATCACATCATCAAGTTTGCCAATGACACGACCGTGGTGGGTAGCATCAGCAAGAATGATGAGTCAGCAAACAGAGAGGAGGTGCAGAGCCAACAACCTGCCTCTGAATGTGAACAAAACAAAAGAGATCGTTATTGACTTCAGGAGAGCACAGAGCGACCACTCTCCGCTGAAAATCGATGACTCCTCTGTAAAGATCGTTAAGAGCACCAAATTTCTTGGTGTTCACCTGGTGGAGAATCTCACCTGGTCCCTCAACACCAGCTCTATAGCCAAGAAAGCCCAGCAGCATCTCTACTTTCTGCGAAGGCTGAGAAAAGTCCATCACCCACCCCTCCATCTTCACCACATTTTACAGAGGTTGTACTGAGAGCATCCTGAGCAGCTGCATTACTGCCTGGTTCAGGAATTGCACTGCCTCGGATTGCAAGACCCTGCAGCGAATAGTGAGGTCAAATGAGAAGATCATCGGGGCCTCTCTCACCGCCATTACACACACTTACACCCCATGCTGCACCCACAAAACTAACAGTATTGTGAAGGACCCCACGCACCTCTCACACAAACGCTTCTCTCTCCTGCCATCTGGCAAAAGGTATCGAAGCATTCGGGCTCTCATGACCAGATTGTGCAACAGTTTCTTCCCTCAAGCCATCAGACTCCTCAATACTCAGAATCTAGACTGACATCTACATCATTTATTATTATATTGTAATTTGTCCTCTACTGTGCCTATTGTCTTGTTTATTAGTTATTGTACTGCCCTGCACTGTTTCGTGCACTTTATGTAGTCCTATGCAGGTCTGTAGTCTAGTGCAGGTTTTATGTTGTTTTATGTAATGTAGTATAGCCTTGTGCTGTCTCACATAGTCTAGTGTAGTTTTGTGTTGATTCAGGTAGCACCAGGATCCTGGAGGAACGTTGTTTCGTTTTTACTGTGTACAGGTTTCCCCTGCTATCCGAAGGTAGAGCATTCCAGTGAAACAGCTCGTAAGCCGGAATGTCGTAAAGTGAAGAAGCAATTGCCATTTAATTTTATGGGAAAAATTTGTAAGCGTTCGCAGACCCAAAAATAACCTACCAAAGCATGCTAAATAACACATAAAACCTAAAATAACAGTAACATATAGTAAAAGCAGGAATGATATGATAAATACACAGCCTATATAAAGTAGAAGTACTTTTCTACAATCATTGCCGCACTGTTGTCCGTAGCGAAAATCTCACACAAGCGCTCTCGGCAGAAACACTCTCTCCAGTAACCTTTAAGCTATGAAGCTGCCAAATCATACCATATAACACATAAAAATACGGAGCCGATATAAAGTAGAAATAATGTATGTACAATGTAGTATCACTTACGGGAATCGAGAAGTCAGCGCCGAGCACACTGATGATGGTGTGTTAGGCTGAGTCGTCAGAGGTTGGGGTGGTGCAGTGGTCCCCAACCTCTGGGCAGTGAACCAATACTGATCCGCGGAGAATGCAGTGGTAGCCGGGACACACCCAGCACATCTTTAAGAAAAAAGCCGAAATAAACATGCTGATTAATTAGGTGCCACCCGGCACGTAAATGTCAGCCCAGATCAGTGGCGACGCAATCGGCAATTGCCTCTGATCTGGGCCAACATTTACATGCCGGCCGGCACCTAATTAATTAGCATGTTTATTTCAGCTTTTTTCTTAAAGATGTGTTGGGTGCATCCCGGCTACCGCTGCCAACTCCGCGGCAATGTATGCAAATATGCCCTGAACCTACGTACCCTTTCAAAATTAAAGTCGTACTTTTCTGCAATGCAGGTGTCCTCTGCTTTTCGAACGTTCGCTTTACGAAACCTCGCTGTTACGAAAGACCTACATTAGTTAACTGTTTTCGCTAACAGAAGGTGTTTTCACTGTTATGAAAAAAAGTAGCGCGCGGGGAAAAGCAGCGTGCGAAAAAAGCAGCGCGGAATGAAAGGCAGCGCGCGCCCGAGCAGCCAAGCCCCTCTCCCTGAACTGCATTCTAGCCAGCATTGCTTAAACACGTGCCTGAGGGCATCCGTTAGCAAAATGAGTTCTAAGTTATCGGAAAAGCCTAAAAGAGCTCGTAAGGGTGTTACATTTACTGTAAAACTAGAGATAATTAAGCATTTCGATCGTGGTGAACAAAGTAAGGACAAAGTGAGTTTGGCTTGTGGAAGTTGACGAAGATGATGTTGAAGAGGTTTTGGTATCCCATGATCAAGAACTGATAGATGAAGAGTTGATGCAATTGGAAGAGGAAAGGATAACAATCAAAACCGAATGCAGTAGCGAACAGACCGAAAGTGAAGTCATCCAGGAACTGAACAAGAAGCAACTGCGTGAGATTTTCGCTGCAATTATTGCAGAAAAGTACAACTTTAATTTTGAAAGGGTACGTCTGTTTAGGGCATATATGCAGGATGGTTTGAGTGCTTACAAAGAACTGTATGATAGAAAAATGCGTGAGGCTAAGCGGTCAAGCATACTGTCATTTTCAAGCCTTCCACATCAGCCACAGCAGACGTCGAACCTCGACTTTCGACATCAGGGTAGGCAGACATAGAAGAAGATGACCTGCCTGACCTGATGGAAACAGACGACGATGAGATGACACCTCAGTGTCCCACCATCCCAACCCCTGGGTCGCGGACCGATACTGTACATTGCCGCAGAGAATGCAGCAGTAGCCGGGACACACCCAGCATATCGTTAAGAAAAAAGCCAAAATAAACAAGCTAATTAATTAGTTGCCGCCCGGCATGGAAATGTTGGCCCAGATCAGAGGCGATTGCCGATTGCGTCGCCGCTGATTTGGGCCGACATTTACGTGTCGGGCGGCACCTAATTAATTAGCTAGTTTATTTTGGCTTTTTTCTTAAAGGTGTGCTGGGTGTGTCCCGACTACTGCTGTACCACTGCATTCTTCGCGGATTGGTATCGGTTCACTGCCCGGAGGTTGGGTCCACTGCACCACTCCAACCTCCGACGACTCAGCCTAACACACCATCATCAGTGTGCTCGGCGCTGACTTCTCGATTCCCGTAAGTGATACTACACTGTACATGCATTATTTCTACTTTTTATAGGCTGTGTATTTTTATGTGTTATTTGGTATGATTTGACAGCTTCATAGCTTAAAGGTTATTGGAGAGAGTGTTTCTGCCGAGAGCACTTGTGCCGTGTTTCTGCCAAGAGCGCTTGCGTGAGATTTTCGCTACGGAGAACAGTGTGGCAATGATTGTAGGTAAGTATTTCTACTTTATATAGGCTGTGTATTTATCATATCATTCCTGCTTTTAATATATGTTACTGTTATTTTAGGATTTATGCGTTATTTGGCATGATTTGGTAGGTTATTTTTTGGGGCTGCGAACGCTCACAAATTTTTCCCCATATAAATAAAAGGTAATTACTTCTTCACTTTACAACATTCCGGCTTACAAACCATTTCATAGGAACGCTCCACCTTCGGATGGCAGGGGAATTGCAGCGAAAATCTCATGCAGTTGCTTCACATTCAGTTCCTCGAGGACTTCACTTTCCGTCCGTTCATTACTGCATTCAGTTTCCATAGAACCATAGAACCATAGAAATTACAGCACAGAAACAAGCCTTTTGGCCCTTCTTGGCTGTGCCGAACCATTTTCTGCCTAGTCCTACTGATCAGCACACGGACCATATCCCTCCATACACCTCCCATCCATGTATCTGTCCAATTTATTTTTAAATGTTGAAAAAGAACCCACACTTACGACCTCGTCTGGCAGCTCATTCCATACTCCCACCACTCTCTGTGTGAAGAAGCCCCCCCTTAATGTTCCCTTTAAACTTTTCCCCCCTCACCCTTAACCCATGTCCTCTTGTTTTTTTCTCCCCTTGCCTCAGTGGAAAAAGCCTGCTTGCATTCACTCTATCTATACCCATCGTAATTTTATATACCTCTATCAAATCTCCCCTCACTCTTCTACGCTCCAGGGAATAAAGTCCTAACCTATTCAACCTTTCTCTGTAACTGAGTTTCTCAAGTCCCGGCAACATCCTTGTAAACCTTCTCTGCACTCTTTCAACCTTATTTATATCCTTCCTGTAATTTGGTGACCAAAACTGAACACAATACTCCAGATTTGGCCTCACCAATGCCTTATACAACCTCGTCATAACATTCCAGCTCCTATACTCAATACTTTGATTAAACAAGGCCAATATACCATAAGCTCTCTTTACGATCCTATCTACCTGTGACGCCACTTTTAGGGAATTTTGTATCTGTATTCCCAGATTCCTCTGTTCCACTGCACTCCTCAGTGCCTTACCATTAACCCTGTATGTTCTACCTTGGTTTATCCTTCCAACGTGCAATACTTCACACTTGTCTGTATTAAACTCCATCTGCTATTTTTCAGTCCATTTTTCCAGCTGGTCCAAGTCCCTCTGCAGGCTCTGAAAACCTTCCTCACTGTCTACTACACCTCCGATCTTTGTATCAACAGCAAATTTGCTGATCCAATTTACCACATTATCATCCAGATCATTGATATAGATGACAAATAACAATGGACCCAGCACTGATCCCTGTGGCACACCACTAGTCACAGGCCTCCACTCGGAGAAGCAATTCTCTACTACCACTCTTTGGCTTCTTGCATTGAGCCAATGTCTAATCCAATTTACCACCTCTCCATGTATACCTAGCCATTGAATTTTCCTAACTAACCTCCCATGCGGGACCTTGTCAAAGGCCTTACTGAAGTCCATGTAGACAATATCCACTGCCTTCCCTTCATCCACTTTCCTGGTAACCTCCTCGAAAAACTCCAATAGATTGGTCAAACATGACCTATCACGCACAAAGCCATGTTGACTCTCCCTAATAAGTCCCTGTCTATCCAAATGCTTGTAGATTCTGTCCCTTAGTACTCCCTCCAATAACTTACCTACTACCGACGTTAAACTTACCGGCCTATAATTTCCCGGATTACTTTTCGATCCTTTTTTAAACAACGGAACAACACGAGCCACTCTCCAGTCCTCCGGCACCTCACCTGTAGATAGCGACATTTTAAATATTTCTGCCAGGGCCCCTGCAATTTCAACTCTGGTCTCCTTCAAGGTCCGAGGGAACACCATCAGGTCCCAGGGATTTATCCACTTGAATTTTCCTCAAGACAGCAAGGACCTCCTCCTTTTCGATCTGTTCAGTTTCCATGATCTCACTACTTGTTTTCCTTAATTCCGTAGACTTCATGCCAGTTTCCTTAGTAAATACAGACACAAAAAACCTATTTGAGTTCTCCCCCATTTCCTTTGGTTCCGCACATAGCCGACCACTCTGATCTTCAAGAGGACCAATTTTATCCCTTACAATCCTTTTGCTCTTAATATACCTGTAAAAGCTCTTTGGATTATCCTTCTCTTTGACTGCCAAGGCAACCTCATGTCTTCTTTTAGCCCTCCTGATTTCTTTCTTAAGTATTTACTTGCACTTCTTATAGTCTTCAAGCACCTTATTTACTCCCTGCTTCCTATACATGTCATACAACTCCCTCTTCCTCTTTATCAGAGTTGCAATATCCCTTGAGAACCAAGGTTCCTTATTCTTATTCACTTTGCCTTTAATCCTGACAGGAACATACAAATTCTGCACTCTCAAAATTTCTCCTTTGAAGGCTTCCCACCTACCGATCACATCCTTGCCAGAGAACAACCTATCCCAATCCATGCTTTTTAGATCCTTTTTCATTTCTTCAAATTTGGCCTTCTTCCAGTTAAGAACCTCAACCCTCGGACCAGATCTATCCTTGTCCATGATCAAGTTGAAACTAATGGTGTTATGATCACTGGAACCAAAGTGCTCCCCTACACAGACTTCTGTCACTTGTCCTAACTCTTTTCCTCACAGGAGATCCAATATTGCATCCCCTCTAGTTGGTCCCTCTATATATTGATTTAGAAAACTTTCCTGAACACATTTTACAAACTCTAAACCATCTAGATCCCTAACAGTATGGGAGTCCCAATCAATATATGGAAAATTAAAATCCCCTACCACCACAACTTTATGTTTCCTGCAGTTGCCTGCTATCTCTCTGCAGATTTGCTCTTCCAATTCTCGTTGACTATTGGGTGGTCTGTAATACAATCCCACTAATGTGGCCATACATTTCCTGTTTCTCAGCTCCACCCATAAGGACTCAGTAGACAAGCCCTCTAAACTGTCCTGCCTGAGCACTGCTGTAATATTTTCCCTAACAAGCAATGCTACTCCCCCACCTTTCATTCCTCTGCCTCGATCACATCTGAAACATCGGGACCCTGGAATATTAAGCTTATTCTTTCCTGAAATTGTTATCCTTTCCTCTTCCAATTGCATCAGCTCTTCATCTATCAGTTCTTGGTCATGGGATGCAAAACCTCTTCAACATCATCTTCGTCAGCTTCCACAACCCAAACTCACTTTGCCCTTACTTTGTTCACCACGATCGAAACGCTTAATTATGTCTAGTTTTATGCTAAATGTGCCACCCTTACGAGCTCTTTTAGGCTTTTCCGATACCTTAGAACTCATCTTGCTAATGGCTGCTCACAAGCACGTGTTTAAGCAATGCCGGCTAGAATGCAGTTCTGGGGGAGGAGCTTGGCTGCTTCTTTCGCGCGCTGCCTTTTCTCGTAACAGTGAAAACACCTTCTGTTAGCAAAAACAGGTAACTAATGTAGGTCTTTTGTAATAGCGAGATTTTGTAAAGCGAACGTTTGAAAAGCGGGGGAAACCTGCACTGTACCAGCAGCTTATGGTCGAAATGACAATAAATTTGACTTGACTTTCCTGCACTCCCTCCTGTTTGCCATTCAATGCTCACACCTGCATCTGCATCCTAACTCAATCTCCATGCCTGTGTCCTGCGTTTGGGTTCGACTCGTTGGTTGCAAGAATATGAACTTTGATAATAAATTTACTTTGAACTTTATGGCACTTTACTCCCATTCACTGAGTGTGGATATGAGTGGGTGAATTGCAACAGATATAGTATTTCCAGCACAGTTTATGTAACTGAAAAATTTCATAATGTCACATAACATCAATGAATATGTGATACTGATTAGGTACCAGAGCTCCCATTTAAATCTTAATGCTAAATGAGTGTTATAACATAGGACGTAAGGCTCTATCATCAATGGTTAAAGACATTAGTGATGACTAGCAATTTGAAGTCTTCTGCCTTTTTTGCTGTCAACTGGTAGGAGTTTGGTGCTGGGATTAATAGTTCTAGATCATAACATTTACAGAAGGTAACCTGACAAGTAATCTCAAAGGGTGAAGTTTAACGATTGTTGTAATCATTGTGAGTACTTTTAGTCTTCATAGAGCTCTCTGCATCAGAGTTTGAGAGTTGAGATTTGGGCCATCATTTTGCTCTCTCCTGGATGCAGAGCATTCATACCCATTGCAGAACGATGTATAAATCCAGCCTCTAAACCAGCTGATAACCCATCATCATTACCGGAGCTGTTTGCCACATATGTAAGATGAAATGATGGTCAATTTCTTCATTAGTGTCTTCTCCATGTTTCTCGACCATAAGCTCTGGTTATGGTTTGCGAGCATATGAAATGTAAAAGAAACGAGGTGAGGCGAAAGTGCAGAGAAGATGTGGTGCAGGTGAGGTTTGGGTTGTGCTTGATGTAGGGAGTATGATTTGCATGCACGAACTGGGGGGGGAGTTTTATAAAGCAGAAGGGATTGTGGATTGATGCTGGGCTATGCCATGTGGAAGAGAGTGTCATGCAATTTATCTGAGCAGATGGAATATTTGGCTGAGTGTGCAAGCCATAAAATGTGAATGTCATGCTTGCAACATTGCTCACGGTACAAATTGTAAAAACCAAATTGTACAATGTTGTACTCTTTGCTGTTTTGTAACTCAGTTTTACTGCTCGAACATTTGTAAGAATCTTCTTTTCAACTATTATGGGCCACTTTTCTTGGATGTACAGCTTGGCTTTAAGCTGCTCAGACTAGTTATAAATGATGTTAGTCACTCAAAATATTGGTTTTGGGTCCATGAACAGCACATTTAACGCTGGAGTTATGGAAATGATTACATGACTCAAATATGGAGTTACACTGAACAGGCATGGGTTAATCAAAATTGTGCTCATTTTTTGTGGCTATCAGATCTACCCTATGCAAGTTTGAGTAAGGATACTTCAATCTAATAGATTAAGGAAATGCAGTATTCCTTATCCATTTGGATCCCTAATTCATCATGGAAACTCTATTATAGACAAATATTCACTGACAATTGTAATGAACAGAAAGTACCATTAATTATTCCTGATATCAAAACCTGGCCATAAGCAGTGAGAGCCAGGAGGCAGTATGATGATTTCTTTGTTGCTGTTGTTATGTCTGTACTAGACTTCAAGGGTTGCTTCTTCTGCAGATTTATGAAAACAAAAACTACTACTAGCTATGTGTTTGTAAACTTAAAATATTTTGTAGTTTTCTTTTCTCTTTTAATAGGAAATGCCAACTAATACAGATTAAACTTCATATTTGTGAAAAGAGAAAAACTCTGCCCTTATATTGAGCACTTGGTTATCAGCATTAACAATAAACAATTTGTGGAGAAACCTGAAAATTTGAATCATCCTAGCTCTTTTATCACACTCTAATTATTAGTAGCTCAGAGTTTTGTTTTCAATGTAATGCTGTATAGAAGTTCAAAATCTCATAATTTCTCATTTTGTATTTTTCTCTAATTTAATCTATCAAAGTCAGTGATTCTGAATGATGTATTAGAACTTACATATATTTTGCACTACAATTCTGGATATTAGAAACTTCAATGTCCATTAGTAGTTTCTTGGTTAAAACATTTGGACTAAGTTATTGTGTTTAAGATAAATAGGTTTACAGTTTATTAAAGTTACTACATAAAAGAATATTACACGAGCAGATGAGAGAGTCTATTACCAAAAAGTAATAAAGCCTTTTTATTTACCTAATGAAATTTGAAATTCATTCATAGCTAGCATTCATTTTATTTTTATTGCAATAAGGATGTGTATCCACATGTAATGATAAGTTTTTCTCACATTTATACGTTAATAACATCGGACAATCCATACCGATAAAACACTGTGGATTTTTTCATGTTATTTCTGACCATATCTGAATTGCAATTGTAAATAATGACTGTAGGGGGTGTTACCTAGATTGTGTTTTGTGCATATCACTCTGAACAAACTTGTCAGAGTTCCAAGTTGCCATGTTGTAAAATTCCATACTTTTGGTTTGAATGCATCAGATTCGATGATACTGTTTGTCATGGAGCAGATTCATCCACTTGAAAATGTTTGAGCCATAATTATTTTTTTTTAAAATTGAAAAGGCTAATACCTAAACAGAAAGTAAAGGCAATCTGTGGAAACAATAGCAGCATATTGTTAAAGTCAGAACTGTAAAAAATAAAGGGAATTATTTAATAATGGTGAATTAGAGATCAGATATCTATCACTCAATGACTTTGCTCAAGTATTTAAAACAAAAAAAATTGAAAATTATGAACTTGTGTTTTACCGTAATTTTGATTGTTTATACGAGGGGTGGTTGATAAGTTCGTGGCCTAAGGTAGAAGGAGATGAGTTATACAGCTCATGTTACATGCACGTGCAGTTCAACTCTTTGAGTGATTATTCAGAAAGTTTGAGGTTAGTAACTCATCAGTTCATAACTCATCGGGGTGATTGATAAGTTCGTGGCCTAAGGTTAGAAGGAGATGAGGTATTAACTTCAAACTTTCTGCATAATCACTCAAACAGTTGAACTGCATGTGCATGTAACGAAAGCTGTATATCTCATCTCCTTCTACCTTAGGCCACAAACTTATCAATCACCCCTGCTGCGGACACTTTCTGGAGGTCCAAGATCCGTATGCTCCACGACCACTGGACTAAGTGTGTAAATGTAGGAGGGGACTATGCTGAAAAACAAATGTGCTAGGTTTTCTAAAATTGACTCCTTCGACCTTAGGCCACAAACTTATCAATCGCCCCTCGTAGTATATCTTCACTTTAGATTATAAAGTATGCAAGAAAAATATAAAAGTAGGCATCTAGATTTTCCAATAATATTTTAAGAAGAAAATAACCTAAGCCCATAATTTATTTTCTATTAATATCTGTAAGGAGAATTCATATTCCGTATTTCATGCTTCTTGGCCATATAGTCTGTGCCAATTTTTAGAGCAATCCCACTCACCCTCTTGTTTTCCTGTAACCTGCTCTCTCTCACATGCTCATCAAATCCCCACCCACCTATACTGGGGTAACTTACAGTCGCCAGTGAACCTATCAATGAGGACATCTTTGCAATGTAAGAGAAGACTGCAGCATACAGGGGAAACCCAAGTGGTTACAGATAAAACATATAAACTCAACACAGACAGGATCAAACCTGGATTATGCAGTGTCCTACACATTAAATTTAAAATTATTCTGTGGAAAAAACAAAGAACTAGATGTTAACTAATTATATAATAGTCGGGGAAATATGATTGGTATATAATGAACTGGCAATTTTCAGTGGTTCCTGTTTATTCGGTGTTTCTGTTCACTCAGAGTATTAGACTCTTTTCTCCTTAGTATTTGATTCCAGAAATGCCTGACTCTCAAAATCTTTATTCAAAATCCTGCTGCAACATAAAAACACTGCTTCTAGACTTCTTTCCCACTAACATTTGGTTCTTAATGCTCATAAATTGCTTGCTCTCATCTTCAGAAACTGCAGAGGCATTTGAATCTGAAGTTCAGAGCTGAGTAGAATACACATTTGCTATTATATAAACATGCTCAGTTTGATCACAAAATATCTTCATTGCAAAAGTCTATCCTAATTAACCATATTTAATAATAAAAGAAGAATCATTGGAATTAAAATAATAAATAAATAGATTTTCAAATTTCACTTGTCTTTCAAACTTCAATTTTAGTTCAATTTAATCTGGCATATAGATCTAAAGCACAACACGTTAATACATTTCAGGTTCACGGTATCCACAGTAAGTATGTGCAAGACAGTGATAAAGGAAATGCAGTGCACTATTTTATAAGAATCCATTATCAGTGATGGATGTACATACTTAAGAGAGCAAATGTCTTTGTAAAATATGTGACGGTTCAAAAGCTAATTTGGAGGGAAACTATATTTCCTTTTAAACAGCAATTTAAAGCAACATTTAAGGCTGAAAGCATGATATGTGCATTTGCTTTGAGTAGACAAGACCTCATTTAATTTTTGTAATGTTAAAATCTGCGATTGTTCATCTCAAAGAACTGTATCTAATAATTTATGATAATTTAATTAACTGAGTTAAATGGGCTGTAATAGAAAAACTTTGAATTTAAAAAGATACATTTCCTGCTAGAATCTTACTACATCTTACTAAATAATACTGAAAGTTTTCATGGAATTCTCTGAGTTCTTGTTACTTCCCTGAGGGAAAATTTCAAATTTGTCAATGAACTCATTGACACTTTAGTTGCATTATTTATGGGAAGTTCTGTTCTACCTTCCAAGGAAAGACAAATGCTTTCACAAAAAATCATGCACATTTCAAAAGAGGTTGCTGGAAAAGATGAAAACATTTGGAATAACAGGGATGATAAGAACTGAATTAAGACAACAACAGAATTCGGTTCACATCAGGAGGATGTGGTTCGGTGGATGAAGCACGCTGAGGACTGAGTTCGAGCTGTCGCACTGCTCGATGTTGACGGAGGATGATTTTGAAATTCTGAGATATACAAGATATTAAGAGGAATAGATAGAGTGGATAGCCAGTGCCTCTTCCCCAGGTCACCACTGCTCAATACAAGAGGATATGACTTTAAGGTAAGGGGTGGTAAGTTTAAGGGGGATATTAGAGGAAGGTTTTTTACTCAGAAAGTGGTTGGTGCGTGGAATGCACTGCCTGAATCAGTGGTGGAGGCAGATACACTAGTGAAATTTAAGAGACTATTAGACAGGTATATGGAGAAATTTAAGGTGAGGGGTTATATGGGAGGCAGGGTTTGAAGGTTGGCACAACAATGTGGGCTGAAGGGCCTGTACTGTGCTGTACTTTTTTATGTTCTATGTTCTATTAGTGTGGACTGTAGTCTCCTTCAATTTGCTTGAGTTTTCTTTCTGGTTGCCGAATAGTGGGTGGCGATATGTTACTTTTTTGGGTCTGATGTTCTTTTTGGTGTTTTCCGTATGAGCGATCTGTTAAGATTTTTGTTCATGAGAGAGATTGGGGGTTTGATGCAATTGTTGCTGGTTTTTTTTTGCATGGGAGGGGCTTAGAGATTAGAGGTTTGACATTTTTGCTGCCGTGCCCAGGCAGACGATTTGTTAGTTTGTGTGCGAGGGAGGGTTCAGGGATTTGGGGTTTGCGAGTTTTTTTTCTTTTTCTTGCGTGTGCGTGTGCATGTGTGTGTGTGGGGGGGTTTAATATCTTTTCTTTCAATGATTTTCATGTTCTTTATGTATTTCAAGGCTATCTGGAGAAGAGAAATCTCAGAGTTGTATCTTGCATACACACTTTGACAATAAATTAACCTTTGAATCTTTTAACCAAATGATCCTGAAAATGTTCATAGATTTCTCTGAGTTTCTATGGTTTTCCAGAGGACAAATTATAGATCTGTCATTGAACTGATCGGCACTTTGGTTGCATTATTTGCAAGAAGTTCTGATCTACCTTAAGAGGAGAGGCAACTCTTTCACATCAAACCAGGCAAATATCAAAACAGATTACTAGAAAAGATGAGAGCATTTGGAATAACAGAGAAGATAACAACTGAATTAAGAATTAATTTGAAGGGACAATTTTAATGTGTACACAATAGGAATGCCTAAAATTGTTTTTCAGATCCTTGGAGTTACTACAAGTCTTGGGTCAACCTACACACAGTGGCCACTTTATTAGATACAGGAGTGGAACCTGGTGTGGTCTTCTGCTGCTGTAGACCATCTATTTCAAGATTCAACATGTCGTGTATTCAGAGATGCTCTTCAGCACACCACTGTTGTAACATGTGTTTATTTAATTTACTGTCAACTTCCTGTCAGTTTGAACTAGCTTGGAAATTGTCCTCTGACTCCTCTCATTAATAAGGCATTTTTACCCACAGAATTGCCACGCACTGAATGTTTTTGTTTATTGCACCATTCTCTGTAAACTCTAGAGACTGTTGTGCATAAATATCCCAGGTGATCAGCAGTTTCTGATATACTGAAACAACCCCCTCTGGTACCAGCAATCGTTTCATAAAACCATTATAACTGAAGCAGAATAAGGCCATTCAGCCCATTGCTTCATCATTTGATCAACGGCTGATCCATTTCCCTTTGAACCCTAGTCTCCTGCCTTCTCCCCATAGCCTTTCATGCCCTGACTTATCAAGAATTTATCAACTTCTGCTTTTAATACTCTCAATCGGTCAAATTCATGGTCAAATTCCATAGTCAAAGTCACTTAGATCACATTTCTTCCCTAGTCTGATGTTTGGTCTGAACAAAAAATGGACCTCTTGACCATATCTGGATGTTTTTATGCGTTGAGTTTCTGCCACATGATTGGCTGATTAAATGTTTGCATTTACAAACATATATACTGGTTTACCTAATAAACTGGCCACTAAGAGTAGATCTGGTGCCAGTGTAGTCAGAAAGGTAAATGGGAGACCTATTGGTAAGATGCTGGATGAAAATTGGCCCTGGAAATCCATTATAATGGCTACTGAGGAGAATATGAATTGAAACGTTGACAGGCAGTAGATAACTTGGATGCATGGGAAAGATAGATACTAAAAATATTGCCTTAACACAGGTTATGCCTATTGTCTTGGAAAGGAAATGCCCTTCCTTTGACTCTCCAAGCAGTAGTAGGTCCTTCATGGCATCTTTGCTGCTCATTCCACAAAATTAACAGCATTCCCATTAATATTTGGCTGCTAATGATAATACAGATTGAAACCTTTTAGGACCATAAGCCATAGGAGCAAAATTAGGTCATTTAGCTCATTGAGTTTGCTCCAGCATTCTGTCATGGTTGATTTATTATCCCTCTCAACCCCATTCTTCTGCCTTCTCCTAGTAACCTTTAATGTCTTTTATTATCAAAAACCTACCTACCTCCTCTTTAAATATACCCAATGACGTCACCCCACAGCCATCTGTGGCAATGAATTCCACAGATTCACCACCCTTTGGTTAAAAAAAAAATTCCGTGTCTTTGTTCTAGAGGGATGATCCTTCTATTCTGAGGCTGTACCTCTGGTCCTAGACTCCCCAGCTATAGGAAACGTCCTCTATACATCCACGCTATCTTTCTATGACTTTCAATATTCAAAAAATTTTAATGATATCCCTCCTCATTCTTCTAAACTCTGGCTAGTACAGGCCTGAGCCAGCAAATGCTCCTTATATGTTAATCCTACCATTCCTAGGATCACTCTTGTGAACCTCCACTGGACCCTCTGTAGTGCCAGCACATTCTTTCATAGAAAAGGGATCTAAAACTGCTCACTATATTCCTAGTATGGTCTGATCAATACCTTATGAAGCTTTTGCATTACATTCTTTCTTTTATATTCTCGTCCTATCGAAATGCACGTGACATTACATTTGTCTTCTTTACCACCAACTGAACCTGCAATTTTATCTTTAAGGAATCGTGCACAGGGACTTCCAAGTCCCTTTGAACCATTGATTTCTGAATTTTTCTCCATTTAGATAATAGACTCCACCTTTATTCCTTCTACCAAAATGTATGACCATACACTTCCCTGTGTTGTCTTCCGTCTGCCACTTTTACTCACCACTATCTGCCCCTCCACCTATCTTTGTATCATCTGCAAACTTGGCCACAAAGCCATCAATTCCATTATCCAGAACGTTGATATGTATCGTGAAAAGTAGTGGTCCCAACAACAATCCCTGCTGAACACCACTAGTCACAGGGAGCCAATCAGAGAGGCCCCTTTTATAAACACAAGATATTGGAAATCCAGAGCAACATACACAAGGTACGAGGTGAACACAGCAGGTCAGGCAGCATCAAAGGAAATGAATTAACAGTTGACATTTTGGTCTAAGACCCTTCATCGGGACTGGAAAGGAAGGGTGAAAAAACCAGAATAAGAAGGTGAAGGAAGGAAAGGCCTAATTATTCCCACTCTTAGCTTTCTGCCAGTCAACCAGTTTTCTCTCCATACTACTATCTGTCCTGAAATACCATGGGCTCTTATCTTGGTTAGCAGGCTCCTGTGCAGAACTTTGTCAAAGGCTTTCTGAAAATCTGAGAAAGCAACATCCACTGATTCTCCTTTGTCTACCCTGCCTGTTATTTCCTGTTATTTCTTACATTCCTACATTCCTTCCCTTTTTACAAGAACTTTTAATAGTGGAATGCGAAGAATGATAAAGACTCCCATGGATGTAAGTGAAATAGTACTGGTAGTCTTTAAAAATAAAGATCAGGGAAGAATAAAATGGGAAGTGTGTTTGGTCTCACTCATTTTAATCAAGTAATTATTCACCAGATTTTTGATAAAGCCACCAAGTTCTCCTCCCTGGCACTTTGATGTCAGAAGTTATTTACTGGCAGAAAGAAGTATTCAATGACTAATAGCCTTTTGAGAAACATTCCAGGATGCCTGGTTATTAATCTCTGAATGTTCAATTTTTATTCATTTCTCTTTATCTCCTTAACATCTTTCAAACGTGCAAGATGTATCAACTCTTTGAACCAGTCACAAGCCTTTAAAAGCCTACAGTTTTTGCCTGTTCTCAGAGACAGCAATGGCCAGTTATAGACCCACTGCGATATTAAAGTTAGCCTGACCAAAGCAGGAACTTTCCTGTTGTATCCTCCAATCCTCCAATTCTATGTTCATAATCACTAAGTCAATGAACATCAGAAAAATGATTGATGTTGGAAATCCAAAACAAAAACAGAAAATGCTTTAAAAAAAAGTACTCAGCTGGGCTGGCCACATCTGTGGAAAAGGATGTACAGAATCTTTTCAGATGTGGCGTGACATGCTGAGTATTTCCATTTTTCTCTGTTTTTGTTTTAGATCACCAAGTTTAATTACTTTCACTTTCAGCCTTCTATAGGATTGCATCTATCACAGTCTGCTGCAATGAAACCAAATACAGCTTTGTGAATTTATCCTAAAACAAAGGTTGGAGGATAAAAGCCAAACCATTGAACGTAGACACAGATCACAGAACAGTGATTGAGCGGTCATTGGCTTGTTTGGACCTAACCAAATACAACCTTCCAATAATTTATCCACAACTGATGTCAGGCTCAGCAGCCTATAATTTCCCAACTTAGTCTTAGAGCCTTTCTTAAAACAATGGAACAATGTTAGCTATCTTTCATTCCTCTGGCACCTCACCGATGGCTAAGGATATTTTAAATAACTCTGCCAGGTCTCCAGCAATTTCTACACTAACCTTCCACAAGGTCCAAGGGTGTGGCTCATCAGCCCCTGAAGATTTATGCACCCTAATACACCTCAAGACAACGAGCACCTCCTCTTCCTAACCTGAGTATGGTTCATGACTTCATTACTGTTTTTTCTTGGTTCTATAGACTCTGTGCCTGTCTCTTGAGTAAATACAGATGCAATGAATCCATTTTAAGGTCTCTCCAATCTCTTTCAGCTCCGTGCATGGATGACCATGCTGATCTTCAAGAGGACCAAATTTGTCCATTGCTATTTCTTAGCTCTTAACAGAGCTCTAGAAGCTCTCGGGATTTTCCTTTACTTTGCTTACCAGAACAACTTCATGCCCTCTATCAGCTCTCCTAATTTCTCTCAAGTGTTTTCTTACCTTTCTTATACTTCCCAAGCATCTTATTTGATCCTGGCTGCTTATACCTGATGTGTGCCTCCTTCTTTTTAGGAACATACAAATTCTGTACTCTCAATATTTCACTTTTGAAGGCCTCCCATTAGCCAAGCATCCCTTTGAGGGAAAACACCTAGCCTAATCCACATTTGCCATGTCCCTTCTGATGTCATCAAAATTGGCCTTCCTCCATTTTAGCACCTCAACCTGAAGACTAATCCTATCCCTCTGCATAATTATCTTGAAACTAATGGAATTGTGATCACTAGATCCAAAGTATTCCCTTTCACTCACTTCTGTTATCTTCCCTACCTGATTCTTGAAGAGGAGATCCATTATCATGCTCTCCCTTGTTGGAAGCTCTGCATATTGATTAAGGAAGCTTTCCTGAACACTTTTTGACAAACTCTATCCTACCCAGTCCAGTAAGGAAGTTCCAGTCAACAGGTAAAAAGTTAAAAACACCTACTTTAGCAATGTTTTATTTCCCACAACTGTCTGCTATCCCTCTACAAATTTGCTCCTCTAAATACCATTGACTACTGGGAGGTATATATAATATGGTCATAGTCATAGCCATAATTTATTGATCATGGGGGAAATTGGTTTTCTTTACAGTTGCACCATAAATAACTAAATAGAAATAAAACCATAAATAGTTAAATAGTAATATGTAAATTATGCCGGGAAATAAGTCCAGGGCCAGCCTATTGGCTCAGGATGTCTGACCCTCCAAGGGAGGAGTTGTAAAGTTTGATGGCCACAGGCAGGAATGACTTCCTTTGATGCTCCACGTTGCATCTCGGTGGAATGAGTCTCTGGCTGAATGTACTCCTGTGCCCAACCAGTACACTATGTAGTGGATGGGAGACATTGTCCAAGATAGCATGCAACTTGGACAGCATCCTCTTTTCAGACACCACCGTGAGAGAGTCCAGTTCCATCCTCACAACATCACTGGCCTTACGAATGAGTTTGTTGATTCTGTTGGTGTCTGCTACCCTCAGCCTGCTGCCCCAGCACACAACAGCAAACATGATAGCACTGGCCACCATAGACCCGTATAATATCCTCAGCATCGTCCGGCAGATGTTGAAGGACCTCAGTCTCCTCAGGAAATAGAGACGGCTCTGGCCCTTCTTGTAGACAGCCTCAGTGTTCTTTGACCAGTCCAGTTTATTGTCAATTCGTATCCCCAGGTATCTGTAATCCTCCACCATGTCCACACTGACCCCCGGATGGAAACTGGGGTCACCGGTACCTTAGCTCTCCTCAGGTCTACCACCAGCTCCTTAGTCTTTTTCACACTAAGTTGCAGATATTCCCATTAACATGGTCATCCATCTTTTTTCCTCAGTTCCTCAATAGATGAGTCCTTCTGTATGTCCTCTCTGTGCACTGCTACGACATTTTCCCTGATGTGTAATGCCACTCCTTCCCCTTTATTCCCTCCAGCTTTATTGTGTCTAGAGCAACAGAACCCCAGAGCTGCCAGCCCTGCCCCTCCTGCAACCATCTCAATGATGGCTATGACATCATAATTCCACAAAGCACATAATTTTCTAACTATTCCTGACATCTGTATATTTTTGTCATTTGAATAGCTAGATGACTGCCTGTATACCAAGGAAATTATTGAGAACTACTTTTCATGTTCATTGTGGAACTTCAGAGCTTTTAAATAGGCAAATAATCGAGTTCCTTCTCATCCCACTATTACATGATATTTTCCCTGTTATACCAAATCATCATTCGAGAAAGAGCAAAATTCCTTTCAACTTTTCAAAGATGACCTCACCAGAGACCAATATAAGGTGAAGCTGATTTCCTAATGATAAATTTGCAGTGAAACATTATGATAATGATTTGTGTTAACAGAACAGTTTCAATCAATATTGTGAACAGCAACTCTCTAGTATCTCTTTCAACCTTTTCTGAATTGTGACTATGAATTTCTCGATTCAATTTCCTCCCCTTACCCAGTCTCTCCCCAGCTACCAGCGCAACTTTTTTGGTGACCTCCACAGTTTATCATTTTCCAGTTTCCTGGTTGTCACTGATTCTGTTTTACCATCGAGGCCCAGTACTCCACATCACTCCTACCCTTCAGTTCTTTGTTAAAAGAAGAACCAAGCATCTTCGCTTTACTGTATTGGTCCTCCCATCTTCTCCTTAGACTTACTTTCTGTGGGAATCCATGAAAGTTTTAATTATGGTCCCTATTCATGGGCACCTGGGACATCCTTCAATTGAGCTCTACATAGGTCCCCTCTATCAACTGGTGTTGATACTATAGGTTTCAACCTAGTGCAATATTTCACCAGCTTTGCTTAGAGTTTTCTCATTTTCCTTACCTCCACATGGTCTATCTCTGACTCATCCCTTGCTCTATTTCTGTTGCTGAGGGCTGGTTGGATGTCTCTGCCCACTGTAGGGAACACAATATGTTATGGCAGGTTCTGTCTCAGCCATCAGCTTCAGGAGCCCAGGTTTGATCCTTGCCTTGGTGGAGCTTATATATTCTCCCCCTAATTGTGGGATTTGGCATTAGATCTTCTGGTTTCCACCCATATTACAAATATGTACTGGTGGATTAATTGGGTACTGTAAATTACTTCCCGGGGTAGAAGGTTGCTACAAGAAAGCAAGCAGAGAAAAAGTGGAACCTATGGGACAGATCAGCTGGGCTGAATGACATCCTTCTGTACCCAAGTAACTGGAGCACAGTTACTTTGATTACAATTCCACCACTCTTCTCCTTGTATCAACTTCTTTCAATCTCTATATCCTAATTTCACGTTTTGACAGTGTAGTTTTCCAGTATTTGAAATGTCTTCTCTTTTCCACAACTGAAGACCCTTCATTCATAAAAGCTCAAAGGAGCTCCGCCTCTCATTGTCTTCCACCTTGAAGCTAACAGATTATTTCTGCCATTTCTGTCTACTATTTCTTCCAACTTTATGACCCCGACAATCACCTTCCCCTCCAAGTCTTTCTCCTTTTGCACTCTTGTGGATGAAACAGCAACTTATTTGTTACTTTAACAAATGTGAGATTATTCCCTGATCATGATGGGCTTCCTGGACAATGGGAAGACCAAACACAAATCTGATCCCCCAACTCACATTCAGCAACTCAGGAACAGCTTCCTCCTCTCTGCCATCTGATTTCTAAATGAACATCGAAACCACGAACACTACCTCACTACTTTTTATTAAATTTCTGTTTTTGCACTACTTATCTAAATTTAACTGTTTAATGTACATATATACTTACTGTTGGGAAAAGGGGAAGGGAGAGGGGAGGAAGCAGGAAGCACCAGCAAGATATCCTGTAAAGATCAATAAACCAATGGTTTGGAATTATTGGGAGATTGAGTCACCTGGGACTATACTCTGGAGTTCAGAAAAATGAGAGGGGATCTTATAGAAACATACAAAATTTTGAAAGGGATAGAAAAGATAGAAGTAAGAAAGTTATTTCCATTGGTAGGTGAGACTAGAACTAGCGGACCCTCTCCCCCTCAAGATTCAGGGGAGAAGATTTAGGACAGAGATGAGGAGAAACTGTTTTTCCCAAAGAGAGGTGAATCTGTGGAATTCTCTGCCCAGGGAAGCAGTTGAAGCTTCTTCACTAAGTATATTTAAGATACAATTAGATAGATTTTTACATAGTAGGGGGATTAAAGATTATGGGGAAAAGGCAGGTAGATGGAGCTGAGTTTACGGACAGATCAGCCATGATCTTATTGAATGGCGGGGCAGGCTCGATGGGTTGGATGGCCTACTCCTGCTCCTATTTCTTATGTTCTTATATTCTTATGTTCCAAATGACCATGACTGGTGTCTCAGGACTGGGTGTGTCTGCACCCATGCCACCCTCTGCCCTTGGCACTTCTTTGCCTCCTGTCCCACACCGCTCCTGTGGCGCACAACCCTTGTCATTACCAACATCCTTTCCTCCTGCCAGATTTACAAACTCACTCTCCACTCCACATTGACAAATACAGTACTGTGCAAAGATCTTAGGCACCATAACTATATATATGTGCCTAAGACCTTTAAAGTAGCCTTTCTTTAATTCTGTTGAAAAATTATCAGCCTGAAACATTACCTCAATTCCTCTTTCTATATACTATGCTTGAGCTGCAAAGTTCTTTGGCAATCATTCCCTTTATTTCTAACAATATATTCTTACCTCATGTCATCATAATCACAATTCAGCTACCTAAATTTATTGTCACATAGTTAATCATATTATAACCAGCTATCAATTTTCATTCCTTTTGCATGTTTAGGCCTAGATTCCTTTGAATGTGATCAGTCTCAATTTACTTACTGATTACCTGACCTAAAGCTTAATGCCAAAGGAAAATGGAATAATATACACATTACATTCTCCATTGTACCATGACTAATGTGGACAGCTGTTAAAGTGCTATCCAATTCCAGTAGTTAGTATTTATAATGGAACTTTGTTTTTCATCACCACCTCTCTCACTTACCAAACCAATTGTTAATCCAATTTATTTAATTCCATTCTGATCCAGTTAATTACATTTCAATCAGTTCCATAAATTTTAACATATTCTAAAATATATGTGTATAAACAGCTCAAATGGTGTTGGAAATTAATGCAGTTTATCGATACAGATTAGATCATTTGCAGAAAATCTCACTCAACCTCTGCAAAATAAACTTTTGTTTTTTATTCCTTGGTTCTACTTATGACTCTTATGGTCATCTTCAGCTTTATTTTATTTAGCAAGTTATTTTGCTCAAAGATTCTTTAACAAGTTTTCTGCTTCCTCTCGAGGACTGAGGGACCTAGTAATATAGGGATTAAGCATCAGTACCTACACCAATTTCAGCTGGGCTTCACTTTAAAGTGTTCAGCCTTCTTTAGGATTCAGCCTTCGTGAAGTGACAAAAGCATTCACTTTTTCTACAGTATCAATGGCCTTATTCTGCTTCTATGTCTTGTGGTCTTATAGTGTGGACAAGTACACATCTAAATTTGTTGCCATTTAACAGTAATTAAAAATGTCTGCAGCATCACCGCCGGTAAAATTTGGGAACAAATAAATATTACCCTTTTGGAAGTATTTTATACACATTCCCGTATCTGACTCATTGAGGTAGAACAGCATATTTATTTGCCCTTGTAAGAGGTATGATGTATTTCCATCAATGGAACCCTGAAGTACGACAGATTTGAATAATATTTATTAACTCCTATTCTAATGTAAATGAACCCATGCATTGCTGAGAGATAATAGATCTGAAACCCAAACTAACTTACTCTTCAGAAATTGAAAATTTGTAAGATTTCAGAAGATATAAAAAGTAGCCAATTTAAAAAAATAACTGAGCTAAACTTAATGGTAACTTTAGTACAGAATGCGCTTTTCTCCCTGACAGATTTCCCTTAAGATTCAAAATGCTACCCCTAATTGGATTAAGAACAAGTGCCAAATTGTTATTTCAATATGAGTGTTGCAGGGCATAATACAATCGGAAAACCACAGGCATATTTACAATAATGTCTCTCACGCTGCTTTGTGCTGCTTTATCTACCATTACTCAAGTTGAGTCAAGGAAGAATGGCCACAAGAATACTTGCTGAGCTAAAGGAGGCAATTATCTCTTCACTGATTACAGAAGATTTACGCAAACATTTTTAAATAGCATTTTATGATGCTTTGATTTAATGGTAGATTCTTGGATTCTTGCCCTGCCTATATAAGAAAAATTATTTGTGGTGTACTGCCCTTGCTATCCTGCCAGATTCTTGGTTTTATTAGTGTTGATACTTGCCAGCAATAAAAAAAAATCTCTCTGTGTTACTTAGAGTGCTGACTTGTCTTAAATCAAACTAGTGCTCTGTGAGAATGATATAGCAATGGTTTTAGACTCAGAATGAGCCTGAATGTTTTTTTTAAGTGGAAGAATAATACAAGTGCCCAGGATGAGTAGGATACACGTCTTCTGTCTTGTTGCTTTATATTGACCATTAATATTCTTATAATGAAAGAAAAGGACTGAATTACATAAAGTTGCACCCTTGAAGCATACTATTCTGCTGGAGTTTATGTTGCACGCATCATGTAGAATCTTTCTCAAAATAACACTATCTGCATATCCTTTTGTCTCTTTCTTATCAGGCATTTCATCATTGTATCTCTGTGTGACATAAAGTACACTTTCTCATTAGCAATATTTAACATGAACATATCTAAATAATTTTGCATAAAATTAGATTTCTCTTATTTTTGGTGTACTAAAACAACACAGTGATTAGCACTACTACTAAATTAGATGCCAAAATATTTTGTGAATTGGTCAAAAATAATTCACACAACATGAAAGCAGTTTGCATTAAGAAAGAAATGCTAAAATGGGGCCAGCCAGCTTGGTTCCCATAAGACCAGGCTCAGTTGAATAGAGATGTCTTCACTTGGCAGTGCAGAGATCATAGCAACATTTCAATCCTTAAGGACGCCATGTCAGCCAGACAGGGGACAAGACCAAAGCTCCATGGGCTCAACTGTGCAGAGCAGGATAACACAAGTTAGACGGAATTCTACAGTTCGGGGAGCAGACAGGCATTTCTGTGGTCAGAGATGTAATTCCAAGATGACATGTTGCCTCCCTGGATCTAGGATTAAGGATGTCATTGAATGGCAGCAAGATGATCTAGAGTTGTAGAAGTGGGGGTGGGTAACAAAGGCCATATTAGTATCAGTGGTATAATCCAAAAAAAAGAGATGAAACCCTGCAGGCAAACCTAAAGAGTTAGGAAAGAGATTAAAATGCAATCTGCAGGTAATTGCCTATTCCACAAAGTCACTGCATAGAAAATCAGATCTTTGCATAGACAATGTTTGGCTAATGAAATGGTGTACAAAGGAGGACTTCAGATATTTCAAGCATTAGGATCAGTTCTGGAGGAGGTGAGAGTGGTTAGCTCCTCAGTAGACCTGCGTCTAATATCCTCATGTGAAAGTCTGGTAATGCTGTGACTTCAAAGTAAAACTAAATTGTCTGTGGGTTGCACAGAGGAAGATAGGGAGAAGGGATGTTTTGAAACATCCAATGAAAGAATCCATCAATTGGACAAAATAAAAGTTGCTATTCTGCTGAAATTATTACCTAGGCCATATTCTGGTGGGAAGGATATGAGGAACGAATTTACAAGAAAATTAGAGATATGTGCAGCATAAATAGAGAGCTGATAACACAGACTTTCAATGTTCCAAATATAGACTGGAATATCATTAAAGCTAGCAGCAAATAAGTTGAGGAAGTTTTGAAATGTCTTCAAAAGTTTTTTCTGATTATATGATCCCATTCCTTGAATAAGTTGGCATTGCTGTAATTGGTTCTGGCTAATCAACAGGGGAATCATTTGGGAAACAGGGATAATTATGAGATAAGGTTAATTATAACCATTGAGAAGGATACAGGCAATTCCAATATAAGGTGGACAATTCAAAAAGGGCAAATTTCAATGGGCTTAGAACAGATTTGCCCTAGGTAAAATGGAATCAAAGTTTTGTAGACAAAACAGTAATTGAACAATGGTTCAATGAAGTTGAAAATTTTTCAGTACAGTCTGAGAATATAGAGTATACTCTAAAATATATTCTTAAATACTTAAAGGGACATTTAAGCCAATACTTCCTGGATGACCACAACAATTGGGAGTAAAGAGCAAAAGAAGAAAAGGCAAATTACAGACATCAGGTTGTTAACACAAGAGAGAATCAGGTGGAAGTTTCAGAGGGAAGCAAAAGAGGAAATGACAGAGACAGAGAGAGAGCATAAGGATAGGCTATTAGTAAACTTAAAAGGAAACCAAATAGTATCAGGAAAATTTTCAAGAGCAAAGATGGCACTGGTCAAGGACACAAGGAGGCAAAGAACCTGTTCTAAATGAGTACATCACATTATTTTGCTCTAAAGAAAAATGCCCTATACTACTGCAATCTCACTCAGCAAAGATGTAGCTGAGATTTTGAAAAAGCAAAAAGCTAGGAAGGGGATAAATCCCCAGACCAAGATGTATTCCATTCTAGCTTGTTGATGGAAGCAGGAGAATAAAGTGTAGAGGCCATTGTCCTCCAAATATCAATGAGTGTGCCTGGCGACTGAAAAGTTTAAATTAACTCAGGAACTACTGACTACTGAGCTTAGCCTCTATATTGGAAAAAGTTCTGGAAACATTAATCACAGATAGAATTAGTATTAAAATAGACAAATCTGCATTGATTACAGGAAGCTAATATAGATTTGATAAAAGCTAACTTTGTTTAATCTTTTAGAGTGCTTTGATGAAGAAAAGGGGACGTGAGTGAAATGCAGTTAATTTTGTACATATGGATTTCCAAACAGCTACATATACCTTCCCAATTAAGTGGATCTCAGCAGCATGGATGGAAAATTAACTAGGTAACAGGAAACAGCAAGTAGGAGAGAACGGTTGCTTTTTGTGGTGGAGGGAATTGTAAAGTGGTGTACCCCAGGGATTGGTACTAGTATTACTGCTTTTCTTAATACATGTTAATCAACTGGACCTGTGTGTACAGGGGCACAATTACCTCAGAAACTTTAATCAAGTTAGGCACTCACAACCTTCCGTAACAAATCCATGCTGACTGCCCTTGGTTAATCTGTGCCTTGCAAACTGAAGATTTATGCTTTCCCTGAGATTGATTTTAATAACTTTCCCATCACTGCAGTTAAACTAACTGATCTTAATTACTTGGTTTCTCCTTTTGTAAACCTAGCTACAATATTAGCAGGCCTTTAATCCTTTGACAAAATAATGGTCAGAACCTTTTCAGTTTGTTCCCTCATCTCCCTAAGTCGCAGAGCAAGTCTCAGTGCCCCTTTACTGGAAATTTTCAAAAAATATTGTCATTAGAGTGATAGAGAAGTACAACACAGAAACAGGCCCTTCGGCCCATCTAGTCCATGCCAAAACCATTTAAACTGCCTGCTCCCATCAGCCTGCACCGGGACCATAGGCCTCCATACCCCTACCACCCATGTAGCTATCCAAACTTTTCTTAAACATTAATATCAAGCTCGCATGCACCAGCTATGCTGGCAGCTTATTCCACACTCTCACAACTTTCTGAGTGAAGGAGTTTCCACTCAGGTTCCCCTTCAACTTCTCACCTTTCACCCTTAACCCATGACCTCTGTCTGTAGTCCCTCACAACTTCAGTGGAAAAAGCCTGCTTCCATTTACCCTGTCTATACCCCTCATTCTTGCAAGAAATGTAAGAAGCTGAGCTAAGCATCATGATGTGCATCATTCCTTAACAATTGTCAATGGCTTCAGTGAGGGCGTAATGCTTAAAGTGCATGGTGGAACTTGCTGAGGTTTTGTTTTAACTTATAAGTAGAATACAATTTCCTTCTTTGTTTCTGTGAGATATTTCTGTGAAGAATTTGTAAATGTATGTTGCACAAGAGGTAATTTAAATACAAGGGTAAAATACTCATGCATAATATTATAGCAGCCTGAAAAAGAAAGATTGAATGCAAAAGTTAGAATTTGGAATTCTGTTGTTTCTAACATATACCAATGATCTGGCATTAAAACTGGGCTCAATTCCTTGGATGCCAAATTTGGTGCAAATTTAAAATAGAGTCAAAAAAAGTGACATTGTATACAAGAAAAGGTTCATCTAAGGTGGATAAATCTCCAGGGCCTGACCATGTGATCTTTGGACTTTGTGGGAAACCAGAGAAGAAATTACGGAAGCCCTTATAAGGCGATTTGATTCATCCTTTTTCATTTGTGAAGTTCCCAAACACTGGATGTTGGCTAATGTTGTTCCATTGTTTAAAAATAGTAACAAGGGCAATCCAGGGAACCCTAGGCCTGTCAGCCTAACATCAGTATTTGGGAAATTACTGGAGGGAAATTTGAGGGACAACATCTACCAGAGTTTGGATAGTCTGAGACTGATTAGGTGGAGGTATTACGGCTTTGTGCTTGTTCCAAAAGACAGATGAGGGTACAGTAGTGGATGATGTCTATTTGGACTTTAGCAAGATCTTCAACAAATTCCCACGTGGTAGCTGGTCTGAAAGGTTTGGTCCCATGAAATTCAGGAGGAGCTAATCATGAGGATTGAAAATTGGCTCGGAGCTAGGAAACAAAGGGAGGTTGTTGAAGGTTCTTTCTCAGACTGGAGGCCAGTGACTAGTGATGTGCTGCAAGAGTCATGTTGAGGAAGGTTATCGTTGATTAGAGGAGGATCCTGATCTGTTAGGGAAGTAGACCAAAGAGTGGCAAATAGATTTCAATACAGGTAAGTGTGGGGTGATGCAACTTGGAAAGTCAAACTAGCATAGGACTGAAATTATGAAAGGTAGGTCTCTTGGGAGTGTAATGAAACAGAGGAACTTAGGATTACAAGTGCAGTTTATTGAAAGCAGCATCAGAGGCAGAGAGGGTGGTGAGAAAGGTGTTTTGCATGCTGGGCCTTCATCAGTCAAGCACTAAGTATAAGCATTAGGACAATATGTTGCAGTTGTCTAAGTCATCGGTGAGGCTGCACTTAGAGCATTGTGTACGGATTTGGTTGCCCTATTATAGAAAAGGTGTGGTTAAAATGGAAAGGGTTGCTGAGAAGATTTACGGAGATGTTGCCAGGACCAGAAGTCCTGAATTATAGGGAAAGGTTGGCTGGGCTATGTATATATTCCTTGGAATGTGGAAGAATGATGAGCGTCCTTATGAAAAAGTTTAAAATTATGAGAAGCCTAGATAAATTGGACTGTAAATTTTTCCCTCGGTGTAGGGGAGTCCAAAACTAGGACACATAGACTCAGAGTGAGGGGGAAGGATTTAAAAGAGATCTGAGGGGAAATTTCTTCATGCAGAGCGTGGTGAGTATATGGAATAAGCTGCCAGAAGAAGTGGTTGAGGCAGGTACAACAGCAGCATTTACGAAGCTCTTGGACATGGAGGGGCAGGGCTTGGAGGGATGTGGTCTGAATGCAGGAAATTGGAATGAGCTTGGTGGGAACCATGGTTGGCATAGATTCACTGGGCTGAAGGACCTGTATCCTTGCTGAATTGCTCTGTGGCTCCATGATTCTAATAGACATGATAAGGATTTAAAATTGCTATTCAGTTAGCCAGATATATGCCAAATTAAATCATGCATAAATAAATATAATATATATTTCATTGTTCTAAGAAGTACTTAGAAATACAATAATAGACTAGTCTCCAGCAGTTAAATTGTCTTTATAATTTATTAGCCAAATCTTCCTGAGATGTTGGCCTGAAATTTCCTCAGATTTGTTTCATCGCTGGCACTTTTTTATGTCTGTGAATAAATGAGGGTTTTCTTAGCACTTCTGCCAAGGTTATTGTAGTGGAAGAGAGTAGCATTAAGATGAAAGCTAACCATATGTTTAATTGTGGGAAATGAACCATTAAATGATAATTTGGAAAAGAGTTGTATACAGTGATAATTCAATAGCCAGCTAGGGTGAGATGATTAGGTGATTCCTCTGGCAATCACCTAAATGAATACGATTGATTTTTTGCATACACTTTATACTTAACTTTACTTGTTGCATTTTTCTGTACAAATATCTCTACTTTTATTAGTACTTATTAATTCCCTTGACAACAGGACCTGACCTAATTTTTAAAGGAACAGAGTTGAAGGATTGCATTGATTGATCAAAAAAAAACATTCAATATTATTCGGAAGTAAAACCAAGTTGTTAAATATTAGTTATTGAATGGACCATTTAAGTAATTTCACTGATACTTAGTAATATTTACTATTTCTTACTATTGATAAATATTCCTAGCATCAATTGCCTATTGATAGAAAATTGTACAGCACAGGAGCAGGCTCTCCTGCCCACAATATCTATGCGAAACATAATACCGAACTAAACTAATTATCTTTTAATCATACAAGGTCTTTATTCCCCACCCACCCCACCAATTCCCTGTATATTCATGGATCAATCTAGCTTTCTCTTAAATCCACTATCATATCTGTTTACATCACTACCCTTGGCAGCCCCTGCCAGGCACCTACCACTTTCATGGTAAGATGGCGGAGTGTTCAAACACACCAATCAAAGGTGCGTTTTTCTTTTTAAAATGTGTGTTTTTTTTATGATTGTAAGACTATATTGTACTCCAAGAACTTCGGGGTGCAACAGGCCAGCCGCGTCAGTGACCTGTTCATGGCTCGGAGCTGCCGGTTGGGGTGTCAAAGGAGCTGGCAGCCCATTTAGAGAAGAAGAAGTCAGTGGGCGGCCGGAGAAGAAGCTGGCAGGTAGCTGGATGATGGAGAAGACAGCAGTCAGTTGGGAGAAGGAGAAGCCTGTGATCAGCCAGGAGAAGGAGATGCTGGCGGGCGGCCCGGAGGAGGAGAAGCTCGCGCTCAGGTTGAAGAAGGAGAAGCTGGTGGTTGTCTGGGTGGAGGAGAAGCCAACGGACAGGCAGGAGAAAATTCTGAGGAGCTGACCTGGATGCAGACCTTGCTACTGCTGGCTACACGACGATATCAGAGTTGGTGCACAGAAGTAGTGTGCATTGTAACCGTGAGTGACTCTCTTGGATGTTTCTCTTGTGACTGCAAGACCCTGTTGGACATTGATAATGGGAGATGTTTCCCTTGTTTGGTAGCGAGACAGGCGACTGTATCCGTGTATGGTCTGAATGATAATTAAATTTGATTTGATTTGAAAAAACTTACCCAGCACATCTCCTTCAAACTTTACACCTCTCAGTTATAGACATAGACATAGAATAGTACAGCACAGTACAGGCCCTTCGGTCCACGATGTTGTGCCGACCCTCAAACCCTGCCTCCCATATAAGCCCCCACCTTAAATTCCTCCATATACCTGTCTAGTAGTCTCTTAAACTTCACTAATGTACCTGCCTCCACCACTGACTTGGGCAGTTTATTCCACGCACCAACCACTCTCTGAGTAAAAAACCTTCCTCTAATATCCCCCTTGAACTTCCCACCCCTTACCTTAAAGCCATGTCCTCTTGTATTGAGCAGTGGTGCCCTGGGGAATAGGCGCTGGCTATCCACTCCATCTATTCCTCCTATCATCTTGTACACCTCTATCATGTCTCCTCTCATCCTCCTTCTCGCCAAAGAGTAAAGCCCTAGCTCCCTTAATCTCTGATCATAATCCATACTCTCTAAAGCAGGCAGCATCCTGGTAAACCTCCTCTGTACCCTTTCCAATGCTTCCACATCCTTCCTATAGTGAGGCGACCAGAACTGGACACAGTACTCCAAGTGTGGCCTAACCAGAGTTTTATAGAGCTGCATCATTACATCGCGACTCTTAAACTCTATCCCTCGATTTATGAAAGCTAACACCCTATAAGCTTTCTTAACTACCCAATCCACCTGTGAGGCAACTTTCAGGGATCTGTGGACATGTACCCCCAGATCCCTCTGCTCCTCCACACTACCAAGTATCCTGCCATTTACTTTGTACTCTGCCTTGGAGTTTGTCCTTCCAAAGTGTACCACCTCACACTTCTCCGGGTTGAACTCCATCTGCCACTTCTCAGCCCACTTCTGCATCTTATCAATGTCTCTCTGCAATCTTTGACGATCCTCTACACTATCTACAACACCGTCAACCTTTGTGTTGTCTGCAAACTTGCTAACCCACCCCTCTACCCCCAGATCCAGGTCATTAATAAAAATCACAAAAAGTAGAGGTCCCAGAACAGATCCTTGTGGGACACCACTAGTCACAATCCTCCAATCTGAATGTACTCCCTCCACCACCACCCTCTGCCTTCTGCAGGCAAGCCAATTCTGAATCCACCTGGCCAAACTTCCCTGGATCCTATGTCTTCTGACTTTCCGAATAAGCCTACCGTGTGGAACCTTGTCAAATGCCTTACTAAAATCCATATAGATCACATCCACTGCACTACCCTCATCTATATGCCTGGTCACCTCCTCAAAGAACTCTATCAGGCTTGTTAGACAAGATCTGCCCTTCACAAAGCCATGCTGACTGTCCCTGATCAGACCATGATTCTCTAAATGCCCAGAGATCCTATCTCTAAGAATATTTTCCAACAGTTTTCCCACCACAGACATAAGGCTCACTGGTCTATAATTACCCGGACTATCCCTACTAACTTTTTTAAACAAGGGGACAATATTCGCCTCCCTCCAATCCTCCGGTACCATTCCCGTGGACAACGAGGGCATAAAGATCCTAGCCAGAGGCTCAGCAATCTCTTCCCTTGCCTCGTGGAGCATGTCCTCCAATACTTGACATTTTTTTTCCTTGGAAGCAGGTTTCTTAATGTCCACCCAATCAGTGAGTCTCAATATTTTATAAGCTTCCATCTCCCTCTAGTCTCTAATGATCCAAAGAAAACAGTCCAAGTTAGTCCAACCTCTCCTTCTAGCTTGTACCTTTTAATCCTGACAGCATCTGGGTAAACCTCTTCCACAACCTTGTTAAGACCTCCACATCCTTCCTGTAATTGGATAGCCATAATTGAATTTAATACTCTGCGGGTGGCAGAATCCAGGTTCTGTACAACTGCTAAATGAATTTTTACTCTTGTATTCAGTGCCGTGACCCATGAATGTGACTATTAATGTCTTGTGTGACATTTTTGGGGAACTATGGCTTTAGACGCCATGATTCCTCTGTTCCATGAGATTTAATGGTTTGTGAACTGCAACCAGGCTTCCGATGGATGTCAAAAATGGATCACCTTCATGGACCTCTCTCACTCATGCTCTAAAAGACCATTCCATTGTTTCTAAATGACCTTGCCAGTCAGAGATACCTAGAAACAAACAAAAATATCAAATGATTTTAAAAAATTAAACATTATTAAGAAGACAAAATTGAAAAAGTGTTTCTAGCCCCTTTAGCTCAGAAGCTTATGAAATGCTCCTCTGGGCTCAATGGTGAGTCCAGGACAGAACACTAGGTCAGTTACATCCACTTCCGATCTTCATCACGTTCCCGACCTCCATGCCCTAGTGCCATGGATGTGCGTAAGTCCTGCTTTGCACAATGCAAATAGTCGCCGGTCCTTCACTCTGGACCCACTAGCTCACTGTCACTAGACATCCATTCATGTGTTCTTGGGTATTTGTTTGAGCCATTAATGGATCAGTCTGACAAAATACAATAACTATCACACCATCCTTTAAAAGAGTTGATATGGTGACATTTATTATCTGCAAAAATTTTAGAATTGTTTTATCATGCCAAGAGGCACTTTAGGTTAATCCATCCTTCTTTGGTCTGCTCAATTGCCCTTGTAGTGTTGTGAATGACATAATTCAGGTACTGTTGCTCTTGGAAACAGACTTGACTTTATGCCGAGATCGCATAAATTTCCAGCCAGTTTGATGACACAACAATTTGTGCTGGTCCTTTTTTTGAAAACAGACTTAACTTCTGCCTCTCAGACTGTGTAAACAGCAATTAAAGCTGCCTCCCCACAGTCATCAACAAAATTAACTACTAAGTGATTTTTATATTTGTTTTGCTGATATGGCCAAATAGGGTCTACATAAATATTTATAATAAAACATGTAATTTTGTGCTTTACTCATACAAAGCATGACCCCAGGCAAACTTCTGATGTCTGCTCCTTAATACTGTCAAAAAGATGCACTTGCTTTAAATCACTCTGCACTGTACCTTTATATGAAAATAATTACACTGTGCCCTAAGGCTGTTACTGAGTCCTGCAAGTCTCAGACACTGTTAGCAGGCGCCACAAATTGTGTACGTCCTGACCCATGCTGGCTGGGAGTCTCGTTCACATGATACAGATATCTGATCATTCTGGCAGGAAAGGTGAAGGTGACACTGCCAGCCAGATACAGACAGATCTTACCAGAGATCAAGCAGAGCAGGACGAATAAGATGACTGCAACACACGAGTGCACAGTTTAACACAGACGTTTTATACAAGTATTTAGCTACAGAAATGACAAGACCTTGGGGGCACTTTTATAAAACTTCGGTCTGTTCTTCACTGCTGTATTTCACTAATTAATTCTAAAATATGTATTTCAATATATTTTAGAGCTTTAAAGGTGCATTACAGAATTTTCATTGCTTTGTATTGCACAATTATATTTTACTAATTATAACTACTGCATTAAAGTTACATTTCAGGTTTTGGAAAACCTCTGTTAAGCAACTTAATAGACATTTATCTGGGCAGCCCATGTTATTGTGCTTATTGACCTGAATAAATTAAAAGAAAATTAGAGGAAACCATACAAGGAAATAGTTTTAGTACTTTTCAGAGAATCCAATGTACTTTTGTCAATCTTCTTTTACAGTTATAAAATGTGTATGTAGATATATTTTAGAACTTTAAAGATGTGTTACAGAACATTCAATGCTCTGCATTACACAACTATATTCTACTCAGTAATTATAATTACTGTGCTGATATTTCAGTTTTGTAAAATCCCTGCTAAGTCATAACAAATTAATAGTCATTGATTTGCACAAATCCTGTGTTATTGTGCAATATTGACTTGAATGAAGTAATGAGAAATGAAATGAAACCAAGCAAGAAAATAATGTTAGCACTTTTTGGAAGATCCAGTATATTTTTGTATTCCTTTGGGCTTCTCTTAGAGTGTAATTGTTTGCCACTTTGTGTAATTTTGAAAGTTATTACTTAGCTGCCAGTGAAAAGCACATTTCGGATTTGTGTATTTTCTGTTACCTTTAGTACATGTGCACAATATCATTTGTGATATGACTGGAAAAAGAAAGGTCAGTCAAGAAGTTCTAGAAAGGAGAGACAACTCTGACATATCGACTGCTCTGAGCAACAGTGCAATTAGGCCTTGTGAGTGTAGAGTCTGAACATTAAGTGGAGGGAGAGTCTGAATTGATATTCCCTATCAATAGAAATGCCATAGCAAATTCAGTCGTGTTAAAAAGTGTTCACTTATTTATTTCCAAATTTTCCCCCTATTGTGATGAAGTTAGCAATTGCTTGATTAGAGAAAAATTTAATGAGCAACAGTTCCTTTTCAGTACCTTTAAGCAACTGACCCTTCTTATTGTGTAAACCTTGAAAGGGAATGTTGCCAATAAACTATGCATTGCCAAGAAGAATACAATTCACTGAAGTTTGTTCACAAACACGTTATTTTACTCTTTTGTTGTGTTGACATTATGAAATGTTCTAAAGAGCTGCCTTAATTGTCCATCTGGTAATGATACTCCAATGAAGAGTTGAGATGAAGGGTCTTGGCTCGAAATATTGATGGTTTATCCTGCTCAATTGATGCTGCTTGACTTGCTAAGTTGCTCCCGAATTTTGTGTGTATTGTTCAAGATTTCCAGCGCCTGTGGAATCTCTTGTGTTAAACTAACTCCGATAACATTATTGGTTCACATTAGCAAATTCATACAATTAAGTGTCTTGCTGATCAACTGCAGCTAAGAGTTACAAATCTACATGTGGGCTTCACATATAAACAAAGTTAGGTAAGATTGGTAGATTTTCATTCTTCAAGGATTATTAATAAATTTGAGTTTTAATGACAATCCAATGGATTTATGAAAAGGATGAAAATTCATTTATAGTCACCTAAGCAAAAAATGGGAGTAATACAATATGTACATTGTACTCAGCTTCTGAAATTTGGCTTCAATTACTTCAAAATGAAGTTCAATAACCATAAGAACAAGAATAAATTTCAATTTTGATCATATGGCTTATTTTTCATTGTTTTCAATCATTTAAATCTGAAATCAAAGTCTTACCTCACAATGATGTGAATTGGAAGCATATTTTCAGAATAATTTTCTCAGCCTCTGTAGAACTCATCCAGTAACTTACGACAAGAGAATAAGAACATTTCAGACAGTAATGGGCTCCTTTTACTCTCATAGTAAAAGGTTATTTATAATACCTTTTCATTTGCAAACAAAATGATATAAGTCACAATGATGTTGGCAATTTAACTCAGAATTTTCCTGGTCTCTCTAAATCACTCTATAGACCTAACTTTGGGAGAGCTTAAGGTGAATGCTATATCCTCGATTAAGCATGAATTTTCTCCCCCAGAGAACTGTGCGGGAGACAAAGATTGACAGATAGTTGAACTACAAGGGTTCATGGGGAAAGAACAGCAAAGTGTTGTTGAGAGCAAGATTGAATTATCCATGCTCTTACTGAATAAGAGAACAGGATTAACCAACTGATTAGCCGGTCCGATTCCTGTTTCTCATGTTTTTATGTCGACCACGATGCAAATTATCTTTATATGCATATTAGAATAATTGGATTTAATTTTCCAGAGAAATGCTGGTAGTTCAATTCTATTTCACATGCAGATGTAAAAGCGTTCTGGATTCCAGTGTAAACATGCATGAAATAGAGGTTCCAAGCTTCCTGACAGAAGTCCCCAGTGAATGCCAGACTGTGTTCCAAGATTGCACTTCTCATGGATTCTAAACAGGGAATGCCAGCATCCAACATGTTCACAGCCAGGTCCAACAGTTTCACTCAGGTAATCACCAGTGGAACCCTCTTTCAATTCAGTTTTAGCATATAAGCACCACTGGCAATGCCAGCACTTGTTATGCATATCGAATTGTTCTTGGGATCCTCATGATACACATTGCCTCTGTTTGTAGCCCAGCTGCCTCATCTTCAGCAATATTATCTGCCTTTCCTATAATACTCATCGCATTGTAATACAGGCAAATCAGGACACTAATCACACCATGCTCAACCTTTTAATTCCTAACTTTGTCTGAGGTCTTAACAATATCTGCCTCCACAGCCTCTCCACTAACTGTTCTGGTGCACTGGTTCCCATTCCCTGCAACTCTAGTTTAAAACCCACTTAACATTGGGATATTAGTCCCCCTCCAGTTCAGATGCAAGCTGTCCCCTCTGTGCAGGTCCACCTTTTCGGAAGAGGGCCTAATGATCCAAAAATCTTATGCCCTACCTCCTACACCAACTCCTGAGCCAAGTATTAAACTATATAACCTTTTTAGTTCTGTCCTCACTAGCACATGGCACAGGTAGCAATCTTGAGGTTGTGGGAATTGGTGAGTATTACTAGGAAAAGCTTGAAACATGGACTGTTCCACATAACCAATTAAGAAGCAAGCATAACTGGGGCCCTTGACTACTCTTTGAGTTTGGAGAAAGTGGGAGGAAGAGAAGGACAAATTTTTGAGGATGAAGACCAATTTCACCAGATGGAGAAGTGTGTAGGTGGATGGAAATTGGTTGGGTATTTTGTCAAGAAAGAAGTAGAGAGCTTTAAGGCCTTCTTGATGAGGGATAGATGTCTATAGGGACTGGAAGTCCATGGTGAAAATAAGGCAGTCAGGACCAGGGAATTGAAATTTATTGAGGAGATCGAGAGCATGTGAAATGTCATGGGTGTATGTAGATGGGAAAGGACGGAATCAAAGAGATAGAATAGAATCAAGGTATGCCAATACTAGTTCAGTGGGGCAGGAGCAGGCAGAGACAACGGGCCTACCTGGACAATCAGGTTTGTGGATCTTGGGTAGGAGGTAGAAATGAGCAATGTGGGGTAATGGAACTATAAGGCTGGTGGCAGTGGGTGGAAGTTCTCCAGAGTTGATGAGGTGAGAGATGATGTGGGAGACAATGGCCTGATGGTCTGGAGTGGGGTTCTTTTCAAAGGATAAGTTCGAGGAGGTGCCTGAGAGTTGCTTCCTGGCCTCATTATGCCTCATTACAGCAGCTCCCCTTTTGTCTACAGGTTTGATAGTGATGTTGGGATTGGTCTAGAGAGAGTGGAGGGTTGTTCATTCAGAGGGAATACAGTTCAAGGAGGAGGGAGGAGTGCTGAAGTTGAGCCGGTTGATGTCTTGTCAGCAATTAGAGATGAAAAGATGCAGAGCACGCAGAGAACCAGATCGGGGTGTCCAGATAGCTGCCTTCTATACCAAGACATTGAGCAGTAAAACTAAATCTTCCCCATTTAGAACCCCTTGAGGCTACATAAAGGAGTAAAATGTGAGCTGTGTAATTTGGTTTGGATTGTTAATTTTCTTGGTTGTTTTATTTCTTGCATTATGGAAAATGAACTGTGATAGTGACTAACAGAGAGAAGGAATAGTGTGAGAATTAGAATCAGTTTTCTTATCATTGACCTGTGACATAAAATGTGTTGTTTTGTAGCAACAGTACAGAGAGTATAAAGCCATACAAATCTATAAATCATAAAAATAAATAAAAAATGCAACAGGGAAGAATAACATGGCAGTGCTCATGGACTCATGGATCATCCAGAACTCTAATGTGGAGGAGAAAAAGTTGCACATAAAGCACTCAGTATGGATCTTCAGGCTCTTGTACCTTCTTGCTGAAGATAGTAATGAAAAAAAAGCATGTCCCAAATGGTGAGGGTCCTTAATAATGGATGCCACCTTTGTGAGGCACTGCCTCTTGAAGATGCAATTATATTTAGTCATATCAAAGTTGGATGAGCTTTTGACCAATAACTTGAGCAAAAATGCACCACCTATATTGACTCCACCCTACGTTTTTTTCTCCCCTCTCTTGCATCAGTGAAAAGCTGAGCCCTTGAGGTGGCGATGTTGTGCAGCAGTCGACAGAGTACACACATCCAGACACCCAGCTTCCAGATACTGTAAGGCTCCAGCACAACAGTCCAGCTAGCAGAGTTCTAGTTATCAAAAGCCAACGTTTGCTCTATTATGTTTCATCGGACAGTGTGGCTTTCATTATATGCATGTTCCCTTTGTGTGCACAAGTTGGCCACCTGATCGTTAACATACTTCTTTTCATCCAGCAGTCATCTTTTGGTTTGCTGCAGAGGATCAAGATGAAATATACCTCAGAATATTGCACATTGAAAATATTATGTTTGATGTTAAGAATCCTAGACATTGACCTGTATGAGTCTATGCCATGAGCTGGAGCTCTCAGGAGTGGAATCTTGAACAGCTGCAACATATCTCCATGCTGGCATGTGGCACTTGGTACATGTAGTCAAAGCCCTGAGGAAGCCTGCATTTCTTGTGATGCTCTCAAGCAAGAAAGACAGAAATTCTGTTAGGTTTCTCTGGGTAAGTGTCAGTTATGCACTGTAAGGCTCAAAATATCTCTATTTCCAAGCTGCAAGGATCCTAATTTACCATGGTCACCCTGAGAGTGGATGCAACAGGTGGGAGGTTTCAGTCAAGGTGTCCTTAATAAAGAGCAGATAGTTCAAATCACTCTTTCAACGTGCAGGATAATTTGTTCTCCTGTTGAGTTCCACTTCTCCTTCCCTTGTCCTCATACTGTCCAGCCCTACATGGCCTCTGTTCATGGATATAGAATTGCTATGACACTGTAAATGCCCGTTTGTCCCATTGTACATATGCCAGCTCTCTGCAAGACCATGCCAGTAAGTTCCCTTCTCCAGGTCCTACCCCATGGCCTGCTATTTCTCCTCCCTCAAGCACCTATTCAACTCACTCCTAAAATCTACAACTGACTCTGCCTTTCTCATCTTTATAGGCAGAAAATTTCAGATTACTACTAGTTACTGCATGAAAAAGATCGTCTTTGTGTCAACCAATTCTGTATCCTTGGTCTAAACCTTTCTGCCACTGGAAACCTGCCAGTACCTCCAGTTGAACTTTGTCTTTTTGTGTGTTCCCCCCCTAGCCGTCGTTCTGTAGTTTTGTATTGCCATGTGCCCTTGTTTGTTTTCATGCCCCATGTGCTCTTGTCCCCGCTCCTTCTCTGCTCCGGCCCCTGTATTACTGAGTACGCCACCTGTCACCTGTTTCTCATTATTACCTGTTTTGCTGCCACTTCTGTCTCATTGCTTTTTGCCTGTCTTGTCTTGAGTAAGAATAAATATAACTTCCAATCACTCCCTCAACCCTACAGCCTTTTTACTATGTTTTCCTACAATTTCCCTGTGACATGAACATTTATTTTTGTAATGCAGTGACCAGAATTAAATGCAATAATCCTGTTGCATCCACATTAATGCTTTACGGATGTTAACATTATTTTTTGCTTTTTGTGCTCTGTTGCACTTAAAAAAGTTCTACTACCTTCATACATCTGTTCTTGTAGAGTGACTCTTGGGGCTCTTAGTTGTTTGCTAAGCTTGCTTTCTGAACACAACAGCTGCCACTTGTAAGTTCATAAACAATTGTAAATAAACTTCCAACTAAAAGTTGTTTGAATTCAGGTTGTAAATGGGAATCAGTCTTCACCTCTTAGAATGTAAATGGAAAGCAGTAATCAGCTTGAAGTTCAAACAAGTACTGTCTATGGAAGAGCAATACAAGCAAGCTCTTTGGATAACAGACACCCTGTCTGAAAGAAATAAAATCTAGCCTACTACACCTGGTTTATTGCTGCTCGAGATGTAGTATGGGTTGTTTAATATACCTTGTTTCAAACAGACAAGCTGACTAAGTTGCCTAGTTCCAGAAAACGTGAAGATCAAATGGATAATATCATTAAGTGTATCAAATAACTATTGTGTTTATAGTTGGCAAGTTTATGTGCTCAAGGAAGTTAACTTTACAGCACTGATTGTAAACTGTGAACACTAAGCTGACGTCAATGTCTCCATTTGTTTTAAAAGGATATCTGAGGAAATATCATATACATGTGAAGTCTCTGGCGGAAAAAGGTATCAACGTAGAGAGCAGTTCAGTCATATGAGAACAGTGGCTGAATAACATCAAAATGAACGATAGGAAGCGGGCGGGGGGGTGGGGGTGGTGACCAGAATCCATTCCACTGGCATCAGTTCCTGTGATGGACAGATAGATACTTTATTGATCCCAAAGGAAATTACAGTGTCACAGTAGCATTACAAGTGCTCAGATATAAATATTAGAAGAGAAGTATAAAGAACAATAAACAAGTTACCACAAACAGTCTAATGGGGGGGGGTGCTCATCACTTCTCTGGCTATAGGTTGATGGATTATAAAGCCTAATGGTGAAGAGTAAGAAGGACCTCGCAGAGCACTCTTTGGAGCCATTCAGTTGACCTAGTCTATTACTAAAAGTGCTCTTCTGTTCAGCCAAGTTGGGATGTAGAGGGTGAGAAACATTGTCCAGAAATGCCAGGATTTTCCATAGGGTCCTTTGTTCTACAACAGCTTCCAGTGTGTCCATATTGACTGCTATAACAGAGCAAGCCTTTCTAATAATTTTATTGAGCCTGTTGGCATCACCCATGTTGATGCCATTGCCCCAGAACACTACCACATAGGAGATTATACTAGTGACAATAGACTGAGAGGACATGTGAAGTAGAGGCCTGCATACTCCAAAGGACCTTAGTCTCCTCAGGAAGCAGAGGTGACTCTGGCCCTTCTTGTACACAGTCTCTACATTGGTGGTCCACTCAAGTCTCATTCAGGATCATGTAGCCCCAGGTACAAATCATTCATCTGCATTATTGGTATGTCTTTGTAGTTCATTGTACTGTTTTGGAAATACTTTGCATTTTATAAATGATTTGTAATTTAGAAATGTTTTATAAGATAGAAATCCTCTGAGTTTTAAAAGTTTTTTAAGAACTCTGTTTAAACCACTTGGTTAGCTGTATCTTCTTCTTGGTGGGAGGAGGGAACCATTGCTCGAATAGTGAGTAGTGGCAGATAAAATCATCATGGAGAATAAACAAGGAAATAAACTGGTTTTTGAAGGTTGAGTAGTTATAGTATTATTTCCCTTTAGTGAGAGTACTCATGGCTATTTATATCCAATATGGCTTAAGGTCTTCCACTGAGTTCAGAACTTTGTGATCAGTCAACCCAATGCTATCAGAGTAGAAGAGTAGATGTCAAGGTATACTTGTATCTTTCTATAGAATGTTGCTTCTTTATTAGCATTACTCATTCTACCCACCAAAACGTGCCTCTTCATTTTTTTAACCATAAATCCACCGGCTTATCGTCAACTTTATCATTGTCCATCTCACTATTTACCATAAGATTGTTAAATTCCAAGGAGAATGGTTAATAATGCATCAATATCTATAAGCAACTGGTTTTTGCAGAGCCCTTGAAATTGAGACAGTCCTTCAGAACTTACCGCACATAGTAATTTAGCAATTTTAAAGAACTTTAGAAAGACACCCAGTAATAGAACCAGTAAGTATCAGTCAACACCCATTCTGAATGTAGTTAATGATCCTTTTAAAATATCACTCAAGGGGATTTCTTCCTGCTTCTGAGCATGCGTTCAGTAATATAAAGTTAAGAAAGGATGTAATCTTGAGTGTTGAGTGTCAAATAATTTTATTTATGTCAAGTCATTCTTGCATACTGATTGATGACAGGATCAGTTTATATGATTCCTACTGATCTCAGCCATACATCAGCCAACACTGTATAAATATTACATGTTGTTGCTAAGGGTTTGTGATTCATACAATCGTGGGAGAAAAAGAGGGAAAGAATATATGCATTGGGTCTGAAACCAAAGAATGAAAGCTATAGGATGCATTGGCTGGAAACATTTGGAGAACAGTTCTGAAAATGGGATGAATTAAAGCTAATAATATTTTAAAAATTCATGTCCTAGTAGGGATGGCAAACCAATGCCCAAGATGGCACGTGCGAAAAATTTGGTGGCATGCGGCATGCAGTGCTGCCTCTTGATTCTTTAAACTCTACCCATAACAAAAAGATATATAATGATGATCTTTATTGCCAAATGAATCAGCAAATTGTTTTTTTACAACTAGCAGCAGTGAGCTGTTCTCACAGAAAAATTCTCACGCCAGCTTGGTGCCAGCCAGAAGATTGCGAAAATATGATCCATTGGAAGATACCTCTCAGCACACCTGGTGTACACACCAGTATTTGGATAGTCAATGGCTGGGCCAGTTGGCTTTGCCCTGCTTTGATTTTACTCTGAATAAATACTGGATATTCACGATTAATAATACATACTGTAGGTAGTTTAGCAGCTTCATGAATATTTATTTTTAGCAATAAACTTATTTATATTCATAAAACCATGTTATTTAAGTTGATCAGTTGGATATTTTAAAATTGTGCTTCCTTTACAGTTTGCTCAATACGTTAGATACACCAGCATGGAACAAAATTCGGGATTACTGCCTACGCCACATGACAGTGAGTATAGGAATAGAATGAGGTGGAGGATAAATGCGTGGCTGAGGGATGGGAGCAGAGGGCAGGAATTCAGATTTCTGGATCACTGGGTCCACTTTTGGGGCAGGTGTGACCTGTACAAAAAGGACGGGTTGCACTTGAATCCCAGAGGGATGAATATCCTGGCGGGGAGGTTTGCTAAGGCTATTGGGGAGAGTTTAAACTAGAATTGCTGGGGGGTGGCAACCGAACTGAAAAGACTGGGGAAGAGGCGGTTGGCTCAAAAATAGAGAAAGTCTGGAGACAGTGCGAGAGGGAGGATAGGCAGGTGATAGAGAAGGGACGCGTTTAGACAGATGGTTTGAGATGTGTCTATTTTAATGCGAGGAGTATTATGAACAAAGCAGATGAGCTTAGAGCATGGATCAGTACTTGAAGCTCTGATGTTGTGGCCATTACAGAGACTTGGATGACTCAGGGGTGGGAATGGTTACTTCGAGTGCCAGGCTTTAGATGTTTCTGAAAGGACAGGGAGGGAGGCAAAAGAGGTGGGGGCGTGGCACTGCTGATCAGAGATAGTGTCACGGCTGCAGAAAAGGAGGAAGTCATGGAGGGATTGTCTACGGAGTCTCTGTGGGTGGAAGTTAGGAACAGCAAGGGGTCAATAACTCCACTGCAAACAACAGGAATTCTGCAGATGCTGGAAAGTCAAGCAACACACATCAAAGTTGCTGGTGAACGCAGCAGGCCAGGCAGCATCTGTAGGAAGAGGTACAGTCGACATTTCAGGCCAAGACCTTTCGTCAGGACTAACTGAAGGAAGAGTTAGTAAGAGATTTGAAAGTGGAAGGGGAAGGGGGAGGGGGAGATCCAAAATGATAGGAGAAGACAGTGGGGGAGGGATGGAGCCAAGAGCTGGCAGGTGATTGGCAAAGGGGGTATGAGAGGATCATGGGACAGGAGGCCCAGGGAGAAAGACAAGGCGGGGGGGAATCCCAGAGGATGGGCAGGGGGTATAGTCAGAGGGACAGAGGGAGAAAAAGGAGAGTGAGAGAAAGAATGTGTGTATAAAAATAAATAATGGATGGGGTACGAGGGGGAGGTGGGGCATTAGCGGAAGTTAGAGCAGTCAATGTTCATGCCACCAGGTTGGGGGCTACCCAGATGGAATATAAGGTGTTGTTCCTCCAACCTGAGTGTGGCTTCATTTTTACAGTAGAGGAGGCCGTGGATAGATATGTCTGAATGGGAATGGGATGTGGAATTAAAATGTGTGGCCACTGGAAGATCCTGCTTTCTCTGGTGTACAGAGCGTAGGTGTTCAGCAAAGCGGACTCCTAGTCTGTGTCAGGTCTCGCCAATATATAGAAGGCCACATCGGGAGCACCGGATGCAGTATATCACCCCAGTCGACTCACAGTTGAAGTGTCGCCTCACCTGGAAGGACTGTCTGGGGCCCTGAATGGTGGTAAGGGAGGAAGTGTAAGGGCATGTGTAGCACTTGTTCCGCTTACACGGTTAAGTGCCAGGAGGGAGATCAGTGGGGAGGGATGGAGGGGACGAATGGACAAAGGAGTCGCTTAGGGAGAATCCCTGCGGAAAGCAAAGCGAGGGGGGTAGGGAAAGATGTGCTTAGTGGTGGGATCCCGTTGGAGGTGGCGAAAGTTACGGAGAATAATATGTTGGACCCGGCCCTGGTGGGGTGGTAGGTGAGAACCAGGGGAACCCTATTCCTAGTGGGGTGGCGAGAAGATGGAGTGAGAGCAGGTGTGCGTGAAATGGGGGAGATGCGCTTGAGAGCAGAATTGATGGTGGAGGAAGGGAAGCCCATTTCTTTAAAAAAAGAGAGTCCTGACCAAGGGTCTCGGCCTGAAACATCGACTGTACATCTTCCTGGAGATGCTGCCTGGCCTGCTGCATTCACCAGCAACTTTGATATCCACTGATGGCTACTATAAGCCTACTGACTCTCACAGCTATCTGGACTATTCCTCTTCTCACCCTGTCTCTTGCAAAAATACCATCCCCTTCTCGCAATTCCTCCGTCTCCGCTGCATCTGCTCTCAGGATGAGGCTTTTCATTCCAGGATGAGGGAGATGTCCTCCTTTTTTAAAGAAAGAGGCTTCCCTTCCTCCAACATCAACTCTGCTCTCAAACGCATCTCCCCCGTTTCACGCACATCTGCTCTCACTCCATCCTCCCGCCACCCCACTAGGAATAGGGTTCCCCTGGTCCTCACCTACCACCCCACCAGCCTCTGGGTCCAATATATAATTCTCCGTAACTTCCGCCACCTCCAACAGAATCCCATCACTAAGCACATCTTTCCCTCCCCACCTCTCTCTGCTTTCCGCAGGGATTTCTCCCTCCGCGACTCCCTTGTCCATTCAATATGCTGCGTCCGGTGCTCCCGATGTGGCCTTCTATATATTGGCGAGACCGGACGCAGACTGGGAGACCGCTTTGCTGAACACCTACACTCTGTCTGCCAGAGAAAGCAGGATCTCCCAGTAGCCACACATTTTAATTCCACATTGCATTCCCATTCTGACATGTCTATCCACGGCCTCCTCTACTGTAAAGATGAAACCACACTCAGGTTGGAGGAACAACACCTTATATTCCATCTGGGTAGCCTCCAACCTGATGGCATGAACATTGACTTCTCTAACTTCCACTAATGCCCCACCTCCCCCTCGTACCCCATCCGTTATTTATTTTTATACACACATTCTTTCTCTCTCTCTCCTTTTTCTCCCTCTGTCCCTCTGACTATACCCCTTGCCTATCCTCTGGGTTTTCCCCCCTTCCCCTTTTCTTTCTCCCTCAGCCTCCTGTCCCATGATCTTCTCATATCCCTTTTGCCAATCACCTGTTCAGCTCTTGGCTCCATCCCTCCCCCTCCTGTCTTCTCCTATCATTTTGGATCTCCCTCTCCCCCTCCCACTTTCAACTCTCTTACTAACTCTTCCTTCAGCTAGTCCTGACGAAGGGTCTCGGCCTGAAACGTCGACTGTACCTCTTCCTAGAGATGCTGCCTGGCCTGCTGCGTTCACCAGCAACTTTGATGTGAATAACTCCACTGGGTGCTTTTTTATAAACTACCCAATAGTAACAGGGACTTCAAGGAGAAGATAGGAAACAGATTCTGGAAAGGTGTAATAATAACAGGGTTGTTGTGGTGGGAGATTTTAATTTCCCAAATATTGATTGACATGTCCCTAGAGCGAGGGGTTTAGATGAGGTGGAGTTTGTTAGGTGTGTTCAGGAAGCTTTCTTGACACCATATGCAGAGAAGCCTACAAGAGAAGAGGCTGTACTTGATCTGGTACTGGGAAATGAACCTGCTCAGTTGTCAGATCTCTCAGTGGGAGAGCATTTTGGAAATAGTGATCACAATTCTATCTCCTTTACCATAGGAAAAGACAAGTTAGGAAAGCGTTTAATTGGAGTAAGGGGAAATATGGGGCTATCAGGCAGGAACTTGGAAGCATAAATTGGAAACTGATGTTCTCAGGGAAATGTGCAGAAGAAATGTGGCAAACGTTCAGGGGATATTTGTATGGCGTTCTGCATAGGTACATTCCAATGAGACAGGGAAAGGATGCTGGGGTACAGGAACCGTGGTGTACAAAGGCTGTTGTAAATCTAGTCAAGAAGAAAAGAAGAGCTAACAAAAATTCAAAAAACTCGGTAATGATGGAGATCTAGAAGATTATAAGGCTAGCAGGAAGGAGTTTAAGAATGAAATTAGGAGGCCTTGGCAGACAGGATTAAGGAAAATCCCAAGGCGTTCTACAAGTATGTGAAGAGCAAGAGGATAAGATGTGAGAGAATAGGACCAATCAAGTGTGACAGTGGAAAAGTGTGTATGGAACTGGAGGAGATAGCAGAGATACTTAATGAAAACTTTGCTCCAGTATTCACTACAGAAAAGGATCTTGGCAATTGTAAGGATGACTTACAGCGGACTGAAAAGCTTGAGCTTGTAGATATTAAGGGATAGGATGTGCTGGAGCTTTTGGAAAGCATCAATTTGGATAAGTTACTGGGACTGGACAAGATGTACCCCAGGCTACTGTGGATGGCGAGGGAGGTGATCGCTGAGACTCTGGCAATAATCTTTGCATCATCATCAATGGGGACGGGACAGGTTCCGGAGGATTGGAGGGTTGCAGATGTTGTTCCTTTATTCAAGAAAAGGAGTAGAGTAAGCATGGCTTTGTCAAGGGCAGGTCGTGCCTTATGAGCCTGATTGAATTTTTTCAGGATGTGAATAAACACATTGAAGGTAGAGTAGCAGATGTAGTATATATGGATTTCAGCAAGGTATTTTGTAAGGTACCACATGCAAGTCTCCTTGAGAAAGTAAGGAGGCATAGGATTCAAGGAGACATTGCTTTGTGGATCCAGAACTGGCTTGCCCACAGAAGGCAAAGGATGGTTGTAGACTGGTCATATTCTGCATGGAGGCCAGTGACCAGTGGTGTGCCTCAAAGATCTGTACTGGGACCCCTACTCTTTGTAATTTTTATGAATGACCTGGCTGAGGAAGTGGAGGGATGGGTTAGTAAATTTGCTGATGATGTAAAGGTTGGGGATGTTGTGGATAGTGTGGAGGGCTGTCAGAGGTTATAGTGGGACATTGATAGGATGCAAATCTGGGCTGAGAAGTGGCAGATGGAGTTCAACACGGGTAAGTGTAAAGTGGTCCATTTTGGTAGGTCAAATATGATGGCAGAATATAGTATTAATGGTGAGACTCTTGGCAGTGTGGAGGATCAGAGGGATCTTGGGGTCCGAGTCCATAGAACAGTCAAAGCTGCTGGCAGGTTGACTCTGTAGTTAAGAAGGCATACGGTGCATTGGCATTCATCAACTGTGGGATTGAGTTTAGGAGCTGAGAGGTAACGTTGCAGCTATATAGGTCCCTGGTCAAGCCCCACTTGGAGTATTATGCTCAGTTCTGGTCACCTCACTACAGGAAGGATGTGGAAACCATAGAAAGGGTGCAGAGGAGATTTAAAGGGATGTTGCCTGGATTGGGGAGCATGTCTTATGACAACTCAGACCCTTCTCCTTGAAGTGACGGAGGATGAGAGGTGACCTGATAGAGGTGTACAAAATGATGAGAGTCATTGATTGTGTCAGAGGCTTTTTCCTAGGACTGAAATGGCTAGCACGAGGGGGCACGGTTTTAAGGTGCTTGGAAGTAGGTACAGAGGGGATGTCAGGGTTAAGTTTTTTATGCAGCGAATGGTGAGTGTGTGGAATGGGCTGCCGGCAATAGTGATGGAGACGGATATGATAGGGTCTTTTAAGAGACTCCTGGACAGTTATTTGGAGCTCAGAAAAATAGAGGGTTATGGGTAACCCTAGGTAATTTCTAAGGTAAGAACATGTTCGGCACAGCTTTGTGGGCCAAAGCGCCTGTATTGTGCTGTAGGTTTTCTATGATTCTAAAACTGTTGAAGTAATGAGGGAACCAGCAGAGATTTTCAAGAGAGGTGGTGTGAAAAATTTGGCCTGATTTCAAAGGGTGATAAAACATTTGCTTTTATGTTCCAAAGCAATCGTGTGCAGGACTTCCTCCATAAAGCAGCATAATGAATCTGTTCTTAATGAGAAATAAGTTAGAGTCATGTCTGGAGTGTGCTCCTTTCCTTTTCGACAGCCTTCCAAAAAAAATTTAGCACATTAAGGATTTACCAGTGAGCAGAAAAATAGTAGTAAAAGATAGAATATTAGTGGTGGGAACAAACAAAGCAGAACACTAACAAAAGATATTAGTTCATGTAAGTTTCTTTCCGTTTGTCTTGATGTTACATCATCAACTAGGCTAGCCATTATTGCTCAACTTTGCAGGGGTGATAAAATATGCAAGAATAAGTTAATGTGGTAACATTACCTGTACACACTGCAGGATTTGAAATGTGAAAGACAGTAATAAAATAATTATCTGGTTGGCAATTAACTTTTCAAAAATAGTTTCTGTGACAATTGGTGGTGCACCCAGTATGACTGCTTGCAAAATGTGTTTACCAATAAGGTTTCATTATATAGCACATGAAGAGGCTTTGTGTACAAAAGCTAGCTTTAAAGGACTCGAAGATACAATGAAAGTTTTAACCAAGGTACTTTATTTTACTTCAGGGTGTGCTTTAAAAAAAACAATTTCAGAATTTACCGAGTGAGGTGAATTTGGCGAATACAGGCAATGTTCATTGGCTTAGTACAGGCTCCGTCCTTAAACAATTTGTTCAGTATTTGGATGAAATTTGTCTCTTTCTGACAAAAGAAAATTTTCTTATAAAGAAATAGATGATGTGTAGATTTATAGATTTTTTTTGCAGATTTCTCCGCACATTTAAATGACTTCAACACCAGATTACAGGGATCTGACAAAACACTTGATGTTATGTTTGATAATATAAAAGCCTTTGATATCAACTGGAAGCACTTAGACATAATGCCAAAAGTGACACGTTTAAGTATTTCCCAAACCTATAGAAAACACATAACAGATATTGAAATTCCTGAAAAGGCATGCATTCAGAGCCTTCCAATGCAGTTTTTGAACATTATTGGTTCAACTGAACAATTTTCTTTCAGGTTCACTGGGTTCAGGTCATTTGAGGAAACTGCAAAAATTCATAAAGCATGCACACAGTGTAACATCAGACAAAATGAATTTGGAAAAGTTGCAGTGGACTGATTTTGATAATTTTGAAATGCAATTGATGGTTCACAAAGCAGTTCAATCTGAGGCAAAAAAAAATTTTCAACTAAAGTGCTGAACCAAAAAATATTGGAAGATCAGTTAGTGACAGCATCAATGCATAAAAATCCAGACAATGAGGTTCTGAAACTCTGGAATTCTACCGGAAACTTCAGATTTATGAAACAATATTAACAATATTTTCATCAAGATATTCATGTAAGCCATTGATTTTAGTGAAGAACTTGTCAAGTCTAATTATGGGAGTGGACTTAATGGAGAAACTATTTCTATGTGTATAGGTCTCAAAACAACCAAATACAAGCCAGATATAAACTATTTATCATTGGTAGGTCAGCAATAAAAGTATAATTGAGATTAAAATGTGTTTATTTTCCTTTGCTCGATCCTTTATGAATATGCTCCAAAGCATTTAATAATTAATAAGTTTGAACAGGTTTTCTAAAACGCGTCATTTATTTTAATTTTTTTCTATTAAACTTTTGTTAATAGTAAAACAATAAATACATGTAAATAAGCAATGTGACTCATCATTTTCCCTCAAAAAAAAGGTCCATAATTATTGGTAATGATTCATTAGTCAATGATAATCCCTGGCACTCGTAGGAATATTTTTGGAAAATTATCGCCAATTTGGGCATGTGCTCTTAAAAGTTTCATCATCACTACCCCAGAGCATGGGAATCCGATAAAGGTGAGGCTTTGTAGAGTGGCTTTGTGGGTTGAGTTAAGAAACTGCAAGGGTAAAAGGGTGCTGATGACAGTTATATACAGGCCTGCCAACAGTGGCTGGGAGGTGGACCACAGATTACAACAAGAAATAGAAAAGGCGAGTCAAAAGGGCAATGTTATGGTGGTCATGGGAGATTTTAACATGAAGGTCGATTGGGAAAATCAGGTTGGTAATGGATCTCAAGCGACTGAGTTTGTTGAATGTCTAAGAGATAGCTTTTTAGAGCAGTTTGTCGTTGAGCCTACTAGGAGTTCAGCTATACGGGATTGAGTGTTATGTAATGAACTGGAGACGTTTAGGGAGCTTAAGGTAAAAGAACCCTTAGGAACCAGTGATCACAATATGATTGTGTTCATCTTGGAATTTGATAGGGAAAAAGTAAAGTCTGATGTAGCAGTAATTCAGTGGAGTAAGGGAAATTACAGTGGTATGAGAGAGGAGTTGGCCAGAGTAAATTGGAAGAAGCTGCTGGCAGACATGACAGCAGATCAGCAATGGTGTGTGTTTCTGGGAAAAATGAGGAATGTGCAGGACATGCGTTTTCCAAAAATGAAGAAATACTCAAATGGTAAAATAGTACAACCGTGGCTGACAAGGGAAGTCAAAGCTATTATAAAAGCAAAAGAAAGGGCGTACGACAAAGCAAAAATTAGTGGAAAGTTAGAAGATTGGGAAGTTTTTAAAAACCTACAGAGAACAATTAAAACAAATCATTAGAAGGGAAATGATGAAATATGAAAGCAAGCTAGCAAATAAAATCTAAGTGGATAGAAAAAGTTTTTCAAGTATGTTAAAAATAAAAGAGAAATGGAAGTGGATATAGAGCCACTAGAAAATGAGGCAGGAGAAATAATAACGGGGTACAAGGAGATGGCTGATGAACTAAATGAGTATTTTGCTTCAGTCTTCACTGTGGAAAACACGAGCAGTATGGCTGATGTTGTAGTGTGTGAAGGAAGAGAAGTGAGTGCAGTTACTATTACAAGACAGAAGGTGCGCAAAAAGCTGAAAGACCTAAAGGTACATAAGTCACCCAGACCAGATGAACTGCACCCTAGGCTTCTGAAAGAGGCAGCGTTAGAGATTGTGGTGGTATTAGAAATGATCCTTCAAAAATGATTGCACTCTGGCATTGTGCCAGAGGACTGGAGAATTGCAAATGTCACTCCACTCTTTAAGAAAGGAGCAAGGCAGCAGAAAGGAAATTATAGACTAGCTAGCCTGACCTCGGTGGTAGGGAAGATGTTGGAGTCAACTGTTAAGAATGAAGTGATGGAGTATTTGGTGACACAGGACAAGATAGTACAAAGTCAGCATAGTTTCCTCCAGGGAAAATCTTGCCTGACAAAACTGTTGGAATTCTTTGAGGAGACTACAAGTAGGCTAGATAAAGTGGATGCAGTGGATGTTGTATATTTGAGCTTTCAGAAGGCCTTTGACAAGGTGCCACACATGAGGCCGCTTACCAAGTTAAGAGCCCATGGTATTACAGGAAATTTACTAACATGATTAGAGCATTGGTTGATTGGTAGGAAGCAACAAGTGAAAATAAAAGGTTCCTTTTCTGGTTGGCTGCCAGTGACCAGTGGTGTTCCACAGGGGTCGGTGTGGGACCACTTCTTTTTATGCTGTATATAAATGATTTAGATGATGAAATAGATGGCTTTGTTGCCAAGTTTGCAGATGATATGATGATTGGTGGAGGGGCAGGTAGTGTTGAGGATAACAGGTAGGATGCAGAAGGACTTAGATTAGGAGAATAGGCAAGAAAGTGGTAAATGAAATACAATGTTGGAAGTTGCATGGTCATGCACTTTGAAAATAGATATAAAAGTGCAGACTATTTTCTAAATGGGGAGAAAAGCCAGGAATCTGAAATGCAGAGGGACTTGGGAGTCCTTGTGCAGAACACTCTGAAAGTTAACTTACAGATTGAGTCGTTGGTGAGGAAGGCAAATGCAATGTTAGCATTTATTTCAAGCGGTCTAGAATATAAGAGCAAGGATATGATGCTGAGGCTTTATAAGAGACTAGAGAGGCCTCACCTTGAGTGTTGTGAACAGTTTTGGGCTCCTCATATTAGAAAAGATGTTCTGGTATTGGAGAGGGTCCAGAGGAGGTTCACAAGGATGATTCCAGGAATGAAAGGGTTATCATACGAGGAGCATTTGATGTTGCTGAGTCTGTACTCGCTGGAATTCAGAAGGATGAGGGGGGATCTCATTGAAACCTTTTGAATGTTGAAAGGCCTAGACAGAGTAGATATGGAAAGGATGTTTCCCATGGTGGGAGAGTCTAGGACAAGAGGGCATAGCCCCAGGACAGAGGGGCGCCCTTTTAAAAGAGCGATGTAGAGAAATTTCTTTAGCCAAAGTGTGATGAATTTATGGAATTTGTTGCCACATGCAGCTATGTAGGCCAGGTTGTTCAGCATATTTAAGGCAGAGATTAATAGGTTCTTGAATGGACATGCAATCAAAGGTTACAGGGTTACAAGCTGGGAACTGGGGTTGAGGAGGAGATAGAAATAAAGGATCAGCCATGATTGAATTGCGGAGCAGACTCAATGGGCCAGATAGCCTAATTCTACTCCTATGTCTTATGGTCTTATGGACTTATTTTCCAGTCATGGTGAAATCTCTGATCTATTTTTGTTCTATTATTTCCATAGTGGGCCTCTGTGAAGTTTGATTTCAGTTGCAATATTGATGAACCTTTGTGATTAGATATCTGTCGATAGCATGATGAATTCTTGAATACTGTATCCAATTTTAGGGAAATCTTTGACCAACGTATTAACCTCTCTGTTTAATGTTGATAATCTGTGTACCTGGCCAGCTAATCTTTGTTTTCATCAATTCATCTTTTATGTGTCTACAAACAGTCAAAGAAATCAAACAAATAATTATCCTCCTCAGTACAGGTCTAATCTTGATGATCAATAAATTGATTGTAAATGTTACGGACATTGCAATTCAGAGGTACTTATCCATCAAAAGTCTTCTCACTGGTAGAGTGGGTGAGTTTCACCATGACCATGAATAAAACCATGTTTCTATAACTGACAATAGAGGCAAACTCTAGACTAGGGATAAGAATGAAATTTTGATGACAAACAGCATTTATTTGCAGTGTCTAAGCAAAACTGAAGTTAACTTGAGGCAAGGGTAAACCCCTCCACAGATTGGAATAGTTCTTAAACTACAAGCCTAGAAATCATGTACAGACAACTTGGTGAAATAAGTTAAAATCTCTCTAAAGCAACAAGAGAATTTCACATCTGTGAATTAACTAATCTCAAATAAACTCTTCTCAGGCTTCCAGCCAGATACAAGCATCGAATATAGCCAACGTTTCGATGACAAACTCTGCCACCTTCTTCAGGGATGATGCCTGGGTATGTCTAGTCCAGTGGTATTTATATCCCCATAGTCCATTCCTCCTGATTGGTTAGTCCTCACCCAATCAGGTTTCCACTCTCCCACCTTGTTTACAATCAAATTCCAGTTCTTAATTAGAGGAAAACCTTTGCCTTTGTTAAAATTCTTTTCCTGAAGTTTTATTTCAATGACTTCCTTTACCAGGCGAGAAAGCACAAGATCCTTTTTTAACTAATCTAAAATTTATAAGGACATTTTGAATAAGATTGCCATACAAACTAATGTATTTCATCTTTATTTTGCCTGACCGGTAGGTGAGTCCAAACCCACAACAATGTGCTGCAATAACTACTAAGCCATTCAGTTGCATTAGAAGCCGTAAAACCAGAGGAAAACAATTAAGTGTATAGTATATTATAGTTCTGAGCGGTGGCTCAGAAAGGCAGCGTCCATTATTAAGGGCCTCCAGCACCCAGGGCATGCCCTTTTCTCACTGTTACCATCAGGTAGGAGGTACAGAAGCCTGGAGGCACACACCCAGCGATTCAGGAACAGCTTCTTCCCCTCTGCTATCCGATTCCTAAATGGATATTGAACCCGTGAACACTACCTCACTTTTTAATATATATTATTCCTGTTTTTTGCATGATTTTTAATCTATTCAATGTACATATAGTGCAATTTATTTATTATTATATTCTTCTCCCATATTATTTATGGCATTGAACTGCTGCTGCTAAGTTGACAAATTTCAGGACACTTGTCGGTGATAATGAACCTGATTCTGATTCTGATTAGGCACCAGCCTAGCCCGCAGACCAGTCAGCAAAAAATAATCATAGTCACAGCATCGTTTCTTCAGACTTCAAAGTACATATATGTCACCATATACGACCTTGAGATTCATTTTCTTACAGGTATGCACAGCAAAACAGAGAAATACAATAGAATCAATGAAAAGCTGCACACAAAGACTGACAAACAACCAATTTGAAAAAGAAAGACAAACTGTGCAAATACAATAAAAATAACAGATAATAAAGTAAATATATAGTAGATAAACAATACTGAGAACATGAGTTGTAGAGTCCTTGAAAGTAAATCCATAGGTTGTGGAATCTATTCATAGTTGAGGTGAGTGAAGTACATTACAGCTAACATTCCCCACTCCTCCATCATGATTCCTGAGTGCTCTCTTCCATCAGAGGATCTTCAGTGGGAGGGAGACTTCAGTATTAAATCGAGATCTAATGATCAAGATCAGCAGAACCAGATCAAAAAATATTCAAGGAAACTTCTTTGATTACCACCTTAGTAGATGGATCAATGTTGAATACACAGAAGAATCAAAGGAGTCATAAGTGTATTGAAGTCAATCACCAAGGTTCTTTCAGCCTTTGCTATCTAAATCTGTCCAATATTTTGTTTTAGTTCTGCTCTTTTTGCATTGGGAGTGCACCTATTTCTGGAATTAATTAATTTGCTTTCAATGTACTTAATATAAATATGTTATTAAACCCAACTGAATTAAAATTGTACTACTGAACATTTTGATAATTCAGTGCAAGCTGTTTCAATAAACCTATCATTCCTGAGACCTACCAGTTGTTAGCTTCTTATTTATTAAAAGAAACAACAACAGTGTGGAGAGAAAGAGTTTCATATTAAACTTACCAGTGAACAGAATCCTATGTGATTTTATGTTGCTTGGCAACTGATTATGGATCCCCTGGCACATAAAGCACATTGAGCAAAGGAGCAAATTGGTAAAAGCCGTGTGAGAGTAGGACTGAAAATATTGGAGATAAGTTGAAGTAATATATATATAGAGAGAGAGAGGGAGGAGAAGATGGCGACACGACGCAGTATGCGCGGCCGTTCCGAATGATATCATATGTGTTAACTAGGGGGCCGTGCACAATCCCGATTTGATGGAGACAGCCATGAGAAGCATGGAGGGACACCTGGAGAAACTTCTGAAATGCCCGCTTCGCTGCCGCTGCTACTGTGCAATCAAGAATCTCCAGAGGGGAAGGCCCCAAATCCTCGGCTTTGCTATTGCCTGTTGCCGGGGCTGGGGTCAAAGCGCTCGGCAGAGATGGTGCTCGGTGCTCGGTGTCGGAGAGCTGGTCGGAGGCTTGGAGTTTTCGGACAGACTCGGAGTCGGACTGTGGTCGGATGCTTCCAGGACGCTGCATCGGCAAGTTTGCGGCGCTGGAGGTTGACCATCTGCGTGAGGTGATGGGACTTTCGAGAGACTTTGAGACTTTTTACCGTGCCATGGTCTGTTCTTTATCATATTACGGTATTGCTTTGCACTGTTGTAACTATATGTTATAGTTATGTGGTTTTTGTCAGTTTTTCAGTTGGTTTGTCATGTGTTTCTGTGATATCATTCTGGAGAAACATTCTATCATTTTTTAATGCATGCATTATTAAATGACAATAAAAGAGGACTGCGTGTCCTCCTAATCTAATCTAATATATATGTATTTAAAACAGATGTCAATAGAATTTATCAGTATTTAATCTCCCCAACAAAAATTAAGAATGTGATGCTCTTGATAAATGAGAAGATAGGACTGATTCTAAAGAAAAATGAAATATATAAAAATCTATTCATAAGTTCTAATGAAAGATCATCAATCTTAAATAAAAACAAAATGCTTGAAACACACAGCAGGCCAGGCAGCACATGTGGGAAAAGGAACAGAGATAAAGCTTCAGGTCCAAGCCCCTTTGTCAACATTCAAGTACGCTTCAATGATTAGTATGAAGTACTTATGCCACAAAATGTGCTGGACAGTGATCATATAAGGATGAATTGAATCATTGACCTTAGACTTTGCATGGCAGTCATAGTGCTGAATTCACTATTACCATTTCTGGACCAGCCAGATAAATGCTGTGGTGTCAAGAGCAGGTCAGAGGTTACATATCTTGCGGTTAGTAACAAATTAAAATACTAGTTTGTCACTCACCACAAAATCAGCCATGACTGGAGGGCATAGTAAACTCAATGGGTCAAATAGCCTAATTCTGCTCCTGTGTCTTATGGTCGTTCCACATTCTACTAAGTACAAGTCAGGTACACGATAGAAACAATTCTGCTTGCCAACAACGTTCAAGAAGCTCGATACCATCTATGACAAGTAGCCCATTTGAATGGCGCCTCATTTGCCACAGTAAGCGTTCATTCCTTCCAGCCCTGCCTCAAAAGAACAACAGTATAACATCCAGAAATTGTATAATATTTACTTACCCAGAGTACTCTGACTGCATCTCCCAAACCGTGACCCTCATCATGGTGTAGTAAGTGCTTGGCATGCAGAATGCCTTTCAACTATTCTGAATTGGGAATATATTACCACTCCTTCATCATGACTGGGCCATAGAACTGTCTCCTCATTAAAACTGAAGCTGCAATGATTTAAGAAGATACTCACCTTGTCAAGGACAACTTGGGATGAATAATAAATGTGGGCCATGGAAGTAATACTCAGATCCTGAACATGAATTTTAAAAATATTTTCAATGTTATCAAAGGAGTGAATTTTAGAGGCGAAGTTCAAAGCCCTAATGTAACTGAATAATGCATTATCATAACTGATCGTGAACTAATTTTTAGCTCTACATCTCTATGACCATTCAAGATCTCTACATTCATCAATATTGGGGGCTCATACACCTTTTTAATTTTCATTACTACAACATTGACCGTCAAGCCTTTGGAAGCCTAGACTCCAAATGATGGCCATCAATGAGAATTCTCTCCTATAACCTACACTTCTCTATTGTTCTTTAAGTGTTTTTGTAATCTCCCTTATGGGGTGGCCTGTTGCCAAATTTCATTCACTAAACCTAAAGATATGAAAGATCCCTGGAACATTTTAATGACAAGTCCTGCATAAAACTGAGTTGATATTACAGATTCAGCAAAATCATTAAATTTACTTTTGATCCAATTTATAGATACATGACAATCAATCCTGTTGTTCTTTCATAATCAAATTTCTAAAAACAACATCTTGTGCACCACAGTCCCCAGGGGACATTGGATTGTGGATAACTGGGCACTTGGCAAGGTCCAATAAAAAGACATTAGGTTTAAGTGGCCCATTGTGTGAGTGGGCCAGTATTAGAGTGGGGAGTTCAGGCTTTGTCTCATCAAAGCTTCAGTGAGTGGGAATATAGGCAATAGGTAGATCTTTTTCATTATTTATATTTTCTTTCTAATTGTACATTTAAATCAGTGGTGATGCCAGGCAAGATAGTGGAATGCTCACCTTGTGGGATATGGGAAGCCAGAGAGACCTGAAGTGCCCCTGATGACAACACCTGCAAGAAGTGCATCCAGCTTCTAACAGACCCTTTTAAGGAGCTGAAACTGGAACTGGATGAACTCTGGATCATTCAGGAGGCTGAAGGGTGATAGACAGGACATACAGGGAGGTAGCTACACACAAAGTGCAGGACACAGGTAACTGGGTGATCGTCAGAGGAGGAAAGGGGATAGGCAGCCAGTGCAGATACCCCTGTGGCCATTCCTGTCAACAACAGGTATACCACTTTGGATACTGTTGGGGGTGGGATGGCCTGGCAGAGGAAAGCCACAGCTGTCAGTTCTCTGGCACGAGTCTGGCTCTGTTGGTCAGAAGGGAAGGGGGGTGGTTGCGGAGAAGAGCCAAGCTGTAGTGATAGGGGATTCATTGGTTAGTGGAATAGAAAGGATGTTATGTGGATGAGAGTAAGATTCCCGGATGGTATGGTTGCCAGTGTCAGGGACATTTCAAATCAAATCCACAGCATTCTTAAGTGAAAGGGTGAGCAGCCAGAAATTGTGGTCCACGTCAGTACCAATGACATAGGTAGGAGAGGCGACAAGGTCCTACAAAATGAATTTATGAGGTTAGGTGCTAATTTAAAGAATAGGAACTTCAGGGTTGTGATCTCAGGATTGCTACCAGTGTCATGTGCTAGTGTGGACTGAAATAGGAAGGACATAGAGTTTAACATGTGGCTAAGGAGGTGGTTCAGGAAAGAGGGCTTCAGATTTTCAGAGCATTGGGCTCTCTTCCAGAGGGGTGGTATTACTAGTCAGAGAAAATGTCAGGGCAATGCTGAGTCAGGACAGACTGGAGAGCTTGTCCAGTGAGGCTTTATGGTAGTATTGAGGAATAAGAAAGCTATAACCACATTACTAAGATTATATTATAGACCACACAACCTTTCACAAGATTAAGAGGAGCAAACCTGTACAGCAATTGCAGACTATTGCAAGAAACATAAGGTTGTGACAGTAGTTGATTTTAACTTTCCACATATTAACTTGGACTCCCATACTTTAAAAGGGCTGGATGGGGAAGAGTATGCCAAAGGTGTTCAGGAAAGTTTCTTTAATCAGTGCATAGAAGTCCCAACTTCTATGTTGTGATACTAGATTTCCTATTAGGGAATAAGACAGGGCAGGTGATAGAAGTTTATGTAGGGGAACACTTCACACTCATAATGCCATTAGTTTCAAGGTAATTGTGGGAAAGGATAAGTGTGGTTAAGATTCTAAATTGGAGAAAGACCAATTTTCATGGTATCGGAAAGTATCTGGCAAGTGTGGATTGGGGGAGGTTACTTTCTGGCAAAGGTATGCTTCCTAAGTGGGAGGCCTTCAAAAGGGAAATTTTGAGAGTACAGAGTTTGTACGTTATTGTCAGAATATAAGGCAAGGATAACAGGTTTAGGGAACCCTTGTTATTGAGAGATATTGAGGCCAAGATTAAGAAAAAGAAAGAGAGGCATAGCAGGTATAGGCGTGAAGGAAGAAATGAGGTATTTGAGAATGGGAAATGTAAGAGAACACTTAAGAAGGAAATCTGGAGAGGTAAAAGAAGGCATGAGGTTGTTCTCACAGGAGACTCCTGGAGGCTTCTCCAGATATATTAAGAGCGAAAGAAAAGATAGGGACAAAATTGGTCCTCTGGGTGATCAAAGTGGTAATCTGTGCATGGGGCCAAAAAAAATGTGGGAGATCTTAAATGGAGTTTTCACATCTGTATATACTCAGGGGACTGACACAGAGCCTATGGAAGTGAGGCAAAGCAGCAGCGAGGTCATAGACCATATACAGATTACCAAGGAGGAGGTGTTTGCTGCCTTGAGGCAAATTAGTGTGGATAAATCCCCAGGACCTGACAAGGTGTTCCCTCCGGTCCTGTGGAAGGCAAGTGCAGAAATTGCAGGGGCCCAAGAAGAGATATTTTAAACATCGTTAGCCACTGGTGAGGTGGCAGAAGATTGGAGGATGGCTAATGTTATCCAATTGTTTAAGAAAGTCTCTATAAAATTGAGCCAGAAAATTATAGGCCAGTAAGCCTGACATCAGTAGAGGAAAAAGTATTGAAAGGTACAGTATTCTGAGGGAGCAGATACAGTATATAAGTATTTGGAAAGACAGGGACTGAATAGTGATACTTTGATAGAGGACATAGCTTTGTGCATGGTAAGTCATGTCGAACCAATCTTATAGAGTTTTTCAAGGAAATTACCAGGAAAGTTAATGAACTTTAACAAGGGTTTTGACAAGGTCCCATATGGGAGTTTGGTCACTTGTCATTCAAGATGAGGTAGTAAAATGGATGAGACATTGGCTTCATGGGAGAAGTCAGAGAGTGACAGTAAATAGTTGCAGGTCTGCCTGGAGGCCTGTGACTAGTGGTGTGCCACAGGGATCGGTGCTAGTCCATTGTTGTTAGTCATCTATATCAATGATCTGGATGATAATGTGGTTAACTGGATCAGCAGATCTGCAGAGGACACCAAGATTGAGGGTGCAGTGGATATTGAGGAAGACTATCACAGCTTGCAGCAGGTTCTGGACTAGCTGGGAAAATGAACTGAAAAATGGCAGATGGAATTTACTGCAGACAAGGGTGAGTGTTGCACTTTGGGAGGATCAACCAAGGTAGGTCTTACAGGGTAAGCAGTAGGTGAGGAGTGCAGTAGAACTGAGGGACCTGGGAATATAGATCCGTACTTCCTTGAAAGTGGCATCACAGTTAAATAGGGTAACAAAGAATGCTTTTGCTACATTGGTAAATCAATGTCCAGAGTGCAAGATTTGGGATGTTATGTTGAAATCATGTAAAACGTTAGTGAGGCTTAATTTGGAGTATTGTGTCCGGTTTTGGTCACCTATCCACAGGAAAGATGTAAATAAGGTTGAAAGAATCTAACAAAAAAAATTAAAAGAATGGTACTAGGACTTGAGGAACTGAGTTATAGTGAAAGGTTAAATAGATTAGGAATTCTTCCATAGAAGGTCAGCAGGTGGCGTAGTGGCATCGGCGCCGGACTTTGAATTGAAGGCTCCCGAGTTCGAATCCAGCTGGCTCCCTTGCATTCATCTGTGCTGGGTTGAGCATCGAGCTAGCAACTAGGTCTCGTAAAGATAAGAAAGCCTGCTAAAAAAACATTGTCATGACGGTGTCCCGATGACTCCACTCGGAGTTAAGGTCTTCCTTCTCTTTCTTCTTCTTTTCCATAGAATGTAGAAGACTGAGGGAAGATTTCGTAGAGGCACAGAAAATTATAAAGGGTATTCTTAGGGTAAGTGCAAGCAGGATTTTTTCCCCTGAGGTTGGTTAAGACTACAACTAGAGATCATGGATTAAGGGTAAAAGGTGAAATGTTTAAGAGAAATGATGGGGAACTTCACTCAGAGGGTGGTGAGAGTTGGGAACGAGCTGCCAGCGCAAGTGTGGTTACGGGATCGATTTCAACTTTTAAGAGAAGTTTGGATAGAGACATGAATGGAAAGGGTATGGAGGGGTATGGTCCGAATGCAGATCGATGAGACTAGGCAGATTAATGGTTTGGCATGATGATTTGGTAAGTAGAAGGCCTTCAAAGGAGAAATTTTGAGAGTGCAAAGTTTGTATGTTCCTGTCAGGATTAAAGGCAAAGTGAATAAGAATAAGGAACCTTGGTTCTCTAGGGATATTGGAACTTTGATAAAGAAGAAGAGAGAGATGTATGACATGTATAGGAAACAGGGAGCAAATAAGGTGCTTAAGGAGTATAAAAAGTGCAAAAAAAATACTTAAGAAAGTAATCAGGAGGGCTAAAAGAAGACATGAGGTTGCTTTGGCAGTCAAGGTGAAGGATAATCCAAAGAGCTTCTACAGGTATATTAATAGCAAAACGATAGTAAGGGATAAAATTGGTCCTCTTGAGGATCAGAGTGGTCAGCTATGTATGGAACCAAAAGAAATGGGGGAGATCTTAAATGGGTTTTTTGCGTCAGTATTTACTAAGGAAACTGGCATGGAGTCAATGGAAATAAGGCAAACAAGCAGTGAGGTCATGGAAACTATACAGATTAAAGAAGAGGAAGTGCTTGCTATCTTGAGGCAAATCAGAGTTGATAAATCCCCAGGACCTGACAGGATATTCCCTCAGACCTTGAAGGAGACTAGTGTTGAAATTGCAGGGGCCCTAGCAGATATATTTAAAATGCCGGTATCTACGGATAAGGTGCCGGAGGATTGCAGGATAGCTCATCTTGTTCCTTTGTTTAAAAAAGGATCAAAAAGTAATCCAGGAAATTATAGGCCAGTAAGTTTGACATCGGTAGTAGGTAAATTATTGGAAGGAGTATTAAGAGATAGGATCTACAAGTATTTGGATAGACAGGGACTTATTAGGGAGAGTCAACATGGCTTTGTGCGTGGTAGGTCATGTTTAACAAATCTATTAGAGTTTTTCAAAGAGGTTACCAGGAAAGTGGATGAAAGGAAGGCAGTGGATGTTGTCTACATGGACTTCAGTAAGGCCTTTGACAAGGTTCCGCATGGGAGGGTAGTTAGGAAGATTCAGTCACTAGGTATACATGGAGAGGTAGTAAATTGGATTAGACATTGGCTCAATGGAAGAAGCCAGAGAGTGGTAGTGGAGGATTGCTTCTCAGAGTGGTGACCTGTGACTAGTGGTGTGCCACAGGGATCAGTGCTGGGTCCATTGTTATTTGTCATCTATATCAATGATCTGGATGATAACGTGGTAAGTTGGATCAACAAATTTGCTGATGATACAAAGATTGGAGGTGTAGTGGACAGTGAGGAAGACTTTCAAAGCTTGCAGAGGGATTTGGGCCAGCTGGAAAAATGGACTGAAAATGGCAGATGGAGCTTAATACAGACAAGTGTGAGGTATTGCACTTTGGAAGGACAAACCAAGGTAGAACATACAAGGTAAACGGTAGGACACTGAGGAGTGCAATCAAACAGAGGGATCTGGGAATACAGATACAAAATTCCCTAAAAGTAGCATCACAGGCAGATAGGGTCGTAAAGAGAGCCTTTGGTACATTGGCCTTTATAAATCGAAGTATTGAGTATAAGAGTTGGAATGTTATGGTGAGGTTGTATAAGGCATTGGTGAGGCCGAATCTGGAGTATTGTGTTCAGTTTTGGTCACCAAATTACAGGAAGGATATAAATAAGGTTGAAAGAGTGCAGAGAAGATTTACAAGGATGTTGCCGGGACTTGAGAAACTCAGTTACAGAGAAAGGTTGAATAGGTTAGGACTTTATTCCCTGGAGTGTAGAAGAATGAGGGGAGATTTGATAGAGGTATATAAAATTATGATGGGTATAGATAGAGTGAATGCAAGCAGGCTTTTTCCACTGAGGCAAGGGGAGAAAAAAACAAGAGGACATGGGTTAAGGGTGAGGGGGGAAATGTTTAAAGGGAACATTAGTGGGGGCTTCTTCACACAGAGAGTGGTGGGAGTATGGAATGAGCTGCCAGACGAGGTGGTAAATGCGGGTTCTTTTTTAACACTTAAGAATAAACAGGTGGACTAGTAGTTTGCTCCCACTTGTCTCATTTTAATATTGTTATTGCAGTGTAGCATGGATGTACTGATGTACAAATAAGGTCCCCCTCTCCCCCCCCCAGTCCGTTTTGTGAAATGCTCGAGAAAGGTCCAAGAGAGCCTAGAACACATAATAGTTACATCTTTTAATAAAAGCAAAAATGTTTTATTTGGGAAAACTAATCTTATAAGCATCACAATCTTTCTGTCATACTGTGTGTGTTTTTATTCTAACAGAAAGATAAGATCAGAGTGAAAATATTTTAGAAGTCTCAGAAGATAACACCAGATAATGGGTCCAAAGGGTGGGAGTTGTTTTAGAGTTTTTGACCATGACATTTATATAAATCTCATACAGATAAACTTCATCATTTTAAATTGCAAACTATTAAAATAAATCCCAAGAATCATTTGTTTCTTCTTAAGAAGGTCAAATAGCATTTTTTAAATTATAACTTGACTAGAAACAATAGATGTCAATGTTCTATTACTATGGTTTCTGGGTCCTGGACATTAACTGGATACTTCTTGCTTCAGGGAAATTTTAAGCTCTCCTTGATTAATGTTTAAAATCCCCACTGATATATTTGGCAAAAGAAACAAGCTTTCTTTCATTTTGCCTTTCGATCCTTTAATAACAACTGCTGTAATACGGTTATGAGGAGTGACATTTAAATCAGTTGTTTATATTTTATTTCAGCAGGAATGGAAAGTTTTCTTTTGATGTATGTAATTGCTTCCTTTCAGCAGTTTTAAGAGGAAGGAAGTTGTTCTTGATTTGAAAGATTGACATAAATAATCCGTACAACCTTAGTAAATAGCTTTAAAGCTTCTTAACATAAACATTTACTATGCTAGGCACAGAAATGTGAAATGGCAATCATAAAAGTTTATTTTACAACCTCTTTTTGGTATAATGATTCGAACAGCACTTACCATATTAGGCACTGAGAATAAATCTGATACTATGTTGCTTAAAAACTTGTAAAATAAAAACAATTTTCTGAATCCATTTGCATTCCCTGAAGTATCACAGTTAGGGTTGTTAGCGAGCATAAACTTCTGTTTTGTTTTTTCGCACATTCTTTTGAATTATGCCATTCTAAACTGGAACTCCTATTTTACAAAACCATGTTAGGCTATCAGCTGTCACCCAGCTGTGAAATGGACAGCTTTCTTAGCCATATGGACACACTAAGAAAGATCTAGGGAAAAAAAATACAAAATGAAAGCTGTTCTTGGGTTGGAGTGAATTGTAATTAAAAACTGCATCAATCATATCAACTTCCTTAGGATATATATGCTGTATGGAGAGGAAAGAAGTAGATTCTGGCTGACTTTATTTTATTAGTTACATAGTTATATAACTGGCAGTTCAAATAACACACAGATCACTCGAGTTGAAGTGGTTTTATTTCCAACTCAGGGTATATATTTTAGATTACCGGCCTTTGAAATAGTTTGCTGTCCATAAATAAATGCTAATAATTAAGCTATTAGCATTTGTAAACCTTTTAAACAGTCACTTTTCAATATGCTGAGTTCTTCTCTGAAGTCAGAAATTATCGTTCGGAAAGTTTTGAGCAAGTACTTTCTGCAAGTGCACAACCAAGTAACAATGAAGTTCCTGCTCAGATAATCAGTCATGGCAATTGATGACTAACATCGATATTCTTAACTTCTAAGAATGCATAATAATAGAACTTGATGCACAATTGATTCAGTAAATTATATTAATCAATGCAAATAAAATAAAGTAAACCATAATGTTAGTTATTTTACTCCAATAATTTAACATGCAAGACAAAATCTTATACACATAGAGTCAGGGAAAAGAAATATTTTACTGTTCAAGAGGCAATGTAAATCTTATAAGAAAGGAAATGCAGAGGTGTAAGGCAGAATCACTGGGGCAATATTCTTTGTTTGATTTTCAAAATATGACAAAAATAGTGGACAATATAATACAGCTTCCAATCAATAAAGGTGGTCACCTGAAGTGAAAATGTTTTACTCATCGATACGATATAATTTGTGACTTTGTCCTTCACACTTTCAATATTTATTAGTATTAGTGATGATGTATTAAAAATGTTGGTTATTCTGAAATGTGGCATCTGAACAGGACACTTTGAAAACATTTCTTGCAATATTCCTGTTGGCAGAACAGATACAACTTCTTCACCATTTGAATCAATTTAAATGAAAACCCTCATCCAAATAATGAAATGGAGGAATGAGAAAACATTCTATAAGCAGTAATATAAGACTTTGTCTCATTGCCCCCAGGTATGAGTTTCAATGAGTACATGATCATATTTCCTGGCATCACTGGAGACCCAGATATTGTCAACTATCTCTGGCAAAGATGTTCTACATCTTTTTGTTTTACATTGACTGCTGCCCTACCTTTTCCCTAAGGCTTTGCTTTGTGTGCAGCACTTATTGCTGAAAAAGGATCTAGTGCTTTCCTGGCATAGATGATGAATAAATTCTTCTCAGGCTTCCAGCCGGGTACAGTGATCGATTTTAACCAACATTTCAATGACAAACTCTGCTATCTTCTTCAGGGACAATGCCTGGGTATGTCTAGTTTGGTGGTATATATACAGCCATCATCCGTCCCTCCTGATTAGTTAGTCCTCATCCAATCAGGTTTCCACTCTCCTACCTTGTTTACCATCGATTTCCAGTTCTTACTTGGAGTGAGACTTTCGCCTTTGTTAAAATTCTTTACCTCATGTTTTACTTCATGGTTTCCTTCACCAAATGGTCCCAAAACAATAGTTTTGTGCCGTCCAAGTCAACCCTATGGCCCTTGCGAATGGAGTGTTCTGCTACCATCGATTTCTCTGGGTAATGCCCTGACGGGGTGCATGGTGGAAACCGGCTTCAAGGAGCAGAGGAGGGGTATCCATTTGGGTTACCCGGAGAAATCAGCAGTAGCAGAACATTGCATTCAGAATGGCCAAAGGATTGACTTCGACAGCACAAAACTACTGTACTGCACCAATGGCCTTTGAGACCAACTGGTGAAGGAAGCCACTGAAGTAAAACAAGAGAAAAAGAATTTTAACACAGACGAAGGTCTTGCTCTAAATTTAAAAAATTGGAATTTGATTGTAAATAATCTGGGACAGTGGAAAGCTGATTGGATGAGGACTAACCAATCAGGAGGTACAGATGATGGGGTTATATATACCACCAGACTAGACATGCCCAGGCATCATCCCTGATGAAGATGGCAGAGTTTTCCGTCGGAATGTCTGTTAAAATCAATACCTGTACCCAGCTGGAAGCCCAAGAAGAGCTTATTTCATGTATTGCTGAGTAACCCACGACAAAGTTTCAAAATCCTCACTGAGATCTTATTACAGCACTGAAATGAGCTAATTAAGGAATCAAAATGTTCTACACTCTGATGGATAAAGATGAAAGAAAAAGATGCCTTTGTTAATTTGAGACCTATCTTCTATAGACATAAGGTTACCTCAAAAAAGCAGCATCTATCGTGAAAGACACCCATCATCCAGGACATCGACTCTTCTCATTACTATTCAGGGAGGAGGTACAGGAGCCTGAAGATGCACACTCAACTTTTAGGAATAGATTCTTCCTGCCTGCCATCAGATTTCTGAACAGTCCATGAACTCATAAAAACTACCTCATAATTGTGCTCTCTTTTTGCAGTACTTATCGATTTTTTAAAAATATTTTTTGTTGTGACTTAAAATATTTTTATGTTTTGCATTGGACATACAGTATGTCAATGACGATAAAGCTGATTCTGATTCTGACCTAAAACAGAGGCGTCCGTAACCCAAACTGCAGCACTTTCCATGAACCCATCACTTTTCTATTTGCTGACCTAGACCAGATTCCAATTAAGTAAAACCTTGGCTATATAATTTTCATCCATGTTTTCAAATACTTCCCAAGCCCATTCCTCCAGTTCTATAATCTTCAGTGCTTATTCTGATTCCTTTAATTCGAATTTCATAAATAACTGATTGGTAGCGATACCTTTAGCTGCTGGGGCCCTACTGAACCTTCTTTTTCTCCTTGAAGGGGTCTCTAATGCAACAAAGTGATGTGGTAATTCCAGGTTTCTATAGGAGAAAGTATGCACTGTGTCTTTGCAATTGTTAGCAATCATACATTTGTGATCCTCTTACTATCAATGGAAAAATAACATCAGTCTTCACATAATACTCCAAATTCACTGGAATGATAAGGGTCACTGAAAAGGGAAGGTTCTCCCTTGCAGACCAACATCCACAGTATGGAGACACGTTATACTCTTCTGTCTACACTGGGCAGACACTCCTATATTACATCCTAAAAGATACACTTGATTTTCAGATCTATCATTGGTGGATTACAAGAAATGCTGAGAAGTGATTCAAGGGTGTGCTTGAAAGCCTTCTTGAAGAAGAGCAACATCCCCACTGACTCTTGGAGACCTTTGATTCATCCCTGTTCCACATGGAGCAAGAAAATTCTGAATGGTGCTGGGAACATTAAGTATGCAGAAAACCTACACAATGAGTGTCCAGCTTCACAAAGTATCCACCCACTGTGGAAGAAACTCAAGTTTGCCCACTGACCTCATCAGTCATTCAGAATTTCACAAAACCAGTGTGGATGTAAATCACCCTCGATACTGAGAGATTTGCTACAAAGAAAAAGACAATCAACCAACTGGGACCAATGTTATAAAGTAGAGCTTTTGTATATTTGCCCTGATATATCCTCACTTAATCTAGTATAAATTTTTGTTCAATAATGATCATGTGACGAACCTGGGGATGTTTTACTGTATTAATGACTTGATATAAATACAGCTTTCTTCACTCCTTTATTCAGTATTTATAAGACTATGAGAGGCATAGATAAGAGTGGACAAAGAGTATCTGTTTCCGAAGGTTGAACTGTCTAATGCCAGAGGGCATGCAATGAAGGCAAGAGGAGGTAGGTTCAAGAGGGATGTTAGGGGTAAGTTCTTTACTCAGAGAGTCATGGATGCCTAGAACGCGCTGTCTGGTATGGTGGCAGAGGCAAAAACATTAGTGGCTTTTAAGAGGTGTTTGGATAGGCACATGGATATAAGGAGGATGGAAGAATATGGTCATGGTGTAGGTAAGAGGGATTAGTGTTTCTGTGTTTTTGAATTGTTTTTTAGTTGTTTCGGCACAACATTGTGGCCCAAATAGCCTGTTCTGTTCTGTACCCTTCTTTAATCTATGTTGTTCTATGTCAAAACTAGAAATGCAGATGAGAACAGCTGATACATTATTGATCCTAACTTCTCAAACTATGGGCGATTGTCGAGATTTCCTTTTGTAAAATTTCTCCCATCGTTTAGAAGATTGTGAAAGACATTTGGCTTTTTAAGGGAGGTTGAGAAGATGTTGTCAGCAGCAATGTGCGTCATTGTTACCTCACATTATTACAATGGAAATAAGACCTTGCAAATCGATGATTAATACTTTGGAATGATGAAGTTTCCACTGAATTCACTGATCTCATTCACTTGGAAGGAATATTTATTGTGAAAATGTTGTAAAAAATGTTCCACTTCATAATAATGCCCCAGGGAGTGTAACAGACCAGACAACAGCAGAAAAAAATAAGTTCTGAATCACATCATGTATAAAGTCCTATTAATTACAAATGATTACTGATATAACAATTTATGTAAAATTCACTTATATTAAACTATCAACCTGAGAAAGTTACAAGTAAAAATCTATGTTGGAAACCTGGAAGAAGAATACAAAATTCAAAGTTCCCTACTTTCATCGCATCATCATCCTTGAGGCCTGACATGGTCATTCTGTCAGAGACCCTGAAGCAGGTGGTCATGGTAGAATTGACAGTTTCTTGGGAAGACCGGATTAAGGAGGCTTTTGAGCGTGAAAAAGCCCGATACCAGGAGCTGGTGGGGCCAGAGATAGTGGGTGGAGGGCTCTAGGTGGGTAGTAGAGGTTTTGTTGGGGGCTCGCTCTGCAGAACTTACTCCTTCCTTGGAAATGAGGGGGCTGCAAAGAAAAGAACCATCAGGACTATCAGAGAGGTTGCTGAGCAAGCCTCCAGATGGCGATGGGTCAAGAGGTGTGAGCTGTGGGCCAGTGCTGCTGGGACACAAGCCATGGTCTGATGAATGTTGGCTTGGTCACTTGGGTGAGAGTATCTGATGTTGAAAGATCCAGAAAACCCGATGACCCCAGGTTACATCACTGATGATGTGTCCCAGCACAGGATCTTAGCATCAGGAAACACTGTGAGTTAGGCAGCATTTGTGGAAAGAAATTAGGGGTAACGTATCACATCAAAGATCCTTCAGAACCCAGAACAAGAAAACCTGTTTACTAAATTGTAGCTGTAACTTGTAATTGTAAACTAGGGATTAAAATATGAGGAGAATTTGGCAGCTTTGGGCCTGTACTGAATGGAACTTAAAAGTAAGGAGATAATGCTGAACCTTTATAAGACACTAGTCAGGCCACGCTTGGAGTATTGTCAACAGTTTGGGCCCATATCTCAGAATGGATGTGTCATCATTGGAGAGAGTCCAGAGGAGGTTCACGAGGATGATTCCTGGAATGAAAGAATTAACATATGAAGCACATTTAACAGCTTTGGGTCTGTACTCACTGGAATTTAGAAGAATGTGGGGGGGATCTCATTGAAACCTACCAAATGTTGAAGGGACTAGATAATGTGAATGTGGAGAGGATGCTTCCTCTGGTGGGGGATTCCAGAACCAGAGGGAACAGCTTCAGAACTGAGGGGCAACCTTTTAGAATAAAGGTAAAGAGGAATTTTTTTTTAGCCAGTGAATTTGTTGAATGCTCTGCCACATTCTGCAGTGGAAGCCAAGTCTGTGGATACATCAAAAATGGAAGATGATAGTTTCGTGACTGGCTAGGGCATTAAAGGATATGGGCGAGAAGGCAGTTGTATGGAATTGAGTGGGATCCAAGCTCAATTGTGATGGAATGGTGAGCTGAATGGCCTAATTCTGTTCCTATGTCTTGTGGTCTTATAGTGTTTCCTTTCTTTCCCGCATCTGATGAAAGATCTTATATCTTAAACATTAACTCCGTTTCCCTTTCCATGGTTGCTGCCTGAGCTGCTGAGTATTTTCAGCAAGTTCTGTTCTTATTTTAACATTTATACGCACCATTTTCTATAAATCAGACATGGATGACATGGAGTCTTGTTAGAGTTTTTCACATTCAGTATTTTCACAACATGGAGAATGCATCAATAATTTTTGTAGCCAAGCAACAAGAGTAAAAATCATTGAATACTCTGCCTAAGTCCTGCTTTAGCCTGGCATTGGATGAATTTTGTTTATAGTGTCTATTTGCTCCAGTCACAGACAGATGTTAATTATATTCACAAGGAACTTATAATAATAACCCTCGAAAAGTCGATCATTAATTCAACCGAATCAGCTAAAAATGGCAACATAACTATAAACAAACTATGACCATTGGCTGTTTGTTTTCCAGAGTACGGGTTGTTAATCAGACTTTCGGACTAAATTTGCAACTGAACAATGAATACATTCTTCCAGTTTCAAGCCATATGATACAATGTATATATACCAGTAAATGACAGAGTACAGTATAATTACAAAATAGGATTCTGACATTAACAATATAGTATAGTACTTTTCACAATTTTATAATATAATATTCACAATAAATCTCCATATCTGTTTAAGAATAACATTAAAGTCATCCTTGGATACTCTATTTTAAACTTTATTCCCAGTATCCTTTAGATGGTGAAATATTATGCCTGTATTTTGTTGATATAGTTGTGAGTCCTCTCTGTGGTAATTTGGTGCATTGGTGTATTGGGTTGATGATATGCATCGGTTATTCCTGTGACTGTAGAAGTTGCACACACTCTGCTGGTGCCACTGATAGTTGTGGTACCTTTGATGGTGGACACATATTACACATTTCATTTTGCACCTGCATCTCTTGACTTTGATGGTGCTACATCTTTTCCCAGTTTATAGTTCAGAGTAAAATCGTATCTGCGAAGACTTGAGTGTGAATGTTACAGACTGGCTGACATGCTATACAAATTAGTTTTTTTAAAATTTACTCTGGGTGTCAGCAACCTGCTTCAATTATTGTAAAACTCCATTTAGCATGTAGCAGCTGATTCAAGAACTGCTTCTATCTGGCTATTACAGGATTATCAAATGATTCCCTGTTTGATAAAACGGACTCCTGACTTTACAGGCTATCTTGTTAAGGCTTTAAACCATATTATCTTCCTGCACTACACTTTCTCTGTATCTCTAACACTTCACTCTGCACTCTGTCACAGCTTTACCTTGTACTTACCTGTTATTGTTTTACCTTGTTTGAAGAAATCTCTGCCCAATTATCATCAGCATTTTACCTGCAGCACCAGGGGTCCCAGCACACTCAATCACTGCTATACTATGATTGAGGCTAAAGAGTAAAGCTCCAGAGATAATGTCATCAAAGAAGTCGTTGATGGAGTCTACAGGATTACTTTGAGTCAGTAGACATGGCCGTGTTCGAGGACTCATCAGAGGATCTGAACAAATACACCACAGTTGTCGTGGACTTAATAAAGACAGTGGTAAATGAGTGTGTACCCACAAAATCATTCAGAGACTTCCTCAACCTGAACTCCTGGATGAACCATGAGATCCAAAATCTGCTGAGGGCCAGGTCAGTGGCTTTATGGTCTGATGACCAAGTAAGATACAAGAGATCCAGGTACAATCTCCAGAAAGCCACCTCATGTGCCAAGTAGCAATTCCAGACCAAACTTGAACCACTGAAGGATGATGTGGCAGGGCTTGAATGCCATAGCTACAAACTGAAACCAAGTGACTTAGTTGATAACAAGGCTTCGCTTCCAGATAAGCTTAATGCCTTCTGTTCTCGCTTTGATTTCAAAACATGGAAATGTTTTGATGAGCTCCTACAGCTCCCAATGGCTCTGTTATTTCAGTATCTGAGGCCAATGTGAGAGCATCCTTAAGGAGAGTGAGCACACGGAAGACCTCTGGCCCAGACTGGATACCTGGCCATGTACTAAAGATCTGCACTGATCGTCTGGTTTGATTGTCCACAAGTATCCTTAACCTCTTGGTTCAGAGGTCTGAGGTACTCACCTACTTCAGGTAGGCTTCCATTATACCAGTACCTAAGAAGAAGTTGGTAACTTGCCTCAATAGCTATCATCCAGCAGCACTTTTATCCACTCTGATGTAGTGCTTTGAGAGGTCGGTGATGAAACATGTCATCTCCGGCCTAAGACATGACTTGGATCCACTCCAGTTTGCCTGCCATCACAACAGGTCCACAGCAGATGACATTTCATTTGCTCTTCACTTGACTCTGGAACATCTGGATAATGAAGATGCATACATCAGGATACTCTTCATTGACTATAGCTCGGCATTCAACAGACAATAGACAATAGGTGCAGGAGTAGGCCATTCAGCCCTTTGAGCCAGCACCACCATTCAATGTGATCATGGCTGAACATCCATAATCAGTACTCTTAACCTGCCTTCTCCCCATAACCCTTCATTACGCTATCTTTAAGAGTTCTATCTATCTCTTTCTTGAACGAATCCAGAGAATTGGCCTCCACAGCCTTCTGAGGCAGAACATTCCACAGAACCACAACCCTCTGTGTGAAAAAGTTTTTCCTCAACTCCATTCTAAATTGTCTACCCCTTATTCTTAAACTGTGGCCTTTGGTTCTGGACTCCCCCAATATCGGGAACATGTTTCCTGCCTCTAGCGTGTCCAATCCCTTAATAATCTTATATGTTTCAATCAGATCCCCTCTCATCCTTCTAAATTCCAGCGTGTACAACTCCAGTCGCTCCAATCTTTCAACATATGACAGTCCCGCCATCCCAATACTATCATCCCCTCAGAACTAATCAATAAGCATCAAGTTCTTGGCCTCAGTACCTCCTTGTACAATTGGATCTTCCTCACTTGCAGACCACAGTCAGTTCAGATTGGCAAAAACATCTCTTCCACAACTTCCATCAGAGCAGGTGCAACACAAGGCGGTGTGCTTAGTCCCCTGCTCTACTCACCTTGTACTTTTGACTGTGAGGCTAAGCATAGCTTCAACGCCATGATTAAGTTTACTGATGACAACACTGTTGTAAGCTGAATCAAAGGTGGTGATGAATCAACATATTAGGAGGGAGATTGAAAATTCGGCTGAGTGGTGACAACAACAACAACTCACTCAATGTCAGCAAGACCAAAGAGCTGATTATTGACTTCAGTAGGAGGAAATCAAAGGTTTATGAGCCAGTCCTCATCAGTGGATCAAAGGTAGGCGGGTCAGAACTTTAAATCCATTGGTGTTATCATTTCAGAGGTCCTGTCCTGGGTTCAGCATATAAATGCCATTATGAGGAAAGCATGACAGTGCCTCTACTTCCTTAGTGGTTTGCTAAGATTCACATGACATATAAAACTTCGACAAACTTGAAGAGATGTGTGGTGAAAAGTATATTGACTGACTGTATCACAGTCTGCTATGGAAACATTAATGCCCTTAGAAGGAAAATCCCAGGAACTAAAATAGTAGATACAGTTCAGTCCATCATGGTTAAACTCCTCCCCATGATTGAGCACTTCTACCTGGAGTGCTGTTGCAGGTAAGCAACATTATCATCAAGGGCTCCCACCATCCAGGCTATGTCCTTTTCTCACTGCTGCCATCAGAAAGAAGGCACAAAAGCCTCAGGACTCACAGCACCAGGGTCAGGAAAAGTTATTACCCTCAACCATCAGGCTCCTGAACTAAAGGGGATAACTTCACTTGCCCCATCACTGAACTGCTTTCACAACTTATGGTCCCATTTTTAAAGATTCTTGTTCTTATGTTCTTGATATACATTTATTGCTTATTTATTGACCTAGCTATCTATTTATTTATGCATTTATTATTTATTTACCTATTTATCTGTTTATTTATTTGTTTGCTTGTTTTGTATTTGCACAGTTTGTTGTCTTTTGCACATTAGTTGTTTGTCCATCCTGTTGTGTGCAACCTTTCAATGATTCTATTGTGTTTCTTGGATTTACTGTGCGTGCATGCAAGAAAATGAATCTCAGAGTTGTACATAGTGACAGACATGTACTTTGAAATATGTTTACTTTGAACTTTGAACTTGTACTATCTCAAAGCATTATTTTGATGGATTGACCTGAATGAACAGTACACAAGACAAGTTTTTCATTGTAACCAATTTACTAATTAATCTAGCACATCAAGACTTTGGTGTGCCTGAATGGCAGATTTCAGGACATTCTGCTGTTAATTTATTAATGGAAAATAGTATTAATGATGTTATACAGCATGTGTCTATTGACGTTTCAAGATATTGCACAGTATCATTTCACTGGACTCAGTAACTTTAAAGGGAGCATGGGAAACGGAACTATTTAAATTTCAAAGTAGTGTAGGAAACTGGTACCTAGAGAGGGGATGTGGATAGTAGGAACATGGGCCCTAGGAAATGGAATGGGAGAACCGGAAACTGGGCCCCTGTGAGTAGATGGGGAATGTGGGAACTGGGACATTGGTGGAAGTATGGAGAACATAATGGCATTACCCAGTGAGCTCAGTGCCAACCCATCACCACTGTACCTTCAGTGAGGTAATTTCTTCTTATATTGTCCTAAATGTCCCTTTGTTTAGAGATGGTCACCCTAGTTTCTGAACACTCTGGCACATGGAAACATCAACCCTGCATCAACCTGTGGAATTTCAATGAAATCACTTCTCATGTTTCAGTATGCAATAAAATTAAGGCCAGTCTGCTTATTTTCCACCACACCAAGAATCACAGAATAATGCTGTCAATTTTCTTTGTGAAAAGCCACACTTTTGTCTGTCTCAACATGGGCTATTGTGTTTAACTATTTCAAGCTCTTTTGCAGCTGCCAGCATTTAGATTGGCAGAAACGACCTTGGCAGTCATCCCTTCATATGCCATAATATAACACAGAGAGCATTCTTCCAAAAACTAGAGAACACTGCTGCAATAATTGATGCTACAATGATGGGATGTGGGCAGGGAGGAGGTGGGACAGGGGGTGGGGGAAGAGGGGACAAGCGGGAGGGGAAAGCATTGTTATGGATTGGAGGCACCTTGACAGTCTAATGAAAAACAATAGGAGGCCGATCAGGGCTTTTGCCAAGTATGCCTGGTAGGAAGTTGCCAGAGAGGTTTCTGTAAAGATATGGATGCAGATCTCAGAATCAGAATCTGCTTTGTTATCACTGACAGATGTCATGAAAGTTGTTTTGCAGCAGCAGTACAATGCAATACATAAAGATAGGTACAGTTTGCATAAATTATATTTTAAAAAAATGAAAATAAATTGTGAAACAAGAGAGCAAAATAATGAGGTAGTGTTCGTGGGTTCAGGATCTGTTCAGAAATCTGATGACGGAGGAGAAGAAGCTGTTTGCTAAAACATGAGTGTGTCCTCAGTCTCCTGTACTTCTTCCCTGATGGTCTTAATGAGAAGAGGGCATGTCCTGCGTGGTGAGTGTCCTGAATAACGGATGCCTTTTAAAGGTGTCCTCAATGGTGGGGAGGTCATGGGCTCAGTCTACCACCCTCCTCAGCTTTTTTGCATCCTGTGCATCGGTGATGCAACCAGTCAGGATGGTCTTCACGGTACATCTGTGGAGATTTGCTGGATGCATACACTATATTTTGGGGAAGCTTACAACGCAGTAAATTTTCCATGTCTATTCTTGTGGGCAAAAGGGGGAAAAGAAGTCTCCTTATGGACAGAGTTTGATTAAAGTTACCCATTCAACAGTGAGCAGCAAACTGAATGATGGGGCAGAGATCAGCAGCAGCAACTTGAAACAATCTTGAGACCAAGGAGTTATGACTGTTCCCAGCACAAGCAGCGTGCTACAGGTATACAACTGGTCCTGTGTTAGTAGTCAAATGCAATGACTTCTCAGTGAGGACAAAGGACACAATTTGAGTGTTGACCCCTTAGATAGCATAGTTTCAGAGAAGACTGGTTCATAATACCAACATATTCTGTAAGTGGATAAAAACTATTGTTCTTCAAACAAGTGAGGCTGAAAGTTACATTGAAGTTACGTTTTGGTCAAAACGGAAAATACTGCTGATGCAAATGAAACTTCTGCCAAAAAGACAGGAATTAATGTCCCTGACAGGTACAGGGACACTCAGAAAAGGACACAACATACTCATCACCAGATTAAACCTGTTCTGATTTGTATTTTCAGAGCTATACAGAGGAATTGTTATTATTATAATGCTGTTTTCCTCTGAATATCCTGCTGGAAGTTTGATATGAACAAGAGATTTTTGATTTTTTTGTGGACTGGCAAAAATCAAGATTATTGACATAAGATTTTTACACATTGTGGTGGATGCCAGGGGGTGGTAGAGGTATTTGGAGCACTTAAGAAATAGTAAGTGTGTGTATGGATTATAGATAAAAAGAGGGCTATATAAGAGGGAAGGGTGAGATTGATTTTAGAGTAGGTTCAAATATTGGCATAATATTGAGCTGTAATGTTCTATGTTCTATGTTCTACATATTGCCAGAGAGCCACTTAAGTCCATTCTTTCATCTTTTGCTAAGAATATTGCTAGTGTAGAAGTTAGTGTTAGCTAATTCTGGCAGGACCGATATCCTTGCGGGAAGGTTTGTTAAGGCTACTGGGGAAAGTTTAAACGAGAATTGCTGGGGGGTGGGAACCGAACTGAAGAGACTGGGGAAGAGGCGGTTGGCTCACAAATCAGGAAAGCTTGGAGACAGTGTGTGAGGGAGGATAGGCAGGTGATAGAGAAGGGACGCACTCAGATGGATGGTTTGAGATGTGTCTATTTTAACCCAAGGAGTATTGTGAACAAAGCGGATGAACTTAGAGCGTGGATCAGTACTTGGAGCTATGATGTGTTGGCCATTACAGAGACTTGGATAGCTCAGGGACAGGAATGATTACTTCAAGTGCCGGGTTTTAGATGTTTCAGAAAGACCAGGGAAGGAGGCAAAAGGGGTGGGGGCGTGGCACTGTTGATCAGAGATAGTGTCACGGCTGCAGAAAAGGTAGACATCATGGAGGGATTGTCTACAGAGTCTCTGTTGGTGGAGGTTAGGAACAGGAGGAGGTCAATAACTTTACTGGGTGTTTTTTATAGGCCACCCAATAGTAACAGGGATACCGAGGAGCAGATAGGGAAATGGATCCCGGAAAGGCGTAATAATAAGAGTTGTCATGATGGGAGATTTTAATTTCCCAAGTACCGATTGGCATGTCCCTAGAGCAAGGGGTTTAGATGGGGTGGAGTTTGTTAGGTGTGTTCAGGAAGGTTTCTTAACACAATATGTAGGTAAGCCTACCTACAATTAATTGATAAATATTCTCTTTCATACTCACACTTTCTGCAATACCTTCAAGTTAGACATTTTTTACAAAAATATTTAAGTAATTTCCCTTACATATTGGAGGCTGACCTGTGAGATACTATTATGAGTATGAATCCTTTGATTAAGGGTTCTATTGAAAGAATTTATAATGTACGATTACAATGGGATAATCGTCCTTTGTCTAAGATTAAACAGGATTGGGTAAAGGAACTTAATTCGACTTTTATGACGGAGGATTGGATGCGGATATTGAAGTTGGTTAACTCTTCTTTAATTTCTGCTAGCCATTCATTGATTCAATTTAAAATTGTACATCGTTATCATTTGACAAAGGAGAGACTTTCTAAAATCTTTCCTAATGTTGATAGTCATTGTGATAGATGTAAAACTGAGATAGCTACACTGAAACATATGTTTTGGTCTTGTTCTATATTGGAACAGTTCTGGAAATCGGTTTTCTTAACAATTTCTAAAGCACTTAAAATTAATTTACAACCTAATAAATTAACTGTGTTTTTTGGAATAGTTCCTCAAAATATTCATGGTATTTCTGTGTCTCACCAACATGTTCTTGCATTTGTTACATTGATAGCTAGGAGGGCCATTTTGTTGAAGTGGAAGGATACATCAGCTCCCACTTTGTCACAATGGTTCTCTCAAGTGATGCTATGTCTTAGTTTGGAGAAAATTAGAAGTCGAACCTTTAAACCTTTATTTGATTTTGAGAAAAGATGGGGCTCATTTGCTCGTTATTATCATTTGAGTTAATTGATATAATTTTTCCACGATCTAATTGTAAATTTTTTTAGTATATTTTCTTTTCTTGCTGGTGGTTTGATGTTTATTTTTAGAAGCTCTTTGTATGACGCATGGCTCCGGGGCTGTACACCTAACGGGTTCTCTTTTTTTTCACACTTTTCTGCTCAGTAGGTTTTTTTTTGTTATCACAAAATTTTGTTTTCAATCTTTAAGATGATGGTTCTTTTTGAGGCATTGTAGGTGTTGTTACTTCAATGTACTCATGTTATTTTTCCTATATATACAATAAAAAGATTTGAAAAGAAAAGAAAAAAAAGAAAAAAAAAAGGAGGTAGGTAAGCCTACAAGAGGCGAGACTACTTGATTTGGTATTGGGAAATGAACCTGGTCAGGTGTCAGATCTCACAGTAGAGAGCATTTTGGAGACAGTGATCATAATTCTATCTCCTTTACAATAGCATTTGAGAGAGAGATAGGAACAGACAAGTTAGAAAAGCGTTTAATTGGAGTAAGAGGAATTATGAAGCTATCAGGCAGGAAATTGGAAGCTTAAATTGGGAACAGAAGTTCTCAGGGAAAAGTACGGAAGAAATGTGGCAAAAATTCAGGGGATAGTTGTGTGGAGTTCTGCATTGGTACGTTCCAATGAGACAGGGAAGTTATGGAAGAATACAGGAACCATGGTGTACAAAGGCTGTAATAAATCTATTCAAGAAGAAAAGAAAAGCTTACAAAAGGTTCAGAGAGTTAGGTAATATTAGGGATCTAGAAGATTATAAGGCTAACAGGAAGGAGCTTAAAAAGAAATTAGGAGAGCCAGAAGGGGCCATGAGAAGGCCTTGGCTGGCAGGATTAAGGAAAACCCCAAGGCATTCTACAAGTATGTGAAGAGCAAGAGGATAAGACGTGAGGAAATAGGACCCATTAAGTGTGACAATGGAAAAGTGTGTATGGAACCAGAGGAAATAACAGAGGTACTTAATGAATACTTTACTTCAGTATTCACTATGGAAAAGGACCTTGGTGATTGTAATGCTGACTTGCAGCAGACTGAAAAGCTTGAGCATGTCGATATTAAGAAGGAGGATGTGTTGGAGCTTTTGGAAAGCATCAAATTGAATAAGTTGCCGGGACCAGATGAGATGTACCCTAGGCTACTGTGGGAGGCGAGGGTGGAGATTGCCGAGCCTCTGGCGATGATCTTTGCATCATCAATGGGGACGGGAGAGGTTCTGGAGGATTGGAGGGTTGTGGATGTTGTTCCTTTATTCAAAAAGGGAGTAGAAATAGCCCAGGAAATTATAGACCAGTGAATCTTACTTCAGTGGTTGGTAAGTTGATGGAGAAGATCTTGAGAGGCAGGATTTATGAACATTTGGAGAGGTATAATATGATTAGGAATAGTCAGCGTGGCTTTGTCAAGGGCCGTCATGCCTTACGAGCTGATTGAATTTTTTAAGGATGTGACTAAACACATTGATGAAGATAGAGCAGTAGATGCAGTGTACATGGATTTCAGCAAGGCATTTGATAAGGTACCCCATGCAAGGCTTATTGAGAAAGTAAGGAGGCATGGGATCCAAGGGGACATTGCTTTGAGGATCCAGAACTGGCTTGTCCACAGAAGGCAAAGAGTGGTTGTAGACGGGTCATATTCTGCATGGAGGTTGGTGACCAGTGGTGTGCCTCAGGGATCTGTTCTGGGACCCCTACTATTTGTGATTTTTATAAATGACCTGGATGAGGAAGTGGTTAGTAAGTTTGCTGATGTCACAAAGGTTGGCGGTGCTGTGGATAGTGTGGAGGGCTGTCAGAGGTTACAGCGGGACACTGATAGGATGCAAAACTGGGCTGAGAAGTGGCAGATGGAGTTCAACCCAGATTAGTGTGAAGTGGTTCATTTTGGTAGGTCAAATATGATGGCAGAATATAGTGTTAATGGTAAGACTCTTGGCAGTGTGGAGGATCAGAGGGATCTTGGGATCCGAGTCCCTAGGACGCTCTAAGCTGCTGCGTAGATTGATGCTGTGGTTAAGAAGGCACACGGTGTATTGGCCTTCATTAATCGTGGAATTGAATTTAGGAGCTGAGAGGTAATGTTGCAGCTATATAGGACCCTGTTCAGACCCCACTTGGAGTACTGTGCTCAATTCTGGTCGCCTTACTATAGGAAAGATGTGGAAGCCATAGAAAGGGTGCAGAGGAGAATTACAAGGATGTTGCCTGGATTGGGGAGCATGCCTTATGGAAACAGGTTGAGTGAAATCAGCCTTTTCTCCTTGAAGCGACAGAGGATGAGAGGTGACCTGATAGAGGTGTATAAGTTGATGAGAGGCATTGATCGTGTGGATAGTTGGAGGCTTTTTCCGAGGGCTGAAATGGCTGCCACAAGAGGGCACAGGTTTAAGGTGCTGGGGAGTAGGTACAGAGGAGATGTCAGGGGTAAGTTTTTTACTCAGAGAGTAGTGAGTGCATGGAATGGGCTGCCGGCAAAGGTGGTGGAGGTGGATATGATAGAGTCTTTTTAAGAGGCTTCTAGATAGGTACATGGAGCTTAGGAAAATAGAGGGCTATGGGGAAGTTTAGTAATTTCTAAGGTAGGGACATGTTCAGCACAACTTTGTGGGCCTGTATTGTCCTGTAAGGTTTTCTATGTTTCTAATTCTGATGAATAAGCTAAAATCGGAGGAAAAGTCAATTACATTAACATTTCAGTTGGAATCCTTTCATCAGAACACCCAACAACTTTTGATTTTGCCTTGGACCTCTGGGGCTTATGTTTTTCTTTTGATTTAAATTCAGTATCAAGCTCTTGCAGCCTGCCTTCAGATAAGTAGGTGATCTTAACATATTTGCAGTGTTAACCGGCATGGTAAGACATCTGGGATCCATATTCAGACTGGGGATTCTGACGCAGTTTTAACTGAGTTTCCTTGGATTTCTGGTCAGACAGAAGGAGGCTGTAGCTGGTCTGTGACAGAAAAGGAATAATGCCCAAGTCGAGGATTTTCCTTTGATCTGGTGGAGGCAGAAGCTCCTCTGTGGCTTGCCCAAAGATAATCATAACATTTTTAGCCTCAAATTCTCCTCTAAGCTCATCCATCCTCCCAAATTTTTCCCACAACCTACTGACCAGGAAGCTGACTAGAAGTTAATGAGTAGTGGTTAAAATTATCACAGACCCCTATTGCTTCATTCGTGTGGGAAATCAACTTATTGTGTTTTTTTCCCCACCGATATCCTGTTCTGAGTTAAAATCCATCCCATATTGTTATTCATATTTCCCTTGTAGGTAAATTGGGTAGAGTTCTGGGAGGTGTTGTAAATCTTATTCCATTAAACAACAATCACTGCTTCAAGGCACCATTAGTGAGGCCTTAATGTAGAAGCTGTGAGAGAGTGTACCAATTATGTGGCAACTGTTATTTATAAGGGTCATGTATGCTCCTGTCAGCAGTGATGTTTATTATTAGTACATTTTAATTTCCAGCCTCTAGCCCTGTGGATTAATGCAAACCATAATCTGATGGCAAGTTAATTACACCATGAAACATGGAATAGAAAAGCACAGAAAACGGAACCTGCAGCCTAGTATGTCCATGAAGCAGCCATTCACACTAATCTTACCTTTTTTATTGTCTGCATATTCTCATCAACTCTGTCAAAATTCTACTACTCACCTGCACATTACAGGCATTTTACAGTCACCAACTAATCTACCAATGTATACATCTTTAAGAGGAAAATAGAGCATCTGGAGAAAACTCACCCTTGGGGAAATAGACTAACTCTACACAGTACCAGTGATCAGAATCAAACTTGATCAATTCAGCTTGGTCATACTTTCAAAAATCTTGTTCCATTGCATGGGTGTTGTACAGAGGACTGGATTTAGTCCACTACATCATGGACAAATCCCACCCAACCATCAGGAGCATCTACAGGAGGCACTGTCTCAGAGAAGCTGCATCCATCACGAAAAATCCACACAATCTGAGAAATGCCCTCTTTTTGCAGTTAACACCAGATAGGAAGAACCTGCTGGCCTGAAATCCCACATTGATAGGTTCAAGAACAGTGACTTCCCTTCAGGGTCAAAGTCAGGAAACACTGCCTGATACAAAAAGTAATGCAAACTAGGATACACTCACAACATACATCAAGGCTAGATTATTTGAAAATTTGAAGACTGAAAATTTAGATTTTTACAAGATTGATAAATTAGTTTAGCATTGTCACGTGCAGAGGTACAGTGAAGATCTTTGTTTTCCATGCCATTCATATGGATCATTCATCATATCAATGCTGTACTAAATAAAACAATAACAGAATGCAGAATAAGGTGTTACGGCCACAGAGAAAGTGCAGGCAGACAAGATAGTGTTAAGGTCACAAAGAGGTAGATTGTGAGGTAAAGAGTCTATCTTATTGCATGAGGAAACTGTTCAATTTCAATTAATATGACAGGGATGATGGTATGAAAGCAGGTTAGAAGCTACCCTTGGGCCTGGTAGCATGTGCTTTCAGCCTTTTGAATCTTCTGCCCAAAAAAGCAGTTGTATTAAAGTTTCCAAATTCAAGCCAGGAAGATGGAGTTAAGATGCAGATATTGTTGAAATGTATCTCAGGGCTCAATGGTCTTCTTCTTAATTGTTGTATAATGGTTTTACTTTGCTAAAGAACCTTGAAATAATTTTTTTGTATCTTTTGTCCATTGTCTTTCAAGTAATTGAGTTCTAATTAATAATTGAGAGAGAAAGATGACATTCAATCTTAGTATTTTGGATTGGGTCAAGAAAAGGAAATAAACAGGAAGCCTTGGCCCTGCTGTTATATATCTATAATGTATATGGACAATGGATCAGAATTGCCTTCATCCCTGTCATATTAATTGAAATAGAATTTCCTCTCATTTATGCAAAGAATTGAAATACATTAGGTAATAGCTGTGGAATGGTTGGGAGTAAAAAGAATTCTTACCAGTACAGCTGCATTGCAAACAACTTTGGCTACTTGTTACTGGTAATCTTCATAGTCCATAATGGTTTACACCTCTGAGAGTTGTATTTTTGTTAGAGCTATTATCCTAAGGAAAGTGGTGACAAAGTGGGAATATCAAACAGATAAATATTTATCTTTGTAATCTGATATTAAAAAAAGATTGAATTTAAATTATGGATGGAAATAACTCTGAATTACAATTGGTGTGAAAGGAAGGCTCTTGTAAATTACCAATTAGAGATATAAACATAATTTCTCTAAAGATTATCCATTTCAAGTGGCACAACTTGAAAGTCTTCATTGTTCAAATTTGTAGGTAAGAAAATCTCATCAGTAATTGTAACTTATCCAAGCACCTACTCCTTGCATAACTGTGGCCTTTGTTAAAATACTCAAACGACAACACAGCAGGAACAATTTCCGGGAATTAGTTTTGATCTTATGCCTTTGACAGTTAATTATATTGTAGCTACCAAAACAAGTAATACTCTCACTCAATGTCAGCAAAACTTAAGAGCAGATTATTGTCTACAGGAGGAAGAAACTGGAGGTCTATGAGTCAATCCTCATCAGGGGTTCAGAGGTGGAGGTCAGTAACTTTAAATAGCTCCATATTATCATTTCAGAAGATCTGTCCTGGGTCTAGTACACTAGTGTCATTACAAAAAAGGCACAGCAACACCTCTACTTACTTAGAAATTTTCAAACATTCGGCATGTCATCTAAAACTTTGACAAACTTCTATAGGTGCGTGGTGGAGAGTATACTAATTGGTTGCATCATGGCCTGGAATTGAAACAACAATGCCATAGAATGGAAAATCCTACAAATAAATAGTGGATACAGCCCAGTCCATCACAGGTAAAACCCTCCCTACCATTGAGTATTTCTACAAGAAGCACTGTTTCAAGAAATCAGCATTCATCATCAATGACCCACCCTCCACCCCTGCCATCCCTGCCAGGCTCTCATCTCACTGCTGCCATCAGGAAGGAAGTATGGGAGCCTTAGGCCCCACATCACCAGGTTGAGGAGCGGTTATTAACCCTCAACTATTAGGCTTCTGAACCAGAGTGGATAACTTCACTCACCCCAACACTGAACTGATTCCACAATCTACAGTATGTATTCACATTCAAGGGCTCCACAACTCAAGTTCTCTATATGTATTATTTGTTAAATTATTATTGTTTTTTTTTCATTTTTGTATTTGCACAATTAGTTGTCTTTTGCACATTGGCTGTTTGCCTTTGTGCGCAGTTTTTAATTGATTCCGTTGTGGTTTTTTTGTATTTACTGTGAATGCCCACAAGAAAATGAATCTCTGTGTTGTATATGGTAACATATATGTACTTTGATAATAAATTTACTTTGAACTTTGAAGAAATTATTGAGAACAAGACGCTGCTTTTTTTCAAAAACGTAAGTACCATGAAAATTATGTTACTTAAATATTCAGCTTTGAAATATTATATGTTGCTCATGATAACTTTCTTTGGAGTTTGTTCCCCTGAAGTCGCTAGTATGTTGTATCATAAATATCACAAATTCTGAAGTAACTCTCTCAACCAAACATTCTTTATTCATGAATATGTCTGGACAGCAGAGATCAGAAGGTAATCTGATATTTTAGCCCGATCCTTGCAGACATATTATTCCACAAGTGTGAAGAGTGTAATTGGAAATCAAACTTTGATGGATACTTTCCTTCCCAAAGTAAATGCATAATGATGTCAACCTTACAACAAGAGGAAACAGCTAACTAAGCAAGTCTGTGATCTTCTGGTTGTTTTAATTTTGCTTTCCATAAAAACAAGATAAAAAGTTAATATTTACATAGAAAAAGCAAATTGGGCAAAATTGTTGAATTTGATCATGAATCCCAAAAGCTGTAACATGGTCAGACGGCTGTTGTCCCTTAAGCTTCCACTGGACCTCATTGAAACAATGCAGGAAAGCACAGATAGGTCAGAGTGGAAGTGAGATGGGAAAAATAAAATGAGAGGCAATTGGAAACTCAGGGCTGCCCTCTCTTTCTCCGTTGTATCAGAGCTATCCAGTTCTGCTGTGTAAAATCTGTAAAATTAATCAAGTTTGGCTCTCTCCACTGATAGTGCCTGAGCTGTTAGTTTCCTACAGCTCTGATGTGTATCTCACAATTTTTCACATGTTGCTTTGTTTATTTTCCGTTCCCTCACTAACAACATCTTATCACCATAATAATCCTGACCACTCCTATATCAGAGAGAGCCCCTCTGTGGGTCCAACCCAGCCTCACCCTCCCTGCAAGTTAAAGTAAACTTGTTTTTTTCCTTTTCTTCATTCCAATGAGGGTATTTCAACCTGAAACTTGAACTCTGTATGTTTTTCTACAGAGGCTACCTGACCTGCTGCACATTTCCAGCATCTTTTGATTATCCTTATCCTTTGCATGTTGTGTTTTCAGTTTCTACTTTGGATTCTGCAATTCTCTGTAATCCAAGGCTGCGGCCGAGGTTATGGCCTGCTCCATCTGCTCTGGGCTTCGTGTCTATGGATTCACTTTTGTACTGAATGCTACTTGCTTACCTTTGTTGTTTACACGATTAATATTTTTTTCTCTCTGCACATTTGCTGCTTGACGGCCTTTTTTATGGGTTCTTTGGGTTTCTTTGTTTAGTCACTGCCTGTAAGGAGATGAATCTCTAGGTAGTATAATGCATACATACTTTGATAATAAATGTACTTTGAACTTAATCTATCCTCTCTCAGATGTCCATCAGATCTGCCCTGATTTTCGTACTACTCCCCTTACATTGCAGGTAATTTACAACAGTCAAGTAATGTATCAATGAGCATGTCTTAGAGACCTGTGAGAAGTGCATACATTCACAAGAACTTGTAAAACTCACACAGTCATCAGCAGAGGTCAGGATTGAACCTGAGTCACAGGAGCCTTGCTGTTGCAACAAGTTCTATCCTGCTGCATTGCCCACCTAATCAATTACTATGGAATTGATATTTTCAAACTGATAGATAATGAACAAAGTATTGACTTGACTTTAGCTTCATTGCCAGGTATCTGGTTTCAGCCTACTGCTGGTGTACCCTCAAATAATGGAGAATCCAATCCAAACATCGGGGCTGTAAGCTGATTGCGGCAAATTAAGTGGTTATCATAGTGACACAGGGCAGTTTTGTGTTGTGACTGTGCTGCAGACCTCACATTGAACAAAAGTTCAAATATTATGTTACATCCGTCGAAGATGTTAGTGACAGCAGACCTGGAACACTTTTTTCAGATTATGAGGACACTCAGTTCTCATTTATTGTCATTTAGAAATGCATGCATTAAAAAATGATACAATGTTCCTCCAGAGAGATATCACAAGAAACGCAGGACAAACCGAGACTAAAACTGACAAAACCACATAATTATAACATACAGTTACAACAGTGCAAAGCAATACCGTAATTTGATAAAGAGCAGACCATGGGCACGGTAAAAAAACATTCTCAAAGTCGCGATAGCCTCATCATCTCACGCAGGCGGTAGAAGGGAGAAACTCTCCCTGCCATGAACCTCCAAGCGCCGCAAACTTGCCGATGCAGCACCATTGGAAGCACCCGACCGCAGCGGACTCTGAGTCCGTCCGAAAACTTCGAGCTTCTGACCAGCCCTCTGACACAGCCTCTCCAAGCACCATCCTCTGCTGAGAACTTCAAACCCACTCCAGCCGCCGAGCAACAAGCAAAGTCAAGGACTCGGGGCTTTCCCCTGCGGAGATTCTGGATCACACAGTAGCAGCAGAAGTGAAGCAGGCATTTCAGAAGTTTCACCAGATGTTCCTCCGTACTCTCACATCCGTCTCCATCAAATCGGGATCGTGCACGGCACCCTTCTTGACAAATAACAGACATCACCACTGGAGTGGCCGCTGTGAGCTGCATCGCGTCGCCATCTTCTCCTCCCTCCCTTATTGGGTGCATTTCTGGTTAATGTGCTATAGAAAGGATGTGATTCCTCTAGAGATGGTACAGAATAGCTTCATAAGGATGTTACTGTGTCTAGAGGGCTTGTGTTATGAAGAGAGACTGGATAGGCTGAAAATGTTTTCCCAAGTGCGAAGAAGGCTGTGGAGTGAGTTTATAGAGATTTATTAAAACATTATGACCATTGATAAGGTGCACAGTCACAGTCCTTTTCCCAGGATAAGTGAATCTAAAAGTAGAAGGTATAGGTGTAAGGTGAGAGGGAAAACAGGGGACCTGAGAATCAAGCTTCTCTGACATCGCTTGGTGGCTAGGTGGAAAGGTTTAGAGGAAGTGGCAGAGCTGAGTACATTTATAAGATATTTGGACAAAATCATGTGTAGGAGCTTTTTTTTCTGAAGGAAAAAGATCAAATGCTAGCAGATGTAACTAGTTCAGATAGACATCTTGATTGACATGGGTGAGTTAGGATGATATATTGTAAAACTATATGACTTTATTATTTTAGTAAAATCACTAAATGTAGCCTTCTGTTCTCCTTTCATATTATTTAAAACTTTTTTTCACCTATTCTGTTTGGTAAACGTGGGCATGGTATGCAGACAGTAGGCTCCTTACAAGCGTAATACTCTAGTTTCACATATATTACAAGACAGAATTTGAATATCACTTAGCTTCAAGAACATCAAAGATACCAAGCAGTTGTTAGAAATTTTCTCTGAAGGTGGCAGATGGGTAAATCAGCTGGCAAACCCATGTGGCACTGCAATAACATACATCTGTTGTCCCTTTTTCGCACCTTGTGGCACATCGGGCGGGTGGCAACTTTGCTGTTTTTTAACATTTTTTGTCTGCTTTTCACAAGACCAAGTTGCTAGCTCAACACTCAACCCAGCACGGATAGAAAGCAAGCAAAGAGCTGGCTGGATTCGAACGCGGGACCACTTGCCTCAAAATCCAGTGCAGATGCCACTATACCACCAACCGGCTAGTGCTACTTATATGAAATGAGAGTAAATCATTGCTTGCAAAATTCTTGCCCGGTTTTCAGGTGCAATATATGACATCCATCCAACCTATGACTTTGATTTGTATCACTGCTGGACGTTAATGCCTATGTCGTAGATAATGAACTCTTTAGATTCAAATGAATTACGAGAGTGCTAGTCAGAATAATGGCCTTAGTGGTACCATATCATGGGTATTAAGAATGCTGTCTACTACAGAGAAATATGTCATTTTTGTTGTCTGTATGGCCTACAATATACTGTACAATTTTGGTTTCAGGAACTATCAAAACTGTAGTCTGCTGAGAACGTGGGCCCACCATTCAGCCATTGGTTTGCAGCAGCATCTTCAGGAAACAAAATGTTGGTATATATCAACATCAACACTTATATATAAGCATTTTATTGCTACCAAAACATGTCCATTCTATTTACTCTTGCTACCAATTTAAATTAACCAATTAGAAGAGCTGTTACTTTGCTTAAGTAATACATTTCCTGGAAGCTATTTTGTCAAAATAGATGTAATGATCATTATTGATATTTACTTTTTTATTCAAATCTTCTTGTATGATGTGAATAAAGACCCATGTTTTGGATAGCTACATGTGTAACCACAAGAAAATCCTATTAAACTGTTTTTGATTTGTGGGTTATCCCTGAAACTTGTAACTTTAATATGGGTTAAATTGCCACTCATCCAAAATACATCATACAATGAAATAACATTTTGATTTTACAGATGTGAATTTCTGTCTGACCCACAAAATCATCACTCAGCCAATCAAATCCTGCTATTAAACAAGAACCTGTTGTGATTTGCAACATATGTAAGTGGTTGTATAGTCTGCTGTTTATTCTGGGTTTCCATGTGCTCCTGTTGTATGACCTCAATACAACCCCGAATCAGAAGAAAGCACCGCAATGCCTCGACTTCTTTCGGAGTAAGTGGAGATTCGGTATGAAATCTAAAATTTGACAAACTTCTATAGATGTGTGGTGGAGAGTGTACTGAGTGGCTGCATCACAGCCTGGTATGGAAACTTCAATACCCTTGAATGGAAAATCCTTCAAAAAGTAGTGCAGATGTCCTCCCCATGGAACATATATGTTTCCCCAGATGCTCCAATTTTCCGCACAACTCAAAGACATACCAGGTAGGTTAATTGATCATTCTAAATTGTCCTGTGACTAGGTTATGGTTAATCAGGGTTGTTGGATGTTGCTGGGGCAGTGCAGCTCGAAAGGACTGGAAATGCCAACTCAGCACTCTATCAGTAAATAAATAAATACACGCACACACGTGCACATCCACACGCGCATGCACACACAGCTTTACGAGGGGTGATTGATAAGTTTGTGGCTTAAGTTAGAAGGAGTCAATTTTAGAAAACCTAGCACATTTATTTTTCAACATAATCCCCTCCTACACGTACACACTTAGCCCAGCACTCGTGGAGCACCCTTCTTTGTAGAAGTCGGTGTCTTGGACCTCCAGAACTGGTCCACAGCAGGGGTCATTGATAAGTTCATGGCCCAAGGTAGAAGGAGATAAATTATTAACTTCAAACTTTCTGCATTTTCACTCAAAGAGTTGAACTGCATGTGCATGTAACAAGGGCTGTATAACTCATCTCCTTCTACCTTAGGCCACAAACTTATCAATCACCCCTGCTGTGGACCACTTCTACAGAGAAGAGATCCGTATGCTCCATGACCGCTGGACCAAGTATGTACATGTAGGAGGAGACTATAAATGTGCTAGGTTTTCTAAAATGGACTCCTTCTACCTTAGGCCACAAACTTATCAATCACTGTATGTGTGTGTGTGTGTGTGTGTGTGTGTGTGTGTGTGTGTGTGTGTGTGTATATTTATTCATTATTATTATAATAATTATGGCTAAATCAAAGTATATTCATCACATATTTGGTTCAGACTTGCTGACTTTTATTCCTTCTACTTCTTCTAAGCCCCAGCCAGTCCACTAATCCCATTTTACATGCCTTTCACAAGCAGCTCATTAAAATGCTTTTATTAATATCTCATCAAGACAAAAGGAGTGAAAGTGCCCATACAGATGCTTTAGACTTTCTCTGGCATGCCCCATATAATTTGTACTCCACTGCTCTGTCCATTTCTGGAGTTGCCACCTACTTTAAAAAGCCCAACTTACTTCTCTGTGTTTTGGTTCTGTGGATCTAACGTAAAGACAGTAATGATGCTCATTATTTCCAATTCTAGGGTGTGAATGGGTAGTAGGGATGGAATCAGCAATAATCATTTGTATGACCCCTCTATCTCCACTATTCAGGCATAAATAAAAACCCTGAAAGCGCAAAGAGGGAAAATGTCAGGCAAGTAGTCTTAGTTAAACTTAAACTGAGTACATGATGTCAGTTACTTGTATGTGGTAGTTCTAAGGCCTACTTCTACAGGATTTTGGCTAAAATCATCATTAATGATATGGACAAATTTCTCCCCACCCTTCTTGTGGGAAACATTTGGAGACACAATAATAACATGAAGATGAGATCCAGGTGATTTGGGCGGCAGCTTCTGTCGGAGTCTCCCATGATCTGTCTCAGCAATCCAGAAACAATGACTCTGAAGCTCTCCAAAAGGGCGAAAGGGAGCTTTTTGAAGACCACAGCAAATTGAAATAAAACAGTGCAGCAATTATTCATACGAAGAGGTACTCCTCAAAACCACTCAGAATGATGTGAAGTAGCAAGAGAACCCCAATAACTTAAGAGGAAAAGAAGAGGAATTAAAAAAGTTAGGGCCAGGATGAGATAAATTGCTGGGTAGAAGTGTGTTTCAGGAAGGAGCGATTGAGAGAAATATTTAAAGGTAAACAACTGAAGCAAAATAATAGGAGGGCTCTAAAGACCTTATTAAATGGAGAGTACCTAAGCAAAATACAATTAAAAGTGAGTCTGAAAGCAGTAAAACTAAACAGGGGAAAGCATTGCAAAGTTAAACTACAAAGGGAAGACCAAAAGGAGGGAAAATCAAAAGCTCTATAGTTTGAAAGGGAAGGATGAGGTACATTTCTTAGGCCAAGCAGATGTACACGAAAGGCAGAAGATCGAAGGAAGAAAAGATATGGAAATTGTCTATTGACAATTTAAAAGGAAGCCTAAGAGTCATGTCATTGAAAAGGGAGGTAGAAGGGTGAAAAAAGCAAAGTGTTTTGTTATATTCATTGAATAGGACAGATAACCAAGAAAATGTAAGGGCTATCAACTGAATCTTGAGTGTGATACACTGAGGAACAAAGCTGGAATAAAGCACGTCAGTTGAGCTACTTACCTCAATGTATAAATAAATGCTAAAGGAATCCAGAGGAGCTGTTGTTATGGCTTCCATTAAGATTTGAGAAGTTGCAAGAACATCTTTTAAAACTGTCAAAAGAAGATAGAAACCACATGGTTTCAGTTTATTGTCGTGTAACTATTTCTTCTCAAGTACAGCAATCATTCAGATTTAAAAACTTGGTGCAATTAATTAAATTGGACAGAACAATGTAATATTTATGGAGCACTGCACAAATAAGCAAAACTTCAGATACTACATGAATAATGTGAAAATTATTGAGGATGAAATTATAAGAGATCCAGGCAATTTAATAAATTTCATTCTCAATGTGCTTTAATATCACAGAACATAGTCAAAGATGCCTCTAAGTTTGATCAATTTGTACCTGATTTTTATGCACAACTCATGCAGGAATTGAGTTAACACAGCATAAGATGGTGCCAGAGATTATTTCCAAGTAAAATAGAATCCATTGGGAAATTAGACTGGACATTTCCAGATGCATTCACATCGGTGCTTCTGATGCGTCTGTGATGTCAGAAATTCACCTAATGATATCATTATTCATTAATTAGACATCAGCTATGCCCAATTCTGCCTTCACTTGCAGAAACTTGAGCTTCTGTGTTCCTTGAATTCTCACCGAACAGCCAAGCATATATTATGTTAACTTGTACCACTTTTGTCTACTGAAGCAGATCCCCTGCTAACAAGGGGACACTGAGTGAGCATTACCACTGTGAGCAGTTCAGACAATACCTATAGGGAGAGCTTTCTCCAAGTCTTAGCTGGTGAGATACTTATTGACTGGGTGTATCAGTGACAACACTTCACTTCGTTAACAGACGGTAGCTCTGACCAGGCAGCACCTGCAGTAATGCCAGAGGTTGTCACACCAGTATGACTAACTTCTGTACTATTTATTCACGATATTTGCACCTAATGGGAATACACCAACAATGATGTCATTTTGAGAATTCTTTATTACTGTGAAAATATACACTCACTTTATTAGGTACAGCTGCTCATTAATGCAAATATCTAATTAGCCAATCATGTGGCAGCAACTCAAAGCATAAAAACATGCAGATGTGGTCAAGAGTCTCAGACCAAATATCAGAAAGGGGAAGAAATGTGATCTAAGTAATTTTGACTGTGGAATGATTGTTGGTGCTATATGGGCTGGTTTGAATATTTCAGAAACTGCTGATCTCCTGGGATTTTCACACACACTAGTCTCTAGAGCTTACAAAAAACATCCAGTGAGCAGCACTTCTGTAGGCTTGTTAAAGAGAAAGCTCGGAGAAGAATAGCCAAACTGGTTCAAGCTGACAGAAAGGTGACAGTAACTCAAATAACCACATGTTACAACAGTGGAGTGCAGAAGAGAATCTCTGAATACACAACATGTTGAACCTCAAAGTCGATGGGCTACAGCAGCAGAAGACCATGAACATATGCTTAATGGCCATTTTATTAGGTACAGGACGTAACTAGTAAAGTGCCCACTGAGTCTACATTAAGCAAAATTTTAATACATTTTGTTAAATTATCATTTTCCTTCTGTTTAATAACTGTGAATGCGAGTTTAGCTTTTATATTGCACGAAACGTTCTCCACTACTTCTACAGTCTTCTGTTTCCTTTTCCCTCGGTCCAGAGAGATATCCTTGATAACCCACAGCAGCTCTTGTCCAGTTGAGTGAGCAGACTGGGAGGCCTCAGGGGGAGGTTAATTGGGTGGACAATTGTTCAATGACACTGATTCATCTTTGTTTCATCTATCAGGCCTAGGTCTGAGTTGGCTGACAGATCCCATATCCTATGTCATTGCTCTCTTTGCTCCTTTCACCAGAGTTACAGTGTTTCTTTCCACTATCTCATCACAATAAAGGTGTGTGTGTATGTATGGGGAGAGGAAGCATGTCTCTGTTATTACAGAAAAGAGGCGAGTTCCTGCTAGCCACAGCTCTGCTTCTGTAGGAGTGCAATCAGCTCACAGGCTCTGCATTATCGCCCAGTCAGGAAAACAATCTGCTGATGTCCAGTGCCTCCTGGTTCTTAGAGATCAGCAGGCTGCCCACCTGCAGTACCTCTCTGTCCTTGAGAAGCGCTGGTCTCGTCATGGCTGAAATCTTGTTCTATGTTAAGAGCAACTCCTGTTCACAAATGGCATCTTGCTGCCCAATGAGAACAGCAATCTGCTCACAAGTGGCATCTTTGTGATCCTTGAGGGCATCCGTCTGCCTTTTGGTGGCGTATTGTTGTTCCTGGTTGGGGTGGAAATGGGGCTGCCACCTGTGCCTTTACACCAGCTGTCACTGGGAGGTGGGCAGTGATGGGATTGTCAAGGAGGTCTTGCAAGGAAATTGGATGTTTTCATGGTTCCCAGAGGTCATGATCTCAGCACCCTGCATTGCCGTCCTGATGAGAACACAGTGCTGGACTATTACGTGCTCCTGGACATCGCTGTATTCAGAAAAACCTAACAGTCTGCTTGTCATGAGAGCATCCTAAAGATCTTCAGTGCTGCTGAATCTTCCATTCAGTGAGTTCTGCTCCAAATTCACTGCGCCTACAGACTACTAGCCCACTCTACAACCTGCTGCGCTTGGTGCAAATTCATGCAGCGCACATCCCTTGATCCTAATTTGCTCATCCCTGCGGCATCAGTCTCGGGTGGTGATGTGGCCAGACTGAGACAATAACGTACTGCAATCACCATCAACATATCATCACCCTCCTCCATCCTCTTTCCCTCCAGGTCACCTTCAGCATCAGGAGTACTGATGAAGAGTCACGGCTGAACAATGGACAGTTTATTTCCCTCCATCGACCTGCTGAGCTCCCCCAGCATTGTGCGTGTTGCAACTTCAGCACCTTCTGTTCTTTCTGCTCCCCCTATCCATTCTGCTTGGGGCTGTCCTCTTCTGGGCAGGGAGAAATACATAGACTATCAGCTCGTATGGCAATGAAGTTGTCCACCATTGATCAAATCAAAGGGGATGAACTAATTACAATGAAATACTTTGCCACTGAGAATCTTCATGATCATTGAGTGTCATGTGGCCAGCGAGAATATATGGAAGATTATACTCAGACATCTGGAATGAAGGTGCTTTGGGACACAGTGAGTTCTTTGTGATGAGCCCATCAATTGGAGGACAGCCAGTGAATTCAAACAAGTCGAACTACAGCAGTACATAGGTGGCTTCCCACCTATTCCTTTCTGTCTTAATCTAACCAGAGAAAATAAAGAAATTGGGTAACCTATTCACCATCATTCTTTTGAAGGTTGATTATGTATCGAATAAAGGTGACACTCGAATATTATGTATCGAGTGTCACTGGTGGTGTGAAGGCAAAGGTTGATGTAGGATATGGAATGACTGTGTGTGTGTGTGTGTGTGTGTGTGTGTGTGTGTGCGCGCGCACTGAAATGATGCACGAACTGAATAAGTATTTTGTAACAGTCTTCACTGTGGAAAACACTAGCAGTATCGTGGAAGTTCCAGGTGTCAGGGGGAATGAAGTTACCATAACCAGAGAGAAGGTTCTTGGGAAACTGAAAGGTCTGAAAGTAGATAAATCACCTAGACCAGATGGTGTACATCCCAGAGTTCTGAAAGAGGTGGATGAAGAGATCGTGAAACCACTTGTAATGATTTGTCAAGAATCACCACATTCTGGAATGGTTCTGGAAGAGTGGAAAATTGCAAATGTCACTCTACTCTTCAAAAAAGGAGAGAGGCAAAAGAAAGAAAACTATGGGCCAGTTAGTCTGACCTCAGTGGTTGGGAAGATGTTGGAGTTGATTATTAAAGATGTGGTTTCAGGGTACTTGGAGGCACATGATAAAATAGGCCATAGTCAGCATGGTTTGCTCAAGGGAAGATCTTGCCAAACAAATCAATTGGAATTCTTTGAAGAAATAAGAATCAGGATAGACCAAGGACAATTGGTTGATGTTGTGTACTTGGATTTTCAGAAAGCCTTTGATAAGTTTCCACACAAGAGGCTATATAGCAAGATACAAGCCCATGATATTATAGGAAAGATGCTACCATGGATAAAGCAGTGGCTGATTTGCAGGAGACAAAGAATGGGAATAAAGGTAGCCTTTTCTGGTTGGCTGCCAATGACTAGTGGTATTCGAAAAGGACCTCTGTGGGATCGATTTTTTTTACATTTTATGTCAATGATATAATTAATGGAATTGGTGGCTTTCTTGCAAATTTTGCAGGTGATACAGAGATAGGTGGAGGGGCAGGTAGTTTTGAGGAAGTGGGGAAGCTACAGAAGGACTTAGACATATTAGGCGAATGGAAGTGACAGACAGTGTCAGGAAATGTATGGTCATCCACTTTGGTAGGAGAAATGAAACGGTTTACTATTTTCTAAATAGAAAGAAAATATTAAAAAAAACTGAGGTGCAAAGGGACTTGGGAGTACTTGCGCCCAAAATGTTAATCTGCAGGATGAGTCTGTGGTGAGGAGGGCAAGTGTAATGTTCGCATTCATTTCAAGAGGACTAGGATATAAAAGCAAATATGTAATATTAAAACTTTATATCGTATGTAAATCACTGGTGAGGCCTCACCTGGAGGATTGTGAGCAGTTTTGGGCCTTATAATAGGAAGGATATAACTGGAGAGGATTTTAAGGAGGTTCACGAAAATGACTCCTGGATTGAATGGCTTATCATATGAAGAGTTTGCTGGCTCTGGGCCTGTATTCGCTGGAATTCAGAAGAATGTAGGGTGACCTCATTGAAATGGTGATAGGCCTTGATAGAGTGGATGTGGAGAGGATGTTTCCTGTGGTGGGAGAGTCTAAGACCAAAGGACACAGACTGAGAATAGAAGGGCATCCTCTTAGAGTAGAGATGAGGAAGAATTTTTTTAGCCAGAGAATGAGAAATCTGTGGAATTCTTAGTGTCACATCCACGGATTCGCCAGTGCAGTAGATACGGCAATTGTGCTTGTGAGTATGCACTTGTCAGCTAATTATTATTTCATTGTGATAGTACTTAACTCCATACTTGTCATCATAGTGCTTGTCGAGACCTGGACACAGCACAGCAACACTTCGTTGCTTGTTTGCATTCGGCCTTGCCTGAGTAACTGGACTGTCCAGTCAATTGACTCTGAAGACAAGCGGTATTAGTTTTATATTTTAGTTGTTCTTTTCAGCCGCCGTGTAGGCTTCAATTTTCCATTGAGAGTTTTAGTCAGCAGCCCTGTTTGGCTGAGTGTTTATTGTTTTTTTTTCCCCTTTAACACTATTCTCATTAAAGTCTGTGAACTATCAAACTGCTTCAGTGTCTCTCACTCCACACTTGGGACATATCCGAACCTGGTAACGCTTTGCCACAGACAGTTGTGGAGGCCAAGTCTTTATATATATTTAAGGCGTAGGTTGATAGATCCTTGATTGGTCAGGGCATGAAGAGATATGGGGAGAAGACAAGAGATTGAAGATGAGAGGACGATTGGATCAGCCATGAAGAAATGGAAGAGCAGACTCAATGGGCCAAATGGCCTAACTCTGCTTCTATACCTTATGGCCTTCTGGTTTAAACAATGACTTGTGTGTATGCTAAAGCAGGAAAGAATAATATTTATATTGGTCATGGAGATTTCATTGACCTGTTCACGGACACCAGGAAACCTTTGCAGCATTGCTCAATGATACAGCAATTCTTGCTCTCTTCTGAAGCTACTCTGACTACCTTCTCTCGTGTTCTTCTGAAGCCCAGTCTAACTGCTCTCCTGACACTTTCTTGGCACAGTGAACATCTTGTCTGGACTGATCCCTTGCACCCTGTTGCCTACGTCATTCTGAGTACCATGTAGAGATGTTATCCTCTCTCTGGCAACCTCCCATTATTTCACGGCAGCTTTACTTGTGGTAGCCACAGTCTGTTTGCCATAGAAAGTGTGCCTTTTGAAGCTGATATCTCCATGCAGTTGTCAACAGTGAAGAGCTTTCAGCCGTGCTGAAAGGGATAAGGTCCTATCAGGAAATATGCAGGTCCCATTTTAGTGAGTGTTCTGGGCGTAAAACGACCTTAAAATTACTTTTATTTATTTCAAACATCTTTTTAACCAATTTTATAATTGCATTTTGGGGGGAAACCACAAAAGAATGTGATACAGTGGCAATTTAGCAACGTGGCACACTAAAAAGGGTGAAACCCAATTTTGAAGCAAACATTTGGTTAGCTGTAATCCAAACAACATGGTACAAGGTACAGCTGTTTGTGGTATACCCCTGTCACACATTGATGACTACATCCAGTTGCACTCACAAAGACACAGCTGAGACAGTTAAATGCTGGAGGCTGTTCTGAGAAGAACCAGGAGGTTCTAAAGTGTGAGAAAAGAAAGGAGAAGCTTAATCTCTTCAACCTTGAAAAGATTAGATGGAGGAGTGATTTCATAGAGCAAAGAAAGGCAGATTCTAACTGATAAAAGGGAAATTTAGAATTGTTGTTAGCTCAAGGCTGAGATGTTGGGATGAATTTCCAAATACAGTAATGGAAACAAAGACAATATTGTTCGAAGAGAAAAAAAATGCCATCTGAATTGAGGAAATGAGGATTTTCCTGGATTGATTAAACAAGGTTGTTCGAAAATGCTTTATTCACTCTAATTTGTGTTGTAACGTAAATGATCAATCTCTCTTTTAGAAAGGGTAAAAAACATGACTAGTGTCACCAAGCTAATTGCTGTCATGCCTCTTGAACAATTGTATTATGTTAATGATTTAACCTTTGTGCGCAAACCGTAAGTTTCAAGCAAGATGACTTTAAAAGCAGCATTGCTTCCTAAACTGTGGTGCGTAACAAGTTAATGTGGCGCTAAATTTGCTATTTCCTTTACCTGTGTAATGCAGGATCCAGCTGGAGGCTCTGACTTGGGACATTTGCTCATTGATTTACCATCATTAATGGATACAGCATTGCTTTTGTTAATAAGAGAAGCCTGAAGAGAAAAATCTATTCTCAATTTATGAAGCTAATGGGTGGGTTCACCGGACAAAGGTCAAATTTAAATAATTTGTACACTAAGGAAAAGTAAAAGTAAGTGACAGATAGCTTTGGTTTTTTAGGAAAAAAATTGATGAATATTTTATTGTTGACACGGAATGCAGCATTTTTCTATTATGGATAGAGCGTGGACTAGGCCCCTCAGGGCCTTCTGGCTGTGCTGCCCAGCAATCCCCCAATTTAAACCTGGACTAATCTCCGGACAATTTGCAATGACCAATTAACCTACCAACTGGTACATTTTTGGACTGTGAGACGAAACCGGAGCACCTGGAGGAAATCCATGTGGTCACTTGGAGAACGTACAAACTCTTTGCAGGCAGCAGTGGGAATTGAACCCAGGTCACTGGTACTGTAAATCTTTGTGCTAACCTCTGTGCCAAAGAAACAATTATCATATGATATCAATAACCTTTCACTATATAGAACTATCATGGACCTGCTGAATTAGCTGTTTCCATTATTTTCTATGTTACGTTGCTCTTGGGTTCAAATTGTTTGATGATTGTTTTCTCAGCACTAACATAGGCAGGATTTTACACTGACAGTGGGGAGGTAAATAGCATTCACCGCTATTTCGGAACGAACCGTCAGACACTGCCATTATCCTAAGATGTGTTCTTAAATGTGTCCAGTTTGCCTGATGCTTCTCAACCTTCATAACACAGGTTCCTCACTGAGGCATTCAGCAATCACACACAAGAAGGGCTTGAAACTGTTGTGCTGACCCACTGGGTGCCCACCAAACATCAGGAAAAAATTAGACTTTCCATCCAATATTTTTTAAATGTTGTAATGGATTTTATTTAGAAGAAATTCTTCTGACTCTAAATTTAGCATTTCAAGTATAGTATCTCATTCATCTCGACTCCAGCAGTTGTGAACTTCTTCAAAACATTCACTTTCTCTTTACCCCACGCTCTTAATCCCATCTTTCTTAAATTTTTTGCTTCAATTTCCGTATATGAGCTGGCTTTTAAATCAACATTCTATATTGCACATCTTGTTTTAGGCAAGGCACTTCAATGAGGATATCTCATTCTTGGTGGAATGAAGACACTGGGTGCTTGTCATGTTCGCTGAGACATTCCACTGAGGGGATGGCCTGTCACTTGCTACAAATGAAATGTAGAATTGTAATACTCTGACACCACTTGCAAAATTTATGTTGATTAGTTATCATTCCTTAACTTAAGTATTCATGGTGTTTTTAATAATATCGTAATTTTGATTTTTTTCTGTTGTACAGTTTGAAATAAGCAAATTTATTGCAATAAATAAGTTTGATCCTCTTAAGCTGTATTTTAGTATGACTTGTGATCCACAGAAATAGGTAAAATAAAGAAGTTGCTTTTTGAGATAAAATGATAATCAAATAGTATGAACATGGGAAAATTGTGAGGTTTTTGGACAACTGACAGCAGATGATTCAATCATTAAGAGACAGTATATTAGGTTTTTATTTTTTACTGTTTTATTGCTTTTCTTTTCATATTCTCCTTTCTTCCAGTTTATATTTTGTTCATGTTTGCTCCGTGGAATAATCCAATCTCATTAACACTTAGAAAATCAGTTAAACTTTGACAGGCACTGTTATTTGTACTGTCAAAATCAAGTGCAGCAGACTAATCAGCAACAGCTGTGAAACGAGTATTTTACAAAAGAAATCCTTTTCTCCCAGACAACACATTTCTCATTAAGCATCAGTCTGGTTCCTGGCTCCGACATTCCACTGCTCCTTTCAAAATTACTGAACATACTGTATCTTTTCAACCAGGGATAAATACCTCTCTGCTCGTGGACTGCATTAACCCTGCAGACTCAATCCGAAACCGGAGGGGGAGATTATCCTATTTCTGCGCCGCCATCACTGGTATCCTTTTTCAATGCTACATATACAGCACCAAAGAGTTCATTAGGATCTGGGAGGTATTTTAGCCAGAGGTCTGCATAGAGAGAGTTTGCGTGACTTTTCAGCTTGTGCCTCACAGAAGAAAGTCAGATACTGAAGAAATCCAAAAAAAGTAAGTGTATATACTTACTCTGAGTCTCCTTGTGAAGGCTGAGGATACAAGATTGAATCTTTGGAATGGTTTTTGCTCCATCTCTCCATCTATCTCCTTCTTTACTGCTCAGCCTATCTGATCTTACACTTCACTTAATATTTGGCCTACAGCTAAACCTTCAAATGTATTCAGATTCATGCTGTATTTCACCATTACCAATCCCAAGCCTTGGCTTGTATTAAAGTCATTCTTCAGATTCTTTTCCTTTACAATTTGCAAACATTGTGAAATTTGTAACTTGTCAATTTCCGTCTTTTTTTCACTTTTAAATAACAAAGTTGAAGGAGAGGATGAAAGTATCTTTACATCTCGGAGCATCGGAATTCCGAGTTCAATTCCGAGGTCACCTGTAAGAAGGCTGTATGTCCTCCCCATGGAATGCATGAGTTTTCTCCAGGTGCTCTGGCTTCCTCCCATAGTGCAAAGTTGTACTGGTTGGTAGACTAATTGGTCATTGTAAATTGTCCTGTAATTAGGTTAAGGTAAATCAGGGGTTGCTGGGTGGCATGGCTCAAAAGGCCAGAAGGGCCTATTCCGTGATGTATCTTTAAATAAATAAATAGGCACAATATGCAAATATGTCAAGAAATTGGGTTACACCTGTCCGCAGTATTTAGTACTAACTAGAAATCAAATTTCTGCAAAAGAAAATGTTAAATTTGCCCAAAATAAGTTTGAAAAGGTATTGGGGAGGTAACATAATTGGATCAGGAATTCAGTTATACATGTGTTAAAGTCAGAGCGCTCAAAGAATGGTTTTTATGCATCATTTACTTGTTACATATGTACCATATTGGCATTAGTGATTGCAGTCTGGAGAGAGTCAGATGGTTTGCACTGTGGACTTCTATTTTAAAGGCCCTTTATGAGAAATGTTTCTCTACTTGTATTCTAAGTGGACAAAGTCCCCCTTGTCTCGTAAACTGGAAATTGGAGACGTGAATGCTCTTTGGGACAGACCCTTGGAACTCTCTACTTTCCTGACGTTCCTTTTATACCTATGTTTTTCCAGGTAATACCAGCTGCTGAATATGTCTAACATCATGGACTCCCTCAGCGTTAAGATGTCATGTGTAGTTCCCTGAAACATGGTTAGCACCATGAGGAAGATCTTCTCACACATTCAACCACTGGCACGTGTGGAAGTGGAAATACTTCAGTTCATAACAAGATCTGGGTTATTAAGGAGATCCAATGTCAATAGCTGCCAGAACTCCTGCCGTATCCCAGTGTCGGCGTTGTCATCTGCTTTTAGCTGGAAATCGCAGAATCATTGAGAGATACTGAACAGAAACAGACCCTTTGGCCCACTGAGTCTACTAAGGGTAATTTAGAGTGGTGAATTAACCTACCAACCTGCACGTACGTACTCAGAGGAAAACCACACAGCCACGGGGAAACCTTACAAGCTCCAAACAGAAAGCAAACCGAGGTCCGGATTGAACCTGGGCCATTAGCACTGTAAGGAAGTGGCTTCACTGGCTGTACCACTGTGCCACTCAAAAATACAGGAAGTAATGATTTTGTAGGTAAAGATCCGACATAACTTCTCTGGCAGGTAGGAAACTGTGAGATATCGTAGTGATCTAGTGCTCTATTTGGAAAGGATTTGTAGTGAAGAAATTGGATTAATCTGACTTTGTCCCACAGAGAGAGCAGTTCAGCCACATAATTATGGTTGAAGGTTTTTCCAAATAACATCAGATTGAGGACTATCTTGGATTCATCACACAGATTTAAATATGATGTGGTGTTCCTGAATAACCTTGGAAGTGGGACCCTTACAGATGCTTTAACATTGGCATAATGAGAACTGCTCATTCAAAGTATGGAAATACTTATATTAAATTTTCTTTGAGAAATCTATTATTTTCTGCTTCCAATTTGGTTTCATTGCACAAGACTTGTAGAACCATGTTGGAGAGGTTTTGTTCTTCAATTTGACAATCTCTGTTTTTCTCCTAAGCACTTCCTGGCTTCACCCTAATATAACGTGACAAGTCAACATTACTTCATTCCAAGAGAACTTTATTCAATCACTTTTTTTCCAATACGATTGGATCTGAGCCTACAATTGTCGATGGCAAGTTTTAACAGTGTTTTAATTTGTACAGGTTTTCAGATTTATTTCAGATGCTATGTATTCTGACCACCAAGCTGCATATTCAGTTAGACCATCAATATCCTGCACCATCCAGTGACACAGAATGACACCAACAGTCAATAGTCAAGCCAGCTACAGCTTTAACCTTTATTCCACCGCTAAAACTGTCCATCTCTGCACTTCTCTGCTCTCTCCCATCCTAGCCCTAATTAAAATTTCACATTTTTAGTTACCATTTATCTTCTTTCTTAGCTCACATCAGTCTTTGTTGGAAGGTCCTCCTAGGAGATTTCACTATGTTAAATATATTTTGGAAATACAAGTTATTAATAGCATAATTCAGCGTACTTACGATTTTTTTACATAAGTTTCTTTGTTCTTCTTTTTCCTTGTGCCATAAATTTTGGCACATTGAGCCTACACTCCATCACACAGCGATCTTACACGCTCACTAATTTTTCCTGTAATCTAGAGTCCCCACCGGTGATACAGAACCCTGCAAGAAGTCCAGGTACAACCCACGGAGGGCCAATGAGAGAGCGATAGGGCAATTCCGTATGAAGTTAGAGACATGAGTGGATACACAACAGCAGGAGCAAGGTTTGCAGGCAAAATAGCAGAGCATAAATGTTTGTGATGCTTCACTCCCCAAAGACCTCATAACCTTTTATGTTTTGAAAGGGAGAATAAAACTATCACTGTGCGAATCCCCATAACACCTGGTGACTCTGTAATCTCCAACTCTGAGGTCGACATCATGATATCCTTCAAGGGGGTGAACCCTCACAAGGTGTCGGACCCTAATGGTGTACCTGACAGGGTACTGAAAATCCGTGCCGAGCAAATGGCTGGAGTTTTCAAGGATATCTTCAACCTCACACTACTGCACTTAGAAATATCGACTGTTATGTATTTGATGGTTCAAGAATATTAGAGTAATCTTGTAAATATATTGCTGTTTATATAATTAATTGTGGTTATATGTAAAAATAAGTGAATTGCGTTTGTCATCATGCTACCACATGATACGTGCATCCCTCACTTAAAATAAAACAGAGTTAGATTCACATTCTAGAATCCTTTATCTCCCTTTAATTTGGTTAATTAGTTTAATGCTTTGAAGTTACAAAACATAACAGTGGTGACAAGGTATTTTAAAAACAAACTCAAGACGGCTACCAACCTGTTGAAGCGCAGCGAGGATCGATGAGTAAGAAATAACGCAGCATGTGCAGAGACATGTGCAGAGACAGTCGAGTAAAAAAAAGGCAGATATAGAAGAATTCAAGGGCTCATAAACAGTGAGTACTGGCTGATAACAATCATAATAAAAGCAAAAATGGCTGGCTACATTAAATAAATGAACACGGTTGATTACACAACAGATACAGTAACTGGCTTTTATATATTGAATGGATTGAACAGTATTTTGAAGCAAATGAAATAGCTAATGAGAAACAAGTACCAATTTTTCTGAGTGTATTGGGGTTAAAGGCATACAGTTTGCTTTGAAGTTTAACTGCTCCAACCAAACCAGCATAAATGAGCTTTGCTGCTATTCTGAAAGTAATACAGGAACAGTTTGAAGCAAAACCATTGTTGATTGCAGAATGCTTTAGACTTCATAAGCAGAATCAAAGGGAAGGGGAGTCCATTTCAGCATAAGTAGTTGAATTGAAGAAGCTGCCTGAGCTGCTGGATTGTTCCGTTTACCCTGGGAAAAGGAAATAGCCGAAAAATTTACAAAAAATAAAGACACTCTTCTTGACATATTCTCCCTAACGTAAATCGAAAGTCTCCTTTTTACGGCAGGGATGATCCAAAGAGAAACCAGAAAGCGCTCCACACAGTCTCAGGTCTATATGGGCACTCAAAATGGTTGAGAATATGCAGCAGAAATTCCAGTTCCCTCAATTTTATCAGCGCTGATATGAACTTGCCCTTGACAGAGGTTGCCTTATGTGGGGATTGAGAGTTGTTGTTTCATCGAAGCTGAGAGCTAAAGGATTAGAGCTAGACACTGGTCATCTAGGCATGGCCAAAATGAAAACATTGGCTCGAAGCTTTGTCTGGTGGCCTGGGATAGATCAACCAATTGAGCAGCTTACTATGCACCGTCCAGAAGACGCCAATACCGGCACCTCTCCATCCCTGGGAATGGCCTGCAATGCCCTGGCAGAGAATTTTGTCAGACCATTCATGGGCACAAATTTCTTGGTAGTAGTGGATGCAGCTACAAAGTGGCCAGAAGGGTTACCAACAGCTTCTTTGGTGATGTGTCGAGAAGCCTCTTTGTAAGGACTGGTGTTCCAGAACACTTAGTATCAAGGAACCACAGTTTGTTGTGGAACCGTTTCAGTCATTACTGAAAATGACTGGAATAAGATAAATTACGTCTGCACCATACCACCCTGCTAAAAATGGCTTGGTGGAAAGACTTGTCCAGAGTCTAAAGAATACTCTGTGAGCAATGTCAGCAGAACACACTCCTCTAAAACTGAATCAAGTTGCCAATTTCCGAATTCCTCCTTGCATATTGCAATGCAGGACACTCCACAACCAATAACTCACCGGCTATGTAGTTCCTGGGTCATCTCTTGCATTAACGTCCTCAACCCCAATCTCAGAAGGTGTATGCAGGACAAACAGCTGAGACACATTGAAGGATCGTCAGATAAGGAGGTTCAATGTTGCACCCCTGGAAAAGCAGTTCTGATGAGGGACTATAGGGGTGATCAAAAGTGCGTACTCAGAAAAATTAAGGACAGAACTGAGCCTCTCTGCTACTCAGTGGAGATTGCATCTGATGTCACCTGACGCCAACACATCATACTGCTGAGGACAGCAGAGTCAATTGTTCAAGAAGAAGGGTGGCTACTGCTATCGGCACCATTTCCTGCAGTTTCAGAATCAACTCTTAGACCCCAAAACTGAAGACTGTTTCACAGCCACAAGTCTCACCTGCCAAATAGAGTGATTCTCCTTGTCTGGAAAGATGTTATCCCAGAAGAGTAGGAAATCCAATTAAACAGTGATTTAGGCATGAATGGGACAATTTAAAATGTACTATGCTATGGCTGAATGTGTATGGTAGTTGTATTATATAACATACTGTGCATATATAGTTGAGGTACATTTTTTATTGAGTTTGAGTTTATAGATGAGCATGGAGGAGTGTTGTGTATTTGATGTTTCAGGAATATTTGTAAATACATATATTGTTTGATTAAGCATTCTCTGCTGCTTATATTATTCATTGTAGTTATATGTAAAAGTACATGAATTGCATACGTCATCACGTTACCACGTTTTATGCGCACACCTCATTTAAAATAAAACACAAAGTTAGATTCACATTTCTGACTCCTGGGTCTTCCTTTGAAATCATTTAATGTTTTGAAGTTACAAAACATAACACCTACCTGCTTCACACCCGTGTCCAAGAAGATCAAGGTGAGCTACCACAACAACTATTGCCCAGGAGCACTCACATCTACTCTGATGGAGTGCTTTGAGAGGTTGGTCATGGCTGGAGTTAACTCCTGCCTGACTAAGGATTTGGACCTACGATAATTTGCCTAGCAACACGACGGGAATAGCTTATCAATTACTGCTCAGCATTCAATACTATCATGCAAATCAATACTAAACAATAAGCTTCAAAACCTGGGCCTCTGTACCTCCCTCTGCAACTGCATTCTTGGTATACTCATTGGGGAAACCACAGTCAGAACAGATTGGTAATAATAACTCCTGCTTGCTGGCAATTGACACAGGCACATCTCAAGCGTACACTCTTAGCCCACTGCTCTACTCTCTCTATACTCATGACTTTGTGGCTAGGCACAGCTCAAGATTCATCTATAAATTCATCTATGACGCCACTATTGTTGGCAGAACCTAAAATTGTGATTAGAATGCATACAGGAGTGAGATAGATCTGCTAGTCGAATGGTGTTGCAACAACAACTTTGAACTAAATGTCTGTAAAACCAAGGAATTGATTGTGGACTTCAGGAAAGGAAACTCAGGAGAAGACACACCAGTCCTCATTAAAGAGTTAGCAATCAAAGTATGAACAGCTTCAAGTTCCAGGACATCAACTTCTCAGCGATCTATCCTGGATTCAACATATTTATGTAATCGCATAGAAAGTACACTAGCAACTATACTTCATTAGGAATTTGAGGGGTTTGTTATGTCACCAAAGACTCCTGCAGATGTACCACGGAGAGCATCCACCTGGTATGGAGGCCCCAATGTGCTGAAACAAGGGAAACTGCAGAGAGTTGGAGACTTAGCCAGCCCTATCACAGGCACAAGCCTCTCCACCATAGAGGACAGCATCAAAAGATGGTGCCTCAAGAAGGCAGCATCCATCATAAAGGACCTCATCTCGTACAAGGACCTGGGACATGCCCTCATCTCGTACAAGAGTCTGAGGACCCACAATCAACATTTTAGGAACAGCTTCTTCCTCCCTGTCAGCAGATTTATTAATAGTCCATGAACCCATGACGCTACTCTTTTGCTATAATTATTTATTGTTGTGAGTTATATTAATCTTTTATGTTTTGCATTGCTGCCACAAAGCGACAAATTTCGCACCATATTAATAAACATGATTTGGATGCTAATTCTGACATTCCCATTGCCTCCTCACAGATTCTACAACTAACTTACCCATCATGGATAATTTAAAGTCATCAATTCATCTATCAAACCATGTGGCTTTGTGATGCAGGGGGAAATTGAAGCAACCAGAGGAAACCCATGCAGTCACAGACAGAATGTGCAAACTCCACATAGACAGCATCCAAGGCCAGGATGAACCTGGTTCTCTCAAGTTGTGAAGAAACAATTCTAATAGCTATTAGAATTTTAGGCCTGTCCCCTAAAACCCTCACTAATTTTTATAGATGCACCATAGAAAGCATTCTTCTGGGGTGCATCACAACCTGGTATGGAAGTTGTCCTGTCCAAGACCGAAAGAAGCTGCAGAAGATCGTGAACACGACACAGCACATCACACAAACCAATCTTCCGTATTTGGACTCACTTTACACCGCACGCTGTCAGAGCAGTGCTGCCAGGATAATCAAGGACACAACCCACCCAGCCAACACACTTTTCGTCCCTCTTCCCTCCAGGAGAAGGCTCAGGAGCTTGAAGACTTGTACAGCCAGATTTAGGAACAGCTTCTTTCCAACTGTGATAAGACTGCTGAACCAGATCTGGGCCATAGCCTCCAAATATCCAGACCTGCCTCTCAGTTTTTTTGCACTACCTTACTTTCCATTTTTCTATTTTCTATTTATGATTTATAATTTAAATTTTTAATATTTACTATTCACTTGTAATCCAGGGAGCGGTAAGTGCAGAATCAAATATCACTGTCATGATTGTACGTTCTAGTATCAATTGTTTGGCAACAATAAAGTATAAAGTATTTTGTTTCCTAGTTTTATAACTAAAAATAAAAGTGAAAAGTTGTTGAAAGATTTCATATTTTTTACCAAGGAATTGCTTTAATATTAGTCTGGAGTTCTTTAGCAGATTTGATGCTCATGTGCCTTCAGGCAAAGTTTATGTGGTGTCTACTATCTGGTCTATGATTCAGTTCTCTCTCCTTGCTTTCCAAATAAACAAAACAAGGATATGGTACTGGGACAGAAATATCTTGATTCCAAGTAGCCAATCAAGAAGCTGAAATTTAAATAGAAGAATTGACCCTCTACGTCTTTGATTCTTCCTCTGGAGTAATGCCTGGCTTCCTCTTGGCAACTATCAATAGTGAAATGGTGAGAGACCCAGCATACAGTAGTGCAGCATCTTGGAGGATTGCTGAATGCAATCATTGAGCAACATACTGGCATTAATAAGGACCATACAGAAGGCTAAAGCTGATGCCAAACGTAAAATGAATTGACATTAAAATTATGTAATACTGTACACAAAGAAATGGACATGGAATAACCTCTTTTTGAACACAGACTATTTAATACTTTTATGAAAATGAATCAAAATGTATCTTGGATGAAGTTGCCTCCAGGTTAACATCAGCTTATATTGAGGTATGCCTTTCATATTAAGTAAACACTTAAGCTATGTACAGTTTAAGTGAAGAACACATGAAAAGAGGCTCAATAGCTGGAGCAGTTAAATATAGCTATTGTTGGATATCTAGACTTAGTATAACTAAACAACTCATAATGTAAAATACTTTGGTATATGCTGAATGATCTGACAATATGGTTGATCTTTAAAAGAAATCTGTAAATTTTATTCAGGAATTACAAACTTAAGGGCAATCCTGAATACTTTTAAGGAAAATATGTTGCATCTGATTAGGGTTTGCTTATCATTCCTGGTATAGGGTGTGTATATCATTTAAAGCATTAAAGAATAAAAAGACTTTCTCAATTATTATAACAGTTTGAATTTCAGATTAGGGGGCTGTATTGATTCTTAAATTAATTTCTTAAAAGCCAGAGAGGAAGATGGAATAAAACTGGACTTTAATTTCTCCTGCAATCACTTGCTCATGTCATGTTTTGAGCGTTTGCTAGGAAATACAGTTTGTTTAGCGGCTGCTTGAACAGTTGTTCAATTAAATAAACATGTCTTTCACTATTTCATGATGACTCAAATACACAACTAAGAATTTTCAAGGCACATTAACAGTTGGAAAAGGGATTAAGTGAAAATTTGGATATCTCCAAAGACCACGAGAGGAGATAAATCATTTGATTCACAGCCAATTAGATGTTTTGGGTTTATTGCTCACAAAGATTGATGACAATGAATTGGATCAGATAAGTGTAAAGTAAAGCCTGTCCTTTGAAGTAGGTCTTTGTATTATAGTGGTTTACTTTCAGATAAATCTGAAATTTGTCAACTTCATTGTGATATAATTAATGGATAAATCCATGTTTCAGAAAGTAACACCAACTAGTGATATAGGCGTACAATGAAATGGTCCGATACTGCTACTTGCTGTAATGAGTGAATAACCACAGTCCCTGGTTAAATTGTGCAAAAGTGAGGATGAATGAATCTTTTAAATACTGTGGGATTGTTCTAAACAAGGGAAGGTGAATGGAAACATTTGAAGATGAATGAAAAGGAGAGAAAACAGACAATTGAAAGCTATTATATTTTTGAAGGAAAGGGTGGTATTTGCTGTATTGTAATGTCGCATTTTTGCTTTGTGTTATTTCCTACACACATCAGAGCCAATATATATACTCGATGTTCCCAGTCCACACACTCATTACTGAATGTTCTAGATATTTCATTGTCACACAACTTATCAAAATACTAGAAGATCAAGCACATTGTGTCAGATGCCCAGTGATCATGTGCACTTATTTAACTAAGTCTGCCAGTATTGACAGCAAGAAGTTGCAGTTTTAACGACAATCTCTGTTTTACCCTCCAGTTGCTTCATGGAATCACATTTCCAAGGTCAGAATTATCCCAGATGTCATCCCCTTCTCTGCTTAGGAATGGATTTCAAATAAATAAATGATTGAAATAGAACAACAGAACATATCAAATAGATAAGAGTTCAGAAACAAAGTACTTTTAATGTAATTAGTCAGAGGTGAAATTCAGCCATTATGATATGGCAGGCACATCTTAGTGACTAACTAAAAGCATTTCAATAAACATTGCACACTGCCAAGAGATTTGAAAGTTTCAGGTTTACTTTTCCTAAGTGTTTGAATAGATAAGGAGTTTAAAATTGGAATATATATGCTTAAATGTTGTCTGACCAGATTTATAGTTCATTAATTTATTAAAATTACCAATTATGTAGAACAGCAAAGAACAGCTAATAAATCCTCTAACACAAAATGGAATTATCATTTTTTCAAGATCTTGTTAAATATCCTGAGCTAAGTGAATTTTAAATCCAAATATTAGAAAATTTGTTTTTTTCTCTTGGTGAGAAAATCATCTGTGATGTCTTAATACAAAAGAATGTGATTTAAAGATGTGTTATAAGATGGGGCAGCACATGACACCAAAATGTTCATAGATGGAAAAGAAAGCATCAGTCATAGTCATAGTCATACTTTATTGATCCTGGGGGAAATTGGTTTTCGTTACAGTTGCACCATAAATAATAAATAGTAATAAAACCATGAATAGTTAAATAGTAATATGTAAATTATGCCAGTAAATAAGTCTAGCTGTAGATGTTACCTCTGTTGGGCAAATTTTATAGAGACTGTTTACATCCTAAAAATGGTTGTTAGAATATAATTTTTGTTCACTTCTGGTGCAGTGCAAGATTCTTCCATTCATAATGTTTGCTACAATGTATTGACTGACTTACTAGCAGCTTGTACTAGGTATTGAGTATACCAGTATCAATAATTCTTTGAATATATGAAATTACATTTTCTAGAAGATAATTATGTCATAATTTTCAAAAATAATCATTAAAGCAGCAAATTTAAGGCTCACAGAGAAGCAATTCAGCCCTTCATATTCATGACAGATGGTAGAGAGTCTTTCAGTTTGTCATGACGAAGGGTCTCGGCCCAAAATGTCGACTGTACCTCTTCCTAGAGATGCTGCCTGGCATGCTGCATTCACCAGCAACTTTTATGTGTGTTGCTTAAAATTCCAGCATCTGCAGATTTCCTTGTGTTAGAGAGTTAATCTCAACTGCACCAAGTCCATAGCCAATAGTTTGCAGCTTTTCCAGTAAATAATCAAAAATATCTTTTAAATGCGATGAGGATTTCTGCCTGCAATATGCCTTCAGCCAAAAAGTTTTACACCCCTATTGTCCTCCTTGGGAAAATAAATTCTTTCCTTATCTTCTTTCAAATCCATCTTTGAATTACACTCAGACCCCGCATAACGCTGAGGATGCATTCCTCAGAGGTGGAGCACTATGTAAATCAGCGCTCTGCAGGGTCATTATAACAGTATTTAAATGGACATGTGTGCCTGATTAAAAAAATCAAACCCAAAATATATGATATACTATTTTATGTATACACAGTAATTCGTGGAGTAATAAGCACACAAATAGGCCTAACCTGTACATTAGAGGAGTGGCAACAAACCACAGCAGCAGCAGAGGGAAGCAGGTGGTGGTTACATCTTAGAGGAGGGACCAGGGCTCAGGGTCTTCCTCTAACTTTGGCTTCGTCTTCAATATTTGACTGCCTTTTCTTAAGTGCCCTCTCACGGAGCAGGTCTTGGTAGAAGGAAATCATGCAGAGAACACTTCTCTTTGCCTTATTGCCTTGCTCCCAGTCAGGGTCATTTTTGATAAGCTGGCCCTTGATTTGTGTGATCGTGGTGATGCTAGTGCTGAGGAATTTTATGGTGAGGTTTCTTGCCGGTGTTGCCTTTTCTCCATCCGTGCGCTCAGATTCATCCAGGATGCGTTGCTCGCTCAATTCTCGAAGCTCTTCGGTATTAAGGCTCTCACCATGAGAGTGCAATAACTCTTTAACGTCACCATCATTAACATCCTCTACTCCCACTTCACTGGCCGGTTCAATAATGTTTTGGATGCTTGGTTCCGCCTGAAATCCCAGGACGTTACTGAATGCTTCTGGGAATAACTTGTTCCCACACTCCGTTCATAAAGTTTGAAGCTATTTCATCCCAGGCTGCTCTGATATTTTCTGTAGCTTTCATGATGTTGTAGTTTTTCCAAGATTGCTTGATGGATTGTTTGTCTCAACTTTTTGTTTCCTCTACAAGTTGATTGAATGTGCGATGAAGATAGTAGGCTTTAAAATTCGACATTACTTCGTGATCCATTGGTTGGAGTAATGATCTGGCATTAGGTGGAAGGTAAACCACTTCTACAGGAATGCGGGTCTGAAGCTTGTCAGGATTCTCAGAGAGGCCTGGGGCATTATCAAGCACCAACAATGCTTTAGGTTCAATGTCATGCTCCTTGCAATACCACTTCGTTGCAGGACAAAAATGTGAAACGAACCAATTTTGGAAAACGCCATTTGTCACCCAGGCTTCTTTGGTTGATTTCCAATTCACTGGTAGACTTGGCTTTAAAATGTCTTTCATTGCTCATGGTGTTTCAGAGTGATACACAATCATAGGCTTTAACTTAAAGTCTCCTTTAGCTTTGCCTCCTAGCAAGAGTGTTAACTGGTCCTTTGCAGCCCTGAACCCAGATGCATGTTTCTCTTAGAAACATAGAAACATAGAAAGTAGGTGCAAGAGTAGGCCATTTGGCCCTTCGAGCCTGCACCTCCATTCAGTATGATCATGGCTGATCATCCAACTCAGAAGCCTGTACCAGCCTTCCCTCCATACCCACTGATCCCTTTAGCCACAAGGCCATATCTAACTCCCTCTTAAATATAGCCAATGAACTGGCCTCAACTGTTTCCTGTGGCAGAGAATTCCACAGATTCACCACTCTCTGTGTGAAGAAGTTTTTCCTAATCTCGGTCCTAAAAGGCTTCCCCTTTATCCTCAAGCTGTGACTCTTCTCGGGAGATGAAAGTACAAGAAGGCATTATTTTCCAAAATAGGCCCATTTTATCTACATTGAAGACAAGCTTGAGAGGATATTCACCCTTTTTGATTATGGCCTTCAGCATTGCAGGAAAATCCCAGGCTGCCTTGCTGTCTGCACTGGCCACCTCACCAGAGTTACGAATTCTATAGAGGTAACTGTGCAATTTGAATCTATCAAACCAACGTCTGCTGGCTGTGAATATTACTGACACATCTTCTTCTTCTTCTTGAATAGGACTGAAGATGCTTCTTGCCTTTTCCATTATTATCAGCTGGCTTAGGGGCACGTTTTACTGTGTTTGATCATCCAACCATATATTTAGTCTATTTTCCATTTTATCAAGCAAATGGCTCCTTGAATGAGTCACCTTCGTTAATGATAACCTTTAAGTCATCGTTGGAGAAGCTTTTATCCTATCTGCATTTAATTATTCTGATCGTCAATGTAGCCAATTTCAAAGAGGTGTTAACATCAACCTGACACTCACCAGCTTCCAAATACCAAACAACTTGCAGTTTCACATCCATGCTAATGCTTTTCCTAAACATCTTAGTTGTACTACCCTCACTGGAAGTTGCAGGCCGTTTTCCAGACGTTATGCAGAGGAGGCAGAGTGTGAACTAATACGTGATTGGCTGTGGGTGGCTCAGAGCATATGTAAAGCGCTCTCATTGGCTGATTGACTGTCTACTGCAATGATGGTCACTCTTGAGAAGTTTTAAGAGTTCTTTAGAATGAATTTTTGTCATTTAAAAAATTTCAATAAAAAATTGAATAGCCACTTTGTAATGAATCAGCACTATGTGGGTTAGCATATTGTGGTGTCTGAGTGTACTTTAAAATCTGTATAATCCTCACCACCCTTCATCACTATCATATCTCCAACCAACAAAACTCTAGTTATTAATGCTATTGCTAAGAGAGATTTGTCCTTTCTATTGAGGCTCTTCATAACTATATTCACCTCTACGGGACTAAAGGTGTTATATTTGAATGCACGTAATACACGGGATAAGGAAGATAATCCTGTAGCACAGTTAGAGATTGGCAGGTAAAACGCTGTGGGCATCACTGAGTCATGGTTGAAAGAAGATCATAGTTGGGAGCTTAACATCTACAGATACACATTGGACCAAAGGTCAGGCAGGTGGAGGGGGTGGGGTGGCTCTGTAGGTAAAAAATGAAATCAAATCCTTAGAAAGAGGTGACATATGATCAGAAAATTTAGAATCCTTGTGTACAGTGTTAAGAAACTACAGGTGTAAAAGGACCCTGATGGGAGTAATATACAGGCCTCAGAATACCAGCCCAGATGTGGGATACATAGAACATAGAGTAGTACAACACAGTACAGGCCCTTCAGCCCACAATGTTGTGCCGACCCTCAAACCCTGCCTCCCATATAACCCCCCAGCTTATATTCCTCCATATACCTGTCTAGTAGTCTCTTAAATTTCACGAGTGTATCTGCCTCCACCACTGACTCAGGCAGTGCATTCCACGCACCAACCACTCTCTGAGTAAAAAACCTTCCTCTAATATCCTCCTTGATCTTCCCACCCCTGACCTTAAAGCCATGTCCTCTTGTATTGAGCAGTGGTACCCTGGGGAAGAGGCGCAGGCTATCCACTCTATCTATTCCTCTTATTATCTTATACACCTCTATCATGTCTCCTCTCATCCTCCTTCTCTCCAAAGAGTAAAGCACTAGCTCCCTTAATCAATGATCATAATGCATCCTCTCTAAATCAGGCAGCATCCTGATAAATCTCCTCTGTACCCTTTCCAATGCTTCCACATCCTTCCTATAGTGAGGTGACCAGAACTGGACACAGTACTCCAAGTGTGGCCTAACCAGAGTTTTATAGAGCTGCATCATTACATCGCGACTATTATACTCTATCCCTCAACTTATGAAAGCTAACACCCCATAAGCTTTCTTAACTACCCTATCCACCTGTGAGGCAACTTTCAGGGAAATGTGGACATGTACCCCCAGACCTCTCTGCTCCTCCACACTACCAAGTATCCTGCCATTTACTTTGTACTCTGCCTTGGAGTTTGTCCTTCTAAAGTGTACCACCTCACACTTCTCTGGGTTGAACTCCATCTGCCACTTCTCAGCCCACTTCTGCATCCTATCAACGTCCCTCTGCAATCTTCGACAATCCTATCCACAACACCACCAACCTTTGTGTCATCTGCTAACTTGCCAACCCTCCCTTCTACCCCCACATCCAGGTCGTTAATGAAAATCACAAAAAGTAGAGGTCCCAGAACAGATCCTTGTGGGACACCACTAGTCACAATCCTCCAATCTGAATGTACTCTCTCCACCACGACCCTCTGCCTTCTGCATGCAAGCCAATTCTGAATCCACCTGGCCAAACTTCCCTGGATCCCATGCCTTCTGACTTTCTGAATAAGCTTACCATGTGGAACCTTGTCAAATGCCTTACTAAAATCCATATAGATCATATCCACTGCACTACCCTCATCTATATGCCTGGTCACCTCCTCAAAGAACTCTATCAGGCTTGTTAGACACGATCTGCCCTTCACAAAGCCATGCTGACTGTCTCTGATCAGACCATGATTCTCTAAATGCCCAGAGATCCTATCTCTAAGAATCTTTTCCAACAGCTTTCCCACCACAGATGTAAGGCTCACTGGTCTATAATTACCCGGACTATCCCTACTACCTTTTTTGAACAAGGGGACAACATTCACCTCCCTCCAATCCTCCAATTCCCGTGGACAATGAGGACATAAAGATCCTAGCCAGAGGCTCAGCAATCTCCTCCCTCGCCTCGTGGAGCAGCCTGGGGAATATTCCGTCAGGCCCCGGGGACTTATCTGTCCTAACGTATTTTAACAACTTCAACACAAATTACAATGAGAGATAGAAAAGGCATATAATGAGGGCAATGTTATAAAAGTCATGGGGGATTTCTTTATGTAGATAGGTAGGGAAAGTCAGGTTGCTGCTGGATCCTAAGAGAGAGAATTTGCAGAATGCCTATGAGATGGCTTTTTAGATGGTTGAGAACACTATAACTCGAGGTTATATAATGTGTACATAATTTGAACTTTGAATAAAAGCAAGCATAAAATGCTGAGGCTTTATAATGCATTGGTCCAACCACGCTTGGAGTATTGCGAGCAATTTTGGTCCCCTTATCTCAGAAAAGATGTTTTGGCATTGGAGCAGGTGCAGAGGAGGTTCATGAAAATGATTCTGGGAATGAAAGGGTTAGCAAATAAGGAACAAATAAGGTTAGCAAATAAGATGGTTCTGGGCCTGTATTCAATGGAGTTTAGAAGAATGAGGGTAATCTCACTGAATACTGAAAGGTCTGGGTAGAGTTAACATAGGGATAATGTTTCCTATAGTTGGTGAGACTAGGACTAGAGCGCACAGCTTTAGAATAGAAGAATGCAGTCTCTCTCTCTCTCTCTCACACACACACACACATATAGACACAATTTTTTCTTCTCTCTCTCTCACCCCGTTACCATCCATGTACCTTTCCAAACCTTGCTTAAACATTGAAATCGAAGCTGTGTTGGCAGCTCATTCCACATTCTCACGACCCTCTGAGTGAAGAAGTTTCCCTTCATGTTCCCCCTTGAACTTTTCACCTTTTACCCGTAACCCATGACCCCTGGTTGTATCCCTCCCAACCTCAGTGGAAAAAGCCTGCTTTGCAGTTTGGCAGTTTTGGACCTGTACTCACTAGAATTTAGAAGAATGTGGAGGAATCTCATTGAAACCTACCAAATGTTGAAAGGACTAGATAGTGTGGATGTGGAGAGGATGTTTCCTATGGTGGGGCATCCAGAACTAGAAGCCACAGCCTCAAAATTGAGAGGGCAACGCTTTAGAACAGAGGTAAGGAGGAATTTTTTTTGGCCAGAGTGTCAATCTGTAGAACACTCAGTCACAGACTGTGGTGGAGGCTCAGTCCGTGTGTATATTTAAGGTGGAATTTGATCATATCCTGATTGGTCAAGGCATCAAAGGATATGGTGAGAAGGCTAGTGTATGGGGTTGAGTGGGATCTGGGATCAGCCATGATGGTGGTGGAGCAGACCCAATGGGCCAAATGGCCTAATTCTGCTCCTCTGTTTTATGGTCTTAGGGTCATATGGAATGTTCATTTATAACAGAGATTAGGAGGAATTCCTTTAGCCAGAGGGTAGTGAATCTGCAGAAGTCATTGCCACAGCCAGCTATGGTAGCCAAGTCATTGAGTGTATTTAAAGCAGAGGTTGATATGTTCTTGGTTATTCAGGTATCAAAGGTAATGGGGAGAAGGCAGTACAATGGACTTGAAAGGCAAAATAAATCAGCTATGTTGAATGGCAGAACAGACTCAATGGGTCGACTAGCCTAATTCTGTTCCTCTGCCTTATGATGTTGTGGTTTATAAAGCCTCACCTCAATTTTCTCTATTGCAAAGGAAGCAATCCTAATCTATCCAGTCTTTCATTTCAGCTAAATTTTCCAGTCCTGACACATTCTTGGAATTCTTCTCTACATTTTCTTCAATGAAATCACATCATTCCTGTAATAGAGCAACCAGAATTGTTCCTGATGTTCAATCTGTCTTCTCGTTCTGCCCTGAGAGAGCCATTACTGTTGGCTTCACAACCAGATACACTCCCTTTCCTGATAATGTTGAATGGATTGCTACATTAAACTCTAAAAGCTTCCCCACCCACACAAACATGGACATGGGTGGTGATATTCAAAACTATTGTGTGCAGTCTTAGCAAAATCTTCCTGTTTTACGAATGCCTCCACTAATAATGGAAAGCATCCTGCAAAACACAAAATTTTACTGTATATTCCCACTCCTATCTTGGATCAGCCTTTACAGGTGTTTCTTTCTAACCCCTTTGTAGACTTGTCTATCTACCTTTAAGGGGCTGTGGACATAGACTCTAAAATCCCTCTGTTCTTCCACACCACTCAGTATCTCCCCTCTACCGTCCTCCCCGCAATCATTAGGTATCTCATAGCCTTATTGCATCCCTCCAGTGGTTTTATTTCAATCTTCTTTGGACTTAATTATATTTACCACCTTTCTTCCTGTCATCTCAAGCCTTCTATCCCACTGCCAGGTACAGGGCTTTTTGGGTACCATCTGGAACTTTTTTATTATATTCCCTCACAAATGAATATAAATTATTAATATATGTATAGTACAAAAATAGTCATGTAATGAACCCTGTTGAACCCCACAGATAACAGCCTTCTAGTCACTAAAACAGTTTTCAAATATTACCTTTTGCTTCCTAACATCAGCCAGTTATAGCTCCAATTTACCTCTCTCCCCTGAATTCCATGGACTTTCACTCTTTGATTGACTTGCCATTTTACACCATGTCAAAAATTTGGATCAAAGTTTTGTAGATGAATTAAACAGATTGCCTCTTCGAACCTTTGTTTTACCTCCTGAAAGAATTCAACTAAATTAGCCAGAGACGGGAATTAATCCCTTTAAATTGTCGACCACTGCAGGTAAACTCATTGTTGTTTAATTCTTTAGCTTATCCAACCTCTCTTTTTAAAGAAAAAATGTAATGTTAACAATCTTCCAGTCCTCTGGCACTGTAGATAAGAGGAACTAAAATATAACAGAGCTATTTGCTCTTTTTCCCCCATTTCGTCCAATTCTGATGGTTTAATGACAGCAGTGAGTATTTTAAAAGCAATAAGTTTCAAGACATTTTCTTTTACTTTTATTACTGAACCACTGAATTGAAATATTACTAAGAGCTCCTTGGTTTATTAGATTACGTTGGAGCTGAAGAAACATTATAACATGATAGTTAAGCTCAATTTACGGTTTAGTTTGGCATGGGAGAAGATCACATCGAGAAGTTATAACAAGTTTTAAGAAGTTATAAGAAGCAACCTAAACAAATAGTGAAAAGTTTAAAATATACAAGCCTACTTTGAAATATTACTGATGTGCCTTCATTTCAATGCCATTCCTGCAAACACCCAACATTATAACAACAGTTAAAGCAAATATAACCTGCACTAACTCTGTGTTAAATATTATGCTATAAGGAAGCTGAGAATGCTGTGAAATAAATCAGACAGCATCGATATAATGGAATAAACAGCTTATGTTTTGGGCCAAGACTGGCTCCCCCAGCATTTTGTGTATGTCACTGTTACACTTACTGCCTTGTTTTCTTGACTACAATAAAGGTACTCTGTCTCAGCTACAGCCTAAGTCGCGTCACGGGTTGGAGTAACGTAACGATGTGGATAGATCAGAACCAGCCTCACTGAGAAAGCATCTAGTATCTAACATTATGTGTTATGAGTTACCATGTCTTTCTCCTTGAGATTCATTCTATGATCTCACACTCGTATTGGGAAGGTGTTTACAAAATGAACACAGGTTCTTCCGTTAGATTTTCGATTAGTAATGCTTAAGCCATAGAATCACAGAGTCTTATAACACAGGAAGAGTCCCTTCAGCCCATCTTGCTCATATTGACCACTTTTCTCATCTATAACAATACCATTTGCAAGCATTGAGACCCTATCCTTCTACATCTTGACTATATAAGACCTACTGTAGCCTGCAGATTAAAATGATGCTATTACACCTCAAGGTGTTGGAGTTCAGAGTTCAAATCCCATGTGCAATGTAAGCAAGATCATACATTCCTTCCCGTGTGCATGTGGGTTTTCTCCGGCTACTACGGTTTCCTTCCACACGCCGAAGACATACCAGTTAGGAAGTTAATTGGTCATTATAAATTGTCCCGTGATTAGGCTAGGGTTAAATCAGAGGGCTGCAGGGCGGCACCATGCTGAATCGCTAATTGAAATAAAATAAATAAATAAATATAACTGTTTCTCCTACAGCCAGTAATCATATCTGATTCTATCAATTCCTTTGGCAGCATGCCGAAGATATCAACCATAACAGTGTTTGTATTGTATTAAATAAGTAATTTCAAAGGGTAAAACCTTTACTTCTTTTACATTAATTAAATAAAACAACTTAAAACACAAAATGGAGAGCAAGTGCGATGTTAGCATTCATCTCGAGAGAACTAGAATATAAAAGCAAGGTTGTAATGTTAAGGCTTTATAAAGCACTAGTGAGGCTTCACTTGGAGTATTGTGAGTAGTTTTGGGCCCCTTATCTAAGAAAGGATATGCTGACATTGGAGAGGGTTCAAACGATGTTCACAAAAATGATTCCAGGATTGAAAGGCTTATGATATGAAGAGTGTTTGATGGCTGTTGGCCTCTACTCACTGGAGTTCAGAAGAATGAGCTGTGACCTCAGTGATGCCAACCTCAGGGAACCTTATCAAATGTAGAAAGACCTCAATTGAGTGGATGTGGAGAGGATGTTTCCTATGGTGAGGGAGTCTAAGAACAGAGTATACAGCCTCAGAATAGAGGGGTATCCTTTTAGAATGAAGACCAGGAGGAATTTCTTTAGACAGAGAGTGGTGAATCTATGGAATTTATCTGCCATAGGTGGCTGTGGTGTATTTAAGGCAGAAGTTGATAGATTCTTGATTATCAGTGCATGAAGGGATATGGGAAGAAGGCGGGAGATTGGGGCTGAGAGAGAAAATAGATCGACCCTGCTGAAACGGCGGAGCAGACTCAATGGCCCAAATGGCCTAACTCTGCTTCTATACCTTATGGTCTAAAATAATTCTAGATAGTTAAAATAGTAAATAAAAGAAAAGATTAAATTTAAATACTTTTTCCATTCATCCCTTCATCACCCTTCAGAAGAAAGACTTGTACTGCCTGTGTAAGTACTGGAGAATCTCAGCTGGGGCCTACATTGTTAGTGGATTCCATGGAAATCTGGTGGTGGAACATAGCAAATAGCTTGCCAGTGGAGTTTGGCCACACTTTTGGGTTCATGCATCCTATTCCCTGGTGCCAGACTTTACCAATAATTATTTTAAGAATGCTAGCTGTTCCATGCAGAATTGTTGATAATATTCCAAAAAACATCCAAAGCATTCAGTTTTGAGCCTATTGGGTTCAATTAACACGTGGCCCAACATTTTCAAGTTAACACCTACTAGCTGCAGTATCATCCTTCAGATTGCAAATCACCAGAATTCATTAAAAATAGGTCTGATTTATACAACTTTATACAATAAAATGAAGCAATTTGGCTTAGAAATTCCGATTCACTTTATTTCATGATACAGGCAGTGATAAAGAATTGTGCAGTAGTTTTTAAATTATCTGACCTAGACTTTTAACTATTTATTAATATTGAAAGAATATTGTTTTATAGCAGAGGATAGCTTTGCAGACTAAACAAAATGTTATTAATCTTCCAAAACAGTCAAAGGAAATCTTAAGCCAGGATATCTATGACTTAGTTCACTTGACTGAACCAAGAACAAAGCAAGAAGGTGTGTGTGAGTTGGGGGCTGGTGGGAGTGGAAGCTGTTTGGAGGGTTGGATAAGGGAAAGAGGAAAGAGCTGCTCGGTAAATAAGGGACATGGTAGCCAGCCCTGAAAAAAGTAGTTTCATCCACTGCTGACAAATTATGGGGAACTTCAATCAGATAAAATATTCAGTGTTTCAAAGCTGGCTGAAATCTTCTACAGGCTGTCACTGAACTGCTGGTATGTGTGGAAAATTGAATTTTTCAGCTGGTTTATGAGATCAAACATCTGTTAGTGATTGAATTAATGTTTAATACACCAGTGTAGTCCATGTATTCCTTTTTTAATGATAATGATAACCAGAGCTAGGTGAGAAATGGGTTTTCTTCAGTGGGGAGTTCTGCAAGGCTTATTAAAGAGGATTTGAAGAGATGATTTAGCTCTGTTACCCAGCAGACCTGCAAAAGCTGACAGACTAATTGTGAAAAGTTACCACAAATCTAGTAAGGTTCCAGCTCATTCTAAATAAACTGGAAAGCTTCCAAAGACCAGCAGAAGAAAAATTGCAGTAGCAACCAAACTTGGTATCACATAAACTACAGATTTATGTATGTGAGGAGAAGAAAGTACAAAATATGTAACTGGTCCATATGGGTACAGAAGGGCAATCATCATGATGTGAGATGACTTGAACTTAAAATTTCCATGAGCCAGTCTTATTTTTCATCTCTGAACATTGGCCACATATAAAAACACTAATTTATCAAACCATCAATTGACCAATTGTGCACAATCGCATTGTGAATCTTTCATGACAGTCCTCTTTAAGTTAAATATAAATACTGCTCAAGAAAACTCGCTGTTAGTTTTCCTCTTCCAGGTGTCACTGAAATAAACCATATATCACAGTATATTTGCCAACACTTTCAAGTAAAAGTTTCGGCTTTCTGTTCCACAAAGCCCAACTATAGAAGCATTATAGATTAAACCAGAGTTTGAGCACCTGCATGACACACAAAACAGAAGTGGCTCCGAAAGAGCTGCAACTGAACTAAAGTTATAGACCATGCACATTGTAACCAGATTCCAGATTTATGCTAGGGAATTATTAAGCTTTCCCTGCTAGTTGCTTATGATACTTTTCATTATTTTCACCCAAAATAATAAATTCTAATTTTCCAGCTGTTCTCCTAGCCAGACTTTTCATTGGTAACTCAACTTACATTCTGACAAATACCCAATCTATGCTTTCAAAATGATTAAGAGTTCAAACAAATTTATTTCTCTATGTGCCTTTAATCCATCTTTCATGCTGTGGACAATTAGATAAGAACCTTCAATTTTGACTTTTTATTAATATTTTCATATTTTGATGACATTTCTAGATGAAACTCTTGTCTTTGTGTGCTCGGCTCCTCCTGACACACTGGCATTATTTTTGTTTCCTTGCACCATTCCTGTATCTTTTCTTACAGCTTTCTAAGTTTTCCATCAGATCATAAGACATAGGAGCAGTATTAGGCCATTCAGCCCATCAAGGAGGCTCTGCTATTCCATCATGGCTGATTTATTATCCCTCTCAACCACATTCTCCTGATTCCTCCCCATAAACTTTGACACACTTACTAATCAAGAACTTATCATCCTCCGCTTTAAATATACCCTATGACCTGGTGTCCACAGCCAACTATGGAAATGTATTCCATAAATTCACGTTCTTCTGACAAAAGAAATTCCTCCTCATCTCTGGGCATCCTTGTATTCTGATGCTGTGTCATCTGGTCCTAGATTCCATCACTATCGGAAACATTTCCTCCACATCCTTTCTGTTTAGGTCTTTCAATATTCAATTGGTTTCAAAGAGATCCCATGTCATTCTTCTAAATTCCAGTGAGTACCAGCCCAGAGCCATCAGATGCTCCTCATACATTAATCCTTTAATTCTCAAGGTCATTTTTTGCACACTTCCTTTGGACCCTCTCCATCCTTTCTTAGATAAGGGGCCCAAAACTGCTCACAAAACTCTAAATGTGGTCTGATCAGTGCCTTATAAAGCCTCAGCATTACATTCTTGTTTTCATATTCTAGTCTTCTTGAAATGAATATTAACATCATTGTATGTACTTCCATCACTACTGACACAACATGCAATTTAACCTTTATTGAGTCCTGCACAAGGATTCATAAGTCCCTCTGCACCTCTGATTTCTGTCTGTGTCTTTATTCCTTCTATTAAAGTGCTGTAATAGTATTGGGTTTGCTGACCATGAAGTTCTAAACTCAAACGAAGATCTTAATCTCTATCTAATACAGATAGCGAAGTGTACACTCACTAAAGGGAGGTTATACTGTAGCATCCTATCCTTCAAAGACTAGATCACTTCACTGTTTATTCTCCATGGCACGTCTAACTGTAAATACTCACTATTTGAGTGGTGGGTCTCCCCTTCATACCAAGGAGAAGTTACTTACAACTAACAAAGAAGTTTAAACACAGTTCATTTTTTTTAGTGATACACATTTAAATTCAGATAAAATTCTTAAATCACATTAAAACTCACAAGAGGATTTCTATCTTATAAAGGATTTCAAAAACACAAAATAGTTCCAAAACACAGGCTCAATTCTTATAAGCTAAAAAGACTTACCAATGAGTTGCAGATGAACAAGTTGTCCATTGCAGTAACCAAAGGCAGAGGAATGGATTCTAGTCACCCCATCTTTCTATCATTCTTCTTGATGTTCCTGGACCATTCCTAATAAGCTTGACTGCTTTCTTACATTTATACTGTTTTTCTGCCACTCAGCGTATTCACACATAAATGATATTTTTTCCGATACTTATTAATACAAATGGTCTAAATACTTCTTGAAGACAGAGTTCCCAGATGCCCACAATTAATGTTGTGAGGTAGACTCTCTGATTACAAAAGTCTTCCAACTATGTGGTTCATCGAGTCTGCTCCACCATTCCATCAAGTGCGATGAATTACCACACTCAACACTGTTTTCCTGCCTTTTCTCCATAACCTTTGATGCCTTCATTAATCAAAAACCTATGAATCTCTGCTTCAGGTTTTGTAAAAGAGCTTTGACCAGCATCCAATTCAGACATCAGAAGTTTGGAGAGGAGGGAACTTCAATTAGGTCCACTGCCCAAGGATAAAAAGGCAACAATGGGTCACAGCAGCACAAAAGAGCTTTGACCATTGATCAATCAGCATTTGAGATTGATAAGTAAGAGCAAATTGAAGGAAGGCTGGGGCAAAAATAATGGTGGTTGTCAGAGTGGACGCAGACAGAGTGGTGACCTTGAGGCTTTAGCTCTTCACAGTTTCATCGAAGAGAGGTTTCATGCAGAGAAAGCAAAGGACAGAAAAGTTTGTTTTTTTTTCTTCTTTTCTTAATATCTTCTCAGTAGAGATGTCAGGCAGTATAGTGAAATGTTCCTCTTGCATGATGTGGGAAGACAGGGAGACCTCCAGTGTCCCTGATGACTACAACTGCAAGAAGTGTATCCAGCTGCAGCATCTAACAAACCGCATTAAGGAATTGGAGCTGGAGCTTCGGATCATTTGGGAGGCTGAGGGGGTGATAGATCTGACATAGAGAGCAGTGGCTACACCCGAGGTGCAGGACACAGGAAACTGGGTAACAGTCAGGAAGGGGAAAGAGGTTAAGGAGCCAGTGCAGAGTACCCCTGTAGCTATCCCCCTCAACAACAGGTATATCATTCTGGATACTGTCAGGGCGGATGACCTAAAAGAGGGAAGTCGCAGCAGTCAAGTCCCTGGCACTGAGTCTGTCTCTGTGACTCAGAAGGGAAGGGGGAGAAGATGCACGCTGTGGTGAAAGGGGATTCATTAGTTAGGGGAATAGACAGGAGGTTCTGTAGGTGAGAACTGAATGGTATGTTGCCTCCCAGATGGCAGGGTCCAGGATATCTTAGATCAAGTCCTTAGCTTTCGTGTGTGGGAGGGTGAACAGCCAAAAGTCATAGTCCATGTAAGTACCAATTGCGTGGTAGGATGAGTGATGAGGTTCTGCATAGGCAGTTCAGGGAATTAGGTGCTAAGTTAAAGAGCAGGACCTCCAGGGTTGTGATCTCAGGATTGCTTCCTGTGCCTTGTGCTGATGAGGCCAGAAACGGGAAGATTATACAGTTTAATACATGGCTAAAGGGTTGGTGTAGAAGAGAGGGCGCAAGATTTTTGGATCATTGGGCTCTCTTCCAGGGAAGGTGGGACCTGTACTGAAGGGACGGTTTGAACTGGAGGGGGACTAATATCCTGATGATAAGGTTCATTAATGCTGCATGCTGGGGTTTAAACTAGAGTTGCAGGGGGATGGGAACTAGAGTGCTAGAATAGTCGATGAAGAGGTTGTGGAGGCAGATATTGGTAAGACATCAGACAAAGTTAGGAATCAAACAGTTGAGTATGGTGCGACTAGCGTCAAGAGCTGACTGTATTTCGATGCAAGAAGTAGTCTAGGAAGGGCAGATGAAGATGACGGAGCTGGTTTGCAAACAGAGGCAATGTGTAGTGAGGAGAGGCTGTTTACAGGGCAGAGTTGCAGTCAACTGGATGAGTTAAAATGTAGAAGGTGAACAAAATTGAAAAGGGTGAGTACAGGACTGAAGGTGTTGTATTTGAATGCACCAAGTATATAGAATAAGGTAGATGAACTTGCAGCACCTTTGCAAATTGGCAGGTATGATGTAGTAGGCATCACTGAATCATGGATAAAAGATTATAGCATGGAGCTTAATGCCCAAGGATACACATTGTAACGAAAGGAAAGGCAGGAAGACAGAGGGAGCAGTGTTGTTTCTTGGTAAAAAATGAAATCAAACCATTAGAAAGTGGTGACATAGGGTCGGAAGGTGTTGAATCATTGTGGATAGAGCAAAGGAAAAGCAAGGGTAAAAAGTGTTACACAGACCCCCAAACAGTAGTAATGATGTGGCCTACAAATTACAATGGAAGATAGAAAATGACTGCCAAAAGGGCCATGTTACAATAATCATGGGGGACTTCAATATGAAGTTAGATTGGGAAAATCAGGTTGGTGCCAGATTCCAGGAGGGGGGATTTTCTAGAGTGCCAATGAGATGGCTTTTTAGAGCAACTCATGGTTGAGCTCGCTAGAGGATCAAAGATTCTGGAATGGGTGTTGTGCAGTGAAACAGAATTGATTAGAAAGCTTAAGATAAAAGAACCCTGAGGGAAAAGTGATCATAATATAATGGAATGCACCCTGAAATATGAGAGAGAGAAGCTAAAGTCAGATGTATCAGTATTACAGTGGAACAAAGGGAATTACAGGGCACGAAAGAGGAGTTGACTGGAACTGATTGGAAAAGAACACTTTTAGGGATCACGACAGAGCAGCAATAGCTGGAACTTCTGGAAGCAATTCGGAAGGCACAGAGCATATACACATACATGTTCGAAAGGGGAAGAAACATTCTAAAGGAAAGATGACACAACTGTGGGAAGCTGTTAAAAACCAACCGAATGCAACTTAAAAAGTCATTAAGAAGGTAAAGATGGAATACGAACCTAATCTAGCCAACAATATCAAAGGAGATACCAAATTTTCTTCAGTTACATGAAGTGTAAAAGAGAAACAAGAGTGGATATCGGACCACTGGGAAATGATTTTGGAAAGGTAGTAATGGAGGACAAAGAAATGGCGGACGAACTGAATAAGTACTTTGCATCAATCTTCATTGTGGAAGACACTAGCAATACAATTCCAGGTGTTGGGGGCATGATGTGTGTGAAGCTACCATAAATAGAGAGAAGGTTCTTGGGAAACAGAAAGGTCTGAAGGTAGGTAAGTCATCTGGACCAGATGGTGTACACCACAGAATTCTGAAAGAGGTGGTTGAAGAGATTGTGGAGGCAGTAGTAATGATTTCTCAAGAATCACTAGATTCTGGAATGGTGCCAGAAGACTGGAAAATTGCAAATGTCACTCCACTCTTAAAGAAGGGAAAGATGCAGATGAAAGGAAACTTTGTCCATGTTAGTCTGACCTCCATGATTGAGAAGAAGTTGAAGTCAATTATTGAGGATGAGGTCTCAGGGTACTTGGAAGCACATGACAAAATAGGCTGTAGTCACCATGGTTTCCTCAAAGGAAAATCTTGTGGACAAATCTGTTGGAATTGTTTGAAGAAATAACAAGGAGGACAGACAAAGAAGAATCAGTTGATGTTGTGTATTAGGATTTTCAGAAGCCCTTTGACAAAGTGCCACACATGAGACAGATTAACAAGCTATGAGCCCATAGTATTACAGGAAAGATTCCAACATGGACAAATTAGAGGATGATTGCCAGGGACGCAAAGAGTGGGAAAAAAGCGAGCCCTTGCTGGTTGGCTGTTGGTGACAAGTGTCGGGACCGACTCTTTTTACATTATGTGTCAATGATATGGATGATGGAAATGGTGGCTTTGTTGCAAAGTTTGAAGATAATTTGAAGATAGGTGGAGGAGCAGGTATATTTGAGGAAGTAGAGAGGCTACAGAAGGAGTTAGACAGATTAGGAGAATGGTCAAAGAAATAGCAGATGGAATACAGTGTCGAGAAGTGTATGGTCATGCACTTTGGTAGAAGCAATGAAAGGGTTGGCTATTTTCAGAATGGAGAGAAAATACAGAAAACTGAGGTGCAAAGGGACTTGGTAGTCCTTCTGCAGAATTTCCGATAAGGTTAATTTGCAGGTTGAATCTGTGATAAGGAAGGTAAATACAACGTTAGCATTCATTTCAAGAGGACCAGAATATAAAAGCAAGAATGTAATGTTAAAACTTTATAAAACATTGGTGAAGCCTTATTTGGAATATTGTGAGCAGATTTGGGCCCCTTATCTTAGAAAGGATGTCCCAAAACTGGAGAGGGTTCAAAGGAGATTCACAAAATGATTCCAGGGTTGAATGGCTTGTCATATGTAGAGTGTTTAATGGCTCTGGGCCTGTATACACTAGAATTCAGAAGAATGAGGGGTGTCCTAACTGAAACCTTTTGAATGGTGAAAGGCCTTGATAGAGTGGATATTTCCTATGGTAGGAGAGTCTAAGACCAGAGGACACAGCCTCAAATATGAGGGGTAACATTTTAGAACAGAGATTAGGAGAAATTTCTTTAGCCAGAGAGAGGTGAACCTGTGGAATTCTTTGCCCTAGCTGTGGAGGCCAAGGGGTTGATAATTTCTTGATTGGTCAGGGCAAGGATGGATACTGGGAGAAGGCAGGAGATTATGGCTGAGAGGAAAGTTGAATAAGCCTTGACGAAATGGTGGAACAGACTGCATGGGCCAAATGGCCCAATTCTGCTCCTATATCTTATGGTCTTAAATACTGTATACTCAATGACTTGTCCTGTATAGCTGTCCGTGGCAATTAATTCCACAGATTAACTGCGAGCAGGCTAAAGAAATTCCTCCTCCTCTCTGTCCTAAATGAGCATCCCTCCTTTCTGAGGCTGTACCCTCTGGTCCTAGACTCACTCACTATAGGAAATATCCTCTTCACATCTATTTAAATCTACCTGCATATTTAAATCCCACATGGCTATTGTAACATTGCCCTTTTTACATGTCTTTTTTTATCTCCCATTGTAATTTATATCCCACATGCTGGCTAGTATTCGGAGACCTGTACATAACTCCTATCAGGTTCATTATACCTTTGCAGTTTCTTAACTCTAGCCACAAAGATTCTACATCTCCTGATCCTATGTCACCTCTTTCTAAGGTTTTGAATTTCACTTTTTACCAAAAGAGCCACACCACCATTTCTGCCTTCCTACCTGCCCTTTTGATACAATGTGTATCCTTAGATGTCAAGCTCCCAGCTATGGTCTTCTTTCAGCCATGACCTAGTGATTCCCACACTGTCATACTTGCCTATCCCTAACAGCACTATAAGATTATTTATCTTATTCCATATACTCTGTGCATTCAAATATAACACCTTCAGACCTGTACTCATCGTCTTTTTCGATTTTGACCCTATGTTACACTTTAGATTAGATTAGATTAGATTCAACTTTATTGTCATTGTGCCGAGTACAGATACAAGGCCAATGAAAGGCAGTTAGCATCTGCCCAGAAATGTAAAGAATAGTGTTATTTACAAAATAACTGCGAATAAAAAAAGTGCTACAGCACACAAATATATAAGTACTGAGACAGTACAATACGGATGCAATACTGCTTAGCACTGTGATGAGAGGTTCAGCAGTGTCACAGCCTCAGTGAAGAAGCTCTTCCTGTGCCTGCTGGTGCAGGAGCGAAGGCTCCTGTAGCACCTACCGGATGGAAGGAGAGTAAAAAGTCCATGGTTAGGGTGAGATGCATCCCTGATAATGTTTTTCGCCCTGCCCAGGCAGCGTTTATAGTAGATGTTCTCAATGGTGAGCAATTGGGTGCCGAAAATCCGCTGGGCAGTTTTCACCACACGCTGGAGTGCTTTGCGGTCTGATACGGTACAATAGCCATACCACACCGAGATGCAGTTGGTGAGTATGCTCTCAATGGTACAGCGGTAAAAGTGACAAAGCGGACAGAGGTGAGCTTTCTTGATGCTCCGCAGGAAATAAAGGCGCTGTCACACCTTTTTGATCAGGATGGAGGAGTTCAGGGACCAGGTGAGATCCTTGGAAATGTGGACACCCCAAGGAATTTGAAGCTTGATACACGCTCCACTACAGTTCTGTTGATATAGATGGGGACGTGAGCGTGGCTCCTGGCGTGTCTGAGGTCTCACTAACTGCAATCTCACCCTATCATCTTTCAGTCCTTCCTCTCAGCCTCACTACACACTGCATCTACTTGCAAACCAACTGCCCGATTCTCAGCTCGTTCACTCCAGTTTCTATCCCCCAGCCAAGATAATTTAAATCCTCCCAACAGCTCTATCAAACTTGCCCACCAATTGATTAGTTATTTGATGTGCTAAGTGATAGTATCAATCTGGTCTGAAAACTTTCCTGAACTAAGTAATTAATTCAATGTTGTCTGATTTGATACAAACCAATTAACATAATCCATTGTTTTAGGCAGCATCTCTAGAGCAATCATGCCGGGTGCTGTGGATCAGCTGTCTGTGCTTATAGACAGTGCTGTTTGTTTTCCAAGCTGTCCTTTTAACTTCAGACTGATTATTGCTTGCCATTTACATTAAGAACTGAAGACTAGCTCTCATTTATGAAGCTGAATAAGAATATTTGTTGGAAGCTTAACTTATTCAAAACCAACTCCTTGATCTTTAGAAGCTAATAGTTACCGTGTTTAGAAAACAGAGCTTGGATGGAGAGTGAATATCCATCAGTGCATGGCCATACACATCCCTAACTATACTCCATCTGACACATCTTTTCCTGTTCACCTAATCTACCTAAGTCCTTCTGAAGACTCACTTCTTTCTCAACACTACCTGTCTCTCCACCTATCTGTGTATCATCCCCAAACTTGGCCACAAAGCCATCAATTCCATCATCCAAATCAATGGCATATAATTATAAAGTAGTGGTCCCAACACCAACCTTTGAAGTCAGCCAACTAGAAAAGGCCCCCTTCATCCCCACCCTTGGCCTTCAGCCAGTCAGACAAACTCCTGTCTATGCTAGTATCTTTCCTATAATACCATGGGTTCTTATCTTGTTTAAATTTCTTACATGCAGCACCTAGTCAACAGCTTTCTGAAAATCCAAGTGAACCATATCCACTGACTCTACCTTATCTAAATTGTCCCTCACCCACCCTTCCTTTCTCAATTAATTTAAGCCCCTATCAACAATTCCAAGTTATTTGACTCACCTGGACAGTCATGCCAGCCCAATTCAAATGAAGCTCATCGGAAAAAAAGCATCAAAACATGTTCCTCTTTCTCTGGCATTGGTGCCACTGCCCCTAGAACTGAAAACAATTTCTGATCTTATTGACCCTAAGCAAATTTTTGGTCACTCAAGCTCACATAGCAGTCCAATGATATTTATCCTTGTATTTTTTTTTAAGTTATACTACAGCTTCTCAAGCTTGATCAGCAGAACCTCTTCTCCAGACAAGCCACTGGTACTTGAATGATCATTCCCTTCCCACCCAAAATTACTCCTTAACCCTAAGGAGATATCCTTTATTCTAGCACTAGGTACTCAATGCTGTACATAACTGTACTGCTGATTTTGCTATCACATTCCTCCAACTTCAGGAAGGATAAGACGAAGGAGTACATACCAATCCTCATAGAGGGATCAGAAGTGGAGAGAGTGAGCAGCTTCAAGTTCCTGGGTGTCAAGATCTCTGAGGATCTAAACTGGTCTCAACGTATCGATGTAGTTATAAAGATGGCAATTCAGCAGCTATACTTATAAGAAGTTTGAAGAGATTTGCCATGTCAACAAGTACACTCAAAAACTTCTATAATTGTACTGTAAAGAGCATTCTGACAGGCTACATCACTGTCTAGTATGAAGGGGCTACTGCACAGGATCGAAAGAAGCTGCAGAAGGTTGTAAATTTAGTCAACTCCATCTTGGGTACTAGCTTACAAAGTACCCTGGACATCCTTAGGGAGCGGTGTCTCAGAAAGGCAGTGTCTATTATTAAGGACCTCCAGCACCCAGGGCATGCCCTTTTCTCACTGTTACCATCAGGCAGGAGGTACAGAAGCCTGAAGGCACACACTCAGTTATTCAGGAACAGCTTCTTCCCCTCTGCCATCCGGTTCCTAAATGGACATTGAATGTTTGGACACTACCACACTTTTTTTGTAACATACAGTATTTCTGTTTTTGCCCTTTTTAAAAAAATCTACTCGATATAAGTATACCGTGATAGATTTACTTCTTTTATTATTATCTTTTTCTGTCTCTCTGCTAGATTATGTATTGCATTGAACTACTGCTGCTAACTTAACAAATTTCATGTCACATGCCAGTGCTAATAAACCTGATTCTGATTCTGATTCTGAAGTCTCCAAGTTCACAGCAGGGGTCATGAGTTTCACTCGAAAGTGTATTGAGGATGTTGTCCCCCAAAAATCGGTCAGGGTCTATCCAAACCAGAAACCCTGGATCAATAGTTCCATGAGTGCTGCAATTACCGCGCGAGACAGAGCTTTCACTGCAGCTATGATCTACACAACATCATCAAGACAGTGAAGTGACAATACAGACACAACTCTCCACCAACAACACACACAGCTTATGGCAAGGTCTGCACACCATCGCAGACATCAAAGCTAAATGCAGTGGTACTGCCAACATCACTGCCTCTCTCCCAGATGAGCTAAATCTTTTTACGCTAGGTTCGATGTTACCAACACCGAGCCCCCCAAGGAGAGCCACTAAAGCGACCTGCATCTTGGTCATCGCTGAGGCTGAAGTATGCAGGTGTTTCCAACAAGTGGACAGTCGCAAGGCTGCAGGACTGGACGGAATTCCAGGGCGGGAACTCAGGATGTGCCCGGCACAACTGGCAGGTGTGTTTACCAACATTTTCAATCTCTCCCTTTCCCAATATAGAAGGCCCTTCTGCTTTAACACATCCACCATTGTCCCTGCACCTAAAAAGACCAAGGTAACATGTTTGAACAACTGGTGTCCTGTCACACTCACCTCAATAATAAGCAAATGCTTTGGGAGGCTGGTCAAGGATTACACCTTCAGCATGCTACCACCCACACTGAACCCCCTACAGTTCACCTACTGACACAACCGGTGGACAGATGACGCAATAGCCACAACTCTACACACCTGGAGAAGAGGGATGCTTATTTGAGAATGTTGTTCTTGGACTATAGTTCAGTATTCAACACCATAATTTCCTCCAGGCTTGACAAGAAGCTCGGAGACCTTGGACTTCACCCTGCCTTGTGCAGCTGGATCCTGGACTTCCTCTAAGATCACAAGCAGGTGGTAAGAGTGGACTCCCTCACCTCTGCCCCTCTGACCCCCAACATAGGTGCCCCCCAGGGCTGTGTCCTAAATCATCTCCTTTACTCTCTGTATACCCATGACTGTGTCGTCACCCACAGCTCCAATCTGCTAATTAAATTTGCTGATGATACTACATTGATTGGCCTAATCTCCAATAATAATGAGACAGCCTATAGAGAAGAAGTCATCACCCTGACACAGTGGTGTCAAGAAAACAACCTCTCCCTCAATGTCGAAAAAACAAAGGAGCTGGTTGTGGAACACAGGAGGAATAGAGACAGGCTAACCCCTATTGACATCAATGGATCTGGGGTTGAGAGGGTAAACAGCTTTACGTTGCTTGGTATACACATCACCAAGGATCTCACATGGTCTGTACATACCGGCTGTGTGGTGAAAATAGCACAACAGCACCTCTTTCACATCAGGCAGTTGAAGAACTTTGGCTTCAGTCTCCAAATCCTAAGAACTTTCTACAGGGGCACAACTGAGAGCATCCTGACTGGCTGCATCACTGCCTGGTATGGGAATTGTACTTCCCTCAAACTCAGGACCCTGCAGAGAGTGGTGCAGACAGCTCAGGCCATCTGTAGATGTGAATTTCCCACTATTCAGGACATTTACATAGACAGGTGCAGAAAAAGGGCCGGAAGGATCATTGGGGACCCGGGTCACCCCAACCAGCTGCCACCATCCAGGAAACTGCGCCGCTGCATTAAAGCCAGGACCAACAGGCTCCGGGACAGCTTCTTCCACCAGGCCATCAGACTGATTAATTCACACTGATAGAATTATATTTCTATGCTATGTTGACTGTCCTGTTGTACATGCTATTTATTATAAGTTACTATAAATTGCACATTGCACATTCAGATGGAGATGTAACGTAAAGATTTTTACTCCTCATGTATGTGAAGGATGTAAGAAATAAAATCAATTTAATTCAAATTTCTGATGATTGGCAGGTGATGACCAATTCGTCATAAATAACATGACTGAGGTTGAGTTGCAGGAAGGTCTCTTGTCCTACAATTTTACTCCCTGGTGTAGGTGCCATATGAGTATTTATGTCCCTATGGTCTTCTGTCTCTTCATGTAGAAACCAATTTATTAAAAAAGTAAAGCTTTAATTGCTTCTATTTCAATAGGAATATGTTAATGCTGTTTTCTTGTATGTAAAAGTCATACTTGACTGTAGAGGGGTTTTTACATTCTTAAGTAATGTCATTTGATTAAATTGTGGTAAATTTTTGATCCTGTTATCTTCAAATAATTCCAAGATGTACTCAACCCATCTGTCCATGATCTCTTCTTTTTCATAGCATGGATTACCACTACCGTCTTCGATACACCCAGCTGATGGCACGATTCTCTTTAATCTTGTCATATCCTTTACCTTTTGACGAAGGCCTCTATAATCATGACTTTGTTCATACTGCTCAATTTCTTCGCACTGTTCATTCATCCAATTCTCTTTCGCTTCCTTATATTTTCTTTGAATCTGGCGGTGTAGGGCTTTGTAGCGTTCATTATTCCGATGTTTTACCTTTCTTCAGTTAATTTTCTCAACTTATCGGGGAGCCAAAGGTTATGTCTTTTGCTCTTTTTCCGATAACCCAAAGACTATTCCGCAACTTTTGTCATGGTCGTTTTAAACTCTTCCCAGATGTTCTCCACTGCCATGTTGCTACCCTCGTCACCTAAGACTGAAAATCTATTCTCCTTTTCGACCAAATATTCGATCTTTTTTGCTTCATCCATAATGAGTAAATCAAAATCCATCTTATCTGATGGTTTGGCCTTTGTCATCTTCTTCAAATGCACACTCATGTCCAATACCACAGGGTTGTGATCTGTATAACAGTCAGCACCAGGGTACGTTTTCACCTGCTTCACTCCATTCCTGAACCTATTGGGTACTAAAATATAGTCAATTTGTTTTTTTACTGAACCATCAGGACTGGTCCACGTGTACAGTCTCCGTTTTGGCAGACTGTACCAGGTGTTCACGATCATTAGTTTGTTAGCTTTTGCAAATTCAACCAGTCTTTCTCCGCGGTCGTTTCTTTCTCCAAGCCCGAAGGGTCCTACAGTCAAAACGTCGGCGACTGGTGAAGATAAGATTTCCACTGAAATTCTGAAATCACTTGGTCCGAAGGGAAAAACGAACCTTTTAGCAATACCAAACAACAGTTATACGACAGGAAATCTTCCGGAGGACTTTCTCAAATCGGTATTAATCGCCTTACCAAAAAAGCCAAGGACAATAAAATGTAACAAGCACAGGACGATAAGCATAATGTCTCACTGCATCAAGCTACTGTTGAAAATAGTGTCTGGCAGAATGAAAGGTACAATCAGCAATGAAATTGGAGAAACACAGTTTGGTTTTCATAAAGGCACAGGAACAAGGGAAGGAATATTTGCGTTGAGAAACATCATGGACAGATGCATTGAGGCACAAAATACCATGTACTTATGCTTTATTGACTATGAAAAGGCTTTTGATAAAGTAAGACACCAGAAAGCAATAGAGGTGCTGAACAAGTACGATCTGGAATGGGAGAATGTGCAAATGATAAGGAAATTGTATTGGAAACAGAAAGCGGTGGTCAGGGTGGTCATGGTGAGTTATCACCATGGGCATGTATTAAACGAAGCAAAAGGCAAGGCGGTGTTGGCTTGCCGGATTTGTTCAACCTCTATGGAGAATGGATTTTTCGGGAATGCGACCATCAGGAGACAGGTGTTCCAATCGGAGGCCAGAAGGTGGATAACATCAGGTATGTGGATGACACCGCGTTGGTAGCTGACAGCGAATACGAACTGCAAATTATGATGAATAAAGTGAATGAGAAAAACCTTGAATACGAAATAAAAATCAACCCTAAGAAAACAAAATCGATGGTGGTAAGCAAAGCAAACACTAAAGACTCATTCATGATGGTATCATTACAAGTGAATGGACAAGACATTGAACAAGTGCGAAAGTTTGATTATGTTGGCAGTTGTCTAACAGATGACGGGAGATGTAAAGTTGAGATCAGACGGAGAATAGGTATGGCTAAGACCCAGTTCATGAAGCTGGAAGATCTACTATGCAATCGGAAGGTAGACATCCAAAGTAGAATCTGCTTCCTTGAGTGTTACATATGGTCAGTACTGAGGTATGAATCGGAAACATGGACCCTGAAGAAGGATGACATGAAACGAATTATCACTTTTGTAATGTGGTGCTATCGACGAACGTTGAAGATCAGCTGAGTAGAGAAAGTTTTAAATGAGAGGGTTTTGTCCGAAGTTGATTAACCACAGATACTGCAGGAGAAGATCATGAAGTTAAAAGTTGCTTATTGTGGACACTTACGCGGAGAGATAACATCTTGTCGGACTTGCTATATGGAAAGGTGGAGGGAAAGAAAGGAAGAGGAAGGCCAAAAAACAACGTGGTTGGATAACATCAAGGATTGGACCAAGCTGGACAAGATTAGGGATGTTGCGTACAAGTGTCGGGACAGAGCGGCACGGAGGGAAATATTCTGCCAGCTGGAATTTCCAGATGCGACCTAACAACAACGACAAAGTAATGTCATGTTCACAGTAAATAATTTTATCTATTTAAGCAGAGTAATAATCTCTGACTGATTAGAAAACATCTAACTTCTGGCTGATAGTGCAAGTTAATTTTAATATAATATATTATCATATATTTCTCTTGAACTCATCTTTGTCCCCAAGGCTTTACAAAATTCTATTTTTAATCTTAATAATTCCAGAAGTTAATATTGACGTTTTGGCACTTATTTCAATGTTCATCAGTTTCAGGGTAATTCATCAAATTAGAAGTTACAGCAAAATGAAACTACTGTATTTTAGACTAATTGCCCACTATGACACGTATAACTATGAAGTTGATATTTCTATATTTAATCTCATGTACTGTATGTGAATAGTGCAAGGTATAAATTTCTCAAAGTTACATCCTGGAGAAAGTAAATCCCAGTCTCATTTATTGCTCTTTACGTATGTTAATAAACTCTAATTATTAATGATGGACACTTTTTTCATTGATCTGTGATTACACGTACCAAACATTTTAGCACATACCAAATCCTGCTAAGCCTCATTAAAACTGATTTTCTTTTAATAACCTTGCATGTTCCTGACGGTAAACAGCACAAAGTGCAATTGAATAGTAGAAATATAAAATATATTTTTGTCCACTGCAATTGTTTTTAATTGGTGTGATCAGTTAAGTGGAAATTCTAAAATTTTTCTATATTATTCTTGTCAACCAATGCTGGGAAAGTAAAACAGGCAAGTAAATGGTAAATGCAAGCCATTTTTGGCAGTTTCTATTTGTTAGTGAAGCGTTTATTTCTGTGCTGAGTGTTAGTAATTATTTCCCAAACCATAAGGCAGTAAACACTTCATAAATACTATCAAACTATTAACGAGTACCGTATTAATCATGATATATTAGTAAATTAAGATAAATTGCATGAAAACACTAAGGCTATTGGTTTATAATAACCTTTAGGATTTTTAACCACAATGCTGTCATTTTGTATGCAATATCTTATATATATGGCTGTTTTTATCAATTTGCTTCAATTTTCCAGTGTAGTAAGTAATATCCAAATGAAAGGGTACACATAAAAGAATTATCAGTCGCATTTATGCAGATTAAAGAGACTTTTAACCACATAATATGCAGGAGTGAGCTGGTCTTTGTTTCATGCATGTTGAACACATTTAATGGATTGTGGGTCTTCTAAATGTGGTCAGCAAGGGCAGGAAGAAGAGACTGTGGCACAGATGTGATAACCCACCACAGAGAATGCTTACAGAATTATTTGTATCCCTTTGCTTCTCGATATTACATTGCTATATACTGCTATTTTCCTCCTACATAATAGGCCACTACAGTTTATAACAATTCTTTGCAAAGTGGTAGAAGTCATTAAGGGGTTATGAAGTCTTTTCCTTCTACACTTTTTGGATGGTCATATGTTGGAAAGCAGGGTTACTCTGGGTTAGGCTCTTCATAGCCATCACAGACTTGATGACTCCATGATGCTGTGCCACTACTTGTTTCCCTGTGGCCCACGTGCAGTCCTCCACTGGGTACATTGTGTGCTTGATGGAGAGTGTGGAAATGGCACCAGATGAGGGAGGAGGAGTGTTGTATTTTGTCCTTTGTCATATTTTATAAAGTCTCTTGGCGTGCTCCTATTATAGAGATTCTGCAGTCTGCCATGCTAGACCTCGTCAACTTGAGATCTCACTGTTCAATTCAAGGGTGCAGGTTATTCAGATCAGTAGACAATGGAGACTAAATTGAACTGTTTGAAGGAAGGAGGTTCTAAATGGGCTAAGGATCTGCCAGTCTATACCCTTGGCATCATAGTAATTACACACAAGGTGTATTAGCATATCTAAGTTTGCTGATGACACTAAATTGAGTTGAAAAGCAATTGGTGCAGAGGATACAGAGAGTCTGCAGAGAGATATAGATAGGTTAAGTGAGTCGGCAAGGGTCTGACAGATGGATACAATGTTTATCATCATATAAGAAAATAAGAAATAGGAGCAGGAGGAGGCCACCTGGCCTGTCAAGCCTGCGCTGCCTTTCAATAAGATCATGGCTGATCAGATCATCGTCTCATCTCCACCTACCTACCTTTTCCTCATAACCCTTAATTCCCCTACTATGCAAAAATCTATCCAACCTTCTCTTAAGTATATTTACTGAGGTAGCCTCCACTGCTTCATTGGGCAGAGAATTCTGCAGACTCACCACTCTTTGGGAAAAGCATTTCCTCCTCATCTCTGTCCAAAATTTACTCCCCCGAATACTGAGGCTATGTCCCCTAGTTCTAGTCTCATCCACCAGTGGAAACAACTTCCCTGCCTCTATCTTAATAATTCATAATTTTATATGTTTCCATAAGATCTCCTCTCATCCTTCTGAATTCAAGTGAGTACAGGTGACTCAATCTCTCCTCATAATCTAAACCCCTCATCTCTGGAATCAACCTGCTGAACCTCCTCTGCACTGCCTCCTAAGCCAGTATATCCTTCCTCAAGTAAGGAGACCAAAACTGCACACAGTTGTCCAGGTGCAGCCTCACCAGTACCCCGTATAGTTGAGCATAACCTCCCTGCTCTTAAATTCAATCCCTCTAGCAATGAAGGCCAACAATCCATTTGCCTTCTTGGTAGCCTGCTGCACCTGCAAACCAACCTTTTGTGATTCATGCACAAGTACTCCCAAGTTCCTCTGCACAGTAGCATGCTGCAATCTTTTACCATTTAAATAATAATCCAATCTTCTATTTTGCCTTCCAAAGTGGATGACCTCACATTTACCAACATTGTATTCCATCTGCCAGACCCTTGCCCACTCACTTACCCTATCTATATCTCTCTGTGTCCTCTGCACAATTTGCTTTTCCACTCAATTTATTGTCATCAGCAAACTTAGATATGCTACACTCGGTCTCCTCTTCCAGATCATTAAGATATATTGTGAACCAAAGCCTCAGTTATAGCCTCGCCATTTCTTTCAGTGCCCTGGGATGCATTCCACCAGGACCAAGGGATTTGTCCATCTTTAGGCCCACAACTTTGCTCAGCACTGCCTCTTTGGTGATAGCTATTGTATCGAGATCCTCACCTCTCATCGCATCCATAGCATCTCCCTTTGGCATGTTAGATATGTCCCCCACCATGAAGACTGACACAAAATAGTCATTCAAAGCCCTGTCCATTTACACATGTGCATGTATGCGCAGGTGCAATGTAAAACTTACTTGCACTAGCATCACAGGCACATAGTGTCATATTAACACTGCTCACATGAAAACTTTAATTAAACATAAATTATGCACTACCTTTACAAGAAAGGACACAATGAGAACAAAAAAAAGGGTCAATTTTAGTGCCGAGTGATCAAAGTGGACACACTATTGCAAGGTTTTTACCATTTTGTTCAAGAATCAAACAAATGAAAGGCTGGTTTTGAACAAAGTGCTCTGGGGCATTACCTTCTGCACCTCCTGCCCAATGGTAGCTGTGAGAAAGTGGAATGGTTTAGATGGTGTGGATCTTAAATAATGGAATTTGCCTTCTAGAGGCAGCACCTCCTGTGGATACTACCAGCAGTGGGAACGATGAGCCCTTGTTGTATTGTGCAGGATCTCTACTCTCTGCAGCTCCTTACATTCCTATATGTTTAAAATATAGATTCATCCAACAACAGGAATGTCATCAACAAATTTGAGGATGGCATTGGAGCTTTGCTTAGTGACACAGTCATGTGTGTATAGAGAGTAGAGCGGGGGCTAAGCATGCAGCCTTGAGGTGCATCTGTGTTGACGATAAGTGCGGAGAAGTTGTTCTTATGAATTCGCACTGATTGAGGTATGCTGACAAGGAAATCGTGTATCCAATTGAAGAAGAAAGTGTAGAGGCACAAGGATTGAATCTTGATGATGAGTTTGGATGGGATGATTGTGTTGAATGCCAAGAGGTAGTCAATGAACAGCAGCCTGACATTTCAGTTCCTGTTTTCCAGACTCGCTCCTTGTTGGAACTCATTTGGGTTGGATGGGTGGATGGATCCAATTCTACTGCCATTTTCCAACCTCAGAGTCAGGCAACTAGGTTTAGCAAGGCTTCTGCTGGAGCACCAGGGAGTCATGTGAACCATCTGCTAAAGTACGTGAGGCATTGTGTAAGTTTTGAAACATCTCTGATATTCAATGGTATTGGAAAAACAATCAAATAGCTATGAATATTACTTTTAATGAAAATCTTATCAAAATTAAAAATATATTAAAAATATATATTGGAAGATAAACATATCAAAATAAATAAGATAATTTAAAAAGATTTCTTCCTTATCTCCAGATTGGGGATGCTTATTCAAAAATATCATACCATAGGATTAACTTTTTTTAATCTTCCTTTCATTTTGCTGGGGGGAGAGAAGAAAATCCCGTCTCCATTGTGAGATGTATAAACAACTTTATATCAATGACTGGAGGAATGACATTAACATTTGCCTATTTTGAGGTACAAAGTATTATTCTACCAGCTTGAATGTTACTTAAAAATCCCTGAACATTTATACTGTAAAGCTAAACTAATGATACCAGTATAATAACTGAATTTATTAAGTGACGAAGGTTTTCCATAAACCTATGTGGATGTTTAGCATTCCCATGTGAATGCAGAATTGGTTGAGAACATTGTAGGTGACTAACGACGTAGGCAGGAAGAGGGATGAGGTCTTGAAGTGTGAGTTTCAGGAACTGGGCAGAAAGCTGAAGAACAGGACCTCAAGGGTGACGTTCTCAGGACTGCTGCCAGTGCTACGTGACAGTGATTGTAAGAATTGGAGGAGATGGCAGTTGAATGCTTGGCTGAGGAGTTGGTGCAGGGAGCAGGGTTTTAGATTTTTAGATCATTGGGATCTCTTCTGGGGAAGGTGGGACCTGTACAGATTGGATGGATTGCACCTGAATTCGAGGGGGAGCAATACCCTTGCAGGTAGGTTTGCTAGCATGGTTTGAGAGGGTTTAAACTAATTTGTAAGGGGGATGGGACCCAGAGCGATAGAGCAGTGAAAGAAGTGCATGGAGTAAAGCCAGATCTAACATACAGAGAGGCTTTGAGGAAAGAGAAGCAGAATAAACGGTGTAAAGACAGTAAGGTAGAAGGGCTGAAATGTGTGTACTTCAATGCAAGAAGCATCAGGAACAAAGGTGATGAACTGAGAGCTTGGATACGTACATGGAATTATGGTGTAGTGGCCATTACAGAGACTTGGCTGGCAGCAGGGCAGGAATGGATTCTCAATATTCCTGGATTTCAGTGCTTTAAAAGGGATAGAGAGGGCAGAAAAAGGGGAGGAGGGTTAGTTCCAAGGGTTTAGATGGGGCAGAGTTTATTAAGTGTGTCCAGGACAGATTCCTGTCACAGTATGTGGACAGGCCGACTAGGGGAATGTCATACTAGATCTAGTACTAGTTAATGAACCGGGTCAGGTCACAGATCTCTCAGTGGGTGAGCATCTGGGGGACAGTGACCACCACTCCCTGGCCTTTAGCATTATCATAGAAAAGGATAGACTCAGAGAGGACAGGAAAATTTTTAATTGGGGAAGGGCAAATTATGAGGCTATAAGGCTAGAACTTGCGGGTGTGTATTGGGATGATGTTTTTGCAGGGAAATGTACTATGGACATGTGGTCGATGTTTAGAGAACTCTTGCAGGATGTTAGGGGTAAATTTGTCCCGGTGAGGAAGATAAAGAATGATAGGGTGAAGGACCCATGGGTGACAAGTGAGGTGGAAAATCTAGTCAGGTGGAAGAAGGCAGCATACATGAGGTTTAGGAAGCAAGGATCAGGTGGGTCTATTGAGGATTATAGGGAAGCAAGAAAGGAGCTTAAGAAGGGGCTGAGAAGAGAAAGAAGGGGGCATGAGAAGGTCTTGGTGAGTTGGGTAAAGGAAAACCCCAAGGCATTCTTCAGTTATGTGAAGAACAAAAGGATGACAAGAGTGAAGGTAGGACCGATTAGAGATAAAGGTGGGAAGATGTGCCTGGAGGCTGTGGAAGTGAGCGAGGTCCCCAATGAATACTTCTCTTCGGTATTCACCAATGAGAGGGAACTTGATGATGGTGAGGATAATATGAGTGAGGTTGATGTTCTGGAGCATGTTGATATTAAGGGAGAGGAGGTATTGGAGTTGTTAAAATACATTAGGACGGGTAAGACCCCGGGGCCTGATGGAATATTCCCCAGGCTGCTCCACGAGGCGAGGGAAGAGATTGCTGAGCCTCTGGCTAGGGTCTTTATGTCCTCGTTGTCCACAGGAATGGTACCGGAGGATTGGAGGGAGGCGAATGTTGTCCCCTTGTTCAAAAAAGGTAGTAGGGATAGTCCGGGTAATTATAGACCAGTGAGCCTTACATCTGTGGTGGGAAAGCTATTGGAAAATATTCTTAGAGATAGGATCTATGGACATTTAGAGAATCATGGTCTGATCAGGGACAGTCAGCATGGCTTTGTGAAGGGCAGATCGTGTCTAACAAGACTGATAGAGCTCCTTGAGGAGGTGACCAGGCATATAGATGAGGGTAGTGCAGTGGATGTGATCTATAAGGATTTTAGTAAGGCATTTGACAAGGTTCCACACGGTAGGCTTATTCAGAAAGTCAGAAGGCATGGGATCCAGGTGGATTCAGAATTGGCTTGCCTGCAGAAGGTAGAGGGTCGTGGTGGAGGGAGTACATTCAGATTGGAGGATTGTGACTAGTGGTGTCCCACAAGGATCTGTTCTGGGACCTCTACTTTTCGTGATTTTTATTAACGACCTGGATGGGAGGTAGAAGGGAGGGTTGGCAAGTTTGTAGACGACACAAAGGTTGGTAGTGTTGTAGATTGTCTGGAGGATTGTCGAAGATTGCAGTGAGACATTGATAGGATGCAGAAGTGGGCTGAGAAGTGGCAGTTGGAGTTCAACCCGGAGAAGTGTGAGGTGGTACACTTTGGAAGGACAAACTCCAAGGGAGAGTACAAAGTAAATGGCAGGATACTTAGTACTGTGGAGGAGCAGAGGGATCTGGGGGTACATGTCCACAGATCCCTGAAAGTTGCCTCACAGGTGGATAGGGTTGTTAAGAAAGCTTATGGGGTGTTAGCTTTCATAAGTTGAGGGATAGGGTTTAAGAGTTGCAATGTAATGAGGCAGCTCTATAAAACTCTGGTTAGGCCACACTTGGAGTACTGTGTCCAGTTCTGGTCGCCCCACTATAGGAAGGATGTGGAAGCTTTGGAAAGTGTACAGAGGAGATTTACCAGGATGCTGCCTGGTTTAGAGAGTATGCATTATGATCAGAGAATAAGGGAGCTAGGGCTTTACTCTTTGGAGAGAAGGAGGATGAGAGGAGACATGATAGAGGTGTACAAGATATTAAGAAGAATAGATAGAGTGGATAGCCAGCGCCTCTTCCCCAGGGCATCACTGCTCAATACAAGAGGACATGGTTTTATGGTAAGGGGTGGGAAGTTCAAAGGGGATATTAGAGGAAGGTTTTTTACTCAGAGAGTGGTTGGTGCATGGAATGCACTGCCTGAGTCAGTGGTGGAGGCAGATACACCAGTGAAATTTAAGAGACTACTAGACAGGTATATGGAGGAATTTAAGGTGGGGGGGTTATATGGGAGGCAGGGTTTGAGGGTTGGCACAATATTGTGGGCAGAAGGGCCTGTACTGTGCTATACTATTCTATGTTCTATGTTCTAAATGCTCTCTGCATGTTGTTACCACAATGGTTCAGTATGGAAGCTTGTTGGAACTTTTGGTCTACATCAGGGAAGATTTGTCTGGTTCTGCAGGTGAAGCCAATGTTGCTAGACTGCCTAATGAAAGTTTCCTAACAAGCTATCTTTCAAGATTCAGGATTGTTTAATATTGTTATTACTGTCTGGTAGGAGGTACAGAAGCTGGAAGGCACACGCTCAGTGATTCAGAAACAGCTTCCTCCCCTCTTGACAATTTATAAATGGACATTGATCGCAATGAACACTAGTACCTCACTATTTCATATTTTTAATTTAACTATTTAATACATACATACATATACTTATTGTAATTTAATTATTTACTCTATATTTATCATGCAATACATTGTATTGCTGCCGTTGTTAACAAATTTCATGACATATGACAGTGATATTAAACCTGATTCTGATTCTAAAGTTTGACAGAAACTTATTGTTATCGTTCCTTTGTGTGTTGTCTAACTCTTCTGTCTTACAGGTCATTTAGTCCTTAGCTCTTTATCACAATATAACAAAATGAATGTGTAAAATTGAGTTAAGTATTGGGTAAATGGGAGCTAAAACTGGATCGAATGATGTATTGGGTCTCTGCTTTGAAGTGTACTCCACTACTTCAGCATTATTACAATGCTGAAGTAGTTTTATACTAACTTTGAAGTGTGAATCCTTCTTCAAAAAAAGTAGGTAAACATATGAATGATGATCAACAAAATGACATTCAAAACAGTTAAGAGGTATTTTGATGCCAATATGATGAGTCAAATTTAACTTCTCACCTCCTTCTCTACTAATTCTAAATAAGTTATACAACCAAAAGTCAAAGCAATGCAGAGAAGGAATCATTTGTATACTGGTACAATAACAACTCTACAATCCATGGAAAACCACAATGTAATTAATTCTACTGTTCATGATGTCAGAAGAACGATTTTAGACTCATAGTCACATTCATAACTAATCTACCCTGAGTTTTAAGTTTTCAACTTGACTTCCAGAGTCATATTTAATAACCCACTTGCAAAATTAGACAAGTTGGTACAATGAAAATTCACAATTAGCTTTTCATTTTAGAATGAATTGTCCTTGACTCATTCTGTGACTCATGCTGGATGGGTATATTTGCATATGCCATTTGCGATGGCAGAATTCCTGGCTGTCCTTCTTCCTGTCACTGGTCAGCTACATTACATTTTCCTTCCAAACTGCCTGATATGGGTAGCCTAGAAGAGTAGTCAGTATAATCTGATAAGTTAATTTATCGCACTAGCATTTTCAGTTCCCATAACTGACAGGGTTTTATTTCAATATGCAAAATGTGCATAGAAATAGTCTGGCACATTTTAATATAACTATACTCAGTTTTATTTGAACCTCCAGCCATACAGAAATTGAACCAAGCACTCTTATTTGATGCTGTGTGTCTGTGATGTTGTAGCAAGTAAGTTTTTCATTGCCCCTGTGCATACATATGCTTGTAACAATAAATGTGACTTTGACTTTAACTTTGTTTCATCTTGGCACCAATGTCATTTCCATGGTGCTATTCAGACATATCATCAATGCGCACACTGCTAACTTCTTCGGAACACTTGAGATGGGTGTGAGTATGTACAACCTACAACCTACATTTTTCATTCAGAATCAAATACTGAGTGCACTCTGCACAAATTCACTAACTGTACATGAATTGGTATATCCTCACTGGTATACCAAAGTTTTGCTCCCTCATGGTGAATTTCTGCATGATCACTGATCAGTTGTATGTTTCAGCAGTGTCTCACTGGCAAACTCAGTTCTCCATCCACACTTGCATTATGACTCCTACCTCACCGTAGTTTGGGGCCAGTTAGATGGCTGAGTGCTTTGCAATGCTATGTCTTTCTCACAATTTTTCTTTAGGATTGTCATTCCTCTTGCTCCCTTGTACTCTCTTGTCCCTCTGTTTTTCCATGTCTCAGCACACACACAAGCACAGAGTCTCTGTGTTCTGAATATCCTGTCTGGAATGCTGAGAGAGAGAGGAGTGACAGTGGATAGTGGCGGTGTGAAGACGAAGCACATCAAGAACTCAGTGCATGGACATTTAGATAAGCAACATCAGGAAGCAACAAAAACAGCAGACTACCTGAAAAGTTTTTGATGAGAGACTTCAGTGAAGTCAGTTATCAGGCTGCACTTAGGACCACATCAGCCCAATTGCTAGAACACTGTTTAGAAACGCAGAAACATAGAAAACATTCAGCACAATACAAGCTCTTTGGCCCACAAAGCTGTGCCGAACATGTCCCTAACTTAGAACTACCTACGCTTTACTCATAGCACCGTATTTTTCCAAGCTGCATGTACCCATCCAGGAGTCTCTTAAAAGACCCTATTGTTTCCGAATCCACCACCATCACCGGCAGCCCATTACACATACTCACCACTCCCTGCATAAAAAATTTAGCCCTGACATCTCCTCTGTACCTACTTCCAAGCACCTTAAAACTATGCCCTCTCGTGCTAGCCATTTCAGCCCTGGGGAAAAGCCTCTGACTATCCACATAATTAATGCCTCTCATTATCTTGTACGTCTCTATCAAGTCACCTCTCATCCTCCGTCACACGAGGAGAAAGGGCTGAGTTCACTCAACCTATTCTCATAAGGCATGCTCCCCAATCCAGGCAACATCCTTGTAAATCTCCTCTGCACCCTTTCTATGGCTTCCACATCCTTCCTATAGTAAGGCGACCAGAACTGAGCACAGTACTCCAAGTGGGGTTTGACCAGGGTCCCTTAAAGCTGCAACATTACCTCTTGACTCCTAAATTCAATTCCACGATTAATGAAGACAATGCACCGTATGCCTTCTTAACCACAGAGTCAACCTGCGCAGCTGCTTTGAGTGTTCTATGGACTTGGATCCCAAGATCCCTCTGATCTTCCACACTGCCAAGAGTCTTACCATTAATGCTATATTCTGCCATCATATTTGACCGAGCAAAATGAACCACCTCACACCTATCTGGATTGAACTCCATCTGCCACTTCTCAGCCCAGTTTTGCATCCTATCAATGTCCCGTTGTAACCTCTGACAGCCCTCCACACTATCCACAACACCCCTAACCTTTGTTTCATCAGCAAATTTACTAACCCATCCCTCCACTTCCTCATCCTTCTCATTTATCAATATCGTGAAGAGTAGGGGTCCCAGAACAGATCCCTGTGGCACGCCACTGGTGACTGACCTCCATGCAGAATATGACCCATCTACAATCACTCTATGACCTTCTGTGGGCAAGCTAGTTCTGGGTCCACAAAGCAATGTGTCCTTGGATCCCATGTCTCCTTACTTTCTCAATAAGCCTTGCATGGGGTACCTTATCAAGTGCCTTGATAAAATCCATATACACTACATCTACAGCTCTACCTTCATCAATGTGTTTACTCACATCCTCAAAAAACTCAATCAGGCTCTTAAGGCATGACCTGCCTTTGACAAAGCCATGCTGACAATTCCTAATCATATTATGCCTCACCAAATATTCATAAATCCTGCCTCTCAGTATCTTCTCCATCAACTTACTAATCTCTGATGTAGACTCACTGGCCCATAATTTCCTGGGCTATCCCTACTCCCTTTCTTGAATAAGGGAACAACATCCGCAACCCTCCAATCCTCCAGAATCTCTCCCGCCCCCATTGATGATGCAAGGATCATCGCCAGAGGCTCAGCAATCTCCTTCCTTGCCTCCCACAGTAGCCTGGGGTACATCCCGTCCGGTCCCGGTGACTTATCCAACTTAATGCTTTCCAAAAGCTTCAGCACATCCTCTTTCATAATATCTACATTCTCAAGCTTTACAGTCCACTGCAAGTCATCCCTCCAATCACCAAGATCCTTTTCTGTAGTGAATACTGAAGCAAAGTATTCATTAAGTACCTCTGCTATTTCCTCCAGTTCCATACACACTTTTCCATTGTCACACCTGATTGGTTCTATTCTCTCACATCTTATCCTCTTGCTCTTCACTAACCTGAAGAATGACTTGGGGTTTTCCTTAATCCTGTCCGCCAAGGCCTTCTCATGGCCCCTCCTGGCTCTCCTAATTTCATTTTTAAGGTCCTTCCTGCTAGCCTTATAATCTTCTAGATTCATATCATTACCTAGTTCTTTGAACCTTTCGTAAGCTCTTAATTTCTTCTTTACTAGATTTACAACAGCTTTTGTGCAACATGGATCTTGTACCCTATCATCCTTTCCATGTCTTGTTGGAATGTACCTACTCAGAACCCCACATAAAAATCCCCTGAACATTTGCCACATTTCTTTGGTACGTTTCCCTGAGAACATCTGTATCCAATTTATGCTTCCTGTCATGGTCCGGTCCGTGAAGTCTGTATTCCGGTTCACGGTCCGGTCTGTGGACTCAGGACTCCGGGTATTCCAGCTGTCCCTTGTTTTGGTTGAGTTAATCATAGGCACCTGATTCCTATCTTTGGGCTTGGAATATAAGTAGCCTTGGAGTTGAGTGGAAATGATTGGTTTGTCTTGTCAGTCCCCCTTGGAGCAACCTGCTGATGGAAGGCTAGTGAAGTCATTTGTGATCTCTAGGCCTGGTTGGAGGACCATTGCTTCATGAAGCCTTGTTGCCACTTGTTGGAGTAGTCTTTGTGGTATGGATTTGGCTGTTTCCTGGGCCAGCTGAGTGGCTGCTAGCCACTCCAAGCTAGTAGGGATCTGGTTGTTTCTGTAGCCAGCTGAGGTTGCTGGCTGTAACTGTGACTTGGAGCAACCCTGAAGCAGAGATGGAACTGTCTGTTGTCCTTTGGTGTCTGTCTCTTCTTGTCCTCGCCTCTGTGGGGTAAGTCAGGCTGTTTTGCTGATGCCCTCTGGGAAGGATCTGTCCTGTCTTGTCTTGTCCTGGCCTCTGTGGGTAAGTCAGGCTGTTCTGTTGCCCTATGGGGATGGGGGTCATGTCTTGTCCTTGCCTCTGTAGGGTAAGTTAGGCTGTTTTGCTGTTGCCCTGCAGGAGGTGTGTGTGGGGGGGGGGGGTGGAGAGACATGTCATGTCCTGTCTTGTCTTTGCCTCTGTTGGGTAAGTCTGGCTGTACTGCTGTTACCCAACAGTTGGACCTGTCCCACCTTGGTGTTTGGTGTGGAGAGGTTGAATCCAGGCTTGTCTAAGTGTAAGTCTTGACTCTATGTCTATGTACTGTCCTGTGTCATGTTGGTGTTATGTTAATGATGAGTCCTGGCTTTTCAAAGGACAAGTCCTGGCTCTCTGATGTTCAGTTCCTAGTCCGCATCTCAGCTCCAGCCTCTGAGTTATCAGCCTCTGCATTTCAAGGTGAGGATCGTGCAGCTGAGCTCCAAGACCCCAGCCTGCAACCAAACTCAAGATTCAAGACCCCGGCCACTTCCTGTCTGGTATACATGTCATGTCTTTGCCTGGTTCTGGGGTCTGAGCCCGAGGCAAGACCCAGGTCCTGAGTCTTTGTCCAGTCTCTGGCACGGAGTCCAAGCCCGGGTGCATAGTTCCTTGTCCGGGTTCCCTTTCCTCTGTCACTTCAGTTTGGTTCTCAGCCCCCAGCAATCCTAGTTTAAACTTTCCTCAATAGACTTAGCAAACCTTCTCGCCAGGATATTGGACCTCCTCAGATTCAAGTGAAACCTGTCTTTTATGTACAGGTCACACCTGCCCCAGAAGAGGTCCCAGTGATCCAGAAATCTGAATCCATGCCCCCTGCTCCAATCCCTCAGCCACACATTTACCCTCCAGCTCATTCTATTTCTGTACTCACTGTCACATGGCACAGACAGTAATCCTGAGATTACTCCATGGTCCAGTTGTGTAAAGGAGCAACTGCGATACCCAGCATTTTCTGGGCCAACAAAGGGCTTGTTTCTAAATTATGTTGACTTTAGGAGCAAAAATTATGGTGGTTTCTGATTTAAGTGAGATAGAGATGACATCTGAAATTGTTTCTGAAACATTAGCCCAAACAGTATAATGTATAGCATATATTTTTTGTGCAGTGTGACTTTAATTTTTTTGGTATGTTGCATATTTTACAATGAGATGGGGATCTCCAGGTACATGCCATGCATAAACACTAGGGACACTAGACCTATGCACTGATATCGGTTGGCACAAACAGCAAGGTTCACAAATGGCACAGGCTTTGAACATTGGAATGGTTTGTAACTGGTTGCAATGTCATTTTAGAAGCCTAAACTTGCTCATAAGTGCAAAGCATCAACCTTCTTTAAGCTGTGTTTTGTTTTCTATGCTACCTTGATTACTTATCTGACTGTCTGATCTTCTGCTTTGGCCCCAAGCATGCCTTCAGACTTTTTTACACCCATCTCTATCCCTACTGACTATCTCAGATGTAACTCCTCCACTCCATTCCCCTCTCCCATTTTGCCTTTTTATCCATTAACTAATGTGTCCCTTTAGATATTAACTTTCAGTGTGACACTTTATCAAACAATTGAGCTAGAAGAATTGATATTAATAGAAGTTTATATTCAGTGGGCAAATACACAAAACATTAATGACTCTACATTGTACTACAACCAAAGGTCCTTCCTTATCTATCCTGCCAGCTTTATTTAATTTAAGCTTCATTTGATTCATTAAACATGATTCAGCTTTGATATCTAAGTAGCCTATCCTCCCTTTGAGAACATAATAGACATAACACTCCATGTACATCCTCAGTTACAAAGTGATAGTTTTACATTCTAATAGGGCAATGCACCATATCATCTTGCATATTTCATGCACAATGACAAATAACTCCCATGCTGGCTAATCACTCTCCAATTTTAAACAGTCCTGTTTTACTATTGAGCCATCTTTCATTTCTTTATTTAATAACCATTTCCATCATTCCCGCCACCTTGGTACCTGTATCCCTTGTACACATTTTTGTTTTATCCCTTCCATGGCTCAGATCCATCCAGCAGGGATGTATGGGTTATTTATCATATAGTCTCAAGCTTAAAGGGAACTTTCTTGATTAGTTAAAGCATCAGAAGTTACAGTAGGAAGGTAAGAGAATGAGGTTGATATTAGATGATGGAATGGTGGAAATAACTCAATGGACCAAATGGCCTAATTGAGCTCCTATGTCTCTGGGTCTTAAGCCGAACTGAGTGGACAATACTGTAACATGTTCAAAGCCACAGATCACTGGGACCAAGGATATTCAACTGGTTAGGAGTGAGGCTGTTGAAGACAAGGAGGGAAGGGGCTACAGAGAAATGGCTAAAACCAAAGATAACCTATCCATAAGGCAGAAATACTTAGCAAGTCAGAGTAGCTTTGGAGGGAGAAACAGGGTTAATGTTTCACGTCAATGAGATTCTATTAGAACTGGAAGAAGTTAGAGGTAAAACCAGTTGAAACGCTGGGTTAGCCTGCAGGGCAGAGAAAGATTGGATGACAAAAGTGGGATTGAATCAAAGTGAAAGATTTATCCATTAAAACTTAACAAAAATTGGTTACGGACTTTAGATAAATGTACACAGTAGCCACTTTGAGGAAAATGATGATCAATAAAGCTTAAGAAGCAATGTTTATTCAAATGTATCAATCACAACACAATTATCTGGAACTGAGAATGAATCAATGCCTTTATAAAAGTTGGCCATTGACGACAACACTTCTTGCAATTGGATAAAGTAAATTATGTAACCTACAAAGCATTAAGGCCTCAAGCAAAAATAGTTTGCAATGTTCATGCATGTAAAGTTATTTTAATTAAAATGCACACTGAAAAATACAATCAGTGGCTGTTTTATTAGGTACACCTGTACATCAGCTCATTAATGCAAATATCTAATCAGCTAATCATCTGGCTGATTGGATATTTGCAGCTCAATGCATAAAAGCATTTAGACATAGTCAAGACATTTAGCTGTTGTTTAGACCAAGCATCAGAATGGGGAAGAAATGTGATCTAAGTAGTTTTCCCCGTGGAATGACTGTTGGTGCTAGACAGGGTAGTTCGAGTAACACTCAAATTGCTGATCATCTGCGATTTTCACTTATGCCAGTCTCTAGAGTTTACAGAGAATGATACAAGAAACAAAAACAAGCAGGGAAGGACAGTTCTGTGTGCAAAACACCTCGTTAATGAAAGTTTAGAGGACAATGGTCAGACTGGTTCAAGCTAACAGGAAGGGAACAGTAACTCAAATAACAATGTGTTAGAACAATGGTGTGCAAGGGCATCTCTGAATGCGCAGAACATTAAATCTTGAAGTAATGGGCAATAACAGCAAAAGACAGTTTCCACTCATGTATCTACAACCGTTTGTAATAAAGTGGCCACTGTGTAAATTCAGGTTGAAAGATGTCATTGGGAAGAATTAGAAAGATATGTTGAGGCTGCACTGTACTTCAATGTGTCTCTTAGTATGTATTCCTGCACACGGAAATATGCTCACCAGCAGCTTCAGTTCTAGACATCTTGCAAAGGGTGCTGAGGAAGAGGACTTCTTGAAATGTGTGCGGGTTAGTTTTCTGAACCAACATGGGGAACCAACTAGAGAGCAGGTCATTCTGGACTGGGTATTGAGCAATGAGGAAGTGTTAGTTAGTAATCTTGTCGTGTGAGGCCCCTTGGGTAAGAGTGACCATAATACAGTGGAATTCTTCATTAAGATGGAGCGTGATAGAGTTAATTCAGAAACAAAGGTTCTGAACTTAAAGAAGGGTAACTTTGAAGGTATGAGACGTGAATTAGCTAAGACAGGCTGGCAAATGATACTTAAATGCTTGCCATTGCATATCCACCATCAACCCTTTAAGGATCGCATGGATGAACTACAATTGTTCATCCCAGTTTGGCAAAAGAATAAACCAGAGAAGGTAGTGCACCTGTGCCTGACAAGGGAAGTTAGGGATAGTATAAATTCCAAAGAAGAAACATACAAATTAGCCAGAAAAAGTGGCACACCTGAGGACTGGGAAAAATTCAGAGTCCAGCAGATGAGGACAAAGGGCTTAATTAGGAAAGGGAAAAAAGATTGAGAAAGCTGGCAGGGAACATAAAAACTGACTGTAAAAGCTTTTATAGATATGTGAAAAGAAAAAGATTGGTTAAGACAAATGTAGGTCCCTTACAGTCAGAAACAGGTGAATTGATCATGGGGAACAAGGACATGGCAGACCAATTGAATAGCTACTTTGGTTCTGTCTTCACTAAGGAGGACATAAATAATCTTCTGGAAATAGTAGGGGACAGAGGATCTAGTGAGATGGAGGAACTGAGGGAAATACATGTTAGTAGGGAAGTGGTGTTAGGTAAATTGAAGGGATCGAAGGCAGATAAATCCCCAGGGCCAGATGGTCTGCATCCCAGAGTGCTTAAGGAAGTAGCCCAAGAAATAGTGGATGCATTAGTGATAATTTTTCAAAACTCTTTAGATTCTGGATTAGTTCCTGAGGATTGGAGGGTGGCTAATGTAACCCTGCTTTTTAAAAAAGGAGGGAGAGAGAAACCGGGGAATTATAGACCGGTAAGCCTGACATCAGTGGTGGGGAAAATGTTAGTCAGTTGTCAAAGATGTGATAACAGCACATTTGGAAAGCAGTGAAATCATCGGACAAAGTCAGCATGGATTTGTGAAAGGAAAATCATATCTGATGAATCTCATAGAATTTTTTGAGGATGTAACTAGTAGAGTGGATAGGGGAGAACCAGTGGATGTGGTATATTTGGATTTTCAAAAGGCTTTTGACAAGGTCCCACACAGGAGATTAGTGTGCAAACTTAAAGCACACGGTATTGGGGGTATGGTATTGATGTGGATAGAGAATTGGTTGGCAGACAGGAAGCAAAGAGTGGGAATAAATGGGACCTTTTCAGAGTGGCAGGCAGTGACTAGCGGGGTACTGCAAGGCTCAGTGCTGGGACCCCAGTTGCTTACAATATATATTAATGACTTAGACAAGGGAATTAAATGCAGCATCTCCAAGTTTGCGGATGACATGAAGCTGGGCGGTACTGTTAACTGAGGAGAATGCTAAGAGGATGCAGGGTGACTTGGATAGGTTAGGTGAGTGGGAAAATTTATGGCAGATGCAATTTAATGTGGATAAATTTGAGGTTATCCACTTCGGTGGCAAGAACAGATTATGAGAATGGTGGCCGATTAGGAAAAGGGGAGGTGCAATGAGACCTGGGTGTCATTGTACACCAGTCATTGAAAGTGGGCATGCAGGTACAGCAGGTGGTGAAAAAGGCTAATGGTATGCTGGCATTCACAGCAAGAGGATTCGAGTATAGGAGCAGGGAGGTACTACTGCAGTTGTACAAGGCCTTATTGAGACCACACCTAGAGTATTGTGCAGTTTTGGTCCCCTAATTCGAGGAAAGACATTCTTGCCATATAGGGAGTACAAAGAAGGTTCACCAGATTGATTCCTGGGAAGGCAGGACTTTCATATGAAAGACTGGATCGATTAGGTTTATACTCTCTGGAATTTAGAAGATTGAGGGGGGATCTGATTGAAAAGTATAAACTTCTAAAGGGATTGGATAGGCTGGTTGCAGGAAGATTGTTCCCAATGTTCCAGAATGAGGGGTCACAGTTTGAGGATAAAGGAGAAGCCTTTTAGGACCGAGATGAGGAAAAACTACTTCACACAGTGGTGAATCTGTGGAATTCTTTGCCACAGGAAACAGTTGAGGCCAGTTCATTGGCTATATTTAAGAGGGGGTTAGATATGGCCCTTGTGGCTAAAGGGATCAGGGGGTATGGAGAGAAGGCAGGTATAGGGTTCTGAGTTGGATGATCAGCCATGATCGTACTGAATGGTGCAGGCTTGAAGGGCCGAATGGCCTACTGCTGCACCTATTTTCTATGTTTCTAAAAGACATCAATAAGTTTATAGCAAGCATGCATCATTCAGCAAAATGATGATCTTCTGGCAGCCATCAGTGTTTATCTCAGTATGTGTCCCTGGAATCAGCCATAGAGCAGAGTCCTATATTTAGCAATTGTTCACTCCATTCATTATTAAACTCTCTTAACAAACACACAAAAAGATGGATAACAAACCAACACAATTGAACCTAACAGCTACACATCACTAAAGCACAGATATAAAGAAATTTAGGTTAAAAGGATTGGCTATTTTCAGAATTTTGTTTTATTTTAAATGTTTAGGACCTGTTTGATAACATTAGTTAATTGGCTTTTTTCATTGATTAAGAAATTTTTATGAACTGGCATTTGTAGCCCATTCCCCTTTCATTCTATAGGTTATCTCTGGTAGAGCAAGCACTCTGTGAGAAGGTAGTGATAAACCAATTTCTTGACTTGCTGCAGTGGCGATGCTGTCAGGTTGGGAGTTTCAAGAAACCGACCAGCAATATGAAGAAGGTGACTTATTCCTAATTGTATGTTATGGGAAGGAAACTCTCAGTTGATGATGTTCACAAGGGCATGCTACCCTTATTCTCCTTGTTTGTAAGTCTGGGCGATGTTGTTGAAAAGTTCTTGATGAATTGCAGCATCATGATTTGTAGCTGGTACATATTCTAGGTAAGTTGTACTAGTGGTGGAGGGACTTAATGTTTTGTGTAGTAAATGGGTTGCTTTGTTCAGGACTGTGTCAAACCCTCTACAGATTAAATACAAACAGAAAGATCAGATCTGGGTTCATGGTTGATATTTTGATACATCTTCCTTCCGTACCTAACTCCCAAAGACCGGTTGGTGCAAGGTCACTAACAGCAGCAATTATTATCCTGAATTTTGTGATTCATTCAGATCCTTTTGGAACATAATCCTAATGTCCTTAGCTGGTCTTGCCTATATGTGGCACCAGTACCACACCAATATGTTTTACATTTAGATGCCCTCTGAAGTAGCCCACAACTTATTCTCTTGTTTCATGGCTTTCCAGGACAACTTGGGAAGACCTACAAATGCCTGCCTTGACAGTGATGCCCACATCCTGAGAATGGATAATAAAAAGGTACTGGAGAGATGCCAGTACAATGAAATTGGAAGCTGCAGATGCCATCAGCTTGATGTCTTCATAGCCAGCCCCAGTAAGAGTTGCCAAGAGCTATACTGGAGCTGTCAGGATGTTGTCTCTATTTCAGTTCATTGCTCCTTTCGGCACTGAGGCCCTGCTCCAGCTTCCTGATATAGATCTAAATTGTGGCTTGTATTAGATTGCACCTTGCTCATGTTTCTATATATAAACCTGTTGATAACAGATATGCCATTCCATTACAAAAGTTTAAATTCATAATTCCCTTTTTTTTAAACATTCTCCCAAAATACATCATAGCAAAACCAATCCATTTTCAAAACCCATTTCCAAGGTAGAGTTATGCATGTGTTGGATTGGTTTCAGTTTGATAATTCAGCATATTAATAAGTTGAAACTATATAGGACCACAAAACTGAGCCAAAGAATGCCATTTTCTTTCAGTATTACAGGTATCATTTTGTTTCCAAATTCTATTATGAGTGGTGACAGCACAGTTATATCATGATTTGCATGATTCCATGATATGCACTGAAATTGTGTAAACAGATGGTAACATTTTTTTTTTGTGGAACAGTGAATTGATGTCAGCCCTACTAAATTTGACCTTAACAAGTCAGATAATTTTGTGCTAATTGAGAATAGGAACTCTGTTTAACAGAATGGCTCAGCTGACCACTTTGTACACAGAGGTAGACAATAATGGAAACTTATTTAGGATTGAATAGAAAAGCATTAAACTCTCAAAAAATGTATACACATGCTTCTGTTGAAATAAGTCTGCGCTCTGGGTGTAGACTTAAGGATTTTTTTTTACTTTGAGAGAAAGATTATCAAATAGTGATTATCATGCCAAATTTCCAATGTAACATGGAGTGGGATGGGACAGAAGACCAGTCTAAGATCTCAGAAGAATTGTGAGGAAGATTGAGAGGGGATCTAGTTAGGAGCATCAAAAAAACTAAGTTTAGTGAGAACAAGACCTGTTGAGACTGTAATTCCCAACAACATGGTTGCACAATACAGAGATGTAATCAGACCATCCACTACAGCTCATTGTCACCTATTACAGGTTACTTATTCAGGCTAAGAGCTGCAGACCTCAGCAAGGACAGCTAGTTTTCAGCACTTTGGTGCATAATGGACATGATAGAATTCTCTACACATGTTAAAGGGAAAAACATCAGGAAATACATCAAAGGGAAATAAGTTGGGAGCTTAACATCCCAGGGTACACATTCTATTGAAAGAACAGGCAGAGGGGGTGATTGGCTCTGGTTTATATTTATATAAAAAAAAAATGAAATCAAATCCTTTGAAAGAGGTGACATACTAAAGGATCAGAAGATGTAGAATCATTGTGGGAAGAGTTAAGGAACTGCAAGAGTTGAAAGATCCTGAAGGAAGTTATATATGGGCCTCTGAACAGTAGCCAGGATACAGACCACAAATTACAACAGAGGATAGGAAATTTATGTCAAAAGGCAATGTTACAATAGCCATGGAGAATTTCAGTGTAGGTTAAATTGGGAAAATAAATCGGCTGATGCTGATTTTGGATCCCAAGAGAATTTGTAGGCCACTAGGGGATCAGCTATTCTGGTTGGGTGTTGTATAATCAACTGGTTTTGATTAGAGAGCTTGAGGTAAAGGAACCCTGAGGAGCCAGTGATCATAATATGTTGGAATTCACCCTGCTATTTGAGAGGGAAAAGCTAACATTAGATGTATAAATATTACATTGGACTAAGGGGAAATTGCAGAGGCATGAGGGAGGAGCTAGCCAAAGTTGAATGTAAAGGGCCACGAGCAGGGATGACAGCAGAGCTGCAATGGCTGGAACTTCTCAGAGCAATTTGGAAAGTGCAGGTCAGATACATCTCAAAGAAGTAGTCCAAATGCAAATGACACCACTATGGTTGACAAGGGAAGTCAAAACCAACATAAACAAAAGAAAGGACATATAATTGAGTAAACAATAATGGGATGTTAGAGGATTGGAAGCTTTTAAAAATCAACAGAAGGCAACTAAAACAAGCCATAAGGAGTGAAAAGATGAAACATGAAGGTAAGGTAGCCAATAATATCAAAGAAGATAACAAATGTTCTTTCAGATATATAAAGAATAAAGTAGTAGATATCAAACTGCTGGAACTAGACACTAGAGAGGTAGTGATGCGGAATAAGAAAATGGTGAGTAAGTATTTTGCATCAGTCTTCACTCTAGCAGACACTCTACCAGTATACTGGATGTTTGCAAGTGTCAGGGAGCAGAAGTGGCCGTCGTTGCTATTACTAGGAAGAAGGTGCTTGGGAAGCTGAAAGGTCTGAAGGTAGATAAGTCACATGGGCCAGATGGTGTACACTCAAGAGATCTGAAAGAGGTGGCTGATGAGCTTGTGGAGGCTTTAGTAAAGATATTTCAAGAATCAATAGATTCTGACATGATTACTGAGGACTGGAAAATTGCAAATGTCACTGTACTCTTCAAGAAGAGAAGAAGGCAAAGAAAGGAACTTATAGGACAGTTAGCCTGACTTCAGTGGTAGGGAAGATATTGGAGTTGATGGTTAAGGATGAGGTTTCAAGGTACTTGGAGGCATATGATAAAATTGGACAAAGTCAGTATGGTTTCCTTAAGGGAAAGTCTTGCTTGACAAACCTGTCGGATTTCTTTGAGGAAATATCAAGCAGGACAGACAAAGGAGAATTGGTGGATGCTGTGTGCTTGGATTTTCAAAAGGCCTTTTGCAAAGTGTCACACCTGAGGCTACATAGCAAGATAAGAGCTCACAGCCTTTAGTTATAGACATTTCTTCTTTGTGAAAAGTTTCTATCTGTTCCTCTCGTAATTTAATTATTTCTCTAGGTCCCCTTCAGCCCATTCTACTCCAAGAGAAACAAACCCAGCCAATCCAAACTCTCCTTATCATTGAAATGGTCTACCCAGGAAATATACTGGTAAATCAGCTCCAGTGAAATCATGCCCTCTCTAGAGTGCAGGAACCAGAACTGCTCACAGTATTCCAGTTGTGGCCTAAGCAAAGTTTTATAATGTACCATAATCTCCCTGCTCTTGTATTATATGAAAAGTATTCCTTGTGCATTTTTGCACTATCCATGCTGCCTCTTTCAGAGATTCTTTTGCATGCGGCCCTACCATTTTTTGTATGTATTGTTGCCTTACTTGTCCTAAAATGCTTCACCTTACATTAATCAGAATAATTTCCTTCTACCATTGTTCTGCTCATCTTATCAATTCATCAGTATTATTCAGCAGCCAAAGACAAACTTCCTCACTCTCAATAGCATCACAACTTTTTGTGTCGGAAGTGAAAATATGAATTATGAGCAAAATAGCAAACAATGGGTTAAAGCAAAAGGATAATCAACATTTCAGGTTGAAACCCTGCATGAGGACTGAAGGTGTAGATGTGGAGATAGCCCATATAAAGGACAAAGGAAAGGAAGGGGCAAGGGCTGGAAGATGAAAGATGCTACCAGCTGAGGATATACAAAAGGCTGGGTTATCATTGTGAAAATGGCAAGGTGGGGACCAGGGAATTGCAAGCTGACAAAATGGTGGAAGGCATGTGAGGTATTCTGGATATAGGTGGGAAGATATAGGTCAAGAGGAAACAGGATAGAGTTGAGTTCAGTGGAGCAAGAGGAGGCACAAACAATGGGCCTACCAGGACAGTCCAGTTTCTGGACCTTGGGTAAAAGATGGAAATGGGAAATGAAGGGTTGAGGCAGTATCAGAAGGAAGTCTGTAGAGGAGATATCTCCTGATGTGATCAGAACTGTGATGGTGAGGGATATAGTGGCCTGGTGTTTGTTTGTTTGGACACGGTCTGAGAGTAGATATGAAGTGTCTGAAAACTGCTATCCCCAGCCTCTGCTAGGTAGAGCTCAGACAGCCAAAGGGTAGTGGTCAGGTCAATAAGACTTATTCTGGCTGAGAGGACTGTGACTGGTGTAATTCTGCAGTAATCTATACTGGATGAAATGTAGATGAATGGGTTTGTAAGTTTGCAGACAATACAGCCATTGGTGAAATTGTGGATAGTATGGAATTCTGGCAAAAGATACTGTGGGATATAAATCAGTTGCACACATGGCCAGAGAAATGGCCAATATCTGGGAAAAGAATCAGCCAACTGGGAAGTGTTTCATCTTGGGAGATCAAATATAAAGACATGGAACACCATTAATGACAAGACCCTTAAGAATGTAAGCATGCAGAGGAATCTTGAGGTCGGGGACCATCACTGGCTGAAATTGGCTACACATGTTAATAAGGTGGTAAAGAAGACATATATCATGCTTGCCTTTATTAGTTAAGGAACTAAGTTTAAGTACTGGGAGGTTATGTTACAGCTTCTAACTAGGCTGCAACTGAATTGCACTTATTTCTGGTCACCCATTATAGGAAGGATGCTTTAGAGAGGTGGGAGAAGGGGTTTACCTGTAACAAGAGAGCTATGGATGGTGGTGAACCCAAGTGTAGAGTAAGGTCTAGGATTATCTCAGACTCAGACTTGAAATAAACATAATAACACAAACAAAATCCAAAGGCAAATCCACAAACAGCAGTACTAGAAATGGAACTCCTATGATTGAGCACTGAGTGCTCAGCACAAGCCCTTTAAATACACATTTTCCATAAAGGTATGTGGCAGGCAATAATTGGCAGTCTGAGTCTTAAAGGGACAGCAGTAGCTAACCCACACTGGGGGATTGGATCACCAAAACTTGGATGCCTACCACTACTCAGTTGGGACTATGATGTTACCAGGATGCTGCCTGGATTAGATGGCATGTGCTACAAGGAGAGGTTGGATAAACTTGGGTTGTTTTCCCTGGAATGTTGGATGCTGAGAGGAGATCTGATAGGAGTTTGTAAAATTATGAGACATAGGTACAGTGGATAGACAACCATCATCTTTTCCCCCCCCCCAAGGTAGAAATGTCTAAATCCAGAGGGTATGCATTTAAAGTGAGAAGGGGTAAGTTCAAATGACATGTACAGGGCAATCTTTTACACAGGGAGTGGTGGGTGTCTGGAGCATGCTGCCAGGGGTGGAATAGAGGAAATTACAATAGGGACATTGAAGAAGCTCTTAGATAGGCACATGAATGTTCAGGAAGTGGAAGGATATCGATATTGTGTAAGTAGAAAGGATTAGCGTAGGTGGGCGTTTGATTACTAATGTAACTAGTTCAGCACAATGATGTGGGCTAAAGAGTTTGTTTCTGTGCTGTGCTTTTGTGTTTTGCAACAGCAGCACTCACTGTGTGGATGGGTTTGATGACAAGCAATTGGAAATGGAAAGGTCAAGAGGGTAAAAGGACAGAGTACAGTGTCCATGAGGAAGAAGAGTGCCAAAAACATGAGAAAGTCATCAGAGGGGGGTGAGGACTTCTTGCCAAAAAGTCAATGGAAGAGGTTGAGGTTATGTGAGAAGAGTTCAGTATGCAAGTTCAGACAGAGGGCTGCTGAGCTCCTCCAAAAGTTTCAGTTTTTGCTCTAGTTTTGACCAATTGCAGTCTCTTTTATCTCCAGCTTATGAATCGTACCTTCCATCTAAATCACACTGCTAGGGAAGGAGGAGGGGTGGGTGAGATGAGCAGAGCAAGCAGTCATTAAGGGAGTGCTCCCCTGGAGAAGGCAGAAAGAAGAGGTGAAAGGAAGATGTGACTGCTGGTGAGATCATGTTGGAACTGGTTCAAGTGGTGCAGCATGATATGTTGGACGCAAAGTTCAGCGTGAAAGGTGAGGACAGAAGGAACTCTTTTCTGTTCTGCCTTTGGACAAGTAGGGTTGGAGCAGGCATACAGGAAATGGAGGAAATATGTGTGAGAGCACCATCTATGGAAGTTGGCAAACCAGTTTCTGGGAAAAGGAGAACATTTCATAAGCAATGTATATACAGATCCCAAAATCACCCAGGCCTCACTATCTCTATCATTTCATAGTTTGAAAAATATTTGGATCCTTCATATTCTGGTGCAAAACACACCATGTGTATCCATTTCTTAAATTTTGGGCACCTTCAACTTTCCTTTGTAATAGTGACCTCCAATCTACACCACTCAGGTTGCCAAATGTATCATATAAACATGTAAATATGCAAATCATATAAACAGAAATAACACATTGCTCAGTGGATTTGAGAAATTCTAGGCACCCATATTCATGCAATTTTGGATGTGCTGGATATAAATATTATATTTGGAATATTAAATGTGGGCAAGGCACCCAAAGAACAGCAAGCAGTTAGCTTTGCACACTAGGGAATGTGATGTGACATTGGGATGAATGGCAAGGAAGGTTCCCAGGATAGGGGCCAACATTAGCAATCCCTCCCCACTGATCTCCCTCCTGGCACTTATCCGTGTAAGCGGAACAAGTGCTACACGTGCCCTTACACTTCCTCCCTTACCACCATTCAGGGCCCCAGTCAGTCCTTCCAGGTGAGGCGACACTTCACCTGTGAGTCGGCTGGGGTGATATACTACAGCCGGTGCTCCCGATGTGGCCTTCTATATATTGGTGAGACCCGACGCAGACTGGGAGACCGCTTTGCTGAACACCTACGCTCTGTCCACCAGAGAAAGCAGGATCTCCCAGTGGCCACACATTTTAATTCCACATCCCATTCCCATTCTGACATGTCTATCCACGGCCTCCTCTACTGTAAAGATGAAGCCACACTCAGGTTGGAGGAACAACACCTTGTATTCCGTCTGGGTAGCTTCCAACCTGATGGCATGAACATCGACTTCTCTAACTTCCACTAATGCCTCACCTCCCCCTCGTACCCCATCTGTTATTTATTTTTATACACACATTCTTTCTCTCACTCCTTTTTCTCCCTCTGACTATACCCCTTGCCCATCCTCTGGGTTCCCCCCACCTCATCTTTCTCCCCAGACCTCCTGTCCCATGATCCTCTCATATCCCCTTTGCCAATCACCTGTCCAGCTCTTGGATCCATCCCTCCCCCTCCTGTCTTCTAAAATTTTGGAATCTCTTTTCTTCCCCCCCCCCCCCCACCACCACTTTCAAATCTCTTACTAACTCTTCCTTCAGTTAGTCCTGATGAAGGGTCTCGGCCTGAAACGTCGACTGTACCTCTTCCTAGAGATGCTGCCTGGCCTGCTGCGTTCACCAGCAACTTTGATGTGTATTGCTTGAATTTCCAGCATCTGCAGAATTCCTGTTGTTTGCATTAGGAAGCTAATACTAGGAGTATGCATTTCAGATCTTCTAGGGGAGAACCCCAGGCAATATGCAGTACTATAACAAACTAACAGATAAGGGTTGCAAATACTCAACACATAAGAGAGCTTCAGTACAGAGAAGAACCAAATTAATGTCTCATTAAAACTGAAGTGACAATCCTGCCTCCAATCTCCGCAGAAGATGAGCATGTTCAGCAGTCTGCAATATTTTGGTGATGAAGATGTTCCAACACAATTTTGAAAGAAGTAAATTATCTATTTGGAGCCAGGAATAGGAGGGTGTCCGAATAGGAATGACAATTGCAGGAAGACTCTGGTAGGAGTAATAGGTAATGAACGATTTATCAAGAAGTAATGTCTAATTTTAATTCAGAAAGTAATTGGGGATGAAAGCAGAACCAGGAATCCTGGAGGTGGGCAAGGTAAACCCCAGAAAATCAGTGGTGGGTCTCACTCAAGAGCCAATAGTAGAGGGAAATTCCATCCAGAAAACTGGCTGTTAATCTCTACAAGAGACATCACTATACTGCAGGAGATGAGAATCAAAGTACATTTGTTTGTAGCACTCCATGGAATTTTGACCTTGTTGAATATGAATTTTGTGAATATGGGTGAAATCCAAATTTATCATGTCTAAGGGCTGTGACCTGAAAAGGTGAAGACCAACTTTTGGAAATGAGACAAGCCCAGGTTGCTCAATTTTAACCAAAATGGATACAAGAGATGAAATGGTCTCCTAAAAAGTTGCAATTTTTTATGATGTTCAGAATGTAATCAAATAAATGGGCATTATCATTCGATGGAAAACAGAGCTAATGTAACAGAAAACCAGATTGTTAGCATCACAAGAAACTCAGGTGGTTCAGCCAGAAAAATTCAAGAACCCACATCTGTTCCTGACTAAACTTCCAAAAGCAATAGAGATTTCCTATGAACAAGAGTTTTTCTCAGTTATTCCAACTTTCTACTTGTCAACAAAAGTATCACATTTAAGAACTCATAAACTTAAAAATTCAAACACGAGACAGATTTTTTATCATCTGGGTGCCAGATGGATAATTGTCCCTTTATTTGAACCAGCAGGAATGAGAGAACTTTAACAAAACTCTCTGCTAAACTTTTCACTGGGTTTGAAGCATTGTCTTCTGCTATTATGAAGATGTATTCTCTAGTCACATAAACACCAGGAATTGAGCAAATACTTGACTAGGGTGCAACAACTGGTTGCACGCAATTGTAGATTTTTTTTAAGTCTGCCATTACAAATTTAAAATGGCTTTAGTAGGCCAAATACAGGTCAATATTGTTTGTTTTAATTGCAATTAATTGCCAAAAACATTTTATCAAGTATCCTAATCCAAAAACAATCAAGTCAATAAAAAGAAAGACTACTTGGCCTATTCCATTATTCATTATATATTATTTAACCATTTAATCCAAGGTATGATTCTCAGAGCGCTACCAACAGATCATCCAAGTTAAGTTTGTTCTTTTTGTTGTTTACAGGCAAGCTAAACTTAATACTCTGGTTAGGATCAAACTACTGCCTTCAGATGAAATTTGGATGAAGGGTCTTTGACTTGAACCATTGATTCTGTTCCTCTTCCAACAGATACAGCCCGACTTGCTGCATGATACCAGTGCTTTCTGCTTTATTTTAGATTTCCAACATCTGCATTTTTTCAGTGCTCTCTACAAATGGCAAATCAAACACGATGGAATATTCTGGGGTCTGGTCATACTAAATGGACACCTCTTCCCTTGAAATTCACTATTGATGGATTCCACAAAGCAAAGCTATGCTCCACTTTCGGTGTGCTTGGAGTACAGTAAGATGAATGCATTGATGGGAAAGGAAACACAGATCTTGCCCTTCATTACTATCTGGTATAAAAATATGTGCATGAGGGATGACAAGATTAGACCTTCTGCTAACAACACAAACTAGCAGAATTAGCAGTTTGTTTGCCTTGGTCAATGTTCTGTCAAAATCCAGACAGCTGGCTTTTTTCTGATTGAATTAAAACACTCCAATGGTCTTCTGGAATGTGCATTGGAAAATATTAATTGATTGGACAAAGATGCACCTCCTCTCCTGCTAATTGAAATAAAAATAGAGAATAATGTAAATGCTTATCAGTTCAGATAGTATCTGAGGAGATAGAAATAGGGACAATATTTCAACTCCATGAATTTTCATCAGAACCGAGAAAGGTTTGAAATTAATTGTTTCTAAGATCTCTAATTTCTGATAAAAGGCTGTTGGCCTGAAATATTGACCCTGTTTTAATAGTTATTTAATCAGTTTATTCTACATCAGCCCTTGAAAGAAAGTATGCATCTGCATAATATCTTTTGCTTGTTCAGGACATCTGAAACTATGTTGTATACAGTTAAATATATTTAATCATCTTTAATTGCATGACCTATCAGAGATTTTTATCAGAATGCTGCCTACACAGGACCTTCAGCATTGTCAATGAACCATCCAACAATCTCTTTCACCCCCTTCCACCAGCCAGGAGGTATTAAGACAAAACAGTTAGGATGGGAAACAGCTTCTTCCCCCGGGGCCGTAAGATTACTGAACTCCCTGCTACCACCCAGGTCTCATCACATATGAAATGCCAGTAGCGTTGTACTGCTTACTTTTTAACTTGTGTCATAAATTCACCTTTTTATTTATTAATTTATTTGTGGTAATATTACTTTATATGTTGTGTGTGAGTTTTATGTACTGTGTTGTGCACCTTGGTCTGGAGGAATGTTGTTTCGTTTGGCGGATTACATGTGTGTGGTTGAATGACAATAAACTGAACTTCAACTTGAAATATTTTAGCAGGCTTGTTAGTGCTGTACTAAAGGCTAAATTTCAGCCAATGTTTGTACAATGATTTCCCACAAAGAACAATGAAGTAAACGATAGGATCATATGTTTAACATGGTGGCTGAGAGATGGGACTTCAAAATAATCTTACACCCCTTCAGTGCTCCATAGTAGTACCAGGTCAGATTACTTACTCACATTTCTAGACATGAATCCACAATGTGGTGATTCCATCATGCTAACAATGACCGAAGGCTAATTGCAAAGACTTAATAACGGAAATTTAAAACATGACATGTTGGAGTTGTAACAGAGTTCAAATGAATAAAAGAAACTCTGGACCCTTGCCTTCCAAGGATACCTGCTAAAAGGGATTATTTATTTAGAGAACAGGTCTTTCTGGCCCAACAAGCTTAAATCCCAAGTAACCCTCCTATATTAACTCTACTCTAATCACAGGACAACATACAATGACAAATTAACCTACGAACTGGTACGTCTTTGGACTGCAAGAGGAAACTGGAGTACCTGGAAGAAGCCCACATGGTTCATGGAGAGAATGTACAAACTCCTTTACAGATGATGCTGGAATTGAACTCAGAACTCCAGGATGCTCCAAGCTGTAACGTGTTGAACTAACCTTTACGCTATCATGATGCTTTTTTCTCCTCGTGGACTTGTAGACTCAGTGGTAGTGGTTATTTATCATGACTGGACAACAATTCTAATATCATATACTGTGTGGGTGAGTGCGTGCCTTCAAGAGTATATTGGACATACACAAACCAGAAGCCGTGGATGAACCAGAGATATGCAGTCTGCTGAGAGCCAGATCTGTGACGTTTAAGCCAGGTGATTCAGAACTCTGCAAGGAGTCCAGGTACAACCTCCGGAGGCGTATCATAAGAGGGAAAAGCAATTCCGAGTGAAGTTAGAGACAGAATTCAATGTACATCAGCTTTGAGAAGGATTGCAGATCGTTACTTCCTACAAAGTGAAATCTAACATCACAAATGTCTATGACGCTTTACTCCCTTATGAGCTGAGTGTCTTTTATGTACCCTTTCAAACGGAGACTAAGATTCTATCTGTATGAATTCCTGAAGCATCTAGCAACCCTGTGATATCTGTCTCAGAACGTTCTTCAAAAAGGTGAATCCTCAAAGTGTCAGGCCCTGAAGTTGTATCTGGTAGGGCACTGAAAACTTGTGCCAGCTAACTGGTAGAAGTGTTCAATGACATCTGCAATATTCATCTGCTGCAGCCTAAGGAGTGACAATTATACCCATGCCTCAATGACTATCACCCATTACCATCTACTGTGATGAAATGCTTTGAGAGGTTGATCATGGCTAGAATTAACTTCTGCTCAAGTATGGACCTGGACCCATTGCAGTTTACCTATCTCCCACAATAGGTCTACAGCAGATGCAATCTCACTGGATTTTCACTCACCTTTGGACCATCTGGACAACAGTGATATTTACACCAAGCTTCATTTTATTGATTACAGCTCAGTGTTCAACACAGTCATCTCCTCAGTACTAAACAGCAAGCTTTTAAACCTGAGCCTCTGTCCTTCCATCTGCAATTGGATCTTTGACTTCCTCATTGGGAGATCACAGTCTCTAGGGATTGGTAATAACATATTTTCCTCGCTAAGGGTCAGCACAGGCACACCTCAAGGATGGGTGTTTAGCCTGGGACTCTACTCTCTCTATACTTGTGACTGTGTGGCTAGGCATAGCTCAAAGGCTATCTCGAAATTTGCCAATGACACAACTGCTGTTGGCAGAATCTCAGTTGGTGACAAGGAGGCATACAGGAGTGAGGTAGATCAGCTGGTTGAGTGATGTCACAACAACCTTGCACTCAATGTCTGTAAGACCGATCTCCCCCTCCCCCTCCCACTTTCAAATCTCTTACTAGCTCTTCTTTCAGTTAGTCCTGACGAAGGGTCTCGGCCCAAAACGTTGACTGTACCTCATCCTAGAGATGCTGCCTGGCCTGCTGCATTCACCAGCAACTTTGATGTGTGTTGCTTGAAATTCCAGCATCTGCAGATTTCCTCGTGTTTGCAAGGAATTGATTGTTGACTTCAGGAAGGGAAAGTCGGGAGAACACACACCAGTCCTCATCAAATGGCCAGCAGTGGAAAGGCTAACCAGCTTCAAGTTCCTACATGTCCTCATCTCTGAATATTTATCCTGGACCCAACATTGATGCAGTTATGAAGAGGACATGCTTATGGCTATATCTCATTAGCAGCCTAAGGAGATTTGGTATGTCACCAAAGACTCTAGCAAATTTCTACAGATGTACAATAGAGAACATTCTGCTTGGTTGCATCATTATCTGGTCTGGAAGTTCTAATGCGGAGGATCAGGAAAAGCTGCAGTCGGTTTTTGAATCAGTCAGCTCTATCATGGTACAATCCTCCCCACCTAAAGAGCACATCATCAACAGAGGGTGCTTCAAGAAGGTGTCATCCATCATTAAAGACCCTCACCATCCTGGACATGCCCTCTTTTCATTACCACCATCAAGGAGGAGGTACAGGAGCCTGAGTACACACACTCAACATTTTAAGAACAGCTTCTTCCTCTCTGCCATCAGATTTCTGATCAGTGCACAAATCCATGAATCTTACCTCAGTATTTTCCTCTCGTTTTGCATTATTTATTTATTTATTTATTTATATTGCCTGTTGTAATTTACAGAAATTTTTAGACCATAAGTCTACAAGACATAGAAGCAGAATTAGGTCATTCAGCATTCCTTTTCTGTGTCAGAATTCCATTATGGCTGATTTACATTCCCTCTCAACCCCATTCTCCTGCCTTCTCCCTGTAACAGAGACTGATATGTTCTTGATTTGTAAAGGTGTCAACCCCTTTAACGGTTGACATCTTTACAAATCAAGAACATATTAATCTCCACTTTAAATATACCCAATGATTTGGCCTCCATAGCCACCTGTAGCAATGAATTTCACAGATTCACCACCATCTGGCTAAAGAAATTCCTCCTCATCTCAGTGCTAAAGGGGCATCCTTGAATTCTGAGGTCCTGCCCTCTGGTCCTAGATTCCCCACTGCAGGAACCATGCTCCCTATGTTCACACTATCAAGGCCTAAGTATAGGCTCAGACCCATTAAAAGCTCTCCATATGTTAACACTTTCATTCCGGAATCATTCTTGTGAATCTCCACTAGACCCTCTTCGATACCACAACATCCTTTCATATATAAGGAGACCAAAACTGCTCAAAATACTGCAAGTATGGTCTGACCAATGCCTTATAAAGCCAATGAAAATTGAATGCTAACATACCACTTGTCTTCCTTACCATGACGCAACCTACAAGTTGACATCAGGAAATCCTGCACTAGGATTCCCAAGTCCCTTTGCTCCACTGATTTCTGTATTTTCTTCCCATTTAGTAACTAGTCTACATCTTTATTCTTTCTACCAAAGTGCATGACCATTCAGTTCCCAACACTGTATACATCAGCCACTTCCTTGCCCATCCTCAAAATCTGTTTAATTCCTACTGCAGATTCCCTGCTTCCCCAACACTACCTGCCCCCCACCAATTTTTGTATCATCCATAAACTTGGCTACAAAGCCATCAATTCCATCATCCAAATCATTAACATGTATTGTGAAAAGAAGCAGTCTGAACACCAACTCCTGCAGAATCCCACTAGTCACCAGCATCCAATCAGAAAAGGCCCCTTTATTCCCACTCTTTGCCTCCTATCAGTCAGCCAATCTTCTATTTTTTTTTTCCTTTAATACCATGGGCTCTTATCTTGTTTAGCAGCCTCATGTGTGGAACTTTGTCAAAGTTCCTCTGAAAATCCAATTAAACAACATCTGCTGACTCTCCTTTGTTGATTGTGCCCACTATTACCTCAAAAATTCAAACAGATTTGTCAGGCAAGATTCCCCTTAAGGAAACCCTCTGACTTCAGCCTATTTTACCATGTTTCTCCAAGTATTCTGAAACCTCATCATTAGTAATGGGCTCCAAGATATTCCTAACCACTGAAGTCAGGCTAACTTGTCAATAATATCTTGTCTTTTGCCTTCCTCCCTCCCTAAGCGTGGAGAAACATTTGCAACTATCCTGTCATAGAGTCATTGACACTACAGCAGAGAAACAGACCCTCCAGTCCATCTAGTCTGTGCTAAAGTATTCTGCCGCCTAGTCCCATTGGCATGCACCTGGACAATAGTCCTCCATACCCCGCCCATCGATGTACCTATCCAAATGTTTCTTAAATGTTGAAATTGAACCCTCATCCACCACTTATACTGGCAGCTCATTCCACACTCTAACCACACTGAGTGAAGAAATTCCCCATCACGTTCTCCTTAAACATTTCACCTTTTGCCCTTAACCCATGACCTCTAGCTCTAGTCTCACCCAACCTCATTGGAAAACTCTGCTTGCATTAATCCTATCGCATTGTGGGCTGAAGGGCCTGTATTGTGCTGTAGGTTTTCTATGTTTCTATACCCCTCATTATTATGTATACCTCTATCAAATCTCTCCTCATTCTCCAATGCTTTAAGGAATAAAGTGCTAACCTATTCAACCTTTATCTATAACTCAAATTCTCAAGTCCCAGCAAAATCCTTGTAAACTTTCTCTGCAATCTTTCAATCTTATTTATATCTTTCCTGCAGATTTCAGACCTCAGGAACCATTTCAGAATCTAGTGATTCTTGGAAGATCATTACTAATGCCCCCACAATCTCTTCTGCTACCTCTTTCAGAACCCCAGGTGTAGTCCATCCAGTTCAAGTGAGTAACCTACCATGAGACCTTTCAGCTTCTCAAGCACCTTCTCCTTAGTAATAGCACCTACATTCACTTCCGCCCCCGATACTCCTGAATATCTGGCATATTGCTGGTATCTTCAACGGTGAAGGCTGGTTCCTATTAAAATTATGGTGCAAGAAAAACTTTTTAAATTTATTTGTGAATGTGGAACAGGCCCTTCCAGCCAATGAGCCGTGCTGTACAGTAACCTACCTATATAATGTTAGCCTCTTCATAAGGCAATTTCCAATGGACAATAAACCTAGTAACTGTTATTTGGACTGTGCGACGAAACAGGAGTACCCCGTGGAAACCCATACAGTCATGGAGAGAACATACAATCTTGTTAGATTATCATCTGTTTGGCAGCAGCACTCTGGTACTTCTCCCAAATGATATCCCCTTCATGTATAAACTGCAACAGTAAGTGACTAGATTATTCGAGCATTTGGGGTTGGTAACTGAGCTCGGTCCTGTTCTCACACAGCACTTTTACCTTTGTAACTGGTGGCGTCACAGAGTTAAGATACATTTCTTGGTCTATGTCATGCAGCTGTACATTGGCCGCATACTTTCACGAGGGAAGTTTTGTGCCTTGATGGTTTCTACAAGTTTGTAAATGATGAATAACAACAATCCAGAAAATTAAAAAGAAAACAAAGTAGATGTTGTTTGTGCACTTCATTATTTCTGTTCACCCCATGAGCATGTAAATATCTTTACCTCAATGTGGTTATATGGTAACAATGTCCTATATTATTGAGGGATTTCGTAAATATATCTCACTCCCTTAAGTTAGCATATACATCAGAGCAGATATTAAATAGCAATAAACATTTACAATGCACAAGAACAAAAGAAGTTTGTAGTGGATCCACAAAATATACTTTATGTTTTTACAAATTGTTCCCATGCTGTAGAAATATAAGAACAAAGTGAGTTCCTCTCAAGCTTCTTGCCAAAACTATGGGCATTGTTCTGTGTATTGGAAGATGTTCATACTCACATGGGACAAACAACACAAATCACAAGTAAAGCCTCCGCAGAGCATTTCCTAATGAGAATGTGTGGGGAAACTGCCTCTAATCAAGGTAATTGTTTTTAATTAGACACCAGAGGCACATCTATTTATGAGTCCAACGGCAGAAAAACAAGCCTCACCTTCCAGTTAATGGCATGTACTTGCATTGTTCATATCGTAACAGGCAAGGTTTCTAGCCTAATTAGAACCATTCCACCTAAGATTATAAGGTGATAGTTTTGTGAAAAGAGACCAAGAGAAAACGGTTCTCCACGTATCAGAACTATTGGGGTGGATGTGCTTTGATTCTAATTCTCATGTTGTTACTTCACAGGGAAGGGCACATAAATGAAGCAATCTCAAGAAAATTACTGGCTTTGAGATGACTTCTGGTGTACGTAGAGCCAAAGAAAACTAGTCTGCTGCATAGATTCATATCAATGGTATTGCATAATCAAATTTCCAAAACCTGAACATCAAGATATAAGAGTATGGGTGGTATGTGATGAACAACTGCACATTAATTGATTTTTATTCATTTCTGCCTCAAAGGCAAATCTGTTAACAATGTCATAGACTAATTTACTCTGTGAGAACTTAACATTTTAAGTTGGCATGAGTCTGGTGAGCAAAGTTAGAAATGGTAGATAGAAACGAAAAAGTAGTAAACTCATTCTTGCTCGGTTCCATTTTGGGTGGCTTTTCAGCTTGAGGTAGATGTGGTCATAAGTATGTGTTGCTCCCTAAAACACTGCTGGAACGAATGAGCTAGATCAATGGCTACAGATTAAGGCTTTCTGAGCCAAAGTACATCAGGGGGCATTTTCAGAGATGATCAGTCGCCCTGACCGCTTTGTGCTAAGACAGCCTCAATGTGGCGGGTGAGCTGTAGACTGAGATTGGACAGGTCTGACAGCAATAGCCATGGGCAGAAACAAAACAAGCTGAAAAATAGAAAAGGAAAATTCGGAGGCCTAGTCACATCTGGATTTTATCATCTCTTTTTTTTTTCTGGGTAGTATTACACTAAACAATTATCTGCAGATCAGGAGACAGTGGGGACTTTAAAGCACCGAATTACAGAGAAAATTTGAGGAGATGAAAAGCAGCACATGCATCCCATCATTCTAATGAAATCAGCCTGACAGTCATACCATGGCACTCAGGCATTGTCCTAACTATTACTGAAACAACATGCAGCAAAGGGAGCTTCTTTTTATCTCATAAAACTAAAATAAAATAACGAATGGGAAACAGCTGCAGAAAATTGTAAACAATCTTCATTGATCAGTGCAGTGGGCTTCACCTTCAGAGGCTGTGTCTAACCCCCTTCAACCCACCCCCACCAAACCACCATCTCGTGCTATTCCATTTACTCTTCTGTGTCCAATAAAAGCAACGGCTCGGCTCTGGTCAATATTTACAGCACTCTCAGCCTGTGGATCCAGCAGTTAGCCGAACAAGTCAGCAACTGATTAAAATCAATTTGATTCGCTGCACCGTTCCCCAGACAGAAAGAGAGCGTGATGGGTTTTGATGCAGTAACCCGTGGGTGTATCATTATTCTCCGGCTATGCCACAGTGCAGCAATCATCCCTAACTGCGACTGTCTCCAGAGGAGGTTCCCTTGGCTTCGTCTATGCTTAGTACTCTTGGCTTTTCTCTCATTAAATCATGGCAGGTCAAAGAAAAGCCGCCTGTTGTGAACCTGGAGCAGGAAGGAATGAATTGATAATGAGCCATGATACACTGCATTGCTATTCAGTACAGGGCTTTACATATTCTTCATGTACCCAAGAGAAACTAATTCCTTTCTCTGCTGCCCAGTCTTCTAAGAGACTTTTAATCGAAAAGAAGATCAAACATTAGCAAAATTAATTTCAGTCTGATATTACAATAAGCATCTTTTGTCATATTTTGCCATAAGAGCACCGTAAAATTAATTATCTGAATTCTTATGAACTAAGCTGACCACAGACAAACATTTAATTAATTAATATAATAACACTCCAAATACACATATTGTTATAACAAAGCCAGCAATTTTTAATGCTGTTTTGAAGTAATGTGCATAAACACCCTGAAGTGAAAATGCTGGGATACAGTTACAAGTAGTTATAACAAATGGAATTTTAAAAAACACCTCAAAGAATGGACAACAAGGAGAGAAATGGTTTAGAAAAATGACTTCACATGAATTGTACAAAAATACAATCTACATTATACAAATCAAATACGTTCATTCTAAATAAACATAAATATTTTATTAGTTACAATGGTTTATGCTCCTAAACCAACAAGGTGCTACTCTGTAAAGTGCAGTGGGATTGGTAAGTTTTCCAGGCAAGGAATAGTATATTGCTTTTATTTTTCAGTGTTCAACATTTTATAATCTTACTTCAAAACTAACAATTACAAGTTTGGACCTTTATGAAATTTGATGCACACAAGGTTTGTTTTACTTCTTTTTGGAAGGACATTAAAAATTGTTGCAGAATGAACTGTTTAACTTTTGGAAGAAATGAAGCAAGGATAATTTCCATAGTTCACACAGAAAAAAATACAGAACCACCAGTTTGAAAATAGCAAATAGTATAGATTATACTTGCCCAGAATTTTATGAATCCTTGTTGGACACAGTCTGTATTGCCTACTATTTCAGGTATAAGCAGATCTCTTCAATCAGCCTAAAAATTGGACATTGGAAATAACTTACCAAAGGTCAATAGTAGGGCTTTTCCTCTGAGTCAATTTTGAGTTTAATTACTGCTCTGGATACTTGACTCACCATATAGACTGACATTTCAGGTCTAGTACTGCAGGCGTGCTGCTTTTTCAGCACTGTTGTTTTTCAAAGCAGAATCAGAATCAAGTTTATTTTATCACTGGCATGTTCATGAAATTTGTTAACTTAGAAGCAGCAGTTGAATGCAATACATAATATAGAAGAAGAGGGAAAATAAATACAAAGTAAATAATTCAATCAATCAATTATGGTATACGTATATTGAATAGATTAAAAATCAAGCAAAAAATGGAAATAACATATATTTAAAAAGTGAGGTACTGTTCATGTGTTCAATGTCCATTTAGGAATCGGATGGCAGAGGGGAAGAAGCTGTTCCTGAATCGCTGAGAGTGTGCCTTCAGTTGTCTATACCTCCTACCTGATGGTAATAGTGAGAAAAGGGCATGCCCTGAGTGCTGGAGGTCCTTAATAATGGACGTTGTCTTTCTGAGACACCACTCCTTGAAGATGTCATGGGTACTTTGTAGGCTCGTACCCAAGATGGAGCCGACTAAATTTACAACTCTCTGCTGCTTCTTTCGGTCGTGTGCAGTAGCCCCCTACCTCCATACCAGACAGTGATGCAGCCTGTCAGAATGCTCTCTACAGTACATCTATAGAAGTTTTTGAGTGTATTTGTTGACATGCAAGTTTCTTCAAACTCCTAATGAAGTATAATCGCTGTCTTGCCTTCTTTATAACTACATCGATATGTTGGGACCAGGTTAGGTCCACAGAGATCTTGACAGCCAGGAACTTGAAACTGCTCAGTCTCTCCACTTCTAATCCCTCGGAGGACTGGTATGTGCTCCTTCATCTCACTCTTCCTGAAGTCCACAATCAGCTCTTTTGTCTTACTGATGTTGAGTGCCAGGTTGTTGCTGCACACCACTCCACTAGTTGGCATATTTCACTCCTGTACGCCCTCTCGTCTCCATCTGAGATTCTACCAAAAACTTAATCCAAAATCTTCTCTCTCAGATGGATACAAAAAATATCTCTTAATATTTACCTCTCAACCTCCACTACTAAAATGGTCTTTCTGGTCTTGGTATTGTTATGAATTCCTTATCATGAAAAATTAACTGTCATGTCTCCTCTAATTATAACAGACGCTGAAAGGTATGCTGCTTGTAGGAGATTTGGAGTAGTAATAAACTTCTTGGCCTTCTGCTGTTCAATAAGATAATGGCTGTCAGCTAATGTAACTACATTACCTGACATTGCTTTCATATCTCTTAATGTTGTTGGTTGAGCAAATTCTATCAACATTAATTATAAAATCAACAACTGGTTTCATCAATTCTTATTTATGGTTCCTTAATGTTGTCAGAGCTGGGGGAGGTAGTAGGGATCAGCTCCCACTACCTATTAAATGCACCCTATGGCATGTGTTTTAAATAGGCTCTGACAACCAAGTCCAGTTCCTGGCCTTAATGTATGGCTTAGCTACTAAACCCAGTGGAACTGTTTCTACTAACAGAAGGGGCAAAGGCATGTTACTGGCACCTTAAAACCAATGGCTTTGGACAGATAGGGCTTGTCAGCCGTAGTTGTCAACCAATCTAGGATATGGAAAACTCGGATGTCAAAACTCCACTACCTTGCAGCTATATCTACTCATGGGGAAAGCCTCATGAGTAAACCCCGAGGAAAACTCTGGAGCTGGGATCACCTAAGGCATTCCTACATTGAGTTCAACACTGACTGACAACTCCTGTGGCACTGCAGGTGCCATACTGTCTTGGTCTCTGCTTCTCTTTTCCATTCATCAGTTGGGTGGAGAGAGGCCGGCCTGCTGCATGGACAACAGTTTGTTCTCCATTTCATACTGCCTTGGCTTGCATATCACACAGACAGCGTGGAAGCAAAATTCATGGTCAACCTCGACCAACAGAGGGCCTGAATATGGAAAGGAAATCCAAATTTCTATCACTACCTCTATGTACGAACCTCACTCCAAAAAGGTATGAACCTTACTTGTAGACTATGACCCCTATTCTTAGACCAGCTGAAACAGACTACACTATCAGTTCTGATTGAAAGATGATAAATTCGGTAGAAGCCACTCTAATTTTTGCAGTCTCTGCTTATATCTTTTGAGACTGCACATCATTTTGAAAACTCTACATTTTACCCCTCCAAAAGCAATATGCATCTTCTTCGCTCTGTTACCTAGAACTGCTCACAAGACTCCAGTTTTGTCTAATCAGGAACAGTAAAGCTGTAACACAACCTCAGCACCACCCCCCCTTCCATTACCAAATTCCCCACCCACCCCATTTTTTCTACTGTTTCAATAAAAAAAACAGCAGCTATTCAATAGCCTTTTTGATTATATGACACTTTAATTAATAATTTACATTGATGACTACTGTTTCTAATTTCATTCCATTTAGAAAGTACCCTAGTTCTTTCTTTACAGACCTCATATTTGTTTATATTGAAATCCATTCCCCATAGCTTTTCACATTTGCTTAATCTTTAATATTTATTTATTTATTGAGATACAGTGAGAAGTAAGTCTTTCCAGCCCCTTGAACCGCACCACCCAGCAATCGCTTAATCATGGGACAACTTGCAATCAGCAGTGACCTACCAACCAGAATACCTTTGGATTGTGGCAGGAAACAGGAGCACCTGAAGGAAGTCCACGTAGTCACAGGGAGAACATACAAACTCCTTACAGGCAGTGGCAGGAATTGAACCCGGGTCGACTATACTGTAAAGCATTGTGCCAACCATGACACTGCCGTGCCATCTCAATATCTGCTTGTGATTTAATATTAAATCTACATCACTTACTGTGCTGCATCGCTTATCTGGCATCACTGATACGCATTGATAAGTGCTTATTTATAATTGACATGTGGACATCCTATCACCTCAGTATTTATAGCTACACTGAAAAGTTAAGCCCCTTTATAGGACACCTCCAAATACACCCAATGGCTCCTTTATTGGATACCTGAGTCTATATTTGCGGTAGTAGCCACTGAGTGTACATTTGCAGTCTTCTGCACTTCAAGGTTCAACTTGTTGTGCGCTGGAAATGCACTTCCGCACACTGCTGTTGTAATGCATGATTATTTGAGTTACCATTGCCTCCCGTCAGCATGAACCAGCCTGCCCATTCAACCCTGACCTCTCTCACTAACAAGGCTTTTTCACCCTCAGAACTGCTGCTCACTGCATTTTTTTTTTGTTTTTCAAAGCATTCTCTGTAAACTCTAGGGAGTGTTGTGTGTGAGAATCCCAGGAGATCAGCAATTTCTGAGAATATTCAAACCACCCTTCTGGCACCAATGATCAATTCATGATCAAAGTAGCAGTAGGCTAGATAAGGGAGATGCAGTGGATATTGTATATTTGGATTTTCAGAAGGCCTTTGACAAGGTGCCACACATGAGGCTACTTAACAAGGTAAGAGCCCATGGAATTACGGGAAAGTTACATACATGGATAGAGTGTTGGCTGATTGGCAGGAAACAGAGAGTGGGAATAAAGGGATCCTATTCTGGTTGACTGCTGGTTACCAGTGGTGTTCCACAGGGGTCTGTGTTGGGGCCGCTTCTTTTTACATTGTACATCAACGATTTGGATTATGGAATAGATGGCTTTGTGGCTAAGTTTGCTGACGATACGAAGATAGGTGGAGGAGCCGGTAGTGCTGAGGAAATAGAGAGTCTGCAGAGAGACTTGGATAGATTGGAAGAATGGGCAAAGAAGTGGCAGATGAAGTACAATATTGGAAAGTGTATGGTTATGCACTTTGGCAGAAGTAATAAACAGGCAGACTATTATTTAAATAGGGAAAGAATTCAAAGTTCTGAGATGCAACGGGACTTGGGAGTCCTTGTACAGGATACCCTTAAGGTTAACCTCCAGGTTGAGTCGGTGGTGAAGAAGGCGAATGCAATGTTGGCATTCATTTCTAGAGGAATAGAGTATAGGAGCAGAGATGTGATGTTGAGGCTCTATAAGGCACTGATGAGACCTCACTTGGAATACTGTGGGCAGCTTTGATCTCCTTATTTAAGAAAGGATGTGCTGACGTTGGAGAGGGTACAGAGAAGATTTACTAGAATGATTCCGGGAATGAAAGGGTTAACATATGAGGAACGTTTGTCCGTTCTTGGACTGTATTCCTTGGAGTTTTGAAAAATGAGGAGATACCTCATAGAAACATTTCGAATGTTGAAAGGCATGGACAGAGGTGGATGTGGCAAAGTTGTTTCCCATGATGGGGGAGTCTAGTACGAGAGGGCATGACTTAAGGATTGAAGGGCGCCCATTCAGAACAGAAATGCGAAGAAATTTTTTGAGCCAGAGGATGGTGAATCCATGGAATTTGTTGCCACGGACAGCAGTGGAGGCCAAGTCATTGGGTGTATTTAAGGCAGAGATTGATAGGTATCTGAGTAGCTAGGGCATCAAAGGTTATGGTGAAAAGGTGGGGAAGTGGGACTAAATGGGAGAATGGATCAGCTCATGATAAAGTGGCAGAGCAGACTCGATGGGCCAAATGGCCGACTTCTGCTCCTTTGTCTTATGGTCTTATGGTCTAAAGTTACTAGATCATATTTCTCCCTCCATCCTGATTTTTGGTCTGAAAACAATTGAACATCTTGACCATGCCTGTATGCATTTATGCATTAAGATGCTGCCACATGATTGGCTGATTAGGCATTTGCATTGACAAGCAGGTGTAAAGGTAAACATATACCATAATAAAGTGGCCACTGAGTGTATGTCCTGCCAATCAGAATATCTGGAAATTATTTCTGCTCTCTGTTTTGCACTGTTCAGACATGCAATTTACTAAGCACATTAACCCACAAAATAATTATTTACATTCCATTTTCAATTCATGATAATAGCTCAAAAGCTAAACGTAAGACTGTAAAAGTTTGACAAATATATTCAAATATACAGATGCTGTGCATATCCTAATTTAGCATTAGGTCACACAATATGTGCATTTAGATTCATTTTATCACACTATCTAGAAATACATTTTAATATTTATCTCTTATTATCATATATTGTACTGCAAATTATTATTTACAATATTATTATTATCACATAATTTCCATGAAACATAATATTTATCAAGTCTACAATCATCGTAGGTATCAAATAGTGATAAAGTGTGTGTGAACTAGAGCAGTTAGAAACAGAAAATCATAAACACAAGAGATTTTGCAGATGCTTGAAATCTAGAGCAACACACACAGAATGCCAGAGAAACTCAGCAGGTGAGTCCTGAAGAAGGGTCTCCGTCCAAATCGTTGACTGTTTATTTATTTCTGTAAATGCTGTCTGATCTGCTGAGTTCCTCCAACATTCTGTGTGTGTTGCTCTAGAAATAGTAAAAGTAGGACCCACTCATTGACATAACTTGACAGAAGTACTGATCCTGGAAGAAGAAAGTTGAGGTCAGCCAGCTGTAGCAGGCTGTTTTCCTTTAGCTTGATCCTTTGTAACATTTAACATATGCATCATATAATTTATAAAAACTATAAGGTATATGTAACTTCACAGTTACAATTGTTAATGCAGGTTCAGAATGCACATCTCTATATTAAAACAGAAATAGATTCCCTTGACATCCTGTTAATAGCATTGGATCATGCTATCATGTCACTTACGGGGACGCAGATCACCTCTCTCTTCTCCGCTCTCAGTACTAATGCAAGGTATCAACCCAAAATATAGACAATTCTTTTCCTCCTTCAGATACTGCTCAACCTGCTGAGTTACTGGCATGGATAGAGGAATGGCTGACAGGTAGGAATCAGGTAAAAGGGGTCTTCTCTGGTTGGCTGCCAGTGACTAGTATGTTCTTCAGGGGTCAATTTTGGGACCGATTCTTTTCATATTGTTTGTCAAAGATTTGGAAAATAGAATTGATGTATTTGCAGCAAAGTTTGTTGATGATATGAGGATAGGTGGAGGGATAGGTAGTGCTGAGGAAGCAATGTGATTGCAGCCAGACTTAGGGCTTAGACAAATTGGATAAATGGACAAAAAGTGGCAAATGGCATACAGTGCTGGGAAATGTATGATAATGCATTTTGGTAAAAGGAACAATAGTGTGGACTTATCTAAATGGGGAGAAGGTTCAACCATCAGAGCTGCAGAAGGACTTAGGAGTCCTTATGGAATACTCCCAGAAGGTTAATTTACAGGTTGAGTCTGTGGTAAAGAAGGCAAATGCAATGTTGGTATTTATTTCAAGGGGAATAGAATATAAAAGCAAGGAGATAATGCTGAGCCTTTATAAGATACTAGTCAGGCTACATTTGGAGTATTGTCAACAGTTTTGGGCCCCGTATCTCAGAAAGGGTGTGCTGTCATCGGAGAGAATCCAGAGGAGGTTCACGAGGATGGTTCCAGGAATGAAGGGGTTAACATATGAGGAGCGTTTGGCAGCTTTGGGCCTGTACTTCCTGGAATTTAGAAAAATGTGAGAGGATCTCTTTGAAACCTACCAAATGTTGAAAGGACGAAATAGGGTGGATGTGGAGAAGATGTTTCCTGTGGTGGTGGTATGCAGAACTAGAAGCCACAGCCTCAAAATTGAGAGGGCGACCTTTTAGAACAGAGGTAAAGAGGAATTTAGTTAGCAAGAAAGTAGTGAATCTGTGCAATACTCTGCCACAGACTGTGGTGGAGGCCAAGTCTGTGGGTATATTTAAGGCAGACGTTGATAGTTTCCTGATCGGTCAGGGCATCAAAAGATAAGGTGAGAAGACAAGTGTATAGGGTTGAGTGGGATCCGGGATCAGCCATGATAGAATGGTGGAGCAGACTCGATGGGCTGAATGGCCTAATTTTGCTCCTCTGTCTTATGGTCTTATGGTTCCTCCAGCAGATTGTTTGTTGTTACATTTATAGAAACATAGAAAATAGGTGCAGGAATAGGCCATTCGGCCCTTTGAGCCTGCACCGCCATTTATTATGATCATGGCTGATCATCCAACTCAGAACCCCGCCCCAGCCTTCCCTCCATACCCCCTGATCCCCGTAGCCACAAGGGCCATATCTAACTCCCTCTTAAATATAGCCAATGTACTGGCCTCAACTGCTTCCTGTGGCAGAGAATTCCACAGATTCACCACTCTCTGAGTGAAGAAGTTTTTCCTAATCTCGGTCCTAAAAGGCTTCCGTCCATCTGGAATGCAGTTGCACAGTTACGGCTATCCTTTGGTACCTGTTCAGGTGTGCAAACTTCATTAGCCAGCTTAGCTTGAGATTAACATTTATCCCTGAATAACTTAGCTCATGGCAAATAGTTATGTGGACTATTTAATACAGTCACACTTGCTTTTAAATGGCTTACTACAAATTAAAATGCAACACTTTTTCATGAGAATATAAATCCCTGCATGAGAGATAACACCTAGCTGAATTATGATCTGGAATGGAAATCTGCTATTTAATTGTTAGCGGCACTTCAGGTTAACTTAATTACCTGCTCACTTCATATGTGTATGCTTTTCCAGCAGGAATCAGAGTTTAGAACAGAGAAGTGGGAACCATGACATTTTATTTTCGCTTTTTGGCCCAAAGGCCCAACTGTAACAGCTTTATTATTATGGCAGATGAGATAAGCTTCATAAATATTGGCCAAGAGGGATAAAATGTGCCTTTATATATTTTAAGCAGACTTTGGTAGAGTAGAAGGACTCAGACTGAATATCAAATCTAATGCTTTTGTGATGGAAATCTGCTGTAAAAGTATTGCTTTTCATAGCTAATATAAGAAGCTCATATATTATTCAAATTGCTCCAAAGGATAATTGCATCCTGAAATAATTACAGTAGCAGCGACATTATAAATATATAGTAGGTGATTATTGCATCAGAATTATCGAGGCATTATTGATCCCCAGTTTTATGCACAATTTAGGGTAGAATTTATGGGCTGGTTACAATGGACAAAAATAGACAGCACAGTTTGACCAATTTTCAACCAGATTTTTTTGCAGTTCATACCAATAGTATAGGACCTGGCTTTGGAGTACCTGGACAAGAGCAATACATACATCAATCTACTGCTCATTGATTATAGTTTGAAATACAACACCATTATCCCTTCACTATTAATCAACAAACTTCAAAACCTTGGCCTTTGTAGCACCGTCTGCAACTAGATCCTTGACCTCCTCATTGAGAGATCACAGTCTCTGTAAATTAGTAATAACATCTCCTCATTGCTGACAAGAATGCACACTTATCTCATTGCCCTACTCTTTCTACATTCAGACTGTGTGGCTAGGCACAGCTCAGACACCATCTATAAATTGGTTTACGACACCACTGTGGTTGGCAGAATCTCAGATGGCAATACGAGGGTGTACAGGACTGCGATTTATCTGCGGTTGAGTATTGTCACAACAACAACCTTGGCCTTAACATTAGCAGGGCCAAGGTATTGCCTGTGAACTTCAGGAAAGGGGAAGTCAGGAGAACATATTGAGGGGTCAGTGGTGGAAAGGGCAAGCAGCATTGTTCCTGTGCGTCAGCATGGATCGAGCACATTGATGCACGCCACAGGCTATAATTCACTCAGAGTTTGAGGAGATTTGGTATGTCATCAAAGATTTCAGCAAATTTCCACAGATGTTCATTCTGTCTGGTTGTATCACTATGTGGTATAGAGGCTCCAATGTGCTGGATCACAAAAGGCTGCAGAGGGTTGTAGACACAGCCAGTTTCAGACAGGAGTAAATCTCCCCACCATCAAGAAAATCTTCAAAAGGCAGTGACTCAAGAAGGTGGTATCCATCATGAAGAACCCTCATCTTCCAGGATATACCCTCTATTGTTACTACCATAGGGGGGTAGATACAGAATCAGAATCAGGTTTATTATCACCAGCATGCAGCATGAAATTTGTTAACTTAGCAGCAGCAGTTCAATGCAAAACATAATATAGAAGAAGAAGAAGAAGAAGAAGAAAAAATAATTAGAATAAATAAGTAAATGAATTACAGTATATTGAATAGATTAAAAGTCATGTAAAAACAGAAAAATTATATATTTAAAAAGTGAGGTAGTGTTCATGAATTCAATGTCCATTTAGGAATCAGAAGGCAGAGGGAAAGAAGCTATTCCTGAATCCAAGTCAAGTCAAGTCAAGTCGCTTTTATTATCATTTCAACTATAACTGCTGGTACCGTGCACAGCAAAAACGAAACAGCTTTACTCCAGGACCATGGTGCTACATGAAACAACACAAAACTACACTAGACTACGTGAAACAACACAAAACTACATTAGACTTCAGACCTACACGGGACTACATAAAGTGCACAAAACAGTGCAAGACAGTACAATAATTAATAAACAAGACAATAGGCACAGTAAAGGACAAATTACAATATAATAATAAATGATGTAAATGTAAACAATGTAAACAATGTTTTAGCAGGAATTGAGAGAGAAATGAGCAAAAATTGCAAAGGGAGTTGAGTGGTGTTCAGTTGAGTGTGTGTGTGTGTGTAGGTTGGTGTCTGTGTATATGTGTGTAGGTTGGTGTCAGACTAGACTCTGGGAATTGAGGAGTCTAATGGCTTGGGGGAAGAAACTGTCACACAGTCTGGTCGTGAAAGTCCGAATGCTTCGGTACCTTTTACCGGATGGCAGGAGGGAGAAGAGTTTGTATGAGGGGTGCGTGGGGTCCTTCACAATACTGTTAGCTTTGCAGATGCAGTGTGTGGTGTAAATGTCTATGTAGCCCCCTGGTAAGCCTCAGGCTCGCTCAACTCGCTTTTGTCTAGGGGAAGCAGCCTTCGGCCCCCCCAAACTGGGTAATCAAGTTTATGTGGATGCTGTGTGATGTACCCCACCCCACCAAATAACAGACAATACACCATATGCGAATAAATGACTACACTTTATAGATCTTACTGGAACTATGTAATTAATAGAGATAAAATATAAAAGGAAAGTAAAAGGTGCCAGACTTATCAAAGTTCAACCACTTCGTGCACAACAGTTGGAGCTCAAGTAACGGAGTCTTCTTTCCACCATTCGATCCCCTCCGACCACCTCGACCCGCCGCCTGGGACCAACCACGGTGGTCGACCCGATGCTCCACGCGAGTCTGTCTTCATCTCCTCTCCTCGCCGAAGACCCTGGGCCTTGGACTCCTGCTCAGGGTCAGTCCCGCCGCCCAGGGTCACAGCATCGCACCTCCTCTCTCTGTCCCCATCATGCCTTCTGTGCCAAAGCCTGCGAAAACAATAGCTTACAGACACACAAGAAAGAATAACATCTATCCCAATTGGTTAGCAAATGAATACAATTCTCTTTATAACCCAAACAAGCTGCTAGAGAGAGAACTTTCTCAGCAGTTATTATTACAGAAAAGCCATTTTAATTATAACATAACAAAGAAGCCATTTTGTTAGCCTTCGCAGTAACATAAAAGAAGAAACCCCTTACATCTGTAATGGAGGGAAGAGAGACCCCAATGATCCCTCCAGCTGACCTCACTATCCGCTGCTGAGTGTGTGCCTTCAGGCTTCTGTACCTCCTACCCGATTGTAACAGTGAATAAAGGGCATGCCCTGGGTGCCAGGGGTCCTTAATGATGGAGCTTGAAGACCCTCAAACAACACTTTCAGGAAGAGCTTCTTCCCATCAGGTTGCTGAACAGAACATGAACCCAATGAACACGACCTTACTTTTTCTCTCTTGCACTAATTATTTAATTATTTGTAATGTATAATAATTTTTATGCTTTACACAGTACTGCTGTTGTGAAGTGACAGATTTCACATAAACCTACTTCTCCCTCCTCCAGAGTGCATATAAGGAGCAAGATTGAAAACCTGGCTGAATAGTGCCATAACAACAACCTCTCACTTAATGTCAGCAAAACCAAAGAACTGATTATTGACAACAGGAGGAGGAAACCAGAGGTCCATGAGCTGGTCTTCATCAGGGAATCAGAATTGGTGAGGGTCAGCAACTTTAGATTCTTTGGTGTTATCGTTTCAGAGGAACTCTTCTGGGTCCAATGCATAAGTGCCATTACAAAGAAGACACATCATCACCTCCACCTTCTTAGAAGTTTGTGAAGATTCGGCAGGTCTTCTAAAACTTTGACAAACTTCTGTAGATGTGCAATGGACAGAATATTGACTGGTTGCATCATGGCTTGGTATGGAATCACCAGTGTCCTTGAAGGGAAAAGCCTACAAAATGCCATGGATCCATCAGAGATAAAGCCCTCCCCAACAATGAGCACATCTAGAAGGAGCACTCTCGCAGGAAAGCAGCATCTGTCATGAAGGAGCCCCCGCTATCCAGGCCATACCCTCTTCTCACTCCTGCCATCAAGAAGAAGGTCCAGGAACCACAGGTTCCACACCACCAGGTTCAGGAACAACTATTACCCTCCAACTATCAGGTTCTTGACTCACCCCACCACTGAAGGGATTTCACAAATATACACTTACTTTCAAGGACTCTACAATTCATGTTCTTGATAATTATTTATTTATGTATATATTTATTATTGTTATTTTATTATTTTAATACTTTTTCTTTTTTGTATTTGCAGAATTTGTTGTCTTTTGCATACTGGCTGTTTGCCTTTGTTGTGTGTAGTTTTCCACTGATTCTATTGTGTTTCTTAGTATTTATGGTGAATGACTGCAAGAAAATGAATCTCAGGGTAGTATATGGGGATGTATGTGTATTTTGATAATAATTTTACTTTGAACTTTGCTTCTGATTCCGAATCTGATGTTGAATGTAGCACAGCTGTTAACTTGATATTGTCTCTTTCTTCATCCACCAAGCTGTATCTATTCTCTCAATAAACCTTTTTCTTCAAGAAAAATTAATGCATACTGCTTTGGTAGATTGTGAATTGATGCTGTTTATTGTTTCCTGACAAATTTTTTCAAGCAAGGTGCTGGTAGAAGGAAAGGGGCACTTCATCATAGATTGGAGTGGATCACAACTCAAAATTGGTCCAGTTTTGCACATACAAGAGAAAATCTGCAGATGCTGGAAATCCTAGTAACACACACAAAATGCTGGAGGAACTCAACAGGCCAGGCAGTATCTATGGAAATGAGTACTGTTGATGTTTTGGGCTGAGACTCTTCATTGGGACTGAATGAAGGGTCTCGGCCTGAAACGTTGACTGTACTCATTTCCATGGATGCTGCCTGGCCTGCTGAGTTCCTCCAGCATTTTGTGTGTGTTGCCAGTTTTATACTTCGATGATAGCATGGACTAGACGTGGAAATAGATTATCAACTCATCTGAAGCGACATTTACCCTGATTCAGAAGAAATGAAGGGGGATGCTCCTACCAATTTTTTTTTGTGAGTTACATATTGAAAGATGTACTTTAGGTCACAGGATGTCATGTGATCTTCTGCTTGCTACATCAGTTTGTACCACTCGCAAATTGATATCCATGGATTGCAAAATCAAACATATTTCCTAAGTAACTCATTGGTCAAGAAGCAGTTTGATCTGATTTCATGAATGACATTTTTCTAAAAGGAAGTACTGCTTCCTCCCCATTGTTCTTGGTCAATATGCCATGTGGTCAAAGTTTACCCAGGGTTCAATGACGAAAAAGCTGCTAAAGGTTAAAGAAAAATCTACTGGAACTTTTCTTGTTGGAGAAAGTTATCACCTAATACACAAACTTTGTCAGAGCAAACTTGCATTTTGTCCCTGCAAAGTTTTAGGCTCACACAATCCGGTTTATTATCAGAAGAGTTGTAAATGTTGAACGATTAATAAAAATCAATAAACATAATCTTGAATATTCAGCAATATGAAATAATCAATAGTCAATAGTCTGGTGCTAAAAGTACTTTAAAAATCCTTTCAGTACAGCATTTTCTTTGATATGCCTTTTCTGTATGTACTTCAGACTAATGTTCAAACTGATTAATCGAAGGTTTTTCAACATGCCGCTTTAAGCTGAAAGCAAACTTGATCCAAGGATACCCTAACTGAGGTAGCATATTTATAATGGATGTAAGATTGTTGATGAGGCAGATTGAGGTAGTAGACCCTAGGAACATACAGCACAATTGTTTAGTAAAATAGCATTTGCATACACTAAGAATACTGAAATGTGCTCTCTTCCTCTGCCTGTCTATGTATATATACACACACATCATAATTGTTCACTCACAACATCATTCAAGGAATTGCTGTATTGAAAGGATTTTTGAAGAGCTTTGGCTCTAATTTATTGGAAGATTTATTGCTTTCATATTGTTGAATGCAAAGTTTAGGTTTTTGATATTTATTGTTTGTGTGCAGGCATTCTGCCCTCATTTTTTTGTCAATATTGTTCTTGAACCACCAAGCTCTAATTGACAGCACATTTGATTTGATCACTCTCAGATTCTTTCTTTCTAATTGGGAGATCTCCCTGATAATTTTAACTTAATTTGTAGACTTCACCTCCTTATCTTCACTGCCTGGCATAGGTAACAGCTAGGACTATAAAAGGACATTTTGTGAGCCACCACAGTGAATCAGATTCTCAGCACAGTTAAATCTTGACCTAGTAGGGTCTAGAGTGCCAAGAAATTTTCTGCTTGAATCAGGGTTATGCTTGGAACAAGATTTTTTTCTTTAATTGCAGATAAAAGTAGCTGTTTGGCAAATCTTTTTACACACAGCCCGTGTAATTATTTAGTTAGAAACTTAATCCAAGAAAAAAGACACATCAAAGCACAAAACTTGACAAAAAGGCCTTTCATTAAATTATGGTGTAACTGAGTGTAATCTATTGATATAGCAACTACTTTTGTGATGCTAAAGATTTTAAAGTGTACTAGAATTTAGAGCTAGACAAACATAGAAATTTTACTCAATAGAAGGAAGCCATTCAACTGAGCTGCCCATCGCAAATATGTGGATAACTGAAAGAACCCAGGCAGAGCTGATGAGAATGGGGGAAGAATATAAATAAGGAATTAATTCACTATTTATGTAAATTGGTAGTTGAAGGTTGACATGAACACCATTCTGTGATGATGGGCCAGAGGGTTTGTTTTGTGGTGTATCTCAATAACCCCAGACCTTCCAACACCTGATCTGTGGCCCCATAGGTCCTGTGTTCGAGTACCCATCCAGGCACATTTAGCATTGTGACAGCATTTCTGTCTCTACCACCATTTCAGGCAATGAGCTCCAGGCCCTTATCACCTTACGATTGAAAAATGTTTTCCTGATTTCCACGCTAATCCTTCCACCAGCTTCCTTTAGATCCACGGCATCTGGGTCTTCATTCTTGAATCAGGAATTCTGTTTAATGACAAGAAAAGAGGCAGTAGCTTTCTTAGACAGGAATTATTCTGGATTCCGTTCAAAGCTATTCAGTTCAAATACCAAAAGTAGCTGTAGCTCTAAACATTTGATATTTACTGACTGTTCCAACATTCACTAATAAAGTCAGGAAGTTTTAAGCAAATATTCCTGATTTAAAACTTTAGCATTAAAATTTTAACATTCAAATACACTGCTAGACTTGAGGGAAAAATGCTAGGGGGTTTGGCTGTGCAGGAATCTTGGAAATTTCTGAAACACATCTGCTAGTGACTTTTTATCCGGCCACTGCAAGAACATATTATTCCTGAGTTTCCCAACCAATATGATTGAGCTGACATGGTGATGATCTGCATGAGTCCAATCCAATTGCACCATTTAAACTGACTTGGCAACCATGAGATCTGATGAAATGTAGAGTTACAAGGAGGAAGGAAGCAACTTCAAGCTTGTAGTCAAACCCACAGTTTAATGACTCATTGAAAGTGATGCCAGATCTGTAACAGGACACAGAAATATGATATTCCTTGATGGCCAGAAGGAGCCTGCAGCTTCCTGGAAAGCACATGCCTACCTGCAAGAAAACCACAGCTATGCATCGGTTATTATGACTGATAAACATTGCTACGTGATCTATGACATCCTCCTTTGTGGAGTTGGTGGTGCAGTACATCTGAGGAAGGCAAACCACAAAGTCATGCGTTCTGCTGCTATTGTAGCAGGCAGGGCCTGTATAATTAGCTGCCCTGCCAAACAAGGTACGTATAAGCCACCTAAGGGTCTTATCAATGACTCAGATGCTGGCTGAACCCTGACAGCGAGTTGAGGCAAAGAACGTGAGCACAGTGACTAACACAGTCCTAGGATCTTCACCTGACCTTCACAAGGCTGGAAATGTCTCCCTAAATCTGACAGAAGGCAGTGGAGTTTCCTGGGGAACAGTTGCTCAGATGTTTCCAGGAATCTTGCATGGTGTGTGCTGAGTTTTGCCAAGAATTTTAACCGTAGATTCATTAAGTCATAGAATCATTCATCAATGTGCTTGGTAAAGCTAATTCTTGCACTTGAGATTATGGCTGACAATAGTTTGCAGGTGAATTAGTAATCATGGAAAAACTGGGATAGGCACCATTGTGCACTGATGTTTGCCTGTCGACTGATTCACATAACAGGTGCATTTTCTTCGCCACTGGCAAAAGAGGAGCCTCGAGGAAAACCTTCAAAAGTTGATTCACAAGCAGCAGGATATCGTGCAGAGTTCAGGAATGAAGCAACAATCAAAGGGTCTGCACTGTCACAACACATGACCTTACATTTCACTAGCAAGCCATTTTATAATTTACTGGAGTTTCCTTCGTTAATCATAACCTCTTCTAGTAGCCACTTGTGATCCAGATGCTGAAGTCAGTGGCCCATTGATATTCTTGCAGATTTTGGGACCAGTTGCTGCAAAGGAGTCAAATGGGCCGGTTCATTGCTAGGGTGGTTGCCCAGAGAGTGACTGTACTCCTCCCCCCCCCCCCCCCCCCCACCAGCCGCTCAGTTCCCCTCATCTCTGTGGCAAAGAGTTTGTTAAGCATTGCTGGCTCACATTACAGCAGTCAGTGTGATAACTGCAGTTGCTGCGAGCTTTCCTTGGAGCCTCCAACAGAAACCACAGGCTCCTGTCCTAGCCTTGAATCCATAGAGCCACTTTTCATGCATTTTTGTTCACTATTGTGATTATTTTCAGATTAGGGAGAGCAAACGCATTTATGCACAGCATAGCAGAAAAGAGGATGCCCTCCAACTTGTCTGCATTCCTCATGAAAAAGCACACTTGGTAAATTCCAAAAGGTAAAGATCCAAGTCTAACATTTGAAGGTTCCCTTCCAATGTTTATAAAATACATTCTTTGATCTTTTAAGGAAACTGTCAAGAAAGCAACTTCGAGGTTACAGCTCTCACTGACACATGTGCCTCCAAAGATAAAGTCATCACCTCCTAGCACAGAAACACCCACCACACCAATCCTATATGTTTCGCCCCCCTGCATTACTCCCATTTTCTGGCAGTAGGATTGTATATTTCTATGCAATAAGCAATGCACACAGAGTGCAGGAAGAATTCAGCAGGTTAGGCAACATCCATGGAAGGGAATAAACAGTCAATCATTCAGGCCAAGACACTACATCAAGACTTTCTATGCCATGCTTGTCAAAATGCCATTTAAACATAATAACAGTGCCTGATTCCACTTCTGGCAGTGCATTCCAGATATCACCCACTCTCTGTGTAAAAAAAAATTATTCCTCTCAGCCTATTTAAAATTTCTTCCTCTCATCTTAAGCCCTATGCCCTCTTGTTTTGATACCCTACCATGGAAAAACTTGTGACTGTCCACTCCACCCATGCCTCTGATAATCTTATATACTTCTGGCACGGCATCCTTCTGCCTCCTTCACACCAGAGTAAATAAGATCAGTCTATCCAGAATCTTCACCCGAGTCCTAATGAGGGGTCTTGTCCCAAAATGACAACTATCCTTTTCCCTGCCTGACCCACTGAGTTGCTCCACCATTGTGTGTGTGTGTGTCCAAAAATAAACTCCTCCAATTCAGGTGTCATCTTACTAAATCTCCTCTACATTCCCTCCAGCACAATCACAGCCTTCCTATAGTGTGGCGAACAAAACTGCACACTCTACTTCAAAGATGACCTAATCTGTGATTTGTAAAGTGAGCTTCAGCAAACACATCAAGGGAAACACCCAGACACCTTCATATGGTGCTTGTTCAAGCAGAAGGACTTTATTGTGGATTTTTAACTTTAATTCTAGGTTGAAGGAATTACTATGCTTCATGATAGGCAACTGTGAGACTAAGGTAATGTAACCTGGGGGAAAGTACACGCTCTGGACAACAAAGACTCTTTCAGGTTTTAATTCCTTTATCGGTTTTTGATGTTTAAGTGCCAGAAAAGAGTCGCAAAACAGTTCTTGCCGTTACAATTTCAGTTTAACTTTCGATCCACACCGTTGTGTATGGACAGAATTGCATATGCAGTATAAAAATATACCAGAACTAATACAGTACTAATACGGTACAAATACGGTAGTGGCAATCCTGAAGGAACACAATACAAACAACATTAGAATCCCACCCACCCTGCATCTTATACATAACAGCTAAAAATGTAAGCAAATACATCTCATCTAAGACGTATACACATGCTGAACTTCCAAACAGAAACTAAACATTCACGCTAAGCCGTTACATGCACAATCAGTCCTGATACAATAAAGTTAGACAAAAGGTAGACTTTGGCACAACTTTTACAAAGTATTGCCTGGTAGTTAAATTACAGGAAGACTGACCTACTTGGCTGGTGAGGAACCTTGTCCAAGCCACGCAATCCAGCGTTGAGTCACTTACTCGAGAAAATCTAAAGCATCCACATGCAAAACATATCAGATTACCAATATTCTCGATCCGCCAACAAGCATAAATGAATTCACATGGATATTGTTAATTAATGCTCACCTTTCCGCACCATGCCCAGCCTCGGGAGGAACCCACTTCCAACACCTTACCACGTCTTCAGCAGAAAGCAAAATTGTCTCCCCACTATCCCGCACATGCGTAATGACATCACTCTTAAAGGCACTGACAACTATTCTAGCATTACCCAGGTGGATGCCTAAGTACACTTTTAATGATACTGAATAAGATCCGGCAGTCACCCGGTTACAGTAAGAATATAAAGTTCAAAGTGCAAAGTAAATTTATTTTCAAAATATGCATATGTCACCATACTCTGATATTCACTTTCTTGTGGGTATTCACAGTAGATGCAAAGAAACACAACAGAATCACAAAGAAAGTGTGCAAAAGAAGATAAATGCTGCAAATACAAAACAAAACTAATAATAATTAAGTAACAAATAATATTGAGAAGATGAGTTGTAGAGTCAGTATAAATCAGGGCAAAAAGAGTTAGACTTTATTTTGCAACTGCCACCCCTAGTATGAAATTCTGTGAATGAGAGAAAGTTCCCTGAAAAACTGTTATTTCCAGTACTTCCATCGTCTTTTCCACCTCTTTCCAATCCCATGTGCTATATTGAAGCTACACACACAAAATGCTGGAGCAACTCAGCAGGTCAGGCACCATCCATAGAAATGAGTAAACAGTCGACATTCCATAGATGTTGCCTGACCTGCTGAGTTCCTCCAGCATTTTGTGTGTGTTGCTTTGGATTTCCAGCATCTGCAGATTTTCTCCTGTTTTACAATATTGAAGCTGATTGTACCATTTCCAGCTTATGAAGAGTGAACAACTGTTCTGTAATACACCATTGACAACAATCGATATTTCCTACACAGAACTGTAAGTCTGAACTTGCCATTAGTCTTTGCTTCAACATTGGTACAACAATTTCCTGCATCTTGTAATGGAGAATTATTCCACAAAACCTATTGTAATAACAGCCAATTCATTCATTTCAATCAGGAGGGACAGCTGTAGAGGCAGGGGTAATTATCAAATAATTTAATATCTTTTGAATTAATTGTTTATTTAAATACTTTGAATTCTTAGAAGCATTTTAAACATCTTTTGGTATCTAAATAGCATTGATCTGATTTTAATTGTTCCATTGATGTTTAAGTGTTCCTGAAAGAGCTAAACTTTTACCTTAGTTGTTTCATGAGCAGGTCTTGAGCTGTCCAGTCCAATGATGGCATTACCTCACCCACGTCCCTGTTGCTGGTTGGGCTGCATTCTCTGGCTTAATGATGACATCACACACTAACACTGTTATGGAAACTTGTAACTAATACATTTCGGAGGGGTTTTCCTGCAGAGGTAAGTATAACAATTTGGCTTGGAGGAGAAAAACAAATTAGTGAATACTTTCCTTTACGGCGTGTTAGATTGTTAGAGCTCAGACCAGTCACAGGGATCTTCGAGCTGGCTTCACCATACTGAACCAAAGGAAACCACGGTTCCTGCTTCATTGTTAAATGTGTAAGTGGGTGTGGTAAACCATGTATATATGTTGTAACTCGGTTACCTGTCTGGACACACCCCTCTGCTGACTGCCCCTGTGGCTCCTCCCACAGAGTCCTGTATAAAGGTGTTCGCCTTGCCCCTCCCCCTCAGTCCGGGGGCAGACACTCACTGTGGAGGTCGAATTGTACAGCGAATAAAAGCCTTTTAGTATTTTACCAAACCTCAGTCTTTTGGAGTAATTGAAGGTGCTTCAGTGGGTGTCTGCCAGAGCGTGCTTTATGGAAGACACTGTTCTCAGTAGGAAGTCTCAGTGAATCAGAGCTTGAATCAGCCAGGCGTTCTATCATTTAATGTAAACACGAGGAATTCGGCAGATGCTGGAAATTCAAGCAACACACATCAAAGTTGCTGGTGAACGCAGCAGGCCAGGGGGCATCTCTAGGAAGAGGTACAGTCGACGTTTTGGGCTGAGACCCTTCGTCAGGACTAACTGAAGGAAGAGTTAGTAAGAGATTTGAAAGTGGGACGGGGAGGGGGAGATCCAAAATGATAGGAGAAGACAGGAGGGGGAGGGATGGAGCCAAGAGCTGGGCAGGTGATTGGCAAGAGGGATATGAGAGAATCATGGGGCAGGGTTGTGGTCAAGAGTGGAATATCCTGTGGGAGCCTCAATATACAATACAATGTTATTTAGATCTATTTCAATTAATTCCCACAAAACATTAGGACCGTGAAAGGTTTTGTAACTTGCAGAATTTCGCTCCTTTGAAAGTGGTATATGACTGTCTAAATGGCCTAGCTTTAAAAAGGCAACTTTTAAAAGTTCTGGAGCAACACCTGAGGAATGACACTTCATATTCCACAAGGGTTTTTTCCAGCATGGTGACTTGAACATTAAGTACTTACATGTCCAGTAACCATTCATTCCCCCTCTATTCTTTTCCACATTTTTCTTTCTCTCTCTCTTTCCGCCTGATCCACCTGGCCCCTGTAACCTCTTTAACCCCACCTGACTCCCGTTGTCTAGAGTGACTAGCTGTCGATCCCCGCCAAACAGTGTAAACGCTTGGTGTGGATACGGTGTGAGACCCCTAAATATCAGCAGCGAGACCAATATCAAACAACATACAAGGTGCAAGTACAGAAATACACTTTATAGTAATTATTGGTGATGGGTTAGTAAAAACATCTAAAAGAAAAGGCACCAAATAAGTAAATTTATCGGTCTTGTGCACATAATATTTTAATAAGTTGGAGCTCACGCCTCCGATTCCATGCACAACATCCTTCCGAGACTTCGCCCACCATCCGAAATGCCGAGGTCCGGTATCTGCCACCCTGGAACCACGGTCCGTTCCCGCACATCCGTCCTCTCCGCTCGCCTCCTGAAAAAGCCCGCGATCCTCTGCTCAGCACACACATACAAGATAACATAACATGATTTCCATTGGCTAGCAAACGAATACAATTTCCATTATCACTAACTATGACCCAAACATACCGCCACAGAGAACTCCTTACTCAGCAGTTAACAGTACGAGAAGCCATTTTGTAATAGGCAATTAACAGGTAACAGTCCATCTAATATTACTGAGAACCCTACACCCCCATCACCCAGCCTTGTTTATCTACCCATCACCTACTCACTCCTCCCATGTGGTTCCTCTTCCTTTATTTGATGCTCCACTTTCCTCTCCTATTAGATCACATCATCTTCAGCCTTTCACTTTAACATATCACCTTCCAGCTTCTGACATAATTTCCACTCACCTCCTCCCTGATTTGCCTGTAACTCCCTATCACCTGCCAGCTCTTGCTCCCACCCTTCTCCCTATGTTTTCCTGGCTTCCTTCACTATTTCTTTCAGTCCAGATAAATGGTCTTGACCTCAAACATTGTCCTCCTGGACTTTGCTGGATTAAATGTCCTTCGTGAAAACGCTTATCTGGACTAAAACCTTTGACTGCAAAGCCTTCCGGCAGTGGTCAGAAAGGAATGTCCTGCAGGAGAAGGATTCTTTGAACAAAGTGGAGTGGTTCCCTGAGCAGACTGTGCAGACCATCTGTCAGAATGCCTCGTTGGAGACCTCAAGAACAGGCACCAAGATTTTACCTGGTTGGTGATGAAAGGGGTCCTTCCAGTCTGATCCTTCCTGCATGCTACTCCCACCGTGCGCTGCCCAGGGGTTGACTACAGCGGTGAGGAGATGGTAGCTCACCTCGTTCCAGTCTGTGGATTTGCGAAGAGGATATTTAGAAAGATGCAAGGGCCTGTGTCACGGTTCATCCCAAGCATCCACATGGCAGAGGATTCTCTGATTTAAGATGCACATGGAGACAAGCGCCAAGTGCTGCTGGCAGATCACCAACTCAGTGAAAAACACCCCTTGGTCTGCCCGAAAGTTGTTGGTCTGTCAGCATATCGAGATATTTGTGGAAGAAAGTTGCCGACTGGCACATTCCAGGCTGCAGGAGAACATGCTGAGGGACACACTGAAGCTTGGTGCAGTCACTCCAAGGGCTTGATGGGGAAGGACCATAGCGTAGGATTCTTCCGCTACTGGAGAGCTGGGGAGGGAGGGGCCGGGTTTTGTAGTAGTATACCGCCCCAGAGGGCCACATGCGTGGCAGCAGTGCTGTTGGTGTGTAGGAGTGTAATAGAACAGTACAGACAACATTGACTGTGAATGTAAAGAATGGAAAGGCATTGCACAGTTTATTCTTGTAAATATTTTTATTATGAATAAATCAGAATCAGGATGAATGTCATCGGCACATGTCGGGAAATTTGTTAACTTAGCAGCAGCAGTACAATGCAATAGGTTCAGTAGGTACATTTAATGTCAGTGAAATGTATACAATATGCATCCTGAAATTCTTTTTCTTCACAGACATCCACAAAAACAGAGGAGTGACAGTTAAACGTTAGAACCCCAAAGACCCCCATTGCTCCCCCTCCCACGGCACAAGCAGCAAGGCAACAACCCCCCCTCCCACCAGCAAAAAAGCACCTGCACCCTCCACCGAGCACTCAAGCATCATAAAGACATAGACTTGCAGTACCCCAAAGACCCGGTAATTCGACATACCACAGGCTCGCCCTCTCCTGAATAAGGGAAAAAGAAATGTCCCTGTTTCACAGCGAGAGGGGAGACATAACAAACAACTTACTGATTTAAGGTGTTAAAAGTCTGTTGTGTCACTTTTTCTGAGCTCTGTGCCCAGAGAGTCGGCCCCGGAAAGGCTCAGATATCTGGAAACACAGCCAGCAGCTGCTCCCAGTGTTCCATGTTCTCCCATGCCGCCTCAGTCGGCGGCACCAGCCCTGAATCAGCCCCTCTCCAGAGCCACGAAAATCCAGCACCATGGAGGTGCGCTAGTCTTCCAGGCCGCATCCTTGGGATATCAAAGAGCGTCCGGTCGTGAGGCCTTGACAACAGGTCTCATTCCTGCGGAGACCCAAAGTCAGTGTGTAACTCCAGGTCAGGGTCTTCAAAAGAACCTTGAAAAGGGAAAAAAGAGATGTCAAAGATAGAAATAGAGCCTTTTCTGAAGATGCAAGCAAAGGAGTTGCTGTTTAGCGCCACCTTAACTTTCCTCCGCCCTCTAATACATGATAATATAGAGAAATGTAAATAAATGAATTACAGTAAGTATATACTGTATCTGTATTTTCTTCTTCTTCTTGCGCCTGTAATTCCTGGTAGAGTTGTCCGGATGCCATCATGACAAGCTTTGCACCAGCTTTCTGATGTTCTCATCATGCGGCGTGTCTTAGGCATCTGAAACTTGGCGGAGCCCATCCCTCTCTCGGTTTGACCACAGCCGATTTCCTCCAACTAGGTGGCTCACCTTGGTCGTGAACACGTGGCAGTTATAGTTCATCTGAGAACCTTTCCATCCCGGCCGGTGACTTCATCATGGAAGTCTTTTGCCCAGTGGTGCCGTGTTAACACCACCCCCTCACGTGGTTTAGCCCGCCAGCTGAAGCGGTTTACCGGGGTATGGCGCTTGGAGCCAACACGTGAGAGATTTAGGAGATAGATGAGGACCAGTAATGCCCATCCACCCTGCCTGGTAGGGAGTAGCATGCCAGACATCAAAGTTACTACCTCTATCCAGAGCCCCCTATACCCTTGTATCTGTATATTAAATAGTTAAATTTAAAATAGTGCAAAAACAGAAATGTGAAGTAATGTTCATGGGTTCAATGTCCATTTAGGAATCGGATGGCAGAGGGAAAGAAGCTGTTCCTGAATGGCTGAGTGTGTGCCTTCAGGCTTCTGTACCTCCTCCCTGATGGTAACAGAAGAGGGCATGTCCTGGGTAATGGGGGTCCTTAGTAATGGACACTGCCTTTCTGAGGCACCACTCCCTGAAGATGTCTTGGGTTCTACAGAGGCTAGTACCCAAGATGGAGCTGACTAATTTCACCACCTTCGGTAGATTCTTTCTATCCTGGACAGTAGCCCCCACCCCCTACCAGGCAGTGATGCAGCCTGTTGCTTTAAAGATTTGTTTGGTGTTTTTTGTTTTATTTGTAATTTCTAGTGTTAACTATTCCTCATTTGGTAGCATCTCTGTTTCCGAGATTAAAAAAACAGGTGGAAATTCTAATCTAGAAATGTGTGCACAAAACCCCAATGCAATAATTAGGGTATATTGTAAATGCAGCCATTGGTATGAAATTTTAACTTGAGCCCCTTTTGCTCTTTTGGATAGTCTTAAAAAATAAGGGAGTTAGCACAGTGAGGCAGCATATTTATGCCTCCCTCAGTATTAAGCAGATTATTTTGTTTTTAGCGCATTGGTGTTTATGAAAGCCACTGTACACAGACTGACACAAGACATTGCTGCTGATTGGAGCCGGAAGAATGACATTGCACAGTAACGTTGTTATAAGGACTTTTAACTAGTAGATTGTAGATGGATCTTCCTGCAGGGTTAAACATCACATCAAATTATTACATGTCCAGGGGGTGGCGCGGTACTGTAGCATTTTGTGCAATGCTCTGCAGCACCACTGATTAGGGTTCAATTCCTACCAATGTCTGTAAGGATTTTGTACGTTGTCTTAGTGACTGTGTGGGTTTTGTCCCACATTCCAAAAGACATATCGGTTAGACTTAGTAAATCATTGGCATAAAATATTGGCACCAGAAGCATGGTGTCACTTGTGGGCCGCCCTAGCACATCCTCGGACAGTGTTGGTTGCTGACGTAAATGATGGCATATTCACTGTATGTTCTGATGTACAGTATTTGCGACAAATAAAGCTATATCATCTTGACTCGGCAGAAAATTAAGCAATGTCTTAATTTATGCCAGGATAGCTATCCTGTTTAACATGGAATAAGTTAAATATAAATTGTATACACCATGGGATGTCATGAAAAGAAACAAATTAAGCATGCAGGCTGATTGTTTGAAGACTTACCTGGGTCGATTTAGACTATCACAAGAAATAATGTGTGGCCCATCTGAAATTCAGTTCTGCTAATTTCATGAAAATGAATTTGTAGCCCAGAGCATAATGTGGGCATGCTATTATGTTGTGCATTTGGCACAGGTGATCAAAGACAAATTTCTGCCTTCATAAAGTACTAGAGCACAGCATGAAGTCATTTGGCACATGGTGCATTTGCCAGCTCTCTGAAAGCCATCCATTCAAACTATTTCCAATTAAACCTTTGAAGAATGCCATTGTTGTCCGTGTTTATGGCTGGACGTACCATGCTCCAACAACAAACTGCAACCAAAATGTGTTGGCCTTTACCGTTGGCGTATGCAAATTATCTTCACTTGATACCATTTAGACAACAAACTACTAACCAACTCAAGGATGTCACAATTTTGAATACCTGGAATAAATTTCAATTCATTCATTTTTCCTCTTTTATTTGAGTATCAAGGCATTTGATGTAAAGAGTTGTATTCACTTATTTATTGAGATTATTGTATGCAGTTGTATATACATTTGTATATGCATATAAACATATGTAGGTGTATATACATATGTACATGCCACAGCATGTGCTTCAGAAATTTACTTCTACTGAAGATATCAAAACTGAATTTTGCAATATCTCGATTGCTATTACACGATTTTTACAAATGTATAGCCAAATCTGGACTCCAAATTCTAACTGTAGCCTTAAACATAATCTGTATAATTTTAATATAGGCACTGTAACAGCATCCCCAGTTGTAATGCAGATCAGTGCAATAGTATTTCAAAGCCAAAGTACAAAATGATATTGTAATTATAGAGAACCTACAACATTATAGACCAAGAATGAATTTTGCCTGTAATATTTGAACAATTACCCTTGTATATAAATGTATCAAGGTATATCATATTTTTTGGCACGTTGCTATAATGTATCCTACAGATAATGTACACTACAGCCATATTGTGGAATGGCAGGTTACTCTTGCTAAAGGCAGAATTCTAATTTTTTTGTATGAATCAACAGGTTTCAATAGGTATATTTAATGTCAGAGAAATGTATACAACATATATCCTGAAATTCTTCTTCTTCGCAAACATCCACGAAAATGGATGAGTGCCCCCAAGATTGAATGACAGTTAAATGTTAGAACCCCAAAGCCGCCCCCCCAGCTCCCCCTCCCACACATAAATAACAGCAAAGCAACAAACCCCTCCCCCACCGGCAAAAAAGCATTGGCACTCCTCCACTGAGCACTGCAAAGCATCAATAAAGACATAGACTTGCTGTACCCCAAAGACTACTCATTCAGCCTGTTGATTCATACAAAAAAAATTAGAATTCTGCCTTTAGCAAGAGCAACCTGCCATTCCACAATATGACTGTAGTGTACATTATCTGTAGGATACATTATAGCAATGTGCCAAAAAAATATGATATACCTTGATACGTTTATATACAAGGGTAATTGTTCAAATATTACAGGCAAAATTCATTCTTGGTCTATAATGTTGTAGGTTCCCTATAATTACAATATCATTTTGTACTTTGGCTTTGGTTCTTCTACCACAGCCTCTCTCTCTCTGATAGGGGAAAAAGGGGTGTCCCCATTTCACAGTGAGAGGGGAGACATAACAAAGCAATTCACTGTTTTATGGTGTTAACAGTCTTGCTTCAGTTCTTCCAAGCTCTGTGCCCAAAGAACCTGGGTCTCTGGGTACACAGCCGGCAGCCAGCTCGCTGCTTATGATCTTCCATCTCCCACAACGCTTCAGACAACAGCAGCATCAGCCTTCAATCCGCCCGCCTCCAGAGCCACCAAAATTCAGCACCCTGAAGGCATGCTAGTCTTCCAGGCCGTGTCCTTGGCATATCGAAAAGCAGCCGACCATGAGGCCTCGAGAGCGGGTCCCATTTCTGCAAAGAACCGAAGTTAGCACATAAGTTAGGGTCTTCAAAAGAACCTTGAAAAGGAAAAAAAGATTTCAGAGATAGAAATTGGGATCACTGGGCAAGATCCAACCAACCACTCAAGGGTAACAATGTACTTTGTACAATGGCGCTGAGTATTCCAGCATTGCCCTGGCTTTTACTGAGGGCTGTCCTTCTCATATGTAAATGAGCAATGCTGTGGAACTTGGAGCCCATGACTTGGAGTCCAGTACATTAAATAAATTACATTGGTGTTTTCATGAGTTGAGGCTGTTAGTAGTGCTTTACAGTAAACACTCAGCCCTTTGGGATCCATGGAGAATGGAGAGTGCTGGCTGCATCTATATGCCTGATGCATGAAAATTACGAAGCACAACATTAATGCAAATAACACACTAATACCCCAAACATAAAACTTTAAATAAATTGTCAGACTATCTGTCATTCCCTTCTCTTTTAAATGATACTGTTTTACATTACAATGTTATATTTTGAGGCTAAATAGTAGTAATGCAAAGCTGCAGCAAAGATATATCAAATGAATTACATTGGTCACCATTATATGAACTGCCAAAACTTCAAAGAAGATGTTGCTACTAATCATCCTACAATTGCACTGCTATTCTGTATAAGCATAAATAAACTAATTTTTTCACACTTATTTTGCTTAACACTTGAAACAAAATTCACTGCTTGAGTTTATTTTCATAAAAACAAAACAATCTTGTGCAGATTCTGTATGGGCTTTTAGTCAAAGCCTAACCCCAGGGCTAAGCTACCAATTAAACTCAAATCACAATTCTAATAGCCAATGGGACAACATAATTCATTAACTATGTTGTGGATACTAATTTCATCAGGTTCAAGAGAACATTCATGAGTCGACATCAAAGATACAGGAGATTTAAACTGATGAGCCTTCTTGAATGTATCTCTCTTGTTTGATTGCTTGCATGTTTTCCTTGTCACATGCAAAAAAATGTAAATGAGAAAAGGTGCAATGAAGGAGCAGAAAAACAATGTTACTGCTCACAAGTTTCAAATCCTTCAGAAGTAAATTTGAAAGAGACTCATTCCTCTGGCTCCCCAACATTATCACTTTCTTCTTCTTGAACTTTAGGTTTGTTACAATTCAAGAGATTTCCAATGATTTCATCTATATTTAATGTTGCTGTAACAGAAGCACTCCAGTCAATTTCTATCCATTTATTTAGTTCAACTCCTGAAAGTTTCATTACTAGACTTTCAACACCTGACAGTCTACTATCCCAATTATTTCATCGCACTCAGGCAATGTTCTTAAGCACGTGAAATCCTAAAAAAAAACTTGTTCATCAGGTGAACCTTCTTCAAGCATGACAAGAGTCAATAATTTTCATCTACATCTCGCTATGTTCCATGTGCAAGGAATATTAAAATTTCAACACAAAAATTGCTGGAGGAACTCAGCAAGTGAGGTAGCATTCTTGGTGGGGAATAAACAGTCAGAAATATTCCCCTCCATAGATTCTGCCTGACTTGCTGAATTCCTCCAGCACTTTATGTGTCTTGCTCAAGATTTCCAGCATCTGCAGAGTCTCTTGTGTTTATATAAAAAGTTATACCTTTGATGGAATATTTTGACTGAAAATATTGGAATTTTCCTTTTTTGCTTGCCAGTCTTCTTATAAAGTTTGTGCAATTTTTTACAGATGGTATTACACTCTGATCCGTAAACCAAATTAAATTTGTCACATTGTCAAAGCCAAAGTAAATTTATTATCAAAGTACAGTTCATATTTATTATCATATGTTATCTTGAAATTCATTATCTTGCAGGCATTTGTACGAAATTAAAGAAATACATAAATATTTATGGAAGAAATAAACATAAACAAAGTGACAAACTATGTGCAAAGGAAGACAAATTGTGCAAATATAAAATAAATAATACTACAGCCCTTGAAACTGAATCTGTAGGTTGTTGAATCAACTCAGTTGTGGTGAGTGATGTTCTCAATGATGATTCAGGAGCTTTGATGGCTGTAGGGTAAAATTCTTCCTGAACCTGGTGTTGTGGAACCTAAGGCTCCTGTACCACCTGCCTGAAGGTAGGAGTGAGAAGAGACCATGACCTGGATGATTGGATGGTGGGAGTCCTTGATGATGGATGCTGCTTTCTTGTGGTAGTGCTTTTTATAGATGATCCCGATGATGGAAAGGGTTTTACCTCTGATGGACTGGACTGTGTCCATCACTTTTTGTAGGCTTTTCTTTTCCTGGCCATTGGTATTTCCATATCAGGCCATGATGCAACCATTCAAGATACTCTCAACTGTACATCTGTAAAAGTTTCTCAAAGTTTTATATGACATTCCAAACCTATGCAAGCTTCTAAGACTGTAGAAGCAGGAGGATGCAGAAAGGCTTCATTGGGAATATGGATATTCCCAAATCACAACAATGAATATATTGTGGAGTAATGAATTTATGGATAGCATAATTATGGATTAATTAAAATGAGAACGTGAAGGAGGAGCTAGGAAAGATGGTGCCAGTGGTTTTTGTAGACCCAGACGACTTCCTCCAGTTGGTCCACCAAACAACTTATTCTTCTTCTCTTTTATCTTTCCTTTCTTTTCAAGGTGGCTGAGGATCTGTCAGAGTCTGTGATCTACAGCTCAAACTACAGTTCTTTGTGAACGGTTGGTCTCTGGACCGACTGTGTTACCTGGCACTTCCTTATCTATAGGAACAGCCTGGAAGACACATAAACGACCCAGTTTGCTGATCTCACCAACTGAAGCGTGGTGGGAGACTGAAACATTGGGACAGCAGGTGATGTGTGCTGCTGTTGGACGAAGGTCCCTGTACTCAAGCAAATCCCTCCCTCTCTCCCTGTCTTTTGACGGTGAGTAAGAGTCTATCAGTCTATGAATCAGGGGGCTTGGAGAAGTGATGTAGAAGATTGCATCATCAGAACAGTGAATTGCTGGTCTCTGCTTTCGTTGTTGTAGGAGTGATCCCTCTCTGTCCCTCGCTGGTGAGAGAACCTGTCTGAGGCACCGAAGTGCTGGGTTATAGACATTCATGTAGTTTTATATAGTTTTTTGATGGTCTCTTTGGGGGTTTTTGCTATTGCTTGCATGGTTGGTGGGGGGGTTCAATGCTTCCGCTGCTGCTTGTGCATGATGGGGAGGGGGTTTGGGTGTTTTGATGTTTCTATTATTCTTTTTTTGGGGTTTCTTGTGTCCTGGATGTCTATGAAAAGTAAGAATTTCAGGTTGTATACTGTATACATACTCTGATTTTAAATTGAACCATTTGAACCATATGAACCAGTCTTCACAAAATACAACCTGTACACAATTCAACTTCCAATTGATACTTTGTGGCTAGTGAAACCAATCATTGCTTGTGGGGTATTCTCTGAACCATTGGAACTACATAGGGTAAGACAATAGATGAATATTCCTGCTAATAGCCCATTAATTGAGGTGTACCCATGCCAATTTAATGCACAGAGGAATGCTGCAGGAACTCAGCGGATCAGGCAGCATCTATGGGGAGGAATAGAGTCGATGTTTTGAAGGGTGTCAGTCAGAAACATCGACTGATTATTCCTCTCCATAGATGCTGCCTGACCTGCTGATTTCCTCCAGCATCTTGTATTACCAACATCTGCGGAATCTCCAATGATCATGATTTTCACTTAATGCACAATTCTGGACAGGTCTGTTTTATCATTTAACCTTCTGGTTAGTTGTATATTCATGGAGCCATTCCTCAACACTGTAACAAAAGGGATATATTTTAGGTATCTGGCTTTTGGAACAAACACAAGTGTTGGCTTCCTGAGTTCTTTTGGCTTTATCTTATGAATTTTGGACTGCTGATCATGAAAATCACCATGAAATTTCCCTAAAATGCACCATTTTTAAAAAATTGCCAATATTTATTATTTCAATTCATAATTTAAGTCAGAATAACTGATGCCAAGATTAAAGGAGGGAATTTTTGTTGGTCCACAAATCAAACAGGTCATCTATGAACTTCTAGTACACGACTGGAGAAAATCGAATGAAGGCATTCAAGGGTTGCTGAAAGTTTTCTTGGCAGCTTCAGGGCACCAAACTACATGTAACTGGTTGACAACATGCTTCAGGCATACAAAACCATGAAGTGTAACATATCATAAAAGATTCATTTTTTTTTACATTCCCATTTAGACTTCTTCCCTGCAAATATTGGCTCTGTCAGTGATGCACATGTTGAAAGAGTTTATGAGGACATTGCGGTCATGATGAAACAGTATCAGGAGAACTGTAATTCATCAATGCTGGCTGATTATTGTTGAACACTTAATCAAGAAGCCACAGACACTGAGTAGAAATTAAAATCATCAATAAAGCATTTTTAGCTTAGTTGAACTATTGCAAAGCATCGGCACTGTTATGCAATTAAATGCATTATATTCAAATAAAAGTTAATTTTTTGTTTCTCCAAATTTGCATGTGGTACAAGTAGTCTGAAATTATATTTGTGTTCAGATTTAGGTGGTCTATTATAAGCAAAAAGAAAATTCTGAAGACGCAATAGTTCCACGAAAAAATTTTGTTGAGTTATATTTAAAGGGGTTCTGCTAATTGGAATGTGCTACTATTGTAAATATGCTATTCTGTAAATTTCCCTGACTGTATTCCAAATGTTAAAGTTAAGTAGATGATTACAGCTATTGAAACTGTAGTTAATCATGTACTGTTATCTTTGTGTTGGAGAAGTATAAAACATTGAGTCAGGAGAGTGAGATTCTCTTGAATTCTCCTAGACTCTCTCTCCAGGAGGTTTGCTGTGTGAATAAAGACTTTTACATTTCTTATTCCTATATTAAGCAAAATATAAGAGGAGGATAAAAATCAAACAGTACATGCATTAAACTCTGGAGTTTTCACTCTAAGATCTCCCACTTCTTTACCACAGAACACATACAATTGCCTTTTATATTCCATTCATTTAAAACTTAACACACAGTTTCAAACTTATTCTTCATGCACACACAAGAAGTATACTATGATACAGTCTCCTAAACTAAAATAATCACACCCCTCTCGCGTCCTGAATGGCCCACTTATCATAACTGGTGGTCCAGTCTCACCAATCTACCCAACAAAGTCTGTTTGCTGGTCACCTACACACACATAGGCATGCACACAACTTTTATATCTACCAGTTCAGCTGTTTTCTTTGATATTTCAGGATCCAGTGGTCATTGATCTGAACAGATCTAAGCATGGGATACTACTCTGAAAAATATTCATTCCATTATACTATAGAGGTCGCTTGGCCACGTAATGGTTCACAAATGTATCCCTGACAAACCACAAATTTTGTGACTGATTAAAATGGAGCCACACAAAGCCTGTCATGGGTAAACACAAGAGATTATGAAGATTCTGGAAATCCAGAGTAACACACACCAAGTGCCGGAGGAACTCAGCAAGTTTAGCACCATCTAAGGAAAGGAATAAATAGTCAACATTTCAGCTCAAGGTCCTTCATTAGTTCTGATGAAGGGTCTTGGCACGAAATGTTGACTGTTTATTGTTTTCCATAGATGCTGCCTGACCTGCTGAGTTCTTCCAGCATTTTGTATGGGTTTGCTGTAACTGGTAAATATAAAAGTCTTTATTCTCAAAGCAAACCTCCAGGAGAGAGAGTCAAGGAGAATCCAAACCCATCTCACTCTCCAGGCACAAAGTTTTATACTTCTCCAACACAAAAATAACAATACATAATTAACTACAGTTTCAAGAACTGTAATCACCTACTTAACTTTAACATTTGGAACATAGTCAAGTACATTTACAGAATTACACATTTACAGTGACAGCACCTCCCAACTAGCAGAACCCTTTTGAGTATTCAATACTTGCATCTGTACCAAAAGCCAGACACCAAAAATATACACCTTTTTTTTACAGTGTTGAAGGAACTAACCAGAATGTTAAGTGAAGAAACAGACCAGTCCTATACTTAGCATTAAGGGACAGAGGTGGCATGGTAGTGTAGTGGTTAGCACAATGCTTTACAGTACCAGCGACCTCGGTTCATTTCCCACCGTAAGGAGTTTGTATGTTCTCCCTGTGACCGCATCGGTTTCCTCCATGCATTCCAGTTTCTTCCCACAGTCCAAAGGTGTAGGTTAATTGGTCATTGCAAATTCTTCTGTCATTAGGCAAGCATTAAATTGGGGGATCACTGGGCAGCATTGATTGAAGTGCCAGTAGGGCCTATCCTGTGGTGTATTTCAATAAATAATGAAAATAAATATACCTTTAACAGTGTGACTAAAAGCAGGAACATCCATCAACTATCTTTCCATATGTAGTTTCAATGGGACACAGAATGTGTCACATCCTATGATTGATTTCACTAGCCACAATTTATCAGTTGGAAGATAAATTGTGTACAGGTCTTATTTTGTGAAGACAGGTTCTCATTCATAATTTTGCTATCCATTATTTCACAACTCCAGAATAACCACTAACTGTGTGGATTTGGAGGTGGAAGAAAATTTGGAAAAAATGTCAAGGCATCCAAAAAACGGGTTTGAAAAGAGTTGTAAGGGATTCTTCTTTCATGTTACTTGCTAAGGCTAATAATGAAATGACTTCTCTGTAGTGTATAATGAAATAGCTTCTCTGGAATCTTAACTGATGAGGTAATGTTCTCTGTAGCAGCATGATTGGGTTATAATTAGTGATAATCGGACTTGTGTTCATTTGCTAACCAATTGGGATAGATGTTATTCTTTCTGTCTATGTGAAAGCTGTTAGTTTGTGCAGGCTTTGTGGAGAAGGCGTGAGGAAGATGAAAAGGGAAGACATGGCTTGAGGAGACAGTTGCTGGACCCGCTGGGCCTGGACTCAGGGCGGGAGCCCATGGGTCGATGATGAGCGGAGGAGGTTCGGTGAAAGGGAATCCGTGAGCTCCAATGTTTGTGCACTGGACATGTTTATGAGATTATTGGTGCCTTTTATTTGTTTTCCTTTTCTTTTGTTTCTCTACTAACCCCATACTTCAAGATAAAATCTTAATCGTTTAACCGCACATTGTGGACTGAATGTTATTTCGGGGTACTGATGTTACACAGGGGACACAACACGCAGCATCCACCCAACAAGAGTGCTAAGGGTTGGCTGGGTAGGGGGCACCACCCTCGAGATCATGCCACTGGGCAAAGCGAGTCTTACAGAGTTTTTTTTAAAGTAACGTGAAGTTGAAAGTGATGGTAAGTTGAAGGATTTGTGTGCCCTTGTATACAGATCAATGAAAGTTTACTTTGAAATACAGTAAGTAATCTGAAAGACAAATAGCTTCTTGGCTTTACTTTGCAAGAGCAAAACCGTCATGTTTCAATTATAAAGAGCTGTATGGTGATTACATCTGGAATTTCATGCAGAGGCAAGGTTTTGGAAGGGGAGGATAATCACACAAGGAGTGATTAGGCAGACTATCCAGACCTTAGAAAAATGAAAGCCATCTTATTGAAAAGGGCCAATAAAGGGCCAGGTTACGGCTGGGAAATCTAACCCTGTGGTCACAGTACCGAAAAAAAATGGTCAGCCATTCAGGAAAGTAATGAGAATTTTTTTTCATCTGGACTATCCCTACCTAAAATTGCTGTCAAATGTCAAACTAGGTCATTGAATATGGTTAACAGAGGATCAATAGCTTTTCTTTTTAATATTAAGAGAATTGGTATGTTTTGTAACTCCAGAAGCTAATCAAAAGAAAAACAGGGAAGCCAGGATACTCATGTACTTGGTTTTACTTCAGTGAGTTGCTCACATATGTCATGGTGCTGTAATGGTGTATGGCATTCATGTATTTCTTATATGTAACCCGTAATGAGTTATGTAGCCATTTATAGCTGGGTGGTGTGGTGCAGATGTAACCTACGTTTTCAGGAATGTCTGAAACTGTTCCGCAACAAACCGTGATGCATGGTTACTGACTAAACTTTCTGTAACACCACGCCTTGAGAAGAGGCTTCTCAATACATCAGTAGTGTGTGAGACCTGAATGGAGGAGATTGGGAACACTTCTGGCCACTTTGTAGCTGCAACCACAGCTACCAGGAAATTTGTGCCCAGGAATGGTCTGGCAAAAGCCAGATGAGTCCTCTGCCAGGGCAATACAGGCCATTCCCAAGAATGGAAAAGTGTTGCTCAGATTATCTTCTGGATGTGTTGGCATCCCAAATGGTGCATGGCAAACTGCTCAATTTGCTGATCTATCCAAAGGCACCTGAGAAAGCTTTGAGCTAATGACTTTATTTTGACCACCCCAAGATGACCGGCATGTAGCTCCTCAAACACTTTAACTCTCAGCTTAGATGATATAACAACTCTCAAGCCCCACCTAACGCAACTCCCATCAAAGGCAAGTTCAACCAGTGCTGGTAAAAATTGGGGAACTGGAATTTCTGCTGCACATTCCAGCCATTTTCAGTTGCCATGCAGACCTGAGACAGTGTAGAGTCTTTCCTGGTTTCCCATTGGATCATCTCTCCCATTGTAGGGAAACTTTCAGTTTTCATTAAGGAGAATATGTCAAGAGGAGTGTACTCTTTTGTAAATTTTCAGGTATTTCCTTTTCTAAGGGTAAATGGCACAATCCATCTGCATTTCCGTGATTAGTTGTCCTCCTAAATTTGACCTTGTAATTGTGTCCTCCAAGAAACAGGGCCCATCTCTGCATATATGCTACTGTTGCTTGTGGAACACACTTCTGTACTTTGGAAATGGACACTATCTGTTAATGATCAGAAATGGGGGTAAACTCTCTCTCATACAAGTATTGATCGAAACGTTTTACACCCCAAATCAGACTCAAGGCCTCTCTGTCAACCTGAGCATATATTTTTCTCTACAGCAGTAAGGGAATGTGATGTAAAAACTATGGGGCATTCATTTTGTCACTCATAACGAATAAATGACTGAACCTATACCATAAAGCAAGTTGATGATCTGGTCAGAATTAATATAATCCGCATTGCTGAGAAGTAGAAGCAGATTCTTGTCCATCATGTAATACCATCAGGCAGGCGTCCGAACAGCCCCAACTTCATTCTGTAGGACAATGACCCCAAACACACGGTAAAGGTCATAAAGAATGATCTTCAGCAAAAATAAGAACAAGGAGCTCTGCAATAGATGGTATGATTTCCACAGATTAATGATCTCAATGTCGTCAAGGCTGTCTGTGATTACCTGGAGAGACAGAAGCAAGACAGTCGAAGTCTGCAGAAGAACTGAGGTGCTTGGACCAACCCACCAGACAATTTTCTTATAAAACTGTACGAAAATGTACCTAAGAGAACTGATGCAGCTTTAAAGGAAAAGGGTGGACACATCAAATATTGATGTGATTTAGTTTTTTACTGTTTACTGCTCTTTATCATGGATTTTTTTGATATTTGGAAAATTTATATTTCATTATTTTTGAAAGCATTTTCATTTTACCTTTACAGAACCCTTGTTACATGTGCCTAAGACCTCTGTATAGTGCAGTACTGTATCCTCAATCCTGGGTAGAGGGTATTGATCCACTTTCAGTACTGAGTTGATGGACTTTAAAATCTCCACGGATCCTGATAGACTCATCTTTCTTGGCTACGGGGACTGCTGGCAATGTCCATGGGTTCCATTCAACCTTGGGAAGAATTCCTTCCGCCTCCATGCGATCAAATGTGTCTATCTCTCTGATGTAGCCAGCCATTTCTGATCTTTATATGTTATTATTATCACCCAGTACTCAATGTTCAGGAACCTATAAATTTCATCTTTTTTCTGCATTATTTTATAACTCGAACATATCTGTCAGTTTCCAAAGAAAATAATATGCTGCACTTCAATAAGTAGGTGGTCATCTTGGGTTTGTTTTAAAATCTTCCTCATCGCCAGTGTTAAGTTTTGTAGCTCCAGAAGTGAATCAAAAGAAATACATGGGAGCTGGGGATACTCATGTACTTTGTTCTTTTTTTCAGTGAGGCATTCACATATGACATGGTGGTGTAATGACTTAAGCCATTCATGTACTTCTTACATTTAACCCATAATGAATTATGGAAACTACTAAGAATCCTTAATTAAACAATATATTTACAAAATTACTGAAATATTAAATATGTACACTACAAGAGTCAAGCTGAGTGCTGAGGAAAAAGTAAACTTATGGAATCTTACGGAATTTGGGGGGGGTCAGGCAGGAAGGGCTGAATGGTCTAGTCTTCCTATGTCTTAAGTTCTTCACACAACAAGATGCACATTCAAGTATACTATGCCAAACAGCAAAATGAACATAAAACATCATACTTACACCATGCCTAATTCAAATGTGCACTGCTATGGGCAGTAGTTCCCACTTGCTTCAAAAAGGCAAAAATTATACCAGTGCCTAAGAAGAATAATGTGAGCTGCCTTAATGGCTATCGCCCGGTAGCACTCACATTGACATGCTTTGAGAGGTTGGTCATAACTAGACTAAACTCCTGCCTCAGCAAGGACCTGGACCCATTGCAATTTGCATATCGCCACAATAGGTCAACGGCTATCTCAATCTCAATGGCTCTCCACAGGGCTTTGAACCACCTGGACAACACAAACACCTATGTCAGCATGCTGTTCATCGACTAGCATTTAATACCATCATTCCCACAATCCTGATTGAGAAGTTGCAGAACCTGGGCCTCTGTACCTCCATCTGTATTTGGATCCTCGACTTCCTAACCAAAAGACCACAATCTGTGCAGGTTGGTGATAACATATCCTCCTCACTGACAATCAACACTGGCACACCTCAGGGTGTGTACTTTGCCCACTGCTCCACTCTCTACATGACTGTGTGGATAAGAATAGCTCAAATTCCATCGATAAGTTTGCTGTCGATACAACCATTGTTGGTAGACTCTCAGGTGGTGACGAGAGGGTGTACAGGAGTGAGATATGCCAACTAGTGGGTTGGGGCCACAGCAACAACCTGGCACTCAATGTCAGTAAGACGAAAGAGCTGATTGTGGACTTCAGGAAGGGTAAGATGAAGGAACACTCACCAATCCTCATAGAGGGATCAGAAGTGGAGAGAGTGAGCAGTTTCAAGTTCCTGGGTATTAAGATCTCTGAGGATCTAACCTGGTCCCAACATATTGATGTAATTATAAAGAAGGCAAGACAGTGACTATACTTCATTAGGAGTTTGAAGGGATTGGCATGTCAACAAATACACTCAAAAACTTCTATAGATGTACCGTGGAGAGCATTCTGACAGGCTGCATCACTGTCTGGTATGGGGTGGGGGGGCTACTGCGCAGGACTGAAAGAAGCTGCAGAGGGTTGTAAATTTAGTCAGCTCTATCTTGGGTACCAGCCTACAGTGTACCCAGGACATCTTCAGGGAGTGGTGTCTCAGAAAGGCAGCGTCCATTATTCAGGACCTCCAGCACCCAGGGCATGCCCTTTTCTCACTGCTACCATCAGGTAGGAGGTACAGAAGCCTGAAGGCACACACTCAGCGATTCAGGAACAGCTTTTTCCCCTCTGCCATCTGATTCCTAAATGGACTTTGAACATTTGGACACTACCTTCCTTTTTTTAATATACAGTATTTCTGTTTTTTGCACGTTTTTTAATGTATTCAATATGCATACACTGTAATTGATTTACTTATTTATTATTATTTTTTCTCTTCTATATTATGTATTGCATTGAACTGCTGCTGCTAAGTTAACAAGTTTCACGTCACATGCCGGTGATAATAAACCTGATCCTGATTCTGAAATGTGCTTTCTTTCATGCATTTAGCCAAGAATAGTCTGAAAGCTGCTGTCCTAAAATGAAACAAGAGTGAAAGGACAGTAATGGCTTTTCTTTTGATATTATGGTTTGGTTAAGAGCTCCTGACCTCTGACTCTAGTGGGTGCATTGATCAAAAATTGTCAGCAGCTAAACTGCTGATCATCTCAGAAATTGTAGCATCCAATTCCCAGGCCTATTCAAATTTAAACCAGGCCTTTAACAATTAAGCAAACTATTGGTGTTCCATATGAAGACTACGTCTTGGTCCTACAATTTCCTGTCAGCTCATTTTGACTCCTCTTCTCCCACAACTAGTAAAGACCTGCACTAAATGTTTCAATGACTGATAAAAGCCTCATAGAGGAAAAGTATCAGCCTCTGTTCATTGAGACCTCAGTATGTTAGGAAGCAAGAAGGGAGATTTTCCACATGCTGTTCCTTAGCATTTGTTACTAAATATTTCCAATATTTTTCTTAAGTCATAGACATAATTAACCTGTTGAGAATATATTTAATATTTGCAATTAGGCTGGCTTGTAGGCACTCATTAGTGCTGCTGCCTCAAATAAACCTCTTCAGTCCTGACCTTGGTATCTGTCTCTGTGAAGTTTGCATTGTTTTCTTCTGTTTCCTCCCATATTCCAAAAATAGATAATTGGTTAGGTTAATTGGCTACTGTAGATTACCCCTTATCGCCAGGTAATAGCAAAAAGAATCAACAATGAGCATGTGTGCAGGGATTCAGGAAAATAAGGCAAGGGGAATGGGAATACACCTGGGAACTGGCAGCAGCTGGACGTGCTGAATGGCCTCCTTCACTTTAAGTTTAAAATAAATTCATTATTTTTGTAATATAAGGTCCAGTTTCTACTTAAATATTGTCAATAGTCCAGGATCCCACATTTCTGTGATAAAACAAGAAGTTCTGAAACTAGTTCGAGTGGAGTCTGTCGAGAGAATTGTGAAACCCAACAGTAGGGCTTTATCTGCTATTAGTACAATCCCATTAATTCCATCTTTTAAGTTCATTTTTTTTAATTCCTTGCAAGAAAATTTAAGTTTTTCAGTTAGTTTTTTTAAGTATCTATTTCAATTACTGTGTGACTTCAATAATCATGCACCCCTCTTTCCCTCCACTTCAGGCACACTGCGAGTATTCAAAGCTCAAAGTGAATTTATTATCAAAGAACATATATGTTACCATATACAACCTTGAGATTCATTTTCTTGTGAGAATACGCAATAAATTCATAATAGTATAATAACCATATTAGAATTAATGAAAGGCTGCAACAACTTGGGTGTTCAACCAGTGTGTATTTATTAATAAATATCAAGAAAGCCAGCTCAAGAGTTCTTGTAGGAACATCTGAATAATGGGGCAGGTGAAGTTGAATGAAGTTACATCCTTTAATTCAAGAGCCCGATGGTTGAAGGGTAATAACTGTTCCTGAACCTGGTGGTGTGAGTCCTAAGACTTCTGTACCTTCTTCCTGATGGCAGCAGCAATAAGAGAGCATGTTCTGGATGGTGGAGGACCCTGATAATGGATGCTGCTTTCCTGCGACAATGCTTTGTGCAGATATGTTCAATGGTGGGGAGGGCTTCACCCATAGTGGACTGGAGGTATCCACTACCTTTTGTACAATGTTCTGTTCAAGTGCATTGTTATTTCCATACCAGGCTGTGATGCAGCCAGTCAATATACTCTCCACACACATCTACAGAAGTTTGTCAAAGTTTTAGATACCATACCGAATCTTCGCAAGTTCCTAAGGAAGCATTACTATGTACCCAAAGACAGAAATTTGGTAAACATTAAATATTATTTCTGTTTTTGCATGATTTTAACCTATTCAATATACATATACTGTAATTGATTTACTTATTTAATTAATTATTATTATTTTTTTTCATCTTCTATATTATGTATTGCACTGAACTGCTGCTGCTGCTAAGTTAACAAATTTCACTTCACATGCCGGTGAGAATAAACCTGATTCTGATTCTGAGATTCAGGATTGTTTAATGTAATTTCCGGTACACAAGTGTAAAGGAGAACAAAGTAATTGTCACTCCAGATCCAATGTAGCTCCAAAAAAACACAGCAAGATAAAGAACACAATTACAATCTAAAAAATGCAATAATTAGAAATACATAAGATAGCTTATATACAGAGACTGATTCTATGTTCATAAAGTAATGCTAGGCTCAAGAGTGTCTGTACGTAAGGTGACTCTGACAGGAAATGATAACGTAGTGATGGTGGCAGTTTGTGGGGTGGTGGGTTAATGAGTGGAGGTGTTGATCAGCCTTATCGCTTGCTGAAAGTAACTGTTTTTGAGGCAGTGGGATAGACAGTCTATGGGCAGGGTGGATAGGATCCTTCATGATATTGCTGGTCTTTTTGCAGCACCTTTCTGTATATTTGTCCTTGATGGTGCGTGGGTTGGCACAAATGATGCATTGAGCCGTTCTGACTACCCATTGAAGAGTCTTTCTCCCCTCTGCAGTTACGATTTCCATCTCATGCAATGATGCTTCAAATGTGTCTATTAAGGTTGTCAACTTCACCCACTTGATATTAAACATTTCTGTGCTTGCTTAATCTGCAATAGTTGTTAAATGTTTCTGGGTGTTCAACGAGATTTAAGTGTCCACAGCTCTAAAAGCTGACAAAGCCAGGAATGGGGCTTGTCTTTCTATCAAACACCCACTGTTTTATTGCGGGGGGGGCAGGGTATGGTTTCCTACTGCTACTCTCGACTCATTACTGGAATCCTGGCTGTTTTAGGCCAGTAAGCTTGGTTCTTTACCTTTCGACCAAGTTCAGTCTCCGGATGTCCACTGGTGGTAATATAAGACAGCATGACCAGGCACAATGATTAGAAGAGGTCTTATGTTTAAAACAAGTCATCAGCCTTGTATGCCTGAAAACTAACAATAATATTTAAATTGGAACACATGGAAGCTTACGTAAATGAAACTGAATATACCAAATTGAGAACAAGTTGTGAGAGATACTATCACATGTTTGCTGTGGTGACCAAAGGTGAATTCTCCTTCATCATCTCTCCTTTCAAAATGTATAGTGCCCAACAGAAATGAATATGGTCTCAAGTTTAAATCACCAAACTTTATGAGAAAGGGTGAAGTCATGATTCCAGGCATTCAAAACAAAATGTTCGGTGTTTGTGGGTTCTGTCAAGTCCTAAATGTAATGAGCTATTTGCAGCAGTTACACTTGAACACTCTCCGGATTAGATCCTGAGTTGCTAAGGAACGAGGTAAATATTGTAGTTGGGCTTGGCGATATGAGAACTCTCGGAGTCAGCCAAATGCAAAATAATGTATGTGTTTGTGTACTCAGATGACACCATCCCAGTGGACCCTGGATTCTTGTCACCACTATTCAATGGGCATTTGTGTCTATGGCAGCTATCAGTTCATGAAAACCCTGCAAGAATACAGCTTCCTGAAGCTGGTACATTAGGCACTCCCTGATTATTCCTCACGAATAGGTTACCATGTGCACCTCAATTACTGAGACAAAGCATCTAACGTAACTGGCATCTTCAATAATCAAACAAAAAAAAAATGAGGCTTGGTTCTGAATACTCCTGTGAAGCACCTTGGGCATTGTACTCTCTTAAAGACGCAATTTGAATATATATTGTTGGAGACCCAGAGAAGGAGAAGAATCTTTCATTACAGTCAGAACTCACAGCGATTGGCTGTTGCAACTACTGGAAAACCGACTCTGAGACTCTGCGTAGGTAAAACATTTCCCAAACTTCCTGACCTCTGGTGCTGTACATAAGGAGTTCAACAATTTTTCCTATGCTGTTTGAGTTTCCTTGGTGTGTTCTTGATTTTTCTCACATCCAAAAAATGTGTAGGCTGGTAGTTTAGTTGGCCATTGTAATTTGCTTCTAGTGTACAGATGAGGGGTAGAGATTGGGGAAAGATGATGGGAATTTGGGAATAATAAAATGTGTTAAGGAAGGATTAGTGTAAAAAAAATGGGTGCTTGATGGTTGGTGGGGACTAAATGGGATGTAGGGCTCAGCAGCAATTAAAATGGGGCGATGGCTAGGCAGGGGAAAATTGTTCAGCTTTTAGGTCTGTGGACTCCAAAAAGTAAGACATTTGGAGAAATGAGAGACTGCAGATGTTGGTATCTGGAGCAAAAAAAAAAATGAGCTGCTGGGTGAACTCAGCAGGTTAGGCAGCATCTATAAAGGGAAATGGACAGTCAACATTTTGGATCAAGATCCTTTAACTGGTCAAGGAAGATATTTCTTTAATCTTTGTTATCACTAACTTCTGGTTTCCATAGGGAGGAAGTAGATTGCAAAAGGTGAAGAAAGGGTTTTCCTGATCTCCAGTGGATGAAGGAAATGTCTTTAAGCTTCATTGCCAAATGTAATTTATATACAAGTCTCAAACAAATGTCAATGACAGTTCAGCAAAAAATCTATAGAAATATCTCTTTGATTCCTGATCCAAATTGGTGCAAGAGAGCTGGCTATCAGTTTATTCACCTCCCAAGACTTGGTTCTGTTGAAATCAGTTGAAGTAAATGTTGGAAGTTGAGTACAATAGTCAATAAATTTGTGCAACTTGGGGCTAAGAATCAAGTGTGTATTTCTCACATGTATCTTTAGGAAAAAGCAAAAGGATGAAGTAAGATGAACACTTTAGTTTCTATTCTAATGGACAATTGTATAGAATAGAAATTGTTTCTGTCTGTGTGATAAAGTTTGTGCTGCAGAGAAAAAATAAATCTCAGACTATAATAATTACTCCTATATCTGTATCCTTGCCTCTTGACTGAAGATTATATATTACAAAATTATACATAATTAAAGCTGCAGCTTGTTCAGAACCCTGAGCAGTTTTTAGAATGTTTCATCTACTGCTTGAGCATTAGGCAAATGTCTTAACAAAATTGGTGATTGAGCAATGTAAGGTTAAGTTCAGTTCACCAGGCAAGATAAGCTCAAACATTATTTCAGTTTATATCTTGACAGATCTGAAAACTAGTGTTATTTTTCAGGCTAAGTTGAGTAGGCAATGGCCTATGATCCCCAAACTTGTCCTTGGTTGTTCTAAATAATATTTTAAAATGTGAGACCCAAAGACAGACTTTGATCAGCAAAGCAGAAGTCATCTCTCTGCCAGTGAATGATGAATTCTAACAAGGATCACTGGCTTGACAGGTACAAATGTGGAAATCTTGTTCAATAGAAGTTGCAGCTCTATGGAATTTTATCAAATGATTGGAATAGTTGTGGTATCTTTAGATTCATGGTATTCTTTATTTTGTTTCTGTTTTACTGAAATTAGATTCATTGAGGCCATAACACCATAACATTGAAAAAGACCATTTATCCCACCATGTGCACACCAACAAGTGACAAAAAAGTGTATTAATCCCAACTTCCAGAACTTGGCCTTCTGTGCCTAGTTGATTTAACTGCTCATTCAGGCACCAGTGGATACAGCATTACAATTTCTTATGAATAATAACTGAACTTTAAGAAAGATAAAATGTTTCTAAAAATAGCAGTTAAAATTTTAATAGTGAGTAATTATAAAAATAAATGAGCAGGTAAAATTACTTTTAACAGGAGTAAACATTTTTATTGTCTCAGGATTAAAATTTATTGCTCCCATTAATCATTATCTTTGTAAAAGCTCTATTTGACTATGCAATAGTGAAAAGCAATGAGCTCTTTAACATAGACTTGGCAAGTTTTATTTCTAATGTTGGTTGATGGACATGTATGGTTCAACTTGCTCCATATTAGAACCTTATTCTAATAAAATGAAGCCTGTAAAAAAGAAATCTATATTTTGCTTGGTTATTAACTTACAACAAGAAGTATGCACTGAAAGAGATAATAGCGTATTATTAGGAAAATATGTATGTATACTATCTGAAAAGTATTTTGGTCATTTTGGAAAAAAAATATGTTTGGGAGCATTTGTATGATGCTGTAAAACACAGAGCTGGCAATTGCTAAGCAAACAAGACCACTGCTAGGACAGTCAAAAAGTACACAGGTAACTCTGAAATGCTTGTGCAATAAAATCCATCCAGAACAATACCCAGCTAATCTCCATTTTTCCTTATGTGCACTTAGTGTTATTCAATAGTGAATATGTTCTGCTGATTTGGTCCCGTGCAATATGGATTAATTACATTTTCTTCCTTACAAGTTTATGCTTTGTAATTAAGTAATCTTTGCTAAGGTCTTTGTATAGCATGGAATTTTAAGATCCAAGAGTGGGTTGGCTTATGAACTGACTGGGCAGAGAAGGTAGGTGTCAAGTCAGGAGGAACTGGTCAAGTAAGGAGAAAGTGTTCATGTTGGGAGGGTACTTGCAGCCCATAGATTTCCAGGTTTCACCACGATGGACCAAAAGATGGATATGTAGTTATATGTCTTAATGAGACTGAAAGCCTTTGATCTAAGCTGCTTAAGGAGCTAGGGCTTTACCCTTTGGAGAGAAGGAGGATGAGAGGAGACATGATAGAGGTGTACAAGGTAATAAGAGGAATAGATAGGGTGGATAGCCAGTGCCTCTTCCCCAGGGCACCACTGCTCAATACAAGAGGGCATGGCTTTAAGGTAAGGGGTGGGAAGTTCAAGGGGGATATTAGAGGAAGGTTTTTTACTCAGGGAGTGGTTGGTGCGTGGAATGCACTGCCTGAGTCAGTGGTGGAGGCAGATACACTAGTGAAGTTTAAGAGACTACTGGACAGGTATATGGAGGAATTTAAGGTGGGGGCTTATATGGGAGGCAGGGTTTGAGGGTCGGCACAACATTTTGGGCCAAAGGGCCTGTACTATGCTGTACTATTCTATGTTCTATCTTAAGTGTTATTTTGGCTTCACAAAACTCAGCAAAATCCCAAAGTTGTAGCGAACTAGGACTTTTCTCCTTGGAGCAAAAGAGTTTCAGAGGTGACTTAATAGGAGAGTTTCAGGTGATAACAGTCATAGATTGAGTGGACAGCTAACACCTTTTACCTGGGGTGGAAATGGCTAACATGAGGAGAGCATAATAAGTTGTTTGGAGGAAAATGTAGAGGGATGTCAGAGGTAGGTTAAGAGGCAGAGTGGTAAGTGTGTAGAGCACACTGCTGGGGTGATGGTAGACACAGATAGATTAGGGAGATATAAGAGACTCTTAGATAGGCAAATGGATGAAGGGAAATTGGGTGACTGTGTGGCAGGGAAGCATTAGATTGATCTTGGAGTAGGTTAAAAGGTCAGCACAGCACTGTCAGCGAAAGAGTCTGTATTATGCTGCATTGTACTATGTTCATAGTAAGAATAACTAACGCTGAATGGCTTTAAAGCAATTCTTGTTTCCCTTGAGAAGAAAGACTGCTTCCATAGCTTTACAAGCCTCTCAAGCCTCTCAAGCCATCTGATCCAATTCCCATGGGACCAGAACACCAATCAAACCTTTGCATTCCTTCTGGAATTCTCCCCACTTTATTGGAAGACAAGTCTATCCATCACATGACTTGCAGACAGGGAACATATTGGTACCAAATGCGAACCTGCTACAAACCGTGTTACCCAACGCGATGGTGGAGCAATCTTCTCATGCTGGTATGGGTGCATAGGAGAGGGTTAATTTCACTCTACGGGCTGTCGCAGAGAGTTGTAAAGGGGCATCAATCTTAACTCTAGGGACATGGTAAATGGGTAGATAGTTGTCTGCTTGTGAGCCCATCCTCTGCAATGCAATAAAAAATCCAACAATAAAACTGGAAAGCCATAGACAGGTTGGACTAAAGAATAGGTTTTAAATGTACCCTGAAAGCAGGCAATTGATTAGCAAACATGAGGAAATCTGTAAATGCTGGAAATCCAAGCAACACACACAAAATACTAGTGGAACGCAGCAGGCCAGGCAGCACCCATAGGAAAAAGCACAGTCAATGTTTCAGGCCGAGACCCTTCGTCAGGACTAACTGAAAGAAGAGATAGTAAGAGATTAGAAAGTGGGATGGGGTGGGGGAGATCCAAAATGATAGAAGAAGACAGGAGAGGCAGGGATAGAGCTAAGAGCTAGAAAGTTGATTGGCAAAGGGGATACGAGGCTGGAGAAGGGAGAGGATCATGGGACACGAGGCCTAGGAAAAAAGAAAGGGAGCGCCAGAGGAAGATGGAGAGAAGGCAAGGAACAATTGTGAGAGGGACAGAGAGAGAAAAAAGAGAGTGAGAAAAAAAGGAATAATAAATAAATAAATAAGGGATGGGGTGAGAACGGGAGGAGGGGCATTAACATAAGTTAGAGAAGTCAATGTTCATGCCATCAGGTTGGAGGCTACCCAGACGGAATATAAGGTGTTGTTCCTCCAACCTGAGTGTGGCTTCATCTTGACAGTAGAGGAGGCCGTGGATAGACAGACCAGAATGGGAATGGGTCGTGGAATTAAAATGTGTGACCACTGGGAGATCCTGCTTTCTCTGGCAGACAGAGTGTAGGTTTTCAGCGAAACGGTCTCCCAGTCTGCGTTGGGTCTCACCAATATATAGAAGGCTGCACCGGACGCAGTATATCACACCAACCGACTCACAGGTGAAGTGTCGCCTCACCTGGAAGGACTGTCTGGGGCCCTGAATGGTGTTGAGGGAGGAAGTGTTAGGGCATGTGTAGCACTTGGTGGGGGGGGGGGTGAAGAATAGACAAGTGAGTCGCACAGGGAGCAATCCCTGTTGAAAGCAGAAAGTGGGGGAGGGAAAGATGTGCTTGGTGGTGTAATCCCATTGGAGGTGTTGGAAGTTATGGAGAATTATATGTTGGACCCGGAGGCTGGTGGGGTGGTAGGTGAGGACAAGGGGAACCCTATTACTAGTGGGGTGGCGGGAGGATGGGGTGAGAGCAGATGTGCGTGAAATGGGAAAGATGCGTTTGACAGCAGAGTTGATGGTGGAGAAAGGGAAGCCTCTTTCCTTAAAAAAGAAAGACATCTCCTTCATCCTGGAATGAAAAGCCTCATCCTGAGAGCAGATGCGGCGGAGACGGAGGAATTGCGAGAAGGGGATGGCATTTTTGCAGGAGACAGGGTGGGAAGAGGAATAGTCCAGGTAGCTGTGAGAGTCCATAGGCTTATAGTAGACATCAGTAGCTAAGCTGTCTCCACAGATAGAGACAGTAAGATCAAGAAAGGGGAGGGAGGTATCAGAAATGGACCAGGTAAATTTGAGGACAGGGTGAAAGTTGGAGGCAAAGTTAATGAAGTCAACGAGCTCAGCATGCATGCAGGAAGCAGCACCAATGCAGTCATCGGTGTAGCGAAGGAAAAGTGGGGGACAGATACCAGTATAGGCTTGGAACATGAACTGTTCCACAAAGCCAACAAAAACGCAGGCATAGCTGGGACCCACATGAATACCCATGACTACACCTTTAATTTGGAGGAAGTGGAAGGAGTCAAGAAGAAATTATTAAGAGTAAGGGCTAATTCCGCTAGATGGAGGAGAGTGGTGGTAGAGGGGAACTGATTAGGTCTGGAATCCAAAAGAAGTGGAGAGCTTTGAGACCTTCGTGGTGTGGAATGGAGGTATATAGGGACTGGACATCCATGGTGAAAATAAGGCAGTGGGGGTCAAGGAATTTAAAATCATTCTAAAAATCCAGAGAGTGAGAAGTGTCACGAACATAGGTGGGAAGGGATTGAACAAGTGGGGATAAAACCGTGTCGATGTATGCAGAAACGAGTTCGGTGGGCAGGAGCAAGCTGAGACAATGGGTCTACCTGGACAGGCAGATTTGTGGATCTTGAATAGGAGGTAGAAACAGGAAGTGCGGGGTATGGGAACTATAAGGTTTATGGCAGTGGATGGGAGATCCCCAGAGCAGTTGTATTGCCCTAAGTCTAGTTGGATGGAGTTATGCACATTCAAAAAGTGCTATAGAGATGCACAGTCAAATCATTGCTATTCTGATTAAAATCAGTTATTAGATGTGGCTTGTTCATGATCTTAAGCTTACTTTAGCATAGCTCCCTTCCCCTAGCTCAGATGTTAAAGCCAACGTGTAATTGAGCTATAGCAGAAATCCCACTGGGAATCCCACTCTGTAGTGAGTTAGTTGAACATTGGTACAGTGACAAAAGAGATGTTATTTTACTCTCAGAGGCTCCAGAACACAGATTAGTAAAGCATTTAATATTCCCACCCCCGATTCATCTCTTGTGACTTTTCCTGGAAAACACTCAGGTGTGATTCTTAAATGAAGACAAGATTGGGTTTGGCAATCCTGTCCTGGATTACTTGCCAAGACTCAGTGTCTGGGCTCACATGTGGAGAATGGCCACGTGACAAAATTTTGAGAGGTCCTTTGGTAATGTCGACATGAAGTCAATAAAGACAAATTATTTTCAAGCAACCAGAAACAGTCAAAATAAAATGCAACTATTGTTAATTCAAAGACTCTCAAAGAATACCATTCTTTGTAATGTAGGATATACATACTTTGAACTTAATCATGATAAATGAGTAAAATTGGAAAAGCAATAGTTTTGCCTGATATTGACATATTAATAATCACCCAATATGGCTCTGGAATTTGTGGTCAGTGGCAAAGCAACAGCAGCTTCTAAGCCCTTGAAGAAAACCACCTAGTGATCTTTTTGAGAACTATCTCATTTCTGCTTTTTGATACTGGCAAGTATCTGTTGCAAGGAAATCACCAGAATCCAGCAGCTCTAATTTCAACAACTTAACTAATTTAGTAATTTTACAGATTACATTTTCATATTCTCTTATGAAACTGAGGAAAGCCATTTGCCCCCATGAGCATATAGTGGTTTTCAGAGAAATCCCATTTCCCCAATTATTTCCACGAAATTTCTTCTGTTTGTCTATCAAATCCAGGCTAATTTTCCAACTACAGAGCTACATTGTAGAGTAATTTATAGTAACTAGTTAATCTTACAGTCAGCACAAATTTGGGTTGCAGGGTGGGAAGGTGATCCAGAATACCTGGAGAAAACTCAGACAGTCACAGGAAGAACAGGCAACACCATAGGTCAGGACTGAATACAGACCATCAGAGTTGTGAGACAGAATCATTTCTTGTTGCATCATTGGCTACATTATATGCCAGAAAAAATTGCAATATTTGAATGTTTTCGAAAATATACAGTGCTGACAAAAGATTGGGAACCATACTTACTTGATTAAGGTAGAAACTGAAATATCATCAATAATTTCTCTATTCATATTGGAATTGTATCTATTATGAAATATGTGAAGAAACTACAATCAAAGTATTTGTTAGCTCCAGTTAAGGTTCACTACACCATTAAAAGTCATTGACGCGTAAACTCAGCTCCAGGTTTTAGTAACAAGACAGCTTTATAGTTTAAAATCTTTCAAAGAGAATCCTTGATTAGGGGAAAGAAAGCTATAAAAAGTAAAACTTGTAGAGGCATGCTGAACTTCTGACAGTGAAGATTTCTTGTTCTTAACAAAATCCAAAGTTACTCTCAATTTCATTGTGCAATGACAGTGCCAGGCAATAGCATGACTATAATTGCTACTGTAAAATTTAGGGTATTATGTGCAACAGAAGTTAAATTTTGATTAGATCCAGTGATAGGTTCTCCTCGTTTCAGAATGTAGTGAACCAGTTGAGTTTTATAATAATTGAAGAGTCATATTTTTCTGTTGGTATTCCACATTATCAATTTAATTTAGTTTTACCATATGCTCTGAAGTGATATAAATTACACAAACTTTAGAATGCTAATGCATGGCATAACCACTAAACCAACAATCTGTGAATTTATTTGCAGTTAAGAAGCCACAAGCCCTGATGGAAATGTTTCAGTGAGTAAAGTTTTTAGTTTATTTCTGTAAACCACATATAGTATTATATTGATATATGCCCTTTTTTCCCTTAGACAGTGGCTGAGATTTTTCTAGAGTTGGCCCTGTCATCCTTGCATACTACGGTTCACTTCAGATAATTGCCAAGGCTGTATCCCAGACATTTTAGAAGCATTCTTAAATTTACTATCCTCAAAAGAAGACAACAATACTTAGAGAAATTACCTAACACTTAGAAAAAAGATTCTTTCTTGTTGCACTCCCTCCGATCCCCAACCTGATACTGTTTTATGGATCGTGATAGTAAAACAAAAACAACTGAATCTTTATGCTTCAGCATTTTGCACTATCCTCTAGACTTGCAGGTACGAGTTAGTATCAACGCTTGCATGGTTTTACCACACTCAGTTTTTCCTTCATTGGCTCATTCCAGAGAGTAATTAGAATATGTAGTTACAGTTTTTTTCACAAACCTATGAAGTACTTCAAGATTTACAAATCTAGAAACTATACTAATATCACCAACATGACCAGGTCAAATTATTTGAAGACGTGACTAGGTTTATTAACAGTACAGGGAGTTGTAAATATCAATATGCATGACCCACCTTTAAAATGAGTGCGTTTCCATTACACAAGGGAATTCAATTCCACCAGTGACGAGCTGGTTCATTACCACCAGCGATAAATCCTGCACATCAGTGCCTGTTCTATTGGCAACTAACATGATGCATTTGTCTGGCAGCTCCCTAGACTGACAGCTTTTTGTGGCAAAGATTTACAGGTATGGGTTTAGGTCCTCAACACAAAAGTCTGCACTCGGCTTCTCTGGTTGATGACTTAACTGAAGAACCTGTCTCTGCAACAGAACATTGATGGAAGCAGAACCATGTAGTTACCCAATTGGTCAATGACAACTGACAAATTGAAGCCCACATCAGGAGCCCAGAACAGTCCAGAGTAAAAAAAAATAGACATTCTTTCCTGTGATGTGATTTGCACAAACTACTATCCAAAAATGGAGGACGAATGCAATACCAACTTTGCAGAAAAATTTAACAGCTTGCCAACGAGAAGAAAAATACAGCAATTGTTAAGAAGCCAAACTTACACCACAAACCCAGTATGTATTATTGGGATGTATATTGGTTGTGAACAATATTTGCTGATTAAAGCAATATTTGCCCTTTAAGAATTATGTCATGTAGCTAACTGTTCTCAGAGCTGCAACACAATGTCTAGATAATGCCAAAGGCAGACGGAGAAGAACCTCTGAGTATACCACACATGGCTTGTGTGGGCTCTTTATGTCTTAATACATCAGTCTGTTGGCTCTGTAATGAGGTTCAGTAAAGATTAAGAACTTCATGAAATCATACACTTCACTCTGTAGTTCATGTTATGATGTGTTTCCGGTTTCTAGTCACTTCTTTTTCTCTTGTTATTTTGGGCAATTTTGAATTGAGGCCCCCGGCAGATAATGAACACAGAGCTGAACTGAATGTGCCTGAACTCCTTCGATTTTCTGTTTTGTATTCTGTGTTTTTCACTCTTTTTTTTTGTTGCTGTTTGCGCAATTTTTTTTGGATGGGGAGTGATATTTATTCTTTGAACAGGTTCCATGGTTTTCTTTGTTTTGTGTCTGTCTGTGGGGATGATTTATCTCAGGATTGTACACTTTGATAATAAACGTATTTTGAATCTTTGAGTCTTACTTCCAATTGCCTGTCCTCATACATCGGAATGCAGACTACAGAAAGAAATTCTTCAACAACATAAAAGGCCCTCTCAATACCCACTTATCCCAATAAAAGTCAAATAAATTAATTGCATTACCAAAGCGTATTTCATCATTCTTCTTTTGACTGCCTCTGTGAATGAACTCACCCTTTCAGGACCTGCCACAGGTAAATCACAAGACACTCATCTCTAAATTGATGGTTTGTCTGAGGGGAAATGGAATAATTAAAGGATCTTTCAAGACAAAGGTCCACAATAAACATCAGAAGTTTATTACTGTGCCAGTAGGGAGAAGGCTGCGGAGTATCCCTAAGAGCTGGGATCCGAGATACCTAGATCCCTGTTTTTGTGCAACACACACAAACTGTTGGAGGAACTCAGCAGAACAGGCAGCATCTATGGAAAAGAGAAAACAGTTAATGTTTTGGGCTGAGACCCTTCATCAGGACTGGAAAAAAAAGATGAGAAGTCAGTGTAAGAAGGTGGGGGGAGGAGGAGAAGAATTACAAGGTAGTTGGTTGTAGGTGAAACTGGGAGGGGGGAAGGGTGAAGTTGATAGGTGAAAGAGATAAAGGGATGGAGAAGGGGGAATGCAAACTGCTGGAGGAACTCAGTAGGTCAGGCAACATCTATGGAAAAGAGTAAGCAGTCGATGTTTCAAGCCGAGATCCTTCATCAGGACTGAGAAAAATGATGGGAAGTCAGAGTAAAAAGGTGGGGGGAGAGGAAGAGTAAGTACAAGCTGGTAAGTGTTAGGTGAAACCAGGAGAGGAGGAGGGGTGAAGTGAGCTGGGAAGTTGATTGGTGAAAGAGATAAAGGGCTGGAGAAGGGGTGTCCCTATTTCTATCCCAGTTATGGAAGAAAGAAAACAATTATTTGTTAGTATTTTTGGGATGGACTGATGAAAATACATTTCATCAGTCCACCCCAACAATATTAACAAATAATCACTTACATTACTTGCATGTCTAAACAGATGACTAATAAAGTATATACAAATTCTTTAATCATATTACGGACTATACTTTGTCGTCTTATATGAGTATATGAAGGGATGTGTATGTGTAGCAAGTAAATTATGTGTGGATTGTGAGCTCCCAAGGTAATTTGAAGGGGATTAAGAAATTTGGGTGTTAATTGATACATATGAAAGATTAAGTGGATAACCAAAGAATTGAAGTATTTTGATAAGACACATGAGACTTTGAGTCCTGAGGCAATAGCGAATAGTTTGGTTATCAAAAGACAGGAAATGGGAAGAACTGATGAAGGCATAATTTAAGTTAAAGCCTATTTATTATTAGAAATAAAAGTACAGTAATAAGGGTAAGGTTTGTCAATTAATTTGCTGACCCATTTGCTCAACCCCATTCATTTGATTCCATTGAGTCAACTGTAGTTTATTTTGTTAATTTGTTGGATTCCTTGTTCCTGTTATGAATTACTCAATTCATGTATATTGAATTGACTTAATCAATTCCATTGGCTCACCTATGCATTATTTAATGTTTTCTGAATTCTATTGACAGTCATTTACTGTTTCTCGCCTACACAGTAATTAACGACTAATCTAATACCCTTTCATTCATACAAAGAATGCTTAAAAATTGAGCAGAGGAAGTAAATAAATGGGAAACTAAGGTGGTATTGAAGTGATAAATTGGTGGGGAGAAATCAAAACGTTTTGACATGGAATAAAAGGGATCACGCAAGAGTCATTAGGAAGTTTGGGCAAATGGAAGAGACAAAGAAAAAAAATCAGTTTACTAAGTAAATGATTGAGAAAAGTTGAATTATTTGGCAATGGAAAGAAATGTAATTAGATCATCATCATCATCAGGTGCCATGCCCAGTTTGAGCTTTGACTGCCATGGCCCGCATACTCCTGTTTCGGGTCAAGTGGATCAATTCATTGGTATTCATTTCCAGTTCTCTGGCTGCTGTAATTAAATAGATAAGCTAATAATTTCAAATTCTGATGTGGGCAACTTTTGAGACCAAGTTCAATGAATACTCTCAAGATTAATTTGTGGATTAATATTGAGAGTATAAAAGATGTTGATATATAATAAAACATCAAAGATCTTCAAAGAGTAGCCCCGATGATCCTGACCTGCCTTACTACTAGAATATGCGGTGAATTCCATCTGAAGCTGCTTTATTTTCTGAATTCTACGTGTAAATAGATAGCAAAATAAATGTAGCTTTAACAATGTCAGCTACCTCCAAAAACATATAAGATGCAGAGAACCACAGTAGGCAGAATATTTTTCAAACATTGATAATAAAATTGATATTATGTAATTTTGACATGGTTTGACCCTACTAATTAACATATTAAAATGAGAACATACAAGGCATGCCTCAAAGTCATGAAATGCTGATATCCTCAGGAAGTATATGAAATATCCAACATAAATAGATAGAAAGCTCTCAGGTAGTTATTCACAGAGAAGGTGAATAAAGATGAAGTGGTGAAACTGTTCAATTAAAAATATGAGAGAAAAAATTAGCTGCAATTCTACTAAGGAAGCTATTGGTTTTTACATTGTAATTATTTCACCAATTTCTGAAGTTGGGAAATGTAACTAATTATAAGATGTATGTGGCAACTAGTGTTGCTTATGAACACAAAGATTGTCCTAATGATGCAGGTTTTAGTGCTAAATAATCAAGTTTCTCCAAGTTTTTGAGCAATGTCTGATTATAGAGGTAACATTAATGTGGTTGGCAGTAATAGTTTGCCAAAATATATATAAACAATGAACCATTTTTCATAAGGTAGTGTTGGGTTGAGAAAATAATGTAAGAATGAGAATAATGCAGTGTTTGTGCAAAAGTTAATCCTCCTAAAGACCTCCTGCATATTTTTGGATTGGTTACAGTTACAGTCAGAAAATAAGTTATTCTACAGGTAATGCTGGGATTCTGTGGTTGTTCAGATGACGAGCTTTAATGGACTAAAGTGGCTTTGCAATTTTTAGACTATTTCAGTAAGTTCACCATCACCTGTTTTACAATTTGCAAATAAGTAATGACTTTTGCCAGAGGGTCCAGATACATTGGATTGACTATGGGAAGCAAGTGACACTCAAAAAATACATGCTGACTTGGAAATGTGGGAAAGAGGAACTGGAACCAGAGATTACAGCATAGCTGTGAAGTGGCTGAGTCATATTAGAGTGGATATGATGATTAGAATAATTATAATTGATATACAGCAAAACTAATGGTTATTTATTACCTGAAATAACATTTTGCCACAAAATATTTAATTGTACTTGAGATACACAGAAGGCTTATATTTTTAATGAGGGCAGTTAAATATCAATATTAAAAAAATAAATCAAGATAGAAAATCTATCTTTGACACAAGTGCCGATATATAGGCAGAAATTTTAAAGCAACAGTTCAAAATGCATAATATTTCAAAGATTGGGTTAAGTCCTGCTTAAAAATACACTCAGTGGCCATTTTATTTAATGCATGTATACACCTGCTTGTTAATGCAAAAATATCTAATCATCCAATCATGTGGCAGGAATTCAATACATAAAAGTATGCAGGCATGGTCAAAAGTTTCAGCTGTTGCTCAGACAAAACAACGGAATAGGAAAAATCTGTAATCTGAGTGATTAATGATTAACAATTATTTGTGCTAGACACGATAATTTGAGTATCTCGGAAACTGCTGAAAATCCTGGAAATTGAGCACACGACATTCTCTAGAGTTTACAGAGAATGGTGCGAGAAACAAAAGAAAAATCCAGTGAGCAATAGTTCTGTGGGCAAAAATGCCTAGTTAATGAGAGAGGTCAGAGGAGAATGGCCAGAGTGGGTCAAGCTGACAGGAAGGCGACAGTAATGCAAGTAACCATATATTACAACAGTGGTGTGTAGAAGAGCATTTCTGAATGCTCAACATGTCAAACCTTGAACTAGATGGGCAACAGCAGCTGAAGACCATACGGGCTCCACCCCAGTGGCCATTTTATTAGGTGCACTCCTGCTCTCTGAAAGTAAATCAAACCTTACAGGAAAAAGGTGTTCCACTTTTTGTTTGTGTTACCCATGAGGTGGGTGTTAATTCCAGGTACTGGACCACATTCTGGTTATTACATTAAGTACAGCCAGTTTGAGCATATGGTAAAATCAATTCCACTAATATACATTAGCTTCAACTTCATGACTTTACTTTTACTCTTTTGCAAAAAATCCAATTTTGTTGCAATGTCTCAGACTTTCCTAGGAATCATATTCAGCATGCCCAAGCTCATTTCTGGTTGAGCCTTCTGACACAAGACAGCCTTGAGATTTCGGTGACACTGTGATCACCATCTCACATTTACAGTACATCAGCTAAATTGAAGAATCTATCTGATACATAAATCGAAAGTGTGCAGGAAAAAAATGTCATGGCTATTGAGCAAAATTAGGTCATCATATTGGGATTTAGAGATTAACAGTTTGTACAAGTAAATTGTTACTTTTATTCAAAGCAGGATTTTCTCTTCTGGCAGACTGGGTATGTAATAATTTATCTGAAGATCACAGTTGAAGCTTGATATCATTAGCAAGCACATACATGCAATGTTTCATGCCTTTATTTGCATGGTGACTATCACGAGCTCACTGTTAACACTCACTGATTTTTTTATATATTCTGGTTATTGAATTCAATTTGAAAGGACTCCAATTATAAGTCTTACAAGGGATCAGAATATCTGAAATCAAAACAACAACTGTAATGGAGAGGGAATGATTGAAGAAATACTGCTACTTTAAGTACTAATAATTGAAGGATGATCAACGTACTTATAAATAACAGCCATATACTTAATGCTAATCAGAACAGGCGCCATTCACTTCAATAAGGTAGCAATTTTCTTTCATTATAGCCATATCTGGCTAAAAAATATAGGATTCTTCTGAGCAAATTACAAGGTGTTAATAATAATATAATTGTAGCAATCTTCTAACTTTTTCCTGAACCTATAATCAGCACAAATAGCTTCAGAATAAGCATATGGTTAGGGTTAAGAAACCTACATAGCATTCTTTAGGATAGTTCTTTAAAGCTACAAAAGAAACGTTACACATACACCTTCAAACAACAGGAATTCTGCAGATGCTGTTACACATACACCTTCACTTGGATTCTCATTATATTCAATTACTGTATTAGGTGTTTTGTAATGTTAGTTACACATCACATTTATGGAGCCTTGAACAAAATGATGAATCATAATGAAATGCCCTCCAGTCAGCTCACTTTACACTTTTGCAATGATACTTTTATTAGAGTGGTTCATCTAACAATCTAATAAATGAGAAAATATGAAAACTACTGTTACTGCAATATGGCCTACCAACTCCAATAAGAACAGTCATATAATGACAATAAATTGCTCTGCAAGATGTTTTGTCACATGTCCTTCCTGTGTCTTTTTTCCTTTTTTATTGATGTTGGAATAAGTTTTCAATGCAAGCAATTTAAGTGCATTTCATTGGTTTGCAACTTTAATAGAATGGAAAGACACCAGGAAGTTATTCACATCAGAATATCCAGCCTACAATCCACTGTTAGGGCTCTACGTAACTCTGAAGAATAGCTACAACAAGTTTTTTTTTCCAGTATCCTTGCTGTGATGCGTAATTTTATTTAATTCATAATTAACATCATATGCAATAGTTCACAAATTTTAGGGACATTCTATCATTTATGTGATGCTCTTATATTTTGATGATTTGCATCTGTAAAGTAATTACTGTTTCTCTTTGAAATGTTCAGAAGTTGCCATTGCCTGATGTTGCAGAGGTATTATTTAGGTTACATTAAGGAAGGCAGAATAAATAATGTTTTGGAGTTTAATGAGATTGGAATACAGGCAGTCCACGGGTTTTGACAGGATACAGTTCCTAAGAAAGGTTCATAAGCTGAACAATGAGAAACAGCCCCAACAAGTTGGAAATGAACAAGAACGGTGTGAGGGAGAAGATCACAGAAGCAGATGCAAAGGGGGAGTGAGCAGGCCCAGGGACAGCAGCCGGCCTCACTGACTCAGTGAGTAGGTGATTCAGTCTGCTCTAAGGTTCCGGTTCTGTTTAGCTCACCCAACCCCAATTGTTGTGATTCTGGGGTTAGAGAGGATGCAGAAGTGCCCTGTTCCCACCCAGCAGAAGATACCTGCAGCTCTGCAGCGGATGGCAAATTCATCCCCATCCATCCAGCCATTCTCCCTAATGCTTGTACGTATTTACAAGATGTCCAGACTCAGCTGTTTGTAACCTGGAATGAACCTGCACTACAAAAGGTGACTTCATCTGGGTTCTCATAGATTTATCAGGTTGATCTGCTGAATATCATAAGGGATATTATCCCTCGTAAAGGCAATTTAATCCAAAACAACTCTAGGTGATGTCTGTTCAAAGTGCCCTTTGTGCTGAGAACAATGGCTGCCTGAAAATATGATTATTGATTTCATCAGATAGTGCACACCAAAATATTACTTTTAAACTGTATCATAACAAAAACCAAATCCATTTTGCATGCACGTAACTTATGGGACAATGAGGTCTGGGGGATTTCGGATAGATAATAGATATTGAGTACAGATTTGGGTGCATGGGAGAGAGTGTAAAGGATGAAATTCTGCTATCTGACTTTGCAGCACTTCCTTTGTTAAACCTTTAACATAAAACTCATTGTAACCATCACTTTCCAGTTTGCTAACAGCTGCAAGGTTCAGTCCCTGTAATTCACTGAACCTCCCACTGAGGTAGTCAATGTTACTGACTGTTATAAACTTCAATGGATCTTTACTCTTTGCAAACATTTGAAAAATTTAAGTAATATCTTGGGAGTACTTCAATATTTTTTGCAACTTTTTCATTTCTTAGAACTTTGTGCTTTAAGAGCAATTGATGAGAATTAAATTCTAGGAAGCTTACTGTTTATTACTGGCCAACCATGAATCCACAAATGTTTACAGGTGAAATTTATTTTCAGAATATATTCTTCAAGAAACAAGAAGTATGATTATATCCTAAAAGTAAGATTATTACCAGTCAAATACACTCTAGACCAATTCATTTTGCAAGATCCTTTGAGATGTTTCAGCATAAGTTCTGGTGAGTGTATGAGGCATATTTTTATTTCATTTTAATTTCTTAATAGGAAAATGCCTTGCAACACAATGACTTGTAACATAGAACATAGAACAGTACAGCACAGTACAGGCCCTGCAGCCCACAATGTTGTGCTGACCCTTAAACCCTGCCTCCCATATAACCCCCCCCCCCCCGCAACCTTAGATTCCTCCATATACCTCTCTAGTAGTCTCTTAAATTTCACTAGTGTATCTGCCTCCACCACTGACTCAGGCAGTGCATTCCACACACCAACCACTTTCTGAGTGAAAGACCTTCCTCTAATATCCCCCTTGAACTTCCCACCCCTTACCTTAAAGCCATGTCCTCTTGTATTGAGCAGTGGTGCCCTGGGGAAGAGATGCTGGCTGTCCACTCTATCTCTTCCTCTTAATATCTTGTATACCTCTATCATGTGTCCTCTCATCCTCCTTCTCTCCAAAGAGTAAAGTCCAAGCTCCCTTAATCTCTGATCTTAATGCATACTCTCTAAACCAGGCAGCATCCTGGTAAATCTCCTCTGTACCCTTTCCAATGCTTGCCCATCCTTCCTATAGTGAGGCGACCAGAAATGGACACAGTACTCCAAGTGTAGCCTAACCAGAGCTTTATAGAGCTGCATCATTACCTGAGGACTCTTAAAACTTTATCCCTCGACTTATTAAAGCTAACACCGCATAAGCTTTCTTAACTACCCTATCTATCTGTGAGGCAACTTTCAGGGATCTGTGGACATGCACCCCAAGATCCCTCTGCTCCTCCACACTACCAAGTATCCTGCCATTTACTTTGTACTCTGCCTTGGAGTTTGTCCTTCCAAAGTGTACCACCTCACACTTCTCCAGGTTGAACTCCATCTGCACTTCTGCATCCTATCAATGTCTCTCTGCAATCTTTGACAATCCTCTACACCAGTGGTCCCCAACCTCCGGGCCGTGGACCGATTCCAATCTGCGAAGCATGCAGGGGTGCAGTGGTAGCTGGGACGCACCCAGCTCATCTTTAAGAAAAAAGCCGAAATACACAAGCTAATTAATTAGGTGCCACCTGGCAAGTAAATGTAGGCTCAGATAAGAGGCGATTGCCAATTGCGTCGCCTCTTATCTGGACCGACATTTATGTTCCACCAGCGCCTTTACTTCCTGAGAAAACTAAAGAAATTTGGCCTGTCCCCTAAAACCCTCACTAATTTTTATAGATGCACCGTAGAAAGCATTCTTCTAGGGTGCATCACAACCTGGTATGGAAGTTGCCCTGCCCAAGACTGAAAGGAGCTGCAGAAGATCGTGAACACGGCGCAGCACATCACAGAAACGAATCTTCCGTCCGTGGACTCACTTTACACCGCACACTGTCGGAGCAGTGCTGCCAGGATAATCAAGGACATGACCCACCCATCCAACAGACTTTTTGTCCCTCTTCCCTCCGGGAGAAGGTTCAGGAGCTTGAGGACTCGTATGGCCAGATTTGGGAACAGCTTCTTTCCAACTGTGATAAGACTGCTGAAAGGATACTGACCCAGATCTGGACCATACCCTTGCAAGTATCCGGACCTGCCTCTCGGTTGTTTTGCACTATCTTACTTTCCATTTTTCTATTTTCTATTTATGAGTTATAATTTAAATTTTTAATATTTACTAATTTTAACTATTTTTAATATCTTTAATATTTAATATTTGTAATCCAGGGAGTGTGAAGCGCAGGATCAAATATCGCTGTGATCATTGTATGTTCTAGTACCAATTGTTTGGCAACAATAAAGTATGAAGTATAAGTATCCACTGCACTACCCTCATCTATATGCCTGGTCACCTCCTCAAAGAACTCTATCAGGCTTGTTAGACACGATCTGCCCTTCACAAAGCCATGCTGACTGTCCCTGATCAGACCATGATTCTCTAAATGCCTATAGATCCTATCTCTAAGAATCTTTTCCAACAGCTTTCCCACCACAGTCGTAAGGCTCACTGGTCTATAATTACCCGGACTATCCCTACTACCTTTTTTGAACAAGGGGACAACATTCGCCTCCCTCCAATCCTCCGGTACCATTCCTGTGGACAACGAGGACATAAAGATCCTAGCCAGAGGCTCAACAATCTCTTCCCTCGCCTCTTGGAGCAGCCTGGGGAATATTCCATCAGGCCCTGAGGACTTACCCATCCTAATGTATTTTAACAACTCTAACACCTCCTCTCCCTTAATATCAACATGCTCCAGAACATCAACCTCACTCATATTGTCCTCACTATCATCAAGTTCCCTTTCATTGGTGAATACCGAAGAGAAGTATTCATTGGGGACCTCGCTCACTTCCACAGCCTCCAGGCACATCTTCTCACCTTTATCTCTAATCAGTCCTACCTTCACTCTTGTCATCCTTTTGTTCTTCACATAATTGAAGAATGCCTTGAAGTTTTCCTTTACCCTACTCGCCAAGGCCTTCTCATGCCCCCCTTCTTGCTCTCCTCAGCCCCTTCTTAAGCTCCTTTCTTGCTACCCTATATTCCTCAATAGACCCATCTGATCCTTGCTTCCTAAACCTCATGTATGCTGCCTTCTTCCACCTGACTAGATTTTCCACTTCACTTGTCACCCATGGTTCCTTCACCCTACCATTCTTTATCTTCCTCACCGGGACAAATTTATCCCTAACATCCTGCAAGAGATCCCTAGACATCGACTACATGTCCATAGTACATTTCCTTGCAAAAACATCATCCCAATTCACACCCACAAGTTCTAACGTTATAGCCTCATAATTTGCCCTTACCCAATTAAAAATTTTCCTATCCTCTCGATTCTATCCTTTTCCATCATAATGTTAAAGGGAGTGGTGGTCATTGTCCCCCAGATGCTCACCCACTGAGACATCTGTGACCTCACCCAGTTCGTTACCTAATAATAGATCTAGAATGGCATTCCCCCTAGTAGGCCTGTCAACATACTGTGACAGGAATCCGTCCTGGACACACTTAACAAAGTCTGCCCTGTCCAAACCATTGGAACTAATCAGGTGCCAATCAATATTAGGGAAGTTAAAGTCACCCATAATAACAACCCTATTATTTTTGCACCTTTCCAAAATCTGCCTCCCAATCTGTTCCTCAGTATCTCTGCTGCTACCAGGGGGCCTATAGAATTCTCCCAATAGAATAACTGCTCTCTTCCTGTTTCTGACTTCCACCCATACTGACTGAAAAGAGGATCCTGCTACATTACCCACCCTTTCTGTAGCTGTAATAGTATCCCTGACCAGTAATGCCACCCCTCATCCCCTTTTTCCGCCCTCTCTATCCCTTTTAAAGCACTGAAATCCAGGAATATTGAGAATCCATTCCTGCCCTGGTGCCAGCCAAGTCTCTATAATGGCCACTATATCATAATTCCATGTATGTTTCCAAGCTCTCAGCTCATCACCTTTGTCCGTGATGCTTCTTGCATTGAAGTACACCCATTTTAGCCCTTCTGCCTTACTACCTTTACACCCTTTATTCTGCTTCTCTTTCCTCAAAGCCTCTTTATATGTTAGATCTGGCTTTACTCCATGCACATCTTCCACTGCTCTATTGCTCCGGGTCCCATCCCCCTTGCAAATTAGTTTAAACCCTCCTGAACCATGCTGGCAAACCTACTTGCAAGGATATTGCTCCCCCTCGAGTTCAGGTGCTACCCATCAAATCTATATAGGTCCCAGCTTCCCCTGAAGAGATCCGAATGATCCAGAAATCTAAAACTCTGCTCCCTGCACTAACTCCTCAGCCACACATTCAACTGCCATCTCCTCTAATTCTTACAATTACTATCACGTAGCACTGGCAGCAATCCTGAGAATGCCACCCTTGAGGTAACAATATATCACAGAAATTACTGGAAAGCTAGAAAATTGGGAAGCTTTTAAAATCAACAGAAAGCAACTAAAGAAACAAAAGGAAAGAAAAGATTAAATATGAAGGTAAACTAGCCAATAATTTACAAAGTAAAAGAGGATACCAAAAGTTTGTTCAAATACATAAAGAGCAAGAGAGGAAAGAGTGAACAGTGAACTTCTAGAACATGACACTGGGGAGATAGTAATGGGAACTAAGAAATGGCAGACAAACTAAAAATATTTTGCTTCACCCTTCACTGTGGAAAAACCTGCAGCGTGCCAGAAATCTGAGTGTATCAGGGCAGAAGTGAATATACAGGTAGTTGCTATTACTCAGGAGAAGGTGCTTGAAAAGCTGAAAAGTCTAAATGTGGATAAGGTATCTGGACCAGACAGACTACAACCCAGGCTTCTAAAAGAGGTAACTGAAAAGATTATGGGGGCATTTGTAGAGATCTTGCAAGATTCACTAGACTCTGGAATGGTGCTGAAGAACTGGGAAATCGCAAATGTCACTCCATAAGAAGAGAGGGAGGCAAAAGACAGGAAATTATAGGCTGACTTCTCTGATTAGCAAAATGACAGAGTATACTATTACGCATGAGCTATTGGGGTACTTGGAGGCACACAATAAAAAACAGCAAAGTCAGCATCATTTTTCTAAGTGAAAATCTTGCCTGACAAATCTGTTGAATTCTTTGAGGAAATAACAGGCAAGATAGACAAAGGAGAGTTAATGGATGTTGATTATTAGGGATTTTCAGAAGTCTTTTGACAAAGTGCTGCACATGAGGCTGCAAAACAAGATAAGGGCACAAGGCATTATAGATATTAGCATGGATAGAAGATTGGCTGACAGGCAGAAGGTACAAAGTACAAAGTATGTTTACGTAATGAGTGGGAATAAAGGGAGTCTTTTCTGGTTGACTGCCAGTGACTATAGGTGTTTTGCAAGAGGTTGGTGTTGTGTCCACTAGTTTCCTTATTATATGTTGATGATCCGGATGATGGAATTGATAGCTTTGTGGCCAAGTCTGCATATGAAACAAAGCTAGGTGGAGGAGCAGGTAGTGTTGACGAGGCAGGGAGCCTGCAGAAGGACTTGGACAGATTAGGATAACGGTCCCCAACCTCCGGGCCGCGGACCAATACCGATCCGTGAAGCATGCAGGGGTGCAGCGGTAGCTGGGACGCACCCAACACATCTTTAAGAAAAAAGCTGAAATAAACAAGCTAATTAATTAGTGCTGCCGGGCACGTAAATGTCAGCCCAGATCAGAGGCGATTGATGATTGTGTAGAGCAAGTGAAATCGGCAATCGCCTCTAATCTGGGCCGACGTTTACGTGCCAGGCGGCACCTAATTAATTAGCTAGTTTATTTTGGCTTTTTTCTTAAAGATGCGCTGGGTGCGTCCCAGCTACCGCTGGACCACTGTATGCTTCGCGGATTAGTATCGGTCCGCGGCCTGGAGGTTGGGGACCACTGAATTAGGAGAATGGGCAAAGTCGCAAATGGAAGAAAGTGTAGGGAAGTGTATGGTCATGCACCTTGATTGAAAGAATTAAGGCATAGACTATTTTCTAAACAGGCGGTGAACCCAGAAATCAGAGGTGCAAAAGGAATTGGCAATCCTAGCAGAGGACTCACTGAAGGCTAATTTTCAGGTTGAGTTGGTAGTAAGGAAGGCAAATTTCATTGAAACTGATTGAATAACGAAAGACCTAGATAGAGTGGACATGCAGAGGCTATTTCAAATAATGGGACAGTCTTGGACCAGAGGGCAGAGCCTTAGAATAGAAGGACATACCTTTAGAACTGAGATTAAAAGGATTTATTTCACTATAGTTGGTGAATCTGCAGAATTCCTTGCCACAGACAGCTGTGGAGGCTTCGTCATTGGGTATATTTAAAGCAGAGTTTGGCAGGTTCTTATTTAGTTAGGGCATCAAAGGTTTCAGAGCGAAGGCAGGTGAATTGGGTTGAGAGGGAAGATAAATCATCTGAGATTAGCAGAGCAGACAAAGTGCTGAATGATCTAATTCTACTCCTATGTCTTGCATGAATTTATGGTATAAATAGTCTGATGTGAGAACAGAGTTATGCAGAAATCTAGTCAGATGTTCAGGCAGAAGCAGAGATTTTAAATTATGCTGATGTCAGGCACTTAATTGTATCTGTTGAATCACAAATGCTGAGGGAAAAGGTACACTTTAGTGACTCTTTGGCAATGTTGAAATAAAATTGGCACAAACTTCACACACTTATTTCTTGGACTTACATGGAATTCTTCTGGGTGTTTCTGTTATTATGACTCCCCATTTTTTCAAAAAGCATTGAATACTTAAAGTTTGGCTCTAGTTTACAATCTGTGGGAGGTGAGGGTTGGAGATTTGAATCCCTGTATGCAGGTGAATAATTTGGAAGTATACAGAGACTTAAACATGAAAACTTTGATGACAGCAGAAACCTATTATAAACTTGTCAATCCTTGCATTTAATTCAGTTGCATTACAGAACTATTAACCTCTGACCTAACTTTCTCTAAGCTGCTGCTCTCACCTGAGAAGTTGATATTTCACTATATACATAAAGCATTTTGTTAGGAATCAAATTAAGAGTTTTTCAGATTAACTATATTCACATAAGATGTCAAAACTTCCTGAAATGTACTACAGAAATGTGAAAGCACAGAGGTACTGAAAGGAGTCTAAATGATGGGAAGTCAAATCTCACAGTAAGCAGTGCTACCTCAAAGATGCTTTCTTAACAGAATGGATCTTGCTATTTTACAGAAACTGTACTGAGACACGGGATAGAAAACATTGGAGAAAATATTGCTACAGTGTAGTCTAGCTGAAATAACATTGTAATTCATTTTCCAAACCCACTTATGCTCCATTGTTAATTGGGAAATTTGGAGATCCTCAAAGCCGCATCTTCAGGGTATCCACAAGAAAACTAGGATGCACAACTGCAAGACTATTTTGTCTATTGCACAATATTTGGTACTAATTCACATCTCACCATTCTGCAGAAGTTCCAATGGCTACCTGAACAAAAATGTTTCAGACCAGAAAGTGGTATCAACACATCAAATGTGTATTATTAAGGAACTAGAATATAACAATTCACTATGTGACACCAGTTTGATAACTTGTACTTTGACGCCTATTTATTTTGAAAAATGAGAACCATAGAATATTCTTTGTTCATTTGAGGTCACTTCAGTCCTTTGTACATGAGGTTGCAAATTGACTGCAAATTTATGGGATTATCAGAATCCCTTTTTCTATGTTCCTGCAGCCACTGTTCCCCTCATTGCTCTCCCAGGCCTTTGCAAGCAATGAATCACCAAGTCTTCCATTCCAGACCAATGGACCACTGAAAAGTCAACGCCATGGTATTTACACACTTGATGAGGGCCAGTAAGCATATCCTACTGCCAGATTTAATGCTTCATTCAAATATAATCTATTCATGGATAAGCTATCTTTGCAAAGGCCTGTGTGATCATGTTACTTATCCTCAAGACAGATTATTCTAACATATTCTCCATAGCATGGAACATCTGGAAATCTTACCAGTACCTTCTGCATCTGTATATGGTGTTTCGATAACCCAGAGAGTGCAACAACTGTGTTTTGGTCTGCCATGTGAACACCCATAAATACATTGCACTGTTGTCTTTTTCTCGAGTATCTGCACTTGCTCTCGGGCCAACCAAGCCGGACTCTCATTATGTCAATGGTGCACACCTGATATGAGATCGCGATGGTGCCCTGAAAATCTGTGACATCCTATCATTTCTGCAGAGAATTGGCCCTGGTGCATGACCTGTGAAGCTTAACAATATCAAAGTTCAAAGTTCAAAGTCAATTACTATCGAAGTACATATATGTCACCTTTTACAACCCTGAGATTCATTTTCTTGTGAGCAAACTCAATAAATCCAATAACCATAATACAATCAGTGAAAGATAAGCTGTATGCAAACGACAACAAACAGTGCAAATCCAAAAAGAATGGAAAAAATAATAATAAATAAATAAACACACAAACAAACAATTAAATAAATAACCAATTAATATTGAGAACATGTGAAGAGTTCTTGAAAGTGATTTTGTAGGTTGTGGGAACAGTTTAGTGATGGAGCAAGTGAATTTGAGTGAAATTATCCCCCCTGGTTCAAGAGCCTGATGGCTGAGGGGTAATAACACTTCCTGAACCTGGTGCTGCAATCACCTTTATCCTTGTGACAGCACTGAGAAGAGAGCATGACCTGGATGGTGGGTATCACTGACAATGGATGCTGTTTCTCTGCGACAACACTCCATGCAGATGTGCACAATGATGTCAAGGTATTTACCCATGATGCACTGAGCTGCATCCACTACATTTTGTGGGATTTTCCATTCAAGGGCACTGGTGTTTCCATACTAAGCTGTGACGTATCCAATCAAGATACTCTCCACCACACAGAAGTTCCTCAAAACTCTAGATGTCAAGCTGAATCTTCGGAAACCTCTAATGAAATAGAGACGCTGCTGTGCGTAATGGCAATTACATGCTGCACCCAGGACAGATTCTCTGCAATGATAACATCAAGGAATTTAAATTTAAACTTCATTTACAATCGTCAAGGAAAGACCAGTTAAGATTATCACTGCAAGATCACCATTTTTCAAATGCTGGTGGTTGATGATTATCATAATAATTTCTGATTTAAGTCCATGTGGACAAGTGCTCCGTGTTAATTAGAGAAGTAAAATTGTATGACCAGGTGTTAGTGAAACCATTATCTGTCCATCAGTAATAACTATACCTTTTGGCAAGGTTACCTACAGAGTAGCCTCTTCAGAATATCTGAGTTACAACATGCCTGAAAGGTCCCCAGATTCTCTGCCTGATTCTTTAGTACATGCATCATGCCCTGAATTGATTAAATAGATGGCGAGGTAAAGCTTGTGAAGGACAGGCAAGGATTTACCTAAAGAGAAATTGAATGGCGGTGCTGAGGATGGTGTTATGTTTTGTAACTTCAAAACTAATCAAGAGAAAAAAGACGAGAACCAGGATAAACATGTACTATTTGTTTTTACTTCTAGCGAGACGCGCACATATGACGTGGTGGCAAAATATTGTATGCCATTCATACATATAACCTTTTATGAATTATGTAAATAACAAAGAATGCTTAGTCAAGCAATATATTTACAATATCACTCAAATATTACTTGTATATTAAATACACTACATTCCTTCTTGCTTAGCTATAAACTCCAACTCAATATAGAACGCTTCGCAACTATACACAAGGTATACTGAATAATACAACTACTATATAGACATCTTAACTTGTCCGATTCAGGCCTAAATATTTGACTGCTGTGGAGGATTTCTAATTCGTGTGGGATAATGTCTTTCTTGACAAAGGGTGTCACTCCGTTTGGGAGTAAAGAAATACAGCTGTGGAACAATCTCACGCTCTGGGGCATCCTCCATTCCTCCATGGTGGTGGTAGTTGACTCTGGGACAGCAGGAACTGGTTCTGACCACTCTGGATGCCTTTCTTCTCCAACCATTGGCTCTGTCCTCCTCAAATGTTCGATGTGTCTTCTCCAGGTGGCATCAAACGTAATCTCCACTGAGTAGGAGAGTGGTCCTTAATCTGTCAAAGTACCACTTTTAATCACTTCCATCGTCCCTCACCAGGACTGCTTGTCCTGGAGTGAAACATCAGACCTCCTTTTTGAGGAACACTCAATTCGGCTCAGCAGCTTATCCTGCATAATCCTTCTGAGACTGGGTTTGAGGAGATCCGAGGGATGATCCAGAAACAGCATAGTTGGTGAGTTAGTCAGTTGTGCTGCATTGCGATGTGCAAGGAGGAAACTGCTGAGCTTCAGATTCAGTGTTACTGTAATGAATTCTGCTGGCATTGCTCTTACCGTGTTCTTTAGACTTTGGACAAAACTTTCCACCAAGCCATTTCAGATGTGGGGTATGGTGCAGATGTAATACGTCTTATTCCATTCACTTTCAGGAACAACTGCAACAGTTCCACAACAAACTGCGGTCCGTCGTCACTGACTAAGTGTTCTGGAACACCAGTCCTTGAGAAGAGGCTTCTCAACACATCAACTAAGTGTGAGGCTGCAGTGGAGGCCATTGGGAACACCTCTGGCCACGTTGTAGCTGCATCCACTACCACCAAATGGCCCGGCAAATTCCACATGAATCCTCTACCAGGGCTATGCAGGCTATTCCCAGGTACTGCTCTTGGCATCTTCTGGACGCATTGGAATCCCAATCAGTGCACGGTAAACTGCTCAATATACTTATCTATCCCAGGCCACCAGGCAAAGCTTCGAGCCAATGCTTTCATTTTATCCATGCCTAGATGACTGGCATGTAGCTCCTCCAATACTTTAGTGCTCAGCTTCTCAAACTGTACACCTTATTGCACTTACTAACACTGGTGCTCATTTTTCATTGGCTACTTCATTTGCTTCAAAATACTGCTCAGTTTGTGTGGTATACATCATCCAGTTTTTTTGTTGTGCAATCAAATGTGTCCATCTTTCCGATGTAGTCAGCCATATCTGCTTTTTTAAAATTTATTATTATTATTATCTGGTACTCACAGTTTATGAACCCATAAATTTTGTCCATTTTCTGACTTTTTTTAACCTAAACATCTCTTTCCCCTTTCAAAAAGAACTTACTGCTCTTTAACAGGTAGGTAGTCATCTCAAATTTGTTTCAAAGCTTACTCGTCACCACTGTTATGTTTTGTAACTCCAAAACTAATCAAAAGAAAAAATCAAGGAAAAATGCTCACTTTACTTTTAGTGAGATGTGCACTTCTGATGTAGTGGTGTTATGATGTGTGCCATTCACATACTCTTAGATAGAACCGTAATTAAATATGTAAACAAGGAATGCTTAATCAAACAATATATTTACAATATTACTTAAAATATTAAATACACAACAGCTATGAGCAAGGCTCACAGAGAGACTGATAGATGCTCCTGGAAGTTGAAGCAATGTGTTGGGTGGATGTTTTTGAGGATTAGTGCAATATGTCACACTCACCTCAATAATAAGCAAATGCTTTGAGAGGCTGGTCAAGGACTACATCAGTTGCATGCTACCACCCACACTGGACCCCCTACAATTCATCTACAAGCACAACCGATCAACAGATGACACAACAGCTCTGCACACCGTCCTTACACATCTAGAGAAGAGGGATGCTTATGTGAGAATGCTGTTCTTGAACTACAGATCAGTGTTCAACACCATAATTCCCTCCAGGCTTGACAAGAAGCTCAGAGACCTCGGCCTTCACCCTGCCTTGTGCAGCAGGATCCTGGACCTTCCTGTCAGATCACAAGGAGCTGGTTGGTAATAGTGGGCTCTCTCACCTCTGCCCCTCTGACCCTCGACACAGTTGCCCTTCGGGGCCGTGTCCTAACCCCCTTCTTTACTCTCTGCATACCCATGACTGTGTCACCACCCACAGATCCAATCTGCTAATTAAATTTGCTGATGATACTGCATTGATGGGCCTTATCTCAAGTAATAATGAGGCAGCCTACAGGGAGGAAGTCATCACCCTGACACAGTGGTGTCAAGAGAACAACCTCTCCCTCAATGTCAAAAAAACAAAGGAGCTGGTTGCAGACTACAGGAGGATTGGAGACAGGCTAACCTCTATTGACATCAATGGATCTGGGGTTGAGAGGGTGAACAGCTTTAAGTTCCTCGGCATTCACATCACTGAGGATCTCACGTGGTCCGTACATATGAGCCTAAATATGCAATGCGCAATTTATAGTAATTTGTAATAAATACTATGCACAACAGGACAGTCAATATAGCATCGAAATACAATTGTATCAGCATGAATTAATCAGTCTGACGGCCTGGTGGAAGAAGCTCTCCCGGAATCTGTTGGTTCTGGCTTTAATGCTGCGGTACCATACAACAGCGCTTCTTTCACCTCAGACAGTTGAAGAAGTTTGGCGTGAGTCCCCAGCTCCTAAGGACTTTGTACAGGGGCACAATTGAGAGCATCCTGACTGGCTGCATCACTGCCTGGTATGGGAACTGTAATTTCGTCAATCACAAGACTCTGCAGAAAGTGGTGCGGACAGCCCAGTACATCTGTAGATGTGAACTTCCCACTATTCAGGACATTTACAGGGACAGAAGCGTAAAAAGGGCTTGAGGATCATTGGGGACCTGAGTCACCCCAACCACAAATGGCTACCATCTGGGAAACTGCACCACAGTATTAAAGCCAGGACCAACAGGCTCTGGGACAGCTTCTTTCACCAGGCATCACGCTGATACAATTGTATTTCTATGTTATATTGACTGTCCTGTTGTACATACTATTTATTACGAATTATTATAAATTGCATGTTGCAGATTTAGACGGTGACATAAAAAGATTTTTACTCCTCATATCCTCCAGGGAAGGATGTAAGAAATGAAGTCAATTCAATTCAACGCCCATCAGGATAGAGATGAGTGCCTCTCTATGTTCATCCTTCTCCATGGTCACAGGTCATTGCATCTTTGAACTGAGGACAGCAGACCATGCACATGGTCACCTCCCTGCCTAATTGATCCTAAAATCTGGAAATAATGCATGTTACAGCAATGGCTGTGTTGAAAAAATCTCTGACAAAAGCACCGCAAAAAGTTGAGTGTCCTGCTGAAGGGTTTCAGCCTGAAACGTCAACTGTACTCTTTTCCATAGATGCTGCCTGGCCTGCTAAGTTCCTGTATGTTGCTCGGATTTCCAGCATCTGCGGATTTTCTCTTGTTTGTGACAGAAAATTGAGTACCTTCTGCTCATTGGCAAACCACCCTTGCCACTCCCAAACTGATACACACGTAGCCACAACACTGTATCTTCTAGCAGATTACAACAAAATCATAAACAAAGACATTTTATTGTCCTGTTTTAATAGAGGGGAAAGTTTACCTCCTTTATTAATGCATGATCGATGACAAGTTCCATTTACTGATGTTCACTGCATCTAATTGCTTCCAAGAATTCTCCCTTTGTAATTGCAGTTTAAGATAAGTGATCATAATTAGCTTTACACAGATAATGAATTAATAAAGGGCCCTCATCATTGACTCTAGTTGAAATTAATGAGGATTATTACAAGCATTTGTCCATTAATACATGTTGGAGTGCACATGAAAGTGAACTCATATAAATTCCAAGCAGATTTTGTTTGGAGTTTGTTTAAGTTCCACTCAAGAATTCTTAGCATGGAAATGTAGGCAAGCATTCCAAGCCAGTACTGACAGAGTGCTCAATTATTGGAATTCAGTGAGACGTTGAACTGCTCTCAGGTGGATGTGAAAAACCCCATTAAAAAATTTCAAAGAAAATGACCATTATTTCCAGTCTAATGCATGAAATATAAATACATTTCAATATTATTTTGGCTAATGTTCTTTTGTTTATTTTCTAAATTAAGATTGAATGGTAGGGAAAGAATAGCATCAGTAATTTGAATCACCTCTACAACTTTCAAACTGAAGTAAGTTATCGCTACATGTTAGCAACAACTTGGTTTGCATCTCCAGGTTCAAGAACAGTTACTACCCCTCAATTATTAGGCTCCTGAACAAAAGGGAAAACTACACTCATTTAACGACTCTCGTTTTGTTATTTCATGCTCGTTATTTTTTATTGCCATATACTTATTATCTGCATTTGCACAGTTTGTTTACAGCTTACAGATCTTGATGTTCACAGTTTACAGATTAGATTGTTAGATTTTTAGATTATGAAGACATGTAGTCCTCTTTTTATTGTCATTTAGTAATGCATGCATTAAGAAATGATACAATATTTCCTCCGGTGTGATATCACAAAACACAGGACAGACCAAGACTGAAAAAAACTAACAAAACCACATAATTATAACACATAGTTACAACAGTGCAACAATAGCATAACTTGATGAAGAAGTCCGTGAGCACAGTAAAAGTTCAAAGTCTCTCAAATGTCCCATATCTCACAGGAGAAGGAAGAAAAGCTGTCCCTGCCATACCCGACCACGGTCTGACTCTGAGTCATCAAAAAACTTTGAGCTCTGATCAGCTCGCCAACACCGAGTACTGAGCGCCATCTCTATCCGAACAATTCGACCTCCTTCTTGGTCGCCAACAGCAGGCAAAGCCGGGGATTTTGAGGCCTTCCCTCCGAAAGATTCCTGAATGCGCAGTAATGGCAGCAGCGAATGAGCATTTCAGAAACTTTTCCAGATGTTCCTCTGTGCTTTCACGTCCCTCTCCATCAAATCAGTATTGTCCACGGCCCCTATTTAACGGATACGATATTGTTTTTCACTGGAGGGCTGCGAACGCGCAGCGCACTGCTTTCTCTCCTCCCGCCGTCCTGTTTACAGTTACTGTTCTATAGATTTGCTAAGTATGCCCACAGAAAAAGAATCTCAGGATTGTATGTGGTGACGTTTATATACTCTGAGAATAACTTTTACTTTGAACTTTGGAATATAATAGGCTGCTTGTCAATGTTTATAAAGAAATTGATGGTCATTTATTAAACAAAATATCATCTAAAGCCTGCTGGTATTAAATAATATCCTAATCTTTAATTCTAAGATTTGAAACTGAAGTTGACAAAGTAACCAAAAACGTATGTTATTTCTTTACAGTATCTTTTTGGAATGATGAGCTGTCAAAATGGTTGTTATGACGTATCTAGTGTGGTAGTGTAGTGGGTAGTGCTTGTCGCTTTCTCTTTCATTTTCAAATGGTGGCTAGCAGTCTTCTGAAAAGGAGAGCTGAATGTATAAGTCTCTCCCTGCCAGTACATAGCCTCTCCAACAGCAAGCCTCATGTAGTGCCTGCTTGCTAGCAACACACAGAAACTGAACTCCTTTTGGACTCAAGCTAAACTACAGAGAACAGGGAGGAGGTCTGGCCCCCTGCACACATAGCACGCAGGCCCACCGGTGCGTAGACACCAGATCCCCAGCCATGGGTAAAATAGCCCCATTGCCTGTGGGTAGCCTCAGGAGAGACAAAGGTTACAGGAGTAAACGCAGACAGCAGATCCGGAGTGGAGCCCCTAAGGCAGCTGGACGTCATTGAACATCCTTCTTGCAGCTCCTGCAGCCAAGCTGGTGCCAAACGTATTGCTTCATAAGCTTTCCTTTGGACTACACTGGTGAGGCCAAGAGGGGGGTCTTGACAACTGGGCATCTCAGGACCTTCATATCTTCCTCCCAGGCTTGTGATGATGATCATCATCCATTGTCCTTCAAGACAGACGGATGCTGACCACAACATTTTGGCATAATGATAAATTGATGTCATTGCACTAAATTGTAAGAATTTTCTTGCAACTGATTCTAACTTGAATAGGCATTCACTTGAGGTTGAAGTCGATTTGATTCCATTCCATTTGTGTGGTTTCTGAGGTGACTAATGAGGACAGTGTAGGAATTATAGACTCTTCGACAGACAAGGTAGGAAGTAGGCAATGGTGCACCTGAATAATAGCTGGTGTAGTGACATGCTCCTTCCACCACTTAAACAGGGTTTCTTTGTATTCCTGATGCAAGGCTTCAAGGGTCTCATAGACAAAGTGAATATTCTACAACCTTTGCATCATTCTGCTGCTTTATTCTCGTTGTTTTACTTACTGTCGCATTTGTGTTTTACTGCGAACAAAGAACTTCATTGTGCCCTGCTGTATATGACAATAAACTGATCTTATCTAATTTATTTCAATCAATTTCAGGCCAGGGACTCCTAGGAGTGAGTGGGGATACTGCACTTCTTCAGGGAAGCTTCGAACTTATCCTTGAATCTTTCTCTCTGTTCATCTAGTAATGCCCTCCTGCTACACAGCTCAGAATTATTTTAGAAGTCTGCTGCCAGAAATGTGAAAAAAAATGGTTTCCCCAATGAGTGACTATGTCTTCAATGCTAAGAACGGAGTGGTATTAATTTACATCACCTACATCTTCTGGATGTGAAATAGAATCTGTTTGCAATCAATGGTGCTTAGCAGTGAAATATCAAATTAGTTGTGCAAAATAAATAACGGGCAGCATTTAGAATTTTGTGCACATATCTGATCCCCTTACCAGGACATACTTGTAAGAGAAGTGAAACAATGTTTTACAGACTGATTCTTGCAATTTTCTTTCTTTTGAATTAATTGTGTGTTTTCTTGTAAAAAAATTGACTTTTATTAGTTTCATTTATTTTTTTCTTATGAATGGTGCTTATAAGACACCATATGCCTGTGATGCTACTGCAGGTAAGTATTTCATTGCACTTATGCATATGAAAATAAACTCAACTTTAACTTTGAATGAAGATGTATATTATCCTGTAAGAAAAAGTAAAGCAAATTATGATATAATCCAGAGTTCAGAAGACTAAAAGGTGATATCAATGATATACATAAAATTGTTATGGAGCTCAACAGAATGAATCATTTTCTTGTTATGAGGTCTCCTGAAAAGGGATGACCTTTCCCCCAGATGGAATATCTACAAACGTTTGTAGAACCTGATGCCAAAATAAGGAATCGGCCGTTTAGACGGAGGTCGCCAGTAGTGAGTTGTTGGAGTTCCTTATGCTGTGGAGGCTCAGTGTTGAGTATATTCAGAGAAGACGATAAAGTTTTGGTTATTAAGAGGATCAATGGAATTGGGGACAGTGCTGGAGCGTGGCACTGAGATGAAAGATCAGTTTTGATGTTATTGAAGTTGCACCAGGCATGAGGGGTAATCTGCAGGCCATTCATAAAAAAAGTAGCATGGTTTTCATCTTAAAAAGCAAATACTAGGCATGTTCTAGGTCTTTAGTGTTAGCCTGATGCAAGTAGATTCCCTAATAATTTATTCACACTGCTTTCCTTTGTGTCCTCACACCATTCCAAAAAGGTACCTACGCCAGACTCAAACTTACAATTCTAACACATTTTTTGCTCCCCATGCGCCAACCTGCTTCTTAAACTGGTCAGATTTTCCCCTATCCTACCCATACCCATCACCCAGACTCAACTACAGACCCCTAAATAGACCGCTGCCTACTAACCACCAACTGACTCTCAGCCCATAACCCCTGATTAATCCATCAACTGTTACAATCAACAGCAACACCCCCCAGCCCCTGACAGGCAAATCCCTTCCCAACTAACAGATCCTACAAACCCACTCTGATTCCTCTGCTTACTGACCCCCAACTCCCACCAACTGTGAGACCTCTCACTCCTGCAACACTATGCACTGGATCCAGCCGCAAACTTATCCAATTTCCTCCACACATCCTTCACTTCCTTCAGTGTGCTGCCAAGTTGTAGCAGCCCTCTGCCCAAAATATCCAGCAACCACAGTTCAACCACTTGTCTTTGCCGATGATGACCAAATTATAGGACAAGAGGGTTTAAGCCATATCACTTGTACCAATTCTGCATTTTAATGCTTGTCTTCTGTACGCTTTTATTCATTTGATAATTAAAAGATGCGTACAGTTTAATACTCTTGATATTCTACGGCTAAGGGTGCTAGTTGAAAATAAAGTGCAATTCCTTGGAAGCCATGGGTGCCAGTACTTACTGCTGATAATACATGCAAATATATTTTGCATATAAATATATAATTATTCACCGCAGGTTTTATTCAGGTCTTCCTTAGCCTGATTGCTTTTAATGTCAGCTTGTCAAATAATGTGCTATAAACTGCCAACATGAATCTTTTTGTGTAGGTTTGTGCTAACATTTACAATCTGCATTCACTCTATTAGCCTTTAAAGGGTCAGCATAGAGTATTATTAAACCACATTCCTGCAAACATCAGAGCTGTTGCTGTGCCAACCCCAATGCAGATATACACTCCTACTGTGGCACTTATTGAAGTCTCCATAGCAACTGACCCAGAGGACACTATACTCATAGATACTGTTATAAACCTTACAGACTATGGCACAGAGGATCTAGCTCCGCTGCAAGAAACACAAATGGTTTCTATTTTTTTAATGTAATAAGCAGTACATTAGATTTATGAAAATAATTTTCATGGCTTGATGATAAGCATTATCTTTGGTTTTATTTCCTGTACTTAATGCCTTGTACCAAATTCCACCTTTAATAAGATAAATGTTTTGAAAAGTTTAAGAGCATCTGTCTTTATTTGTCTTTTCTCTATTTTGCTATCAATCCATCAATGTTGAAAACTTATTTACTTGCTCTGCAAAAGAGCTCTATATTTAGTGCTGCATTTCATACAAGGAACAATTCCTGTCTGATAGCCATTTCAAGAGCATCATTTACACTCTGCCTGCAGGATGGAATTAGTTGTGAATTTCCAGCTGATTCCCACTCACGTTTCTCAACTGGTGCACAGTTATTTACTTTGATCCCAGCTGGGGTAAAAACTGCCACCTCAGGATAATGGAAATGAAGTCTGCTGCACATCAGAGGATTCGTGTCAAGCCAGTATAAATAACTCAAGCGAGAATCTCCAGTGCAGGGGAGCAAGTAACATACACACATTGGGTTGAAAACTAATATGGCCTCCCACATAAAATGAAATGGGTGAAAGTTGAGGTTAAATAAAATAAATCTTAGCATTGTCTATTCATTCAGTTTGAACTGAATAGAAAGTATAAGTGTAAATTTAAGGTAAAATACACATATCATCTATCATTTATGATACAGAAACTGCCACTTTTGTCTCCATTGACAATCAATATCAAATTATAATTTTTCTAAATATATGTAAGCTTTTCTGTCCTTAATTCTTAATTTTCAACCTCAAATAGTCTGATTGTGTTTCCAGTTAAAGTTTATCTCCATGGCCTTTTCTCATTTATGTCTTAGTCATATGCTCTTATATCCATGAGACATTATTGGTCTACCTGGGACCTTCACAGGCAGGCAGCTCCCAGCCTAACCCAGCTGCCACTCATTTCCAACTCATCACCTGCAGCCTATTTAAACCCAGCTCTTATCCACAGTCTTTGTTCTCCCATATGAACCAGCCAGCGCCAACCAGTTACTCCCAGTCTTCAGTTACTTTGTTGTCTGTGGTGCTTAGTAACTGTTCTCTGTTGCTTTGTGGCCCCTTGTGGCTTGCTGTTTTTGTGTCTGCTATTCCAGTTATCCCTCATTGCTGAATCATCTCTGCTGCTCTGCTTTTGGGTCAAGCCTCCTCTACATTTGCTGACAGGATAGGTAAACTAGCAGAGTTTGCTCAGCTAAAGGAAGTTGTCCATCAACATGAACACATGATCGGAAAGCAGCAGGAAGCCATTGACCATCTTGTGACCACTTCCAACCAACACTTCACCTTGATACCGCAAGCCCTGCACCAGTCAACCTCCTTCCTTGGAGCCCAGGTTTCTGGTGCTTGAAAACTTTGTCTTACAAGATGACACACCAGATCACCAGCCAGAACCCCAGTTCCGTTCCAAGAACTATTGCAGGCTGCAGGACCCTCATTAGCAACACCTCCAGAATCCATACAGTGAACGAGTGCTCCCATAATCCCCCCAACAGCGCGGGAATCAGTGGAAGAACAACTTGTGCATTTACTGTGGAGCAGCCAATCACCCACGCAGCAGATGCCCACTCGGTATGGGAAACAACACCACCAGGCAGAGACGAAGGGTGGAGCAGGAGCGATGGGCCAAATGGCCTAATTCTGCTCCTATATCTTATGATCTTAGCTGGTAAGTAACTCATTCCAGCACCATAACCCAACGCTCTCTCTGTCCTCCTCCACACCTCGATGGCCTTACACACATTGGAGGCTTTGGCGGATTCTGGCGCAGCAAGCAATTTCTGGACTGGACTCTGTGTGTACAGGCTGGACTCCCTAATGAGCCTATCTCTGCACTATGGTCATTGGTAGACATCCCCTGGGCTCTGAGATGGTCAGAACACACACATGGCCGATACACATGAGCATTAGAGAGCATCAAGAGTCCATCCAATTTCTCCTGATCAACCCACCCAACAATTCTCTCATATTGGGTTACCCATGGCTCTCCAGTCATGGCCTTTACTTTGCCTGATCATCGGGTTCATTGCTAAGCTGGAGACCCTCCTGCTGGACCACCTGCCTTCAACCTCAGTTAATTTCACCCTGTAAATCCATGGAGACAGAGGAAGCCCTCAACCTCACCAAACTCCCACAGGAATGCAACAGTTTAGCTATCAACTTCAGTAAAAAGGAAGCCAGCAGCCTGCTGCCTCACGGACCAGATGACTGCACAATCCTTCTGGGCACAACACCTCCAGACATCATCTGTTCTCCCTCTCCCCTCCTGAGATCCAGGCCATGAATGATTACATCGCCAAAGTGCTACAGCAAAGCTTCATATCCCAGTTCCCCAGCTGGTGCAGGATTCTCGTTTGTCAAAAAGAAAGATGGGGTCCTCATCCCTGCATTGTCTACCACAGACGCAACAAAATAGCCTTGATGGACAGTGCATTTGACACACGTAAGACCCAAATCTTCACCAAACTGTATCTATGCAGCACATACAATCTGATCCACATCTGCCTAGGAGCTGAGAGGAAGATGATGTTCATAACACCCACTGGCCACTACAAATACATAGTGATGCCCTTTGGACTTTCCAATGTTCCAGCCATTTCCCAGTCCTTCATTAATGAGATCCTCTGAAACATGCCACACAGGTATGCGTTTGTGTCCACCGACAACATCTTCATCTTCTTCAAGGACCCCCAAGACCATGTCTACCGCGATCATTCAGTCCTTCAGTGTCACCCAAAAAACAAGTCTATTGCAAGTTGGAGAAATGCCAGTTCCACACCCCAGTCAATTTCTTCCTGTGTTACGTCCTTTCACCCCGGGGCATACAGTAACCATGCACCCAGAGAAATGAATGGCCCTGACTGCCCTCCCTCAAACTGCTACAGCACTTGCTGGGCTTCTCCAACTTCTACCGCCATTTCATTAGAAACTACAGCTTAATTGTCACGCCTCTCACCTCCCTCCCCAAGTCACTTACTTCATGGATAACCTGGTCTGCCTCAACGGACCACTCTGCCGAAGAGCTCAAGAGATACTTCACCACTACTCCCATTCTCCACCACCCAAACCTTTCCGGACCTTTCACAATAGAGGTGGATTCATCTGACATGGGCACCAGGGCCAACCTCTCCCAACAAGAAATGGCCAGAAAGGCACACCCTTCTTCTCGCACAAGTTCAACTTTACAGTCGGGGACAGGGAACTATGGAGTAATGGTCAGGGAACTACTTGCCACCAAGTGGGCCTTGGAGGAATAGATACATTGTCTGATGGGGAATACGAAGCCCTTCCTGATCTGAACAGACCATTGGACCTCATATCCATTCAACAGACCCACCAACTCAACCCACGCCAGGCTCGCTGTGCCCTCTTCTTTGAGCAATTCAACTTCATCATCTCCTACTGACTGGGTGCCAACAACACTAAGGCAGACCTGGCTGTCCAACATGTAGTTAAGCTCCTCATCTTCCTCAGAACTTTGTGGCAGACTGGAGCCCACAATACATCTTCTGTTTCTGGCGAGGTTTCTGTTCCTTCCTCCACACTGAGCGAGTTTGTCCTTCTGCTACCATCCCCAGACAAATGGGCAGTCAGAAGGAGCCAATCAGCAAGTGGAGGAGTTTCAGAAATGCTTTGCTGTCTCTAACCTTTCCACATGGGAGAGATATCTGCTCTTGGCTGAGCTGTCCCACAACCTACAAGGCTCTTCTGCCATGAGTATGTCACCCTTTGAAGTGCTTCATGGCTAATAACTCCCATTGCTCCCTGCGGAAGAGCCAACGGTGGGGGTCGTATCCACCAGGGCCCTGGTCATCTGCTGTCAGAATGCTTGGAAGAGGGCATAGGAAGCCATTCTGGCTGCCAACTGTTCTTACCACTGTTGGCCAACCACTACTCCAGTGGAGGACTGTGCCTGGCTGTCAACCCAAGGTCTACCCCACCCCCACACCGACTCCTGCAAGCTCTCACCCCGGTTCACTGGTCCCTTCAAGATTACCCATTACATCAATCCAGTCACTTACCATCTCCAGCTGGTAAGGCAAGAGATGGCAGAAGTGAGGCAGGACATATAACTTCCACGTGTCCTGCCCCAAGCCCATTGCCCATGAACTGCTCGGTCCACCTGAGCTGACAGTTCTGGAACCTAGGAAGGTGGAAAGTGGTCTAGTATACACGGTCCGCTGACTGATGGTTCACATTCCCATGTTTGGGGTGTATAGTACCTGGTCGACTGGGAAGGGTACAGCACAGAGGAGAAGTTTTGGGTGCCATCCAGCTTCGTCTTTCATCCATCACTCATCGAGGAGTTCCACCAGACCCGTTCAGATCATCCTGGGCCACTGGGGGGCCAGCCATAGGAGGGGCAGTCCTGTCCTGCCCAGCTCCCTGTCTTCACCCAGCTAATAGGGGTCATCTGCCTCTCATTTCCAATTTCATCACCTGCAGCCCATTTAAACCCAGCTCAGCCGCAGTCCTTGTTCACCCATTGAACCAGCCTCAACTAGTTCCTCCTAGCCTTCAGTTACCTTGTTGTCTATGGTGATTAGTAACTGGTATCTCTTGTTTTGTGACCCCTTGCTGCTTGTTATTTTTGCAGTCTATTATTAAAGTTATCGCTTGTCACTGTATCGTCTCCGCTACTCTGCTTTCAGATCAAGCCTCCTCTACTTGTCCTGACACTTTTTCTGTTAGCTTGACCTATATTATCGAGTTGTTTGTGGCTCAGTAACTGAGTATCAAACTATCTGCAAATATGGATAGGGGCAGAAATTGGCCATATAGCTTAACAAGCCTATTTTATCATTCAACTTAATCTTGGCATCAATTTCCTGCTTGCTGTCCAGTGGCCTGCACAACCATATTATGGAACAACATACAGTATCTTTTCTAGCATTGAAGATACTCCATGGCAAGCTTAGCCCACTGCTGTACTTCCTGTATGCTCATGACTGTGTGGCTAGGCAGAGCTCAAATGCCATCTATAAATTTGCTGCACTATTATTTGCAGAATCGCAGACGGTGACAAGGAGGTGTACAGGAGTGAAATAGACTGCACGGTCTAGTAGTGTTGCAATAAGAACTTTGCACTCAGTAGAATTAGGTTTAATATCACTGGCATATGTCGTGAAAACTGTTGTTTTGCAGCAACAGTACATAATTTAAAAAACTATAAATAGCAATAAGAAATATACATAAAAAATTAAATTAAGTAATTAGTGCAAAAAGAGAGCAAAAAAATAGTGAAGTAGTGTTCATGAGTTGATTGTCCATTCAGAAATCAGATGGCAGAGAGGTATAAGCTGTTCCTGAAACATTCAGTGTGCGTCTTCGGGCTCCTGTACCTCCTCCCTGATGGTAGCTCTGAGAAGTGAACATGTCCTGGGTGATGGGAGTCCTTAATGATGGTTCCCACTTTTTTATTCTCCCTTTCAAAGCATGCATAAAAGACGTTGAGCTCATCTGGGAGTGAGGCATCACAGTCATTCATGATGTTAGGTTTGTAGGAAGTAAAAGCCTGCGAACACTGCCAGAACTGATGTGCACCCGATTCTGTCTCTAACTTCAAACAGAATTGTTTTTTGCATCCTTAAAATAGCCTACCATAGGTCATACCTGGACTTCTTGTTTGGTTCTGGATCACCAGTCATAAGTGCCACAGATTTAGCCATTTAGCCTATGAAGCTGCTGGTTATCCAAGAGTTTTTGTTTGTGTATGTCCAGTATGTTCTTGAAGGTACACACTCATCCGCACAGGTCTTGATGAAGTCAATGACAACTGTAGTGTATTCATTGAGATTCGAAGATGAGTCCCCGAATACTGTCCAGTCCACTGACTCAAAGCATTCCTGTGAGCAGTCCTTTGCCTCCACTGACCGTACCTTCTTAGTCCTCACCATTGGTGCTGCGGTCTTTGGTCTTTGCCGATAAACCAGGAGTGGAAGTGCAGCCAAGTGATTGGACTATACAAAGTGTGGTCGTGGGATAGCATAGTAAGCATTCTTGATGGTCATATAACAGGGGTCATGTGTGTTGGCTCCTCTGGTTCTAGAGGTGATGTGTTGGTGGTAGTTGTCCAGAGACTTCCTCAAGCTGGCCTAATAGAAATCCCCCGCTATAGTTAGAAAGGCATCTGGGTGCATGGTTTCATGACTGCTGATTACAGTGCTCAGTTCCTCCAGAGCCTGTCTGACCTGTTGGCCTGAGGTGGAATGTCCACCATTCCCAGGTACATTGCAGAAAACTCTTTTGGTAGATAAAACTGATGACAACAGCAGGAAGACTTAAGAACTGATTATAGACTTCAGGAAGGGGAAGTCGGGAGAACGTATTCCAATCCTTATTGTGGTGTCAGGGTAGGAAGGCTGTGTAATTTCAAATCTCTAGGCTTCAAAGTCTCAGGAATCTATCTTCGGCCCAGCATATGGATGCAATCACGATGAAGGCACGTCAGCAGCTATATTTCATTAGGAGTTTGAGGAGATTTGATGTGTCACCAAAGACTCCAGGAAATGTCTACAGATGCACTCTGTAGGGCATTCTAACCAATTGCATCACCATCTGATATGGAAGTTCCAATGCCCAAGCTGCCAAGAGGCTTCAGAGGGTTGCAGACTGGGTCAACTCCTTCACGGGTTCAAGCCTACCCACGACTGAGGACATCTTCTAAAGGCGGTGACTCAAAAAGGAAGTATCCATCGTGAACAACCATCACCATCCGGGACAAGCCCCCTTGTCTTTACTACCATCAGGGAAGACATACAAAAAGAAGCCTGAAGACCCACACTCAATGTTTAAGGAGTAGTTTCTTTCCCTCAACTACTCGATTTCTGAATGATCCATAAACTCGTGAACATTACCTCACTGTTCCTCTTTTGCATTACTTTTTATTTATTTTATTGTACCTTTTAATAATTTGCTATGCCTGCACTGCATTGTTACCACAAAACAACGAATTTATGTCAATAACATTGAAACAGATTCTGATTTTGATTCTGAAATTGCAGCTCTCTAGCAAACAGAATTCCAAAGATTTTCAACCAACTGAGAAAGGAAAATCATCTCTATCTTGAACAGGTAACTCCTTATTCTGAAACTATTTCCCATGAGGGAAAACATCATCTCTGCATCTATACTGCCAAAACTTCTCAGAGCTGTTTATTTCAATATAATTACTTCTCATTGTTCTGAATTCCAGTTTTGTCTATGAATGTCCAACCTGTTCAATCATTTCATATGAGACAAGTCAGTAGAAGTTTGGGAAGCTGAAATATTCCATTGCTACACAAAATGCTCATAACAATACCTATAGTGTTAATTTTAAAAAGTAAATGCATATCGGTATTGATTATGGATGCCCAGTCTTTACGTATCACACAACCAATCACAAATTAACGTGAGATAAATAGGCTTCAGTCAGTGCTATTTCCACTGTATATTCAGTAATATTTAGCTATAATTATGTGGTAAGTTGGAGCATAATAATGTTAACTATCCTGTTGATCCCTATTTTTTTCATGTACAAGGAGACATTTGATTACTAAAGATTAAAGATAAGTTTTATTTCTCACACATACATAGAAACAGACAGTGAAATGTGTCATTTGCATCAAATTAAATCAGCTGTCATGTGTTGCCATGTTTCCAGCATCAATGTATCATGCCCACAACTCACATCTTCGGAATGCGGGAGGAAACAGAGAGTAACCAGAGCAAACCCACGGGGTCACAGGGAGAATGTACAAACTTCTTACAGGCTGAAGCAGGAATTGGACCTCGATCTTACCGCTGGCACTGTAAAGCATTGTGCTAATCACTATGCTACCACGTCGTCCTTGTCTGCCACGGGAGGAGTCATTGCACATGCCCTCCTCAACTATGTCTTCCCTGCAACTAAAGAGATACTCCCTAATATTCCATGCTGATTCTGTCCATCAAGAGGTGCAATGAAAGTATTTTTTTTACCGTATGATGGCTCCAAGGCCTTCCTTATCATTGTAAGAACCTTGAACTCTATCAACACTATCAACCAAAGGAATTGTCAAAAATCCAATTCAACTTGTCCGTCCTGCAGATCTGCCTCCATTCTGTGTCTACTGAACAAAATTTTAACCAACCAATCCACCACACAGTCAATTGGAGGCTAAGTTTCAGCAAAGCTATGTATCACTGCAACCTCAACTTGCTCATGGTAATATTCCACTGATCTCGTAACCTTCAGTGGAATGGAGATAACTTACAGGATGAAAGAGAACTTCACTCCAGAACCAAGATTAAACCTCAGTAATTAAGCTGCATTGTTTTTTCTAAATATGCAAGTAAATGGGCCTTACATTGGATATCCATTAACCAAAGGCCATTAACCTATCTATCTAATAGCAACCTTCTGCTCAGCAACTTCCTCACCCACCTTATATAGGCATCCGTTAGTCTCGCGAGACCATGGATTGCACCTTGGAAGGTTTCCAAAGCGCAGGCCTGGGCAAGGTTGTATGGAAGACCGGCAGTTGCTCATGCTGCAAGTCTCCCCTCTCCACTCCACTGATGTTGTCCAAGGGAAGGGCACAGGGGCCGATACAGCTTGGCACCGGTGTCGTCGCAGAGCAATGTGTGGTTAAGTGCCTTGCTTAAGGGCACAACATGCTGCCTCAGCTGAGGCTCAAACTAGCGACCTTCAGATTACTACACCAGTACCTTATCCACTTGGCCACGCGCCAACACACACACCACACCAAAATATTGACCATTTTACATATCTTGGGACACACCTCTGAGCAGTCATTGATCACCACCTCCCGTGCCACAGCTCTACCATCCCATCCTGCAAGCCTTACCTGGACTACCTAGAGCAAACTCTTCAAAGCACTGAAGAGATACCAATATTACTGTTTTCGTAATGTTATCCAAAAATATGGCAGGAGAAGCAAACCCATATCAATGCCTTCTCCAAGGCCATCAATCCCAGCATCCAGTCTCTGATCATACTTCGACAAGTGAGGCAGATCAGCAACATGCCTGATATAAGACTCCCAAAACAGGACTTCGGTTCAGTCACAGCAAGTGGTATCCAAGGGGACAAAACAAATGCTTCAAGGATGATCTCAATGTCTTATGAAAAAGAGGTAATATTCTCACTGACAGAAGGGAACCATTGGCTCAGCACTGCTCAAAATGAAGACAGAGCATTTAAGAAGAACACAAGGAGGCCGTGCAAAAATAGTAAAAGTCGTACAGAATGTCGCAACCCACCCAACTGAGCCTCAGTTAAAGTTAACACAAAAGTGTTGCTACAACTTTAACTGAGATCACCTCTCTCAACACAGTCTGGCAGTCAAAGCTGGGGTCATCCTGACAGGACTCAGTCAATAATTAAAACATCTGAGGAAATGTTGCCTGACTTTTTTTAAAATCAATTCCCAACAGTGCTTTGAAACAATAGTTGATTTTTTTTCTCTATAACTTGTATTTCTTATCTATCATGGGACTAGACACACATACTTGTACCAGATTTTAAAACTGTTTCCTTAGCTACCAATAAAGCCCACGAAAACAGTCGTGTCTGATAATCCAAGCCTTATGTTTTGTAGAAGCTGCCAATAACACAAATGTAAAAGAGAGAAAAAGTAACTTATTTATACTAGAATAATGCATGTTAGCTAAATAACATCTTTTCTGAACAATAACCATATCCCTTCCCAGCATGAACAATATTTTGGCTAAACTCACCTAAAGTAACACAGTAATAACTGGATCCATCAAGGGAAAAAGCACTTTGGTGCAAAAGGGAATGAGTAAGTTGAGGTAATACAATGTTTGTAATAATGGATCACTTGCACCTTTCAATCTTGGAGATGTGCCCTGACCTATAAACAATTGTATATTGACATGCTCCAGGATATGATATGCCTCAAATTGGGATAATTATGAGCTTAATAAATAAAAGTGTTGTCCTTTTTCAATTGGGTCAATTACAACATTTAATACTTGCCTTGAATTGAGTAACTCAATGAAGGAAAGAAATTACAAGATAACTTTGAATGAGTAAGGCTACCTATCCCTGTATGTTTCTGCATGTACTCTTTCCTCTTTCAACTATGGCACTGGTGAACTTACACCATGACTTGGCCCACACCCAAATGCACCATTGTTACCTCACACCACTACCCCACCTTTCATTCCATGTTCAGCCCAGATCCTTCAATAATATCAAATTAAACTCTTCCTGAAATCCATAGGCTTCAGTATTTGTCCTGGCTTCTTCAACTATTTATCAAGAGTAACCACAGTAATTACACAGAGCCCTGTACTCCCAACCATAACCATCCTTTCCCCACCATTGTTTATGTCCTTTATGAAGTGTTCTTCTTGAGTTTATCTTGTTAATAACAACCTACTATTTTAAAACAAGACTCTAAAAGGAAAAAAAAATATTACAGGCCAATCAATTTATCCTTGCTGGTGGAAAAGCTTTAGGAAACATTCATCTGGGATTAATAGCGACTTAGACAAAAATAGGTTAGTTAAGGATAATAAGCAGAAACTTTTTAAGGGCAAATAATGTTTAATTTTTTTTAATGAGGTAACAGATATAGTTGCTGAGGACAGTACATAGGTTGTGCAAATGGACCTCCAGATGTTTTTTGATCAGCAAAGTTCAAGTACTTGACATGAAAGGCACATTGAGAGCATGGGTGCAAATTTGGCTAAGTAGCAGAGTGATGGAACAAAAAAATAATGATGGAAGAACTCAGTGGGTCAGTCAATAAGAGTGGGGACAAAGAGGGTTGAGTCAATGTTTCAGGTTGAGACCCTTCAATTGAACTGAGAACGTATTGATGATCACACGTACATAGCAGCTTGTGTGGTGTGGGATTAGGGCTACCAGGTGGAGCCAGATGGTAAGGGGATGATGGGACAATGGAATATGGGTGGAGGTGGGGATGGGAGGGATGAACAAAAGGAGAAGAAAATCAGGAGTACAGGTAAGTGTCTGTGCAAGGAGAGCACTGGAACTGTGGTTTATCTGAGACTGGACAATTTAATGTTCATACTAAAAGTTGGTAAATTATCCAAGTGGCATATGAGAACTGTAAGTCAATACTTCAGGTCAAGAGCCTGCATCAGGACCAAGATCAATATTCTGAGCAGAATGGTTGCTTCATTTCTACTAGAAGAAGGTGAATAAGGTGCTCCCCATGGATTGATATTAGGGTCTTTTCATTTAAAAAAAAAATATATTAATGACATATACTTGGGAGTGCAAGTCACAACTTCTAAATTTGTGCATGAAATAAAACTTGGCAATATTGTAAAGAATATGAAGAGGATAGTGGAAGATTACAGCAGTTTCTATACAGACTGGTAGAATGGGCTGACAAATAGCAAATTAATTTTAATGTAGGGGAATGTATTGTGATAGATTTTGTTGGGAAGAATGAAGAAAACCAAACACAGAATAAAAGATACTATTTTAAAAGAAGTGCTGGAACAGACTGCAAATCATTGGAAGTGGTTGTACAGGCTGAAAAAGCAGATAATAAGAGATACACAATTAGCAACAGGGATATGAAGTTTATGCTGAAACTTCATATAACATAAAGCTTCATAAAACATAAAATATGAAGTTTATTCTGGCTTCGGGTGGAATATTGTGTTCAGTTCTGGTTGCCACAATGGGGAGGGTGTGAAGATCCTAGAAAGGCTGAAGAAAAGTTTACATGAATGGTGATTGGGATGAGGGACTACAGTTAGATGGGGTAGATTAGAGAGACTGGATCTATATTTTTTTGGTAAGAAATGGCTGAGGGGCAGATTTGCTGCAAGTATATAAAATAATGAGGCATCTGGACAGAGTAGATAGTATGAGGCAGGAGTTAAGTTTTAGTAGTCACAGGTCTATATTAAAGAAGAAGAGAATGAAGAATGTCATGATGGAAATAGTTTTTGATGCAAAACATGGTTGGAATCCAGGATGCTCTGCCTGCAGATATGGTTCAGACAAATTCCATTGTTGCTTTCAGAAGGAATGTGATAAATAAATGGCAGAGAACAATCTGCAAAGCTACAGAGAGAGGGATGATGTGTGCTACTGGAGAGCTGATCTGGTAGAAAGCCAGCAAGGACATGTTGAGTTAAATAAGTCTAATTATGTGATTTTGTTACTGTACATTGCATTAGAACCTTACACCAATTGGTTATATGGTTGAAATATTGAAATATAATAATACAGGCTATCTTAGACTTGATGTGGGAATACAGTCTTTCCAGACTCTGATCAACTTTAACGCTGTTTTAAAACAATTTAAATCGGAGTAGTACAATATGAATGCTTCACTTCTTTATCATTTCTACTCTTTGTCTTCCTCTCACAGTTTAGTATTGTTTTATGTAATCTAACTTCACCATTTTCATTCAGTATCATTACACTTTTCCTATGAACATTCTTCAAATATTCTCCTTGTTAATTTTCTTCTTCAAAGGTTCCCTAACTACCTACATCAAAAATTAAAGCAACCTACAAAAATATATATAATTCTAATCTAGATTTGAAGGAAAATAATAAAGGTAACAGTGATATAATAAACTCTCTCCAAATTAAATCTTATACGTCAAGGGATACTGATGGTACAGTTAGATGTGTGACTTGTCACACACATCAAAGTTGTTGGTGAACGCAGCAGGCCAGGCAGCATCTGTAGGAAGAGGTGCAGTCGACGTTTCAGGCCGAGACCATAAGAAGTAGTAATAACAGAAGAATGACTCTGCAACGTTTACGTGCAATTGCATATTTTCCTTCCTTTAAATTAAAGTCGATGTTTATGTAACTATTGTACATGATGTTTAGCTCAATGCAGGTCTGTATATGTATGACCAACACTGCATAGAACATGGAATAAATATTTGTATCACTTTATTGATAGTGGTTTATTATTGTCATATGTACCAAAATACAGTGAAAAGCTTTTGGTTGCCATTCAGACAGAGCAAGCCATATATAAGCACTAGAAGGCAGTGAATTTTTAAAAAAAATCGAATGTATTTAATGCATTCAAAAAACAAGCTAATTTGGAAAATAACCATTACTTTTCTGCAATCTGCTGGTTCTCAAATCCGTCTCAGACTGAATGAAGCCGATTTTAAAGACTCAGATTTGAATACAAAATGTACCAAGTTAAAAAGTAATAATTTAAATGTAATAAGAAATAAGATCATAATAACTCCAGTTTAAGGATGGCACAGTGACAATTCAACAGATCTCTAAATCACACAATGGCAGTCAGTAATGAAATTATATCAAAATAACATGATAAATCAACAGCTGTTTTTAGTAGTCTCACATTAATTAGTAAAATGTTCGTTCTGCAGCATAAACTTCCCCAAAAGTCAACATGATAAATATTTATAGGATTTTAATTCCAACAACTGCAAGCTACGCTGAAGAGCTTGCCTTATTCTTTGGTTTAATAGTTTAAGTCAGTAGTTAACACTCCTGTCCTGAGTCTGTTAAAGCCTCATTAGTACATTCTGATTATCCATTGTGGTGTTGTGAAAATGTTGGAGGTGGTGATCTTTTGATAAGTCATAAAATTGAAGCCCTGTCTGTTCCTTTCCCCCCAAAAGGACAGTTGTTACTGCTCAAAGAAGAGTAGGGAATTTTCATTGTGCCTTGGCCAATATTTGTCTCTCAACAATACCATTATGTATAAAATTGTTTCATTGCTGTTTCTGGAACCCCCTTGAACAAAATGCCTTCTGTATTTGCTTTATTAATTTTCAGTGCAGCTTTCATCCACTTAACTGCTTTCTGAGGAATGTGATAAAATCGTAAATATTTTCATTGTTCTTCAGAAAAGTATGTTATTTCCATATTTCCAAATAATGGTAATCACAACCATTCATTAATGTTCCATTCTCTCTAATTCTACTCATATTGATGATGATGATGATGATCATCATAAGAATCCAAATAGCATCCTCCTCCCTCCTATATATGAAATAATCAAATACAATGTTACTTCGCGATATGCCTTCAGTTAATTATGATTGCCTTCTGTCTTGTTTAGTTCCTTAGGTGTATATAAATGCCCCTGTGCCTCTGATAATCTCTGAACGTACAAGTTGTAATATCTGATTCATTCTTGTGTAAGAGCATTTTTAAATCAATCTCAATTTGCCAAAAAAAGCAAGCACTTTATGAAGAATTTAAACCATGTTCATTGAGGCTTAAACCGTCAGAACCGCCCATGGCTGTTTTGTCCTTAAGTGTAGAATTAAATTCTTGACATAAACTAAAAAATCAGTTGTATTACAAGGATATGTTCTAATATTTCTGATTACTTCCATGATGTAAACTTCTGCCTCTCCTTAATGACTGCATTCTGTGAGGAGAAGATTGTTACCATACTCTTTACAGTAGCAGAGCTACTGTTATACTCTGTGGTTTCAGTGTTTACCAAATATGTTACAGTAAAGAAATCCAGTGAGTGAACATAACATATTCAATAAGACAATGGCCAAATAATGACGTGGGGAGGTTTGATCCATTCAGGTGTATTCCTTGGTGAAAGCACTTTCATTTGTTTTTGTAAACACCCAGGTAGAAGAATGTTCACTCCTGCAAATGATAAAAAAAACGTCTTTCCCAATATGTTTCTAATTTACATGTCATTTCCAGTAAAGTGAAGTATGTCCATTTGTCAGTGCATCTAATTATATAATATACAATGCTGATCAGATGTACAGCATTTAAACAAATGGTATTTAAAACATTTTCTGTATTACTATCAATATTTGCAAAACAAGAGTAAAATTGATTACATTTAAAAACTTAATTTGATTTATTCCTTGTATTTTTTCTCACTGGAATATCAGTATTTGTCCAATCAATAGAATATTTATACTGTATTCAGTTACTTTAGCTATGCAAAAAGATATACATAAACACATAATCACACTATACTTCCAAGCACCAGGTTTAATTTGGAGAAAATTATGTAACTTAATTCTAGGATTTTAGATGTGGATGATCCTGATTGCCCACAAATTCAATCTTGGATAAACTCACTCAAATATATTTTACATCGTCAGTGTTTCTATACTAAATCCGTTGCCTGCAACCTCAGAGGGGTTGCCGAATCAAACACTCTTAATTTACTTTTCATTTAAAAATATAAAGAACTTGTGTAAATTACTCTAGGTACAATGAAATGTTAAAATCCAACTTTACCAAAACATTAAAAAATACAAACCGTTAAAATGTGCGCATTTAGATAAATTTAGATATTTATGTTTAATATTTTACTGCTGTATGGTTACTTGGGAATGAAGCGAAAGGAAGAGTAAGGTATAAAATTGAATATATCGTACATTGTTATGCTCTAAAGAAATGTCATTCTATTCGAATGCAATGTTGACTTTAAATACGTATAATTTCTAATCAACAAAATACTATCTTGTTGCTGCATGAGATGAAATATTTGATTTGGAATAGTCAGATATAATTCCTTTTGACCTTACATAATGTAGTACGTGATTCCTTAACGGTAAATGTGAAAATTGCTTGTTTACCTGCAGGTCGCTAAAATACTATATATGGAAGTTACAATAGCGACGTCTCGATTTTATCCCGTGTCAAATCGATCCCATTGTTTAGGCATATTTAGCGAATATTAGTGATTAAAATCCGTAAAACTTTTTTAAAACAACTGACATTTGCAGTGGGTGAATTATTAATAAACCGATCGAGCAAAATGTTCAAATTTATCACCAGAGAAAAACAGGACTTCCTTTCCTTTGTATTTAAGTACAATAACAATTTAGGACATACTTGTCTTTTTAATCCACTCAGATAGCGATTGTGGGTGGTTTGATATATATCGTAAAAAATTGCTTAATTAAGGGTAAAACGATGCATTCCGTACTCAAACAGAAAAATAATCAACGTTAACAATAAACGGCTTAAATCCTAGCCCAAATATATAACCTATTATTAAATTAACGTGAGTAAATTTGAAACCTCGACTAAAGAACTAGGTTCACTGTGCATTGCGTTAAAGTATGAAAGGTGATAGAAGCCCTCATAATTTAAATCCGTAAATGGAAATGCTAAAAATTAGTAGTAAAAGTATCAATGAATATTACTATAGAGTACATTTACAAGATAAAGTGCATTTACAAGATATGACCTGAACCATTCTAACGGCCTTTGCGCAGAAACAAAGTTTGGTTAATGGTTAACACGTGAACCAATATGAGTACCATTGTTGCCCGTTACATATCTCGGATGCATAATTATTGTGTACTGTACTTGAAATTAAAAATACGTTGCAATCTTTCTCAAATGAATTTGACTAAGAGCAACGATTCGTTCAGTATATCCATTTTGTCATCCGTATCGTCAAATTTTACAGCGTTAACGCAATTGCAATTGCGGCTGCTTTCAAATGAACGAATATTAAACTATAAGGAGGCCATTGTTCTGTAATACATACCGCATAACAGTAAAAATTTGAACCATAGCACTATATATACATAAATAAGGTACGATATAAGTTGGAGAAGAATTAAAACTCTGCAACTTATGCCTCATATTCTAAAATCAAAAACTAGAGGAAAGGTGTTGATATGCAGTGGAAACAGTGAAGGAATTATAGAAATGCTACTATTCTTTCCATATTAGCTAAAAGGTGATCATTCCAGAATAGATATCTGGACCATTTCATTTCTGCAGCCTTGAAATGATAAACCGGTTACTATTTAAATTAAAACTCTTAGTCTTCACTGAGCAATAGATGCACTTTTAAATATCGGTATAGCAAAAGCATTTTCACTCAATTTAAAGGCTTCGGATTGCGAACATCTCTCGTCATATCTGACAGCATACATCACCTGTCGGCACCTGTGCGTACAAACTGCCGCAGGGTCGCATGAAGACAAGTCCAATTCATTGCGAAAAGTAGCGTTCGACAAGATACAAGACCTTGATATAAACCTTAGGAGCAAATATCACTTTAACTTACTTTTAAAACATAAAATTGAGAATAACATTTCATCCTAATTTGTTGAAAAAAATAGTTCATTTGTGCAATGTATATACTTAGATCTGGCTTAGAAGAACTAATTGTGAAGACACCACTCAGTTGATTTTTGAGGGACTCCTAAATAATTAGGTTTTTTGAAAGAAGGAAACAAGTTGTTATTAGATCTTTACACTGTACTAATAAATGCTGTATTGGAATGCATTTGACGGCATGCATTTTACATTCAGGATGTTCACTTTAAACCCTACTGGCAATCTGGTGTTTTACAAGCGTTTACGCTATGTTCTTTTTGCTCGCTTTCTTTTCCCATCCTTGAATTCAAAGTCAGGACGGGCTCTGGAATCAGCTCTGCCCGGGGGTTGAGGCGTGTTCGGCGGGGGCGGGTCGCTCCTGGAGCCGGCCAAACTTTCCACGGCGTCCCCCAAGGAGATTGCCTTTGATGTCGCCGATCCTGGCGCCTACAAACAACCTCACTTGTCTGCCTCTTCACCCTGCTGACTAATCGTGACAGACTGTTTATCCACGCAATTAGCAAGGCAGACAGTTCTCAGAACAGGTGGCTTTGGGCACAAAGAAGAAAGTATTACATCTATTCTTTCCCCACATTTATTGTCCTTTGTTAAGTTTTTAGAGGGGTTGTTTTTTTTGCACCCATATTTTTTTTCGGGGGATGGGTGGGGGAAAAGTGACGGCGGCTTTCCTTTTCACTTAATTAGCTTCATGTTTACAATGAGATTAGAGCCCCGCAGCTATCACTAACCCATCACAGCGAGTGGCCCATCTGATTAAAGACTAATTTATTTAAAACGATCATTTACTGCTACTGGCACTTTCAACAACCAATCCTGTTGGTAGCTTTGCAGCACCACCCGGCCAGACGTCGTTGATTGGCTGAAAGTTTCGCCCCCTTGTAAAGTTTTGCAACCTTTACTGCAGTTCCATGCCTCCCTGACCCTTTAGTTGTAGAAGTTGCTTAGTTTGGTAAAGGATCACTTTCTCCAGAGTTGTAACTTTTTTTTATGTCTTTTTATTGCTCGTCATGATGTCTTCGCCACAAGTCTTAACAATGAAGGATAGCAGCGCCTCTGACTCAGACATCCAAAGGGTTGCTGAAAGTGCTTTGAACGATCAAAAAGTCCAAGTGTCGAGTCTTCCCTTTAGTGTGGAAGCGCTGATGTCTGATCGGAAACCTCTCAGAGGTACCGTGCCTCCTACGGACGGAGCAGGCGGCAGCGCTTCGCAAAGGAATCCCTCCAAGTCAATGGCCAGGGATTCGCAGAATCCTGTAGAATCGTCCTGCTCACTGGAAGGTTTTATAAAGACTTACGACAGTTCGCCGGTGAAATCTGAAAACTGCAAGGAAGAAGATTGTGTTCCGTGGGGCAAAAATTCAAGTTACTCGCCGCCTCCAAATAGTAAGTTTGCTTCAGAATAATGTGTCTACGTGATCTGTGCCTGTGTAAATTTTATTTTCTAATGCAGGTTTGGGGGAACAAAAGTAAACCATTCATTGTTTAATTGAGCTGAGGTGGATTGTAATTCGGAATATAGAAAAACCTTTTTTTTTCCAATTCCAAAGTTTTAAATTTTTAACGGTGATCTTTTTGACTCCAGAGCTCGTAAACACTATATGTTTACTTGGGTTGCCGACTGTTCATGATACAGGCTTTGGCAGACCGTAAAACTTCGAACAATGTATGGGCAAGTTGATAGGCAAGAAAGAAATCGTTCACAATACTCCTAATGTCGGGAGTGCCTCTCAGAAGGCATACTTGAAGAAAAGTTGCTTTAACGCTAGATTTTTGGGACAGATGTCAGTCGTGTAAAATAAGTTTAGAATAAAATTTGCAACATAAGCAAGCAGTAGTTCAATCCCAACATAATTAGGTAAATATTCTTTATAGTGTTAAGATTAACGATATATTGTTTCGGTGCTGGAAAATAATCATTACTGTAAATGGCGTAAGTTAAATTGTTATCAGTTTATAAATTCCACTGTGGACATGAAATATTGATAAGTCATTCGTTCATTTTTACTAGGACATTTGAGCCCCACTTCTTGCACACTGAGAAAGCATAAAACCAACAGGAAACCCAGGACGCCCTTCACCACCTCTCAGCTCCTGGCTCTGGAGCGCAAATTCCGGCAGAAACAGTACCTGTCCATCGCGGAGAGAGCAGAGTTCTCCAGCTCCCTCAACCTCACAGAAACGCAGGTTAAAATCTGGTTTCAAAATCGCAGGGCCAAAGCAAAGAGACTGCAGGAAGCCGAACTGGAAAAGTTCAAAATGGCAGCGAAACCCATGTTACCCCCAGGGTTGAGTCTGAGTTTTCCAATGAATTCCCCAATGCACGGAGCTTCACTTTATGGACATACGTATCCTTTCCATAGACCTATGCTCCCAGTCCCACCTGTAGGACTTTATGCCACCCCTATCGGATACAGCATGTACCATTTATCTTGAGAACAAAATCAGTATAAAAGACTCAAAACTTCGAAATATATTTGAAACGATGCCAGCGCTTTTAACATTGTTTTGATTGCTATCCCTTTGAAAGGGATACTATGTACTATTTTATATATATATGGAGATTTATTATTTCTTATATTCATTATATTTGTGAATAAATTAAAGTAATTGTTGAATATTATACTGCACTGGTCCATCTAGTTTTCATTATTACGTTCCAGATACATGAACATTAAGTGCGCCTAAAACAAACACACACTGTGGAGACAACGTGCTTAAATTGGTATTTATGGAGAAGATTAACTGATATTATTCATGTTAAATTCACAGGATTAGACACAATTATTTCAAGGTAAATCTTTGAGTATTAAACATTTTGAAATCTTGTTATAAACACCTACTTGAAACAGGCTTTGATAGAAAAAGGGTTTATTTTCTATATTTAAGGATTCATACTTCCATTCCACTCTCCTGCCCACGAAGTGCTGACAAACCTTTTAAGTGCTGTTTTTCCCCTCCTGCAAAAACCAGGGAAGCTTTTTATATATTAGTTGGTGTCAATTTTAAGATAATGTAATTTCCCCTACTTGGCATCTATGTTTCAACATGATATAATGCAGGGTTTAGCATTTCAAAGTTCACTTGAATCAAATGCTGGTTGAAACTGACTAGATTAATGAACCAGATAGCCAACATAATGAAAACCTGATGAGGTGACATCTTGAATGTTACTTTCTAATGCACATGGTATACTTGAACTTAAAATTCTAACCTATATAATTTATTCAGGGACTAGTCTAGAAGGGAAAAAATGGTTTGTTGCTAGTCAGTGTAAACATGGAGCTCAACATCAGTTTGCATCTATTTCATTTCACATGTAATTTAACTTCTGGTGTTTAGCAGTAAATTGTGTATTTCGAAAGGTCAGACAATTCCAACTTCATTCAACCACAAGATGTTTCCCACACCCTACTAATACCATGTTTTTTATTCCCTTCAGTCTGCTAAGTCATCTCAGACAAATAAGATGATTTTCACCAGATTTTGTTTTCAACTATAGACATATTAAGCTTTTAGTTTGTACAAATACAATTGGTGCATCTCATCTTGGAAAGTGTGGGACTTGCTTTTCTTTGTTTAACTAGCCAATTTTATATCTTATGGGGACTATCAATACATTTTATACTGTGCATCAAAAGTTAAAAGAAATTCATAGCTAAATGACAGCCTTCTTCAAGTCAAAGCTCACTTCATTGCATAAATTTATTATATGGTTTCTACACAATGCACTTTGTCCATATATTGCACTATAAGCATTGCGCTTGTGTAGAAACCTACACAAGGACCTACACTGGCCTGAAGAAGGGTCTTGTCCTGAAATCTCCACTGCTTGACCTGAGTTCCACCAACATACCTACCTATTGTAAGGTTTTATTCATTTGGCCAAACGTGTTAAAATAGAAAGTAACTATTCAACACATGAACATTAAGAGTAGTTTTGAGAAAAAAAACACCTGAAAGGTATGTGTGAATGTAATAGTAGGTTTCAAAACTAACTTTGACTTGGGAATTATTAGCAATAAGATTGAAATCACTACAAAATTAAGCGTTATGATAATTAAGTACTCATATATTAAAAGCTCTTTACTAACTAATAAGAAGCAATGTTTTGCAAAATGAAGTAAACAACATCCAGTGCCATCTGTCAGTGGGGTTGATTACCTTTGAAGTCACACCTCATAATTTAGAAAATTGAGAAAATAATTTTATTTGCACTGGGAGCATGAAATTGCATGAGAAAAGGAATGCTATTATTTTATTCAAGTTGATTGCTTTGGCTCCACTCTGGCTGTAGCTGGGGGCAAAGTAGAGCACCATACAGACATACTTTATTAGGTTCCTGTAACTCTTGAAAGGCCTTTTTATACTTTGATTTTGTCTATTGCTTTAAAAGGGTTCTACTCTGTAATTACTGTGCAATATGAAAAGCATTATTTTAACTTTGCACTATTTCCACGGGCAGCATACCAATTAAGCATGTTTAATTACTGAGACCGGACAAACGCAAGGAAAGAGAATTCTGTTTTAAACCCAGTTTTCACGGGTGGGTGCACTAATTAATACAGTGTCTGCCACTCCTGTGGATTTTTAATATTAAAAGACGATAGGGCAGAAGGTATTTAGAGGCAAACTCCTGCCGAAGTTTTTTTTATATGATTTGGTTCATGCTGGTGGAACTCTCCAAGAGCCTTGTGTTTAAGCGTTTCTTTTGATGTAGCAGTTCTATTTAAGAATGTGTTCGCGGTTATCAATCACGCCAGCCGCCTCTTTAAAGACTGCCTTAATCTGATTTAATTGCTCATCTAGCGCCGGTCGCCCCTCAGGCTAGAGCCGCCTTGCTCAATTACACCCAAATGCCAAGCAATCAATAAATAAGTAATGACAACAAGTTTGAGGATTAGATAGCTCTGAACAGTCGAACTGGAAAAGATTACAAGAAAGAGGAGAAAAAAATCACGTCAGCGACACTCTCTATGATTAAACATACACCATACGGAGTGAGACGGTTGACAATCATTCCCGTTCTTTTGGTCTCTTCAGCCTGCATTGTCTTGTTTCTTTTTACAGTTACACTATCACAGACAGCACTATACAATAGTAAAACGCTCTTCCGTTTGTCCCACCTTAACTCTTTTGCGCGTAGTGGACCCCCAAATCAGGCATACAATTAGTTGGCAATCATTTACCGCAGCGCCAGGCATCTCTCCCTGAACCATACACTGCGCGGAAACATTAGTAAACACGTCGATTGCGGAGCCGATCCCCCACTCGGTGTAACATCTAAATTGATATGTTTCCTCTATATTGTCGAAATGAAACAAGCACTTCGATCTGATGAAATCGTATACTGTACACCTGGGTCAAGTGATGGGCACTTGTAATCGTTTTACTGCTTACCATCATTCTCCTCTGCAGAATCAACATTCAGATATTCCAGCCTAATGTACTTTATAGTTCGAATACAAACAACTCTCCAGCTGAGACGAACTCTTCTAGCAAAAACGAACTGATTTTATTAGAGTTCGACGTTTTCTTCTGCAAACGTCCTCGTTGTCTAGTATAATATAATGTTATGCTTAGAAATGTCATTCTGTATCAATTATGCCATGAAACCGTATACTTTCGTGATTTGTTTACTGTAAGGTCTGTTAATCAGTGCCTGATTGCTTAATTCATGAGACATTGCTTGAGAAATAATGATTGAATTATACTGATTTTGCAATGCAAATTTTGTATTGAGGGACCATGGCGCCGGATACCCTTCATGACATTTATAGGGAGTTACCTGCCCCGCAGAGATCGTTCTTAATTATTCTCATCACATTGCTTCCTACTTTATACATTTTTAATGATAAGAAAAATAACAGTAGACATGAAAAATGACAACAGACTGCATTCACACGAATACTACTGTCCAATGGTATTCTGCTGCGGTAGATTAATTAAAACGACGTAATATTACACTGGACACCGGAATGTAAGTTTAAACTTCATCCACATACACACTGACTCACATTGATGATAAATATTTCCAGGATCAGCATTTTCATAAAATTCTAACTTTCTGAAAAAAAGTAAGAGCTTAGCCAAAAAGCACTGTGTTCTTGGTCTGTTGCATCGCCTACTTCAGAACAGTATGTAATCGCTTTCAGAAAGAAACAGAGCAATTTTGAAACGTTGACGGACAGTAGAATATGCGCGTACTTTCTCGCTATCACCGTTGTGGGTTTTCAGATTATAAATTACAAATGTGTACAGCGACATCGAGATATTCGGATGCCTTTAGAGAACGGTGGGTATTTGTTTTTGCACCGGATCAAACAGATGGCGAGTTTTGATCGATCCCTACAGCGTTCGCCCTTTGCTTCAAACAGTTCGTCTATCCGAATGCTGCCGATTTCACTCTCTGATCCAAGTCCAAATTCCGAAACGAGGAAACGAAGACAGTATTCTTTTTTGTCGTCAACATCTCCACAACAGCATGAAGATTAAAACCAAATCACTGCTGCCGACTGCACACACGAAGCTGGAATACAGTTGCGTTTTGAAGTTGCCTTTTCATGTACCAAAATATTTAGCTTTTAATTTCAGGTCAGTTGACAATATTTTAAATTAACTTTAGTTGGAGATATCTGAATAAAGTCAGAACTAAAGTCTGCGACCACGGACTGTTAAAATAGCTGAAATATCTGCGAAAACGATAATCGTAAACATTCACTATATATAACCCAACGGGGCTTCTTTTGGACTGTTTTGGTAAATAGACTTTTATTTTTAAATTTCTTTTATTGTTGCACCCTGCTCAACTGTATTTCAAACATTGTTCACATACTTACAAACGTGAAAATATTTGTATAGTGTAAGCGATTTCAAAAATTAATTTAACAAAGTGGAAACAGGAACATTAACATTGTCCTTTTCCAACGCATTCCAATCAAATGATTCAAAAGTACTTTATAAATGCTAGTGTTATGCAACATACCTTTAATATGTAATTAATGGAACTATCTATTTCCATTTGGGCTATGCTAAAGGCAAAAATCAGTCTTTGCTGACGGAATGATAAACCGGTAGGGCTGTATTTCGGGAATCCACAGCTTAAACAAACTGTCCAGTGTAGTTTCAGTCTTAAATCAATCTAACCATTGATGTAAATAAAACACTATTAAATGCCCCTCACAGCATTGCTGTCGAGTGATTGCCCTTTTAAACCAGGTTGTACGTAGGTGTAGGTGTAATTGCCCTAATTAATTACCCAGAATAAATCATTCTAACTGCTGGTGGCACAATATAGAACAGTCTCCTTGCCAACTAAAGGAAATTAGCTCATTTTAATGGGACCAAATTGTTACATTAACATAGCCTCACGGCCGACCCGCGTTAATGTATAATTTTTGCAAAGCGATGAATGCCGCATGACGTAACAATACATGAAGCTGCAGTTTATGTTGGCAACAATAAGTAAACGCTACGCTTTAAGCTACTTGTAAATATTTCTTTAAATATATATTCTTTACAGTGTCTATACATAAAGCATCACTACATCGTACGTATACAACTTGTGGGGCACAGCTGTATCCAACACCAGGCAATGCTCAATCTCGCTGGAAACGACGAACGCGCTATTTAAATACAAATGGTTACTTTAGTAGACATAAACCTGTTTATTACTTCCATCTACCCAGTCATGGCTCTTGCACTTTATTTGGCTACCTGCACTGCACTCTCTCTCTCTGCAGCTGTAATACTTTATTTTTGGATTTTGTTTTCCTCTATAGTACTTCAATGTACCTAAGTATGGCAGATCTGTTTGGATGACACGCCAACAACAGCTTTTCACTGAATTTCGGTGTACGTGACAGTAACAAACCAATTACAATACCATAACATAAATAACATTTCTATTACTATCATTATTCAAAGAGTCTACCTTTGACTCCGTGGTGCACTTTATTAATAGCAAATTATCTCGCGGCGAAGAAATTTGATTTTTACGTCAAATTTAATCGTTAAAATTTAGAATTTTAAAAGTGGTAATTAAGATACTGCTGCGTTCGAAGTTACCTGGAAGTACTGTTCTCGGGCGGGCGCTAACGCTAACTTGAAATGCCTTCTTTACGCTGATTTTTATTCAGTCCCAACAACGTAAGTAGTCTTTTGATTTAAAGCCTTCAAAGCAGTGCTCTGTATTTGATCAGAACTGATTTTGTTACATCACCTCTTGAATATATAACTGCACGGATCTATGTCAAACGCATAGCCCAAACGGTTGCCTATACTTTTCCTGTCAACACGGTATCTGTTTAAGTACGGAGAGGGCTGTAAATAGTGTGCGCGTAGATCGTGATTTATTTCATTTTTATTGGATGAAATTCATTTTTTTCCCAGACACAACAAGCAAGATTAATAGTCCAAGCGGTGAAAATCAAATTGTGGACTAATTTTTGATATAATTCACTTGATTATTTTAAACCATCAAACTAGACTTGCCCTAGGTGATTATAAAACTGGCTGCGTAGATTTAGGCAGTACACCTAAATCAATTTGAGAATACGATTCTCTATATGTGCCAATGTGTCCCACGGTGCTACACTGTTGCTAAATTGCCATCGACGCAAGCTGCAGGTTTAATGGTGTATTTTAATAGACAACACCTAATTAACACCTTGGGAAAAGTTTTGCAAGGGAAGATCGAACCCTTTTTGAAACCATGTTTTCGGGGCAGAGAGAAACGAAGTTGCGGGGTGGCGTAGTCACGCGATGTTATTTCACTTAGTTTGGTTAATCCGAGTCGAACTTCACTTTAAGGGTCATACCAACAACGTGAAGAAGTCTTGCAACAGGCGCTTACGAAATTATTAAATTCGTCCCAAATATCTAAAACCAGATCAACGATTTTTACCAAAACTTTGATGACTTATATGCCAGTGTGAAACGGTCATGCATACTGAAAGTGAAAGTATGACTTGGGGAGTAGGCGCACATTCTGCGCAATACGTTACTTAAGCCTGAATCTCTATGTTTTGGAACCAGAAAATGCGGGCGAAGAAGACACCGATCTTAACTTCAGCAGTTCCGGCAATCAATTCTATTGAAATAGTACTCCTAGATCAGTCGACGCGAGGTTCGAGGGGTTAATAGGACAATTTCAACACCAAACGCTAAATCATTTTAAATGGTCTATCACAAAACTTATCTAACTTAATACAATACAGCTACTCATTTGAGTTTTCTATCGATTAAAACGTTTCTGCTGTCGTAAATTATTGGCTTCGAAAAGAATTTTAATCGTAATTTTGACCAGAGATCCTCAATTAATCCTGAAAGTTCTTACATCGCTGTGTGAATATAAATACAGCCGCCACCGTTACAAATAACTGCGCATTTGATTTCTACCTGCCGTTGCCAACATTAAAATCGCAGTAGCTGGCAAATCTCAGTAAAGTATTCCAAACCCAAGTATCTAAAAGGAGGATTCACCTCATATTTTAGGAGGTGAACCTATTCGACTTTGAATCAACATTTTTAAACAATGGCGTTTGCCACATACCCGACCCCCTCCCCGTTCCAAAATATTGGCTGAAACTATCAGTTGAAAGAGACGAAGCCTAACCGGTGTGAATATACGTTTACACGTGCTTTTCCACGTGCTGCGTGATTTGGGTTACAAGTGTTACAGTTTATAACAAATTAATTCCACGACTAGAGTGAAAAGTTCTTTAAAAATGTTGCTCAAATAGTTTTAGGCTATTATTTCATAACTAGATTCGGAAAGGGACTCAATAGTTGACGGAACTTCTGGACCGGACAGCAAGCAACCGGATAACACAAGTTTCACTTAGATTATGTTGTTACGTTACGATATGGACTGAACTCGAACAACATGCTTCCTTAAGCATTTATAGATTTTGCCTGATTGAAACATATATATATTTTAAATGCAATTAATCTACTACAATATAAAGGGAAACATTGAGCTACGGGTTTACCTTATGTTATTTAGCTACTGAACGAATAATGTTAATATAAATAAATTATTCATTTTTGAGTGTGGCCTTGGCGGATATCATAATGAAAATTTGAGACAAGAATTTAATAGGAACTTGACAATAATTAGTTTGTATTTTCAAAATTTCAATCATCAAATATATATTTTTTAAATCATTTACGTTACTTTAAAACTATTCGTCCAAAATCCCTCATCAACTTCCAGAATTGAACACATTTTGGCGACTTTGAGTACCTCGGTACAGAAAGAACCAATCAGTGGTGAGTTTGCTGATGGATTGGGCAGCTCATTTACGCGGGTCTTTCCGAATTCCCAGTCCCATTCAATATTGCAAAGTCGCTTGCCGCACCCCATAGTCATGTTTTGACCTCGTGACATTACATTGAAAGAAACTATGAACTTGGATTCCAATTGCTCAAAAGCAAGTTGAAGGCGCATTCGCTGTATAGTCGCAGTTTGAAGCAAGCCGTTCGGCTTTGTGGGGTGCTGATCTGTCAGTGTAAATGCATTCTCAATCCGAAATCAGGATACCAACGAAGAGGAATTGGCCATGTTATGAGAAGAGTCTCAATGAATTGGGTTTCGGAACTCCGACTTTGATGTCCAGTTAATTCAAGTTTAACGTAGTCACTAACTAAAGCCATTTATTTGCCCGGCCAACTCACTGTTAGAATATGAACTCACATTGTAATATAGCATGCTATCTGCATCGCAAAGTGAAGTCCTTCTAGGTGAAGGTGAACTAGAGGAAGGAGCTAGGATAGGAATGATTATCGGTGTCGATTTTGCGGTAGCACAGAAACTCGGGTTACCGATATTCCACCACTGTAGAAAGACAAACGTGACATGCAGTGGAAACCCCGGTAATCCTATACATGCTCTCCCACCCTCCCCCATCTTCCCGAAGTTGCATAAACTTTTACTACATTATTTCCATATCGAGGTTTATTATTCTCATTTAGATCAACGTAATTACAAATATTAAATACGTTAAGCTTCTCTAAGAATAAATATTGAAGATTAAGCATTTGCAAAGACCTTGTAATCAAAGCTATCGACAGAATCTCTAAAAAATATTAGACGTTTAGCCGTGTATTAAAGCTGGTTATAGAGAAGTTTTTGAGCATATGAAGGCTCTGGAAAGCAAACGTGTCTATGCACAACCATAAACTATAAAGCCCATCATAATCATAAGAGTAGAATAGACGACGCCAGTTTGATAGGGATGGAAGTCAACATAATCACATCGCCCACACTACTCCCAGTTATATGTCGGAATGATGTTAACTTGGGAAGCCAGTCCCTTTACGATCATTTGTCTGATATTTTGTTTTCCCTTATTAATCAGTTCTGGAACCACAGAGTGGAAATGATGGTTTAAAGAGCGTGATGAAAGTGTATTTTGTTTTATGGGTGTGAGGCGGCCAGTTTGAGTTATTTGTTTTTACTTCAACGCTGTCATCACTTACAAAATACATCACTCTGGGATCGCAAACTTTCTGGAAATTAATGGGTTCTAAAAAGCGTCCTCTTGTGGTACGGTTCCGTTTGTGCGTTGTGTCTATCAACTATCGTTCCACCGATCAGCAGTGTATACAAACGCGTTTTGCTCAAATATATTCAAGTACAGTATCTGGGAAATACAACTTGTCTTTCTGCGTACACTAGAATTCAATAAAGAGGTGTTGGTGTAATAATGGGATATCGCACTGAAACATTTACAGATGTTGTTTTAAATAAACAACTATATATAAAAATGTTAACGCACTCGCCTAATTTGCGGTAAGAGGTAGGTTAATTGGCTACAGTAAATTACCCACAATGCAGGTGGATGACAGAAGAAGAAGATAACAAGAATGTGTTAATAAGCGCGTGGGAGATAATAGTCTACAAGGAAATACATAGAGGACTGCATTTAATCTATGTTGCAAGCGAGTATGTGGAAATAATTGGTGCACTTCTTCAATTCAATGAATCCTTTCCCGAAGTGCAAATAAAAAAGATTGAAGGGTAGTTAAATTGTGTATTTCACAACTTCTAGATGCCCATAAGGGATAACATCAATTAAGCACTCTTACATTGTGGACACTGTTGTTTGGGAGGCTCACCAGATAACCCTGCTGTTTTTACCTGTTTGAATGGTATGGGACTTATACTTCCACTCAAGAAAACACACGATCTTTGTTTAATGGCTACGTCCAACAATACAGCAGTAAGAAGACAATCAGCCAGGACTTTGGTAATCCATTCTCTGGATTCAGTGGAGAAGGCACTACCTAATGAAGTTCAAAGTTAAAAGTAAATTTATTATCAAACTACATACTGTATATGTCACCAGATACAACCCAAAGATTCGTTTTCTTATAGGTATTAACAGTAAATACAAGAAACACATTAGAATCAATGAAAGACTGCACTCGACAGGATGGACAAACAACTAATGTGCAAAAGACAACAACTGGAAAACAAAAAGAAAGAATAAATTAATAACGTTGTTCATCCGTCGTTGTCGTCGATGAAGACCTCGACATCATTATGATGGTGTCGAGACCAGCGCATGATTTGGATTTAGGTGAGGGAGAGTTGTGCAGCGTCAGCCTCACTCTCTCTTCCCAATTCCCAGCTGGATCCAGCGGCAAGACAGAGTTGAGACGGCTGGAGATGGGACTAGGCGCAGTGGATGACCAGGACATCTTCTGTGTCTTGTTCTGCTCTACAAGTTCCACTACGCTTGCAGAGATCACCTTCTTGACCGTTGGACCTTCCATTGGTCTCGTCCGCTCAATCCGCCGGAGTCTGTCTTCACATGCTGGGATAGACAACTCCCTATCTCACCGAGGGTTTGAGACCCGTCAGCTACCCTCACCTGGTTTAGCGGGCTTGTCGAAGCCGTTGCCCGGGGTGTGGCCGCTGTCGCATGCAAACAGCTACGGGGAGCCACAGGTGAGAGCTGAGTGCCAGGTGGGGACCAAAGGTGGACAAACCGCCCTGAAATGGACGCGACATGCTCCCCCACCAGAGGTGCTACCCCTCCCTGACACCCCATACACCCATATTATTAATAATAATAATACATAATAGCATTAAACAATCAGGGCTACACAATAATACCTATGTAAATCTTCAGAAAGCCACAATACTAAACACCACTAGAATAGTCTGAAAGTTCCTAGCATTTGGCAAATGAGTGTGCTTGGCTATGCCCATACCTCAGGTTTTACTAGCTTGAGCTGAGAAAACAAATAATAATAATAAATTTTAAAAAAGCAATAAATATCAAGAACATGAGCTGAAGATTCCTTGAAAGTGAATCCATAAGTTGCGGGAACAGCCAGGTCAGTGATGGGGTGAGTGAAGTTGAGTGAAGTTATTCCCTTTGACTCAAGAGCACAACTGTACCCCACCTGATTTAATAACTAAATGGGACTTTGTATTATTTCTAAGTTATCAGATACCCCTCAATATTGTATTGAATTTCATATGATGGTGTTTCTTTGAGACTAACTGCATTGTCTTAACAACTAAGCAGAAAGATGGCAGCGCTGAATTCCAGGCTAGCTGGTAATGCCTGTGTGACAAATCTTTAACTGGTAAAGATCTAGCAAAAAATATGCTTACTACAATTCTGATCTGATTCTTTTGTCAGTATATTTATTCTAAATGATATTGTTCTCAACTCCACAGTTAAAGCATCATTTTTTCCATATTGACCTGAGAGCAAGTGTAGGGTTAGGCTTCATGGTTGCATCTGTATTTTTTTTTGTTTAACAATTAAGGCTTATTCACGTATATAACTTACATTTATTGTACCATGGAATATTTTTCATTTCAAATTTAATCATTTCCAAATGCACCTTTGATTTTGAAGCTATGCTGTGTTACCCTGATGAGTTAGCTTGGTTTTGAAGAGAAGCCTGTTTTTCTTTAGTTTTTAAGTCAGTCATGACCATTCTGAATGCTCTGCAATTTAATATATTTGGCATCACCATATTGATATCAATCAGTTACAGCTGAAAAAACTTCAGGTGCCAAGTTTGCTATTACATCCAAAATGGATATCACCTTGTCTTCTTCCATTAAAGCAAAATCACAGCACATTTTGTAACATATTCACAATATTTTTAATGGAATGTTCCTTCACCTTTCTGTTCTAAATGTGAGAGATATATACCATCAACCATGTAGCTTTGTCTGTAAATATTAAGACATAGTACGAGGGGTGATTGATAAGTTCGTGGCCTAAGGTAGAAGGAGTCAATTTCAGAAAACCTAGCACATTTATTTTTCAACATAGTCCCCTCCTACATTTACACACTTAGCCCAGCGGTTGTGGAGCATACGGATCTTGGATCTCCAGAAAGTGTCCACAGATGGGCGATTGATAAGTTCGTGGCCTAAGGTAGAAGGAAATCAGTTATACAGCTCTTGTTACATGCACATGCAGGTCAACTCTTTGAGGGATTATGCAGAAAATTTGAAGTTAATAACTCATCTCCTTCTACCTTAGGCTACAAACTTATCAATCACCCCTGATGAGTTATTAACTGCTGAGTTATTAACTTCAAACTTTCTGCATAATCACTCAAAAAGTTGAACTGCATGTGCATGTAAAGCGAGCTGTATAACTCATCTCTGTCTCCCCAGGTCATGAATTTATCAATCACCCCTGCTGTGGGCACTTTCTGGAGGTCCAAGATCCGTATGCTCCACGACCGCTGGACTAAGTGTGTAAATGTAGGAGGGGACCACGTTGAAAAATAAATGAGCTAGGTTTTCTAAAATTGACTCCTTCTACCCTAGGCCACGAACTTATCAATCACACCTCATATTATTAGCATTAGATTTATCTCCTTCTCTTCTGTAGGTCTGGATTCCTGGCAAGTGTGCAACTTATGGATGCCATCCAGAATCAGGTTTAATATCACTGGCATATGTAGTGAATTTTTTTGTTTTGCAGCAGCAGTACATTACAATACATAACAATGAAAACTATAAATTACAATAAGTATATATCAAAAAAGAGAACGTTAAATTAAATAAGTCGTGCAAAGAGAGGAAAAAATATTGAGGTAGCGTTCATGGGTTCATTGTCCACTCAGAAATACGATAGGTGGATGGATAAAAACTGGTTCTGAAATGTTGAGTGTGTGTCTTCAGGCGCCTATACCTTCTCCTTAATGGTAGCACTGAGAAGGGGCATGTCCTGGGTGTTGGGTGTCCTTAATGTCGGATGCCACCTTTTGGAGGCATTGCCTTTTGAAGGTGTCCTGGGTACTGGGGAGGCTAGTGCCTATAATGGAGCAAGCAGGGTTTACAACTTTCTGCAGCTTTTTTTCATCCTCTGTAGTGGCCCCTCCATACCAGATGGTGATGCAACTAGTTATAATGCTCTCCACTGTGTATCTGTAGAAATTTGTGAGTGTTATTGGTGACATATCAATTATCTTCAAATTCCAAATGAATAAAGCTGTTGTTATGCTTTCTTTGTAATTGCATCAATATGCTGGGCCCAGGATAGACCCTCAAAGATGCTGACACCCAGGAACTTGAAACTGTGTACCCTTTCCACTTCTGATCCCTTGTTGAGGACTGCTGTGTGTTCCCTCAACTTCCCCTTCCTGAAGCCCATAATCAATTCCTTGGTCTTACTGGCCTTTGGTGCAAGGTTGTTGCTGTGATACCACTTTACCAGCTGATCTATTTTGCTCTTGTAGGCCTTCTTGTCACCATCTGGAATTCTGCTAACATTAGTTGTGTCATTGGTAAATTTATAGATAGTATATCATCTGTGCCTAGCCACATAATTGTGGGTGTAGAGTGGGTAGAGCAGTGGGTTAAGCATGCATTCTTGAGTTGTGCCATTGTTGATTGTCAGTGAGGTAGAGATGTTATTTCTGATCCACACAGACTGTGGTCTACTAATGAGGAAGTCAGGGATCCAGTTGCAGTGGGAGGTACTGAGGCCTACTTTTTTGAGCTTTTTGATTAGAACTGAGGGTATAATTGTGCTGAACACTGAGTTGTGATCAATAAGCAGTAGCCTGAGGTAGGTCCAGGTGATCTAAAGCTGAGTGGAGAGTCAATGAGATTACATCGACTGTAGACCTATTGTGATAATAGGTAAATTGCAATGGGTCCAGGGTTTTGATTAGGCAGAAGTTAATTCCAGCCATGACCGACCTCCATCTTCCAGTATCTCACTCAGGTAACTACTCATTATTTGTGAAACTAACCACTCTGTGCCAGTAAGATATTCTGTATGGAGTTTATTGTAACCAAGTGAAATTGTCCTCTTAAATGTGCTCATTTGGTTACAATCTTGAATCAGAAGAATGTGGGTTCAAGTCCACTCTGAACACTTGAGGACAAAGGTGCAAAAGGAATTTCTAGCACAGAGGAAATCTGTATTGTCTGAGATGATGTCTTTCAGCATCCAAATAATCTCACAGCAGCTCTCAAAACTGAGTTGGAAAACTATCCAAAGTTTCACAGTCAGCATCAAAACATTGATCAACTTCATCTAAAAAGCAAATTATTTGGTCATTTTCACAATGTTCTTGTAATGAAGCAATAATTTGAGATGTTGATTTTCAAACAACTTTTTCCTTAAGTGGGTAAAGTGTTCGCGGTCTTACGATTGGCACTGTCAGTGAATGTATTCATCATCAATGTCAGCCTTTGCTGAGAAGTTATTCCCTAAAACAAGGGAAGTAATAAACTCAAGAGATTTTGCTGATGCTGGAAATCCAGAGTAACACACAACAAAATGCTGAAGGAACTCAGCAGGTCAGACACCATCTGTGGAGAGGAATAAACAGTCAATGTTTCAGGCCAAGACCCTTCGTCATGATTGTTGAAGGATCTTGACCCAAAATGTTTACTATTCCTCTACATAGATGCTAGCTGACCTGTTGAGTTTCTCTGGAAGTTTGTGTGTATTAAATGGGAAGGGGTGCCTATTTTCCAGGACTTCACCCTAAACCTTTATTATTGGGAATTGATGTCCAGTAGCGCAGGTTGGCAGAGGACCTTCACTTTGAAGATGTCTTAAAGCTTCTTCTCTTGAATCCTTCACTATGACTTGAATTTCAGCCTTCAATCACACTGCTTTCATCAAAAATTAGGGTGACCTTTATTCTGATGTGAAAATGAGATGTATTGAACAGTTTCCTATTTAGCTTGTGGATTAGTTCCATTTCCAGCAGGAAGCTTATTGGAGATGTAGTCCAGAACTGCAGTGAAGAAGACATAACATGAGACTGAAGACATGGCCTTGTTTGACACTAGTCTGCACTGAGACTGGATCTGTTATGTAGTTTCGGTTAGGACGATGACTGCTGAAGAAAGCAAAATGGAGATGAATTTTTGCAGGCAGACATACCTGAACATAGGCCCCCTCAAATTATGGAGTCAAAGTCTTTGCTGAGTTGAATGAGGCCACATGTAGTAGTTGGTGCTGCTCGGTTCATTTCTCTTAGAGGCCAAAATCTCACAGCAAGTGGTAGTTATCTCCGGACTCCTCGCTGCCTAAAATGTTAAGCTACTTGTAGCTCTAGAAAGTTACCACAAACACTGCCTCTGCAAAGCCTTTCAAATCCACTGGCAGGAAAAATAAACCAACATCAGTTTCGTCTTTCAGGCCAATATCTTTAACATCTTCAGTTGGCTCCATGGGACAGAAGCACATTATTTACATTCCTGATAACATTCAATTCTGAGCACTGTAGCAGTGGAAGTATGCCAGGGGTTGGTGCACCTGGAATGCACAGAAGCTCTATGGAAATAGTGGAAGGTATACACCATCTCCCAATTTACATTCAGCCCCATCCTACCACCGCCTCGTTCCCTCACAAGCTGGTATCTCCCCCGCCCCATTTGTGCTCCACATTATAACCCACAGAACTGGAAGGACCAGGTAAGGAGGCAAGAAGAATAACACTTCAAAAGTATTCCATTATCTGTAAAGTGCTTTGGAATATCATCATGCCATGAAAGGCGTTTTACAAGGTGCTATATACTTGACATCACTGCACTGAGATCATCTGCTTTCTATTAGGAACAAAGCTCAGTGAAAAAATCAGATGTTATCCCTAAAAGAATGAGCTAATCCAAAAAGAATCATGACCCTTTAAGTTAAATATTACATAGCTATCTTCTTTATGTATGAAATAAGAGGTATTGGGAGCATTTAAGAAGTGTTACGAAGTATTGGGAGCATTTAAAGATAAGTTAAAAGCATTGATGAAGCCACTGTTAACAGTGCTCTATATTCTGCCTCAATGCCTACATAAGGCCATGAGAAATAGGAGTAGAATTAGGCCATTCAGCCCATTGAGTCTGTTCCACTGTTTTATCATGGCTGATTTACTTACCCTTTCAATCCATTCTCCTGGCTTCTCCCCATAACTCCTGATGTCCTTACACACTTCTTCTGTTTCAAATATTTGCTCAGTTTTCCCTAATAAGCATAGATACAGTATGCATTGTCAACGCCTGCTCCTGCAGGCACCTTCCAGTCTCCACCCAAATATAGGAATCACCTGCCACTCATTTCAGACTCATCACCTGCAGCCTATTGAACCCCAGTTCTCATCCACAGTCCACGTTCAGTCATCCTACCAGCTGGCCTCAGCCTCTTGCTTCTCGTTGTCTGTGGAGTTTAGTTTCTGTTCTCTTTTGGTTTGTGGCCCCTCTTGGCTTGTTATTTTGCTGTCTAGTATTAGAGTTATCATTACTGCTGAATCGTCCCCATGACTCTGCTTTAAGGTCAACTCTTCTCTACATTTACTGACATCTGTGTCACAATTATTCCCTGTAGTAAATCCATCTATCTAAATTACTTAAAATAAATTTGAAATAAAGTACCATGGTGAAAATATAAGGCAGCATCTATCATGGGGAGTAATTGTGCAATAGTAAATTTATCATAGGATAATAAGAACTGAAGTCCTTTTGTCATTTTAGACAATAAGGTAATTCAAATAAGATTAAATTGTTTAACTTGTGGGAAATTGGGGCTGCTTATTGACAGCATTAGTATCTTTTAAATAAGAAAGATACTTCTGTTATGTTTTCAGTTACTCATTTAGCATTTTCTGTGATATGTAAGTAGAATGCGTTAGTTATATCATTGCAGAAAATTAGGTTAGTTGTGTTATTATTCTGCAAGTTCAATTCATGACGCGTAAAACAATGGGGGAATAACTTAGAGCTTCTATTACAAGACAGTTGTAACTTGGAAAAAATGTAAAATAAAGTCAAATGAATTTCAAATCATCCATCATTTACCAATGAAGTATCTTCCAGGTTCTGTCAAAGCACTTGAGTTTATGATGGGAACAATTAAGCCAAAAGGGAAAGGTGTAAGGATCAGCTCTGTTATTTTTGTGACATTACACAGTTAAAGATAAGTTAAATAGTGGCACTGTGTGGCAAGAGTTGGTGGAAACAGTAATGTCCATATATAACTGCAACCTTCTCATCCTTTTCATCTTCACTTTAAAGTTGAGCAGAAAAGTGTTAATATCTACACCAGGGGTTCATATAATGGAATTGCAAAGTGTTGTGTCAGATATGTAAATCAAAATCACAATCATTACACTTAAAACAAATAAACTGGCTGGAAAGGAAAGTAAAATGGCAAGGGGAGGACAGAAAATGCTGAATACAGTTCTGCCCTGAGGCTTCCATGATTTTTGCACTCTAACATCTTGGAATTTCTTCTACAGCATCTAATAAGTCTATTTAGGTATTCCAACAAGGTTAGAAGCAACTTGAGAGAAATAAACCTAGCAGTTAGAATGACCATAGTACATGAATTATTGCAATAAAGTGGTTACTTTTCTGTGAACCTGACAGAAAAGCTGTCACTTCTCCTTTGTATCAGAGCTCAGTCAACACACTGTATTAATAAATGTGTTAAAATGCTTGTAGGCAAGCAAAAATATCTGCAGTCAGTTTCCAAATTAAAGAACTTTGCCCCCTGCATAAAGAACTGCACAATATACTGTCCTATGGGAAAGATAAAAGAAAAAAAAATAAACTGCTTGTTTTCAGTGCAATAGTGCAAAATGTAATTTGTAAAATAACATGAGGTGAAAATGTATTTTATTGCTCTTTGAGAAATATAAAAGCTGGACACACATTCCTTACCATGTGCTGGAATAGTACATGCTCCTTCTGAGTCGGCCTCCAACCACAACATACCATCATCACAATTAACAGCTCCTTGATTAAAACAGTCTTGACGTAAATTTGGTTTGTAAAGTACCTCAGCTGGGAAGTCACAGAATATCACGTGTGTATTACTCAAGAAGGTTCCTCCCAACAGTGAGGTTGAGAGTTAATTCAGATATGTGTTTAATATTTGCTTTATTTGAAAAAATTATGTGATGCCACATCCTGGACAAAAATATTAAAGTCATAGAAAGTATTAAGTTGATGTGAATTGCTTATGATGATAAATGTTAGCCTTATCTTGAATAAGGGATTGTATCACAGCTTGACAAGAAAACAAAAACGCACCATGCAAAATTCCAGAGGAGCTCACCAGGTCAAGCAGCATCTATGAAAGTTGACGCTTCAGACCTGACTCCTTAAGCTGCCCCATAGATGATGCCTGACCTGCTGAATCCCTTCAGCATTTTGTGCATGTTTCCCTGGAATTTCAGCATCTGCAGAGTCTTTTCTGCTTTGCAAATAACACAAAGCACTGTTCATTCAAAGATATGTTTGACATCGACATCATTGCTGAATTCTGTATGGGCAAGGTGGATTATTGGAATTTGTTACCAAATTTACCGTAAGTTATTAATGCTTAACAAGACATGAATACCTCATGAACTAATTCCACTTCAATTTTCTAGGCAGTTTGTTCTCTCCATGGAGAGCTTTGCCATGAGTTTAATGAAACTAATGTATTTGGCCACTAATTGACAATTAAACTCAACATGGGAAATTTGGTCTGATAACTGATCGCATTGGTATACAGTATTTTAAAATAAGAATTATATTCCTAAAATATCAAACAATTTTTCTTTTGCAGAAGTGGAACATTGAAGCTCTGAGTCTTTTTCCTGAATGTACTAAGTCATTGCTAGAGATAGTCAAAAGACTTGCGAATACCTTTTTTTCCTTTACTTCCATACATACCTTTCTTGTCTTTTACTCTCACTTTTAATCCTCTATATATTTGTATGTTTATTTTTTGTTGTACCTGATTTGACTCTAATTCACTCTTCTTGGCGCCCCTCTGTTGGTTGGGGTTGACCATGGATGTCGCATCCCAGTTGTCTACATGATACGCAAGCCAGGGCAGTATGATATGCAGATCAAGTGGTTGCCCATGTAGCGGGCTCCCCCTCTCCACGCAGCTGATCAATCCAAAGGAATAGCAGAGACCGATACAGTTCAGCACCAGCAGTGTCACAGGAGTTGCCAGTCAGCATTGAACTCAATGTGGGACTTGTCTCATGGACTCCAACTCCGATATTTCCTCGGGGTTTACCCCCAAACTCTTCCCATGAGTGGGTGTAGCCACAAGGCAGCAGAAGTTTGAGATCAGAGTTTTCCTTCTAGATGAGCTACCAACCACGGCTGACAAACCCCATCTGCCCGAAGTGACTGGTTTTAAAGCACCATTAACCTGCCTTTGCCTTTCTCTTGTCAGTAGAAAAGGTTCCACCAGGCTTAGTAGCTAAACCTCACATGAAAGCCAGGAGCTGGACTTGGGTTTCAGAGGCTATTTGAGGTGCATAATATCACCCACCACCAGCCTCCTCGCCCGGGCTATAGCAACCTTAAGGAACTCTTATATACTCCCTCTGTTGTTCTGTTTCTTTTAAAGACTGTAAATTCCATGGATTGAAGGGGTGGCTTCCTCGTCCACAAATAAAACAAAGTATTATCGGTTCTTACTTGTTCTCATTCTATAGTTTGCTCTGCATTGTAATAGTCACAGTAAACCAGTGATATTTGGTGAGCCAATCCGTGATTCATGCAGGGGGCATTATGCAAGAGGTCCCAGCATGTTGAACACAATGGAATTGGCATGTTTTGCAATTTGCTCAGTTTGCAAAGTGAAGAAGCTCAGGTTGTGCATCATGGGCCAAAGGGTAGGGTTTATGTTTAGAGGAGGCCAGGCAGAAGTGAAGGGCAGAGTCGGAGCATCATTCGCAGATGAACTTCAGGATCCTGCTGATGGGGGTAACAGCACTGAAGTGGGAAATGAAAGACTCAGTGTTATGACCAGTTGCTAGACAGGTATTAGTTTGTGACCTCAGTGACGGGGGGCTCGAAGTAGACCCAGACCAAAGGGGAAGAAGAGAAACTAAAGTGAACCCACCTCAGCTGAGACCTCATCAGGCAGCTCTCCTTCTAACTGTACTAAAGCAGGATTTGGAAATATTGAGAAATTCAATTTTGCCTGCATAATTTCTGGGCACTGCACATGGTGTCAAAGTGTGCTTAACAGGCCATTTGATGTCACTGCCCATCTAAAAACCTATTTGATATACAGACTCCCTGGAACCAATTTCTGTATATTAAATACATAAACAGGTCTTTGCTAGTACTAATTTGAAAATTTTGATATGAATAATGTATATGTTATTAGTTGTTATAGTTAGACAATTTTATCTGAAAATATGCCACACAGACCTTTAGCCCCTAGATTCTAGCCATAATTCAATAGTTTGCTCAGACATCTGACATTAGCTTGCTGCCAGACAGAGTACAGAGTCTCCAATGTGCTTGTGAGCAATAGGAAGAACAATCAGGCTTCCTATTATTGATGATTACGAATAAACTCTGCTGAAATATGACCTTAAAAGTCCTCTTAATCCTTTGATCTCGTCTAAAGCCACACCACTAATAATAACACTTTCAGAAAATAATCAGAAACAAGTAAGGCCTCTGGACCTATTTAATTCATCCATGAAGATCCAATACATCTTCCCACAATTCCCTTGAGAAACTAAATTAGTTATTTAGAGATACAGCATGGTACTACTACTACTACTACTATTACATTGACTCAGGCCTAGGGGGCTGGCTTCGGGCACAATGACGAACTCTCCATTTCTCCCTCTCCCTCATCAGTGTGTTCAGTTCCTCTACATTAGTCGCGCCGCTGTCTTCTAGGAGCGTATTGACCATAGTCTTGGGAGGGCGCCCAGGGTTCATCCTCCCATGCTTGGGCTCCAATATGATGACTAGGCTGGCAGGTAGCTCGGGGTGGCATAGACAGTGCCCCGCTAGTTGCAGTCTTCTCGCCTCGATTTTAGTGGTGAACATTGGTAGGTCGTCATAGAGCTCGAGGTTCGTCATGTGCTGTTGCCAATTCACGTCAAGAGCCATCTGGAGCATTCGTGTATAGCAACCATCTAGAGACTATCGCATAGTCTTGGTGAGTGTCCACGTCTCGCATCCGTACATGAGAATGGACGCTACGACTGCTATGAAGATCCTCTTTTTAAGCCCTCTGGTCAGGTTCAACTTCCAGATTTCCTTCATGTCGTTCATAGCCCTCCACGTCAGCGCCTTCCGTATCTTTATGTCCTTCTACGAACTCATCATTCTTGACCGGAGGTACTTGTAGTCAAAGACTTTCTTAATGGTATAATTTTTTACGGTCTTGAGAGTACCTTCGTCGCAGTTAAACGCCATGTACTCTGTCTTTTTAGTGTTTAGGTGAAGTCCAACTTTATTGCTCTCAATTTCCACTTTTGTCGGTAGCTGCTGTGCTTGCTCCATCTGGTCAGAGAGCAGGACTATGTCATCTGCAAAATCGAGATCTGTGAGCATAACTGGTCTGACCCTTTTGGTTCGTCTTGGTTTTATGGTAAAACCAAGCTTGCCATGATCTTTGGTAGCTTGACGTAGAGCGTAATCAAGGGTGATTATAAAGATGTAGGGTGCCAGAGTGTCTCCTTGCAGCACACCAGCTAGGAGCTCGAACACTGCTGTTTCTCCGTCTGGTGATACAACTTTCGCCGTGGTTTTGGTATAGCTGGACTCTATTGCTCTCAGTAGATAGTCTGGCACTCCGTAAGCTTTCAGAATCTTCAGCATTTTACCCATGTGAATGGAGTCTAAAGCTTCGCGAAAATCGATGTAAGTAAGCATGGCTGGTAACAGGCCTCTCAATTACACGCATTTGAAAAATTAACCTGCTATTCCATACATTTTTGGAATGTGGGGGCGAAGTGGAGTACTCAGAGGAAACCCAAATGGTCATGGGGAGAATGCACAGCGGCGGAATTGAACCCAGGTCACTGACACTGCAATAGCGTAATGCTAACTGCTACTCTGCAGTGCCACCCCATTTCTTAAATTATTTCAAGGCCTTTGCTCATGTTATCCGTTCTGGGCAATTATTGTGCTCATCTCTGCACAAACACAGATTTGTTCTTAAGTTGACCATCCGTTATATAGTCTAACAGATATTAGGTAGATGGTTCAAAACAATGATATTGAAATCATAAGTACTGGATTTCAAATCTAAGAGATATAGGTCAATGATCTGCCTCACTCATTTTACATTGTTGCCCTGCACACACTATTTTAGTTCTTTTTGCGGTGCTCCCATAATTTAATTCAATTTAATATCCTAGTTTAACTTTTTCATCCTCTACAGTGGAAATCTTTTTTTTCCTCTCTCACAACTCCGAATTGATAGTGAGATCAGTTTTTTGTCTCCTTTTGTTGTTTCTAGTGTCTGGTGGTCCCTCTTGTTTGTTGGTAAGAAGAACTGGCCATAATGTTTAAGGTGCAGTGCAATTCGAGTAAGTAATGTGTGATCATGACCTCTTACGACTTGATCTGTTTTCGTTATGTAGTTTAACATCTGTTCTTTTGGCTTTGTAATTTGCTGCAAGAATTAGCACCATTTTTTAAACTTTCAGAATAAACTTTAGTCATAAATCATATATTCAAGAGCTACTGAAAAACTGCATAACTTTCTCTTTACATTCACAGTGTTGCTCAGTCATTCACAGTTGGAATTGGAATTTATTATTGTCACGTGTAGTGATCCAGATCAAATCATTTCACAGTGCATTGAGGTAGTACAAGAGCAAGCAATAACAGAATGCAGAATAAGGTGTAACAGAGAAAATGCAGTGCAGGTAGACAATAAGGTATAGGATCATAATAAGGTAGACTGAGGTTAGGATTTCATCTGATTGTACTAGTGACCCACTTAATAGTCTTATAACAGTGGGATAGAAACTGCCCTTGAGCCTGGTGGTAAGACTTTTGCATCTCCTGCCCAATGGGAGGGGGAGAAGAGGGATTGTCTGGGGTGAGTGGGTTCTTTGATTATGGTGGCCTCATTACTGAGGCAGTGCAAAGCATAGGCAGAGTCCATGGAGGGGAGACTAGCTTCAGTGATTTGCTGAGCTGTGTCCTCAGCTCTTTGTAGTTTCTTATAGTCATGGGCAGAGCAATTGTCATACCAAGCTATGGCACATCCAGGTAGGATGCTTACATCCAACCTATCCATTAAAACATTTAAATTCCTTCTGTTGGAATTTAAATGTTTTAATGAGATTACCTTTCATTCTTTTAAAATCTGGGGCATACAGGCCTAGTCAACCCCTTCTCTCCTCATGAAACAGGCTTGTCATCCTTTGAGTTAGTCTGCTGAGCCTTCATTAAACTCGCTCCATTGTGAATTAAGTGCATTAGTAAATGATTCACTGATACTCATTGATAAAAATTGTTAAGGATTGCCAGCTTTCTTTAGCCTTCTGAGGAAGTAGAGGCATTGGTAAGCTTTCTTGACCACTCTATGTGGTTGGACCAAGACAGGCTAAAGGTGATGTTCCATCCAAGGAACCTGAAGCTCTCAACCCTCTTGACCTCAGCACCACTGATGTGGACAAAGGCAAGTGCACTGCCCCTCCCTGAAGTCAATGACCAGCTCTTTAGTTTTGCTGACATTGCGGAAAAGGCTGCTGTCATGACACTGTGGCGCTAAGTTCTCTGTCACCTATTTTTACTCAAACTCATTATTATTTGAGGTACGGCCCACCACGATTGTATCATTCGCAAACTTGTTGGTGGAGTTAGAGCAGAATCTGGCCACATACTCATGAGTGTACAGAGAATAGAGGAGGCAGCTGAGGATGCAACCTTATGGAGCACCAGTCTTGCGAATGATCATGGTGCTGCCTATCCTTGCTGACCATGGTCTGTTGGTCAGGGAGTTGAGGATCCAGTTGCAGAGGGAAGTGTTGAATTCTTGGTCTTGGAGTCTGGTGATGAGTTTGTCTGGAATTATAGTATTAAAGGCAAAACTGTAGTGAATAAACAATAGTCTGACATAGGTGTCTTTAATGTCCTGATGCTCCAGAGATGAGCATAGGGTTAAGGAGATGACATCCATTATAGACCTGTTTTGGTGGTGGGTGAATCCTAGTGGGTCCAGGTTATCTAGAAGAATGCCATGACCAACCTGTCAAAGCTCTTCATGATGGTGGATGTCAAAGCTACTGGGCATAGTCATTAAAGTACATTACCTCATTCTTCTTAGGTAGCAGGATGATAGTGGTCTTCTTAAAGTAGGTGGAAATCTGAGACTAAAACAAGGAGAAGTTAAAATGTCTGCAAATAACTCCATCGGCTGATCTCCACAGGATGTAAGGACCTGGCCAGGGACACCAACCAAGCCAAATGCTTTCTCTGGGTTCACTCTCAAGAAGTCTGTTCTTACGTACATCTGATAGCTTTACAGGTCATGGTCACCTGATTTGAATGCTGCAGTTTTAAATGTCAGGAGGAAGTGGATCTGTTGGTTCATCCATGGTTTCTAGTTTGGGAATGCCTGGATACACAGACCTTAACATAATTGCTGATAACGTCCAAATTGGTGGTGACATACTCATCTAGGCTGGGAGCTGAGTCTTTGAACATGGACCCGTCTACAGACTTAAAGCTGTCACGTAGAAGCTCATCTATTTCCTCAGACCAGCACTAGATCCACAGTGGATCCTTCTGTTTCAGCTTATGTTTGTATACTGGAAGAAGGAGCACTGCTTGATAGTCTAATTTACCAAAGTGTGGATGACTAGTGGCTTGGTAAGCATCTTTAATGGTGGTATAGCATTGGTCAAGCATGTTAGGGCCACTGCTAGGGCAGGAAACATGCTGTTGATATTTTAGACTAATTGGTCAATCAACCCAAGCACACGATCAATCCGCGATGATAGCGAGTATGAGCACATTCTTATACAGAACACAATGGAATTCCTTTGGATACTACAAAATTTCCAGTATTTGAGTGTCTTTTAGTCAGTTACAAAAGCTTACTGGCAGATGGGCCTTGGACTGGAGATCTTCGTCACAAAGCCCTAGCAGTTACTTGCAGCAAACCTCAGTGCAACCTTCAAGCAAGTACTTCTCTAGCCTGAAATGTTCCAGTCAGTATCCTTCCCTGACTTGCATCTTATTGTATTGGAAGACCAACGAGTTTCAGACACACACAAAGGTCCCTTTTATCCTTTTCTAGAGCTTCTTTGCAAAAGATGTGGATGATTATTTTGCTATCATTGTAGCCACGTAAAGGGGAATACGCTCTGACAGCGAGATTCTAACCAAGCAGGAAAAATCTGAAAGGGAGGGCTCCTCTTAATGTCAGCGAAATGAAGTCAAATTAATTTGAGTCTTCTTCAATTTCCCCTTAAGGAACTTAATACCATCCATGAAGAATCTGTGTCAATAGCTTCATATCCATACAATTTTTCATTTATTTTGCAATAAATTACATTTGTGATTGTTTCTGACCTTGCTCTTACGTTGTCCAATTTATTTAATAGTTTCTCAGTTGGTTCTTACAGTTCCATAGTTTCATATATTTTAAAATCATTGGCCAAGTTGAATACTCTTTGTCCTTCTGAATGCAAACAGTTTTCGTAAATTAGAAACAGTAGTCTCCTTAGCACTGAGGTTGGAGGCACCCCAGTGCTGTTGATAAGTCTGACATAACTTCTCTAACGGGGACACATTGTTTCTTATGCTTCAGCCAATTTCACACCTCTTCCCAGGTTCTTCTCTGCAGCCCCTGCAGCTCTCCAGTTCACTAATAGCATTTCATGCACAGCTTTGACAAAAATCATTTGGAAGTCCAGCACACCAAGTTTATGGGGTTTACCACATTCCATCAAGGTTGTTATTTCTTTCGGGAAGTTGAAGCAATTGATCAGGCATACTTTTCTGCTTCAGAATTCATGTTGATTGCTATTCATTACATCATTTTTATATTTGGATTTTCTTTTTATTTTATTTAGAGATACAATGCGGATTCAAGCTTCTGGTTTAACATGGTGCTACTGAAGGTGAATGACAGCTTACTGGTAGTTAGAAAGGCAAGCAATTTGACAGAAACATAACTAATAACACCTTTTCTGAAGTAAATTGTGGTAAACTATGATTGCAAAGAATGAACAGGCAAGTGAAGGTAAAGCAGATTTGAGGGATGGGCCATACTGGTGTGTTACAAAATCAATGCAGATGAAGTTGGAATGATCAATTCAGAGAGGACGAGGTGAGGCACAGGAATTTTGATGTCCGTCCAACTAACCTGAGTGCGGGGTTGGATCAGTCTATGTGCCAAGGGGATATGGAGAGGTCAAGAGTTGCTTTGGGCTGGGTGACGATGTCTAGACCCAGGGCAAATCACTGGGTGGTGTGGTCTAGGCCCGGAGTGTTTCGCTGCAGTTGGGCCCAGGTCCTAATGCGAGGCATGATCTGCTTTTTGGACAATTTAAACACTGACCTAGATAGACTGGAAAGGCAGGGTGTTGGGACTGGAGGTGAGAATCAGGCTAATTTTGTTCACTCTCGTACGATGTTGACTTCTCTCCCTGCGAGACTGTGAGACTGCCCCAGCTGCTGGACTTGGTGTCTGCCAGCGATGTCGTGATTTGCCCCACTAACACAATGAACTGAGGTGGAGGCTTGGGCCTACGCTGGGCTGCTCTGGGGATTCCGATCTAAGGACTCAATTTGGTTTGAAATGCTGTTGCTTGCTTCTATTGTTTGCATGATTTGTGTATTTTTTCTCTTTCTCTGTGCATTGGGTGTTGGCTTTTATTTTTTTAAAATTGGATTCTTCTGGATTTCTTGCTTTGTAGCTGCTTGTAAGTAGACAAGCCTCAAAGTTGTATAATTTATACAATCTTTGATAATAAACGTACTTTGAATCTTTGAAATGGAACTTCCAGTCCAACTTAGCTGTGCTGTCCAGCAATCTACCTCCTTAACCCTAGCCTGATCACAGAACAATTTGCAATGACCAATTAACCTGAAAACCGGTACATCTTTACACTGCACAAGGAAACTGGAGCACCCAGAGGAAACTCATGTGGTCACAGGGAGAACATATCAAAATCATAAGACCATACGACCACAAGACATAAGAACGGAATTAGGACATGCAGCCAATCATCTGCTCCACCATTCCATCAGAGATGATTAATTATCCCTCTCAACCCAATTCTTCTGTCTTTTCTCTGTAACTTTTGACACCCTGAGTAATCAAGAGCCTAACAAACTCCACTTTAAATATACCCAATGACTTGGCCACCACAGCCATCTATGGCAATGAATTCCATAGATTAACTACCAACCCTTTGGCTAAAGAAATTCCTCCTCATCTCTGTTCTAAATGGATGCCCTTCTATTTTGAGGCTGTGCGGTCTGGTCCTAGACTCCCCAAGTAAAGAAACATCCTCTCCCATCCACTCTATCTGGCAGTTCAATATTCGATAGATTTCAATGAGATACCCCGTCATTCGTCTAATCTCCAATGAGTACAAGTCCAGAGCCATCAAATATTCCTCATAAGTTAACTTGTAATTCCCAGAATCATTCTTGTGAAACTCTATTGGGCCCCTCCAATGCCAGCACATCTTTTCTTAAATAAGGGGCACAAAACTGATTACAGTACACCAAGTGAGGCCTCACAAATGCCTTCAAAAGCTTCAGCATTACATCACTGCTTTTATATTCTAGTCCTCTTGAAATGAATGCTATCATTGCATTTGCTTTCATTACCTGTAAGTTAACCTTTAAGGAATCCTGCACAAGATCTACCAAGTCTCTCTGCACCTCTAATTTTTGAATTTTAACCCCATTTAGAAAATACACTATGCCTTCATTCCATCTACCAAAATTCCTGGACCATACATTTCCCTACACAGTATTTCATCTACCACATTTTTACCCATTCTCCCAATTATCTTAAGTCCTTCTGCAGACTTCCTGCTTTCTCAATGCTACCTGCTCCTGCACTAGGGAAGCAATAGCAAAGTTCCCCAAAGATCCAATGATCTAGAGTCCATCAAAATAAAACCCTGTCCATTCCAACACTTTGACATCCCACAGGCTCTCTCTCTCTCTATAACTAATGAAGGAGATGTATTGCTCCTGCCACAGTGAGAGGGAGACCAACTGCTCACTGGTTCAATGTTACAATCTGCAGCATTGCTTACATTGACAGCAAAGTACACTACTGTCTCGATGTTCTGATCTCCTGCGTCACTTTAGTCAGGGCACCAGTGAGAAAGTGGGTTGTCCACATGGCCACAGAGCCACACCCCAAAGACACACATTTTCCAGGCTGCTCCTGGAGATATCAAAAGCACTACGCCACTCGGCGAACTCCGAAAGCAGGAACCCACCACTTTGAAGAACCGCAGTTTGATTGCAGCTGTAGATCACGGACTCCACAGGTCAGGCAGCATCCGTGGAAACGTTGACTGTTCGTTTCCATGGATGCTGCTCGACCTGCTGAGTTCCTCCAGCGTGTTGTGCGTGTTGCTTTGACCCCAGCATCTGCAGAGTATTTTGTGTTAAAGATCACGGACTCCAACAGGACCTTAGCCACCTTGAAAGGAAAGATGAGACGTGAAAGAGAAGAAATTAAACTATTTCACATGTTCTGCTTCTGATGAACTCTAAGTAGTGGTCCTCTGGTGCCATCTTTAGCTCCTCCTCCATGGCTATATGCCAACACTATTGCTTTTATGCTGTCTTTGACTTCCCTCACCATCATCTAACACCATCATTCCCACAATCCTGATTGATAAGTTACAGAATTTGGGCTCTGTACCTCCCTCTGCAATTGGACTTCCTAACCGGAAGACCACAATCTGTGCGGTTTGATGATAACATCTCCTTGTTGATGATCAACACAGGTGTACCTCAGGAGTGTGTGCTTAGCCCACTGCTCTGCTCTCTCTATACACATGACTGTGGCTTAGCTTAGCTCAAATGCCATCTATAAATTTGCTGATATAACCATTGTTGGCAGAATCTCAGATGGAGATAAGTGGGCGTACAGGAGAGAGATATACCAACTAGTGGAGTGGTGTCACAGCAACAACATTGCACTCAGCGTCAGTAAGATGAAAGAGCTGATTGTAGACTTCAGGAAGGCTAAGATGAAGGAACACATATCAATCCTCATAGAGGGATCAGAAGTGGAGAGAATGAGCAGCTTCAAGTTCCTGGGTGTCAAGATCTCTGAGGATCTAACCTGGTCCCAACATATCGATGCAGCTATAAAGAAGGCAAGACAGCATCTAAACTTCATTAGGAGTTTGAAGAGATTTGGTATGTTAACAAAAACACTAAAAACCCTCTATAGTTGTACCGTGGAAAGTACTTTGACTGGCTGCAAAACTGTTTGGCATGACGGGGCTGCTGCACAGGACTGAAAGAAGCTGCAGAGAGTTGTAAATTTAGTTGGCTCCATCATGGATACTAGCCTACAAAGTACCCAGGACATCTTCAAGGAGTGGTGTCTCTGTTATTAAGGACCCCCAGCACCCAGGGCATGCCCTTTTCTCATTGTTACCATCAGGTAGGAGGTACAGAATCCTGAAGGCACACACTCAGCGATTCAGAAACAGCTTCTTCTCCTGTGTCATCCAAAACAAAGGAATGCAAAGCTTTGTGCTTTGTGGAGACCTGGCTGATGGAGGAGATACCGGATCATGCCATCGAGACATTTGGGTTCTCCCCGTTCTGGGCAGACGGTTCAAAAAACTTCACTGGGAAGAGTAAAGGAGGAGGGGTATGCTTCATGGTCAACAATGCTTGGTGTGACGCCCAGAATGTGCATGCACTCAAATCCTTTTGTTCCCCAGACCTAGAATACCCTACTGGCTGCTTAGGGAGTTCACGGCTGTTATCATCACAGCGGTGTACATTCAGCTGCAGGCTGATACTGACCTGGCTTTCAAGGAACTGTATGAGACCATTAACAAATTGGAGACTGCACACCCAGAGGCTGCCTTCACCGTCACCAGTGACTTTAATCGAGCGTCGCTGACGAAGGTCTCTTCGAAGTTTTGTCAGCACATCCAGGTGAGCACTCATGGAAATAAAACACTTGACCACTGCTACACTCCCTTCCACAATACTCAAAGCTCTCCTTCACCCAGCTTTTGGAAAATCGGATCACTCTTCGATCCTGCTTTTGCCGACGTACAGGCAGAGGCTGATAGGAGAGGTGGCCATAGTTAAAACCGTCCACTGTTGGTCCGACCAATTGGCCTTCATGCTGCAGGGCAGCTTCGATGACGTCGACTGAAATATCTTCAATGATGAGGATGTCTCCCAGTTCACTGATGGAGTCATGTGCTTCATCCGGAAGTGCACCAACAATGCTGTCCCCCAGAAATCGGTCAGGGTCTTCCCGAACCAGAAACCCTGGATCAATAGTTCTGCGCGAGCAGCACTTACAGCGCAACATCGAGCTTATATCGCTGACAATCAACTAGAGCTCAAGAAAAGCAGCTATGATCTGCGCAAAGCTATCAAGGCTGTGAAACAACAATGTAGAGAGAAGATTGAGTCAAGATTCACAATGAATAGCACACATGTCTCGTGGCGAGGGCTGCTTACCATTGCAGACTTCAAAGCCAAACGTTGTGGTGCTGCCAACATCATGGCCTCATTCCCAGATGAGCTCAATCGCCTTTATGCTTGGTTCATTGTCTGAGACTCCGAGGAAAGCTACCGCTACAACCTGCAAACTGGACATCTCTGAGGCTGAGCTACGCAGATGTTTCCAACGAGTGGACAGTCGCAAGGCTGCAGGACCGGACGGCATCCCAAGGCGAGTACTCAGGATGTGCGCAGCACAAATGGCAGATGATATTTTTAATATCTCCCTCTCTCAGTGTAGAGCACCCTTCTGCTTCAAATTATCCACCATTGTCCCTGTACCAAAAAAGACAAGGTAAAATACCTGAACGATTGAAGTCCTGTTGCACTCACCCCAATATTAAGCAAATGCTTTGAGAGGCTGGTCAAGGATTACAACTGCAGCATGCTACCACTCAAACTGGACCCCCTACAATTCACCTACTGACACAACCGATTGACAGATGATGTAATAGCCACTGCTCTGCATACTGTCCTTACACATCTGGAGGAGAAGGATGCTTATGTGAGAATGCTGTTCTTGGACTACAGTTCAGCATTCAACACCATATTTCCATCCAGGCTCGACAAGAAGCTCAGAGACCTTGGCTTTGACCCTGCCTTGTGCAGCTGGATCCTGGACTTCCTGCCAGATCAACAGCAGGTTGTAAGAGTAGGCTCCCTCACCTCCAATCCTCTGACTGTCAATACAAGAGCCCCTCAGGGCTGCGTATTGAGTCTCCTCCTTTACTCCCTGTATACCCATGACTGTATCACCACCCACAGCTCCAATCTGCTAATTAAATTTGCCAACGGCACTACATTGATTGGCCTTATCTCAAACAATAATGAGGTGGCCTACAGGGAAGAATTCATCTCTCTGACACAATGATGTCAAGAAAACAACCTCTCCCCCAATGTTGCGAAACAAAGGCGCTGGTTGTGGATTACAGGAGGAATGGAGACGGGCTAACTCCTATTGACATCAATGGATCTGGGGTTGAGGGGGTAAACAGCTTCAAATTCCTTGGCATCCACATCACCGAGGACCTCATGTGGTCTATACACACCTGCCGTGTGGTGAAAGAGGCACATCAGCACCTCTTTCACCTCAGACGGTTGAGGAAGTTTGGTATGGGCCACCAAATCCTAAGAACTTTCTACAGGGGCACAATTGAGAGCATCCTGACTGGCTGCATCACTGCCTGGCATGGGAACTGTACCCCCCTTAATCGCAGGACTCTGCAGCGAGTGGTGCGGACAGGCTAGCACATCTGTAGTTGTGAACTTCCTATGATTCAGGACATTTACAAGGACAGGTGTGTAAAAAGGGCCCGTGGGATCAGTAGGGATCCAAGTCATCTCAACCACAATCCATTCCAGTTACTATCATCTGGGAAGCAGTATCGCAGTATAAAAGCCAGGACCAACAGACTCTGGGACAGCTTCTTCCACTGATGAACAACTCACACTGATTTGAGTGTACTCTATATTACATTGACTGTTTTATTTATTATAAATTATTATAAATTACTATGATTGCACATTGCACATTTAGATGGAGACATAAAGTAAAGATTTTTACCCCTCATGTATGTGAAGGATGTAAGAAATAAAGTCAATTCAATTCGTAAATGGACATTGAACCTGTGGATACTACCTCACTTTCTTAATATACATTATTTTTGTTTTTGCACGTGTTTTAATCTATTCAAGGTACATATACTGTAATTGATTTATTATTTATTTATTTTTACTTTTTTTTTCTTCTATGTTATGTATTGCATTGAACTGCTGCTGCTAAATTAACAAATTTCATGGCACATGCTGGTGGTAATAAACCTGATTCTGATTCCTTGTCAGCCATGGTTGTGTCATCCTCCCTTTAGGATGCTTCTTCATCTTTGGGATACATCTATTCTGTGCCTTCTGAATTGCTCCCAGAAACTCCAGTCATTGTCATTCTGCTGTCATCGCTGCGAATGTCTCTTTCCAATCAACTTTCGCGTGATCCTCCCTCATACCTCTATAATTCCCTTTACTCTACTGATACACCAATACATCTGATATTACTGTCTCCTTCTCAAGCTGCAAGGTGAATTCTATCATATTATGATCACTGCCTCTTATAGGTTCCTTTAATTTAAACTCCTAATCCACTCTGGCTCATTACACAACTCCAATCCAGAATTGCCTATTCCCTAGTGAGCTCAACAACATGCTGCTCTAAAAAGCCAGCTCATAGGCATTCTACAAATTCCTTATTCCCTACTTCCTGTAAACTCCTTACAGGTGGCAAAAGAGCTCACCTCTGCCCCAGGATACTGATGGACTTTTACCGCTGTACCATTGAGAGCATACTCACCAAATGCATCTCAGTGTGGTATGGCAATTGTCCCGTATCGGACCGCAAAGCACTCCAGCGTGTGGTGAAAACTGCCCAGTGGATTATCAGCACCCAATTGCCTACCATTGAGAACATCTACCATAAACGCTGCCTGGGAAGGGTGAAAAGCATTATCAAGGGTGCATCTCACCCTAACCATGGACGTTTTACTCTCCTCCCATCTGGTAGGTGCTACAGGAGCCTCCGCTCCCGCACCAGCAGGCACAGGAAGAGCTTCTTCCCTGAGGCTGTGACCCTGCTGAACCTCACATCACAGCGCTAAGCAGTATTGCACCCATATTGTACTGTCTCAGTACTTTTCTATTGGTGTGCTGTAGCACTTTTTATTCACAGTTATTTTGTAAATAACACTATTCTTTGCATTTCTGGTCAGATGCTAACTATACTTCATTGGCTTTGTATCTGTACTTGGCACAATGACAATAAAGTTGCATCTGACTTAATCTAATCTAATCTAAACAAAAATAAACTCTGAACTCCAATGCCTGGAGCTGTAATAGTACAGTCCTGTTTTGTTTAACACCCCAATTGGAATTTAGCATGAAATTAACATTTAACATGAAATTAACATCAACTTGAGTGATCAATTGTCACCATTCCTTTGTTGCATTGACTCAATCAATTTCCCTTCCTTTCCAATAAACTATGTATATTAAAACTGAGAACACCATTCTCTCTGACCATGAACATTGTTCCACCTTGTGAGTCTGACACAGTCAATGATGTCTTTTTTGTCTATGGTGCCATCTCACCTGCCTGGTTCCACTCACAGCTGTCCAGATGTAAAGCAGCTCTGGTATTGTTTTTGTTTCCTGTCATCAGACCGTCATTTCAGGAGCTGTTCAGCCTCCTCTTTCCTTTTTGAATGACTTTTGCTGACATTATCTTCAGGCAGACTTTCAGCTCTTACACATATCTATGACAATCAGTTCCACCTCCTCAGTTTTTCTTTCAGTCACTCCATGTCTTCTGTCCTGTCTGATTGCCAGTTTGATATGTATTTGTAGATGTATTTTGGAAACACTAAAGCATTTTCCCCCCTCTTTGGTCTCAAATTCTGCACTATCACCATTGACTTCAATGTGTCATTTGAACACAAGACATGGAAGCCTGTCAATCTGATCTGCTATTCTTGTGGGCTGCTCCACCTCATCCATAGGTTGTTAGCACAAACGACACATTCCTCTGTATGTTTCAATGTAGATGTGATAAATCAATAAATCTGAATCTGAATAAGATTATCGTTTGAATTTGACCTCAGCAGTACTTTTCTGTAGTAACCACATATTCTTTGATTCCCTTAATGTCCAAAATCTTTCCATTGTTGTCTCAAATTAAGCCTACACAGGATCTTAGGGTAGAGAAGCAAACTGAATTCTTCTAATTTTTTGTCATCTATTGTTGAGTCCTTATTTTGAAGCTATTCCCTTTACTTTGAAACAGAGACAGCAATTTCTCTACATCATCAAGTCCTATAATAATTTTGTAAGTTTCAGTAAAATAGTTCCTTATTCTTTTAAACTTCAGAACTCAATGTTTCTTATCCCCTCTCCTCCTGTTATCTGCTACCACAGTCACACACATCAATCCTTGGACTCATTCTGGTGATGCTTTGTTTCAGATCCCTCTGTCCCAAGGGTATCTTTTCTTAGGGAGGGAGACCAGGAAACCAGACTTGTACATGTTAATTAAGGTACCACATCATCAAGCTCCTATAAAACCACAGCAAGACAGTTTTATTCTGATCATTAAATCCTCTTGCAATGAAGGACAATAATATCATTAGAAACATAGACACATAGAAAATAGGTGTAGGAGTAGGCCATTCAGCCCTTTGAGCCTGCACTGCCATTCAGTATGATCATGGCTGATCATCCAACTCAGAACTCTGTACCTGCCTTCTCTCCATACCCCCTGATCCCTTTAGCCACAATGGCCATAATCTAACTCCTTCTTAAATATAGCCAATGAACTGGCCTCAACTATTTCCTGTGGCAGAGAATTCCACAGATTCACCACTCTCTGTGTGAAGAGGTTTTTCCTCATCTCAGTCCTAAAAGGCTTCCCCTTTATCCTCAAACTGTGACCCCCCGTTCTGGACTTCCCCAACATCGGGAACAATCTTCCTGCATCTAGCCTGTCCATTCCCTTTAGAATTTTATACGTTTCAATCAGATCCCCCCTCAATCTTCTAAATTCCAGCGAGTATAAGCCTAGTCGATCCAGTCTTTCATCATATGAAAGTCCTGCCATCCCAGAAATCAATCTGGTGAACCTTCTTTGTACTCCCCCTTTGGCAAGAATGTCTTTCTTCAGATTAGGGGACCAAAACTGCACACAATACTCCAAGTGTGGTCTCACCAAGGCCTTGTACAACTGCAATAGAACCTCCTTGCTCCTGTACTTGAATCCTCTTGCTATGAATGCCAGCATACCATTCGCCTTTTTCACCTCCTGCTGTACCTGCATGCCCACTTTCAATGACTGGTGTACAATGACACTCAGGTCTCGTTGCACCTCCCCTTTTCCTAATCGGCCACAATTCAGATAATAATCTGTTTTCCTGTTCTTGCCACCAAAGTGGATAACCCCACATTTATCCACATTAAATTGCATCTGCCATGAATTTGCCCTCTCACCTAACCTATCCAAGTCACCCTGCATCCTCTTATCATCCTCCTTACAGCTAACACTGCCGCCCAGCTTCGTGGCATCCGCAAACTTGGAGATGCTGCATTTAATTCCCTCATCTAAGTCATTAATGTATATTGTAAACAACTGGGGTCCCAGCACTGAGCCTTGCAGTACCCCACGAGACACTGCCTGCCATTCTGAAAAGGTCCTGTTTATTCCCACTCTTTGCTTCCTGTCTGCCAAACAATTCTCTATCCACATCAATACGTTACCCCTAGTACCATGTGCCTTAAGTTTGCACACTAATCCCCTGTGTGGGACCTTGTCAAAAGCCTTTTGAAAATCCAAATATACCACTTCCACTGGTTCTCCCCTATCCACTCACATCTTTGATAACTGACTCTAGCATTTTCCCCACCACCGATGTCAGGCTAACCGGTCTATAATTCCCTGGTTTCTCTTTCACTCCTTTTTTAAAAAGCGGGGTTACATTAGCCACCCTCCAATCCTCAGGAACTAATCCAGAATCTAATGAGTTTTGAAAAATTATCACTACTGCATCCACTATTTCTTGAGCTACTTCCTTAAGCACTCTGGGATGCAGACCATCTGGCCCTGGGGATTTATCTGCCTTTAATCCCTTCAATTTACCTAACACCACTTCCCTACTAACATGTATTTCCCTCAATTCCTCCATCTCACTAGACCCTCGGTCCCTACTATTTCCGGAAGATTATGTATGTCCTCCTTAGTGAAGAAAGAACCAAAGTGGTTATTCAATTGGTCAGCCATGTCCTTGCTCCCCATGATCAATTCACCTGTTTCTGACTGTAGGGGACCTACATTTGTCTTAACCAATCTTTTTCTTTTCACATATCTATAAAAGCTTTTACAGTCAGATTTTACGTTCCCTGCCAGCTTTCTCTCATAATCTTTTTTCCCTTTCCTAATTAAGCCCTTTGTCCTCCTCTGCTGGACTCTGAATTTCTCCCAGTCCTCAGGTGTGCCACTTTTTCTGGCTAATCTGTATGTTTCTTCTTTGGAATTGATTCTATCCCTAATTTCCCTTGTCAGCCACGGGTGCACTACCTTCTCTGGTTTATTCTTTTGCCAAACTGGGATGAACAATTGTTGTAGTTCATCTGCCCATACACCTCCTCTCTCACCTCCATTCAAACTGTCCTTCCAGGTGAGGCAACACTTCAGCTGTGAATCTTCTGGTGTTGCCTATTTTGTCCAGTGCTCCCTATGTGGCCTCCTCTACATTGGTGAGACCCATCGTAAATTGGGGGACTGTTTAAGTGGAATTTCCCTGTGGCCAAACATTTTAATTCCCATTCCCATTCCTGTTCCAACGTGTCAATCCATGACCTCCTCTGGTGCCAATATGAGGCCACCCTCAGAGTGGAGGAGCAAAACCTTATATTCTGTCTGAGTACCCTCCAACCTGATGGCGTGAATGTCGATTTCCCCTTCTGGTGAACAAAATTTATCTCCCCCCTGTGTTCCCCACTCTGACCTTCTTACCTGCCTATTACATCCCCTGGATCCTCTCCTCCTTCTCTTTCTCCTATGGTCCACTCTCCTCTCCTATCAGATCCTTTTCTCTCCAGCCCTTGACCTTTCCCACCCAACTGGCTTCACCTATCATTCCAGCTATCCCCTTTCCCCTTCCATCACCTTTTAATTCAGGCATCTCCCCCCTTCCCTCTCAATCCTGAAGAAGTGTCTCGGCCCGAAACAACAACTTTTTACTCTTTTCCCACAGATTTTGCCTGACCTGCTGAGTTCCTCCAGCATTTTGTGTGTGTTCCTTTTCCTTCTTTATTGTTTATTGTACCTGCACATTAATTTACCATGACGTATGTACGAGGCCATACAGATCCTTCTGAATACTGACACCTTTCAATCTCCCAACCAATCACTTTGGATACTTTTTTAATATAAGTATATTGTATGACTACTTCTTGTGGTTTGTCACTATGCCAGGAATGGTACCATAGACTTCATTCAGTGAAGTTGGAGATTATGGAAATACAAATTGAAAAAAGAGGACCTGATCTTTGAGTGAAAGTGATGCATTGCCATCAAAATTTCTGTAGGGATTTTTCAGTTGAAAAAGGTATGTGGACAATGAACAAAGTTCTGTTTCATTTAAGCCACTCAATCCTCTGCTGCTCAATCACAAACTGATGTTGTTAGATGTGAGACAGTCCACCACCCTAACCCACTGGCCATCTGTGGAATACCAGCAAAACATTTTTTTTAATGCAGTGATTAAACCATGAAATTCCTAACTGAGTGAAAGTTGCGTACACATATTTTGGGAGGGAGGAAGTAGGCTAAGAAGAGAAACAAACAAGGAAAAGGATACAGTAATATTCGTTCAAGGGCTTTCTTCTGTCATTCTATCCAGCTTACTGAAGGGAAGTGCATGGAAGGGGAACAAATGAAAAAAAAAATCAAAATGTGATTGCTTGATTAAAAAGGATGAACCATTAGCAAACTGTCTGGGCCATGTTTGTCATTTCAGATACATAATGCTTGCTAAACAAATCCAATGAAATCCACAGTTAGAAGTTATGTAGTTTTTCCAGTAACATATGGTTTCAATAACCATGGAATATTTCAAGAAGTCCACATACATATAACAAAGAAAGTTAAGAAGTCAGGGATTTTATAATCTGTTGTGGGTCTCAATAATCATCTTGAAACTATCAGTTGCAAAGTAGTATTCATTACACATGTATGTTATCAAAATGTAATGTTTCTGAGCTTTCTTCATGAATTCCATACTGCGGACGCCTTGTTAGTCAAATTCCAAACCATTCCTTCGTAAGTATCAAATAAGCACTTACAGTAAGTGATTTCACATGGGCTTGTTTGTTACTATGGTCTTATGGATTATTTCACGGCTTTTTATGACCTACATGAAGAGTTCACTTTAGTAAAAAGTAATCGCTATTCATTTTGGCACAAAAATAAAGGATAAAAAATAAAAGCTTTGGAACCATTCACAGTTATTGTTTTGTTACAGCACATTTCATTGTGGAATTTGGAAGGTTGAAGCCTAAAGGCTGCCAGTAATTTGTGTATTAATCAAACCGAGAGAAAAAGTGTCAAGGAATAAGGGAGGCCAAATCAAAATATTTGAATGGCTTTTCCTTCACACTAATAACTTAGGATTGCAGAGTACAGCTCTTGATTGTTGCCAATTTAAGAATCTCTACTTATTTTCTTTAGTTGGAATCAAAACCAAATCCACTTTAGTCTCTACCATGTATAGACTGGATTTATATTATCAAGAATATGGTATTATAATCAGTCCAGATATAACTAAATGGATATAACTGTAAGAATGGACTATCTTATCCTGTATTCTTACCCTATCCATTTTCCAAGTGGCAGTACACCTCTTAAAGCATCATTGTATTCTCTTGAACACATGACATTCTGCAGAGGCTGGAAATCCACAGTAATACACACAAAGTGCTAGAGGAACTCAGCAGGCCAGGCAGCATCTATGGAGAGAAATAAACAGTTGACATGTTGGGCTGAGACTGTCCATCAGGACTGGAAAGGAAGGGAGAAGAAGCCAAAATATTTTTTTGACTTTTATTTTTCCTCCAACATGCTGACAGAAAAATCTTGTGAGATTCTAAGAAGACTTTCAGTGAGGGTTCTCAAAAATGTTATGCACCAATAATGTAAAAAGGTTTTAAAAGTTGTCAACTCCAAGAATTTTGCCCTTAGGAGCCAGAAGTGGAGTAGAATGTGTTGAAGTTTGTTTATTAGTGTATCAAGGATAATAATTGCTTTTCCTTTCTCCCTCTTTCTCTATTGTACATGCCATCCTTGATTCCCATCCCTCGCTATTCAATTCCCTCCATTCATTTCACCCTTCAATATCCAGCACAAGTTCACATCATATCATCTGTCCTTGACACTGCTTGACACTAAGGATTGCTCTTTTTTATCAACTATATATGATTCTCCTCTTTTAAAGCAATCTTGGTGAAATCAAGAAATTCTATTGGGTGCTCCTTATTTTAGTTCACATTCCATATACTTACTCTCCACCCAAAATCTTCTCACCCTGCTTGCTACTTGTTTCTTCTTCCATCAATATTTACACAACGTCATGCATCTGCAGTTTTGTTTACAATGAATGATTTTTCAATTCAGTTATATCATAGCTGGTTTATTAACGCATGACCATATATTGTAGGTCAAAGGAGGCAAGACCTGGGGAGGACAACCAGCCTCATGATCTTTTTGGTTATGTTGAAACTGTGAGCTTTGGTAATTTCAATGCTACATACAGGATCTCAGATGCTTACTTGTGTTCTGCCATTAGGATCTGGATGACGCATGAGCATCAAACTTCATAATGTTAAATTACATTTTCACACATATTTTCTGCACCTTCCAGCATTCCATTGCTAAATTAACGATAGTATACTCTCTAATTTATCTGGGTTCCTCACATGCCACTTAAGAAAACACCACCAAATGCCCTAAAGCATGCTTCATCATAATTAAGAACCCATGATTGGTTTAAGAGGTGCATTTGAGGGATCTGCATTAGTACCCAGGAGTAGATGAAAGGAGCAAGGGCAGCCTTTGGAAGACAGCTAGCTACTTTGCCTTCTTTTAGTTCTGTTTAGCAAGGTAGAGATGAACACTTGAAGGACACAAAAAGATTATCTCCATCTTTATGAGAAATTAGAATTCATAATATTGCAAAATTATAGCCCAACCCAATCCCTTCCACTAGATGAGTCTCTGAGAATTTGAAAAGACAGGCAACAATCTAGGGATTCAGCCAAAAACGTACTGTGACATCTGTGGCTGACAAACAGAATATTTATCTGGACTATATCCTTTAATCTTAGAAACTTTAGTTCATTTGCAGATAGAAAATCTGGGAAACCTCATATTGATTCATTTTGCATGCTTCAGTGGAACTACAAAGCCCTCAGAGGCCAACAGTAATGAATCACCTATCAGGTAAACTCCCTATTTAAAGTGATTCCAACGGCAATTTAATGGTCTGCTTTGAAATCAGTTTCAATACATTTACTGTTTCACATTCAGTCGATTGAATTACCACAAATCGAATCAGCATGCTGGAATTTTAAAATTGGTCAAAAGAAACTAAATCCCCAACCTAAACATTGGCAAACTTTAATAGTATCAAAATCAACATTAAAATGTGTTTGTTTATCAGAATAATTCAGCATTACCATCAGTGTCTTACACTCCATTTAAAACAGGTATAGAACATAGAAAATAGAACAGTACAGTACAGGCCATTCATCCCACAAGGTTGTGCCATACCTTTAATAGACTCCAAGATCAGCCTAACCATTCCTTCCCACATAGCCCTCCATTCTTCTTTCATCCATGTGCCTATCTAAGTGTCTCTTATATGTCACTAATGTATCTACCTCTACCTCTACCACCACCCTGACAGCTTGTTCCACACGCTTACCACTCTCTGTGTAAAGAACCTACCTCTGTCATTCCCCTATACTTTCCTCCAAGCATTTTAAAGTCATGCCTCTTCGTTTTAGCCATTGCTGCCTGGGGAAAAGTTTCTGGCTGTCCACTCCACCTATGCCTCTTATCATCTTGTATATTCCATCAAATCACCTCTCATCCTCCTTCCCCAGAGAGAAAAGCCCTAGCCCACGCAACCTATCCTCATAAGACATGCTCTAATCCTGGTAAGTCTCGTCTGCATCCTCTCTAAAGCTTCCACATCCTTCCTACAATGAGGTGACCAGAACTGAACACAATACTAGTATGGTGTGGCCAGAGCTTTGTAGAGCTGCAACGTTATCTTGCGGCTTTTGAACTCCATCTCCCACCGAATGAAGGCCAACACACCATATGCCTCCTGAGCCATTCTATCAACCTGTATTGCAACTTTGAGGGATCTATGGACATGAACCCTAATATCCTTTTGTTCCTCCCACTATTAAGAATGATGCCATTAACTCTGCATTATGCCTTCGAGTTCAACCTTCCAAAGTGAATCACTTCGCACTTTTCCATATTGAACTCCGTCTGCCACTTCTCAGCCCAGCTCTGCATCCCATCAACGCCCTGTTGTAAACTATGACAACCTTTTATACTATCCACTGCTCCACCAACCTTTGTGTCATTTGCAAACTTACAAAACTCATCCTTCCACTTACTCATCCAAGTAATTTATAAAAATCACAAAAAGCAGTTGTCACGGAACAGCTGTGGATCACCACTACTCACAGTCATCCATACAGACCATTCTTCATCAACGACTAACTTCTGCCTTTTGTAGAAAATCAAATTCTAATCTACACCGCCATGTTTCTCTGGATCCCTTGTCTCCTGACTTTCTGAATGAGCCTCCCATGGGGAAACTTGTCAGACACCTTACTAAAATCCATAAACACCACATCTACTGCTCTGCCTTCATCAATATGTGTTGTCGTTTCCTCAAAGAATTTGGTCACACTTATAAGGCATGACCTGCCCCTCACAGAGCCATGTTGACTATCTCTAATTAGACTATGCTTCTCCGAATGCTTGTACATCCTGTCTTGAAGAATCCTCTTCAATAGTTTGTCCACCATCGATGTAAGACTCACTGGTCTATAATTCCAAGAGTTATCCTTATTACCTTTCTCGACCATAGGAATAACATTTGCCACCCTCCAATCCTCTGGCACAATAGCAGTGGCCAGTGAGGACATGAAGATCATCACCAAAGATGCAGCAATTTCTTATCTCACTTCCCAAGGTAACCCAGAGTATCCTATTTGGTCCAGAGATTTATCTATCCTAGTGTTTCTTATAAGTTCTAGCACATCCTCTTTTTTAATGTTGACATGTTTCCAGCATATTTGTAGAATGTCTAAGGGGTATCTTAGACATTTGTAGAATGTCTAAGAGAGGGAATTTTTAGAATGTCTAAGGGATGGCTTTTTAGAACAGCTTATTGTTGAGCCCACCAGGGGATCAGCTGTGCTGGATTGGGTGTTGTGCAATGATACGGAGTGTGATAAGATAGGTTAAGGAACCCTTAGGGAACAGTGATCACAATATGATCGAGTTCACATTGAAATTTGAGAGGGAAAAAATAAAATCCAATGTGTCGGTATTTCAAGGGAATAAAGGAAATTAAAATGGCATGTAGGAGAACTGGCCGAAGTTGACTGGAAAGCGACACTTGCAGGAAGGACAGCAGAGCAGCAGTGGCTGGAGTTTCTGTGAAAAATGACAGTATATTCCAAATAAAAAAATTTCAAAGAGAAGAAGGACAGTACCTTGGCTGACAAATGCAGTCAGAGCCAAAGTAAAAGCAAATGAGATGTGTATTTTGCACTAATCTTCACAGTGGAAGACACCTGCAGTATACCGGACGTTCAAGAGTGTGAGGGAAGTGAAGTTTGTGCAGTGAAAGTTACAACTGACAACGTGCTTAGGAAGCTTAATGCTCTGACGGTGGATAAATCTCCTGGACCTGATGGAATGCACCCTTGGGTTCTGAAGGAAGTAGCTGGAGAGACTGCGGAGGCATTAACAATGATCTTTCAAGAATTGATAGATCCTGGCATTGTACTGGATGACTGGAAAATTGCAAATGTTACTCTGCTATTTAAGAAGGGTGGGAGGCAGCAGAAAAGAATCTATAGACCTGTTAACCTGACATCAGTGGTTGGGAAGTTGTTGGAACCTATTGTTAGGGATGAGATTATGGAGAACCTGGAGGCACATGACAAGATAGGCCAAAGCCAGCATGGTTTCTTGAAAGGAAAATCCTGTCTGACAAACCTACTGCAATTCTTTGAGGAAATTACAAGCAGGGTAGACAAAGGAGATGCAGTAGACATAGTGTACTTGGATTTTCAGAAAGCCTTTGACAAGGTACCGTACATGAGGCTGCTTAACAAGATAAGAGCCCATGGAATTACAAGGAAGTTACTAGCATGTGTGAAGCATAGGCAGGTCAGCAGAAAACAGAGAATGAGAATAAAGGGATCCTGTTCCGGCTGGCTACCTGTTACCAGCAGAGTTCCAATGAGAAGGTTACCGTATGAAGAATGTCTGGCAGCTTTTGGGCTGTATTCCCTGAAGTTCAGGAGAATGAGGGGAGAATCTCATAGAAACATTCCAAATGTTAAAAGGCCTGAACAGATTAGATATGGCAAAGTTGTTTCCCATGGTTGGGGATTCTAGGACAAGAGAGCAGGACTTCAGGATTGAAGGATGTCCTTTTAGAACTGAGATGCAGAGCAATTACTTTAGTCAGAGGGTGGTAAATCTGTGGAATTTGTTGCCACGAGCGGCTGTGGAGACCAAATTATTGGGTGTATTCAAGGCAGAGATAGATAGGTTCTTGATTAGTCAGGGCATCAAAGGGTACAGGGTGAAGGCAGGGGAGTAGGAATGACTGGAAGAATTGGATCAGCCCTTGATTGAATGGCGGAGCAGACTTGATGGGCCAAATAGCCTACTTCTGCTCTTATATCTTATGGTCTTATGGTCTTGTGGTCAAATCAGCCTGCTCTATGCTGACCTCACATTTGTCAAGGTCCCCCTCGCATTGGTGAATACTGAAGCAAGGTATTTATTAAGGACTCACCAATCTCTTCTGACTCCAAGCACAAGTTTCCTCTTTCATCCCTTGTAGTTTTTAATCAACAATCATGGGTGAATTCCAGTTCCACTGGCACTTGCCACTTGCCCATATAAGAACTGAAAAAAATGCATGCCCTAGACACACTTATAACTTATCCTCCTACCATCCCTTTGGTTGGAAATAAAATCTCTTTGCTCAGCACTATTTCTGATTGTGAAAAGGGAAGGAAAAAGGTCCCTAGGTTGAGGAGATTTCTTAGAAATTACTGCAATATGATGTCACAGTAGGATAATGGTTAAATGTTGCTCAAGGCACAAAGTTATAAGAGCTGTAACTTGCAGTGGTGGGGATGTGGTGATATGACGTGTCAGAACGTAATTGGAGAGAGTTCTGAGCATGCGCAGAAATAATAGAATGATTGAGAACATGGTACTGTAAGAAACGTGATTTGGTTGTAGCTGTAAATAAAAGTTCTATGTCTTCCAGAATATGATTCTTTATCAGTAACCCACGGTCCGTATAAATATAAAGAACACAACATGGTGTCAGAAGTCGATCTGGAAGAATAATACGTTTCCTAACAAAGGACAATCAAAGATAAAAAAGAGTTCAAACTGTTTTGGTGCTTGCTAACAGTTTTACAAATGGAAGGTTTGCAGCCTCCACCAATGCTTCAATTGTCTGGGAACATAGCTGAGAACTGGAGAAAATCCAAGTAACGTTTTGAACTATATTTATTGGCGATTGATACTGATGGAAAACCGGAAAAAACAAAAGCTGCGCTTCTACTCCACATAATAGATGATGAGGTATACAATTGAGGTATATAATCAGTTTATTTTTGAAAAAGGAGATAATTTAAAGTTAAAATCAATAATGGACATATTTGAAGCATTTTGTATACTGAAGCGTAATGTGATGTATGAAAGGCACATATATTTTACATGTACGCAGAGAGCTGGTGAAACTATTGATCAATATGTTACTGAGTTGAGACACCGGAGTAAAACATGTGAGTTTAGAGAACTGACAGACTCTCTCGTCAAAGACAGAATTGCTTGTGGCATTTGGGATAATGGTCTGAGAGGAAGACTGTTAAGAGGACAAGACTTAGATTTGGAAAAAGCTTTGATGCTCTGCAAAGCTTCGGAAACCCTGACGTCACAGGCTAAAGACCTTTTCATTGAGAGCTACAACGTAGACGCTGTAAAAAAGTGCGAACGTATTAGAAAAAATAATAAAATGACAACAAAACCGACAGAGAGCAAGACGTCATCTGAGAGCAAACAGCTATGTGATCGCTGTGGGCGGCAGCATCAGCCAAAACAGTGTCCAGTGTATGGAAAAATGTGCAACGACTGTGGTAAGAGTGATAATTTTTCACACTGTTGCAGAAGTAGAAAGAAAATAAAACAAGTAAATGCAGTGCTTGAAAATGAACTTGAGGAGTTTTATATAGATGTGCTTTGTGAAAACAAACAGAGTAAGAATGATTGGACTATTCCATTGCAAGTGAACCAAAACAATATTCTGTTTAAACTTGATACTGGAGCACAAGTAAATTTTCTTGCAGAATCTGAGTTTAATGCATTAAAGCCAAGACCAAAGTTACATAAGACAAACATAAAAGTGACTGGGTATTCAGGTGCAGACATTCCAGTTAAAAGAACATGTGTGGCAAATGTATCACACAAGAATATTGTGCCCACAATTTCATTTGTGGTGGTGCCAAAGAATGTACAGTCAATACTGGGTTTATCTGTCTGTGAGAGACTGAATTTGGTGAAAAGAGATTTAGTCCTGGACAGTGACACAGAGTCAGAATACAGTGACTTGATGAAAGAGTATAAGGACTTGTTCAAAGGGCTTGGTTGTCTTCCAAGAGAGCACACAATTAAAATTGACAACACAGTGCAACCCGTAGTACATCCACATAGAAAAGCACCTTTTGCATTCCGTCATCAACTGAAAACAGAGCTTGACAGAAAGGAATGGCTAGGAACCCTAAAAAGAATTGATGAACCGACTGAATGGGTCAATTCGCTTGTCATTGTTGATAGGAAAAATGGAAAACTGAGGATTTGCTTAGATGGAAGAGACTAGAATCGGGCCATTAAAAGAGAGCATTTCAAATTGCCTACTCGTGAAGAAATTATGTCACAGTTTGTTAATGCAAAGTACTTTAGTAAATTAGCTGTATCCTCTGGATTCTGGCAACTTAAACAAGATGAACCAAGTTTAAAGTTGTGTACCTTAAACACTCCTTTTGCCAGATACTCTTTTCTTTGGCTTCCATTTGGAATTGCATTAGCTCCTGAAATGTATCATAAAACCATTCACATGCTATATGAGCACATTGAGGGCATGGATACATCCATGGACGATATTATTGTTTGGGGATCAACTAAATAACAGCATGATGCTAGAGTCAGACAAGTCTTTGAGGCAAACCTAAAGTTGAATAAAGACAAATGTCAGCTAGGAGTGACTGAACTTACCTTTGTGGGTGATATCATTAGCAATGAGGGTGTGTGCCCTGATCCATTGAAGGTTTCTGCTATTGAGAACCTGCCAAGACCGCAATGTAAAAAGGATGTTCAAAGGTTTGTGGAAGTGGTCAACTACATGGGAAAATTCATACCCAATCTTTCAGAACAGCTTGCTCCATTGAGGCAGCTAACAGAAAAGAGAAATGAATGGAGCTGGAATCAGGAACAGGAGAAGACATAGCAAAATTTCAAGACAGTGCTTACTAAAGAACCTGTGTTGAAATTCTATGATGCTGAGAGACCCATCAAAATCTCATGTGGTGCATTTCAAACAGACTTAGGGGTAGTATTACTCCAGAAACATGATAAAAAATGGCTATCAGTGGCATATGCATCTCGTTCATTATCTGATCCAGAAACAAGGTATGCCCACATTGAAAAAAAATTGCTCAGCATTATGTTTGCTTGCGAGAGATTTCATCAGTTTGTTTCAGGACAATCTATTGATGTTGAAACTGATCATAAGCCTCTGACTGCATTATTTCACAAACTTTTAAGTGACAGTCCATTGTGAATTCAGCAAATGATGATCAAATTGCAAAGATATGCATTGAATGTGTCATACACACCTGGAAGATTCATGTACACGGCTGACACACTTTCCAGAGCTGTGGATCCAACAACAAAAGACATTCACAGGGATGCTGTTGATGTTCAGGCATTTGCTGAAATGATCCCGTTTCTGCTAAAAAGTTAAAAGTGCTGCGTCTTGAGACAGAGAAGGACAAAATTCTCAGTCAGGTAATACAAGTGGTGATGGATGGATGGCCAGATAATAAGCATGACTGTACCCCAGTAGTACAAGAATATTGGAACCACAAATCAGAACTTTCTGTTGTGGATGGGATATTGTACAAAGGTAGAAGAATTGTGATTCCCAAGAATCTCCGAAAAGAAATACTTGGGAAAATTCATGAAGGCCACCTAGGTATTGAAAAATGTAAGAGAAGGGTGCGGGAAGTGATGTTTTGGCCCAGGATGAATAAAGAAATTGCAGGATTGGTATCTTCTTGTCAAATATGCCTTAAATACCAACCTAGCAACCCTAAAGAGCCATTGCATCCACATCCTAGTCCTCAGAGACCTTATCAGAAAGGAGGCATTGATCTTTTTGTAACTGACAACAAGGATTATCTATTAATAATGGATTACTACTCATTGTATCCTGAAGTGCGTGGCCTGAGCAGAACAACTGCAGAGAATGTAATTACATGCATGAATCAGTTTTTTCCAGACATGGTGGACCTGATGAAGTTTTCACAGACAGTGGTCCACAATTCAATGGTGAATGCATGAGACATTTTGCTCATGAATGGGGCCTTGTTCATACACCATCTAGTCCATTTTTCCCTCAGTTGAATGGCTTAGTTGAGAAGTCGGTAGGAATTACCAAGAAACTGATGCACAAAGCAAAAGATAGTGGAGGAGATTTTTATAAAGCTTTGTTAGCCTACCGCAGTACTCCACTTGAATGTGGATTTTCACCTGCTCAGCTCTTGATGGGACGCCGTTTGAGATCCAATCTGCCAAAAGATGAGAGCTTTCTGAGAACAGAGGAAGGTGAACAAGTGAAAAGATGGAAAGATGAACACAAAGCAAAGCAGAAAACATACTTTGACAGATGTTCTGGTCCATTACCTGAACTGCACCAAGGAGATGAAGTAAGGATACAAGACGAAATGAACACATGGACACAGAAAGCTACAGTACTTGAAGAAGTACAATCCAGATCATACATGGTCCAAACAGAAGAAGGAGCAGTGTTAAGAAGAAATCGCAAAGACCTTAAGAAAGAGCCAACTTCAGAGTTTCAGTTAACTGATGCAGACCAGACAAAACATGGAAATAACAACGAAACACAAGAACTGTGTGAACCACTTAGAAGGTCTACTCATGTTCGTAAACCCCCAGAGACACTGATAGAGACATGTTAAATTATGCATTTGCTCTGGTCAGTGCTGCTAATTGTTTTTCTTTTTAAAGAAAGGAAGATGTGGTGATATGACGTGTCAGAACGTGATTGGAGAGAGATCTGAGCATGCGTAGAAATGGTCGAGAATATGGTACTGTAGGAAACGTGGTTTGATTGTAGCTGTAAATAAAAGTCCTGTGTCTTCCAGAATATGTTTCTTTATTAGTAACCCACGGTATGTATAAATATAAAGAACACAACAGTTGTGTCTTTAGAAAATATCAGAAGGTAAAGCTTCTTGATTTAAAATTTAAAGCTCTAACATATATAATTGGCTTATTGCAGAAAATGTTGTTGGATGAAATATTCTCACTGTATGTTCTGGATATCATTTATTATCAAAAACTGCCCTATATTTAGCAGGTTACAATTAATTGAATTACTTCAGTCACTTGATTCTTAAAAGAAAATAGTTTCAATTCTTTCAGTCAGAATACCAGATCTGAAAGTCCTTCTGCTGTTCTCCGATATGACATTAATTAAGATAAGGATCTCAGTGGTTTGGGAGCAACATTTTAGTTAATATTATCAGGTCTGCTTGTGTTGCTGTGTGGGAAGGGAACACGCTTAGTTAGTTTTAGATCTTTGGTAATATTTTCACTGCTAAGTCAGACAGTTTTGAGCTCATTTCTCACCCTGGACAGCTGAGCAAGATAACTTAGTGTTGTGCTGTCTGACCTTCTGTCCTTCAGGCCAGAAGTTAAAGCAAAACCTATCTGTTTCCTTAGACAGATGCAATAGATCAAATGTACATTTATAATTTTGAGGAGTTACTCTTAATGTCTTAGCTGATATTTATCTCCTGCAAGTGGAATTTGTGTACTTTGCTGTGAGAGTAACAACAGCTGCTATACTGACGGAAAGTTTGTAAAACGGTATTGGGATGTCATGAAGTCAGGAAAATTGTAGATTGTTTATTTTTGGTGGGGAAAGTGCTTGTAAACAATTTTTTTTTAAAATTTGGTGTGTTGAACATGTTCACTCAGAGATACACTGGCACAGTAAATATTTGATAACGTTTCACTCTTTCAGGTCCTATTCTCCGGTAGTATTTACAATAGCATTTTGGAAGCGCACTCTAACTTGAATGACTTTGGATTCCTATGGCTTTCCTCAGTTGTTCAACACCATTTAATTATTTTAAAATGTTTGGGCTAAATAAGCAGAATAATTAAACAAATTTGGGAAGGAAGTTTAGTCATTTCAATACCATTAATCATAAATTTATTTTACTTAAAACTCTTGTTCTTTGCCAGGTGCAAGAAAGTTTTATGTATATCTGCATAGAATTATTTAGATTCCTCTATTATATCAACTCCTATCCTTCCTCATCCAGCTCGATGAACATAACTTTTTATCCCCCTATCTTCTCACAGTCAGACCCTTAAATGTGTTGATAATATTTTCTACAGAAGATTGTAGCAAGTTCTATATTCCTCCCACTATCTAGCTACAGAGCTTTCTTCTAAATTTTTTGGTTTTAAAATTTCCTGGTGACTAACTTCCATCATCCATTGATGTGCTTGAAGTTCACCTTCTTGACACTCAATGTTTCAGGAACCATTTCTTCTCCTATACCATCAGACAACGAACCCATGAACACAAGCTCACTTTTTTTTCTCTCTTTTTGCTATTTACTGAATTGATATATGTATTAATATATATCAACACTGGTGCCAAGCTGTATGGGTCCTAATGCCCTTCCCTTGGACAACATTGGTGTCATGGAGAGGGGAGACTTGCAGCATGGGCAACTGCTGGTCTTTCATACAACCTTGCCCAGGCCTGCGCCCTGGAGAGTGAAGAATTTCCAGGCGCAGATTCATGGTCTCGCAAGATATATATATATATATATATATATATATATATATATATATATATATATATTTCTTATTGTAATTTGTAGTTTTTAAAAACGATTATGTAATAAAATGTACTGCTGCGCAAAACAACAAATTTCACAACATTTGTCAGTGATATTAAACTTGATTCTGATTCTGATTCTGGAAGTTTGTGTCCTGTCATTGTGTGAATTCTATCAAAGATTTTCATCAGTATCAAGATCTCACTAGTTCATACTTTAGTCTTCATTTTCTAGAGAAAAGACAGAACTTATTGATCCTTTCCTGATGTCTATCACCTCCTATTTCTCCTCCACAATCACCATCTTCATAGATGTACCACAAGGCTGTGTGTTTAGCCATCTGCTCTACTCATTTTGTACTCATTACTGTGAGCATGAGCACAGCTAAATTGCCGTATTTAAGTTTGCTGATGACACCACTATTGTTGGCTAATCAAAGATAGTGCCAAATTAGCATACAAGAGGGAGATTGAAAATCTGGCTCCACCTCTGATCCCCTGATGAGGACTGGCTCATGGACCCCAATTTCCTCCTCACATTGTTGCCACAACAACAATCTCTCACTCAATATCAGTAAAACAAAAGAGCTGATTATTGATTATGTGAGGAGGAAATTGGGGTCCGTGAGCCAGTCCTCATCAAGGGATCCGAGGTGGATGGGGCCAGTAACTGTAAACTCCTAGGTGTTATGATATCAGAATCTGAATCTGAATCAGGTTTATTATCACTGGCATATGATGTGAAATTTGTTAACTTAGCAGCAGTTCAATGCAATACATAATATAGAAGAGAAAAAATAATAAATAAAATAAAAATAAATAAGTAAATTACAATATAGTACACTGAATGGATTAAAAATGTGCAAAAATCAGAAATACTGTATATTAAAAAAAAAGTGAGGTAGTGTCAAGGGTTCAATGTCCTTTTAGGAATCAGATGGCAGAGGGAAAGAAGCTGTTCCTGAATCACTGAGTGTGTGCCTTCAGGCTTCTGTACCTCCTGCCTGATGGTAACAGTGAGAAAAGGGCATGCCCTGGGTGCTGGAGGTCCTCAATAATGGACACTACCTTTCTGAGACATTGCTCCCTGAAGATGTCCTGGGTACTTTGTAGGCTAGTACCCAAGATGGAGCTGACTAGATTGACAACCCTCTGCAGCTTCTTTCAGTCCTGTGCAGTAGCACCCCCTCCTCCCCATACCAGATAGTGATGCAGATTGTCCGAATGCTCTTCATGGTACATCTATAGACGTTTTTGAGTGCATTTGTTGACATACCAAATCTCTTCACACTCCTAATGAAGTATAGCCGGGGTTTTGCTTTCTTTATAACTACATCTATATGCTGGGACCAGGTCAGGTCCTCAAATCTTGACACCCAGGAACTTGAAACTGCTCACTCTCTCCACTTCTGATCCCTCTATCAGTGCATCTGTCCTGGGATCAGCATGTAAATGCCATTTCAAAGAAAGAACAGCAACATCTCTACCTTCTTATAAGTTTGTGCTGATTTGGTATGTTATCCGAAACTTTGACAAACTTCTATAGATGTACAGTGGAGAGTATGCTGACTGGTTGCATCACAGTCTAGTCTGGAAACACAAGTGTCCAAGAACAGAAAAGCCTGTAAAAAGTGATAGATACAGCCAAGTCCATCACGGGAAAAGCCCTCCCCACTAATGAATACATCCACAAGGAGCACTGCGACAATGAGGCAGCGTTCATAATGAAGGTCTCCAACTATCCAGACCATGCTCCCTTCTCATTACTACCATCAGGAAGGAGGTACTGGAGCCTTAAGTCCTACTCCACCAAGCCCCAAAACAGTTATTACCCTTCAACAAACAGGGTCCTCAACCAATATGGATAACTTCATGCATCACAACATTGAACTGATCCTTGAATACAACCTTTGAACTCAGTTTCAAGGACTCTACGAGTCATGTTCTCAGTATTATTTACTTACATATTCATTATCACTTTTACTTGTTTCTTTTGTAGTTGTAGAATCTGACCACAATTTTTCATTGATTGTATTGTACTTCTTTGCTCTACTGTGAATGCCTGCAAGAAATTGAATCTCAGGGTAGTATTTGATGCATCTTCTACAATCTAGCTTCGTGCTGTCCTTCTTGGTGTTTGCAATTTCTCATGAGTTGTCTTCTTTTCACACCTCAGAAAATCTACTGAACTATTTGAAAAATAACAGGTGAGTTCTCCAAGACTCCTTTTTAATCTCATTCTTGAGATGGCATCTGACCGTACTTTAACAGATTTGCTGTGTTTCCAACATTATAACAACAATTCTGCTTCATTGGTTGCAAAGGTGATTTAGGGACCCAGTCATATAAATCTGAAATAATAATAAAATAATCAATAACTGTAGAAAGAGTTGTGGCTTTATTGAGATTAATTGCCATTATTGTTTGAGAAGCTATCAGAAATTATTTGATAAAAGAGATTTCATGATCAAATCTTTGAAACCTTCCCATCTACCTCATTGTTGGATGCACTACTTCACCCAAAGAATTGTCTAATACAGTAATTGAATGGATAGCTTTAATGAAAGACTGAAATAGAAGTAGAGAATCAGGACTGAAATTTAGGAAGGAAAAGCAATGTTGTATTGATGTGTCAAAAACATTTTGCAATTAAATGGACACAAAACTATTGGAAATTTGTTTTATACAGGTCGCTAAACATTCACGTCTATGGTGAAGACAATAATGGAATTTATTAAATGGAAAGAAAAGCACTACTGACATGAAAGCAATAATTTCACAGCATTATTTGTTTGTAAACCATTATCTGAAAACACAATAAACATATTGAGAAGAAGTGAATTGCACAGGATGTGAATGCCTGACAAATCAGAATCAGAATCAGCTTTATTATCATCGGCATGTGTTGTGAGATTTGTTAAATTAGCAGCAGCAGTTCAATGCAATTCATGATATGGAAGAAAATATAAATAAATAAATAAATAAATCAGTTACAGTATACGTATATTGAATAGATTAAAATCGTGCACAACCAGAAATAATATCTATTAAAAAAGTGAGGTAGTGTTCACAGGTTCAATGTCCATTTAGGAATCAGATGGCAGAGGGAAAGAAGCTGTTCCTGAATCGCTGAGTGTGTGCCTTCAGGCTTCTGTAACTCTTCCCTGATGGTACTGTGAGAAAAGGGCATGCCCTGGGTGCTGGAGGTTCTTAATAATGGATGTTTGCGGATGTCCTAGATTGTTAGTGAGGAGAAGATATTATCACTAATCCACACAGATTGTGGTCTTCCAGTTAGGAAGTCAAGGATCCAATTGCAGAGGGATCTTCACAGCTGTAGTACCCAAGATAGAGCTGACTAAATTAATTGACCTTCTGTTTGGTCCTGTTCAGTAGCCACCCCCCCCCCCCCCATACCAGACAGTGATGCAGCCTGTCAGAATGCTCTCCATGGTACATCTGTAGAAGTTTTTGAGTGTTTCTGTTGACATACCAAATCTCTTCAAACTCCTAATGAAGTATATCTTGCTTCTTCATAGCTACATCAGTATGTTGGGACCAGATTAGGTCCTCAGAGATCTTGACACCCAGGAACTTGAAACTGCTCACTCTATGGGGATCAGTATGTGTTCCTTCATCTTACCCTTTCTGGGTCCACAATCAGCTCTTTTGTCTTACTGACATTGAGTACAAGGTTGTTGCTGCGACACCACTCCACTAGTTGGCGTATCTCACTCCTGTACACTCTCTCATCTCCATCTGAAATTCTACCATCAATGATTATGTCATCAGCAAATTCATAGATGATATTTGAACTATGCCTAGTCATACAGTCATGGGTATAGAAAGAGTGGAGCAGTAGGCTAAGCACAAACCCCTGAGGTGCACCAGTGTTGATTGTTAGTGAGGAGGAGATATTATCACTAATCCACACAGATTGTGGTCTTCCAGTTAGGAAGTCAAGGATCCAATTGCAGAGGGATCTTCACAGCTGTAGTTATATTCAAAGTGCTGGAAGTTAAAGGGAAGATATATAAAATAAGATAAAAATAATTAAATCAATAGTAGAAAACCAACAATTTATTAATACCAATAGTTCTATTTTGGTAATATTGTTTACAGTTTATCCTATTCTGATTCCAGTTTAAAATAAATTGGAATAATTATAACAATTTCCTTTGGGTGCATGTTGAGAGAGCATAACTAAAATTACATATCCAATGGAATTTAATGTCAAGTCAGAGTCAAAGTTAAATTTATTATTAATATATATGTTACCATATACTACCTTGAGATTTATTTTCTTGTAGGCATTTACAGAAAAATAAAGAAATACAACAGAATTTATGAAAAACTATACATAAACATGACTGACAACCAATGTACAAAAGAAGACAAATTGTGGAAATAAAAATAATAAATAATACTGAGAACGTGAGTTGTAGAATCCTTGAAAGTGAGCCTGTAGATTGTGGAATCAGTTCAGAGTTGTGGTGAGTGAAGTTATCCACTCTGGTCCCGGAACCTGATAGTTATACAGTAATAACTTTTCCTGAACCTGCTGGTGTGAAACCTGAGTACCTCCTGTCTGATGGTAGTAGTGAAAAGAGAGCATGGCCTGGATAGAGGGACTTCTTGATAATGGAAGCTGCTTTCCTGCGATAGCATATCATGTAAATGTGCTCATTGGTAGGGAGGGCTTTGCCTGTAATGGATTGAGCTGTGTCCATCATTTTTCTATAGATGTTTCCATTCCTGTTCCTGATGCAACCAGTTAGGAATCTCTCTGCTGTGCATCTTTGGAAGTTTGTTCAAGTTTTAAGTGACAGGCAAGGATTGAGTTTAAGCTGTTGCTGTCCTTGATGCTGACAGAGGATGTTTTTGAAATTCCAAGATGTGGATTATTGGTGTGGACTGTAGTTTATATTCAGTTTTACTGTGTTTTCTTTCTTGTTGCCAGTTGGTGGGTAGGCGATAAGTTACTTTTTTGGGTGAGGGAGTGGTTGGGGGTTTGATGTTATTGTCGCTGTATTTTTTTGCACGGGAGGAGCTTGGCAATTAGGAGTTTGATGTTTTAGCTGACATTTTCGGGAGAGAGATCGGTTAGCTTTTGCGTGAAGGAGAGTTTGGGGAGGATGTGGTTTGCGAGTTTTGTTTCTTTTTCTTTTTTTGTGCATGAAAGGGACCTTAACTACTTCCATGGTTTTCCTGTATTTTATGGCTATCTGGCAAAGACAAATCTCTGAGATGCATTGTGCATACATACTTTGACAATAAAAAGAAACTTTGAATCTACGCAAACTTCGAAGAAAGTAAAGGAGCTGTTGTGCCTTTTTCATGAGGCAGGTCCCAGGACGGATCGCTAAGGAATTAAAGGTACTGAACTTCTTCACCTTTGATCCTCTAATGAGGACTGTCTCATGGACCTCTGGCTTCTTCCATCAGTAGTCATAATCATCTCTTTGGTTTTGCTGATGTTGAGTAAGAGATGACGAGACTATAATGTTTGAAATATGAACTATCAATTGGCATCACAGAATGCACAGCATGATCTAGTAACTATCAATTAAGTGGAACAGTAATCAATGTTTAATTTTACTCACATCCATTCAGAAGTTTTGAAACCCATAATAAGACTGCTAAGCTTAGCCCATCTAAGATCAAGAATTCCAAGATGGTGCCAAGCTGTGACCTCTGTTGAAGTTGTAGCTCAGTTTTGTTAGGTTTGTTGGGAAGGTTTTTGGGGACAGAGAGGGGTTAGGGGTCAGTTTAGGGTTCAAGATTAGGGATGCGGGCCATTAGAAAACATGTTGAGTCTAAGTCTCTGCTCTGCATTCCAAGGTCAGCAACATGGACATGAGATATCTGCAAACTGGGCTGGATAGCAGACCAATGTGGACATGGGCTGGTGTCCACCCCCCCCTCCCCTGCCTCCAGGATCAGCGAGCTGTCAGTGAATTCTGGAGTCAGAATTCCCTGCAGGCACAAGGGACGAGGTCCAATCACTCCCTGGGTTCATGAATAGGTGAAACCAGAGATCAAGGTCTGGTGTTTGGGGTCTTGTCATTGGTGAGTTCAGAGCTCGAGGACTAGTGTTTGGTGATCAGTGGTCCTGTGGTTGATGATGAGTACCAAGGCCCAGGGGTCAAATTGGAAGTCCAGAAGGAGAAACCACTTGGTCAGAACCCCAAGTCTGTGAATCTCCGTGGGATATGGAAAGCCCAGTTTCCACGAATCCATATCTGAGAGCACTGGAGGCTGGAAGCAGAATAATGCGGTCTGTCCTGGGGTTAGAGGACCGTGGACATGTGTGGGTGGGTGGTGAGGAATAGAACGTGTTTTGCTGTTGTTATTTTGTTGCTTGTTCTGTGTTATTCTGCCAACCATTGTGGGCATGCTATGTTGGTGCTGGAATGTGTGGTGATATTTGCAGGATACCTTTGGGTGTGTTGGTTGTTAGTACAAGCAACACATTTCATAATATGTCTTGATGTACACATGATAAATAAACTTGAATCTTGAATCAGCTTATGCAGCATTGACTATCATATTAGACTATTGCTGACAAACTGGCTGAGTATAAAAGCATCTGCTAGTTTTTATGGATATTGCTACTGTTATTTTGAAATAAGTGTAATGCTTGTGCTAAGCATTTTGACTGTAGTCAGATTACACAAACTTTCACCATCTATTTCAATTTCAGACACACTCTGTATGATTTTATATCTTTGCACATGCTTTCATTCTGGAAAGAATCATGGCTTCCTATATGTGATGAAATGATACATTTGGAACTATTAATAAAATCTCATTCTTTTCCTGCAGCAACTTCCAGAGAAAATAAGGAAGTGTAATAGGATGTGGAATTTATTGCATTTCAAAAGGAAAATTTTCCTAATTGATTTTAGGTTTTAGTATTTGACAGTTTCCCAGATTGTACCTCCTGTGTATTATAAATTAGATAATCAGAATCCAACGTTCATCAGAACACTCTTTTCCACAAAAATGACTACACAATTATTTGCGTAGCTAGATCTCATAGGACAATGTAGTTTTTCAAAATATAAACAGAATTGGCAATGCCTACGGAAATGTTCAAGGCTATTTTCTGGTATGTTTTTTTTAACTCATGGGAAGCAATAAGTGTTTCTTCCAGCCAACATATGAAAGTATAGCACAAGTCATTGGTAATAACTAGGAGGTATATAATTCAGAACCTCTTTATGATATCATTTTGATGTAGCTTGCTTATTTATTTATTTATTTGCTAGCTGATTTACCTCATGTAATCAAAATAAACTTCGCTTTCCATAATATAATTTGAAGTTGTTTCCTACTGTGCAGGACAGTGTTAATGCTGGATGCCTGTTCTTTTCTTCATTGGCAAAGCCAAAAGAAATTATTTTGTTTTATGATACTGATAAAATCAGTGTATTATTAAATTCCATGTAGTTGTCCATGCAGGATAAACTGAACTCCTTAATGGAACATTTTCCACTTGGTACAGAGCTAATGGCTCATTTAAAATCACTGTGATCTAAGTTTGATGTAAAAGATTTTAACAAAGCTAATTCTCATGCAATTCTGGGAAAGTCTGGTAACTGAAATTGCAGAACCATGTGGGAAAGATCGTCTTGCAATACATTTAAAACAGCTGTTGTATCAGAAGCTAAGCCAAAACATATTTTGAGGGTATGAACATTGGGTACTTGGAAACAGCTCTGAGTGTACTAGCTGCAGATAGTTGGAAAAGTATCAGAAAGCATTGGGAAGAATAACCTCAGTACTTAGAACACTGACAGACACAATAATATACTATACCACCTGATGGAGCATACTAGCACTTGGAGTTATTGTGCTTCTTCCAATGACTTACAGCATAGCTCCTTCTCAATTTTGATTAAAAAATCAGGAAAACAGGAGTAAATATGTATCATGCACTTTTCTTGTAACAATTCAATTCTTTCAATTCAATTCAATTTCAATTCTTTTTTCTAAATTATTTTTCCCATTCTTTTCAGATCTTTCCAGACCATTTACTGAGTTGAGAGCATGTGCTGACTCTAGACCATAAACCGAATAATGCCAAGGGAACTTCCAGTGATGGACTTGAGCCCTTCCATGCTGATCATCCTTCCCTTCAGTTAGTGCAAAACATCCTATTCTAAACTCTCCCTTCCCCAAAATTGTCGGAAGTGCTTGAGTTTTCTTTGCAACTTGTTTTGCTAACTGGGTTGAAGGCAACAACAGATTAACTGGTTAATTGTGGTCATTCATGTTTATAGTTTTAGCATATTATTCCTTGCTCGGAAGCTCTGTTACAGTAGTTACTTGTCCTTATGGATATTGACTCAAGAGCTGAAGTAACAGAAGTTTGGATAGCATGACCTCCAAGAAGACCACAAACTTGTCATCGGGTTTGACCCAAACGGCTATGTTGGCTGGAGTCAGGGCTTTATGCTTTGGCTCTTTGTAGGGTCACTAATGCCAGACAGGTCAACTAACAGTGGTTCACTAGTCCTCCAGGTTCAGGGATTCTGCTCAGGGCTAACAACCCCGACTGGTAAAACAAAATTGTTACGGGAACAGCAATGTAGAATCCTTCTACATCTGAGTGTGACAGTATGGACAGACAGAGATGGAGGACCTTCACTGCTGCCTTAAATTCCAGTGGTGTAATGGGCAGTAAGTAAGTGGGTAGCATGAGTTTGTGTCTATCTACTGTCTAGGAAAAGCTAATTAAGTTTAAGGAATGCTGTGAAAAAATAAAGAAGGTAAGAGCTAAATAACATGATAATCACCACAGTCGTAAATCTATGTCTTACTACTCAACAATTAATTCTAATAATATAAATTTGCAATGTTAATGCACTAATCACTGGTCATTGTGGTTTAACATGATTATCTGGGATAAGTTCCTTTTGCCACGAACACAGAATTTCAAAGTCTTTTAGTTGATGTAAACAGTGCAATTTCTCAGTAGTGCTGTGAGCTGTCAAATGAAGGGCCAATGAGAGAGATCAATCAGAGCATTGGCTGAAGCATTGCACTAATACATGAGGCTATAACACATAGTAGCAGAATTAATCCATACGACTAATCGTGTCTGCTCTGCCATTTGATCATGGCTGATTTATTTTCCCTCTCAACCTCATTCTTCCTGTAACCTTTGTCACCCTTACTAATCAAGACCCTATTAACTAGCACTTTAAATATGCCCAGTAACTTGGTTTTCACAGCCATCTATGACAATGAATTTCATAGATTCACCATCCTCTGGCTAAAGAAATTCCTCCTTATCTCTGTTCTGAAGGAACGTCCTAGTGCTCGCTGGTCCTGGCTCTTCCGCTACTGGAATCATCTTCTGTACGTCTACTCTATAGAGGCCTTTCAATATTCGGTAGGTTATGAATGAGACACCACCTCATTCCTCTGAACTCCAGTGGGTATAGTCTCAGGGTAATCAAACACTTCTCATAAAGGGAACATTATCTCATAAAGCCAACATTTTGCTGCAGAGCTGAAGCTAGTTGAAAAAAAAAGGTTACACTTCAATGAATACAGAATGAAATTTGTTATATGAGGTGCAATTGTGAGATGTTGTCTCACACTGGGCAGAAATACACTGTCTCAAAAAGACTCGTTTATTTTTGCAGCAAGTAATGTGCAAATTACATTGGTCTCCACCTTTCCTTTGGACTCATCATCTGTGTGGAGAGGCAGAGCCTGTTGCATGTGCAACAACTTGCTCTCCACATCATACAGCCTGACTTGCGTATGCCAGCCAGAATGCAGCATCCATAGTCGACCCTGAGAAATCGAGGTCTATAATGTGTCATTTTTGATGATGGGATATGACCAATTAAAGAAAAAAATCACTTTTCACAACTACATCATGACTACCTTTGCTGAACTATCTGAAGAATTACTAAGTTGACAATTAGAAAGCTTTGAGCTACTGTGGTCATATTCATAATGCCACTGTCTGTATTATTCCACAGTCTTTAAACTTGATGTCAATCCCATTTTCAGTCACTTTTTGAGACAACATTTGGAAGTTAGAACATACTGTATCAGCTACATTTTACTCAACAGCCTCTTCTCTGCTACATAATAAAAATAATAGTTTGGATTTGTCTTGAACAAATGCATGAAGGCTTGGTCTACAATATGTGTGACTGCTAATTTTACCAAGATAATTATTTGTAAAACTTTTCCTACAATCGAGGCTAAATTTTGATGGTGTCCTTAATTTTGTTTTCTTATGATTCTTTTGTTTCATCACCTAAGTTACAGAGAAAGGTTGAACAAGTTGGGTCTTTATTCTTTGGAGCATAGAAGGTTGAGGGGGGACTTGATAGAGGCATTTAAAATTATGAGGGGGATTGACAGAGTTGACATGGATAGGCTTTTTCCATTGAGAGTGGGGGAGATTCAAATAAGAGGACATGAGTTGAGAGTTAAAGGGCAAAAGTTTAGGGGTAACATGAGGGGGAACTTCTTTACTCAGAGAGTGGTAGCTGTGTGGAATGAGCTTCCAGCGGAAGTGGTTGAGGCAGGTTCGATGTTGTCATTTAAAGTAAAATTGGACAGCTATATGGACAGGAAAGGAATGGAGGGTTATTGGCTGAGTGCAGGTCGGTGGGACTAGGTGAGAGTAAGTGTTCGGCATGGACTAGAAGGGCGGAGATGGCCTGTTTCTGTGCTGTAATTGTTATATGGCTATATGGTTATATGATCAGTTCTGAGTGATCAGAGTTGAGAAGTCTGATTTCAGCTCTCCTGGAAACCAAAATCAGGTTTATTATCACTGACATACATTGTGAAATTTGTTGTTTTGCAGCAACAGTACAGTGCAAGGCATAAAAATTACAATAAGTAACAAAAGTAAATAAATACTGCAAAAGACACAAAAAGAAGGGTGGATTCACAGACCATTTAGTATTCTGATAGTAGAGGGAAGGAGCTACTCCTAAAACCCTGATTGTGGTCTTCCGGCTCCTGTACCTCCTCCCCAATGGTAGAAATGAGAAGAGTGCATGTCTCAGATGGTTAGGGTCATAATGATTGATGTCACTTTATTTAGGCTCTACCTCTTGAAACTCTCCTTGATGACCATAAAGGAGCTGACTGATTCCACACCCTCTGCAGGCGCAATCGGTCTGTGCATTGGAGCATCTATTCCAGGCAGTGATGCAAACAGTCAGAATGCTCTCCCCCGTATATCTAAAGGAACTAGCCAATTCCTAATCACACAAGATTGGGGAGGGGTTGGTCATTCACCAGGAGGGCAAGTCCTCCCCTGAGCCTTCATCTGCAGCTTACACGGCAGAATTTTGGAAATCACCAGTGTGCTTAGTGAAAAAACAGGCCTCTCAGATCAATGTCATATGGAACAAACTGTTTTTTTTTCACACACAGGAATCCCGTACTTACAGGAATGTTGGCAATGCTACACCAGGACATACTAAAATCCAGCCTCTCTGAAGCTTTCTTTGTTGCTGATGAAACTACATGGTGATGGTGTCGGTGGGGGAAGGGGTCAATCATATATTCAAATTTGGGTTTCTTTTCATATGCACAAGGCCTGTAATTAGAATGAAAAATCTACTTGCAACAGTACCAAACGCAGATAGCACTTAGAGACAGTAATGGGGAAAGAGGAAATGGCGGATGAACTGAATAAGCTCACTGTGGAAGACACTAGCAGTATGGTGGAAGTTCCAAGTGTTGGAGGACTGAAGTGTGTGAAGTTACCTTAACTGGAGAGAAGGTTCTTGGGAAACTGAAAGGTCTGAGGTTAGGTAAGTCACCCCAGAGTTCTGAAAGAGGTGGCTGAAGAGATTGTGGAGGCATTAGTAATGATCTTTCAAGAATCACTAGATTCTGGAATGGCTCCAGAAGACTGGACGCTTACAAATATCACGCCACTCTTCCAGAAGGGAGAGAGGCATAAGGAAGGAAACTATTGTCTGACCTTAGTGGTTGGGAAGATGTTGAAGTTGACTATTAAGGATGAGGTCTCAGAGTACTTGGAGGCATGTGATAAAATAGTCCGTAGTCAGCATGGTTTCCTTGAGAATGAAGGGCGACCTCATTGAAACCGATCGAATAGTGAAAGAGCTTGATAGTATGGATGTGAAGAAGATGTTTCCTATGAATGGAGAGTCTAAGACCAAAGGACGTAGCCTCAGAATAGATGGGTGTCCTTTTAGAATGGAGATGAAGAGGAATTTCTTTTGCTAGAGGGTGGTAAATCTGTGGAATTCTTTGTCATAGACAGCTGTAGAGGCTACGTCTTTATGTATATAAAGGCAGAGATTAATAGATTCTTGATTGGTCAGGGCATGAAGGGATATGGGGAAAGGGCAGGAGATTGAGGCTGAAAGGAAAATTGGATGAAATGGTGGAGCAGACCCAATGGGCCAAATGGCCTAATTCTGCTCCTATATCTTATAGTCTTATAGGCACCATTCACAAGAAAAAAACATTAATTAAACATAAATCATACCCAATCTTTACAAGAAAGAATGTATTTAAAACAAAAAAATAAATAATTGGAGTCAAATATGGTCAAAGTAGTTAAACTGTTGCTTAACTGTAGAGATTAGGGATGTGCAGTTTGGTTCAAGAACTGAATGGTTGAAGGGAAGTAGCTGCCTTGAACCTCATGCTGTGGGACTTTAGGCTTCTTTACCTCTTACACAATGATAGCTGCAAAAAGATGGCATGGTCTAGATGGGGGTGGGGGTGGAAATCTTTGATTATAGAAGTTGTGATCTTGAGGCAGTGCCTCCTGTCCTCCTGTAAATACTTTTGATGATGGGCAGAGATGTGCCTGTGAAATACTTCACAAGTATTGGAATGAGTCCCTGCTCTGCAGCTTCTTACATTCCTGAGCACTCAAATTGCCATATCAGATCACAATGCAACCAGACAGGATACATTCATCTGTAGATCTGCAGAACTTTCTTGGAGTGTTTGGAGATGTGTCGAACCTTCTTATCTTGATAAGAATGTAAAGATGCTGGCAGGGCTTCCTCGTAAATGCATCCATATCTTGCACTCGGGATCGGTCATCATGTTGTCATAAAGGCCTACCTTGCATCCCACCAATTAGCTGGAAGCTAACCACTTGCCAAAGAAATGGGTTGGGTGGCATGATGGATAAAATAATCAAATGCATTTTATGCAGCACTCTCCCAGTTGTGTGTCAACCTTAAGCTGGTCATTGGAAGATCTGTCCCAATTTTTCATGCTTACAAGGATGCAATTTTCACTTCAGGCAAGCCAGAGGGAGGAGCAACATTTACTTCTTAAGATTGTATTTGGGGGTCCTCTGTGAACAGTAGCTCATGAATTCAACCTACTTCTTGTTCGGCATTTTTACAGGTTAAGTATATTCAGGATTTGGGACTATTTGGCTTGTATGAAAATGAAAATCAGTCGTATTGGTGGTGTACTGTTGAGCTCAGCTGAAAGCCCACTTGTATGCCATATATGAACACAAATATAACATATTAAAACAATCCATCCCCCTGCATGGATATCTCTGAACCTGTCTTAAAGTATACTTTAAGGGAAGTATACTTGAACTAGTAACTCTTTGAATTTCATTCTTTCCCCAACAATTTCTTCCCTTAAAGGCTGTGAGATAGTATATAGGGCAATGAAAAATGTTTGAAAAAAAATTAAATGGAAGTTTAAAATGTAATATAAGTATAACTGTAATGTTCCTCATCCCCTAAGGGTTGTTTCAATTCAATTGTAGCCCAACAACTTCCATCTGTTTGAACTTTACCATATGATGCTCTCAGCTTGCTGCAGGGTGATTGATTAGAGATGCTTTGATTTCTTTTATTGTGTTTGTGAATCTTGTCAAGATCTGTCATTTTCTCCCTTGCTATGGAAATTAAGATGTCACCATGCAATGATTTCTTTGTCTTGTGGAAAGTTTCTCGAAGTTACCATTGTCTGATGCTAACCAGAAGGTATTCTTTGGCAAGGAAATAGTTGCTGTTTTTTTTAAACAATGGCAAGAACAGTTGATAAGGAAAGAAGTTGGATTAATGTTCATGCCCAAAGTAAGAGTGCGAGAGAGAGAGAGAGAGAGTGTGTGTGTGTGTGTGTGTGTGTGTGTGTGTAGTTGAAGGTGTGGGGAGAGGGAGTTAGTGCTGGTTTAGAACAAAGGCAAAAATAGTGCAGTGTAGGATAAATATTGAAAAGAGCTTTGTGTCCCTGGTTGTGAGTTCAATCTCCACTTCAGAGACTGAGCGTATAATCATGGTCAGAGATACAGCTAGAATTTCACTCATAAAATAATTGAATCAAGGGTTAAAGTTGAGTGTTAAATGCAACTAAGAACACCCCTAACTTGCATCATGTGTATTGTGCATTTCCCTATTCTCACAAAGGGCTCTGACATTACTTATCATAAAAAACACATTTGATATTGCTACAATCATATTGGACTCAAATATGTTACTGAGACGTAACTAAGGGATGTGGGTGAGAAAACAGACCCTAGTAGAATGAGATATCTCCTCTGGTTCTTCCTTAAGGGGAGATTTTTGAATTGCCTCAGTGATGGGGACTGTCTTACAGAAGGCATCAATAAATTCAGCCCTGATCCAACCATTGAGCTCTTTGGAGATGAAGCAACTTCCATGTTGATGAGTGAGAGTGTTTGGTGGAGGAGGTGTAAGTGTATCTGACCTGCTGAATACTTACAGAATTTTCTGTTTTTCGTATTAAGACTGAGAAGTCTGGTCATTTACTTCAATGTGGGCCAATGGTGCAGTCATGGATCTGCTTCCTTAAAGAGCAAACAGACTGAATTCAAACCTGGGTGCTGTCTGTTTGGAGTTGGCATACTCTCCCTATATTTCTATGAGTACCTGTAGTTTTTATATTTCCTCCCATATTTCAATTGTGTGCATTTGTGGTCACTTTAAGTTATCCCTAATGGGATGGTGAGTGATAGAATCTGGGAGGACTTGACTGGAAAACAGGTATAGTATTGTCAGTGAGGGAAATTAAGTTGCTTTGTGAGTTGGTGTGGACTTGATGGACCAAGTGAGCTTTGTCAAGAAATTACAACACGTGACTTTATCTTTCACCTTGAATGGGCCTTGAGTTTTGCAACTTTTGTAGGATTCCAACGCACACTGGCAGTGCACATATGGCCAACAGTTTTCCGAGCTCAGACCAACAATGGCAAAGGGTTTTACTCCCAAGAACATTTGCTGACACAAAGAGAGTACAATAGTATCATGGCTATATTCCTCTTCTAGTAATCCAGAGATCTGTATGCAAGTTCAAATTTCAATATGAAACTTCAAACTTAGATAGAAATTGACATCAATCTGAAGTATCATTAACATCCGATTTTTATGCTGATGCCCCTCAGCACAACAACATCTGTCATCTATACAGTATGTGACTCAAGCTTGACCTGTTTTTATCTGGCCTTGTATTTGTACTTGCGGTGGGCTTGAAACTCTGGCAGTACCACAATACTCAAATCCCAAGAAAGAGTGAAGGAAGGACATTCGCCTTGTTTAAAGCATTTCTTATCTTGCCCATATCATTGATTGTGTGTGATGCTTCTTGAGTGTTGGGACTGGGTGACATGCCAGATCAGATGCAACAGCAGCCATGACTTAATCAGTGCAGTTAATAAGGGCTATTAACAATAATTCTAGCGCTTGGACTATACTGAGATTTGCCATTGAACATCCCCGAAGTAAAATCAAGTATAGCAGAATACTAGATAACTTGAGGTGCAACTGTTGCTGAATACTAATGGAATCCGTAAGCCATAGTACATGTGAGAATCTGTGGAGCTGGAGGATGGGATTGCAACTATCTGCAATATTAGCCTGGAGAAGAAATTGTCCAGCACCATCTCGATGAATTTCCCCAAAGCAACTGCTTCCAAAACCTCATCTCACAGAGTACAGATGTGTTTCTGGGACTGTTAGAGCTTACGATTTACAGTTTGGAGATTGATTGAGTGATCCAGCACTTTGCTATCTCTGAGGAGATTCCAGGAAGTGAGTGGGTACGTGGACGGCCTTAATGTGAAGAAACTTCACGACAGGGTGCGAGCCAATGTTCAACTCCATTTCACCGGTTAAAGTATCCATTAATGGCCCATTAAAGCATCGAGGAAGATTGAGACATCGAGGCGAATGCAAAAGGTTGAGTAAGAGTTTCAGTGTCAACTGCCTTCCTTTTGATCGCTGTCGAGAAGGAGTCTGTGAGTGGCCTGTCTCAGTGTGGCTCCTCCCTCACAGTAGCAATGAGAAGAGGGCATGTGCGGCGTGATGGGGTCCTTAATGATGGATGCCGCCTTTTTGAGGCATCGCTCCTTGAAAATGTCCTGGTAGCTGGGGAGGCTAGCGCCTGTGATAGACCTGACTGAGCTTAGAACTTTCTGTAGCTTATTTTGATCCTACATAGTGGTCCCTGCACCCAAAGTGTCTTTGGTAACATACAAATCTCTTCAAACTCCAAATGAAATATAGCCACTGTCGTGTCTTCTTTCTAACTGCATTGATATGTTGGGCCCAGGATAGACTCACAGAGATGTTGACACCCAGGAACTTGAAATTGCTCACACTTTCCACTTCTGATCCCTCTATGAGGACTGGTGTGTATTCCACATCTTACTCTTTCTGAAGTACACAGTCAATTATTTGGTCTTATTGACATTGAGTGGAAGGTTGTTGCTGATCTATCTCACTCCTGTACACCTTCTCATCACCATATGAAATTATGCCAACAATAGTTGTGTCATGCTGCAAGATGCTGGTCATTAAGGCAGCTCACCCAGCTCTTCTTGGGCACTGGCACGACTGTTGCCCTTTTGAAGCGGGTGGGAACTTATGACTGTAGCAATGAGAGATTGAAAATCTCTTTGAACACCCCCGCCAGATACTTCGCACAGGTTTTCACAGCCCCACCAGGTTCACCATCTGGGCCTTTCGCCTTACGAGGGCCCACCCTCTTGAAAGACATTGTGACGCCAGCCTCTGAGACAGAGATCACAGGATCACTGGCTGCTGCCGAATCCACATAGCTGTAGTTTTGTTCTTCCTTTCAAAGCGAGCATAAAAGATGTTGAGCTCATCTGGGAGTGAAGCATCTCTACCATTCATGATGTTAGGTTTCGCTTTGTAAGAATCAATGGCCTGCAAACCCTACCAGAGTTCGTGTGCATCTGATTATGCTTCTACCCTCAATCAGAGTTGTTCTTTTGCTCTTGAGATAGCCCTCTGTAAGCCATACCCAGCCTTTTCGTATTGCCCTGGATTACTGGACTTGATAGCCACAGATCTAGCCCTCTGCAGACAACAAATCTCCTGGTTCATCCACGGCTTTTGAGTTGGGTATGTACAGTATGTTCTTGTAGGCACACTCCTCAAGTACCTCATTTTTTCCTACCTGCCTCTATCTGCTAGGCATCTCTTTTTCTTAACCAGTGTCTCAATATCTCTCAAAAACAAATATTCCCTAAACTTAAACAACAGGAATTCTGCAGATGCTGGAAATTCAAGCAACACACATCAAAGTTTCTGGTGAACGCAGCAGGCCAGGCAGCATCTGTAGGAAGAGGTGCAGTCGACGTTTCAGGCCGAGACACTTCGTCAGGACTAACTGAAGGAAGAGTGAGTAAGGGATTTGAAAGTTGGAGGGGGAGGGGGAGATCCAAAATGATAGGAGAAGACAGGAGGGGGAGGGATGGAGCCAAGAGCAGGAGAGGTGATTGGCAAAAGGGGATACGAGAGGATCATGGGACAGGAGGTCCGGGAAGAAAGACAAGGGGGGGGGACCCAGAGGATGGGCAAGGGGTATATTCAGAGGGACAGAGGGAGAAAAAGGAGAGTGAGAGAAAGAATGTGTGCATAAAATTAAGTAACAGATGAGGTACGAGGGGGAGGTGGGACCTTAGCGGAAGTTAGAGAAGTCGATGTTCGTGCCATCAGGTTGGAGGCTACCCAGACGGAATATAAGGTGTTGTTCCTCCAACCTGAGTGTGGCTTCATCTTTACAGTAGAGGAGGCCGTGGATAGACATGTCAGAATAGGAATGGGATGAGGAACTAAAATGTGTGGCCACTGGGAGATCCTGCTTTCTCTGGCGGACAGAGCGTAGATGTTCAGCAAAGCGGTCTCCAAGTCTGCGTCGGGTCTCGTCAATATATAAAAGGCCACATCGGGAGCACCGGACACAGTATATCACCCCAGTCGACTCACAGGTGAAGTGTTGCCTCACCTGGAAGAACAGTTTGGGGCCCTGAATGGTGGTAAGGGAGGAAGTGTAAGGGCATGTGTAGCACTTGTTCCGCTTATACGGATAAGTGCCAGGAGGGAGATCAATGGGGAGGGATGAGGGGGACAAATGGACAAGGGAGTTGCGTAGGGAGCGATCCCTGCGGAATGCAGATGGGGGGGGGAGGGAAAGATGTGCTTAGTGGTGGGATCCCGTTGGAGGTGGCGGAAGTTACGGAGAATAATATGTTGGACCCGGACGCTGGTGGGGTGGTAGGTGAGGACCAGGGGAACCCTATTCCTAGTGGGGTGGCGGGAGGATGGAGTGAGAGCAGATGTACGTGAAATGGGGGAGATGTGTTGAAGAGCAGAGTTGATAGTGGAGGAAGGGAAGCCCCTTTCTTTAAAAAAGGAAGACATCTCCCTTGTCCTAGAATGAAAAGCTTCATCCTGAGAGCACTGATCCACTGATGTCTACTATAAGCCTACTGACTCTCACAGCTATCTGGACTATTTCTTTTCTCACCCTGTCTCTTGCAAAAACGCCATCCCCTTCTTGCAATTCCTCCGTCTCCGCCGCATCTGCTCTCAGGATGAGGCTTTTCATTCTAGGATGAGGGAGATGTCTTCCTTTTTTAAAGAAAGGGGCTTCCCTTCCTCCACTATCAACTCTGCTCTTAAATGCATCTCCCCCATTTCACGTACATCTGCTCTCACTCCATCCTCCCGCCACCCCACTAAGAATAGGGTTCCCCTGGTCCTCACTTACCACCCCACCAGCCTCCGGGTCCAACATATTATTCTCCGTAACTTCCGCCACCTCCAACGGGATCCCACCACTAAGCACATCTTTCCCTCCCCCCCTCTCTCTGCATTCCGCAGGGATCGCTCTCTACGCAACTCCCTTGTCCATTCGTCCCCCCCATCCCTCCCCACTGATCTCTCTCCTGGCACTTATCCGTGTAAGCAGAACAAGTGCTACACATGCCCTTACACTTCCTCCCTTACCACCATTCAGGGCCCCAAACAGTCCTTCCAGGTGAGGCAACACTTCACCTGTGAGTCAACTGGGGTGATATACTGCGTCCAGTGCTCCCGATGTGGCCTTTTATATATTGGCGAGACCCGACACAGACTTGGAGACCACTTTGCTGAACATCTACGCTCTGTCCGCCAGAGAAAGCAGGATCTCCCAGTGGCCACACATTTTAATTCCACATCCCATTCCCATTCTGACATGTCTATCCACGGCCTCCTCTACTGTAAAGATGAAGCCATACTCAGATTGGAGGAACAACACCTTATATTCCGTCTGGGTAGCCTCCAACCTGATGGCATGAACATCAACTTCTCTAACTTCCACTAAGGCCCCACATCCCCCTCGTACCCCATCTGTTACTTATTTTTATGTACACATTCTTTCTCTCACTCTCCTTTTTCTCCCTCTGTCCCTCTGAATATACCTCTTGCCCATCCTCTGGGTCCCCCCCCCCTTGTCTTTCTTCCCGGACCTCCTGTCCCATGATCCTCTTGTATCCCCTTTTGCCTATCACCTGTCCAGCTCTTGGCTCTATCCCTCCCCCTCCTGTCTTCTCCTATCATTTTGGATCTCCCCCTCCCCCTCCAACTTTCAAATCCCTTACTCACTTTTCCTTCAGTTAGTCCTGACGAAGGGTCTCGGACTGAAACGTCGATGCACCTCTTCCTACAGATGCTGCTTGGCCTGCTGCGTTCACCAGGAACTTTGATGTGTATTCCCTAAACTTGTTATGCTTGCCTTTTATTCAGACAGGATCATACAAGCTCTGTACTCTCAAAATTTCACTTTGGAAAGTCTTGCACTTGCCTAGTATACCTTTGCCAGAAAACAACCTGCCCCAATCCACACTTACCAGATCCTTTTTGATACTATCACAATGGGCCTTTCTCCAATTTAGAATCTCAACCCAATGACCAGACCTATCCTTTTCCACAATTAACCTGAAACTAATGGTATTATGATCACTAATTGCAAAGTGTTTTCCTACATAGACTTCTGTCACCTGTCCTTTTTCATTCCCTAAAAGGAGATCTAGTATCACACTCTCTCTAGTTGGGGCTTCTTTGTACTGATTAAGGAAATGTCCCTGAATACATTTGACAAATTCTTTTCCATCCAGCTCTTTTACAACATGGGAGTTCCAGTCAATATGTGGAAAGTTAAAAAAAAATCATCCACTATAACAATGTTATATTTCTTGCAACAGTCTGTGATAATAATGAAAATAATGATATAGTCCTATTAATGTGGTCATCCCTCTCTTATTCCCCAGTTGCACCTACATAGCCTCAGTAGACAAGCTCTCCAGTCTGAGCACTGCCACCCTGTGCAGTAATGCCAAGCCTCCCCTCTTCCACTCTATTATGCCTAAAATAACAAAGCCTTGAAACATTGAGCTGTCAGTCCTCCCCTCCTGCAACCCAGTCTCACTAATGGCTACAATGTCATAATTCCGCATGCTGATCCATCCCCTAAGCTCAATCACCTTTCCTAAAATAGTCCTTGCATTGAAATACTGTATGCACAACTTAGAACATTAGTCCCACCATGCTCAATCAACCTTCCGATTCCTGACTTTGTATGCAGGTTCAACAACATATTTCTCCACAACCTCTCCACTATCTGTTCTTGTGCTTTGGTTCCCATCTCCCTATAACTCTAGTTTAAACCCCTGTGTAGCAGGAGCAAATCTTCAAACCAGGATATTTGTCCCCTTCCAGTTCAGGTTCAAACATTCACATCAGTACAGTACCACCTTCCTTGGAAGAGAGCCCAATGATCCAAAATTCTGAAGCTATCCCCCTACACCTTCTTGTTAACCACATGCTAAGCTGCATGATCTTCATATTTCTGGTCTCGCTAGCATATGGTACAGGTAGAAATCCTAAGGTCACAACCCTGGATGTCCTGTCCTCCCAGAACTCACTTTGCAGGACCTTGTTACCCTTCCTACCAGAGTTATTGGCACCATGTGGACCACAAGCTCTGGCTGTTCACTCTCCCATTTAATTCTGTGGACTCAATCTGAAGTATACCTGACCCTGGCAGCCAGAAGGCAACCTACCATCTGGGAATCTCTTTCTCGACCACAGAACCTCCTTTCTGTTCCCCTACCCAATGAATCCACTATCATTACAGTTCACCACTTCTGCCCCCTCCCCTTCCCTTCTGAGCCACAGAGTCAGGCTCAGTGCCAGAGACCTGACCGCCATGGCTTTCCTCTGCTAGTTTATTCCCCCCAACAGTATCCAAAATGGTATACCTGATATTGAGGTAAATGGCCACAGGGGTACTCTGTACTGTCTATCTATCCCCTTTCCCTTTCTTGATGGTCACCCAGTTACATGTCATAGTCATAGTCATAGTCATACTTTATTGATTCTGGGGGAAATTGGTTTTCGTTACAGTTGCACAATAAATAATAAATAGTAATAGAACTATAAATAGTTAAATAGTAATATGTAAATTATGCCAGTAAATTATGAAATAAGTCCAGGACCAGCCTATTGGCTCAGGGTGTCTGACTCTCCAAGGGAGGAGTTGTAAAGTTTGATGGCCACAGGCAGGAATGACTTTCTATGACGCTCTGTGCTGCATCCCAGAGACTCATTTCACCGAGATGCAGCACAGAGCGTCATAGGAAGTCATTCCTGCCTGTGGCCATGAAACTTTACAACTGCTCCCTTGGAGGGTCAGACACCCTGAGCCAATAGGCTGGTCCTGGACCTTGGGTGTAAATAGCTCCCTGTATCAACTGTTCAATGACCTGGTGTCCCAAATTATCTGAAGTTCATCCAGGTCCAGCTCTAATACCTTAACATCGTCTGAAAGAAGCTGCAGATGCTTCACTTCTTCCAGGTGTAGTCATCAGGGACACTGGAGGTTTCCCTGTGCTCCCACATCCCACAAGGGAATCATTCCCACTACCCTGCCTAGCATCCCCACTGCAAAAAGAAAGAAAGAAAAAAAGAAAAATTAAAGGAGCAAAATTACCTACAGCCTTTGTCTCCCTTCACTGAACCCTGCATGAACCAAGCCTAAACTCCCCACCCTAACTCTGGTCCACTCACACAATGCCCACACTGCTTAAACCTAATTTCTTTTTTATTGTATGTTGGTCAAGTGCCTAATTATGCACAATCCAACATCTCCAAGAGAACTTTGGCATGCAGAATGTCCTGACCGACTCCATACACTTCTTTTGAAATCTCTCTCCCACTAGGCAATCCAATGTCTCCAAGGGAATTGTGGTGCACAGAATGTTCTGACTATCTCTGCTTGCTTCTTTTGAAATCTCTCTCCCACTACATAATCCAATGTCTCCAAGAGTGGTAGAATATCCTTACTGCCCCCCACTCATTTTTTTTGAAATCTCTTTCCTGCTATACAACCTAACATCTCCAAGGGAACTGTGGTGCACAGAACTGTGGGACAGTTTCCAGCACTGTTGTAAGTTTAGAACCCATGTCCACGAGAAACTGGATGAACTCAGAAAACTGAATTTATTATCTTTCAAGCAAGCAAATACTGATAATCAATTGAAATTTTAACTTAAAAATAGCAATGGAAAAAATTGTAGCTTAAAAACATATGTGACAGTTAACAGCAGAAACCTTTTTTCATAAAAACTGCTTCTTTAAATAAATCCATTTCATAAATCATATAAAAATAAATACAGATGTTTCATCAGGCAAGTTCAGTAATGCATTTCGTGCCACACTCTTCATGCTTAATTTGTCTAAAGTACAATCACACTTCATAAATCGTGCGATATATTAATCCACATATGGAAATAAAGTACTATGTGTAAATGATAAAATCTTGAAACTTTAACACCTGTCCTTCAATGGCACTGTAATTATGTTACTTGAGATGTGTTGCAATCATAGTTCAGACCGTTAACAACAACATTTATCTGAATAATAAAATGAAAAATATGCAAAGGTGCTTCATAGGCTTTTTACCCAAACAGTTTGTTGCAGTGTTTGACGTATTGTTGGGGATACCTGTTAAAAGTCCGAAGTAAGTTTGTTACCAAAGTATATATACGTTACCATATATTACCCTGAGATTCATTTTCTTGCTCACATTCATATTAGAATAAAGAAATACAATAGAATCAATGAAAAACCACGCACAAGCAAAGACTGACAATCAATGTGCAAAAGAAGACAAACTGCAAATTTTAAAAGATAATACTGATAAGCTAAGTTATAGAATCCTTCAAAGTGAGTTCATAGGTTGTGGAATCAGTTCAGAGTTGGGGTGAGTGAGATTATCCACGTTGTTCAGGAGCATGTGTGTATGTTCTAATACAGACATTGCACAATATATAAGAGACATGTTCATTTTTGAATTGCAATCGTGATTTTCAGTAAAGTTTTCATCATAAGCATACTTTGGATCTGAATTTTCTTTCTGTCCAGATGATGCAGTGTTTGATTGGTTATTAATGTTGGCCCAGTCTCACTGGCACCAAATATATTTTGTTGCACAGATTTAATCATTGATTGCTCTGATGACAACTAATACCTCCTGATGACAGCACAGATACAAATGCAAAAGGAATCATGTGGCAATAATTTGCACAGGGACAGATTACTTAATTCACAGGAGAAGGTCCAAAATGTTAACCAATTACTGATTCTTCTGAGGAATTTTAAAATACCAGAATAGTAGCAGAATAAACCTCAGGAGACGATAAAAGGAAATCACAGAAGGTTCAGGATTCACACTGAAATGAAAGAACAGTTAATTTGCCAGAACACAATAAATAATAGATTGAAAACTTGGTGAGCAATGTTGGATAAAAGAAGGATATGCTCTTTCAAGAGGGCCCACTATTGAATGGTAGAGCAGATTCTATGAACCAAATGGACTATTTCTCTTATTATGTATTGTAGTCTTACAATAAAACAAAACTGAAGAGATTGGAAATATGAAATGAAAACAGAAAGTGATGGCATACACTCAGCAGGGCTTGCAGCATCTGTGGAAAGAGAGGCGAAATGAATGCTCTGATGAAAAGTCTTTAACTTGAATATCTGTTTCTGTTTCTATAGAGGTAGCATGACCTATTGTGTATTTCCAACATTTTCTGTTAACAGTTAATTTGCCTATACAGATGAATAAAATTAGAATGCTTTCATTTGCTGCTAATTTGCTTCAGACAATTGATTACTATAGAGACAGTTTCACAAAAATTCACACACAACATATGAGTAACACACACAAAATACTGGAGAAACTCTGCAAGTGAGGCAGCGTCTGTGAAAGGGAGTAAACAGCTGACGTTTCAGGCCAGGATCCTTCATCAAGCCCTAATTAAGGGTTTTGACCTGAAACATCGACTGTTTATTTTCCTTTACAAAAGCTGCCTACTTACTGAGTTCCTTCAATATTTTGTGTACGCAGTATGTATACATGTTATCCATTGGTTAATCAGGGCAGCTATTTATTTGGGGAAACCATTAAGGAACAAAACTAAATCGAGGAAGTAGCTGGGATTTCCTTCATTTATTTGGGGCATACCGCTGCTTAATTGGGGCAGAAAACTGTTGCCGAACAGTTCCCAACTAGTATCAATAGCAAGCACTTGCAAGGCTGTTGGACACTACACCATGGTTAGAACTAACAGTGCTTAAATAGCGTTAGTTGTGTATGTCTGTGTTCAAAACAGTAATTTTGGTCATTGATAGTTGGTGAGTAAGAGCAGTAAAATAATTTTAGATTAGATTAGTTTATGAGGACACGCAGTCCTCTTTTATTGTCATTTATTAATGCATGCACAGAAATATCACAGAAACAGAAGACAGACCAAGACTAAAAAACTGACAAAAACATAATTATAACATATAGTTACAACAGTGCAAAGCAATACCGTAATTTGATAAAGAACAGACCATGGGCACCGTAAAAAAAAGTCTCAAGGTCTCTTGAAAGTCCCATCATCTCACGCAGATGGTAGAAGGAAGAAAACTCTCTCTGCCACGAACCTCCAGCACTGCAAACTTACCGATGCAGCACCCTGGAAGCACCCGACCACAGCTGACTGTTGAGTCCGTTCGAAAACTTAAAGCCTCCGACCAGCCCTCCGACACCGAGCACCGAGCACCATCTCTGCCGAGCGCTTCGACCCCGGCCCCGACCACTAAGCAACAGGCAAAGCCGAGGAACCGGGGCCTTCTCCTCTGGAGATTCTCGACCGCACAGTAGCAGCGGCAGTGAAGCGGGCATTTCAGAAGTTTTTCCAGATGTTCCTCCGTGCTTCTCACATCTGTCTCCATCAAATCAGAATTGTGCACGGTACCCTAATTAACAAATACAGATATCATTCACCGGAGAGGCTGCATGTGCTGTGTCGTGCCGCCATCTTCTCCTCCCCCTTTAGAACTGTTTTGCTCACTACAGTTTCAAGCAATGTAGGCGTGGAGATGCTGGGAACATCCGGGAGTGAAAATGAAACAATTTCATTACTTCAACAAGTTAGGAATTATGAAGGTATTGATAATCATCTTGAATTTTACAATGAAAATGAAGATTTGGAGGATGCAATCGTCTAAAGCATTGCATGGAGGCAGTATATTATCTATACTAGGTGTCTGCACTGATTTTGTTCATTTACAGTCAATCAAAAGAATGCGTCTCTATACACTGGATGAATTCATCTGTCAATAACTTTAAGAACTAGTACACAGTTTTATAGTACTATAAAGGTATTGGTAGTGTTCTAATTCTGTATTTTTTTAAGTACATTAACTGTTACTCAGTTAGGTGGTAATTTGTCCTTTTTATACCTTTTTAACTATTTCCATGAAATTTCGACTAATTGGGGCAGCCACTTAATTAGGCGAAAATGTACTGGTCCCAGTGTGTCCCAGTTAACAGGATCCACTGTAGTTAAAAAGGTTTTTGCATGGAACTTGACAACCAACACTATTGCAACCGGAGGCACTGTCAATCCTTTCCCATTTCATGTTGATTAGTTTTACCAAGTTTGTATTTAAATTTAATATTTTATTGCCCCAGTAATTTTTTTTCACCCCCGTGTTAGTCCTTTTGTTCCATTTCTCAATGTGAACTTGCAGAGAATTCAGACTATCCACCCTGTTGTCAGCTACTTTCAAAACTCTGGCAGCCTGAGGAGGCTCTCAAGCTTCTGCTTTCAATTTCCTTGCCCGCCCACCACAGTCTCAGCTGACCTGTTTTGCTCCTTCGTGTGCAATGCCTACAGGCACCTATTTCCCTGCTGCCTACTCTACTGCCACTGGCCCATCACGCTCAGAGGAACCTTTTTCTCTGCTCGCAACTCAGTCTCTGCATTGCCTGCAAACCACTCTACTTTGTGCTGGTTTTGCTCTCCAAGCTGATTGCCCTTTGACATGACTTACTTTTAAATTATATTTCCAAATTCCCTGGCCATGGTCTGTCTTTGCCTCAGGAATATTTGGCTGTATGTTTCAACTAATATTCTATTCTTCATATTGAATCAGTGAACACTTTGTTTCCAAGTTCATTGACTAAATAGTCCGTTGGCCCCAGTCCATATGACTTCCACCTACCTTGCTTCGTTTTGTTTCCGCTAAAACCCTTGTTGATTTAGGCCTTCCTCCAGCTTTCCTATTTCCAGCGTTTCTGTTTCCCAATGGCACATTACTCTATCAGGCTCCACCTCTATGTGGTTACATCCTTCACCTGGTGTAATTTTAGTCCAGTCCTACTCTTCATAAGACCATATGAGCTTAAGACATAGGAGTAGAATAAAGCTATTCAGCCCATCAGTCATCTCTGACATGGTCGATTTATTATCGCCCTTTCAAACCTATTCTCCTGCCTTCTCCCCGTTATCTTTGGCCACGTTACTAATCAAGAACCTATCAACCTCCACTCTAAATATACTCAATAACTTGGCCTCCACAGCCATCTGTGGCAATAAATTCTATGGATTCACCAGCCTCTTGGAAAGAAATTCCTCCTCATCTCTGTTCTAAAGGGACATTCTTCAATTCTGAGGCTGTGCCCTCTGATCCCAGATGGTTCACTATGGGAAATATCATCTCCATGTCCACACAATCTAGGCCTTTCAATATTTAATAGGTTCCAATGAGGTTCCCTTTCATTCTTCAGAACTCCAGCAAGTACAAGCCCAGGGTCACAAAATGCTCCTCATACATTACCATACTCTAGAATGTGACGCCAGTGAACAAAGCTCCCAAGGATGACGTCTTCCAGACAGGGCATGAGGCAACTCTTTTCACTCCTTTTGCATCTTTATTTTTACTTCAGATGTAGTTCTGCTACTATTGGAGCGTTTTACCTACATTCTGTTGGTTTGCTTTTGGGTTGATCGGGCGATCAGGTACCTTGCTGTATCCGAGAGGTTACCACGAGGCTGCAAACAAAGCGTGTGGCATGGACGCCAGGAAGCCAGGAGAAAGGGCATGAGCCCATGATTGACTGCATTTCTCACCAATCTTGCTGATTAAAGTGCCAAGGAAGATTAAAATCATCGAGGCGGGTGAGGAGGTGAGTGAGTGTTCAGCACCAGCTATCGGCATCTTGCCCATTGCTGCTGGAGGAAGGTATCTGTATGTAACAGTCTCTCTCTCCCTTCGCTGAGGGAAGGTTCTTTCTTTTAAGTGATCTCTCTCTCTCTCCCTCGATGCTGTCGGGGGATGGTTCTGGAGCGAGGTTTAATTGATGTGGTTTGCAGATTAGACTCTAATTCATGTAATGATGTCGTCTATTTTTCTGGTCACTTCTTTCCTTTTGTTGCTGTTTTCTGAATCAGGACAGCCTGCAGATAATCAACAGTGAGCTGCCTTTTGATTTTGTGTTTTATATTCTGTTTGCACTAATTTTTTTTGCCATTTTCACAACTTATTTCTTTTTGTGTGTGGGAGGAGTGGGGTGAGGGGGTTGATGTATTTTCTTCGAATGCATTCCATTGTTCTTCTTTGTTTCGTGGCTGTCTGTGTGAAGGTGAACCTCAGGGTTGTATACTGCATACATACTTTGATCATAAATATACTTTATGTTATGTCTGTGTACAACTATATATCAATTAAATTAAAGTACACACACAGGTAATGGCTTTAACGGGTGTATTCACATTGCCGCGGGAGAGAGAGAGAGAGAGAGAGAAAACAATGTTCATGCATAGACAACAGCGCATGTGCAGACAACAGATCAATATGTAGATATAAGGGGAGGTTCATTGCTCTACAGGAAATAGATCCACACATTATACTTCCTCCTCCTTTAGATTAATGCAGCATGTATTATGTATATGCACAAAATATTTTATTTCCCTTTCATAAACCCACATTCCAAATAAATATTCTTTCAACAATAACAGTCCATAACTAACTTCGCAGTTCTAAACATTCAGTCCTTTGGGTGGCTCTCTGTTTCTTACAGGATAGCGCCTCACGACCTGTGAAGTGGGGTCAGGTTTGGCAGGTGTCTTGTCAACGATACCATTCTCGTCGTGCCTCTGGACCTATGGAGTGGCATCAGGTTTGGTAGGTGTCTTATCTGAGACAACGTTCTTGGTTTCCCATGTCATGTTGCTATCATCATTGATCATCATTGAGAGGTAAATCCATTGACTGTGTTGTGTCTGTCTTGATGGATACAATTGACTCAGGTATGTTCTTCACTTGAGCATTCAGTGCTTAGTCCACTTGACATCTCCATGTCTGATGTCCAACACCCACTGTATATATCAGTGGTTCAGTTCTTGTAGCTATCCTATTGGGTGTCCACTTGTGTTCTTGGTAATCACGCACTAGGACTTCCTGTCCAATCTTGGAGCTCCTTGCTGCTTCACTTGGGAACTGGCCGAACTATTTATTCTGTATTTCTCTCTGCAGGGCTGGTTTCAGGAGGTCTATGCGAGATCTTAGATTTCTACTCATGAACAACATTGCAGCTGTTTGATTTGTTGTCGCATGAACAGAGTTCCAATACACAAAAAGGAAGTTATACCACCTTGTGCTATAAAGAAATGTCCTCCTTTTCCATTGCTTTAATGGACTTCTTGATGATTTGGATAAACTTTTCAGCTAACCCATTTGTTGCTGGGTGGCGAGGAGCTGACTTGAAAAGCGAGGAGCTAAATGATGCCATTTTTCTTTGAGAACAATTGGAATTCTTCTGACCTGAATTGTGGTCCGTTGTCACTCACAATTTGTTCTGGTAAGCTGTTTCTAGTGAAGATAGTCTTCAGAGCGGAGACAGTCTTTGCCGACGTGGTTGATTTCATTGGTATAACCTTCGGTCTCTCAAATGAGCATCCAGAACAATCAGAAATATGGAGTCCACAAATGGCCCAGCAAAGTCAATATGTACTCTTTGCCGTGGTGAAGACGGCCACTCCCAAGGGTGTAATGGTGCCTGTGGGGTGCACTTTGAACTTTTTGATCAAGTTTTCGATCTGTTTATCTATTGCCTTCTCAAACACCTTCTGATTAGCATTAAACGGCTGTGACAGCCTCTGTTTAGTACTACCATTTGGGCTGCAGGTGTCTGTTGATGCCACACTGAGAGCTGTGATTGAGTGCCGGTCTAGTTAGATTTTTCTCAACCATTCACATCCAAAAAGTGTTGGCCCTCCCCCTTTCAATGCATAAAGCTCTAACTGTTGTGTTTGGCCTCTGTACATCACATTTACTTTCATTTTGTCTTTGGGAAACACTTCATTGCCTATATAAGTCTTTAGCACCCACTGAGATCTTCTCTAATGGTAACTTAGAAATCAGTCTGCTGTGGTCAGCCTATGGAATTATGGGCCAAGCTGACCCTGTATCCAGCTCCATTTTCAGTTTTACGCCAGATACATCTATTGTAATCCAGAAGGTTTTCTGATCTGCTTCAGTTATACTATGCAGTTCTAGGCATGACAGTTCACTTTTGTCAGACTCTATGTTGTCTGATTTGGTTTTACATTTAGTAACTTTATGCATTTGCTTAGTTTTGTGTTTGAGACTTTTCAATGAGTTGTGCTTTTTGTCTACCTAGCACATTCTTTCTATGTGACCTTGTCTGTGACACTTTCTGCAGACATTTTCTTTGAACCATCAGTCATTTGCATCATGGGAGGATTTGTCACATTGATAGCAGCTTTGGCTTTTTGCACCATACAAGGACATTTTGTGTATTTCCCATTCTAGCCTCCTTTTCTGTACTTCTGCTGCATCTGTGTTGCAGTCTCTACTGATATTGCAGTGGTCAATTCCCGTTCTAAGGTTAGGTCTCTTTCGGACAGTAGCCTCTTTTGAGTGCTTTGACTATGCATGCCACATAGAAACCTATCCCTAATGCATCAAAAGTCCATCTCAAAAGTCACAGTACTGGGAATGTTTGCACGGTTCTGCAATGTATTCTGAAATGTTTTCATCTATTGACTAGTTTCTTTTGTAAAATCTAAATCTCTCAGCTATTACCATGGTTAAGGGCTCAAGTAATTTAGTAAAGTTGTAACAATTTCATTGAATGCCTTGCTCGCTGGTTTTACAGGGATACTAAATTATGTAAGAGACTGTATGTTCTTGCACCCATTAAGCTAAGAAGCGTGGAGGCTTTCAATAGCTTCTCCACGTTGTTCACATTACAATACAGATCCATCCTCCCAGTATATGACTCCCAGCCTTAGTTAGTGCTATTAAATTTGTCAACCTTCCCGACTGAAGCCAGTGCCATGTTACTTTCACTTTAAATTCACTGCATCTTTCGCCATGTGCTATGCTGTATTCATGCATTTGTTAGCGTCCCTGACAGCCTTCTCTGTACTGTTTAACTATTGCTGTTTGTCTCGTAACTCTTGGTGCAGTTCGTGATATATTCTGACATTCAGGTTCGTACTTGTCGCCAATTTGTTGTGTCTGTGCACAACTGCATATTAATTGAATAAAAGCATGGGTGCAGGTAATGGCTTTAATTGGTGTATTCACACTGCAGTGAGCAAGAGAGAGAGAGAGAACAATGTGCATGCATAGACAACAAATCAATACATAGTGCTAAAGGGGAGGTCATTGTTCTAAAGGAAATAGATCCATACATTACACTTTGAATCCTTTGAACCCTTTTAATCCTCAGATCATTCTCCTGGCCCTCCTCTGAACCCTCTTCAAATCCAGCACATCCTTTTTTAGATAAGGGGCTCATGCTCAGATTTTAACTTTGCCATAGCGTTTCAATATTATAACCCCCTTCAGGCCCAGATACAATTCCTCTGCCTATATTATTGACACCCTTCTGGATGAAACCAGCCCAATAATTTTCCTCTAATCCTATCAGGAGATTAGTGTGCAAACTTAAAGCACACGGTATTGGGGGTATGTTATTGATGTGGATAGAGAATTGGTTGGCAGACAGGAAACAAAGAGTGGGAATAAACGGGACCTTTTCAGAATGGCAGGCAGTGACTAATGGGGTACCACAAGGCTCAGTGCTGGGACCCCAGTTGTTTACAATATATATTAATGACTTAGACAAGGGAATTAAATGCAGCATCTCCAAGTTTGCGGATAGCACGAAGTTAGACAGCAGTGTTAGCTGTGAGGAGGGTGCTAAGAGGATGCAGGGTGACTTGGATAGGTTGGGTGAGTGGGCAAATTCATGGCAGATGCAATTTAATGTGGATAAATGTGAAGTTATCCACTTTGGTGGCAAAAACAGGAAAACAGATTATTATCTGAATGGTGACCGATTAGGAAAAGGGGAGATGCAACGAGACCTGGGTGTCATTATACACCAGTCATTGAAAGTGGGCATGCAGGTATAGCAGGCGGTGAAAAAGGTGAATGGTATGCTGGCATTCATAGCAAGAGGATTCGAGTACAGGAGCAGGGAGGTACTACTGCAGTTGTACAAGGCCTTGGTGAGACCACACCTGGAGTATTGTGTGCAGTTTTGGTCCCCTAATCTGAGGAAAGACATTCTTGCCATAGAGGGAGTACAAAGAAGGTTCACCAGATTGATTCCTGGGAAGGCAGGACTTTCATATGATGAAAGACTGGATCGGCTAGGCTTATACTCGTTGGAATTTAGAAGATTGAGGGGGGGTCTTACTGAAATGTATAAAATCCTAAAGGGATTGGACAGGCTAGATGCAGGAAGATTGTTCCCGATGTTGGGGAAGTCCAGAACTAGGGGTCATGGTTTGAGGATAAAGGGGAAGCCTTTTAGGACCGAGATTAGGAAAAAAACTTCTTCACACAGAGAGTGGTGAATCTCTGGAATTCTCTGCCACAGGAAACAGTTGAGGCCAGTTCATTGGCTATATTTAAGAGGGAGTTAGATATGGCCCTTGTGGCTAAAGGGACCAGGGGGTATGGAGAGAAGGCAGGTACAGGGTTCTGAGTTGGATGATCAGCCATGATCATACTGAATGGCGGTGCAGGCTCAAAGGCCGAATGGCCTACTCGTGCACATATTTTCTATGTTTCTATGTTTCTTTGTTTCGATCCCTAAATTTTCAACTGGCCTTATTGACCCATTCTTAGCTATATTTGTTGGAACATATTTTATCTAAAAGTCTTACTTTTTAGTGATCATGAAACTTCAAAGTGTGGGTCTTTCCTGTCTCCAAGAACAAAGATATTTAGCTGCAGTGTCAGTAAGTCTCTTTCTCCCTGCAGGAGATCTTTCTAAATTCCAGAAACGTGCTGTTTGGTGTAGGATGACTGGTACTTGGTCATACTTAGAGCTAATACTGGGCACCACTTTAAATGTGCCTGTTTGAATTTGTCTTTCTCATTCTGTTGCCAAATTTCAACTTTTTATTATGTTAGCTATTTGCTCTAATTTAGGAAAGCAAAATCACACCATCCCATAATTTTTACTGGAATTGAACTGCAAATCCAAGAACTGATATAATCAGGTTCTTGGATGAGATGCAAAGCTGAGGCTTTCTCAGGTCGATAATTTTGTCCCATACCATTAAAGAAGCACTAAACAGTTTCTCAAAATTATATAATTCATCCAAAATGGACTCTTGTTGTTATTTCATTCAGTAGGAACTTGCTGTGCAGAAATCGACCATTGCATTTATTGCCTTACTGCTTCTCAGAAAACCGTATTTACTTTGAAACCTAGTTATAGGTCATGAAAGATGTTACATGAAAGTAAGCTTTTTTTGTTTTCCTTTTTTATATTTTTGTAGATTTGTTCTTAGCTGAGACAACAATTCCAAATAGAATAGCCAATCATATTTGGTTTTCAAAGAATAATATGAATCTCCTGGTAAGATAGTGGCATGCTCGGATGCATTGACTTCTTCTGGGCCAACCAATGGCGTTATGGTATTTTAAAACATATTTTTTATGATTGCAAGAGCCTGATGGACATTAAGAATATAAAGTACCGCAGACACATCCCATAAGCAAATTGCTTCGTAGTGGAGAACTGAAGGCGCTGAACTTGGTGTAGATCATGCTGCTACCTGCATTGGGTATCAGAGTGGGTACGCAAAGGCGGGGTACTTAATAGCGAGTGATCGTCTTAGTCATTTTTCTTGTGATTGCCAGACACTGTTGGACATTGTTCTGAAAGCCATATTCACTGGCTTATTGGTGAATGGTAGAGGTGGGCAGCGGGGAGCTGCATGTCCTCAGTCGTAGTGAGGACTAGTCCTCAAGCCATGGTGTCACCTGTTTGCATCCACCCAGGAGAGAGCCTTTGGAGTCGGTGCGCTCCCCCAGAGTGCTGGAGTTGGTGTGGCATGACAAATGTGCTGGAGTCAGTGCTGCCCTCCAGTGTTTGCTCAGCAGAAGACAAGATGTATTGTGTTTAACTGCACACTGCTGCAACATTCATGGACCCAGGGATGTGAACTATACATTGCTTTGTGTGACTGTATTTTACTGCTGTCTTATATGTGCTATGTGTGCCTTGTGCTGGGTATGACTTTGGTGCTGTGTTTTTCACGTTGGCCCTGGAGTATTAAACTTGAAGTTGAACTAATTTGACAGTCAAAACTAAACAACAGAATAAAATCTCAAGATTAGCATTTAATAAAATTGGAAAAGTGGGGGAAGGGGAGGGCTATTGCTTTGCTGCTGCTTGTGTGTAGGAGCGGGGAGTGGGGGGCTTCGGGGCTCTAATATTTTTACTGTCACTCATTCTTTAGGGCACTCTTCTGTTTTCGTGGATGCCTGCAAAGAACAATAATATCAGGTTGTATATTGTATATATTCTCTGATATTAAATGGAACTATTGAATATTATGCCTTTAGTTAGTCTGAGTCAGTTGCTATACATAGTGTTATTTATTGGTATAAATCATCATCAGTCTGTAGGTGTAGGTCTCTCAGTCTATTTCCAATATCTATTCTCATGTAATTGTGAAGAAGTTTCTGAACTCATATCCAGCTCCATGGTATTTATTTGTACTCTGATGCTGAAGTTAGTTCCACTGACTTCAAGTTCAGCGATATTATGGTGTATTTGTGGTTTTACGTGGATTAATTTCTCAAATGCATTTTCCATTACCTCATATTTTAACTTCTAATGAAGGATTAGTTAAAATGATATGAAACAAGACAAAAGGACAAAATGACGTTGATAAAAAAAATGACAGGACAAAACCATCAGGATAAATACTGAAGTTATTTAAAGTGGAATTAGGTGGCATGATGGAAGCAATGTTGCATTAGAGTGATTAGCTTGTGGAGTTAACAACCCCCTTCCAAGGCTAAAAGCAAACTGCTGGAAGAACTCAGCAGGTCATACAGCATCAGTGAAGGATAGTTGGCGTTTTAGATTGAACCCTGCACTAAAGTGAAAAAAACCTCCCCCCCCCAAATCCCCTTTAACCTTTTTATTCATCACTTTAACCATATGCCCTCTGGTCTTAGATGATGCATTCCTTACCATACATATACCTCTCATATTGCTTTCCATCCAGTTGTAAATAGGAATACTGCACCACACAAAACTCAAATAAATTACCTTAAGGGTAAAGTACTGTAATAATCTCAGTATGCCACAGGTTTGACCAGAAATCATTCTATGTAATGGAATGTAAGGCATTCAGAGGAAAAGGTACAGGAGCTTGAATACCTGGACAACTAAACTTAAACACGGCCTCTTCCCCACTGCTATCAGAATTCTTTCTGATCCTCTTCCTGTAGTTCTACATTGTACATTGTGAGCACGTTGCCAAGTGGTTAAGGTATTGGACTAGCTACCTGAAGGTTGTGAGTTCGAGCCCCAGCCGAGGGAACGTCTTGTGTCCTTGAGCAAGGCACTTAATCACACATTGCTCTGCGACGACACTGGTGCCAAGCTGTATGGGTCCTAATACCCTTCCCTTGGACAACAATGGTGTCGTGGAGAGGGGAGACTTGCAAGCATGGGCAACTGCTGGTCTTCCATACAACCTTGCCCAGGCCTGCGCCCTGGAGAGTGAAGACTTTCCAGGCGCAGATCCATGGTCTTGCAAGACTAACGGATGCCTTAAAAAACATTGTCCATTACTGTCACTTCAGCATTTCTTTCTGCGTCACCATTTGCATTATTACACATTCACCATTCTGACGCTTTCGCACGCAAAACTGTATTTATTGTCGTAGTTGTTATTACCATGCATATTATTTCCACTATGAGCTTCACATGAACAAGAAATTATTTGCAGTCTGCTGTATATGACAATAAACTAATCTGGATCTCAATCTCAATCTCAGTCTCTTGAGCAGTTTTGCATCATTTAAATAGTCATGCATTCCATTGCATTCCACACCCTTCCACATCCAGCTGCAATGTGAAGTGAATTGTGTAAGGTTTCAGTGAGATGCAACTGAATCAGAAGGTTTAAAGAACAAGTTATTTTTTGTTACAGTTACGAACTATAAATGTGAACAATAATTACTTCATATTCAGTCATATCAATAAGTTAAAAGAGAGTTTTACCATTTGCTTGATTAGTTTCTATAAAGCAGTTATGCTACAAGCCCTGAATTTTGCAGAAGGTACAGTATACATAACTTAACTATTTTGATAATTTGATTTACAGTGCCAATAAAAAGTATTCACCCCTTGGAAGTTTTCGTGTTTTATTGTTTTACAACATTGAACTATAATGGATTTAATTTGGCTTTTTTGACACTGATCAACAGAAAAACACTTCTTCACATCCAAGTGGAAACAGATCTCTACAAAGTGATCTAAGATAATTACAAATATAAAACACAAAATAATTGATTGCATAAGTATTCACCCCCTTCAAGTCTGTCTTTAGTAGATGCATCTTTGGCAGCAATTACAGACTTGAGACTGTGTGGATAGGTCTCTATCAGCTTTCACATCTGGACACTGCAATTTTTCCCCATTTTTCTTTATAAATCTGCTCAAGCTCTGTCAGATGGCATGGGGATCATCTTTGAACAAACCTTTTCAAGTCCAGCCATAAATTCTCAATTGGATTAAAGTTTGGACTCTGACTTGACCACACCTGGGTATTAACTTTGTTGTTTTTAAGCAATTCTTGTGTACCTTTGGTGTTGTGTTTGGGGTCATTGTATTGCTGGAAAACAAATCTTCTCCCAAGTCGCAGTTCTTTTGCAGACTGCATCAGGTTTTCCTGCAGGATTTCCGTGTATTTTGCTGCATTCATTTCACCCTCTACCTTCACAAGCCTTCCAGGGTCTGCCACAGTGAAGCATCCCCACAACACGATGCCTCATGCTAGGGATGGTGTATTTTTGATGATGTGCGATGTTTGGCTTACTCCAAAAATAGCATTTAGTCTCATGGCCAAAAAGCTCAACGTTGGTTTCATCAGACCATAGAAACTTCTTCCAGCTGAATTCAGTCTCCCACATGCCTTCTGGCAAAATCTAGCTGAGATTTCTTGTGAATCTTTTTTTTCAACAGTGATTTTCTTTTTGCCGCTCTCCCATAAAGCTGTGACTGGTTACGAACTCGGGCAGCAGTTTTATGCACAGTCTCTCCCATCTTGGCCACTGAAGCTTGTAACTCCTCCAGAGTTGTTATAGGTCTCTTATTGGCCTCCCTCACTAGTGCCCTTCTTGCATGGTAACTCAGTTTTTGAGAACAGCCTGTTCTAGGCAGGTTTACAACTGTGCAATATTCTTTCCATTTCTTGATGATTAAATTAACTGTACTCCAAGGGATACTCAGTGACTTGGAAATTTTCTTGTATTCATCTCCTGACTTGTACTTTTCAAAAACCTTTTCACGGAGTTGCTTGGAGTGTTCTTTTATCTTCATGGTGTAGTGTTTGCCAGGACGCTGATTCACCAGCAATCGGACCTTCCAGATACAGGTGTATTTTACTACAATCAGTTGAAACACCTTGACTGCACACAGGTCTCCAAAAGCAGATCTCCATTTAACTAATTATGTGACTTCTAAAACCAATTGTGTCATGGTCCGGTCCGTTAACTACTCATTTCGGTTAATTTCCTTTTCCCCGTGTTCCACTGGACTCCTTGATTAGGGCACCTGATCTTCATCCGAACCGGCAGGATAAAAACTCCGACTTACAGCTACTCGGGGCTGGTCTGTCACCATAGCCAGAGCACTGATGAATGTTCCGAGCTGCCAAGAATAAGGGACCATCTTCATGAGCTTCTTCGTGTCAAGATTAATGTTGTCTGTTTTTGTCGTCTCGTGTCCAGCTGAGTGTTGCCGCTGCTCCGAGCCGGGATGCGGGTGGTCTGTCATTGTTAGTTTTTGTTGTCTCGTGTCCAGCTGAGTGTTGCCGGTCATTTTGCTGCTGCTCCGAGCTGGGATGCAATTGGTCTGTCGTTTTGTTTTGAAGGCTATGAGTCCCAGTCCCAGTCAAGGCTCCAAGTCCGTGTCAAGACTTCGTGTCCAGTCAAGGCTTTGTGTCCAGTCCAGGCTCTGTGTTCCAGTCAAGTCCAAGTCCACTGTGTTCCAGTCAAATCCAAGTCCAGGCTCTGTGTTTTAGTTCAAGTCCAAGTCCGTCTCCATGTCAAGTCTCCATGCCTGTGTCCTGCACATGGGTCAGCTTCCTCCCAAATGCCGGATTGTTACATAATTGGCTGCAGCAGCGATGGCTTTATGTGGCATATTAAAGGGAGTGAATACTTAATGCGATCAATTATTTTATGTTGTATATTTGGAGTTAATTCAGATCACTTTGTAGAGACCTATTTTTACTTTGATGGGAAAGAGTCTTTTTGTTGATCAGTGTTAAAAAAGCCAAATTAAATCCACTGTGGTTCAATGTTGTCAAACAATAAAACATGAAAACTTCCAAGGGAGGGGTGTGGTGAATACTTTTTATAGGCACTGAAAATTAGCAATCAGTTGAACTATCTGTTGCAGGAAAGGAGGGTTCTTTTATTATTGAAGGAAACACACAAAAATGTCTTCACATCATGTCGCCTTTTTAAGCAGGGCACAACTGAAAGTCAACAGATGGAATGGCAGATTCGAATATACATTTTCATTGAAAATTAGGCAGAGAGAAAATTAGACTGGACACTTCCTGACACATGTGAACCTTACCTGTTTATCATGCAGAACTTGCGTGGATTAACATTAGCCTTTTGCAACATTCATTTCGCGCATTGCTGGAGGAAATAGTGTCACAATTTTCCACTTCAGTTTAATGGTTCATCAATCCCATTTGACATATCATTCCAGTGTGCTCCATTGAGGCATGGCCCCCTAAAATTCACATATACAGCTTCTTGTAGACCACTCTGAAGGCTCATTCTGAAGCCCGCTGTTGCTTACTACAGTGAACCTGGGTTAGTACATTGTCAATTCTGCATGTGTTCTTTTGTCAGGGATACTGCTAGGGTTCTCAAGTGGAATAGCATGGATGATCTGGAGTTCTAAGACAAGCATTGGAGACTGGGATACATACCCACCGATCACATGCCCTAAAGCCAACCTGGAAGAACATCTTGTCTTCAGCTCGCTAAAATGTAATATTAATAAAGACAAGTTTTTAAGCAGTTTTGTTGCAGAACTATAAACATTAATAGTGAAAGCTGCAACGATTTACTCATGCCAGGACAACCATTCTTGAAGTGCTCAATGTCCCTCTCTTCCTGAACTTCCTAGACTCTAGGTTATTCCAGGTAGCTGCATCTGATCCATGCAAATTTTTCCGAGTTTGTTGCATACAGTTGCATTGGGAAGGTCGTGATGATCTATGCTCTTGTCTTGTTCGTTGGCATTATAGAGTGTGACCTGGGCTGGTTGGTTATGAGAACCAGTGCTGGGAAGAACTATGTTACCAACCTGCAGGAGGACTATGCTCTCTTGCTCAGCAATGCCAATTTTTTTGTGCACCTTATTATTGTTACATACAATTGCCTATGTCTTGATAGCTTAGTATTCAGTGACTTAGATCATATCACTGATCTTAAAGCCTCCATAGTTATAGAGAGAGTAGACTAAGTTCTGCCATGAGTGCAGTCATTTCCACATAGACCACTCTTTGCACAGAAAATACAATTTGAATTCAGTTGAGATCACCTGCTCTGGCGTGACACCCCTTTGTTTCCTCAATTTGTTCTCTGGTGACAGTAAGTGGAGCAGACTTCAGTTCCACAGAGGCATGAAGACATTCTGTGACTTCACCTAGACCTCTGGCATCATTCCTCTCTTGCCCTCTGTCAGGAAGCTGGTCTTGCTTAGTCATCCACAATCAGGACTTATATATCTGCTTCCCCAGTCACTGTCATCAGGTTGATCTTGTCACAAGATTTTTCTAGCTGGAAAAATGGCAGATGGAATTTAACGCAGACAAGTGTGAGGTGCTGCACTTTGTGAGGACAAACCAGATTAGGTCTTACACAGTGAACTGTCGGGCACAGAGGGGAGTGTAGATGAACAGAAGGATCTGGGAGTACAGATCCATAATTCATTGAAAGTGACATAACAGGTCATAAAGAGAGCTTTTCGCATGTTGGCTTTCATAGATGAAAGTACTGAGTATGGGAGTAGGGATGTTATGTTTACGTTGTTGGCAAGACCATATTTGGTGTATTTTGGAGTTCTGGTCATTTATCTACAGGGAAAGATATCAAAAAGATTGAAAGGGTGCAGAGAAAATTCATAAAGATGTTGCCAGGACTTGAGGACCTGAATTTTAGGGAAAACTTGAATAGGTTCGGAACTTATTCCCTGGAGTGTAGGAGAATGAGGGGAGATTTGATAGAGGTATACAAAATAATGAGGGGTATAGATAGGGTTAATAAAATTTGGGTGAGACTAGAATTGCAGATCATAAGTTAAGGGTGAAAGGTGAAATAGTTGATGGGAACCTGAGAGGGGTTTTCTTCACTCAGAGAGTGGTGCGAGTGTGGAATGAGCTATCAGCGGTAGTGATGGTTGCAGGTTCGACTGCAGCATTCAAGAGAAGTTGTGTAAGTATATTGTTGAAAGGTGTATGGAGGGCTATGGTCCAGGTGTGGGTCAATGAGACTAGGTGGGACTACAGACTGGCATAGTTAGACGGGCTGAAGGGCTTGCATCTACGCAGTAACGTACCATGACTCTATGACTATAACCTACCAGTGTCTGAACTGTTCTTTTTACAGAATGAGTGCAATAACACTCTATTGCTCTTTCATTGCCTATCATTGCCTACGATATACAGACAGTGTCAGAGTACAGCTACGATGAGTGCAAGGGACTACTTATGGGATTGGCCAATACATGTAAGTATATACAGATAGAATACTCAGGAAGGAATGGATGGTGAAATGACAAACTTTGTGCAGGTGGGAGATTCATGACTTTTTGGTGGCACTTGTATCAAGGCTTAGGAGAGGCCAGTGTGGCTACTGTTGGTGTTGCCACAGTTGGAGCAGGACCTACAGCACTTGACAGGGAAAGTGGGAGATTAGTTGGTGCACTCTCTCTGCCACTGACAGATGTCTTCTGTAAGCTAGCAATGTGTCAGCTCAAGGTCCTCAACTCCTTTTCCAGTCTGAGCCAGTCTTAGCCAAACATTCCCAGGAATCAGTGCTAACATTGCAATTTCTTTGAGGAGGTTTTGACATACTCAGACCTTTTTCTGCGTCTGCCTGCAAGTGTCTTCCCATTAAGCTGGAAGTAGAGTGTTTTGGGAGCCTGGTTTCAGGCACCTGAGTGATGCATCCTGCCCACCATGGCAAACTGAGAGTAGCTAAGGTCTTGATACTGAAGTTGTCGGCCTGGGAGAGGACACTGATATTGGTTGACTTATCCTTCAATTGAATTTTATGAATTTTGTGGAGACTTGAATTTGAATTTGAATTTATTTAAATCTCTCATCCATTCCATAACGGGGGCGAGTAAAAACCTTTGTGTTATGACTCCGTTGCAATGTACACACATGTGAATTTATAAGTCTAATGACTTGTAGAAAGAAGCTGTCCCATGACTGTTGGTCCTGGCTTTAATGATGTGGTACTGTTAGCCAGATGGAAGCAGCTGAAACAGTTAATAGTTGGGGTGATTGGTCTCCACAATGATCTTCCAGGCCTTCTTTATGCACCTGCTGTTGTAAATGTCTTTAGTGGAGGGAAGTTCACGTCCATAGATGCACTCCGCTGTCCGTACCACTCCCTGCAGTGCCCAGCGATCAATGTTGGTACAGTTCCCGTACCAGGCAGTGATACAGCCAGTCAGGGTGCTCCCAGTGGTGCCCCTGTAGAAAGTCTGGAGGATTTGGGATCTCAGGCCAAACTTCTTCAGTTGCCTGAGGTGAAAGAGATGCCACAAGCCAGTGTGTACAGTCCAGGTGATATCCTCAATGATACCTGTACCAAGGAACTTGAAACTACTCATCCTCTCAACTGCAGTCCCATTGTGTTGATCAGGGAGAGCCTGTTCCTCCTGTAATACACAATCAGTTCTTTTGTTTTTTGGACATTGAGTAGGAGGTTGTTATCTCAGCATCACTATGTCAGGGTGTTAACCTCTCCTCTGTAGGCTATCTCGTCACCACTAGAAGTAAGGCTGATCAATGTCAAGTCATCTGCAAATTTGATCAGCAGATTGGAGCTGTGTATGGCAGCACAGTCATGGGTGTAAGGGGACTAGAGGAGGGGACTCAGGACACAGCACTGGGGGGCACTTGTGTTGAAGATCAGAGGGGCAGAGGTGAGGAAGCCCATCCTTATCACCTGTCAGTGATCCAATAGGAAGTCTAGGATAGTCTTGAGATAGTCTAGAGGCAATCTTGGTGTTATTTTTCTAGTGTCTTGAGAATGCCTTTTGTACACAGTACACAGAAACATATAAGGAGTTGGCATCGCTGCTACCTGTAGTCCATGGAATTTGTGCCAGGTTTGAGGTCTTGCACTTCAAATGCTCTTTCCCATAATTGACCAAAACTACTGCTTACATGTTGATGGCAGTGGGGAATTTGATCATCAATGTCTTCCTTCAGTGAAAGGATGTTTTTCACCATAAAGCCGTCTAAGTTTTCCAGGGTCTCACCGTGATCCTTTATTGATGGAAAGAAGAGCAGTGCAGCAGTGACTGGTTGGTTATGGACTTCAGATTTGCAGATGTTGAGTTTAAATGTCGTCCTTTACAGGAGGTTCAGTTAAGCAGTCAATGATGGCCGAGAGCTCAGCCTTGAAGTAAGTGTCATCTGCATATTGCAGACACTGAAGTTATATTCTGGACTGTAATCACCATAAGCTGAACAGTTTCCCATCTCACCTCTGACAAACTTCCTTGGAAGGCAGAACGAATGGCGAGAACTGTATCGATAGTGAATGACAACAAAACTGAGTTTCACTTGAACATCCATCCAGTTAGGCAATCCACTTGTCAGCATCCACCGTCTGCAGTTATACATGAAGAACAAGTCAAACAATGGTCAAGCTGCCTGTCAATCTTCACAGCACATTCAAAGCAAAGAACATGATACTGAGAAGGAATATAATGTTACTTGCAAGTGACTGGGTGCTTTATATAGTGTTTGGATATGTGTTGTTACAAATAGTGCTATTGTCTAATATTGGACATAAAATCAAATTAAAGCCTGTCAAACACTTTAAAACAAGGACTAATAATAAACAAAGTGTGTGATATCCTTGATGTTATATTCATTAAAAGCTAATAAGCCCTTTTTTCTGCCCCAGGCCTTCATAGACTACTTGCATTGCACACACTCGGCCACTAGGTCTGGATATAATTAGAGTTCATCCTCTCTTTATTCTTCATCAATAATTGGAAAGTGACTTTAGGTAACCTTTGGCACTGCCTGTATTGCGAGCACTTGAAGTAGCCCAGATTTTATCGATGCTGACTCTTTTCTGCTGCCCACTCAGCTAACTAATTGTGGTCTCATTAATTCAAGTCAGAATAATGCCTCAGTGTTATGTTAGTCATGCATCAGCTACCTCCCAGAAACTATCAAAAGCCACATAACAACAGTATTTTTCAGGATTGTTTAATGCAAAGTAGCTCCATTACTAATAGAAGAGTTCAAGCAGGGGTGGTGTTCCAGACATTCCAGACATAAGATTACTGACATTACATAACTCCTTCACAAATATAATCTATAACAAAATATATGGTATGGTTTCAAGGGTGATGTTAATTATTGTCCTTTCAAACAATATTAAGCAAAGGGAAATACATTTTCTAGGTAAAGAAACATAAAGACTGGTTTGCATTCAGCTTTTTTTTGAGTCTCATTCATAGCATACTTTACCAAATATGAGAACTAGTACATTGTGTTGACTCATTTCATAAGGGAGAAACAACAGAGGAATGATGTCATTTAATTGAAAATAACAACCTGCTTAAGACAAGATTTCTTTGTGTCCACAATGGAATATTTTTTATTCCATCAGTTCTAATGAAAAGTCATCACTGCTTCTCCATGCATGCCGCCTGACTTGATGAGCACTTGCAGGAAGTTTTCTTTCTGCTTTGTTTAGTCTTTAGTCATTCTTTGGATTTTTTCCTTCCAATATTCTTGTCTACAGATGGAGTGGCAGGTTAGGAAGGAATAAAGAATCCCTTGCACTAGAAAAGAGATAACTGAATCATGATTTTCATAACATCGGTTTGGGATAAATTCCAGAAGCTAAAGTACATCTCACTAAGGTTGGTTTATATTATTTTTTTTCTGGATTTTCATCAGGTATATCATTACCCCTGGATAATATTGCACACATATTTTTCAGTGATTGGCAGCTTTTCATTAAATATTTACAACCACAGTGGTGGGTGTGAGGAGGAGTTGAATCACATATTTTTCACCAATCTTCCTTTCACTCCAACCTGAACTAACTGTAATGGAGCCAAAGCCGTGATACTGCATTTCCTTTTTGTTCATTTCTGCTTTCTCAGATGGGTATTATTCCCATTGCCTTTTTCAGGTTTATTTTACTGTGAAATACTACCCTTATTCAAAAATGTGTGAAATTGAGTTACAGTCATTTTCATGAAACCACACCTACCATCTGTGCTTTCTGCAGATATGGCTTTCGTAGGTTATGTGTCAATGTTATAAAGCATAAAAGGGTTTTGGGTGCTGAATATTGCAAAAGTGATAGTGTAATTCAAGGGAGTTTTCTGCAGTGTATAATATTCTTCAGCTGGTAACTCAAGAGTAATTCAAGGTCAATCCAAGTGCAGTGTAAATCTAATATAAGCACCTTTTCTTTCTCAAATAAAGTCTTTTATCAAGGAGAACCATTTTCTCGTTAAAATCAAAATACTCAAATGGTATTAATGGTTAATTTTCGGAAGTACTTAATTCTAAATTATTTATTTTCAAACTTCATATAAACACATATTAAAATATCTAATTAAAATTATGTTCTGTCAGTAATGCTTTTGTATCTTGATAAATGGAACTGTTAAATAAATTCCTTCAGTAGACAATGTTCAGTTCAAATATCCATGTAATTAGATACAGCATCCATAAGAAAATAAATAATAAAATCACAGACTTTCGGAAAGAGTGCTCATGCTGTTTTCTGTTGCCGTCATGTGAAACACTGCCAAAATACAATCTGAATTTGTTGCTTTGTTGGTTTGAATCAGAATTGTGTTAAAAAAAAGCTTGAATTCTGTAGGAAAATTTCTTTAAATATTCCAATTAGCCAGATAATTACTTACATAATTTTAAATGATTAAATTAATTGTAGATGATAGCATATTGCTTAAAGTTTATTTTCATTTGAAACCTGTTTTTCTATTGCAACTCTAAGATGTTTTGTCTTAGACTGTTCACAAGCCCATGCTATTTTTCAGCCCAATTGCCCTAATATTTATGTAATTATCACAGACGATAACAGAACCTTAAGGGCAAGTTATATTCAGCGCAAATACAGTTACCATAATCTTTTCCACGACTTTAGAAATTATTACACTAGAAGCCTCTCCCTCCCAAAATATGGACCACATACCCAGAATGAATTAACCACTGCAAGGTTGCAGATTTTTGAAGTAGCTCCAAAACTTAAATTGGATATTTTAATTGCAAAGGAATTAATATATAAGTTTTAAAATTTTTGACATTTATTCATAAATTTACTGAGGAAATAAATGTGACACTCAACGTCAACTGGAAGATTTTTGAAATATTTTGTTAAAATAAATTTTTAATATATTTAAATCTGGATTGATATAATAACTCTGTGATCCAGAATCTCTGGAGGAGAAGGCCCTGAGTCCTTGGCTTTGCTTGTTGCTCGGTGGCCAGGGCGGGGTCGAAGTACTCAGCAGAGATGGTGCTCAATGCTCGGTGTCAGAGGGCTGGTCGGAGGCTCGAAGTTTTCGGACGGACTCAGAGTCCGCTGTGGTCGGGTGCTTCCAATGTATAGGCAGTTGTCGGCACTTAGAGGTTTATGGCAGGGAAAGTTTCTCCCTTTTGCCGTCTGCTATCAGGACTATCCGGAGTCGATCGGTACTTTGAGACTTTTTTTTTACCGTGCCCATGGACTGCTCTTTATCAAATTATGGTATTGCTTTGCACTGTTGTAACTATATGTTATAATTATGTGGTCTTGTCAGTGTTAGTCTTGGTTTGTCCTGATTTTTTGTGATATCACTCTGGAGGAACATTGTATCATTTCTTAACGCATGTATGCATTTCTAAATGACAATAAACGAGGACTGAGTGTCCTCATAATCTAATCTAATCTAATTTTACATGTTTAAATTGATAACAAATTCATCTTCAAATTAACCAGATTTCCACTCTATAACAATTCTACAACTAGTTCTCATGAAACATATATAAAAAAAGCAATAAATGCAAGAGATTCTGCAGATACTGGAAACCGAGAGCTACACTCACAAAATCCAGCAGGTCAGACAGCATCTAAAGAAAATAAATAAACTGTGGATGTTTCAAGCTGAGACCCTTCATCAGGACCAGAAAGGAAGGGGGACAAAAGAAGTTAGGGGGTAGGGAAGGAGTATAAACTGGAAGGTGATAGGTGAAGCTAGGTGGGTGGGGGAAGAGGGATGAAGCATGAAACTGGAAGCTGATAGGTGGAAAAGGTAGAGAACTAGAGAAGACAGAATCCAATTGGTGAAAAGAGTGGACAACGGGAGATAGGGAAGGAGAAGGGGTACCGGGGGAAGTGATAGGCAGGTTAGGAGAAGAGAAGAGGTAATGGGAGGCCAGAGTGAGGAACTGAAGAAGAGGGAAAGGGGAGGGGGAAAATTACTAGAAGTTGGAGAAAGCAGTGTTCATGCCATCATGTTTGAGGCTACCCTTACAGAATATGAGGTGTTGCTCCTCCAATCTGAGAGTGGCCTCATCATGGCAGTAGACAGACATGTCAGAATGGGAATGTAGATTGCAATTGAAATGGTTGGTCACCTGGAATTCCGCTAACAACCATTACCTTTTAAATAGCAGCTGCATTAGGCAAATTCTGCATTCAATCATGTGCAAATAAATTTCAGCAGCATGCAAATGAATTTGCACAAAAGATAAAGACTTCACAATGGATACAACTTGTACTGGATAGTTGAATATACTTTAAGAGGAAATTCTACATTAATTACTACTAATGTATGAACTGAAAATGCTTGCTCTGAAGATGGAGTTATATCACATGGTTAAATAATTTTGCTTGAGAGAGCTTTGCAGGTAACCCACATCTCTAAATAAACTACAGGACAGTAACAATTCCTCTTTCTTTCTTTGAGTTCCTCAGAATGGTTTTGAATATTTACTCTAGTAGAATTCATCTACGATCAAGTGTACTAACCAGATGAGTTTCCTTCTGCAAGTTTCACTGTTTATTATTGCAGCAGTGAGCAAAGTTTACATGAAGGATTAATACAAAACAATGTGAGCTTTGTATCAGCATTAAATAGCTTAAACCTAAAACCATTTGGGCATATAACATATAGATATTTTGAAAAATAACCTTGAACTATTTTGGGGCTGTCTGTGCAACATAATTGCTATGGGAATGAAGCAAAATGGATGAAATTCTCAAGCAATCCATTAAACCAGCAGAAGACTTTTCAAACCAATTCCAGAAAATTACTGCAGTAGAGACTTTTGCCCTAATGACTCTTTGCTAATTTTGAGAATGTAACTAACAATCAGATATCTGTGAGCAAATACAGATAATTATGATGATGAAATAATAAGAACCTGAAAGAACTCCTTCACAGTCAACAGATGCTGTTTTCAAATATATACCTGTGGTACAACAAGGCCCTTAGAGTGTTAAACATTTCTTCTTTTTCTAGAAATTATAATGAGGCACTTCATGATTCACAATGCCGTTCAAAATTTAATTCACGCATAATCTAACATACCGTGATTGCTCAGGTATAATTTAGCACTGAGTATGTTTTTGTACATGTAATCTGTGAATTTACAGGGTTCAATGAATGCATTGACTGCATTCAGAATAAGTGCTTACTCAATGGTTGGAAAGTACAAACATTCACAGACTACACTTGATAATTCTTTACTTTACTCAACTAACTATGATAATTCAGGCTTATAAAGTTCAAAGTAATGAAAACATGCTATAATTGCTCTTTTGGTTAATGTGATTGCTCAACAATGTGCCCTCTAACTTTTGCCCAAGAATCCGAATATATTATTACGGCAATTTGTTAGGCAGCACCTTACATCTTCTTGCAAAAAACAATTATGAAACATAAACACTAGTCTCTGAGAAGTCTGTTTGCAATTTTCTAAATTCATGCAGTAATTAGAAAGTATTTCACGGCCCATTAATATCAAATAATATTTTTTGGCAAAGCCGGGCATTGTTAGAATCTAATTTACAAGCCATTATTCTTTCTGGGTAATTACATTCTAACTCTGCATAGCTCATCACATGGGTTAGAAGGACCATGCAGCATTCAACACTACACATGATCATACACGAGCTTTGAAGAAATCTTTGTGTCGTAATGGAAATCTGATGGTAAGTAGGAATCAAGGTGATGACTTCCAGTACAATCAAAGAAGGTGCAACAGTATTGAAATCACAAACAAGAGAAAGTCTGCAGGTGCTGGAAGTCCAAGCAACCCACACAAAATGCTGGAGGAACTCAACAGGCCAGGCTGCATTTTGTGTGAGATGCAACAGTATGTGTTGACCTGATAGATAGGTGGATATATGAAACATGTTGTGTCATACCTCATGAAACTGTGTAAATCGGGAAAATACTGGAGAGATATTTCTCCATGTTTCTATCTGTAAATGAAATGATCTTGGGGTCATATTAACAGCTAAAAGGGGTCAAAAACTCAAGACCAAGGACTAGAAATTTGTTTGATCAGAACACTGCAAATCCTTGAAATTGTCTTCCCAAAAACCTATGGATTTTATTTATTTTGGCTTCCAGGTGTTATTGCCAAGGCCATTACTTATTGCCCATTCAAATGCTTTTGAGAAAATGTTGCTTCTGTTCTTTTGGTGAAGGTCCTCCACAGTGCAGCTGAGCAAGGAATGCAGTGATTTAGAGCCAGCAATGAAAAAAGGATTATCAATGTCTTTCCAAAAGATATTGAAAGACACTTTATAGCGCATGTCCTCAGTATTATTTTATTTGCACAGTTTGTAATCTTTTGCACATCGGCTGATTACCAATCTTTTTTTTTGTATGGCTTTTCATAAAATTCTGTTGATTTACTTTTTCTGCATGCAAGAAAATAAATCTCACGGTCTCACGGTAGTAGACAGTAACATATGCATGCTTTGACAATAAATTTATTTTGAATGTTGAACTTTTGAAACTAGGATGGGACAAAATTTGAAAGAGAACCAGTAAATGGTGCTGTTCCTATGTAAATGTTGCCTTTATCTTTCTAAGAAGAGGTTGTGGGTTTGCAATATTCTGACAGTGTCTGGTTGAGATGACAGTACACACAACAGCCACTGCACGCCAGTGGTGAAGGGACTCATCTTGCGCTGATCAAGTTGCTTCATTGTTCTCACTGAGTTGCTAATGCTTTACTCATCCAGCTAAGCGGTGAGTATTTCATGCACTTCTGACATGTGCCTTATAGAGTGGAGAAAGACTTTGAGATATCGGAAGGAGAGGCTCTTCTACAGGATACCCAGTCTCTGAGTGAAACTTGTGGTTGTTCTAGCTGAGCTGGTGAATGGTGATCCCCAAGGATTTTGATAGATTATAGATCATAGGACATAAAACAGTACAGCACAGGCCCTTCAGCTGACAATGTGGTGCTGACTAACATAAATAAATGGTGGAGGAACTCAGCAGGTCAGGCAGCACCTATGGTGAACCCAGTGAAACCTATGTTAGATCTGTGGTGACCCTGTCCTGATGAAGGGTCTCAGCCCGAAAGGTCAGCTCTTTATTTCTTTCCATAGGTAAGTTCTAACCTGCTGAGTTCCTCCAGCATCTTGTGTGCGTTACTCTGGATTTCCAGCATCTGCAGAATCTCTTTTGCTTGTAGAGTTACAAGAGGTCCAGACACAATCTCTGGAAAGCCATCTCACAGGCAAAGTGGCAATTCCAAACTAAACTTAAATCAACGAAGGAATGTTGCCAGTTGTGGCAGGACTTGAATACTATCACCTCTTATAAAGTTAAATCAAGTGGCATAGGTGACAGCAGGGCTTCACTTCCAGTTGGGCTCAATGCCTCCTCTGTGCTGATGAAGAGTTTCGGCCTGAAATGTCGACTGTTTACTCTTTTCTATAGATGCTGCCTGGCCTGCTGAGTTCCTCCAGCATTTTGTTTGGATTACTTTGATTTCCAGCATCTGCAGATTTTCTTTTGATTAATGCCTTCTCTGCTCACTTTGACCATCAAAATATGAAGGAACCATCACAAACGCCCACAGTCTCCGATGAGCCTATGACTTCAGTCTCTCAGGCCGATGTGTGAGCAGCCTTCAGGAGGGCGAACCCACGAACAGCATCCTGCCCAGATTGGGTACCTGGCCAAGTGTTAAAGACCTGTGCTGATCAACTGGCTGGAGTGTTTATCACTATCTTTAACCTGGACCTGAATTCTGGAGAGCGGGTCTTAGTCATGATGGTGCTAAACAGCGACTCCTTTGCTCGCATCTTTGGAAACAGCTCTATTTCCATCTTTAATATCCCTATTTTTCCCTTTCAGGGTTCTTTTGAAGACCCTGACCTGGAGTTACATGCTGACTTCGGTTCTTCGTAGGAATGGGACCGAAGGGGTTTCTCGGGGTTTCACGACTGCTCTTTATTTGACGTGCCAAGGACACGGCATAAGAGCTTAGCTTGCCTTCAGAGTTTTAGGATTCATGGCTCTGGAGGCAGGTGGACTGAAGGTCGGTGTCCCAGCAGGAGATTGGTGTGTCATTGTGGGAGTGGGAAGATCTATGTCTGTGTGCCCAGAGACTTAAGATCTTTGGGCACACAGCTCAGAAAAAGTGAGGCGACGGCCTTTTAACATCATAAACCAGCGAGTTGCTTGTTATGTCTCCCCTCTCGCTGTGAGATGGAGACATCTCTTTCTTCCTTATTAGGGAGAGATAGAGCCTGTGGTATGTCGAATACCGAGTGAACGAGTAGAATTTGGGGTACTGCAAGTCTGTGTATTTGATGTTGCTTTGCTGCATGCTTGAGTGCTCAGTGGTGGGTGCCAATGCTTTTTTATATTGGTGGGGGGAGGGGGGATTGTTGTTTGCTGCCACTTATGTGCGGGAGGGAGGGGAGCTAGGTGGGCTTTGGGGTTCTAACATTTAACTGTTGTTCATTCTTGTGGGCACTCCTCTGTTTTCGTGGATGGTTGCAAAGAAAAAGCATTTCAGGATGTATATTGTATACGTTTGTCTGACGTTAAATGTACCTTTGAAACCCTTGAACCTCTCACTTTGGCAGTCTAAGGTACCCACTTGCTTCAAGCAGGGTTCAATTATACTGCTGCCTTAGAAGAACATGGCGACCTGCCTCAATGACAATCATTCAGTAGCACTTACATCCACTGTGATGAAGTGTTTTAAGTAGTTGGTGATGAAGCATATCAAGTCCTGCCTGAGAAGCAACCTACATCTGCTTCAGTTTGCCTACTGGAGCAACAGGTCCATAGCAGATGTCATCTCATTGGCTCTTCACTGAACCCTGGAACATCTGGGCAGCAAAAATGCATACATCAGGATGCTCTTTATTGACTACAGCTCAACATTCTATATCATCATCCCCTCAAAACTAATCAATAAGTTCCTAGACCTTGGCCTCAATACCTCATTGTGCAATTGGAGCCTTGATTTCCTCACTTGCAGACCCCAGTCAATTTGGATTGGCAACAACATCTCCTCCATGATCTCATCAGCACAGCTGCGTGCTTAGCCCCCTGCTGTACTCGCTTTGCACAGCTAAACACAGCCCCATTGCCATATTCAAGTTTGCTGATGACACTTTTGTCATAGGCTGGTGATGAACCAGGGAGGGAGATTGAAAATCTGGCTGAGCGGTGCCATAACAATAACCTCTCACTCAAAGTCAGCAAGACCATGGAGCTGATTACTGATTCAGGAGAAGAAAACCAGAAGTCCATGAGTCAGCCCTCACTGGAGGTTCAGAGGTGTAGATGGATAGCAGCTTTAAACTCCTTGGTGTTAGTATTTCAGAGAACCTATCCTGGGCCCAGCACGTAAGTACAACTATGAAGAAAGCACAGCAGCACTTCTGCTTCCCCTGAGTTTGTGAAGATCTGACATGACACCTAAAACTTTGGCAAACTTCCATAGATGTGTAAAGAGGAGAATATTGACTGGGTGCATAAAATGGAACAGCCAATGCCCTTGAAAAATCTTGCAAAAAGTAGTGGATGCGGCCCAGTCCATCATGGGTGAAGCCTACACCACCATTGAGCACAGTTACACAAAGTGCTGTTGCAGGAAAACAGCATCCATCATCAGGGACACTTACAACCCAGGGCATGACCTCTTCTCATGACTGCCATAAAGAAATAAGTAAAGGAGCCTCCGGACTCACCCCACCAGGTTCAGGCATAGTTATTACCCCTCAACTATCAGGTTCTTAAACCAAAGGGAGTAATTTCACTTGCCCCATCATTGAAATGTTCCCACAACCTATGGACTCACTTTCAAGGACTCTTCACCTCATGTTGTTGGTATTTATTGCTTATCTATTTATTATTATTTCTATCTTTTTGTACTTGCACAGTTTGCCTTTTGCACACAAACTGAATGTCCAGGTTGTGCCGTCTTTCATTGATTGTGTTATGGATTGATTGAGTATACCCGATAGAAAATGGATCTCACTCGATGGTCACATATCTGTACTTTGATAACAAATTTATTTTGAACTTTGTTGTTTTGAACTAAATGATATTAATAATCAAATGCCCAACTAAATGAATCATTTCTGCTCTCAAGATACCTATTTCCTTTCATTTCCTGCACATTCATGAGCTTTTCTAAGAGTCTTTTGAATGCCTCTACCATATCTGTCTCCACCAGCACTCCATTGTCATGGATGGTATCAGAGTTGCTGATGCTTTACTCATCCAGGCAGCCCACTTCAGGAACACATCATGTTCTGTGTTAAGAACTTGGCCCATACATCTCCTTTGAACTTACCCCTCTCATCTTAAGAATGATACTGGCTGTTTACTTTATCCACACCTCTCATAATCTTATAAACCTCTATTGGGTCTTCCCTCAGCCCCTCCCGCACCAGAGAAAACAACCCATGTTCATCCATAACCTCTTGATAGCAGATGCCCCCTTGTCTGGGCAGCATCCTGGTAAGCATCTTCTGCACCTACTCCAAACACTTTTACATCCTTAAAATGATGTGACCCGAATTAAATGCAATAGTAATGATACAGCATAACTGGAGTTTTATAAAGGTGTCACGTAACTCCCCAACTCTTGAACTTAATTCCTCAACTAATAAAGACAAGTACACCATATAGCTTCTTTACCACCTGATCACCTGTGCAGCCACAATGTACTTGGACCCAAATACCTCTCTGCATACCAGCACTGTTAAGGGTCTTGCCTTTAAAAATGTAATTGCAACATTGAATATTTGGCTGGGTTAAACTCCATCTGCCATTTATCCACCCATAAATACAAAGGATCTCTATCTTGTTGAACTTTTTGTCAGTCTTCTATGCTATGCACAACACCACCAATCTTTGTATTGTCTGAAAACTTACTAACTGATTTTAATTCCATTAGCTTCAAGATAATTAGGAAGAAGGGTAGGATTGGGGCTCGGATCAAGATTTTAAAATGGAGAAAGGCTGATTTTGATGGCACCAGAAGGAATCTGGCAGGTGTGGATTGGGACAGGTTTCTTCCAGCAAAGAGATGCTTGGTAAATGCCTTCAAAAGTATGTTCCTGTCAGAATAAGTGGCAATGCTAACAGGTTTAGGAAACCTTGGTTATTGAGGGATATTGAGACCCTGGGAAAGAAAAAGAAGGGATGACATATCAGGTAAAGGCAGTTCAGATCAAATGAGGTGCTTAAGGAAAACAAGAAATTTATTAGAACTTTTCAACAGAATAGAAATTCATGAGAAATTAGGAAGAATAAAATATGACGTGGTTGCTCTTGCAGACAAGGTGAAAGAAAACTCAAAAGAATTGCAATTGACAAAATTGGTCTCTTGAAGATCAATGTGGTCATCTCTGCATGGTGCTGGAAGAGATGGTTGTGATCTTAAATGAATTTTTTGTATCTATATTTATTCAGAATACAGACACAGAGTCTGTAGTACTAAGGGAAACGAGTAATGAGATCATGGATCCATATCCAGATTATGGAAGAGGTGCTTGCTGTCTTGAGGTGAACTAGGGTGGATAAATCCCTAGAGCCTGACAAGGTGTCTCCTCAGACCTTGTGGGAGGTGAGTGTAGAAATTGCAGGGGCCTGACAGAGATATGTAAAATGTCATTTGTCATGGTTGTAATGCCAACTGGAGGACAGCTAATGTTGTTCCATTGTTTAAGGAAGGCTCTAAGAATAAGTCAGGAAATTATAGGCTAGTGAGGCTAATGTCAGTTATTTGTGAGTCAGCTGTGGGAAGGTTTATAAGGGACCGAATATTTAAGTATTTGGATAGAAAACACCCGATTAGGGATAGTCAACATGGCTTTGTGCATGGCAGATCATGTTGATGAAAGGAAGATGGTGGACGATGAGTAGGTGGACTTTAGCAACGCCTTTGACAAAGTCCCATATGGGGGCCTAGTCGAGAAGGTTAAGTTGCTTGGCATTCAGAATGGAGATGTCAGAGAGTGGTTGTAGATGGTTATCTTCCTGATTGGAGGCCTGTGACTAGTGGTGTGCTGCAGGGACTGGTGTTGGGTCAGTTGTAGTTTATTATCTATATTAATGATTTTGATGATAATGTGATAAACTGGATCAACAAATTTGCAGATGAGATCGAGAATGTGGGCTTAGTGGACAGCAAGGCAAGCTATCAAACCTTGCAGCTGAAAAAATGGACTGAAAATGGCAGATGGATATTAATGTAGACAAATGTCATGTGTTACACTTTGGGAGGACTAATTAGGCTATAATTTATATTGTAAATGGCAGGTACTGAGGTGTGCAGAAGAACTAAAGGACTTGGGAATACAGATTGATAATTCCTTGAAATTGGCATTACAGGTAGATATGGTCATATAGAGAGCTTCTTCTATAAATTAGGAAAAGGGGAGGTGCAACGAGACCTGGGTGTCATTATACACCAGTCATTGAAAGTGGGCATGTAGGTACAGCAGGCGGTGAAAAAGGCGAATAGTATGCTGGCATTTATAGCAAGAGGATTCGAGTACAGGAGCAGGGAGTTACTACTGCAGTTGTACAAGGCCTTGGTGAGACCACACCTGGAGTATTGTGTGCAGTTTTGGTCCCCTAGTCTGAGGAAAGACATCCTTGCTATAGAGGGAGTACAAAGAAGGTTCACCAGATTGATTCCTGGGATGGCAGGACTTTCATATGAAGAAAGACTGGATGAACTAGGCTTGTACTCGTTGGAATTTAGAAGATTGAGGGGGGAATCTGATTGAAACGTATAAAATCCTAAAGGGATTGGACAGGCTAGATGCAGGAAGATTGTTCCCGATGTTGGGGATGTCCAGAACGAGGGGTCACAGTTTGAGGATAAAGGCGAAGCCTTTTAGGACTGAGATTAGGAAAAACTTCTTCACACAGAGAGTGGTGAATCTGTGGAATTCTCTGCCACAGGAAACAGTTGAGGCCAGTTCATTGGCTATACTTAAGAGGGAGTTAGATATGGCCCTTGTGGCTAGGGGGATCAGAGGGTATGGAGGGAAGGCTGGTGCAGGGTTCTGAGTTGGATGATCAGCCATGATCATAATAAACGGCGGTGCAGGCTCAAAGGGCCGAATGGCCTACTCCTGCACCTATTTTCTATGTTTTCTATAAATCAGAGAGCCTTCATAAATCAGGGTATTTAGTGTAGGAGTTGGGATGTTATGTTGAATTTGTATGAGTTGTTGAAAAGGCCAAATTTAGCATATTGTGCACAGTTCTGGCCAAATTTACAAGAAAGATATCAATAAGCTTGAAAGAGTGCAGAGAAATTTTACACAGATGTTGCCAGGACTTGAGGACCTGAGTTACGGGGTTAGGCGATATAGGTTAGCACTTCCCTGGAGTTCAGGAGAATGAAGGTATATCTTGTAGAGGTACACAGAATTACGAGGGGTGTAGATAGGTGTATAGATCTATTGGGTTCAGATCCTACAAAGTTAGCATTCAAGTTGTTAGGATTGCTAAGAAGGCATATGATGTGTTGGTCTACATTAGTTGGCGGACTAAGTTCCAGAGATGTGAGGTAATGTTCCAGATATATAAAACCATCTTTGGAGTATTGTGTTTGGTTCTGGTCATCTCATTATATGAAGGACGTGAAAGCTTGGAGAGAGTGCAAAGGAGATTTATTAGGATGCTGCCAGCATACTACAGTAAAAGTTAAATAAGCTAGGGCTTTTCTCTTTGGACTGAAGGAGGTCAAAAGGTGCCTTGATAAAGATAAACAGGATAACAATAAGCATAAAGTGAAAATTTAGTGCCCTTTTCTCAGGACAAAAATAGTTAATATGAGATGGTATATTTTTAAGGTGATTGGAGGAAAGTATGGGGGGATATCAGAGGCAGGTTTCTTACATTCAGACAGTGGTAAGTGTGTGGAACACACTGCCAGAGATGGTGGTAGAAGTGTATATAACAGGGAAGTTTAAGGGTTGATAGATAGGTATATGGATGAAAAAAAATGAAGGGGTAAACGGGGGAAAGAGTTAAATTTATCTTGGAGTAGGCTCAACATTGTGTGCCGAAGAGCCTGTACTATGCTGCACTGTTCTGTGTTCTATGAATGCATGCTGGATTTTTTTCCCTCAGAGACTGGGTCAGACTGGAACTACAGGTCATATGTTTTGAAAGAAAGGTGAACTATTTAAGGGGAACCTGAGGGGAAACTTCTTCACTCAGAGGATGATGCGAGCTGCCCGCAGAACAGGTAGATGTGGGTTCAATTGTAACATTTAAGAGAACTTTGGATCAGTACTGTATATGATGAAAGAGGTACAAAAGGCTATAGCCTAAGTTCAGGTAGATGGATCTACGTAGAAAATCAGACTGGCATGGACTAGTTGGGCCAAAGGCCTGTTTCTGTGCTGTAGTGCTTTATGGATCTATGGTTCTATAAACCATTCATCTACATGTTCACCCAGGTCATTTTTATACATTACAAACAGCAGAGGTCCCAGTACCCTGGGGAACAGCACTGCATTGATCACAAACCTCCAAACAGAATAAGAACTTTTCTCTGTCTCCTCTGGGCCAGTCAATTCTGAATCCAAATGGCCAATTCACCATGAATCCCATGCATCCTAATCTATTAGATAAGCCTCCAAAGAGGGACATTATTAAACAACATAATAAAATCCATGTGAATACATCCACAGCTCTATATTCATCAATTACCTTTGTCACCTCGTCAGAAAAACTCAATCCAGTTAGTAAGACATGACTTACCCTGCTCAAAGCCATCCTGGCTATCCCTAATTAGGCCATGGCTTTCCAATTGCATATAAATCCTAGTGCTAAGAATCCTTTCCAATAACTTTCCTACCACTGATGAAAAATTTGCCACTCTATAGTTTCCAGGATTATCCCTATTTCCTTTCGTGAATAATGGAACCATATTAACAACTTGCCAGACCTCCAAGATGTTGCCCATGAAGACACAAATATATTAGTCAAGACCTTTGCAATCTAATTTCTTGCCTCTCTCAATAAACAGGGGGATATCCCATCAATTCTTGGAGATTAACCATCTTAATGTTTTCAAGAGACTCAATGCTATTTTTAATTCCTTGGTGTTATCAACAAACATGTATCCTGTATATCAAGTAGAACACAAGAGAAAAAACTTGAAATTGTGCTCTCAATTAATTTTTGCAGGGTATTCAAGAAGGATTTACTTCAGGACTTCCCACCTAGGTTTCCTCCCACTACCTAACTCCTCGTTACCTCCCTTTTAACATCAGGGACGGTATGTACCAAAGGCAGATACAAAACTGCAAGGACTCCATGTGCTATGTGTTGATGATCTCCAGTGAGCATTGAAATTATAATGGCTAGGTAGTTGTGGTTGTATCTTGGTAGGGTTATATAAAGTGGTAGATGTATATCTACAGGATGGTCACCACATTTGTGCTTGGCTGATGTTCGCTGAATTTTGCTGTTCTGTAGTCCAAGAGTACAAAGCAATGCAATTCCCTATCATCATCGTGATTAATTCAAGCACACCATGACTGAATCTAGCACTCTGGGGGCTTACAGTACTTCATGTTTGCTGCACTAAATATTTAACAGATGAAGTACCAGAAGAGGAACCTGTTGTTGCATTTGTCTCACTTTACATGACAAATAACAGTGTAAAATGGAAGAAACTAGTCGAATCAACAATTATCCTAGTAACAGGAACACAATGGCAGGAGCTCCACCACAGTAGCATTGCAGTTAGCACAATGCTATTACGACTGGTGCGTCAGAATTCAGAGTTCAATTCTGTCATCTTCTGTAAGGAATCTGTATGTTCTCCTCGTGGAATGTGTGGGTTTTGTCTGGGTGCTCCGATTTCCTCCCACAGGCCAAAGACGTACTAGTAGATTATTTGGTCATTGTAAATTCTCCCTTGATTACGTTAGGGTTAAATCAGTGTTGTCTGGGTTGTTGGGGCAGGAAGGCCTGAAGAACTGGAAGGGCCTACTCTGTGCAGCATCACTAAATATAAATAAAAAAGAGTCTCTGTTGAAAGTAAGCTTAAAAGTAACCTCTGTAGCATTGACAGGTACAGCAATTTGTGGAACCGTTTCAGATAGAATTCTTTCTGCAACTATTAACCGGTTAATTTCATCCGAGCTGTGAGATTACCCCTTGAACTTTCCTGTGACCTTGGTGTTAACTGTGACAAATTAGGCACCTTTTGTAAATAGGCCAATGATAAACAGTTGTGAAGTTTTGCCTCATGAGTTTACAAACTAGCCACAGAACTTCCAGCAAATTAAGTGCAAGTGATTTCGTAAAAAAAAGCTCTGCAGTAATGACATTAGCACTTGTTTAATATTATGGTGAAAATGGCTTTATTTGTCAACACAAACTGTTCTGGCAGTCAGCAGCTGCACTAGTTGTAATGCCAATACAAAAACAGAGTCCAAGTCTAACTCTATAAAAACTATACGTACATTAGGAAAAGGGAGAATGGCATGGCTTCACGGCTGTAATACAGAGGAAAGTTACATACAGTACCTGCAGATAATGACATAGCTGAAAGTGTTAATTAGATTACTATAACATTTTGCATTTGCTCTCCTTGTTCTCCTGATCTTATTTATTGTTTGATTTGGTTGTTATGTTTAAAACCATTCTCCCACACGAAAGGAGTTAGAAAGGAAAAAAAAAATACGTTTAATCATCCTAGACATGAAATGCTGACAACTTGTGTTTCCAATTTTACAGACCTGAGCATTTTCATGTTTTTTTCTTTTTGCTGTCATACTTAAGTGTTGGAGCTTAATCAAAGTGTAGTAACAACTTTTATATAAGTGCTTAGATTAAATGATTTAAGAATGTTTTAGATTTTCTTTCATCAAAAGGAAGCAACAGGCCATTCAATAGTCTTTCTAATTAATATCTAATCTCTCCACACAACTGGGGAAGAAGTCTTTGTTCCAGCGTACTCCCTGAATTTGACTTTTTTGGATAGAAAGAGATACAAGCAGAGGCAGGAAAGCTCATTGAAGGCAGATTCTTTCTTTTATGTGTCTTAGTGTTTGCCAATTTTGGAAGGCTAGCACACAAGTTATTTACAATATAAAATGAAGAAAAATCTGTGACATAAAGCTGATAATTTATTACACACTTACTATGAAATACTTGCTTTATGATTCATAGCATGCCTCAGTTTAACAAGTATTTTCCAGGACCACCTTCAGAAAGTTTGGAGAGTTATATTTTGGGCTAAATGCTGAAGACGGCAAGCTTCAATTTAGATTTCAATTAAATGGCATTGTTGTGCCTTTGAATGATGCTAACATATCGGATGGTGTGGGCATATCTTTCAATATAAAATACATTTTAATGAAATACTCCTAATGTATTGAGGAGTACCTTGAGAAAATTAAGTGTACAACAATTACATAAGTAAGCATGATGGTCAGCTCATGTCATTTATAAAGTGAACCTGTAATCAACAGTTATTTTTTAGAATTTGAAATATGAGAAAATAGTTAAGTCAGTAATCAGATACTGAGTAAACAAAAAGCTGATAATTCAGAAAGTAAATAGCTTACCACCAAGGATAAATTTTAGCTGGATATTTGTTCTGATCACACCTGGTTCTCATACCCAGAAATATGGCAGGATTCTGTTTGTACCAGAAGTAAAATTAGTTCCAGGAATGCATACTTAATTGAATGGTTAAAGCATTACTCAATAACGAAACTTACAGCAAGATAAGTATGAATTAATTATGGATAGTAATCACCGATCTTAATCATTCACCCACGAGGAGCCTGAGCCACTTAACTGTATGTAAATGATCCTTGTTTGACTGCAGGGTTTCCATGTCCATTTCATGTACACACTGCTCATAGTCTTCAGAAGATCTTTCTGAAATCAGCTTTATTTTTGAATAATTTGAAGCTGCCAAAAAGTTCAAATCAATGGAATTTGTAAGATTTAACTTTTTCACATGTTATGTAAAGTTAATACTGTAATTCCCCAATATCAACGAGAGCTTGACAAGGACAAGAACACAATGACTCCAATCTTTCCTTTCTAACATTACAGCTGAAAGGTAAGAAATGAGTTTTATTGCATTTTCCTGTAACTCTTCAAACATTAGACTATTTACCTCGTGCTTCATTTTCTGAGTACAGTACTCAAGATGTGATCTGCAAAATCTAAAGGCAACTTCAGCTAACTTGCATACTATTATTGTGTCTAAGCTGCTCAATACCTTTTCCTCAAGACTGCATACATATCATTCCTGTAGTGTAGCTTAAGACATAAATCTGGAAACAATATTATTCAGTTAAATTTAACAATGCCTGAAACTATAAAGGTATACTGAGGTATTTTTTTCACACATGTGGATATATAAAACGGTGGGGGTCTGATACCAAATTTTATATTTATACTTATATTGCCCTTATATTCACTGTACATTTTTCATTTCCGGATTAGGAAGACTTATTTAATAATTTAATAGCCAACTCACAGTTGCTAGTAATTGTGGTCAAAAACTGCCAGAAGATGCCATGATTGGAAGTGACATTCCCAAAGAGAGATTTCTATCTATGTCAAATATTGAACATCTCAAACGCAAGCCAGTAAAAACCTTTTATTCATGTTCTTTCCTTAGTTGGTCTTAGTTCCGTGGATTCTGTAGTTCTGTGGTAACTCATGCTAGTGCACAAAACCTGGTCAACAATTTGTTTAAGGCCGTACCATGACCAACCCAAAGATTCTTTCCAAGCAAACAATCAAGCTGCTTGTGAGAAGAACAAACTGTTAAGAAATATAGGAGGAGGACTGCAAAAAAGAGCCAAAAGGCCAAGCAAAAGAAAAATAAAAAATGAAATGCAGGTAATAGTGAAAAAGAGAAAATCTAAATAACAAAACATTAGCTGTTGCTTCAATTTTAATGAGGGAACACTCAAACCATATCAAGGGTCAAGGATCAGCTGTATTCACCATAAACAGTTATGGGTATTAGGAATTTTGAGTGATGTGGTGATCAGGGTTGACGTAACAAAAACAACATCCGATGATTATAAGAATAAAGAGCTATATAAAAATACTGTTAGAGGTAAACATATGGATGTGGAATAAAGTGTGCATAAATACATAAAAACCAGCATGTAATTACCATATAAACAGTATCATAAAAAGCTATTTAATTTGTTTACAGTACAGTGCGGACAGAAGGTGATGAGAGGGGCTAATTCTCATGGTTACCTGCCTGAGGAAGAAACTCACAACTGAACATTTCACACCAAAATGTATTTTATTTTTGAATTGAAATAAAATTGTAAGCTGCATTTTATTTAGCTGACAGCAGAGTGCAGCATTAATTTCTGTTCCTTTACTCTGCATATTCATTATATTTCATCCCATACTATAAAAATCTGGAAGGTATTTCTTAAGAAGTTATTTTTAATTACACTTCAATGAAATAAAATCAAAATTTGGGCAAAATTCATGCACAATTATGCGTCATAATTTGCAGTAGTGCCAATGGCTTTATACTTGTAGCAATTGGCTGTCCGGCTCAACTCCAAGCAGAAAACAAGAAAGCACCAGATTTTTATGTCAATAAATTAGCAGTGACGTCTCTGTTAGAAACAAATGACTCTTATCAATTCTCTCTGAATTTTAGAATGATCATGATATATTAGTAAGATATTATAACAGCCTGCAAATAGAGGAGCACAATTCTTCTTTGTCATAATATTACCTACAATTAAAGTTATTGAGATTTGGGCATGATCTTAGGGTTATATGTTTTTGGAGTCAAAAATATGCTTCTAATAACTGTCTAAAAATGCTGATGCTCATTAGTTCAATTGAAGCTAAGGAGATTGGATTCAAGGTTAGTGGAAATGCTAGAGGAGGTTGTTAATTAGATGTGGAGAGAGGTGGGAAGCTGGTTTTCTAGAATTATTGTTTTGGGCAATTGAGGTGATGGGTTAGGCTGTGAACAAGTGGTTGATTAGGGGCTGGATAGATGTCTCAGTGCAAGGGTGATGGGTTCTTTCAACTTGCAGGTTTGTTATTGGAAAATGGGGGAATGAGTTTGGAATAAGGAGCTGCGGATGCTTAGGATTCAAGAATGTGACCAGGATCATGTAGACCTGGACGGATTGAAGGTTGGGTGGCAGAATAGACCTGCATACAAAGTTAAGTCAAGAGACTTGGCTTATGTGGAATTCAAAATTCAAAGTACATTTATTATCACATTATGTATACTTTATACAGCCTTGGGATTTGCCTTCTTACAGGCAGCCACAAAACAAGAAACCCAAAATAACTCAGACAAAAGACCATCAAACACCCAATGTGCAAAGAGAAAAAAAATGGTGGAAACAATAAAAGTAAGTAAATAGCATTCAGAACAAAAGTGAGTACAATAGATTCAGAACAAAATAAAAGACCAGAGCAGGCCACAGCCATAGCCTCAGCCTCCCTTCAGCGCAGAACCGAGTAAACATTGCAGAGCCCTCAGACGCAGAGCCTGGAGCAGCTGAAGCAGGCTATAACCTCGGCCTCAGTTCAGCACACAGACATGGAGCCCAGTGTAGGCAATAACCTCGGCCTCAGTTCAGCACACAGACATGGAGCCCAGTGTAGGCCATAACCTTGGACTCAGTTCAGCACTCAGACATGGAGCCCAGTGTAGGCCATAACCTCGGTCTCAGTTCAGCACACAGACATGGAGCCCAGTGTAGGCCATAACCTCGGCCTCAGTTCAGCACACAGACATGGAGCCCAGTGTAGGCCACGACCTCAGCCTCAGTCCAGCTGGAATTCCTTCCAGTGCAGTGTTTGTAAACATGATTATTTTGGATTGATTAACAAATGTCAATCAGTGTTCACTTTTGGAACAAAAGATTTCAATTTCCTTCATAATGTTCCAAAAATAGCACTGCACATGATATTACATCATACCAAATAATCGCATGATTAGTGAAAAAATGAAAAATGACTAGAAGGACTCAGCAAATTTCCAGTACAGAACTAACCACAATTAAAATCTTTTTGGCTACCATTTTGTCATATCTAGATCAACGGAGGATTGAATTACACAGGAAAAAAATTGACAAGATGCAGATGATAGGCAAAATTAGTACAGGAATGGGATTTCTCTGAGTTTGAATAGGTTTGATGGGTTGAATGGCTTCCTCTTTTGTTGTCAGGAAATGATAAATAGTTGCATTGCTCTTGAAGTTACTTTATTTCCCATATTATTGTGACAAGTCAAGTGCTGAATAAAAGGAGATAAATGAAGAAAGAGGAATCCTGCAAGGCTGAAAGGGTATGTTTGAGTGATCTAATCCCAAGATACTGAGACCACCTTCAATTTCTGCAAGGATATTAGCTGCTGGGCCAAAGGAGAAATTGAATACAGATCATCATGATGTTTCTGACCTCTGGCATTCAGTCTTAAATGAAATGTATTCAAAATAAGGATTACATTAGGAGATAAGTTTGACTTCCCAAAGTCTGGCCAATCCCTCACTATATGCTGCAAGTTACTCCCTATTAACAATCACTTGTACATGGAAAAACAATTGTCCATTGTGACAGTCCAATTTTTCTGAATCTATGGAACAGGAAAAATTTACTATAGGTAACCATATAACATTTTTTTGGAAAATACACACCAATCTTACTCGGCAAGTTATTTTAACTGGGGTTAGCAGATATATATGCATTAGGGTTTGGGTTAGCTTAAGCCTAACCCTAACCCTAACCCAATGCATGGCAAAAATTCCATCAATGGAAAGATATAGCCACATGTGTTCACACACACACTGGGTGGTGGGGAAGGTAAATAAAGTACTTATACCTGGAGTGATTAAGGATTGTGATGGCCTGCTTCATGTTGCATAGTTTTTCTCTACATGCAAAGTTTCCTGACCTGGAGTCCACAGACCCCTTGCTTGATGGTATTGGTCCATAGCATAAAAAAGGTTGGGAACCCCGGCATCTACAAGACAGATTAGTCCTTATCCCAGCAGCTGATACCCTCACGGAGATGGACAAGATGAGTCTAGGCATCACATTTATTCACCCAAATTTCATTTTGTGGAACGATACTACAAACATTTAAACCCGAACGCAATCTTGAAAAGCAATTTTTCTGCTGCAAATTTTGAAGTAATTTTTGCCTTTGTCACAATTACCACACCTGGACAGGAAGGATATGTTGTGTAGAGAGATTTTTTTATCAAATCTTGTCTTCTTGATATTGAGGAAACTGACTGCTTGTTCTGATTGTTGAACTCTTGAGATCTGGCTACTCAGAAAATGGCAGCACATTTTCACCATGTCCTGTGCTACCCAAGGATTTAGCCTTCATGAGGGTTCTCCTCACACTTCTCTCTCCAGTAACAGAAAAGCTACTCCGATTCATATTCAGGATTCCATTGCTCAGGAGGCACGATGAACCTGATCTTGCACATATAATACCACAGACTTTGATTTTGTTAATTGAGAAGAATTGTAGAGAATCTTTTTCAATTTAGCTGTTAAAATTTTAATTTATTTCTGTTAATCTATCAACATCAATCTATGTCCACACAGGTGACTTTAATCAATCGGTCCAACACGGAGCCAATCCCAATGATGAATGTGTCTGCATTGTTTCCATAACTTTCTGTTCAATCTTCCTCATTACAATATTTCACCTTATTTTCCATAAAATAGTTGTTAATTCACTGGACAGACAGATATTCCAACCTCATTGTAGCCCTGATCACATTCAACCGTCCGGACTGGATGGTCCACACCATCTGAATGCCTGACATCAGATTCATGGAACACTTTCTCCACCCCAAGCTCCCTTGTGGTGGAGGAGGATGAAAAAACTTCAAAGATGTCCTCAAAGCTTACTTGGAAAAAAAAATGAAACAATGTTATCAATGAAATAATCTCAGGTTTTCATAGTTCAAATCATGAGGGATAATTCATTGGGAAGATACTGAACATAAGGTCAGGCAAAAATAGCAGAAGGAGTGTAGAATTTCCCAAACAATCTGATCAGTCCGCCCATTCCACAGAGTATCTCAGGCCCACATTACAGAGTCTGCATGTTTTCCAAATTAATCTCATCTGTCACCACCAGAACACTGAGTCACTGCCTAGGAAGGCTGGAGTGAACTCATTATCCTGTTAGGACAGCAACTAAACTAGAATCAGTTTCAATAATTCACTTTCTCCAAAATAATTGCCAAGAGACTTGAAAATAATGAGTTCCATTTGTTTCTTTTTGCAGTGATGAAATCATCAAACAGATCACCATTTCGTTGCTTCAGCTAAATATTGAGATGTTATCAGCCAGAACTCCAACAATAGACATTGCAGATCTCATCAACATCTTGCCGCATGGAGGGCCTGAGGAAGGGACAGCTGCAATTGAAAGACTAGCTGATGACTATAGATGTTGGAGGCTGAGAAATGACTTCCCAACCTTTCATCATGAAAGCACATGCTCTTCAAATGAAGAAGTGTTGAATTGGAAACAGTAATGCTATTTAAATTGCAAACATTGCTAAATAATTGCTCTATTGAAAGTGTCCCTGGACTTTGATCTAATATTAGTAGCAACCGAATTAACAAAAAATAAAACACAAGGCAGAATTCAAAAATAAAGAAACAAAGTGCTGTAGCCTCCTTCCATTAGGCACAGGAATGAGGGGAATCAAAGGGCACGGAATCTATGGAAGCTAACACTGTCTTCATCCTGACTTGCACCTTTACTTGACCTTGATACTTTACATCTCTTGTCACTCTTGCATGGCGAACACGGCTATCAGTGGGAAATTCAGAAGTAGTACCCAGCACCCAGTATTGGGTGCGGGTGCCATCTGTTGCACAGTTCTGTGCTGCGAAAGTGAAGATTTGGGAATAGTGTGGTATCATGGCTGCCCATAATTACAGCAGTACTGTTAGGTTGTTCAGACGAGACCCAAGTGGGGTGGGGGGGGGTGAGAGAGAGAGAGAGACCCCCACCAAATCGTCACTGTGTTTTACAGGAGCATCTTGACAAGTCCCTTCTCCATCTGGTATGGGAGCAGTTGAGCATCGGACCTAAAGCTCCTACAAAGTACTATGAGAACAGCTTAGAGGATCATAGGCTACCAACCGCTGTGGACATTTATCAGGAACACTGCATATGCAGGGCCCTCAGCATTATTAAGGATCCAGCCCATCATCCGCATCCTCTTTGACTTTCTACCATCAGGCAGGAGACTACGATGCATATAAACAAGAACATCAGGATAAGAAATAGTTTCTTCCCCTGGGCCATTAGTCTTCTGAACTCCCTGCTGCATCGTATTCGAAGTATCGCTGGTTAATCTGTTCCGTACCTTACAATATGTAATATTAATGCACTTTAGTTTGCTACTTATGTGTGAGTCATCTGCAGATTCTATCCTTACCTTCAGAAGTAATTGTGTATTTTATGTGTACAACTGTGCTTTACACCCTGGTTCGGAGAAATGTTGTGTTGTTTCTATATACATTACATGGTTAAATACGTAATATACTTGACTTGACTTGAAGCAACTCAATACTTCACTGACTTTAATAAAAACTGTTGCAAAATTTAAATGAAAAGAAAAACAATAAACGCAAGGCTGACAGGGCCGCGAACTAAAACTCTCAAACTGAAAGTTAAACACCAACTCTGTGGCTGGAAGCAATAACTAAATACGAAATGCATACTGCACCTTTAGAGCGTCTGTTGAAATGATAGTCCTCCTTCCCAGACAAGGATGAGGATAAGTAGGAAGTGTAAATGTTGCTCTGCTTTGGGCAAGTGTCGACTAGACTAGAATGAAAAGAAGGAAGTTAAATACCACCATAATGGAAGACTAATTAGCTGGAGCATGCATACTCATGAGCGTGATTGTCAAACCTTTTGCACAGCTCACCTGTGCGGGCACATAGACACTGCAGCAGAGTAGGGGCTGAGAAAAGTACTTGATGTATGAACATCAAGGAACAGTGATATTTCCTATCTACAATTGCTTCCATTCCTGCTGCGCTTCACCTCCGACAAACTTGCCAGAGGAGAGGGGCTAATCACTTCTCTGCAATGGCTACAGACCAGTACAAAAATCACCTCAGCCTCAGTAGCTGAGTTGCTGTCTACAAGCAACACTTCTGTTGGTGTGCACTTTGAGACTGAGGTCTAAGCACTATTGATTCACTAGACTTTGTGTTCAGGACCCTGCCACTAGAATACATATCTAGAAAATGAATTCTTGTACAGAGTGGAATGTAGTTATGATTGTCTTTCTGGATTAAATTGCATAATACTATCAACCTGGCCCTTCCTATATGAATTGGATTTCCACAGCTAATACACTTTCTATCTACACATGCACTAGATGCACATTTTGTTAATATTGCCCATGCACTGTTCATAAATGGGAGAATAAATCGATGTTTTCTGAAATCCATCTACCATTGAGTACTTTTAAGTCAACAACATTTTAACATTATTTCTAACTTGTATCAGCACAATTGAAAGAAACGCTGCATGAGTAAACTCCTGATAATTTTATCTTTTATCTGTTTCCCCATCAATTCCTAGCATCTGTCATAATTCTTCCTAAACTCATGATCACCATACCTCCCCTCTCACCAATCTCCTGACCTTAGATTTCAAGATTCCAAGCACTTGACACTTATGACCAGATCCCCAAACACAGATCACAACTCTAGTCAGCAGCCAAGAGTGATAATTTGTCAGGCGATATAGAAGTCATGACCTATTGGTAAGAGACAGGAAGTTGAAAGTAACTCAAGATCGTATCATTCACCAGCTCATTGAATGGTGTAGCAAATAACAGATCAATGACCTATACCTGCTCCCACACCTTATATTCTAAGTCTCACCTTACATTTTATTTTTCATTGAAACTGAATCATGTACTGCATAAGTTGAGTTACTCAGTATATTTCCCAGGCAAGTTTTGTTTATACTGGGAAAAGAAGCTGATGCAATGTTATGACTCAATTAACTTATTGAGCAACATTACCAGCATAATCAACTAACAGTATGAACAGATAGAGAGCCTTCAGTGATTATTGAAATATTAGTTTCTGATATAATTTCCTCTTTGAAATTGTGTTTCCATCAATCCGAATACAAAAGACAGTGTATTACTTTCCAGGCGACTGAGAGAGGTCAGGAAAGTTAACCTGCGACTCCATCTCAGATGGAAATAATAGGACATTGAAAACATCATTTAACAACAATTATTGTTCGTTTCACTCTTTCAAAAACAGTACATCTTTCATTGTTAAAACTCGTCAAGATTGACAGAAGAGCATATGTTGAAAGCATACTTATTTTCTCCAATAAGTATTATGGAAAGTATTACTGTTGAAAAGTGATGAGTGTTTAACTTATAAGGAACATTAATTACACAGGAGGGTTAATAGCTCTAAACTGGAGTAAAACAATACCATGGTTGTCTGGCTAAACTGCTGAGGTCCTTAAAAATGGAAACTAAATAATAGTTTTAATGAATTCATTCAGTGAATCGCTTTCATGCTGGCCAGTTAAAATGACTAAACATTGGTCTGTATTAAGTTAACTGACTTTTCCTTGAAAGGAGGTCAGGTTACAATTGGTATGAGAGCCTTAGAAGGGTGGATAGTTCCTGTTTGTTTGTACTTTAGTTATTTCGACATTGAACTCGACTTGCTTCCACTTGGCTGTTGTGGAATCTGAGATGACTAGTGAGGAAGTCACAGGCCTTTCAGAGAAGAAGTGGGTGGGCAGGTAGTGCATACCTTTTATGTGAGGTAGTGCATACCTTTTGCTGCCTACCATGGTTTCTTTATGCCTTCAATGCTTGGCTTGGGATTCTCAATACTTTGAGCATTCCTTGGCTGGAGGTGTATAATTCCAATACTCAGACTACAGCAACGTGGTTTATCGATGTCTCTCTTCTGACATCCATTGGTCATGCCCAGTTTATGACAAATATCTGCAGCCATGCAGGAACTGACAGATACATCCTGCTAGTTTCCCAAATGGATGTGTTGTATATAATTTATGTGTTCATAAGCTGGGGAGGACCTGTACCTTTCTGACACCTCTTCAGTCTTGCAAAGTAGATATTGTAGTAAGACAGCAAAGCCAACTGTCAAATTTGAATTATACCTCAGCAAGAAATAACCAATTTCAAGTGAGAACAGGTGGAGAGAATATTAATGAGAAACTATATCAACAATGCTATTAAATTTAAGTGAAAATTATAAAAGAACTGTGAATTCTGGAAATCTAAAATAAAAACAGAAAATGCTCCAAATATACACGTCAGGCCACATCAGTGGGAAGAGAAACAAAGCTGTCATTTTAGGTTGAATAACTTTCGTCAGGGCTACAATGCTATAACATTTAATTCAGCTTCTTTCTAGCAGTCTTCACTTCCAACATTGGTGCAATAATCAACAGAACACAGCAAATATATTTTGAAATTTATCATCTGTCAGGCGTTTTAATAGAAACTTAGAGTGATTATGATTGTTTTCATTAGATTCTAACATTACACCCCCATCAAATCAAATGCTTGCTGAGAATAGACTGTAAAGCATTACTATAAATAATATGTACCAACAGATTATATTTCCAAGTGAATAAACCACACAGAGAATAAAAACATTTAACCTACAAGTATGCAGTTCATTATTGTAGAAGCACTGTAGAATTGTAGTCTCTATGCAGTAATCTAACTTTAGTATAACCTACAAGATCCAAATGAAGATAACAATTTAAATATAGTCTGGTAATTTACTGTCTGAATTTATTAGAATGTAGATTTGAAAGTACTCTCTGGTATTAATTAGCTTGTCCATGCTGTTTTATATGGAATAGATATTTTGGTCCATTTTTAAATTTTGCAGGAAACACAATTATGAGTGTGAGTTGAGAGGACATTTACTATGCCTAACATATTCTAAGTTCACTCAAGAGGATTAAACATTAGAACACAAGCCAGACTTGAGTGAGGTTCATTTCCTTTCCAAAGGAATATGTCTTTGTGCTACACTCAGATGCAATCATGGAGAGGTAGATAGAATGCTGTTCAGACATTTTGGTGCAGAAACAGATTCAGACTGGACATTGCACATGTATATGATGGATACATTTTGCAAAACTATGGTTTAGAGACAGAATCCACAGTTGGATATGATTGATCTACACAGATATTAATTATGAAATCCTATTCAATGGGGTGGGAGATGGAAATTGTCCTCATGAATTCAGGAGGGGGATGTTGGTGAATTTATCAAGAGGAATCTGGGCAAAAGAGGGTGACACTTCCACCCACCAGAGTTACTCAAGTTAGAGCCTCCCTGTATATATGAACACGGTCACTGCTTTCTGCTTGGACTTGCCCAGCTGAAGTGTCTAAGGTGGTTGAAGGAACTGGTAGGAGGAGCTAGAACAAGAAGCAGTATAGTTAAAAGTTCGAATTTTGTTGTGGGGATAACCTCAAGGAGCACTTCTTCATACAAACAGTAATTGAAATCTGACTCCTTTCGACAAAAATTTATCGAAGCTGAGACAATTGATAATTTCAAGCATATTGAACTTAAGCATTGAAGCATAGGAAAGATCAGGGACAGACTAGTCATTATCGATTAACATGTCAGAACAGGCTAGGGGAGCTGAATGGCCTAAAGCTATTTTCATGTTCTTGTGTGTGAAATCAATATAACTTAAAGGCTTGTTGCCCCAAACTATAGGGGACCACATCTCTATTGCAATGTTTAGAAATGGTAATTTAATAGTGTTAACTATCAAAGACAATTCAACATGAATGTTTTCACAGCATGCAGTGTTCGCAGGCCAGGACATTGGCAATAGCAATAAAAAAGTTATTTGCTAATTGTTAAAAACAAAGGGCAGCACAGTAGTGTACTAGTTAAAGTAATTGCATTACAGCGCTAGCGACCCGGGGTGAAGTCCCCCGCCGTCTGTAAGGAGTTTGTATCTTCTCACCATAACTGTGTGGATTTCCTCCAGGTGCTCTGGTTTCCTCCCACATTCCAAAGACATACAGGTTAGTAGATCGATCGGTCATATGAGTGTAATTGGGTGACGCGGGCTCATTGAGTTTGTTACTGTGCTGCATCTCCAAATAAATGGAACGAATGTACTGTTCTGTTGGAGGTAAGGATTCGTGTTTTTACACAGCAGGAAACTGATACTAAATCATAAGGTATGTGGTGAGCCACCAGTTCTAGCAGGTTCATTTTCATTAATTCATATTGCTCAGGAGCCAATTCCACTAAAGTATGGTTTTATCATTCTGTTAGCAATTAACACAAAAATAGTTACACCTCCCACAGAGATTCATTTATCTAACTGACTACAATGATATTACGTTCATCATGGGACGTGTAGAACAAAGAAGTGATTGAATATTTTATTGTAGCAACCACTGACAAATATAGAGTACCCATTTTAGCTGTTACCTATAAAACAATAGCACAATAGAAACATAAATGGCCCTAAATAAATATGTAAGGGCAGGGCATGTCCTGTTTCTCTATATTTGATGGAGTGGGACGAGTGGAGAAATTTGTTCTATTAACATCTGTTATCAATATATTGAGATTTGGGAGGTGGGTTACTGCGGGGGAGGGTGTTGAGTGCAGGCAAGGTGATGCTTGGCTTACAACCCTGATCACAATGCTGGAAGCAGTAGGTAAAAATAATGTCTTTAGCTGGTGAGCCGGTAATGCATGATATGCTGTTGCAAGTGAATCTCACTTTGCTTACAACCTCAATTACATTTATATCAATGGAGAAAAATTTTGGAAGCAAAGTTAGGGTGCATTAACCAATATAAATGTATTTTCCACATATATGATGAGAGCCTCTCATCTCAGTTTTGATCAGTCTTTATGCAATTTCTGGACATTGCATTAACCAAACCTTTCTGCTAGACATGGCACACATCCATTTAGATGCTGATACATTTTTGAAACATAGAACATAGAACATAGTAATCTACAGTACATTACAAGCCCTTCAGCCTACAACATTGTGCAGACTATGCAACCTACTCCAGAAACTGCCTAGAATTTCCCTAGCGTATAGCCCTCTACTTTTCTAAGCTCTATGCACCTATCTTAAAAAACACTATTGTATTCGCTTCCACCACCACCGTCAGCAGCACATTCCATGCACCCACCATTCTCTGTGTGAAAAATTACCCCTTGGTACCTATTTCCAAGCACTTTAAAACTATGCCACCTTCCCTTAGCCATTTCAGCCCCGGGAAAAAGCCTCTGGCTATCAATACAGTCAATGCCCCTCATCACCTTATACACCTCTATCAGGTCACCTCTCATCCTCCATCGCTCCAAGGAGAAAAGGCCAAGTTCACCCAACCTATTTTCATAAGGTATGCCCTCCAATCCAGGCAACATCCTTGTAAATATCCTCTGCACTCTCTCTATAGTATCCACATCCTTCCTGAAGTGAGGTCACCTGAACTAAACACAGTACTCCAAGTGGGGTCTGACCAAAGTCCTAATGTAGCTGTAACATTACCTCACGGCTCTTGAACTTGTTTCTACAGTTGATGAATGCCAGCACACCATACACCTTCTTAACAACACTGTCAACCTGTGCAGCAGCTTTGAGTGTCCTATGGACACAGACCCCAAGATCTCTCTGATCCTCCACACTGTCAAGAGTCTTACCATTAAAATTGTATTCTGTCTTCAAATTTGACCTACCAAAATGAACCACTTCACATTTATTTGATTTGAAGACCATCTGCCACTTCTCAGCCCAGTTCTGCGTCCTATCGATGTCCTGTTGTAGCCTCTAAGAACCCTCCAGACTATCTATAACACTGCCAACTTTTGTGTCATCAGCAAAATTACTAAACCACCCTTCTACTTTTTCACCCAGGTCATTTATAAAAACCACAAAGAGGAGGGGTCCCAGAACAGATCTCTGAGGAGCACCACTGGTCATTGTCCTCCATGTAGAATAAGAACCATCCATAAACACCCTTTGCCTTCTGGGGGCAAGCCAATTCTGGATCCACAAAGCAAGGTCTCCTGGGATCCCATGCCTCCTTTCTCTCTGAAGGAGCTTTGCATGAGAAACATTATCAAATGCCTTACTAAAATCCATAAACACTACATCCACTGCTCTACCTTCAACAATATGTTTTGTTACACTCTCAAAGAACTCAATCAGGCTCGCAAAGTACAACCTGTCCTTGACAAAGCCATGCTGACTGTCCCTAATCAGGTTGTGGCTCATAAATCCTACCTCTCAGGATCTTTGCCAACAACTTGCTCACCACTGAAGTCAAATTCACTGGTCTATAATTTCCTAGGTTATCTCTACTCCCTTTCTTGAACAAGGGGACAACATTTGCAACCCTCCAATACTCTGGTACTTCTCACATCCCAATTGATGACGCAAAGATCATCGCAAGAGGCTCAGCAATCTCCTCCCTTGCTTCCCACAGCAGCCTGGGGTATATCCCATCTGGTCCCGATGACTTACCTAACTTAGTGCTTTTCAAAATCTCAAGCACATCTTCTTTCTTAATGTCTATATACTCAAGTGGTTCAGTCCGCTGTAAGTCATCCCCACAATTGCCGAGGTCTTTTTCCGTAGTGAATGCTGAAGCAAAGTATTCATTAAGTACTTCTGCTACCTCTTCCAACTCCATTCAGACGTTTTTACTCTCGCACTTGTTTGGTCCTATTCTCACATGGCTCATCCTCTTGCTCTTCACATACTTGTAGAATGTCTTATGGTTTTCCTTAATCCTGCCCACCAAGGCTTTCTCATGGCCCCTTTCTGGCTCTCCTAATTCCATTCTTAAGCTCCTTCCTAGCAACCTTGTAATTTTCTAGAGTTCTAACAGTACCTAGTTTCTTGAGCCTTTTTTAAGCTTTTCTTTTCTTCTTAACTTGATTTTCTACATCCTTTGTATACCATGGTTCTTTAACCCTACCATTCTTACCCTGCCTCAATGGAACATACCTATGCAGAACTCCATGCAAATGCTCCCTGAACATTTGCCACATTTCTGCTGTGCATTTCCCTGAAAACATTTCCTATCACAACAACCCTATTATTATTGCTTTATTCTAGAATCTATCACTATTGCTCTGCTCCAGAATCAGACCAAGAAATGCTTGTAACCCTTCTCCAACAACTTTACATAACTTCCCTTTGGCAATAGATGCTGAAGTCTACATTTCTGAGTATATTCCATATTCTTCTGGTTCTTCACAGTTACATTCAATATGGAGCAATGATTGTGGATGATTGTTGAGAGGAGGCTTCCATGTCCACATTTCATCTGAAACGGTGGTATCTTATTGTTTCTTTTTTCAAAGTAAAGGACTCTCAAGGTAGCTCCCATCTAGATCATAGAAATGATAGAATCATAGTATTGAAACATTCAGCCAACTTCACTACCCTGACCAGTGAATATGCCCAGTGCCCACTAACATTGGGATTCTCCTGATGGTGGACATACGATACATGGGGTAATAGAACTGTTTGACATATTGAGTGCTATGTATGATTCCGAAGGTTGTACAACTCTGAGCCTTGGAACCATTGTTTTTTGTAGGCATGGATGGTTTCTACGATATGTTGCAGCTGATTTTTTTTTTCTTGTAGCAAGTTGATATCAATTTACTGTTTGTTAGCCAATACAGAAAACAGGTAAGAGTCAAATACATTTCAATAGGGCTGCATGTTTAGCTGGTCGACTAAAGGATAGACTATTTCCTTCACAAAAAAGTTTTAACGAATGAAGTGGTATTTACAAAAAATCAAAAGCTTGACAGTCACCACATGTCTATTCAAGTTTGTACACTACTGTATTGTGCTCTACACTAATTTTCTGTATTCAGCCTGCAGCAATCACAACAAAACATCACCCTTTCATTAAGGAAATAAAATAACTGTTTGTAAAGGAAGAATACGAAATGGAGATGGATGGAAGTAGCAGAGAAAGACAGTAACTCAGAATTGATGGGTTAAATGGCCTTGAACTAAAATTTGATGTACTTTTCATGCCATAACACTTCACTTATAACAGGATTTATCATCACAATTTATCAACCTGCCAGATGTTCAAAAATGTTATGAATGTCATTCAAATTAGATTCATTCACATAGAAACCACAAGGGAATTGACGGTCATTTGTTATCACACTATTACAATTTATTACAAATTGCTTCTTTTCAGAAATTATAGAATATTTGTTATCTAATGTGAATTAAAGGGATTGAATTCTTCAGCAAGATGAACTGTAGAGTTAACTGCAGACAATCAGACTTTGCGCTGTTGAGCATGAATCGAACATGTGATCTCCAGGATATAGTTATCAAGTTAGAAGCAGAAAGAGCGATTTCCCTTGATAATTCCTGGAAGTTAAACCAGATAATCTAATGCACATTATTTCCTTGACAACAGCCCTACCACATATGCTCTGACCATTTTTTTACTCTGGAAAGCAGAGGCCTAATATGAGAAGGAGTAGCATCATTGTGAAAGGCTTTGACAAAAAAGAAATGTTATAAAGCAGCAGTAATCTGTTGGTCAAGTATATGAAAAACCATGAGAGAGTTTACAAGTCATGCAGAGTTCATCAAGGCGATTTCTTACTTCAGGCGATGGGACAATTATTCCTGCTCATTCCCAAACTTAAACAGACAAGAGGGTATATGGACTTTTTCCCCACTCTAAAAACAGAACTGAGGGCAGTTACACCTGGCAACATTTCACAAACTGTCACTAATGCTGAGGGGAGAGTTTCACAGCATTCCTGGTACAAAACACATCCCTTTTCAATTAGGACATTGGGACACAGAACATAAAACAGTACAGCACAAGAACCGGCCCTTTGGACCACACTGTTGTGCTAAACCAGCTAAAAAGCAAGTAAAAAACACCCAAACACTAATCACTCCTGCCTATGCTACATCCATATCCTTTCATCTTCATTACGTCCACGTGCCTATCTAAATGTCTCTTAAAAGCCTCTAATGTATTTGCCTCTACCACCATACTAGGCAGCACATTCCAGGCATCCACGACTCTCTGAGTAAAAAATTAACTCCTCACATCCCCTTTGAACATACCCCCTCTCACCATCAATGGTACTAGTCATTTCAACCCTGGAAAACAGATACACCCTTATCTACGCCTCTCATAATCTTATAAACTTCTTTCAGATCTCTCTTTGGCCTCCGATGCTCCAGAAAAAGCAACCCAAGTTTATCCAATCTCTCATGATTGCATATGCCCTCTAAACCAGGCAGCATCCTGGTAAACCTCTCCTACACCCGCTCCAAAGCCTCAACATCCTTCCTATAGTGAGACAACCAGAACTACGTGCAATTCCCAGGGTTTTATGAAGTTGCAACACAACCTTTTGACCTTTGAATGCAATGCCTCAACTAATATAATCAAGCATTCCATAAGTCTTCTGAACCACCTTATCAACCTGTGTAGCCACTTCAAGGAGCTATGAACTTGGATCCCAAGATCTCTTTGCTCAGTGACACTGTTAAGGATCTTGCCCTTTAACAGTATATTGTCTCCTTGCATTTGCCCAATCAAGGTGCAACACATCAAATTTATCTGGGTTGAACACCATCTGCGATTTCTCTGACCATATCTGCCACTGATCTATACAGTAACGCACTATATTCTTTACCAGTCTTTTACACCATCCACTAATCCACCAATCTTGTGATCACCCGCAAATTTACTAACCCATCCATCTATATTTTCATCCAGGACATTTATGTACATCACAAACAGCAGAGATCCCTGAAGAACACCACTAATTACAGACCTCCAGTTCAAATAAGTCCCTTCAACCAGTGCCGTCTGTCTTCTATGCGCAAGTCAGTTCTGAATCCAATCATCACGGACCCCATGCAACTTAATCTTCCGGATTAGCCTCCCATGAGGGTATTTGTCAAATGCTTCACTAAAATCCATGTAGACAGCATCCTCTACCCTACCCTCATCAACCTCTCTTGTCACCTTGTCAGAAATGCATGGTCAAACTAGGGAGAGCCAGCTTGGATTTGTATGGGGCAGTTTGTGTCTTACCAACTTGATTGAGTTTTCTGACAAGGTGACAAGAGAGGTTGATGAGGGTAGGGTAGAGGATGCTGTCTACATGGATTATTTCTGATTGGCATGTTACAACACAATCACCCCAATGAAAAATAGTATTCTGTTTCCTTTGTCTTTGCAGGAAACCTTTCAAGCGTCACTGCCAATTGAAATTGGACACTTGCCTCAAGTCGCACTGTTGATTTCAGTGAAAGTTTCCTAATGATATGACAGCGTCACACAGCACTCCGCCTATCTGCATGGTATTCAAGGATGTCAAAGCATCATTAATGTTAAAATTCTGCATTTGTGGTCAAATAATGCATCAATGTCTTATTGTGTTTTGGGGGGGTTAGCACATGTAGCAAATAACTTCAGCAAATGACTCCAGCCACCAGTCTTCAGATCTGAATATGAACTGTAGATTAAATCTAAAATGCATCTCTGAACAATGGGCTCCCAAGAACCGTGAACCACAGTTAACTGGACGACCAGACAATGCTGATTTAAAATCGTTATTTTGGTGTCATTGTGGGTGCAAAGTGGGAGGTGTAGTTCAAAGACAGCATTGTAAATATGGAATTGTCCTGAATTGTCCTCTAATCTATAGCATATAAAATGCTGTGTAGTGTTGGGTCAAGCAGGCATTTTTCCTCTGAAAGGGAACTCAATATGAAGCTTGCTGCATCTCATTTTGATAAAGAGAGAGACTACTACAGATCTACCAGTACTTCTACCCGGTGACGTTGTTCAGGCGTCAACATTTGGTGTCAGCAGTGAGATATATTCTCGCGACCCATCGTGTGGTCAGCAATCTTAGCTGTCTAAGCGAGTGAGTATTTGTAACATTAGCACTCTCGCTTGGACCTGTTCAAGTTTCGGTGACTATAGGATAGCTAGGTATCACGAACACAGCAGGCAGCTGAACTGGCAGATTGAAGTAGTGTGGTGTGTGTGCGTGCATGTGTGTCAATTTGGTGAGATGGGGCCATGAGTAGCAAAAGGTAGTTATTGAAGGTTAGGGGCACTAGTGGGCATGTACTGTATACTTGTTCTGATATTTTAGCAATAGAATTTGTGAGTGCGTGTTTTACCGATACGTCTGTAGCCTTGGTGTGACAGCTAGGTGCAAGGTAATACAGCATGGCATCATGAGTGCAGGCACACAAAAGTGGCAGATTGCAGAGTACATGCTCTGTAGTTGTAAGTATGTGCTGTTTAACTGGTATCCATCATTCATATTTTGCGTAGTGTAGGCATTAGTGTGGAGATATTTCAGGGAGAGATTTTACCCAAATAAATCTGTCAGGATGGCACCAATTGAGGTCAGGCAACGTCAGGTTGAGAACCGTGATGGTCCAAGCCAGCCCGTGACTCTGATTAAGACCATTCATAAAGCCCTTCATTTTGCATTTTGTCCGAGTTGTCCACACTTAAAGTTGCATATGGGAATTCAGGATTCTGGCACAAACTTGAGGAAATGAGCCCCCCCCCCCCACAGGGCTTTGTCCTGCGTCCCTTCCTCTGCTCCCTATACACCCACAACTGTGTTGCCATGCAGAGCTCCAATCTGCTGATCATATTTGCCAATGACACGACATTGATAGGCCTTATTTCCAGCAAAGATGAGACAGCCTTCAGAGGAGAAGTCAATGCCCTGACACAGTGGTGCCAAGAAAACAACCTCTCCCTCAATGTTCAAAAAACAAAGGAGTTGATCATGGATTACAGGAAGAACAAAGACACGCTAGCCTCTCTTGAACAATGGGACTGTAGTTGAGAGGATGAGTAGTTTCAAGTTCCTCAGTATACACATCACTGAAAATCCCACTTGGACTGTACATACTGAATGTATGGTGAAAAAAGTACAACAGCGCCTCTTTCAACACAGACAGCTGAAGAAGTTTGGCATGAGTTCCCAAATCCTCAGGACTTTGTACAGGAGCACCATCGAGAGCACCCTGACTGGCTGTGCCACCACCTGGTACAAGAAATGAGCTATCCTCAATTGCAGGGTACTACAGAGAGTGGTACGGACAGCCCAGTGCATCTGTGGATGTGAACTTTCCTCTATTCAGGGCATTTACAGCAGCGGGTGTGTAAAAAGGGTCCAGAGGATCATCAGGGATTCCAGCCTCCCCGACCACAAACTGTTTCAGCTATTGTCTGGCAAACGGTACCGCAGCATTAAGGCCAGTACCAACAAGCTCTGGGACAGCTTCTTTCACCAGGCCACCAGATTTATCAATACACATTGATCTGATTGCGTATCTGATTGCACATAGACGAATACAAAACAATTATGTATGCAATCTTAGTGCTTGGGCAATATCCTCCCACGTTCATCTTCTTTATTGCTTGTACATTGCAATGGAGACATGAGGTAAAACATTTTTACTCCTTTGGATGTAATAAATAAATAAATAAATGGTTGAAATTCATCAGATGCATCCTAAAGATATATACATGTTGGTAAAATTGAAGTGCCCGAGGCATATGTGGGACGGTATAACCCAGAGAGTGCAAGAAGATACATGGGCAATTACTGAGAATACCAGCAATGAAGAAAGATATCGCTCTTTTAAAGGGGAAGTGAGGCAGTGACCTGGGGGAGGTGAAAGCAACTGGAGAACAGTAATGGCAGTGGTTCAAAGAGCTGATGAGCCTGCCATGGATTATGCAGAACGTAAGTATCGAGCAAATGAAGAGTTTTCTGGGTTGAATAATCCAGGGAAGGATGACCCAGTCTTCCTGAAAATGCTGAAGGAAGGCCTGATATCAGCTCACTAGGAAGTTTTAGATTTGGGAATAGTGGTGGGATAAACCTACTCAGCAATAGTTTAATGGGCCTTGACAGACATTCTGCTATCAGCGTCATGACCTGCCCTGTAAACGTAAGGGGAGTGAGGAGGGTAATGGATCAATTCAATTACTGCTGTAATTTCATACAAGGGTTCTCAGCACGAGTGGCTCCAATACAGGCCTTAATTATGGGAGAGAAGCTTTCTCTGGTAGAAGTAAGATGAGGTAGAGATGAGGAAAAGGCTTTTACAGATATCAAGAAAGCCCTGGTTTGTGCACCTGGCCCCTTTCACCTATACTGCAGTAATGAGGGAAGGTGTTACAACACAGTAGTGCTGCAGAACCATGGGGTCACAAAAAGGCCAGGGGCATAGTAATCAATGAAACCAAAACCCACTGTAGCATGACTCCCCCTCTGTGTAGCTGCTTTAGACGGCACAACATGGGCAGTGCAAGTAAGCGAACCAATTGTAATGATGGGACAGTTCATACCACACATACCCCCATACTGTTGTGGAGCTCCTAGATACGGGGAGGCTGAGAGCAGTCACTGACAAAAGAAAGCAGCTTGGAAATCAGGTCTCGTCCCCAAAGGCAAGTCAGTCCACGTACCTTACCACCCTCAGAGCTCAGGAATGGTAGAAAGGATGAAACAAACAGTCAAGAGTGCCTTAGCTAAAGCTATACCGAGATGGAAAATTCATGGGTTAATATATTACCAGGGACCCTCATGAGATTGCGAGCAACCCCAAACCCCATGCTGGGTCTCAGCCCCCATGAATTATTGATGGGGCGAGCAATGCAGCTCCCTTATGGGTTGTAGTGGGCCTGGGACATATAAAATGTGGAAGAACTTTGTAACCAGCTTAAAGTGTTGAAGGACCAAGCCAAACAACAGTAGCACATTGCTGATCAGAGAGAGCTGGAGGAAAAGGAGAGAGTCCTCCCCCAGCCAGGTAATCAAGTCATGGTTTGCTGAAAAGGCAGGGTTTGCTCTCAGATGGTTAGGTCCACAGATGGTACTTTTAACAAATCACGCCTGTGTCTGTGCACAGACTCGGTGAGGCAGCTGGTGGAAACACTGGACTCAGATTAAACTGTATGACGCATCTTCTTGTTGCTCCCACAGACAGAGTGGGGAATCAAGTGTACCCAGTAACCCTCTAATTACAAAGTACCTAAGAGATGAACACCAGCTGGGCACACAAGACCTGACTACAGTTGATGAAAACACTCCCATGGCAAACGTGAAGGCAGAAGACACCAAGAGCGTGACAGAAACCCGTGAATAGCACGTTAAAGTGTGATGGTGATGGTGATGGTACCCTGGTGAAGGCATGATTGCTGAAGGTAGATGATTAGTTTAGTAACATAGAATAGAAAAGATACTAGGGAAAATAATGGGGAGGGACTTAAGTTACAACAGAGATGTCAGGTTCCACAACTTCAAACGTTCAAATGTTCAAGGGTCCAATTTAACATCGGGAAATGTATACAATGTACATCCTGAAATGCTTTTTCTTCGCAAACATCCACGAAAACAGAGAAGTGCCTCAAAGAATGAATGACAGTTAACATGAGAACTCCAAAGTCCTCCCCGCCAGCTCTCCCCTCCCACGCATAAGCGGCAGCAAGCAACGATTCCCCCCTCACCCCCAGCAAAAAAAAAGCGCACCCACTACCGAGCACAAGTGTGAGCTAGGCGATAACAAAGACACAGACTTGCAGTAACCCCAAAGACTTTCGCATTTCACCCAGCATTCGAGAAACCATAGGTTCTCTCTCTCCCTAATAAGGGAGAGGGAGGTGTCCCCCATTTTCCCCCATTGTCCTCCCATGCACTTTGATGGCATGGCAGACTGAGAAAGATTGCACATGGCATCTGAAGGCAATCACCTCCAGCCTGAATGGGAAGTGATATGAATGAGCTGGGCCCTTTCAGCAGTTAGGCCAGCAATCGACTGGACAGTTCAGAAGGGGGTGCCATCGGGGAGAGATCCTTGCAGTCATTAAAAATAGAGACCACCCCAACCTCTTCCTGTACTTCAATGGGAGGGCCTGAGAGCCCGATACATTTACCTTGCAGGTATCCCTGGAAAGAGGGAGTTTTATTTATCAGAGAATGAAGGGATGAAGACAAAGAATGTGATTAAGCTGCAATCAACCATGGAAAGAGGCATATAAATGAAACTGCAGTCAAAAGACAATTGTTCAAATTTCTGAAACAATCTCTCTGTTTAGCGTTTTGTAGGTAGCTATTAGGGATCATAGAAAAGATGTAGATGCACATAAAGTAATTGGGGGTAATAACAAAGCAGGTCATTTTTGCTGACCTATTTGAGTAGATCTTCCTTAAAGTTGGCCTTTCCTGGTAGAAATTTATTTTTGTCCAGGAGGGCCAAAGGGAAGGACTGTCAGAGAGTTTATTGGGATAGCAAATGACTTCAGCCACCAGTCTTCAGATCCGAATACAAACCATGGATTAAATCTAAAATGCAGCTCTGAACAATGGGTTCCAAAGAATCGTGCGCTGTTAATTGGATGACCAGACAATGCTGTTTTAAATTTGTTAATTGAGTGTCTGTAGTGTGAGTGTGAAGAGGGAGGTGTGAAGGTTGTGTGTATTTGGGTGTCTGTAGTGTGGGTGTGAAGGGGAAGGTGTGAGGCTGTGTGTAGACCAAAGGAAGCATTATAAATATGGAATTGTCCTGAATTGTCCTTTGATCTTTTGCATATAAAATGCCATGTAGGGTTGGGCCAAGCAGGCCTCTTCCCTCTGAAAAAGGTCTCAATATGATGTTTGCTGTGACTCATTTTGTCGAATAAAGAAACTACTTCACATCTACCAGCACTTCCATCTGGTCACTTTGTTCATGCGACAACACACAGTGTAAGGAAATATTAATTTGTGTCCTACCACTGCCAAAATATCCAGGGGCATCTTCTGAGATTTACAATTATTTGTCCTCATTAAACACTTAACACATTGTAAAATTTTTACTAATAGCTTTTCAGATAATGAGGAGAAAATGGAATTCTTTAATATCTAATTTTGCAATGAATTAGTATCTCATAATAAGATAAAATTTGTGCACATAGAGCATAGAACAGTACAGCACACAATGTTCTACTGACACTTAAACCTACCGTACTCCAAGAACAGTCTAACCTTTCTGTTATGCTTTGTAACTTCAAAACATTAAACTAATTCAAAGGAAGACACAGGAGTCCAAAATGTTGACATTAAGCGAGACATGCGCATATCACATACGATTCACATATTTATACATATAACCAGTAATGAATTACTTAAACAAGCAAAAATGCTTAATTAAATAATATATGCATGTTTATTCAAATATTAAGGAAATATTAAATGCACATCACTCCTCCCTACTTAGCTATAAACTTTAACCCAATAGAGAATACATCTCTTCTATATACACAATATGCTGTAAAATACATCTGTTGCATACAGACATGCACAGCATAGTAAATTTCAAATTGTCTCATTCAGACCTAAAGATTTAATCTTATTCTAATTTCTTCCCCTCCTTGCCAGTTCTAATGAAGGGTCTTGCCCTGAGATATTGACTGTTTACTCTTTTCTGCAGATGCCGCCTGGCCTGTTGAATTCCTCCAGAATTTTCTGCGTGTTGTCAAAGATTAATCAATGCGGAGGTTTTCTTACTCTAGTGGGATACTAGTCTTTCCTGATACTCTAGTCTTTCCTGACAAGGGGGATCACTCTGCTTGGCAGTTGAAATATGTGGCTGTAAAACAATCTCAGGTTCTTGTTCTGGGCCTCATCTGTGGTGATTGCAGGAGGTGACTCTGGAACTGCAGGACGTGGTTCTGACAGCAGTAGCCAAATTTCTTCTTGAACAATTGACTCTGCTGTCCTCAACCGATCAATGTGTCACCTCCAAATGACATCAGATGCAATACTATTGTGCAGCGGACTGATTCAGTCTGTCCTTAATCTTTCTAAGTACCCACTTTTGATGGCCTCTGTAGGCTGCTTTTCCAGGGGAGAAATATCGAAACTCCTCATTTGAGGGGTTCTTAATTTGTCGCAGTTATTTGTCCTGCATGCTCCCTCTGAGATTGGGTTTGAGGAGGTCCAAGTGTGAGCACAAGGGACAACCAAAGAATAACATAGCTGGTCAGTTGTTGGGTGTGGACTGTGCTGCATTGCGATATGCAAGGAGAAAATTCAGTTTTAGTGGATTGCGTTCTGCTGACATTGCTCACAGTGCGTTCTTTAGACCGCGGACAAACTTTTCCACCAAGCCATTTGTAGCTGGGTGGTACAATACCGATATGCCTTATTACATTGATTATTAGGAATAACTAAGACTGTTCCCCACATGCTGTAGTCCATTGTTACTGACTATTCTGGAGCACCAGTCCTTGCGAAGAGGCTTTTCAATACTTCAACAATGTGAGAGGCTATAGTGGGGGCTATTGGGAACACTTCAGGCCATGTTGTAGCTGCATCAACAACTGTCAAACATACGTGCCCCTGAATGGTCCGGCAAAATCCACATGAATCCTCTGCCAGGGCAATGCAGGCCTCTCCCAGAGATGGAGAGGTGCTGCACTTAGTATCTTCTGGACATGTTGGCAACCCATATAGTGCATGCCAAGCTGTTTGATCTTCCCAGACCATCAGACAAAGCTTGGAGACAACACATTCATTTTAGTCACTCCTAGATGTAGCTCCTGCAACACTTTAGCTCTCAGCTTGGATGTGTGACGAGAATACACATAAATTAAGATGTTTGCTGGCCTGGGATAGCACCAGTGGCATCAGCAGTTGGTCTGCCACCTGTCCTCAGGGGAGGGAGAGATAAGGAACAATGAAGCAGCATTTGGAGATGTTAATGAAGGAGCCATCAGTCTGGGTATTGTCAAGATCGGCTCCCCCTTTGAACCCTGAACTGTTTGAAGTGATGGACAGGCGATCTGGAGATGTGTAATGAAGGGACGGGAGAGAGAGAGCTCTCTAGAGCGGCTCCCCCTTTGAACCCTGAACTGTTTGAAGTGATGGACAGGCGGTACCCCAGCAGGGGGATAAAAAGGGACAGGTTCGCTAAGGCAGGACACACACGACACCCGAGGTAACGAGACCCTGGAAGCGGTGCGCCTCTCACAAGTTGGTGGGAAGTACCGGGCCATAAACGCACAGGGTGGAAAGGTACGATCAGCGGGAACCCGGTGTGTGTCCACCCTCGCTTGGGTGCCGGGTTCACTGCAGAGGATCGACCGCATCTGGAGGAGGGGTGACAGTTGGTGACCTCAGGTGACATCACAAGGGACCTGCCCGAAAGCTGCTTGTGAGCAATATCACCGGTCTGTGAGTGGAAGCCGTTCTGAATGATCAGTCGTTCCCGTTCTCTCTCTCCCTCCCCCCACATTGTCCATCGCCATGGCAACGATTACTGCGAACTGAACTAAATTGGACTGAACTTTGTGTCACTTTGAAATTGGTCATTTACCCCTAGACAACGATAGAGCTTGATTGATGCTGTTATCTTAATTCTGTGTACATGTGTGTTTATCATTGCTGAACTGTTGCATTTATTATCCTTTCGATTACTGTGTTGCTTGTTTCTTTAATAAAACTTTCTTAGTTCTAGTAATCCAGACTCCAATTGAGTGATCCATTTCTGCTGGTTTGGAAACCCAGTTACAGGGTACGTAACAGATGATACAACAACTCTCAATCCCCAGAAATGGCAACCTCCAGCAGGGGCAAATTAATCTCAGTGCTGGTAAAAATTGGGGAACTGGAGGATTTGCTGTGCACTCCAGCCACTTTGGATGGCCATGTAAACCTGAGGAAGTGTTGAGTCTTTTCTGGTTTCTGCCGTAATTGGCGGACTTTCAATTTGTACTGCGAAGAATATGTCAAGAGGAATGTCTTTTTTTGTAAATTTTTTCAGTATTTCCTTTTCCAAGGGCCAATGTGATTATTCATCAGCCTTTCCCTGATTAGTTGATCTCTTGAATTTAATCTTGTAATAGTGTCTTCCAAGAAACTGAGCCCATCTCTGCATTCTTGCTGCTGCTATTAGTGGAACATCCTCTGTGGAATTAAAATGGACATTGTTTGATAATCAGTAATGCGGGGAAACTGTTTCCCATACAAATACTGGTAAAACCACACATTACTTTGTCCATTGCCATTTCTTTCTCATCTGCAGTAATGAGTTCAGTGGGTGGAGCACAGTAGCCATGTTTGACAGGAACCTGTTATAGTAGTACACAAATCTTAAGAAGGACCGCAACTGTGACGCACCCTTTGGCCTTGAGACATCCACCACTGCTTGAACTTTCTCAGCACACTTGTATTATTTATGTGTATCAGTAGTGTAACCACAGTAAATGAAGTTTAGTTTAAAAAATTCACATGTATCGAGTGGGAGGAGAGATGGCGGCGCGCCTGCGTGTGCGCAGCCCTCCGGTGAAAATGATATCGTATCTGTTAAATAAGGGCCGTGGACAATTCCGATTTGATGGAGAATGGATGTGAAAGCACAGAGGAACATCTGGAGAAATTTCTGAAACGCTTCTTCGCTGCTGTCGTTACTGTGTGGTCGGGAATCTTTCGGAGGGTAGGCCTCAAAATCCCCGGCCTTCCCTGCTTTTGGTGACCGAGAAGGAGGTCGAATATTTCAGACAGAGATAGCGCTCAGTATTCGGCGTTGGAGAGCTAATCAGAGCTCGAAGTTTTTGGATGACTCAGAGTCAGATTGTGGTCGGCATGGCAGGGAGAGTTTTTTCTTCCTTCTCCCGTTTGCGTGAGATGTGGGACATTTGAGAAACTTTGAACTTCACTGTGCTCATGGACTTCTTCATCAAGTTATGATATTGTTGAACTGTTGTAATTATATGTTACAATTATGTGGTTTTTCAGTTGTTTCAGTCTTGGTCTGTCCTGTGTTTTGTGATATCACACCGGAGGAAGTAATGCATCATTTCCTAATGCATGCATTACTAAATGACAATAAAAGAGGATTACGTGTCTTCATAATCATGCTTTGAGTCCATACTTTTCTAATCTTTTTAACACTGCCTTAAGGTCTTGGAGACATTCCTTGTCATCCTTACAGGTAACAATGATGTCATACAGGTAACACTGAGTGCCTGGGCAGCCTTGTAGCCACATCCATAGCTTTCTGCCAGAGTGCAGGCGCAAGTACTACCTCAAAAATAAACCTGTTATAGCAATATAGCACTTTGTGAGTGTTATGGTGGGAAACACTTTGCATTCTTCTTCCATTTCCATCTTCAGGTAAGCCTCAGCTAATTCCACTTCACTGAAGTGTTTTCTTCCAGAAAGGTTTGCAAAGGCATCCTCTATCCTGGACAGAGAGTATTGATCTACTCTCAGTATTGGGTTGATGGTAATCTTAAAATCATAACTGGTCCTGATGGACCCATTCTTCTTGGCTGCTGGAACCATTGGCATTGCCCATGGGCTTCTCCCACACTTGGAAGGAATTCCTTCCGCCTCCATGAAATCTAGATCTCTGTCTACTTTATCATGAATGGTATAAGGAACCGGACAGGGTTTGCAAAACTTGGGTGTGGTGTTTTCAATTAACACTATTTTCCCTTTGATATGTTTGTGATTTCCAATGTCATCCTTGAGCAGTGCTGTGGCATCAGCCAGGATCTTTCTTAAGTTGCTTTCATTTGGCTTCATTCTGGATGGATCTCCAATCAAGTTTTAGCTGTCTCAGCCAATCACATCCCCATAATGCTGGTCCTCCTGTGTTTCCCACAAACAAGCTCAATGTGGTTTGTTAGTTGTTGCATTTCACAGGTAAGAATGTTGTTCCCTCAGGAGTTACCTTTCTCTCCAGTATAAGTTCTTAGTTGGATATCTGCTGGCTTCCATTTAGTATCTTTGAAATGCCTCCCAAACTCATTTTGTGGAATGACAGAAACAGATGAACCAGTGTCTAATTCCATTTTAATTAATTTGCCATTGACTTTTGGCATAAGTCACATTGCTTGTGCCAGAATTTTCACACTCTATATTTCAAGACTACACAGTCCTGCGTCACTTTCATCATTATCAGACTGTTCATCAAAATTGTGCATGTTAGTGCTCTATTTGAAACTGCAAATTAACTTCTTAGCTTTTTCTTTTCCCTGAACAGTTCATTTATTTTTTTGTCTGCCTGACATGCTTGTTGCTGCATTTTCTGCAAGTTTCACCTTCAAACCTGCATTTGTTTGGTGTATGTGAGCTCCTGCCACAGCAGTAACACAATATATTTCTCTCGGCTGGTTTCTGTTTACACATTTAGATCTTACAATATTGTTCACGCTCACTTTTCATTCCTGACTGCAACTGAACTGTATCTCTGTCTACTCTTTCCGTTGAAACAACAATTTCAACTGCTCTTTTAAATTTAAGTTGTACTTCAGTTAGGAGCTGTTTTAAATACTTCTTATGGGATTTCACAAACTAAACAATCTCTCAGTGCATCACTGCTGAAATGATAATGCTAAGGTAACTTCTTCAATTCAGCAATATACATTGAAAAGGACTCCCCTTCTTTTTGATTCCACTTGTGAAATCTAAAGCATTCTGTAATCAACAATGGCTTCAGTTCTAAATGTTCCTGCATTATTTTTACAATATCAATAATGGTTTGGTTAGTACAGTCAAACTTCAAAGCAAACTGACTGCCTTTAAACCCAATGCAGTCAGCAAAATTGCTACTTGCTTCTCATTGGCTATTTCACTTGTTTCAAAATACTGTTCAGTTTCCTCAGTATATAAAATTCAGTTATCTGTTGCATTATCAAACATGTCAGTCTTTCCAATGTAGCCAGCCATTTAAGCTTTATTTATAATTATTATCATCTGGTACTCCCTCTTTATGAACCGGTGAATTCTTCCATTTATTATGATTTTTAATTCTCAATTGCTTCTTTTCTTGCGAAGAACACGTGCTGCACTGCATTGGTTTAATTTTGACAGTCTCTGTAGTTGCTGGTCTGCATTTTTTTACTCGCTGCTCCTTGCAGCATTTCTCTTTAGTTTGAGCACCTCACTGCATTTCTACAGGTCACTAGCAGTCTCCGGTTCACTTTAAAAATACCTCACCATTAATGTTATGTCTTGTAGCTTCAAAACATTAAACTAATTCAAAGGAAGACACAGAAGTTTGAAGTGTGAGTCTAACTTCATATTTACTTTAAGTAAAGCATGTTCATAGCACATGGTAGTGTGATGACGTATGCAAATGTAATAAATATACAAACAGGTTATACATATAACCTGTAATGATTTATTTAAACTAACAAGAATGTTTAACCAAACAATATAAACAACATATATAGACACACACACACACACACACACACACACACACACACACACACACACACAAGATTACTCGAATACTCGAATATTAAGGAAATATTAAAAGCAGAAGACCTTCCCTCCCACATACCACTTACCCTTCTTAAGCACCAGTATACTTGAAGCCCGCTTGAAGCAGGTGGGTACCTCAGACTGCTGAAAGGATGGGTTAAAGATATCAGTGGATGCTCTAGCCAACTGAATAGCTTCAGTATTTGGCCATGTACTCTGTCTGCGCTGGATGCTTTCCATGGTTCACCCTTCTGATGGATGCTCTCATGTCAGCTGAAATCACAGGGTCATTGCGGGCTGTGGGAGTCCCTGAAAGGGCCTCCATGTATTGATGGTCAAAATGAGTATAAAAGGCATTAAGCTCATCTGAGGCAAAGCCTCGTTGTCACCTCTGTCGCTTTGTAGCAGGTGCCTGGAAACACCTATATCCAGGATCAGAAAAATCTACAGAAAATTGAGGATACAGGTTAGCCCATCAGAGGCAGAGCCTTCCCCACCACTGAGTGTATTTACTATTAACACTACCACAAGAAGCACCATCCATCATCAAAGACCCCCGTCATCCAAGCCATGACTTCTTTTCACCACTAATATTGGACAGGAGGTACAGAAGTTTAAGGTCCTCCACTATCAGGTTCAGGAACAGTTATTATCCTCCAAGTGTCAGGCTCTTGAAATGGCATGGATAACTTCATTCATCACTACTTTGAACTGATTCTATGATCTACAGATGCACTTTCAAGGACTCTTTATGACTCATATCCTCAATATTGTTTTATTTGTGCAATTTATCTTCTTTTGCACATTGCAATTATTTTTTCCTATAAATACCTGCAAGAAAAAGAACATATGCATACATTGTTAATAAATTTACTTTGAACTTTAAACTGTGACAATATTTCTAGAAATATCAGTGTACAGTGTTCAAGGGCAAGAGAAAGCCATTAGCACTTTAAATTTCCTCTATTTGCATTTTAATTTTCCCACACCTTTAGCTTACCTTGCAATGCTCAAATCTGTTGATAGTAAATTATACTTTATACTTTGTACTTTATTGTCGCCAAACAATAAAGTTGGTATTATTCTGTGGCTTGTTATATTAAAAAAAAATCACTTCCAGAAAGATTTATAAACTGCATGAACTTGACAGTTTAAGTGAGGCCGCTGGCTTGTACCAGAGCATTTGTGAGTATTGTACACTCAGTGGCCCTTTAATAGTTACTTCCTGTACCTAATAGAGTCACAGAAAACTACAGCACAGAAACGGTCCATCCAGTCCATGCCAAATCATTTAAATTGCCTAGTCCCATCAACCTGCACCTGGACTATAACTTTCCCTACCTCTCTTATGCATGTAGCTATCCAAACTTTTCTTGAACGTTAAAATCAAAATCACATCCACCACTTGCACTGGCAGCTCATTCCACTCCATCACTGCTCTCTGAGTGAGGAAGTTTCCACTCATAAACTTTTCATCTTTTACCCTTAATCCATTATCTTTTGTTGTAGTCTCACCCAACCTTAGTGTAAAAAGGCTACTTGTATTTACCCGATCTATACCCCTCATAATTTTGTTTACCTCTACAAATCTCCCCTCAATATTCTACATTTTAGGGAATAAAGTTCTAAACTATTCAATCTTTCCTTATAACTTAGGCCCTTCAACATGTTTGTAAATTTTCCCTGCACTCTTTCAAACTTATTTACATCTTTCCTGTAGGTAGGTGACTAAAACTGGACAAAATATTTCAAATTAAGCCTCAACAACATCTTATACAACTACAGTATAACTTTCCAAATCCTGTACTCAGTGCTTTGATCTATGAAGGACAATGTGCCAAATGCTTTTGACACCCTATCTTCCTGTGACACCACTTGCAATGAATATTAGACCTATATCCCAGATCCTTTTGTTCTATCACACCCTTTAGTGCCCTACCCTTCACTGTATAAGATCGACCATGGTTGGTCCTCCCAAAAGTGCATCACCTCACACTTATCTGCATTAAATTCCCACGGCCATTTTTCAGCTCATTTTTAAGCAAGTCCAGACCCTATTGCAAGCCATGATAGTCTTTCTCGCTGTCTTGGTGTCATCCGCAAACTTGATCTTCCAGTTAATCACATTATCATCCAGATCATTGAAATAGTTGAGAAACAACAACGGGCCTAACACCAATCTCTGCAGCAAGGCCTCCAGTCAGAGATGTAACCATCTACTACCACTTTCTAGTTTCACCCGCAAAGCTAATGTCTGATCCAACCATAGAAACCACAGAACCATAGAAAAACTACAGCACAGAAACAGGCCTTTTGGCCCTTCTTGGCTGAGCTGAACCATTTTCTGCCTAGTCCCATTGACCTGCACATGGACCATATCCCTCCATACACCTCCTATCCATGTATCTGTCCAATTTATTCTTAAATGTTAAAAAAGAACCCGCATTTACCACCTCGTCTGGCAGCTCATTCCATACTCCCACCAACCTCTGTGTGAAGAAGCCCCCCAATGTTCCCTTTAAACTTTTCCCTCCTCACCCTTAACCCATGTCCTCTGTTTTTTTTCTCCCCTTGCCTCAGTGGAAAAAGCCTGCTTGCATTCACTCTATCTATACCCATCATAATTTTATATACCTCTATCAAATCTCCCCTCGTTCTTCTACGCTCCAGGGAATAAAGTCCTAACCTATTCAACCTTTCTCTGTAACTGAGTTTCTCAAGTCCCGGCAACATCCTTGTAAACCTTCTCTGCACTCTTTCAAACTTATTTATATCCTTCCTGTAATTTGGTGAGCAAAACTGGACACAATACTCCAGATTCGGCCTCACCAATGCCTTATACAACCCCCCCTCCAATAACTTACCTACTATCGACGTTAAACTTACTGGCCTATAATTTCCCGGATTACTTTTCGATCCTTTTTTAAACAACGGAACAACATGAGCCACTCTCCAATCCTCCGGCACCTCACCTGTAGACAGCGACATTTTAAATATTTCTGCCAGGGCTCCCGCAATTTCAACACTAGTCTCCTTCAAGGTCCGAGGGAACACCCTGTCAGGTCCCGGGGACTATTCCACTTTAATTTTCCTCAAGACAGCAAGCACCTCCTCCTTTTCAATCTGTACAGTTTCCATGATCTCACTACTTGTTTCCCTTAATTCCATAGACTTCATGCCAGTTTCCTTAGTAAATACAGGCGCAAAAAACCTATTTAAGATCTCCCCCATTTCCTTTGGTTCCGCACATAGCCAACCACTCTGTTCTTCAAGAGGACCAATTTTATCCCTTACAATCCTGTTGCTCTTAATATATCTGTAAAAGCTCTTTGGATTATCCTTCACTTTGACTGCCAAGGCAACTTCATGTCTTCTTTTAGCCCTCCTGATTTCTTTCTTAAGTAATTTTTTGCACTTTGCATACTCCTCAAGCACCTTATTTACTCTGTTTCCTATACATGTCATACAACTCCCTCTTCTTCTTTATCAGAGTTGCAATATCCCCTGAGAACCAAGGTTCCTTATTTCTATTCACTTTGCCTTTAATCCTGACAGGAACATACAAGCTTTGCACTCTCTAAATTTCTCCTTTGAAGGCTTTCCACCTACCGATCACATCTTTGCCAGAGAACAACCTGTCCCAATCCACGCTTTTTAGATCCTTTCTCATTTCTTCAAATTTGACCCTCTTCCAGTTCAGAACCTCAACCCTAGGACCAGATCTATTCTTGTCCATGATCAAGTTGAAACTAATGGTGTTATGATCACTGGAACCAAAGTGCTCCCCTACACAGACTTCCGTCACTTGTCCTAACTCGTTTCCTTATAGGAGATCCAATATTGCATACCTTCTAATTGGTCCCTCTATATATTGATTTAGAAAACTTTCCTGAACACATTTTACAAACTCTAAACCATCTAGACCCCTAACAGTATGGGAGTCTCAATCAATATATGGAAAATTAAAATCCCCTACCACCACAACTTTATGTTTCCTGCAGTTGCCTGCTATCTCTTTGCAGATTTGCTCTTCCAATTCTCATTGACTATTGGGTGGACTGTAATACAATCCCACTAATGTGGCTATACCTTTCCTGTTTCTCAGCTCCACCCATAAGGACTCAGTAGACAAGCCCTCTAATCTGTCCTGCCTGAGCACTGCTGTAATATTTTCCCTAACAAGCAATGATACTCCCCGACCTTTCATTCCTCTGCCTCGATCACATCTGAAACATCGGAACCCTGGAATATTAAGCTGCTAGTCCTGCCCCTCCTGTAGCCAAGTTTCACTAATTGCTATAACGTCATAATTCCAGGTATCAATCCACGCCCTCAACTCATCCGCCTTCCCCGCAATACTCCAACCTATTACCTCATCTTAAATTCGAAGCAATCGAACATGCTTGAACAACCTTCTATGTGGGACCCTGTCAAATGGCTTGCTGAATTTCATGTAGACAACATGCACTGCCTTGCCTTCATCAACTTTCCTGGTAAGATCCTTAAAAAATCTACAGGACTGGTTAGACATGAGACTTATCCCTAATCAATCCTTGTCTACCAAGTACTCATATATCTGGTATCTTAGAATATCTTCCAATAATTTTCTCACCACTGATGTCAGGCTTACTGGCCCATAATTTCCTGGTTTATTTTAAGAGCTTTTCTTAAATAGGGAATAATATCAGCAATCCTCCAATCCTTTGGTACCTCACCTGTCGCTAAGGATGATTTGAATATCTCTGCTATTGTCCTTGTAATTTCTGCACTTGTCTCCTATAGGGTCTGAAGGAAGTCCTTGTCACACTCTGGGATTTATCTAGCCTAACTTACCTCAAGACAGCTAACACCTCTTCCTCCATAACCTGTATAGGTCCATGAAATTGATGCTGCCGTGTCTGTCTCCTGAGTAAATATAGATGCAAATAAACTAATTTAAGGTCTCTCCCATCTTTTTTGGCTCCAGGCATGGATTACCATTCTGATCTTCCAGTGGACCAATTATATCCCTTGTAATCCTTTTCCTCTTATCTGTAGAAGCTTTTATAATTCTCCTTCAACTTGTGCAACCTCATGCTTTCTTTTACCACCCCTCCACCCCCCAATTTCGTTCTTAAGTGCCCTCTTGCATTTCTTGGACTCCTCCTCATGAAATGATGTTTGTGATCTTCTGCTGCTGCAACCCACCTACTTCAAAGTTCGACATGTTATGCATTCAGGGATATACTCTTCTGGACATCATTATTGAAACACACAATTGTTTGAGTTCTTATCACATTCCTTTCATCTTAAACCAATCCGCCATGCTCCTCTGACCTCTCTGATTAACAAGGTGTTTTCACCCACAGAACTTTCTTTCACAGGATATTATTCATTTTTTGTTTTTCACACCAGTCTCTGTAAACTCTGTTGTGTGTGAAAATCCTAGGAGATCAACAGTTTCTGAGATACTGATGCCATCCTGCCTGGCACATCAATTATTCCACAGTCAAGCTTACTTCGATCACATTTCTTCTACATTTTGTGTTGGTCAGATTAACAAGTGAATTTTTTGACCATGTCTACATGCTTTTATGCATTGAGTTGCTGCCACATGATTAGCTGATGAGATATTTGCGTTAATCAGCAGGTGTACCTAATAAAGTAGCCACTGAGTGTATACGTCAGAATGGTGTTGAAGGTGCATACTTTTAAATCTTGTTTGCAAATAAACATGACCGTTGACTTACGCAACTATTCATATCCTGTATCTGCTCTTTGTAGATAATCACTAGCAGTTAGAATTGTAGAGCATTTAAGAACAATACCAACATTTTGCCTTCAGGGTGCTGAAATAAGTGTTTACTTAAATTTTCCTTACACTTAATTTAGTTCGCCTCACTTACTCAGCGAATGAAAGCGTGCCTCTCCTTCAGTTCTGTAATACTCAGTTATCAAAAATTATTTTAAAAATGTCCACTCGGAGACAATAATGTGGGGAAAATATGGATGGAAATAGAATTTACATTTTTGGAACAAAAAAGCAAGCTATGATTTTCAACGTGGGTCTGGTTTGCCCAGATGGTTCCAATGTTTGGCACTATAAGTTACACAAATAATGTTTTTAATCAAAATATCCTGGTGGTACAACAGATCCAAACATATGTAAATGTTTTCCTGCATGAAATCCGTCTCATCTATGATCCGAAGTCGAGTTCCACATTGAATCAGAAGGCATGGGCTACAAGCATGATGGTGATATTCAAAATATTTTAACGCAGACTTTGTTCCATTTAGAATCATAGATCAACACAACACAGAAACAGGGCCGGTGGCTAATATAGTTCATGCTGAACTGTTATTCTGCCTAATTCTATCAACCTACACATGGACCATAACCCTCCATATCCCTCCCATTTATGGACTTATCAAACTTCCTTTAAATGTTATAATTGAACCCACATCCACCACTTCCGCTGGCAGCTCATTCCATTCTCTCACCACCCTCTGAGTGAAGAAGCTCCCACTCATATTCCCCTTAAATATTTCACCTTTTACCCTTGACCTCTAATTCTAGTCTCTACCAACCTCAGTCAAAAAAGCCTGCTTGCATTAACCCCATTTATACCAATCATAATTTTGTATACCTCTGTCAAATCTCTCCTCAGTCTCTTATGCTCCAGGGAATAAAGTGCTAACCTGTTCAACCTTTCCTTTAAATTGGGTCCTCAAGTTGTTATTAAGCTTTTCTTTTCAAACTCTGATTCAAACTTCTAAAAGAATTTCAAAAAATATTGCTTCTTTTTGCCCGAAGGATTAATTCCAGAAAATTTATCACCTCTTCAACAAGCTAGTGCATATTTAGACTGTCCCTCCCTGGTGTCTCTGTGCTAGTCACAGAGAAGCAATGAGTATTTAATCATCCCAGTATATTCCAACTGTTCTCAGCCACACTCCGATTTGCTTTCCTTTTGGAGAATTTATTGTATGTGACACAATTTCTAAAGCTTTTCCTGGCAATGTTTTCCGTATTCCTACTGTACCATTTGTACAAAATCTATGTGAATAAATAAGAACTTTAAGAAGATTTATCCATTGGTATAGCTGGGCAAATGTAACTTACACTCATTTTAAGAGTAATTTTAACTACAGTTATAGAAGGACATAGAAACATAGAAAATAGGTGCAGGAGTAGGCCATTCGGCCCTTCGAGCCTGCACCGCCATTTATTATGATCATGGCTGATCATCCAACTCAGAACACCGCCCCAGCCTTCCCTCCATACCCCCTGACCCCCGTAGCCACAAGGGCCATATCTAACTCCCTCTTAAATATAGCCAATGAACTGGCCTCAACTGTTTCCTGTGGCAGAGAATTCCACAGATTCACCACTCTCTGTGTGAAGAAGTTTTTCCTAACCTTGGTCCTAAAAGGCTTCCCCTCTATCCTCAAACTGTGACCCCTCGTTCTGGACTTCCCCAACATCGGGAACAATCTTCCTGCATCTAGCCTGTCCAATCCCTTTAGGATCTTATATGTTTCAATCAGATCCCCCCTCAATCTTCTAAATTCCAACGAGTACAAGCCTAGTTCATCCAGTCTTTCTTCATATGAAAGTCCTGCCATCCCAGGAATCAATCTGGTGAACCTTCTCTGTACTCCCTCTATGGCAAGGATGTCTTTCCTCAGATTAGGGGACCAAAACTGCACACAATACTCCAGGTGTGGTCTCACCAAGGCCTTGTACAACTGCAGTAGTACCTCCCTGCTCCTGTACTCAAATCCTCTCGCTATAAATGCCAGCATACCATTCGCCTTTTTCACCGCCTGCTGTACCTGCATGCCCACTTTCAATGACTGGTGTATAATGACACCCAGGTCTCGTTGCACCTCCCCTTTTCCTAATCGGCCACCATTCAGATAATAATCTGTTTTCCTATTTTTGCCACCAAAGTGGATAACTTCACGTTTATCCACATTAAATTGCATCTGCCATGAATTTGCCCACTCACCCAACCTATCCAAGTCACCCTGCATCCTCTTAGCATCCTCCTCACAGCTAACACTGCCACCCAGCTTCGTGTCATCCGCAAACTTGGAGATGCTGCATTTAATTCCCTCATCCAAGTCATTAATATATATTGTAAACAACTGGGGTCCCAGCACTGAGCCTTGCGGTACCCCACTAGTCACCGCCTGCCATTCTGAAAAGGTCCCGTTTATTCCCACTCTTTGCTTCCTGTCTGCTAACCAACTCTCCACCCGCACCAATACCTTACCCCCAATACCGTGTGCTTTAAGTTTGCACACTAATCTCCTGTGTGGGACCTTGTCAAAAGCCTTCTGAAAATCCAAATATACCACATCCACTGGTTCTCCCCTATCCACTCTACTAGTTACATCCTCAAAAAATTCTATGAGATTCGTCAGACATGATTTTCCCTTCACAAATCCATGCTGACTTTGTCCGATCATTTCACCGCTTTCCAAATGTGCTGTTATCACATCCTTGATAACTGACTCCAGCAGTTTCCCCACCACCGACGTTAGATGTCAATGATTTGACATCATTGATGTCAAGGACTGTCTTGTCTCTCTTTCTCTTCACCATTTACACCTCGGACTTCAACCACTGCACAGAGTCTTGTCATCTTCAGAAGTTTTCGGATGACTCTGCCATAGTTAGATGCATCAGCAAAGGAGATGAGGCTGAGTACAGGGCTACGGTAGGACACTTTGTCACATGGTGTGAGCAGAATTATCTGCAGCACAATGTGAAAAAAGACTAAGGAGCTGGTGGTAGACCTGAGGAGAGCTAAGGTACCGGTGACCCCTGTTTCCATCCAGGGGGTCAGTGTGGACATGGTGGAGGATTACAAATACCTGGGGATACGAATTGACAATAAACTGGACTGGTCTAAGAACACTGAGGCTGTCTACAAGAAGGGTCAGAGCTGTCTCTATTTCCTGAGGAGACTGAGGTCCTTTAACATCTGCCGGACGATGCTGAGGATGTTCTACGAGTCTGTGGTGGCCAGTGCTATCATGTTTGCTGTTGTGTGCTGGGGCAGCAGGCTGAGGATAGCAGACACCAACAGAATCGACAAACTCATTTGTAAGGCAGTGATGTTGTGGGGATGGAACTGGACTCTCTCACAGTGGTGTCCGAAAACTGGATGCTGTCCAAGTTGCATGCCATCTTGGTCAATGTCTCCCATCTACTACATAATGTACTGGGTGGGCACAGGAGTACATTCAGCGAGAGACTCATTTCCACCGAGATGCAATACAGAGTGTCATAGAAAGTCATTCCTGCCTGTGGCCATCAAACTTTACAACTCCTCCCTTGGAGGGTCAGACACCCTGAGCCAATAAGCTGCTCCTGGACTTATTTCATAATTTCCTGGCATAATTTACATATTACTATTTAACTATTTATGGTTCTATTACTATTAATTATTTATGGTGCAACTGTAACGAAAACCAATTTCCCCCGGGATCAATAAAGTATGACTATGACTATGACTATGACTAAGTGGATGATGGAATTGATGGTCTTGTGGCCAAGTTTGCAGACAATACTGTCACGTGACTGGCAACACTGAATATAGAATTGAGTCAAGTTTTATAAACAAATAAACATTTTTTAAACTCTGCTCAAAATTAGCAAAAAGATAAACAAACAAAAACCTTAACCGGAAGTAAACTGCTATGCGGCCATTTAACAAACCGCCAAACTCAGTACTAGTTCTTAAAGCAGTAAATGCGAACACAGTATTAAAGTGGTAAATTGGAACACAGTTCTTAGAATGGTAAATTTGAAAGTCCAAGAGATTTATATAGTCAATTGAGAGAGACTTTCCTGAAGTAAAGAATCCCTCGAAGACACGATGTTACTGCCGATCCCAGCTGGAACCTGCCTTGTCCACGGGATTCACGACGACGGAAATAAAATGGTTTAAGGGTACTGACCTTTTTCTCTGTAGAATAGACTAGGTACTGCACAACCTTTTTTGCTGCTTTTAGCAGAGGTTATCTCATGCAGATCACTCTTTCTTGAACAAATTCAATAATGGTCGATCCTCCCCAAAACCGCTGAACGACTCCTTCAGGTTCCTGTCTTCGCTCTCCAATATTACTGAGAAGGTACATCAACAAATCTGGCAGCTATTGGTGAAACCCTTCTGTACCTTACAATAGACAGTAAAACTCCGTTTTAAAACTATACTGCGTCTTGAGACTAATATGCAGCGAGCGGAGTATCTGACTGACGATCTAACTGAAAACCCAACTGGGAAAACTAACTGTGTCACCAGGGGCCTACCGTTATATACCTGGTGAGAACAGGTCATCATGTGACCTCACATCAGTGGGAAAATTACATCATGTGACCTCCGCAAGACCATTACATCATCCTCATAAGACAGTCATAAGATCCATGAAGTATGTAAAAAATACAAAGAAAGGCAGGGCTGGATTAAGCTAGTGCGGGGCCTGTAGCATATGTTATAGAAGTGCCCTAAATTTAAAATATGCACATAAGTATTATAACATAAATTATTTACTTGCATAGTAAAGTAATTCAATTTTTTTCATTTGCTATAAGGTCAGATAATACAATAGATGGCTGACACTTCAGTAATAGTATTACTTACATGTAGGTATCAATTTTAAATGTCAAAAATAACAGAACTACAATTTAAAAGTTACATTATCTAGATTTAGTGTGAGCATATTTGTTGATGATTTGAAAATGTCTATTTCATGCAGAAGTTCATGTTCAATGCTCATTAGAGTGAGATTGTTCAATCTGTTTTGACCCATGGTGCTCCTTAGTTCATTTTTAATCCTTTTCAGTTTTGAAAATGAGCGTTCTCCACTGCAGTTGGTAACCATGAGTGACAAATAGATGTGCAAGGCATTTTCTACATTTGGAAAACATGACTCCAAAGAATTGTCAGTTATCAAACGGTACAACTGTAACTCTACAAGGTTTTGTTTGGCACCAATATGAGAAGCAAGATCAGTTTTCAACAGTTCAGTAAACTGCACAATTCTTCATCAAGACCTTCTTCCAGATCTTCCGGATATGATTTAATAAGATTTGATGACCTCTTTACGATCTCTTCAGGTGTAAGCGACTGTAACTGATGAAGGAATCCAAAAATACCACTCACCTTTAGATAAGCTTTCTGCCTTTTTGACAGGGCAGAAAGCAAGCTGTCCATGGCAAGAAGTGTTCGGCTTTTAAACGTCTGAGAAGGCGTTTGAGATTCAACAAGTGGATCAAAAGTGCTGAAACCACTGAAATCATCATAGGTGTGATTTTGCTTGTGTTTTCTTCAAGTTTGCTGTTGATAATCTTCATTTCATTTTTAAAATCTTTTTTATTAATTATTATTAAAGATCAACAAAAAATACATTAATGTAATTGAGTCAATATGTCAATATGTACAATGAAGAATTAAATGAGCCAATAACTGATTAACAAAGTTAATCAATATATCAATAATAATAAGAAAAAATCCTACTAGCTAAAAAAAAGGGAAAAAACCCCATTAGGTGCATAACCCCAGAACTATATGTTATACAAGCTTCCATAAAAAAAAATCAATCCGCCAACTCAAATCCATTTAAACAAAAATCCAAAGGAAATCATATTAATTAACTCAATCAGATGATAGTAGCGGGCAAATGAACCCTACCTTTCCTCAAAATCAAATCGAGGATCAAAAGTTCGACTTCTGATTTTCTCCAAATTAAGACATAGCATCACCTGAGAGGACCATTGTATCAAAGTAGGAACAGAAGCATCTTTCCATTTCAACAAAATAGACCTTCTGACCAATGATGTAACAAATGCAATTACATCAACACACACAAAAAATGCTGGTGAACACAGCAGACTAGGCAGCATCTATAGGAAGAGGTACAGTTGACGTTTCAGGCCGGAACCTTTCGTCAGGACTAACTGAAAGAAGAGATAGCAAGAGATTTGAAAGTGGGGGGGGGGGAGATCCGAAATGATGAGACAGGAGGGGAGGGGTGGATCTAACAGCTGGAGAAGGGAGAGGATCATGGGATGGAAAGGCTGAGGAGAAAGAGAAGGGTGGAGGGGAGCCTGGAGGGTGTAGAGCAGGCAAGTAGTGAGAGGGACAGAGGGAGAAAAAAGAGAGAGAAAAAAGGGGGAAAAAATAAAAGATATATAAAAAAAAATAAATAAGGGATGGGGTGTGAAGGGGAGGAGGGACATTAACAGAAGTTAGAAAAGTCAATATTCATGCCATCAGGTTGGAGGCTACCCAGACGGAATATAAGGTGTTGCTCCTCCAACCTGAGTGTGGCTTCATCTTGACAGTAGAGGAGGCTGTGGATAGACATATCAGAATGGGAATGGGACATGGAATAAAAATGTGTGTCAACTGGGAGATCCTGCTTTCTCTGGCGGACAGAGCATAGGTGTTCAGCGAAACGGTCTCCCAGCCTGCACCGGGAGCACCAGGAGCACCGGATGCAGTATAGCACCCCAGCCGACTCACAGGTGAAGTGTCGTCTCACCTGGAAGGACTGTCTCGGGCCCTGAAAGGTGGTGAGGGAGGAAGTGTAAGGGCATGTGTAGCACTTGTTCCGCTTACAAGGGTAAGTGCCGGGAGGGAGATCAGTGGGAAAGGTTGGGGGTATGAATGGACAAGGGAGTCACGCAAGGAGTGATCCCTGTGGAAAGCAGAAAGTGGGGCGGGGAGGGAAAGATGTTCTTGGTGGTGGGATCCCGTTGGAGATGGCGGAAGTTACGGAGAATTATATGTTGGATCCGGAGGCTGGTGGGGTGGTAAGTTAGGACAATGTGAACCCTATTCCTAGTGGGGTGGTGGGAGGATGAGGTGAGAGCAGATGTGTATGTGTGAAATGGGAGAGATGCGTATGAGAGCAGAGTTGATGGTGGAGGAAGGTAAGCCTCTTTCTTTAAAAAGGGAAGACATCTCCCTCGTCCTGGAATGAAAAGCCTCATCCTGAGAGCAGATGCGGTAGAGATGGAGAAATTGCGAGAACGGGATGGCATTTTTGCAAAAGACAGAGTGGGAAGAGGTATAGTCCAGGTAGCTGTGAGAGTCCGTAGGCTTATAGTAGACATCAGTAGATAAGCTGTCTCCAGAGATAGAGACACAAAGATCAAGGAAGGGGAGGAAGGTGTCAGAAATGGACCAGGTAAACTTGAGGGCAGGGTGAAAGTTGAAGGCATAGTTAATGAAGTCAACGAGTTCAGCATGCGTGCAGGAAGCAGTGCCAATGCAGTCATCGATTAGCGAAGGAAAAGAGGGGAACAGATACCAGAATAGGCTTGGAACATGGATTGTTCCACAAAGCCAACGAAAAGGCATGCATAGCTGGGACCCATATGGGTGACCATGGCTACACCTTTAGTCTGGAGGAAGTGGGAGGAGCCAAAGGAGAAATTGTTAAGAGCAAGGACTCTCGCTAGTCTATGTATTCAAAGTATCCCTATTTTTTTAACTAAGAAGTTTTTTGATCAGGTTGACTCTATTATTTCATCTTTTGTTTGGAATGATAAAAGACGAGGAATTGGTAAATATTATTTCCTCGTGTCTGCGAACGCAATTACAATTACACTCTAAAAGGAATGTCATCATATATAGAAGCAGAATCACTTAGTGGAAATAATTCACTTTTATGATGGTTTAGATTATATCCCGAAAACTTTCCAAATTCGGTTAATAGTTTCAATAAACTAGGAATGGATTTTTCAGGATTCAAAATATAAACAAAGAGATCGTCAGCATAAAGGGAGATCTTATGAATAGTCCCATTTATGAATATTCCATGGATTTCTTTAGCTTCACGAAGTACAATAGCCAAGGGTTACAGCACCAAATTAAATAACAAGGGACTTAACAGACATCCTTGTCTCATACCCTGTGAAAGCTGAAAAAAAGGAGATCTGCAATTATTGGTAATAACAGTAACAATAGTGCTTTTATATGTCATTCTGATCCACTTATTAAAATTAATACCAAAGCCAATTTTCTCTAAAACGTTAAATAAGTATTTCCGTTAAAGTCTGTCAAATGCCTTTTCAGCATCGAAAGAGCCAACACATTGGGAGTCTTAGAAAAGGATGAATATATAACACTTAACTGTCTCCGAACATTAGCGAAGGAATAACAGCCCTTTACAAAACCTGTTTGGTCCTGAGAAATAATTTTATCTAAAATATTCTTCAGCCGATTAGCCATTATTTTTGAAAGAATTTTAGCATCCACATTTAATAATGAAACAGGTCTATATGAAGCACAGTCAGTAGGGTCTTTATCTTTCTTAAGAATTAAAGAAATAGAAGCTTCATAAAATGTGGGAGCTAACGATCCTATCAAAATAGAATCTTTAAGTATTTCCAACATATACGGAGAAAGAAATTTTTCAAATTCTTTTATAAAATCCTGCAGAAGAACCATCCAGTCCAGGAGCTTTACCAGATTGCATTGAAAAATTACAGTGATAATCCTCAGTGTTAGTCAGATCCTTGGCTTTTTGCTCAGTGTCTGAAAAAGCAGACCACATAGCTTGACTATATCCATGCAAGGATTCCTAGAGTGCACAAGTTGTGTACAAGTCTTAGCCAGAAGATTGCAAAGTGCACTGGTCATTTGAAAACGCTGTAATACTTGATCTCACAATATGACCATTATTACTGTTTCCAACTACATCATGGTTGAAAGTAGTCCATGAGCCTGTTGTCGACACTCTGCCTTCTGATTATTATTATTTGAAATGTCATCCAGGACTTGTTTTATTGCAGAAAAGCTGTGTAAAAGTGCTTTTGTTGCATCTGCACGAGCTGACCACCTGGTATCTGACATTCTTTTCACAATGGGCAAATGATCACCACTGTTAGAAAATGCAGCAGAAAGGAGATCCCATCGATAAGTAGAAGCAGAAAAAAATGTGTGCAGGCTTTCTACAAATTGAAAGAAAATTAATGCTTCTTGACAACATTCAGCAGCACATTTTCCAACCAAATTTAGTGAATGTGTAAAACATGGAATGTAATCCGCAAACTCATTCAGCTCTTTAATTCGTGCTTGTAAGCCATTATACTTGCCACTCATGTTGCTGGTATTGTCATAACTTTGACCACGGCAGTCTTTTATATCAATGTCATTTTCCTTTAAAAAGTCAAGTAGGCTTTGAGTGAGCTGTTCAGCACTATGACCTTCCATATCCAAAAACTTCACAAATCTTTCAGCTGGTCCAGATGGCAAAACATAGCGCACAGTCAAAGTCAGCAGCGTAACAGCGCACGCTGCAGCAGTTTGGGAGCATGGGAAATAGCACAAAGGTCACCACGACACAGCAAGAAGACAATACACGCCTGCACACACATACCATGCAACATGCAGCTCCCCTGACATGGAAACAACAGCGTTGACAGATCGTTGTGAGAATACGGTGAGATGCCGATTTCATCAGAGTGCAGCTTGCAAGCATTTAGTGCGGGGCCCTCGAAAATGCGGGGCCCATAGCATATGCTACTTTTGCTACTAGGTTAATCTGGCAAAGGTGGAGGGGTGGGTTGTGTTGAGGAAGCAGGAACTCTACAGATTAATTTAGACAGATTAGGTGAATAGGTAATAAAGTGACAGATGGAACACAGTGTAGGAAAGTGCATGATCATGCACTTTGGTAAAAGGCAAAAAGGCATAGACTATTTTCTAAACCGGGAGCCAGTTCAGAAATCAGTAGTGCAAAGGGACCTGGGAGAGCTAGTGCAGGATTCCAGAAATGTTAATTTGCAGGTTGAGTCGGTGGGAAGGAAGGCTAATGCAATGTTAGCATCCATTTTGCTAGGACTAGAATATAAAAGCAAGGATGTAATACTGAGACTTTATAAGGCATTGGTCAGACCACGCTGGGAGTATTGTGAGCAGTTTTGGGCCCCTTATCTAAGAAAAAATGTGTTGCCATTGGAGAAGGGCCAGAGGAGGTTCATGTGAATGATTCTGGGAATGAAAGGGTTAATATATGGAGTGTTTGATGGCCCTGGGCCTGAACTCACTGCAGTTTAGAAGAATGAGGAGGTGTCTCATTGAAATTTATCCAATGTTGAAAGGCCTGGATAGAGTGGATGTGGAGAGGGTGTTTCTTCATGGGACTGTCTGGGACCAAAGGACACAGCCTCAGAATGCAAGGATGTCCCTTCAGAAAAGAGGAATTTCTTTAGTCAGAGGATGGTGAATGTGTGGAGTTCATTACCACAGATGGCTGTGGAGGCCAAGTCATTGGGTATATTTAAAGCACAGGTTAATAGGTTCTTGATTGGAGAAGGCAGGAGAGTGGGTTTGAGAGATAATAACTCAGACATGATGGAATGGCTGAGCAAACTTGATGGGTTGAATGGCTTATTTCTGCTCCTGTCTTATGATCTCATGGCCTTATTTTCTTATGATCCACAACTGGTTGTTAGACGAATGAAATAGAAGCTCCTCTCGTATATTTAATATTTACCTCAAGCAAACCAGGAATTGTTGCAACCTTCTGTTCCAGCTTAGAAGCAATCAGAATAATAGGAACTGATAACCATCTTAATATTAAGAGATTCAACTTGTACCATCTAGGAAACTTGACTGGGCACCTCCTAGCTCACTAATCTTGATCAAGCCCCCATCAACTACTTCTTGACCCCTATATCTCTTCCTAAACCTAATCCAAGACCCCTCAATAAAACCTGGACACTTGATCATTAACCATCTCCACAAACTAATTTGGCAACCTTTCCAACACACTGAGTACCTCCTCCTCAACAATCTGATCTGCAGATCAACTACACCACCACTCCCAACAGCAGTCGAAGCTGTGGCCTTTGTTTACTATGGCAATTACCAACTCTTAATGCAGTAACTTGACCCAAAGGAAATTAAATCATCTAAAGTGCTCCTCTGCCCACACCCAAAAATTTCCACCTACTCTGTATCTCAAGCCCTGATTGAATCTACTCCTTATCCAGTGGCACTAGAGCGTACCTGCTTGTTTTGAGTGCCGTGCTCTGCTCTGGCATAGTGCATAATGCAAAGTGCTAATACATTTGACTGCTGATTCAGTCATCAGCATCTTAGTCCCTTATTATCCTTTGGTGTATCCAGTGAGTTCCTAGTGATACAGAACAGCAGAGCAAACTTCACTCAGATGATATTTAGCTGGTATTGTTTCAAACTCATTTATTCTCAGCTGATATAGTAACAAAAGCTCAGTTCAATCACAACTGAAATCCTCATACATGCTTTTGTTTGTGCTAAAACTGATTGTTCCATGACCATCCTCCTTTCCCCTCAGCCTCCTCTCTGTCAACTTGAATTATTCCAAAAAAGTTGCTGTTTTTGTTCCAAAAAGCATTAATTCCATTTGCTTGAGTACACAGGCACACATTAATGTAATATTCTCATTTGAAAATGCATCCATAGGAGAGCCGTTTTATTGAAGTGGAAGGATACTAATCCACCTACGGTCTTTTATTGGCTCTCCTCCATTAAGTCCTGTTTAAGTTTAGAGAAAATAGGAAGTCGGACATTTGATACATCCTTTAAATTTGAGCAAATATGGCGACCTTTTATCCAATATATTCATTTAATTTGATTTATTACTCTTTCAATCTCTTTTTTGAAGTTTTAGATTTGATCAGAGTCTTTCTTTCTTTCTTTTTTGTTCATATCCTCAAAATGGACTACCCAGTCCTTTTTTTTTGTTTTGTTCCTTTTGTCTTTTCATTCAAAACCCAATGTTTTTTCTTTTCTCTTCATAAACTGGTAAGAGGAGAATTGTTATTTTCATTTTTTATTATATATTTTATACTAGTTTAACAATATCTATGATTTTGTTAATGTCTATCTTAATCTTGGTTTATATTGTTACTGATATATATATTTGAACTAATTCTCCTCTTGATTGTAGTTATGCTTTTTTTTAAATCAATAAAAAGGATTAATAAAGAAAGAAAATGTATCCAATCCCTTAATGATTTTGGTTCACTGATTTATGTAATTTTTCCCACTCTCAGTCCTTGGAGTATAATTATCAACCAAGCTGCCACAGGTTTCATAGCTAGGGAGTTCCAGAGAGTAGTACACTCCTTTAATTTTGATCTTGTACTCTTTGGGTGGGCACATCCACAGCTGCCAACTTCTGGTCTGGTCTCTCTTTAATCTTTTTGCATTTCTACAGTATGTCACTTTTTTCTTTAGGTTATTCTTTACAGTATCTCTCTTTTATCAGGCGTTTGGTCATCTGTCCTAATGTTCAACAAAAATTACTTGTTTATTAATGCCCTGGTGAAATACTTTGGAATGTTGATTATTTATTAAAAGCAGTGTATGAATGTAAGTTGTTGTTACTGATAGCCATCCAATAACTTAGGCTGGAGGTTAACCAAAAAGAATGGAGCTTCATTATTCTGATTTTTAGTATTTCAAGTCAGGTGCTTCTCGTTAACTTTCACAAGTAGTTACGTGCTTTGGTAAATATTAATTCAAAACTGTTTGCCTACTTTCACAAATAATGTACTTAAATGATAGAAGTTAATGTCTTTGTTATATATTAATAAAATTGAAGCATATTTTAATAGCCAACAGTCAGCATATTTGGTCTGTTTTTGTGTAATAATACTGACTTAGTGTATTATTAGTACAAATGGATAATTTGGAAAGTAATCATTCATTTTGGGAAACTGACGAAGATTTTCAGTTTCTGATGACCTAGAGTGCCTACAGTAATATCTTTACTGTTTTGTTACGTATTACAAGACTTAAGTTAAAAAATAGAGAAAGTATTTCTATATATATCAGCAAGACAAACGTGCTAAACAGTTAAAAAACACCTAGTGAAGCCGAAACCTTTGAAACATCGTAAAAGGTACTTAAAATGTTGTTAAAATGTATTCGATATACAATACAATGAAAGTAATTTACTCTGCATTTTGCCTTTAGCTGGAAATGTGACATATAGTAAATCACCTTACTCATAATATTGGATGTGATTTATGTTGCTTTTTAATTTTTTTTGCATGTTTGCCCAATAAATGAATTGTGTTTGGTAATAGTTCCCTCGCTGTAAAATGTTACCTTAAATAGTTGATAAAATACAAATCACAACCTGCAACACGAAGAGATGGAGGCAAAAAGGGCTACTTGAAGCATAATTATAAAAACTGAGCTGAATTACTAATGATGAGTTACTAAAAAATTATAATTTAATCTAAATTCTACTTCACATACGAAATACAAACAAATTGGCCATGGATTTGCTTGTGATGGCATCAGCATGGTTTTGACAAATTTTTTTCTCAGTAGTCTTCTCAATACTACCCATTATTGTCTGATCCCTTAATATTCAAAGGTCTGTCAACATCTCTTGAGCTTTTTTAGCCTCTACAATTCCCTTGGATAGAAAACTACAAAAAAATCACTATCCTCGGGATGTTTTCATCTCATTCCAGAATTTTGAGTCAGTGACACACACCAGCCAAAAGTCACATCATCCCATACCTATCATTTTAAGCCCTGAAGAAATTTTGTGCATTTCAATAAGATCACAATCATGCTTCTAAACTTGACAGTTTCAGTCCAATCTGCTTAGTGGATCCTCATGCCAGAAATATCCTCAATCTGGGAGTCAATCTGATAAACCCTCGTTGTTCTCACTCTACCACAACTCTGTCCTTCCTGAGGACTTAGAGATGTGCAGTATGGAAGCAGGTTCTAAAATCCACTGAGTCTGCACCAAGCATCAAGCACACATGTAAACTGATCCTACACTGATACTATTTATTCCACTTGCATTTCTAGCAAATTCCTTCTTGATTCTGCTGTCACCTGGGACACTTTACATAGGCAATTAGCATACACACCATGTGTTTGGGATGTTCAAAATTCAAATTCGAAGCTTAAAGCTGAAAATAAACGTATTGTTAAAGTATGTATATGTTAATATAAACTACACTTAGATTCATTTTCTTGCAGGCATTCACAGCAGAACAAAGAAATAAAATAAAATCAATGAAAAACTACACAAAAGCAAAGGCTGAAAAACAACCTATGTGCCAGTACAATTAATAACAAAAAACAATAAATAAATAAACTCAGATTTGTAGGTAAGCCAGATAAAGCTGACCTATCAAATGTGATATGTGACTGTAAGAGTTACATTCAAAAGGATTAATGCATTACCCATGCACAATAAAGCTAATGATGACCACATTGAAGGAGAAGAGGAGGAAAATTGCTGACATCTTAGCAGTTGCAGCAGAAAATGGACCATGTTTACAGAGGATTTAACCAATGTAACCAAGTAGAGTGGAATATTAGAACATCTGAAATACAAACTGAAATATAGAGCAGACCCATGATGTTGTGCCGACCTCTTAGCTACTCTAGGATCAACCTAGCCCTACCGTTCTACATAGCCCTCCATTTTTTTCTCATTCATGTGCCTCTCTAAAAGTTCCTTAAAAGTCCCTACTATCACCCCTGGCAGAACATCGCACACAACATACTTTCCTCCAATCATCTTAAAATTACACTTATTTGTATTAGGTATTTCTACAACTGGGCAAAAATTGCTGGCTGTCCACTTAGTCGATGCCTCCTATCATCTTGTACACCTCTATCAAGTTATGTCACTGCTCATCCTTGTTATATTGCTGAAAATTAAACAATGAGCCTGTGTGTCTTTTGGATGTGGGAGGAAACACACAAAGTCACAGAGAGAGAGTGAAGACTCCACAGAGACAGCACCCAAGGTCGAGGTTGAACCTAAGCATTTGGTGCTGTGAGATCATGACTCTATTAGATGCACAGATCCACCCCTTAAATATGGAATAAAATTTCTCATTTTATCTTGCAATGTAGAAAGAGGCCATTCAGTCCATCAGGTCCATGTAGTTCAGAGAGCAATCCCACCAATCTCATTTCCTCACTTACTTCCCTATAATCTACTCTCCATTGGATACCCTCTCCACCAACTTTTCTACCACCTAACACACCAGAGTTAACTTACAGTAACCAGTTAACTTAACAATCTGCACATGTGTGGACATCAAAGCATCAGTGTAACCCACAAGGTCACAAAGAGAATGTACAAATACCACATGGACAGCATCAGAGGTTTGGACTGAGCCTGGGTAGCCAGAGCTGCGATATGCTGAGTTGAAAAGTAATAGATGGGTAGAGGTAAAGAGAAATACTGCACTACCAACCCAACCACCATGGAGTTTAACTTCACTGCAAGCAAAAGGGAACCAAAAAGTATATAAGCTTTGGAGAGTGTACTGCAAACAAATACCACAGGAATAACTTAGAACCAATCTTCTTCATGTGGAATTTATGTAAAAGACATTTGTAGTAATGTGTCACAAAGGAAAGTGCACATACAATTGCCAAATATTTATCTAAATAATAATCCTAAAGATATCTGCTACTGCTAGATATCCTGGATTAGTGTCCCTATACAAATTGCCACTGATGCAGATTATATTGAGAAGTGCTGGGCTCTACTGTCGGCTAAAGCTCTTTGGCACGCACCAATCCTAATAGAGGGATCAGAAGTGGAAAGAGTGAGCAATTTCAAGTTCCTGGGTGTCAAAATCTCCAAGGATCTATCCTGGACCCAACATATCGATGCAGCTACAAAGAAGGCACAATAGCGGCTATATTTAATTAAGAGTTTGTGGAGATTTGGTATGTCCCCCAAAACACTGGCAAATTTCTACTGTGGAGAGCATTCAAACTGGCTGCATCACCGGCTGATATGGGGATACTATGAGCACTGGCTTCCATAGTATCCAGGACTCTTCAAGGAGTGATGCCTCAGAAAGGTGGAATCCATCATTCAGGACCCCCACCACCCAAGCCCTGCTTTGTTCTCATTAATACCATCAGGAAGGCACCCACTTAATCCTGGAACAGTTTCTTCTCCTCTGCTATCCAGATTCTGAAAGGACATTGAACCCATGAGCACCACCTCACTACTTTTTATTTCTATTTTTGCACTACTTTTTAAATTTAGCTACTTAATATATTTTTTCACTGTAATTCACAGTTTTTTTTTCTATTATCTTGTGTTGCAATGTACTGCTGCTGCAATGAGAACAAATTTCACAATATATGTCAGTGATACAAAACCTAAACCTGATTCTTATTGTCAACATTCCTGTTCTGGGATTTGATTGTGGATGCGAGCATAATGACACATTATATATTGTTTTATGTAAAATCCTTGGAATGTACCACAAAAGATTAAAACAAATAAGGCTTATATAATATAAAGAATATTTAAGTAATCATGTTCTTTATTTTTGTCAAAATAATTGAATGCATTATCTTGTTCGCTGATAATGCAATGATTCTACTTAGGCAATCCTTATAGATTGAGGAAGGTTTACTTCCAGAGCAATTCTGTGAGTTCTGAGGTAAGTAATGAAGTGACGTGGGACCCACAGACTCTGGAACACATGAAACAAGACATGCTTGATGAGGGTAAGCAGTAAGTAGTATGGGAACTGAAGCAGTTCTTCTGGCATTTATGATGGGCTTCTGGGTGCTCCCTATATGGACTCAGAGTTCTCTGCATCATCAAAATGTCTGTTTTTCGTGGCTCAGGGATTCCCTCAACTTGATGACAATACTGCATTTCTTCATGGCTTAGTGTGTTTGTTTTAGGAGACTGGTGTCAAGCATTCAAAAGCTGTGGTCATGCATCAAAGATAACTGAGTGTAATTAAAGCCTCAGTGTTGGGGCTGTTGATGTGAGAAAAGACATTGCCATATTAGGAAGAGACAAAGTTGGTCACGCCTTAAAATGCACTGCTCCTTCTGTCGTGCTGCAATATTGCACTGTACAACCAACAAGATTCCCACTGGAGTGGAGCTACCCTGGATGTTTTCTCTTCTCCCCTCTTCCATAAGGCAGGGTACACAAAAGCCTGAAAGCACCTACCACCAGGCTCAAGGACAGCCTCTATGACAGCCTCTATGACACTCTGACCGGACTCTTGAAATGAGCACGTATGATAAGATGGATTCTTGACCTCACAATCTACTTCATTCTTATCTTGCATTTTATTGTTTACCTGCACTGCACTTTCTCTGTAGCCTTTACACTGTAACATGCGTTGTTATTGGGTTTTTTTGTTCTACCTCAATGTATTGTGTAATGATTTGATCTGAGTGAACAACATGCAAGACTAGCTTTTCACTGAATCTCAGTACATATGACAATAATATACCAATACCAGAATGAATGGGAAGCTGTGCATCCAAGTTTCACTTCCACACCAGAAACAAGGAGGCTCCCACTTCAGTCATCACGTTTCAACTGCAGTACACAGAAGAAACTCGAAAACTCTACGTGCATAGTCAAAGACTATGGATATTATTGGCTTACTCAATGAAGCTAACAAGAGAATGTGCTTTGCACTACATATCCACAATATTGATCTGCCCTGCTGTCTTCTACTGCTCCCCACTCTCACTCAACAATAAAGATAAATAACGAGACCTTGGAAAATTTGATCCTTATCTTGGAAGCTACAAAGCAGAAAGGGCAGATGAAATGTACCACCATCTTCAGTGCAGCAGAGCAAATTCTGGTTTTCTGAGGGAAAATTGGATCAACAAATTTGCTGATGATACAAAGATTGGAGGTGTAGTGGACAGTGAGGAAGGTTTTCAGAGCCTGCAGAGGGACTTGGACCAGCTGGAAAAATGGGCTGAAAAATGGCAGATAGAGTTTAATACAGACAAGTGTGAGGTATTGCACGTTGGAAGGACAAACCAAGGTAAAACATACAGGGTAAATGGTAAGGCACTGAGGAGTGTAGTAGAATAGAGGGATCTGGGAATACAGATACAAAATTCCCTAAAAGTGGCGTCACAGGTAGATAGGGTCATAAAGAGAGCTTTTGGTACATTGGCCTTTATTAATCAAAGTATTGAGTATAAGAGCTGGAATGTTATGATGAGGTTGTATAAGGCATTGGTGAGGCCGAATCTGGAGTATTGTGTTTAGTTTTGGTCACCAAATTACAGGAGAGATATTAATAAAGTTGAAAGAGTGCAGAGAAGGTTTACAAGGATGTTGCCGGGACTTGAGAAACTCAGTTACAGAGAAAGGTTGAATAGGTTAGGACTTTATTCCCTGGAGCGTAGAAGAATGAGGGGAGATTTGATAGAGGTACAGTATATAAAATTATGATGGGTATAGATAGAGTGAATGCAAGCAGGCTTTTTCCACTGAGGCAAGGGGAGAAAAAAACAAGAGGACATGGGTTAAGGGTGAGGGGGGAACAGTTTAAAGGGAACATTGGGAGGCTTCTTCACACAGAGAGTGATGGGATTATGGAATGAGCTGCCAGACGAGGTGGTAAATACGAATTCTTTTTTAACATTTAGGAATAAATTGGACAGATACATGGATGGGAGGTGTACGGAGGGATATGGTCCGTGTGCAGGTCAGTGGGACTAGGCAGAAAATAGTTCGGCACAGCCAAGAAGGGCCAAAAGGCCTGTTTCTGTTCTGTAGTTTTTCTATGGTTTCTATGGTTTCTATGGAAAGATTATTGGAAGAACAAAATCTTAAATACAGCAGAAAACTTGTGATCCACTGAGTAGTAATCATTTTTTACAACTGATCTTCTAACCATTTCTGATATGTAAGGCCCTTCGTAAGATTCCAAAGACAGCAAAAAGTTTGTAATCAGTTCAGAACAGTGATATTAAGCAATCTACTAACTTTATTAAACCTTTATAATATATACAGTTAACATTGTAGGAAATGGTCATGGTTAAATTGTTTAGAAGCTGATAAATTATGTGGTGGTATATGGCGAGGATGGCATCAGCAAACAACGCCACCAAAGGTGACATCCTCAAGGTGGTTAATGAAGCAATTCTTTACACTTCCTTTACATCTTGTTTTATTTCAGATGTGGTTCTGCTACTGGTAGAGCCTATTATCTACACTCTGGTGGTGTTATTTTGGGCCGATCAGGCGATCTGGCATTTTACCATCTCTGCGAGTGTTCCACGTGACTGCGACCAAAGCAGGTGGCAAGGAGGCCAGGAAACCAAGAGCTGAGGCGCGAGCCCACGATCAACTCCAACTCTCACTGACTAATACAGCAAGGAAGATTGAAATCATCAAGGTGGGTGCAGAAGGTGAGCAAGTGATCAATGCCGCCTACCAGATTCTCACTCGTTGCTGCCAGAGAAGATGACTGTGTTTGGCGATCTCTCGCTCTCTCTCATTTGCTGGATCTTCCTGAGGGAAGATCCTTGCTTTCGAGTGATCCCTCTTTCCTTTGTTGCTGTCGGAGGATGGTGCCAGAGTGTGGTTTAATTGATGTGGATTGTAGATTTGGACTTTAATTCAGGTTTACGATGTGTCCTATTTCTGGTTCTCGTTCTGGTCACTACCTTTTATTACTACGTTTGGGCAATTTTTGAATTGGGACAGTCTGCAGATAATGAACACTGAGCTGATATGAACTGAAATATGCCTTTTGATTTTGTGGTTTACATTCTGTGTTTTCACTTGTTTTTCTGTTGCTATTTGTGTGATTTGGTGTTTGATGTTTCTCTTTAAATGGGTTGTTTCCATGGTTCTTTTTTGTTCCATGATCGTCTGTGGGAAGATGAGTTTCAGGGTTGTATACAGCATACATACTTTGACAATAAATGAACTTTGAATCTTTGATTAAAATTAGTTTGCTACAGTGATCTGACATGTGACAGGAGGTCATGTCCTCAAGAAGATTTTACCATTTATGGAATGAACTTCTCCTTTGGACTGAGGCTGTGAGTAATGCTAAGGACCAGAACAGAGAAGATATGTTTACAATTTCAAATGGTGGGATATTGAACAATATTAGCATTCCAAAGAACCTATATATTCACATCCATGAACCAAATGCAGGCAAGCCGTGTGAGAGCACTGTATATCAATGCCAGAGGGTTCGAGGGCCTCACAATATAATTAAAGGATTGAAAGTATATACAGTGCCTATAAAAAGTATTCACTGCCCCCCTCCCTTGGAAGTTTTCTTTTTTTTATTGTTTCACAACATTGAATCACAGTGGCTGTGATTTGGCTTTTTTGACACTGATCAATAGAAAAAAGACTCTTTTGTGTCAAAGTGAAAACAGATTTCTACAAAGCGACCTAAATTAATTACAAGTATATAGCACAAAATAATTGATTGCATAGGTATTCACCCCATTTTATATGACACACCATATTACCACTGGTACAGCCAACTGGTTTTAGAAGTCACGTAATTAGTTAAATGGAAATCTGCTTTTGGAGACCTGAGTGCAGTCAAAGTGTTTCAACTGATTATAGTAAAAATACACTTCTATCTGGAAGGTCCAACTGTTGGTGAGTCAGTATCCTGGCAAAAACTACACCATGGAGACAAAAGAACAGTCCAAGCAACTCCACCAAAAGGTTATTAATAAGCACAAGTCAGGAGATGAATACAAGAAAATTTCCAAGTCACTGAATATCCCTCAGAGTACAGTCAACCATCAAGAAATGGAAAGAATATGGCACGGCTGTAATTCTGCCTAGAGCAGGCCGTCCTCAAAAACTGTGTGACTGTACAAGAAGGGGACTAGTGAGGAAGACCAACAAGGGACCTATGACAACTCTGGAGGAATTACAAGCTTCAGTGGCTGAGATAGGAGAGACTGCTGTGACAAAAGACCAAGTTATCAGAAGATTGATGCTGATGAGAGAGATAAGAGAGAAAGAAAGGAGAAGCGTTCAAAATGTTAATGAGAGACGAGAGAGATTAACAAAAAGAGACACCGTTCCGAGTATTGACAGACCGGTTGCTTTGAACCTGAACTGTTTGAAGTTTGATGGACAGGCGATACCCCAGCAGGGGGATAAAAGGAACAGGTACACTAAGGCAAGACAGACACCACGAGATCACGAGATAACAAGACCCTGGAAGTGCAGTGTGCCCCCACAAGTTGGTGGGAGTTTGGAGGTCTGGTCGTGGGACCGACCATAGGCACACAGGGTGAGAAGGTACGATCGACGGGAACCTGGTGTGTGCGTCCGCCCTTGCCTGGGTGCTGGGTTCACTGCGGAAGAACGATCGTATCCGGAACGGAGGGGTCACAGTCGGTGACCTCAGAAGACATTAAAAAGGGCTCGCCCGAAAGCTAACTGCGAGGAATATCAAAGGTCTGTTTGAATCCGATTTGCATATCATCATTCGCTCTCTCTCTCTCCAACAGCACAACAGCGATTACTGCGAACTGTGCTAAGCTGAACTGAACTCTGTGTCACTTGAGACTGATCCTTTTACCCCTAGACTGCGATAGAGCTTGATTGATTCCTATTATCCTAGTTCTGTGTACACGTGTGTTTTATCATTGCTAACCCGTTACATTTATATTCTTACGATTAGAGTACTGTGTTCCTTATTTCTTTAATAAAACTTTCTTAGTTCCAGTAATCCAGACTCCAACTAAGTGGTCCGTTTCTGCTGGTTTGGCAACCCAGTTATGGGGTATGTAACACTGCACATAAAACAATTGTTGCCCAGGTGCTTCACCAGTCACAGCTTTATGGGAGAGTGGCAAAGAGAAAGCCACAGTTGAAAAAAACTGACATGAAATCTTGGCTAGAGTTTGCCAGAAGGCATGTGGGAGACTCTGAAGTCAGCTGGAAGGTGCTATGGTGTGATGAAACCAAAATTGTAGTTTTTGGCCATCAGACTAAATGCTATATTTGACATCAGCCAAACACCACACATCATCAAAAATATACCATCCCTACCATGAATCACGATGTTAGTTGCGTCATGCTGTGGGGATGTTTCACTGCAGCAGGCTCCGGAAGGCTTGCGAAGGTAGCAGGCAAAATGAATGCAGCAAAATACAGGGAAATCCTGGAAGAAAATCTGATGCAGTCTGCAAGAGAAATGTGAGATTTGTTTTCCAGCAAGACAATGACCTCATAAAGCCAAAGCTACACAGGAATGGCTTAAAAACAACAAAATTAATGTTCTGGAGTGGCCAAGTCAGAGTCCAGGCTTCAATCCAACTGAAAATTTGTGGCTAGACTTGAAAAAGGCTGTTTACTCACGATCCCCATGCAATAACAGAGCTTGAGCAGTTTTGTAAAGAAGTATGGGGGAAACTTTTAGTGTCCAGATGTGAAAAACTGATAGAGACCTATCCACACAGTCTTAAGACTGTAATTACTGCCAAAGGTGAATCTATTAAATACTGACTTGAAGGGGGATGAGTAACTTAGCAATCAATTATTTTGTGTTTAATAATTGTATTAAATTTAGACTAATTTGTAGAAATTTCTTTTCACTTTGACACAAGAGTCTTTTCTGTTGATGGGTGTCAAAAAAGACAAATTAAATCCACTGTGATTCAATATTGTAAAACAATAAAACATGAAAACTTCTGGGGGGGGGGTGGTAGATACTTTTTATAGGCACTGGAGCTAATACAAGCAGGCTTAATTTTAAGATGATTGGAGGAAAGATTGGAGGGAGAATGTCAGAGGTACTTTTTTTTACACAGAGGATGGTAGTAGGGACTTTTAAGGGACTTTTAGGGAGACACATGAATGAGAACAGGTGGAGGGCTATGTAGAGCAGTCAGGTTAGGTTGATCTTGGAGTCGCTAAGAGGTCGGCACAACATCATGGGTCTGCTCTACTTTTCAGTTTGCATTTTGGATGTTCTAATGCTCTGCTCTACTTGGTTACATTGTCTAAAATGCTTTGTAATCTTGTCTTGTAGCAAGGTCCATGTTCTGCTGCATCTTCAAAGGTTTCAGCAATTTTCCTCCACTTCTCCTTTCATGTGGCCACCATTAGCTTTATTGTCAATGGGCAGTTTGAATGTAACTCTTACAGTCACGTATCACATTTGATTGGTCACCTTCATTTGGTTTACCTACAAATACAAGCTTATTTATCATCCCTGGTGTCAAATCTCATAACACTCTTTCAAAGCCACAAACTCCTCAGCTCACCAAGCTTTGCACTTAACATTCAGTTTCAACGTGATCACCCACGTAGCTGCTTCTCATTCAATATGCAGTTTTTAATTAATTAACTTTTTTATGCCTTTCTACAATACAGCAACAGAAAAAACCCATCAACGAAATAGAGATTTATAAAGTGGAGATTTATAAATTTATAAATGGAGGTTTATAAACGTGTCCAATATATGATTTATAACAATAAGGAAAAAGCACCCCAAAATAAATTCATATAAAATTAGTATCCTCCCCACCCTCCCACTATAAAACCCTAGGGCAACCATTTCTATGTATAAAAGAAAAATTAATTGGAGCATTCAATGCCACAGAGCTGTAAATATATATAAAAAAAGAAAATATAATGCCGTCTACCAAAACTATAATGTAATTCACAATAAAAAACCATAAAACTTATGGAAAAAAAACTATATGTAAGGTACAGCCAAATCAAAAAGTAAGGGACGGAAAGAGCATCCTTGACGGGTGCCACTTTTAAGGCTAAAAGACTGGGATTGCTGAGAGTTGGTCAAAACAGAAGCAGTGGGACATGAATATAACAATTTAATCCTGAAGGTCGTGAGTTCGAGCCCCAGCCGAGGGATTGTATTGTGTCCTTGAGCAAAGCACTTAATCACACATTGCTCTGCAACAACACTGGTGCCAAGCTGTATGGGTTCTAATGCCCTTCCCTTGGACAACATTGGTGTCATGGAGAGGGGAGACTTGCAGCATGGGCAACTGCTGGTCTTCCATACAGCCTTGCCCAGGCCTGCGCCCTGGAGAGTGAAGACTTTCCAGGCGCAGATCCATGGTCTCGCAAGACTAACGGATGCCTTTAAAGTAAGGGATTATAGTACAAAAAAAGAATAAACTTAATCTAAAGAGGAGTTATGAAAGTATTCAAGAAAAGGTTCCCACACATTTTGAAACTTTCTGTCCAAATTAGGAAGTGAATAATGAATCTTTGCAAGGTCTAAGCAGGACATAATATCACTAAGCCATTGAGCATGAGTGGGTGGGGCAGCATCTCTCCACCTAAGAAGAACTAACCATCTAGCCAAGAGAGAGGCAAAAGATAATGTATGACGTTTAGTCAAACTCAAGTGCATGTCTACTTCACCCAAGGTGCCAAAAAGAGCAATCAGAGGGTTAGGTTCTAAGTGGCAATTAAAAATATGGGATAGAGTTGAAAAAACTTCTCTCCAGAATATCTCGAAACTAGGGCAGGCCCAATACATATGGATAAGAGAAGCCTCGCCCCCTTTACATTTATCACAAGTGGGACTAATGTCAGGGTAAAACTGCGATAATTTAGTTTTAGACATATGAGCCCTGTGTACAACCTTAAACTGCAAAAGGCAGTGGCAAGCACATAAAGAGGTTGAGTTAACTGATTTAAGAATTGAATTCCAAACCACATCAGATAAGGAAATACTTAAATCATGCTCCCAAGCAGTTCTAATTTTATCGAAGGAGGCACGCCTCAAGGTCACTAACTTATCCCGAATAGCAGATATTAAACCTTTACCCAATGGATTAATACAAAGAAACAGGTCCACAAAGTTTTTCTCAGGCATCTGAGGAAAGTTTGATATTAAAGGATTAATGAAATGTCTAATTTGAAGATATCTAAAGAAATGAGTATTAGGTAGGTTAAACTTTACAGACAGTTGTTGAAAAGTTGCAAAACGATTACCAATGAAAAGATCTTCAAAGCACCTAATACCCTTTCTGTACCAATCAAGAAATATTGAATCTCGCATAGAAGGTAGGAAAAGATGATTGTGTAAAATAGGGCTAGAGAGAGAGAGAGACCATGAAGGCCATTATATTTTCTGAACTGAGCCCATATTCTCAGATTATATCTAATAAGAGGATTAACAATTAGTTTAGGCAAATGACAAGGAACTGCAGATCCAAGAAGTGCAGAAATGGAAAGATCCTTACTAGAATTCAACTCCCTTGCCACCCATTTAGGGCAGTCAGACTGATTATGGAAGAAAGACCAAAAAATAAGACCACGAATATTGGCTGCCCAATAATATAAACAAAAATTAGGCAGGGCCATACCACCTTCCTTTTAGGTTTTTAAAGGGGAGCGTTATTAAGTCTGGAACGTTTGCCCTTCCATAGATAGGACAAAATTAGAATCTAATGCATCAAAAAAAGCTTTAGAAGTAAAATTTGGTAAGGATTGAAATAAATACAAAAATTTGGGAAGGATATACATTTTAATAACATTAATTCGACCTACCAGAGACATGGACAAGGGTGACCACTGTGTCAGATGCTGTTTTGTAGAATTTAGAAGATTGGTAAAATTTTCTCGAAAAAGATTCTTAAAGTTCCTTGTTACTGTAATACCAAGGTAAGTGAATTGATTATTAACTACTTTAAAAGGGAGGTCATGAAATACTAGTGATTGTGTTTCTCTATTAATTGGAAAGTGTTTGCTCTTATGAAAATTAAGTTTGTAACTGGAAAGCTGACTGAATTTATTAAGAAGTGAAAACATCGGGGGTAAGGAGGTGGTGGGGTTTGATATAAAAAGTAAAAGATCATCGGCATAAAGGGAAACTTTATGCTCAACACCTCCCCTTCAAAGCCCCATCACTTCAGCACAGCTACGAAATGCAATCGTCAGTGGCTCTACAGCCAAATCAAAAAGTAAGGGACGGAAAGAGCATCCTTGACGGGTGCCACGTTTAAGGCTAAAAGATTGGGATTGCTGAGAGTTTGTCAAAACCGAAGCAGTGGGACATGAATTTAACAATTTAATCCATGTAATAAAACTTCGTCCAAAATCATATTTTCCTAAAACCTCAAAAAGGTAATTCCATTCCACACAATCAAACGCTTTCTCTGCATCAAGAGAAATAACACATTCAGGAGTCCCAATTGAGGTTGAATATGAGATATTAAATAAGCGCCGTATATTAAAAAAGGAAGGCGATTTTTAATAAAACCAGTTTGATCTTCAGAAATAATAGAAGGTTCAATGTGCTCTAATCTACGAACTAAAATTTTAGCCAAAATTTTAACATCGGCATTTAACAAAGAAATCGGCCTATAAAAAGAACACTCTGTTGAATCTTTACCTTTTTTGGCTAAAAGAATGATACATGCCTCGTTAAATGATGCTGGCAATTTACCATGTTTAAATGAATCAGATAGAAATAATAATAATTGAGATGATAGTAGTGAAGAAAATGATTTATAAAATTCTGCAGAAAACCCATCAGGTCCACGAGACTTATCTGACTGCAATGCAGAGATGGCAGAGAATAATTCCTCTAATGATAATGGCTCATTGAGTTTTGCTTTAAAGTCAGAAGAGAGTGAAGGAATATTTAAACTGTTTAAAAAATGCTCAACAGAGATATTATCATTCAAAGATTCAGAGGTATAAATTTGAGAATAATAGTTCTTAAATGTATCATTAATTTCAGAATGATTTGAAGTAATGTTCCCATTTCCCATTTGAATTTTTGTAATTTGTTGTTTAGCTTTAGAGCGTCTTAGTTGGTTAACTAAAAACCTACCAGATTTATCACCATGAACATAAAGTCGACTCTCACTGTCAAGAAGCTGGCGTTCAACTGGCTGAGTGGAAATAAGGTCAAACTTAATTTTAAGTTCTACTCGCTTCTTATACAGTTTGGGATTTTTGGTTTGGGCATATAATTGGTCTGTTGCTTTAACTTGACTAATCAAGTCTAATTGCTCTAAATAGGTCTTTCTTTTCAGATTCACAGTATATGAAATTATTTGACTCCTCAAATATGCTTTCATAGCATCCCAGACAACCTGGGATGAGATTTCAGATGACATGTTAGTACTTTAAAAAAAGTTATCTAGTCCTTCATAAATTTTACAAAATCATTATCCGACAACAAGGTCAGGTTAAAACATCAATGTTTCTTCATTTGAGGGAAAGCAGGGAAATTTATGGACAGGATAACTGGGGCATGATCCGAAATCAATATATTCTGATAATCACAAGAGCGAACAGATGGAATCATCTGGTTATTCATTAAAAGATAACCAATTCTAGTAAAAGTATGATGGACATGTAAAAAAAAGGAACAATCTCTCTCAGTAGGATGGAAAAAACGCCACACATCAGAAATACCATAATTAGGAAGGAAAGAGTGAATAGATAAAGCAGATTTACTAGGAAGTCTAGGAACAGTGGAGGATAGATCCAATACTGGATCTAGCCAACAATTAAAATCACCACCCAGTATGAGGGAATATAAACTCATGTCAGGCAATAAAAAGAAAAAAACGATCAAAAAAGTCCACATCATCTGAATTGGGAGCATAGTGGTTAGCCAAGACTACCCTAGTATTATACAATTTCCCAGAGACAATAATAAAATGACCATTTGTATCAGATACTTTGTTGTGAAGCTCAAAGGGCACATTCTGATTAATAATGATTGAAACCCTCCTGGCTATAGTCGGAAAGGCAGAATGGAAGTGCTGTCCCATCCATCTAGACATAAGGTGAGAGTTATCAAAACTATAAATATGTGTTTCTTGCAAAAAAGCAATGTCAGCTTTGAGCTGCTTAACATGTAAAAACACTTTCCTTCTTTAACAGGATGGTTCAATCCCTTGACATTCCAGTTTATAAGATTCAATGGGCTAAACATTGTCCTTTAAAGACACATAAAGGATAGTAGGCATAGATAAGAACAAACATTCAAATAACAGCTCTGAGGCAAAAGTAGAAGACAAGAGAATCAGGACAAAAAAAAAGCCCTGAGTAACAAAGAATAACTAAAGGTTGTATAAGTGGTATTGGCACTAGAGAACTCTTCCCCCCCCCCACACTAATCCCAAAACAAGAAAGCTACCAAAGAACTGCAGCAATCTCTTCAGAAAAAAACTACCCCAAAATCCAACTTCCAGTTTCTGAATATCTTCATAAGCTCCGTTTAATTAACAGTTCAAAAAAAAGAGAGCTTATGCACTACAAATTAAAATAGTACATATATAAAAAAGGAACAGTTCCATCAAAAAGCATTAGACTTAACTCAAAGTAATAATCCAGAGTACCATATCTGCGAAAATTATGAAAAAGAATTCAGTAATTTAAAAATTAAATTTAAAAAGAAAACAGGGGAAAAAAAAACGAGAGAGGAAAAAAGTACTAATCGGCCATTGTAAATAATCAGATCGAGTCTGAAGGAGTCAGATCGGCAGGGAGACTTTTGATAAATTTCTGAGCTTCTGTAACAGAGTTAAACCATTTTTTGTCCCCAGTACTAAGAGTTATTCTGAGATGGGCAGGATAATGTAGAGAGGGCCTGAATCCACGGTTGTAGAACCTCTTTCATAATGATATGTACTCGGCGCGCAGCCTCAGAACTTGAGGAACATAATCTTCAACAGTATGGATGGAATGACCCTTATGATGCAATTTTCCTCTCCGACGTGTTTCCATGATCAGAAAGTTGTTCACTTGATATCGATGAAAACAAAGTATAACTGGGCATGGCCTAGAGCCTAACTCGGGCTTGGCCAAAAATGTACGGTGAGCTCTGTCTAACTCGGGTGGAGTCAGAAGAATATCTTTCCCAAAAATCTCACAAAGTAAAGAAGAAAAAAATCCAGCAGGAGATCTGCTTTTGATAGCCTCTGGCAAGCTGAGGATTCGTAGATTATGACTTCTGCTCTGACCTTCGAGATCAGCTATTTTAAAAGATAACTTGGTGTTACACACTCAAATTAGAACGGCTTTCAGCTGCTGAACACAACATTTTAAATCTCCAGATTCTGAGTCAAGATGAGAGAGACGTACAGCATGATCCTCCACTTTGGAATTAATTTGACCCAATTTTGACTCCAACAAACTGAAGGAAGACTTATATTCAGACTTAAGTTCAGATATAATCTCTTGTTGGTGCTGTTCCAAAACGGCGATAATCTCGGCAGAAGAGCCGGAGACAGTCGCAGTCGCAGAGACTTCTTTCTTCCCAGATCTAGAGGGCTTAAAAGCCATTGTAGGACAGGCGTATTCGCAGGCAGGTAGGAAAACAAAAAAAAAAATTAGCAGTCTAGGGTAAAAAAAAGAAGATAAAAAGTGAGGGGGTAAGAAATGAAACAGAGTGACAGTTTTAAGCGATTAAACTATCGCCATCTTACCGTTCTGTAGTTTCTTTTAAATTTTGTTCATGTAAGTCTATTGTGCTGCTTTGCAGAGAGTGTATAGAGTCTGTTTTCTATATTGTAGGACTCAAAAGGAGGCCACTCTGTCACTCATGTCCATCACAAATGAAAAATGAATTTTAGTTTAATCTACACACACAAATTACTGGTGGAACGCAGCAGGCCAGGCAGCATCTATAGGAAGAAGCACAGTCAACGTTTCGGGCTGAGACCCTTCGTCAGGACTAACTGAAAGAAGAGATAGTAAGAGATTTGAAAGTGGGAGGGGGAGGGAGAGATCCGAAATGATAGGAGAAGACAGGAGGGGGAGGGAAGAAGCTAAGAGCTAGAATGTTGATTGACAAAAGGGAGACAGAGTTGGAGAAGGGGGAAGATCATGAGACAGGAGGCCTAGGGAGTAAGACAAGGGGAGGGGAGCCCAGAGGAAGATGGAGAGCAGGCAAGGAGTGATTGTGAGAGGGACAGAGAGAGAAGAAAAAAAAGGGAGAGGGGAATAAAAATAAATAAGGGATAGGGTAAGAAGGGGAGGAGGGGCATTAACGGAAGTTAGAGAAATCAATGTTCATGCCATCAGGTTGGAAGCTACCCAGACGGTAGTCTCTTCTTTCAGTTAGTCCTGACAAAGGGTCTTGGCCCAAAACGTCAACTGTACTTCTTCCTATAGATGCTGCCTGGCCTGCTGCGTTCACCAGCATTTTGTGTGGGTTGCTTGAATTTCCAGCATCTGCAGATTTTCTCGTGTTTTAGTTTAATCTGATTTCCTGAATTCTGGCCCTTGGTGCTTTTTCAGCTTTTCTTTAAATGATTATTGTCTCTGCTTCAACCATTTATTTTGGACAGTGACCTTCAACACTTAATGAAGTTAATAATTTCATTTTTCTCAAATTTCTGTCTATTTCTTACACTAATTCAATTCAGTCTTTGCCTCTTTGTTATTGACTTCACCACTCCTAGAAATAGATCTTTCCTGTATAAGGTTCTTAATCAATTATGTGTTCCTGTTTGAGCCCAGTTAGTGAGTAGAAACAAATGGAAAGAAAACACAAAGAAAGAAACCTAAACCATACCATTCGCTATGGGAAGTTGCAATAAAAAGATCTGGTTACATAAATCTTACATCTTGTGTTGCACAAAGCTTTCCACTATCTGCAAAACTCTAGTCAGGAACATCGTGGAGTGCTTTCACTTGCCCAGATTGTCAATTTCAACATCCCTCTAAGGGTAAAGCAGCCCATTTGACTAGCACCATATCTGCCAAACAATGCACTCATTTCTTCCCCACAAGTGTATTGTGTCTGCACAGTGTACTACTTCAAAAAAAAAATCACTGTAGTTTACTTCCTGAGGCCACTTTGATAGCATCTCCCAAATACACTGAGGGAAAGGCCAGCAGGTTCTTGGGACCACTGCCACTGGTGATTCCCTTCCTAATTAAAAACTATCTTTGTCACGGTCCGGATCGGGGTCCCTTTAAATTTACTTTGTTTATGTTACAATCCGGACCGTTGACTCCCTGCTTCCCTTTGGTTTCCTGTTTTCCCGTGTCCCTTGGCTTTGGTGATTGGAGGCAATTTACTCTCGACTGAACCGGTAGTTTATAGTCTCTGGCTTTCAACCGTTCGGTGTGGGAGCGTCTGCAAAGTCACGGCGTGCCAATGTCATCTGGCCGGAGCAAGCCTAGTCTCCGCATGAAGCGAGTGCCGGTAGTTCGCCTTTCCTCACCGGAGCAACCTTGTCAAGTTACCTCGCCAAAGCAAGCCTGCAGTTTCCTCACCGAGGTGGGTCCGTCAGTTAACCCGCTGGAGGGAATCAAGAATCGCTGTCTACTGTTCCCAGGCTGAGTCGAGAGCTCGCCACTACCCGGAGGCTCCAAGTCAAGTCCCGGTCCTGGCGGCATCCAAGTTCCGAGTCAAGTCCTGGCCCTGGCGGTCTGTGATTCCTGTCCTACCCTCATGTCTGAATCCCTTCTCTGCCCCTCTCGCCTCTAGCCCTCATCTGTAGCCCTCACCTGCACCTCAGTCTAATTCTATCGCCAGAGCTAGATAGGTACCGTCTGGTGTTCTTTCATGTGGTCTTGTCGTGTCCTCACCTCTGTGGGGTAAGTCAGGCCGTCTTGCCGTTGCCCCGTGGGGGGTCATGTCTTGTCTTGTCTTGTCCTCTCCTCCGTGGGGTAAGTCAGGCCGTATTGCCATTGCCCTGTGGGGGGTCATGTCGTGTCTTGTCTTGTCCTCGCCTCCGTGGGGTAAGTCAGGCCGTCTTACCGTTGCCCTGCGGGGGGTCATGAGTCCCAGCCCTATGTTCTGTACCCGCGGAGGGGTCCCGGCTCTCTGTTCCGTGTGTGAGTCCCGGCCTTATGTCCTGTACCCAAGGAGGGGTCCCAGCTCTGTGTTCTGTGTAAGTGTCCATGGTTCCATGTACCTGCTCCCTGAGACCGAGGCTCTGTGTTCCCATGTTCCTCCTCGCCCCAGCCCATATCATGTCCTTGCCTGGTTCTGGGATCCAATTCCAAGTCCTAGCCCAGACCCTTAGTCCCAGCCTAGTTGTAGTCCTGAGTCCTTGTCCAGTTTGCTTTTCCTGCTTCTGCTTTGCTCTCCTGGTATCACTCAATAAACTCAATTTAATTAACCTCACAAGATGTGTCTTGCATTTGGGTCCACCCTTGCTCCAAATGCCCCACCATTGTGACAATCTTGCTTGGAAATATATTGCTATCTCTTTACTTCAATAAGCTTAGGTTGTGAGAACGTTTTACTCAATAGCATTGTGGGAGTACCTTAACCAGAAGGACTGTCATAGATCAAAAAGATGCTCATCCTCTGTTTTTCAAGGGTGGTTAGAGATGGTCTTGTTCTCAGAACTCAGATTCCATAAATAAATTAAAAATCTAACACTTTCAATATAATTTGACATATTAAGTTTGATGAAAGATTGTCAATGATAAATTGTTGTTTACTTCCAGTCAACAAGGAGTCATCTTCTAGCAAGTAAAAAGAAGAGCAACGAAACAGTCAGATTATTTGATCAAACAAGCCATTAGAAGGTTGAGCTATTCATAAACCTGCAATCAGAGCAGCCTTTAATTCTAACCGACAGAAAGAATAAACATTTTTTTTAAGTCCAGCAGATAATAGCATTTGTTAGAAAAGTTACTAGGAGCAGAATTTGAGTTTTGCTGAGGAGTTTCTCTGGGTACTGCAAAGAAAAGAAACATCATGTTGCACGTAAAAACTCTTCCAAATTCACTGGAAGAACAAGTTAAGTAATATCAGCATCCTCTCCCAGACCAACATGCCCAGTATTGAGGCCCTTGTCACTCCATTGGACTTAGACTCCTTAAGCACGATTCCCTGCTCTGTGATAGGAAGTGATTATCAGGAGAACAGAGGAAAAAATAAGTATATTCTCAAACTTTCCTTGAAGAAGTACAACATTCTCCCAGGAATCAATGACCCACATCTGCTCAACATGAAGGATCATCCGTGATGATATAGGGGATCTCAAGGCTATGAGCAATGCACAGAAGCTCTACTGTGAAGCTCACCAATTCACAAAATAATCCACCTTCTACCCCACTGGCCACCTCCTGTCTCATTCGTGAAAGAAACTGCATGTCCCACGTCGGCTTTCTCCAAACCCACTTAAGTGGAGTGGAAGCATATTCTCCTCACTTCCAAGGGATTGCCTAAAAAGGACAAGAAGAAGGGTGAGGCGTTGAAACAGGTGACTGCAGCTGGTCAGTGACAAGAGAAGAGAGAAAGCCAGCTCTGCTTTTATCCTCTGAATTAAGAAAAGAGAGAAGATCCTATTGAAATGCACAAAATTCTTGGATGGTACGGTGAAGATAGGGATAATGTTTCCCTCTGAGGCAACTAGAACCAGGAATAATTTTTGAAATCATCAGACAGTAATTTAGGGTTGAGCTGCAAAGAAATTATGTCATCCAGAGGATGATAATCTTTTTGGAATTTTTCACCCAAATCTACTCAACGGAAAATCAATAGATTTTTGTATATTGTGAGACAAGAAATATGAGGTCAATGTCAATAACATGGTGCTGAGATCAAAGACTACTTGTGAATTCAAATGTAAGCAAACATGGCCATAAGGTCTACTGTTTTTGTTTCTTATAGGACTTTGCCAACATCCTTGCTTGACTGCAATACTTTAAGCTGAATACAAGTAGCCCATTTGCAAAATTGTGCTAATCCCTACACTACTGTGTTAACCCTACTTCCTGACACTCTCTAACAAAAACATCTCAATATCTCCCCTGTCATACTCCCTAAGGATCTTTTTTGTTTGTATAAGATCCCCTCATTCTTTTAAACTTCAAGGAATACAGACTGTCTAGCCTTCTCCATGCCAGGAATTAGTTTGGTGCATCTTCTTTGGACTACCTCCAATCCTGCTATATTATTTTTCAAAATTAAACAATTAAAGCTGCACAGTATAGTCTCACCAACACTCTGTACAACTATAAACAAAAAGCTCTTTATGCATAAACTCCAACCCCTTCACATTAAAAGTCAAAATGTATTTGCACTCTTAACTGCGTATTGGACATGCCTGCTAACTTTTGTGATGCATGTGCTAGGAAATCTAGACCCCTCTAACCTTCAGTCATCAGCAGTACCTGTCCATTCAGATAATAATATGAAAATATCTTTTGCTTTTACAGGTTAGTTAAGTATTGACAACATTAACAACACTCCTGTAACTTGAATGTTGGTCCAAGGGTTTCCATGAAGTAAGGCAGGAATATATGAACTAGTAAGTTATGTGTCAGCATTACAAATTGAAGTTGTCTCTGTGAAAAGATTTGTCGTCTTTGAGTCAAGAGATCACTTGATAACTTATTGACTTATGCTGATAAGATTTGGAGGCTACTTTTGTGGATTTAAAGATTCCAGTTACTGCACACATTGCAGACGTTAGCAGAACATCCACATATTTGAAATTATGTCAGCAGTACAGTACCTAATTTTTTAAAAATCTTTCGTATTTGGACCCCTGCTAGTTTTTGCAGTAAGTTCTCACAATTTCCATTTTTTATGATGATGAGGAAGGTTCAATAGCTAGCTCAGGGTGAGATCTTCATTTAAGTTTTGCTATAAATGATGCCTTGCAGGTGAACAAGAACTTTGTACTTATTGAGGTAAAACAATGAGAAATTGAACTTAGCTGGATATGGTGTGGAGGAATATTCTGCTATTGTTGGCAGGTCTGAACCCAGCCTGTCTTCAGTTTTTAATCTGAAATAAGACATAAAATTGCATCTTAGCATCATACTTTCACTTAGTTGCATCCACCTACAGGAAACTATACACTGCTGAATGGAAATGCCCTTTACATAGAACTTCAGTGTTTATAAAATAGAATGGAAAAAAAAAATTGAAGTTTTTTCTTCGGTTACAAAAGAAAAAATGGCTAATAGCAAGTTCTCTTCTGTAAATACTGTTCCAAATTACCATCAATGTTGTATAATTGAAATATTCTGTTCAGCATTATGAGAGTCCATTGCTCCTTCCACAGACAGAACAGATTGAGAGCTTTATTGTGTACAAGTTTGCATAATTTACAGAATACATGTAAAAACTTCTAGTGCAATGTGCTGCAATGATCTTCTCAATTAAAGTCAGTTCTTTTTATTTGAAGTGGTGGAGTCAGCACTGTGTTTATTTATTTTTATTTGAGAAGCTGTCATCATCAGTGGATGATAGAATTTCCTCCACTGCACAGCAATGATACAAACAACTGACAAGAAAATTTTAGTTTTTCATTCCACAAGACTGAAGATTTTAAAGATAATCATTAATGTAGTCAATAATTCATGACAAAATCTATATATTTTTTGTCTATTTTACTTATTCATCTCAATTGTACATACAGTATTGTAGGTACATGAAATATTAATTAGATGGCACCAGTATTGTCTCAGCTGATAGCATCTCACCTCTTTGTCAAAATCTTCAGGGCTTTCGTACCATACCAGAGCCCTGAGCTCAAGATTCATGGATACCGAGGAGGTGCTGCCCTGTCAGAATTGGATGACCTGCTATTTTAATTATATACAGCAAATACTGAAAACACAGTAAAAAGCAGGTTAGGTCACACCTGAAGCATTAGCTTTGTTTCTCTTCCAACAGATGTGGCTTGACTTGTTGAAAATTTCCAGGACTTCTTAAAATTTTTATTTTAGATTTCAGTACCAGTGTTTCATTTTGATTTAAGCTTACTTGTTATTTCAAATGTCTGTATGTTCTCTCTCCTCCAACATTTTTCAAAGAAGAACAATGCATTCTGACAAGTATATATCCTGCATCCAATGTCACTGATCTATTGGACATGAAAACACAATATATACAGGCCCAGAACATAGAATGCCATTAAGGATACAGTTACTGCAAAAAGCAGGATCAAAGCATTCTAGCTAATCAGCAAGGCACACACCAAATCACAATTTAAATAGTTTACTAGCTTCAGATCGGACTAATGTTTAGCAGAGGAGACTGGTTCATCTTCAAGTTTACTGTTGTCCTAAGTTGATTTAAATGTTAAACCAAATGGAATTCACCATAAAAGATCTATCATTTTCTCCCCACCATCAGTGAATGGGTCATCTGAAGAAGGATCTGTATATATATTTTTTTGAAAAGACGATCAATCACTTACCTATTGCATCTGCCTGACAGTTCTTTGTGAAAGCAAAGTCCATAAGGTGATTTACGGAGCCTTTGACTCTAACTTCATCCTCTCCTGCCCCCACATGGCTCCATTTGCCCTTTTTCCCCCTTGTCTGTTTCCCATCAATCACCAGCAGTCTCTGTCTGCAAATACCACCCTCCCCTTCCATCATGACGTCCATCTGCCCGCCATCTGTCCCTTACCTGTTTCCACTTTTCATCATCCCGCATCTGTCTCCTCCCACCCTCACTCCCTCCCTCACCTGGCTCCAACTGTCCATCATCTCCCACCTCACCTTGTCCCACCTATTGCCTACCAGCTCATTCCCATCTCTTCATGCTGGTTTTCTTCCCTCCTTACTTTCATAAATGCCATCAGGCTTACTGAGTTTCTCAGGTAAAGCACACAAAACGCTGGAGGAACTCAGCAGGTCAGGCAGCATCTATGGAAATGAATAAACAGTCAACGTTTTGGGCTGAGACCCTTCTTCAGGTTCTAAGGTAGTTTGTTTTTGCATAAGGTGACTGATGACCATTACTGGTAGGTTATCAGGCGGTTATTCTGGCCTTCAGCCACTTCATATTTTAATTGTCTTTAGCCGGAGGAGTAAAGGAGAGTTTGACAGTCTTATCCCTATGGACTTCTCTGGAGAGGGACAAAGAATGACTATTTACTGCTTGGTCCATTTAAGGTCAGTGCTCTGCATGCTTGACATCTCCATCTGCACCTACTCCATTCACAAGTTCCTTTGCTTACCTGTTAGTAAGTGCTGCCCCAGCCTTGCTCCTTCACACTTATCCTCTATTAACCGAAGGACAATGCATTACTTAGCTAAAATGCTGGAGGAACTCAGCTCCCTAGATATATATATATGTGCCTAAGACTTTTGAATGGTACTGTATGTCTTGTTTGTCCATCATCGTCATCAATCAGGACCTCGACACCATTGATGGTGTCGAGACCAGCGCATGATTTGGATTTAAGTGAGGGAGAGTTGTGCAGCATCTGCCTCACTCTCTCTTCCCAATTCCCATCTGGATCCAGTGGCAAGACAGAGTCGAGACGGCTGGAGATGGGACTAGGCGCAGTGGATGACCAGGATGTCTTCTGTGTCTTGTCCTGCTCTACATGTTCCACGATGCTTGCAGAGATCACCTTCTTGACCATTGGACCTTCCATTGGTCTCGTCCGCTCAATCCACCGGAGTCTGTCTTCACATGCAGGGATAGACAACTCCCTATCTCACCGAGGGTTTGAGACCCATCGGCTACCCTCACCTGGTTTAGCAGGCTTGTTGAGGCTGTTGCCCGGGGTGTGACCGCTGTCGCATGCAAACAGCTACGGGGAGCCACAGGTGAGCGCTGAGTGCCAGGTGGGGACCAAAGGTGGACAAACCGCCCTAAAAAGGATGCAACATGTTCCCCCAGAGAGGTGCTACCCCTCCCTGACACCCAATATACCCCATACTGTATGTACTGCAAATACAATATAGACTTACTTCTGCACGTAATGTAATGACCGTTGTTCTGCTATTTGTGAAATCATGTTCTACAGTTTGCTTGTGCTTGTAATTACCGTCGTTATAAACGTTAAACATTGCACGACCTGAACTTCATTCCTGTCTTCTCGTTATGGTGGTAACAAGACTACCCACATAAATGATGAATAATGTTTACAGACATCAGCAGGTTGATGCCATCAGTCTGGTGGTTACCCAGACAGATTATTAGGAGTTGCTCTTCCAGCCTGAATGTGGCCTCATCATGGCAGCTGAGGGGGCCATGGATTAACATGCTGCAATGGGAATGGGAAGTCAAATTGAAATGGGTGGTCATCGGGAAATCCCGCCTTTGGCGGTGGACGGAGCGAAGGTGCTTGATAAGGTGGTTCCCTAATCTACAGTATGTTTACTCCTCCCCATGCAGGCTGTCTGACTTGTTAAATATCTATAGATAGCTTTCTTCAAGGTCAGCAGCAGTGTCCTTCTAGCTGTGACTAAAACAAATCTAAGGCTACTGTTGCCTCTAACCAGCACTGCCCTAGAGTAGCAGTTCATCAACTAATGCGTCAAATATTCATCAGATTGCATTTTAGGATGTTCCGCCGCTTTGCCTGTGATAAAGGTGGCCCATGCTTCAGAAGTCCACTAGGTGGGAGCATCACACCAGCAGAAATACTGAAATTGAATCAGCTTCTGCAGAAAATCTCATTGCAAAAGTTTAGTTCAGACTTTAATACACAATCCCAAAGGCTCAATTATTATTCACTAAACCCACATCTTCATTGGAACTCATACCATCATCTGGATCACTCCTCTTTGTGCTGCACTAAAACATAATCGCATTTTGCACTCTGTGCAATCGAATCCTTGCCAAACCCGCAAGAAATCACAAAATTAATCAAAAAGATGTTGGCAGCTAGGCAAGATTGGGAAAAACGATCTGTGTGACTCTGAGTAGGAGCTCATCCAGTGTGCACCTTCTGCCACCTTGCAGTATAGTAACCAGAGGATATCGAGCTTGAAGCGTACACACGACACAGTAGAACAGCACGCACAAAATGCTGGATGAACTCAACAAGTCAGACAGCATCTATGGAGTGGAATAACTGCTAAGGTTTTGGGTCAAGACCCCATCCATAGGTGTTGTCTGATTTGCTAAGTTCCCCCCTAATTTTGTATGTATGGTGCTCAAGATTTCCAGCATCTGCAGAATCTCTTCAGTCTATGCAAAGCAGATCACCAACAACAGAGCAGTTTGGCAGGAGATGATTTCAGTAGTCACTTCTGCAAATGAATTTTCCCTCACACTCCAGGAATACTGAAGTGAACTGTGGATGTTCACAAGGTACATCAAGGATATCTGCATGCAGAAAGGTTATATTTCTGTCATGGACTGCAATATACTCCATACACTTCCCTGCTACACTCAGCTGGGACCTCAGGTTGTGGATACAGAACTGTCATGGTCCAGATCGGGGTCTCTTTAAATTTACTTTGTTTATGTTACGATCCGGACTGTTGACTCCCTGTTTCCCTTTGGTTCCTTGTTTTCCCGTGTCCCTCGGCCTTGGTGATTAGAGGCAATTTACTCTCAGCTGAACCAGTAGTTTATAGTCTCTGGCTTTCAGCTGTTCGGCACGAGAGCATCTGCAAAGTCACCAAAGGTACAGCGTGCCAATGTCATCTGGTCGGAGCATGCCTGAAGCGAGTGCCGGTAATTCGCCTTTCCTCACCGGAGCAACCCTGTCAAGTTACCTCGCCAAAGCGAGCCCGCAAAGTTTCCTCACAGAGGTGGGTCCGTCAGTTAACCTGCCAGAGGGAATCAAGAACCGCTGTCTACTGTTTCCAGGCCGAGTCGAGAGCTCGCCACTACCCGGAGGCTCCAAATCAAGTCCTGGCTCCGGGGGCATTCAAGTACCAAGTCAAGTCCTGGTCTTGGCGGCTTCCAAGTTCCGAGTCAAGTCCTGGCCCTGGCGGTCCGTGATTCCTGTCCTACCCCCCCGCCGTCTGAATCCCTTCTCTGCCCGTCTCGCCTCCAGCCCTCGTCTGCACTTCGGTCTAGTTCTATCGCTGGAGCTAGATATGTACTGTCTGGTGTTCTTTCGTGTTGGTCTTGTCTTGTCCTCGCCTCCGTGGGGTAAGTCAGGCCATCTTGCCATTGCCCCGCGGGGGGTCATGTCTTGTCTTGTCTGGTCCTCGCCTCCGTGGGGTAAGTCAGGCCGTCTTGCCGTTGCCCTGCGGAGGGTCATGAGTCCCAGCCCCATGTCCTGTACACAAGAAGGGGTCCCGACTCTGTGTTCTGTGTATGGGTCCATACTTCCATGTACCTGCTCTCCTGAGACCGAGGCTCTGTGTTCCCATGTTCCTCCTCGCCCTAGCCCATGTCATGTCCATGCCTGGTTCTGGGGTCCAAGCCCGTGGCAAGACCCAGTGACTGGGTCCTTGCCCAGTCTCTGGCTCGGAGTCCATACCGTAGCCTCTTCATGTCGCCTCTAGTTTTGGGATCCAGTTCTGAGTCCTAGCCCAGACGGTTGTCCCAGCCTAGTTGTAGTCCTGAGTCCTTGTCTAGTTTGCTATTCCTGCTCCTGCCTTGCTCTCCCGGTATCGAACAATAAACTAAATTTAATTAACCTCACAAGATGTGTCTTACATTTGGGTCCACCCTTGCTCCCATTGTGACAAGAACAGAGCCATTATTGAATTGAATTGACTTTATTATTTACATCCTTCACATACATGAGGAGTAAAAATCTCCATCTGAATGTGCAGTGTGTAAATTATAGTAATTTGTGACAAATAGTGTGCACAGTAAGATAGAACAGTCAATATAGCTGAGGAATACGATTCTTCAGAGCGAGTTAATCAAGCTGATGGCCTGGTGGAAGAAGCTGTCCCAGTGCCTGTTGGTCCTGGCTTTAATGCTGTGGTACCATTTCCCAGATGGTAGCAGCTGGAGCAATTTGTGGTTGGGGTGACTCAAGTCCCCAATGAGCCTTCAGGCCCTTTTTACACACCTGTCACTGTAAGTGTCCTGTATGGTGGGAAGTTTACATCCACAGATGCACTAGGCTGTCTGCATCACTCTCTGCAGAGTCCTGTGCTTGAGGGAAGTACAGTTCCCATACTAGAGAGTGATACTGACAGGATGCTCTCAATTGTGCCCCTGTAGAAAGTCCTTAGGATTTGGAGACATGCCAAACTTCTTCAGCCGTCTGAGGTGAAAGAAGCATTGTTGTGTTTTTGACACCACATAGCTGGTGTGTATAGTCCAAGTGAGGTCCTCGGTAATCTGTATACCATGGGACTTAAAGCTGTTCACCCTCTCAACTCCAGATCTTTTGATGTCAACAGGGGTGAGCCTGTCTCCGTCCCTCCTGTAGTCCACAAACAGCTCCTTTATTTTTGCGACATTGAAGGAGGAGTTGTTTTATTGACACCACTGTGTCAGGCTGATGACTTCTTCTCTGTAGCTTGCCTCGTTATTATTTGGGATAAGGCTAATCAATGTAGTATCATCTGCAAATTTAATTAACAGATTGGAGCTGTGGGTAGCGACAGTCATGGATATACAGAGAGTAAAGGAGGAGGCTTACGACACAACTCTGGGGGCTCCTGTGTTGAGGGTCCGAGGGGCAGAGGTGAAGGAGCCCACTCTTACCACCCGCAGCAATCTGACAGGAAGTCCAGGATCCAGCAGCTCAAGGCAGGGTGAAGGTCAAGGTCTCTGGGCTTCTTGTCAAGCCTGGAGGGAATTAATGGTGTTGAATGCTGAACTGTAGTCCAAGAACACATTAGTATCCTTTTTCTCCAGATGTGTAAGAACAATGTATAAATCTGTGGCTATTGCGTCATCTGTCGATCGGTTGTGTCAATCGGTGAATTGTAGGGGGTCCAGTGTGGGTGGTAGCAAGCTGCAGATGTAGTCCTTGACCAGCCTCTCAAAGCACTTGCTTATTGTTGAGGTTGAGTGTGACAGGACGCCAGTCGTTCAGACATGTTACCTTGGTCTTTCTAGGTACAAGGAGAATGGTGGATGTTTTGAAACAGGCTGGCATTCTACTCTGGGAGAGGGAGAGATTAAAAATGGCTACAAGCACACCAGTCAGTTATGCCGTGCACATCCTGAGCTCCCGCCCTGGGATGCCATCCAGTCCCGTAGCCTTGCGACTGTCCACTTGTTGGAAACACCAGTGTACCTCAGCCTCAGAGATGACCAAGTTGCAGGTCACTTCGGTGGCTCTCCTCAGGGGCTCAGTGTTGGTGACATCGATCCGAGCTTAAAAAAGATTTATCTCATCTAGGAGAGAGGCAGAAATGCTGGCAGCAACACTGTGTTTAGCTTTGAAGTCCGCGATGGTGTGCAGACCCTGCCGTAAGCTACGTATGTTGATGGCGAGTTGTGTCTGAAAGCTGCCACCTTCCTCCTGACCCTCTGGTCCCTGCTGCATCCCGCACTCTGCCTCATCACCTTCAAACTCTGGGACACTCTGCTCCTCTTCCTCCTGCACCATCTGCTGTATTGTGCACCATTCAGCAGAGTAGAATGGAGTATCTCTGTGGTGCATATTGGCAGGCATCCCAGCCTGATGTGGGAAGCCCAGTCTCACCCACGGCCACTCTGCTGTTGTGGTTTGGGAATGCAGTGGATTGAACAGCCAAGGAAGTATTGGGAAACTCTTGTCCTGGTCATTGAAAATGTCTGTCATAGTATGTTCTCTTAAAATGAGGTCCCTATTATGTTTTGTAACTCTAAACTCTAATCAATAGAAAAACACAGAGTCAGGGGTATGATGTAGTGGCGTAATGATGTATGCCATTCATGTACTTTTATATACAACCTGTCATGAATTATGTAAACAAAGAAGCTTAATAAGACAATATATTTACAATATTACTCAAATATTCTGTCTGAAGTCTGAGGCCTCCATCCGTCAGAATCAACCACGGATGTTGTGTCCTAGCTGCCCAGGTACACAAGCCTGGGCAGTACGATATGTAGAGCAAGCTGTTGCCCATGCAGCAAGCTGCCCCACTTCATGCATCTGATGAACCCAAAGAAACAGCTGAGACCGACTCAGTTTGGTACCAGCAGTGTCACAGGAGTTGTCAGTCAGCATTAAGTCAATGTCGGACTGCCTTAGGGACTCCAGCACCGGATTTTTTCTGTGGGGTTTACTTCCGAAGCCTTTCCCTTGAGTAGCTGTAGCTGCAAGGCAGCGGAGGTTTGAAATCAGAGCTTTTCTTCTCCTAAGTGAGCTGCCAATCATGGCTGATGAGTCCCATCTGCCTGAACCGACTGGTTTTAAGCCATCAATAACCCGTCTTTTCCTCTTCACCTGTCAATAGAACTGTTCTGTCACGCTTTGTAGTTAAGCCACATGTGAAGGCCAGGAGTTGGACTTGGTTGTCAGAGGCTATTTGAGGTGCATGCCACTGGGAGCAATTAAAAGGTAGTGGGAGCTTGTTCCCATTACTAACTCCAGCTATAACAACCATAATATTAAATACACAACACTTAGCTATGAACTCCAACTCAATATAGAATGCATTTCAACTCAAATATGCAATGTATTGCTCTCTGGTTATCATATATATATAAAATAACTGGAGGACATGCTGTTGCTCCTTAGTCATATATATATCTATGCATACATACACACACACAATATTTATTAATTTATTAACTGGTTTATTGATCATTATGAATATCTCTCCGGTGCTTCCCGCTCCCTCCCCTCTCCTTTCCCTTATTCCTAACCATGATTCCCCTCTCCCTGCCCTCTTCCCACTCTCAATCCACAATAGAGACCCACATCAGAATCATCACTCATATATGTCATGAAATGTGTTTGTTTGCAGCAGCAGCACAGTGAAATACATAAAATGACTGCAGTATTTTACAAGGGTCTTCGACACTATAGCTGTAAACTGTATATGTGCCTAAGAACTTTGCACAGTACTGTATTATAATATATATCAATCAGACACCTCCTGTAACATGGATGACATCAAGCTGTATGCCAGAAATGAAAGAGACGTTGAGACACTAATCCACCTGACAAGGTTTACAGCAGAGACATCGGGATGTGACTTGGACTGGAAAAGTACAGCCGGATGATAGTGAAAAGAGGCAAACTCATCAAGACTGAAGGAGTCGAGTTACCAGAAGGCCACATATGAGACGTACAGAACAACTACAAATACCTGGGGATCCTGCAGATGCTTGGAAGCCAAGGTGTGGACACAAGGAAGGCTGCAACATCCAAGTACCCCTAATGAGCGAGGCTGGTCCTAAAAAGCCAGCTGAATGGGAAGAACAATGTCAGAGCCATCAACACGTTTGCCCTACCAGTCACCAGATACCCAGCCACAAAAATATGCTGACCAAGGAATGAACTGGAAACCACCGACATCAAGACCTGAAAACTACCAATGAAATGCAGAGGATTCCATCCAAGGTTCAATGTCAAGCGACTGTACACCCACCAGAATAAAGAAGGACAGGGGCTCGGAAATGTCAAGACCACAGTCCTGGAAGAAATGTGAGACACCCATGAGTATGTCAGGAAGATGGCCCCTAAGGATGCCCTGCGAGGAGAATACCTCAGACAGCAGGCAGGGGATATGGAAATGGAGGTGGGCAAAGCAGAGTCAGAGAACCTGAGGTCATGGCAGGACAAGCAACTGTATGGGATATACTGTTGCCAGATATCAGAGGTGGCTGACATAAAAAAGTCCGACTAATGGCTGGAAGTGTCAGGGCTGAAGGACAGCACAGGTGCTGCTCATGGCTGCACAAGAACAGGCGCTGAGCACTAGAGCAGTAGAAGCAGGGTTCTATCACACCAGGCAAGACCCAAGATGCAGACTGTGCAAGAAATTTGCTTAAACCATCCAGCTCATAGTAGCAGGGTGTAAGATTCAGGCGGGAACAGCAGACACTGAACGTCACAACTGAGCTACAGGAATTGTGTACAGGAACATCTGCGCTGAGTGTGGATTGAACATTCCCAAGTCCAAATGGGAAACACCCGAGAAGGTAGTGGAGAATGACAGAGCTAAGATCCTGTGGGAATTCCAAATATAGACTGATAAGCAGGCATTGGCCAAACAATCAGACATAGTAATACTGGACGAGGAACAGAAGAAAGCAATAGTAATAGATGTAGCAATCCAGAATGACACTAACATCAGGAAGAAAGAATATGAGAAGCTGGAAAAGTACCAGGGCTTGAAAGAGCAGACAGAAAATATGTGGAAGGTTAAAACAAGAATAATCTGGTGGTGATAGGAGCACTTGGAGTTGTGACACCTGGTCTGGGAGAGTGGCTCCAACAAATCCCGGGAACAACATCTGAGATCTACATACACATATAGTAAAGTTACCATATAAACATGCATAGCATAGTCAATTTTAAATTTGTTGCATTCAGGCCAAACTATTTAATCACTGTGGAAAATTTGTTACACTTGTGGGATAATAACCTTCCTGACAAGATTGGAGGGGCCGTGCTGCTTGGCTGGTTATACTTCTGGCAGTGAAACATAGAAAACATAGAAAACATAGAAAATAGGTGCAGGAGTAGGCCATTTGGCCCTTTGAGCCTGCACCGCCATTTATTATGATCATGGCTGATCATCCAACTCAGAACCCTGCACCAGCCTTCCCTCCATACCCTCTGATCCCCCTAGCCACAAGGGCCATATCTAACTCCCTCTTAAATATAGCCAATGAACTGGCCTCAACCGTTTCTTGTGGCAGAGAATTCCACAGATTCACCACTCTCTGTGTGAAGAAGTTTTTCCTAATCTCAGTCCTAAAAGGCTTCGCCTTTATCCTCAAACCATGATCCCTCGTTCTGTACTTCCCCAACATCGGGAACAATATTCCTGCATCTAGCCTGCCCAATCCCTTTAGGATTTTATACGTTTCAATCAGATCCCCCCTCAATCTTCTAAATTCCAATGAGTACAAGCCTAGTTCATCCAGTCTTTCTTCATATGAAAGTCCTGCCATCCCAGGAATCAATCTGGTGAACCTCCTTTGTACTCCCTCTATGGCAAGGATGTCTTTCCTCAGATTAGGGGACCAAAACTGCACACAATACTCCAGGTGTGGTCTCACCAAGGCCTTGTACAACTGCAGTAGTACCTTCCTGCTCCTGTACTCGAATCCTCTTGCTATAAATGCCAGCATACCATTCGCCTTTTTCACCGCCTGCTGTACCTGCATGCCCACTTTCAATGACTGGTGTATAATGACACCCAGGTCTCGTTGCACCTCCCCTTTTCCTAATCGGCCACCATTCAGATAATAATCTGTTTTCCTATTTTTGCCACCAAAGTGGATAACTTCACATTTATCCACATTAAATTGCATCTGCCATGAACTTGCCCACTCACCCAACCTATCCAAGTCACCCTGCATCCTCTCAGCATCCTCCTCACAGCTAACACTGCCGCCCAGCTTCACGTCATCCGCAAACTTGGAGGTGCTGCATTTAATTCCCTCATCTAAGTCATTAATATATATTGTAAACAACTGGGGTCCCAGCACTGAGCCTTGCGGTACCCCACTAGTCACTGCCTGCCATTCTGAAAAGGTCCTGTTTATTCCCACTCTTTGCTTCCTGTCTGCTAACCAATTCTCTATCCACATCAATACCTTACCCCCAATACCATGTGCTTTAAGTTTGCACACTAACCTCCTGTGTGGCACCTTGTCAAAAGCCTTTTGAAAATCCAAATATACCACATCCACTGGTTCTCCCCTATCCACTCTACTAGTTACATCCTCAAAAAATTCTATGAGATTCGTCAGACATGATTTTCCTTTCACAAATCCATGCTGACTTTGTCCGATGATTTCACCGCTTTCCAAATGTGCTGTTATCACATCTTTGATAACTGACTCCAGCAGTTTCCCCACCACCGACGTTAGGCTAACCGGTCTATAATTCCCCGGTTTCTCTCTCCCTCCTTTTTTAAAAAGCGGGGTTACATTAGCCACCCTCCAATCCTCACGAACTAGTCCAGAATCTAACGAGTTTTGAAAAATTATCACTAATGCATCCACTATTTCTTGGGCTACTTCCTTAAGCACTCTGGGATGCAGACCATCTGGCCCTGGGGATTTATCTGCCTTTAATCCCTTCAATTTACCTAACACCACTTCCCTACTAACATGTATTTCGCTCAGTTCCTCCATCTCACTGGACCCTCAGTACCCTACTATTTCTGGAAGATTATTTATGTCCTCCTTAGTGAAGACAGAACCAAAGTATTTATTCAATTGGTCTGCCATGTCCTTGCTCCCCATAATCAATTCACCTGTTTCTGTCTGTGGGGGACCTACATTTGTCTTTACCAGTCTTCTCCTTTTTACATATCTATAAAAGTTTTTACAGTCAGTTTTTATGTTCCCTGCCAGTTTTCTCTCATAATCTTTTTGCCCCTTCCTAATTAAGCCCTTTGTCCTCCTCTGCTGAAACAATCTCAGCTCTAGAGCCTCCTCCATGGTGATTGTAGGAGTTGACTTTGGGACAACAGGATGTGGTTCTGACAGCTCTGGACACCTTTTTTTCTCTAACCATTGACCCTGCTCTCCTCAACTGATCGATGTGCTGTCTCCAGATGACAGCAGCTGCAATCCCTACTGTGTAGGAGAGTCGTCCAATTTTGTCTTTAATCTTTCTGAGTACCCACTTATGATCACCGCTGCAGTGCCTCACCAGGACTCTTTGTCCAAGAGTGAAACATTGAACCTCCTTGTTTGAGGAGCCCTCAATTTGTCTCAGCTGTTTGTCCTGCATCCTCCTTCTGAGATTGAGTTTGAGGAGATCCAAGCATGAGTGCAAGAGATGACCCAGGAACAACATAGCTAGTGAGTTACTGGTGGTGGAGTGTGCTACATTGCGATATACAAGGAGGAGATTGGCTAGATTCTGATTCAGTGTCAGTGCAGTGTGTTTTGCTGACTTTGCTCACAGTGTGTTCTTTAGACACTGGACAATCCTTTCCACCAAGCCATTCGTAGCTGAGTGGTACGGTGCAGATGTATTATGTCTTATTCCATTCATTTTCGAGAACGACTGAAACTGTTCCACAACAAACTATGGTCCATTGTCACTCACCATGTGTTCTAGAGCACTACTCTTTGAGAAGAGGCTTCTCAACACATCAACAGTGTGTGAGACTGTAGTGGAGGCCATTGGGAACACTTCTGGCTACTTTGTAGCTGCATCCACTACTACCAAGAAATTTATGCCCATGAATGGTCCGGCAAAATCCACATGAATCCTCTGCCAAGGAAATGCAAGCCATTCCCAGGGATGGAGAGGCACTGTTCTTGGCATCTTCTAGATGTGTTGGCATCCTGAACAGTGCTTGGCAAGCTGCTCAGGCTGATCTATCCCAGGCTACTAGACAAAGCTTCGAGCCAAGGTAGAGTGGAGCTTGTGAGCAACACTGGTGGTTCCAGTAGCCAAGAATGGGTCTGTCAGCATCTGTGGTGATTTCAATGCCACAATCAACCCAGCACTGAAAGTAGATCAGTACCCTCTGCCCAGGACAGAGGATATGTCATACGGGGGGGGCAGGGTGGGTGCACACCGGACCTACCTAGCAAAGGCGTGGACACAGAGACGGTTCTCAACACAAGGTAGCGGCAAACAGCCAGACCTACATAACGAAGGCGTGGACACAGAGACAGTTCCAAACAACGATAGACAGTTCCTTATCTAGACACAGAAAGGCTCCAGTCTTGCTCCAGTGGTAGAACCTAACGGTGAAAATAGGTGAGGACGCAGGCGAGGCTTCAGGCGAAAGGTAGCAGGCGAGGCTTCAGCCAAGGGCTACAAAAGGAAGGGGAAGGGAAGGGAAGGGAACAGTCCAGCAACTGAAGCTGAACCCAGGAGCTGTTTATGTAGCCAGCCCAAAATGAGAATCATGTGCCTCAATTAAGGCACTAACAGAATAAGGGAGAACCGGAAAACCTGGAATAAGGATCGATGGACCGGTCTGTGAACCGGAATGCGGACTTCACGGACCAGACTATGACAGGTTATCAGATACTGTAACATGTTTCAGTCAAACCTGGCTAATATGCTTCACCCCTTGAACTCATTACCACAGTGGCAATACACAAAGCAGTGTGAGGTGCTGTTCCAAAAAAGTAAAACAAGAACAATGTGGCTTGTTGGTTGTTGTTTTTCACTGTTATGAGTATCATTCCCACAGGAGTTACCTTTTCTCTAGTGTAAGTTCTTAATTGGATATCTGCAGAATTCAGTTCAGTATCTTTGTTCAAACTCATTTTGTGGAATGACGGTAACAGTTGTTCCAGCGTCCAAATGCATTTTATTTAATTTGCCGATCACTTCTGATGTAAGCCATATTACTTGTCACCTGTTAGTTTTCACATTGTTTAATTCTCAAGACTACCCATTCTTGTGCCACGCTCATCAACATCAGATTTTACATTAACAGCCTGCAAATTAGTGCTTTTTTTGAAACTGTGACTTGACCTTTTATCTTTTTCTTTTCCCTGTGCAATCCATTTATCTTTGTCTGCCCAACATGCTCTTTGTATATGCCCATTTTTGTTGGATTTTCTGCAAATTTTGCTTTTAAATCTATATTGGTCTGGTATATGTGAGCCCCTGCCACAGCAGTAACACAATGTATTCAGCCAGCCAGGTTTCTGTTTAGACATTGCAATTTGTTCATGCTCACTTTCATTCCTAACACAACACACTTGCATCTCTGTCTGCTGTTTCCCTTGATACAGTGATTTCAACTGCTCTTTTGAATATGAGTCGTACTTCAACTAGGAGCCATTTTGAATGCTTTCTTGTAAGATTCCACAAACTAAATGATCTCTCAGTGCAAGATTTAGCTAATTACTGAACTGACAATCTCAGATAATCTCTTCAATTCAGCCACATATTCTGAAATGAAACCCCCTGCCTTTTGATTCCACTTATGAAACCTAAAGCATTCTGCAATCAACAATGTCTTCTTTTCTAAATGCTTCTGTATTAATTTCATGATATCAGCTAAGCTCTTTTTGGCTAGCTTACTTGGAGTAATCAAACTTCTAAGCAAACACTGTGCCTTCCCACCCAATGCATCAGCAAAACTGGAACTCGCTTTTCATTGGCTATTTCATTTGCTTCAACCTACTGGTCTATTTGCTCAACATAAAATACATGTTATTATTTGTGCAATCGAATGCATCTATCTTTCTGATGTATCCAGCCATTTCTACTTTTTTTATTTATGATTATTATCACCTGGTACTCAGCCTTTACGAGTGGGTAGCCAGCTAGGCTGGTAGATCCCTTTGCCTGAGATGGCACCTGCTCTTCAATGAAGGCAGTATGAATGAAATATTGTTTTTGTTTGTATAGAGTGCATGTGACCTTCCTGAGACAGGTGTGAGCAGCCAACTGGGAGACGTGTCCTTTTGGAAAGATCCTTGCATGAGGAAATAGAGAATCAATGTGATCCTAATCTCTATGACAATTCAGGCACAAGAAAGAAAAAAAATTCTGTGAAATGCTACATTGCTCAGTGAAGACAACATTGAAAATTTGATCTTGCAAAGATATTGTTTGTTAGAAAGACTTATGTAGGATACAATGATGCTGGAAGTTCTCTGACAGCTATCTCTTTGATAATTTTTGTCTGCTTTCCTAAGGCTCCTGACCTACAGTGTGGCCAACCAGCCACGTATCCTGTAATGGATTGCAGCCAGCAAAGTCACTATTTTAGTATCCACAAAACAGGTATCTTAATAGATAAATGCTCACAGGAACATTCTTTTTTAGTTACATTTTGTGGGGTTAGGAAAATCTGTGTGATCTGCCCTTTCTTCTAATGGTGTCCAAACAAATCTCACAAAGTCAGCAGTTTCCTTTTAGTTAGTGAACAATGAACAAACCAGTATGGATATGTATCCAATTCCACTGAGATGATACTGTAATTAAGCAGCGGAGGTGTTTTATATTTAATAAAAATGGTAACAACTCATTCATTGTACTCCATACACTGAATACAAAGCATGGTAACCCATCAGACCACATCATATCAGGCCATCCTCAAAGTGAACACAACTCAATGTTGGTGGCTCTGAATTATGTACATTCCCACCAATTACATTATGCTACAGCCATACCACCGCCACCCCCACCAACCAGAATTCACCAGAACCGGCATTGCGAGCCTGTCTGGAGCTCAGACGAGCCACCCGGCTCAGGTCCTGTGTGTTCCGTGGGTGGAGGAACAGCAGGTGCCTCTGGCTCATCCAGTTATATGCTGACACGCTCATGGTCATGACATAACGGCAGCGCATGGTAGACGGATCCTCCAATTCTTGGTGGGCTGGTTTAAGGCATTCTACTGAAGTAGATTCGGGTTAACTCTCTTATCGATGATAAAAGTCTTTTCCCCCCATTCCAAAATGCAGAGCAGCCCATTGTAAGGGGGCCTAAGGGAATATTGGTGTGCGTCGTGGTGGATGAAAACAAACGATGTGGAATGTAGGTCAGCAGGAACCCAAGGGTGCTGTACACCACGATGAGAGATAGGGATAGGCACAAAGGGAATTGAATTTCCTGAGGAGGATGGAACACTGTTGAGACAGTCATGGCATCAGGAATGAAATATCCCGACACTTGTAACACCTTCCTGTATACCAGCTCAGCCACGGCGACTGGAAGTCCTCTTTTGGAGCTATTCTGAGCCCTAGCAGGATCCATGGGAGATGATCATGCCAACACTCATCCATTAGGGAAGCCCTCAGAGCAGCCTTTAAGGAGCAGTGAAACCACTCGCATAGATCATTGGACTGCGGGTAATACGCTGTGGTATGATGTAGCCTAAAGGTCTGATATGAATTGGGGACTGCAGTCAAAGGAAATATTAGATGGGGTGCCAAACCGAGCAACCCAGGTGCTGGTGAACACCCGAGGTATGTCTGCAGCTGTCGTCAATGTTAGAGGGACAACTTCTAGAGGGTATGGTTCACTGTTGTAAGGAGAGGATAACCTCTAGAGGTTATGGTCCACCATGAAACCTCATGAAGGGGAAGCGGACCAATGAGTTCCACATTGACATGGTCAAACATCTACTTAAGGTCCTCAAAAGGTGCCAATGGTGCCTGACCATGACAATTAATGTTTGCCCACCGGCACTCCACACAAGCTGCAGTCCAATCATACACTTCCTTTCTAAGGATGTGCCACACAAACCTTGTGCAACTAGCTTCTGTGAGGCCTTCTGGCTCGGACTGAGAGGCCACGTATGGAGCCAAAAACAGTCTGTCTCTAATCTGCGGGCACTATGGTGTGATGGTGATCAGTTGAGACATTGCACAGGAGAGAAACCCCAGCTTCCCAAACTTAATGTCAGCTAACTGCAGGCCTGTGACTGCTGTTTGGTAAGCCTGGACCTCTGGGTAAGTAGCTGGGTTGGCTGCCATGCCGGCATAGTCAGCCCCTATGCAATTGGCTTCAATGGCTGGCCGTGAGAGGCAATCAGCCATGGCATTATTTTTCCCCTTGATGTGTTATATATCAGTTGTGAACTCTGATATGAAGGCCAGGTGGCATTGCTGTCATGCAGACCAAGGGTCTGATATTTTGGCTATCACATGCATGAGGGGTTTCTGGTCAAAGAACTCTGTAAAATAGCAACCCTCTAGAAGAAAATGAAAGTGGTGAACAGCCAGATAGACGCTGCGAAGTTTATGATCAAACATGCTGTACTTTCTTTCGGAGGGACAGAACTGCCAGCTGAATTAATAAAAAAGCATCCACAACAAAGACAGACGAACAATAAATGTTCAAAAGACTACAACTGTGCAAATACACAAAAAGGAAATAACTGTAACAAATATAGAGAACACATGTCGTGGAGTTTCTAAGAGCAAGTTTATAGACTGGGGAATCATATCAGTGTGGGGTGAGTAAAGTTACCTCCTCTTGTTCAAGAGCCTTATGGTTGAGGGCTAATAACTGCTCTTGAACCTGGTATTGTGAATCCTGATGCTCCTGTACTTCCTTCCTGATGACAGCAGCGAGAAGAGAGCATAGCCTGGATGATCTGAGCCCTTGATGTTGGATGAAGCTTTCGTAAGACAGTTCTCCTTGTAAATATGTTCGGTGATGGGAGACCTTTACCTGTGATGAACTGGACCAGTTTTTGTAGGGTTTTACATTCAGGTTACTGGTGTTTCCATACCAGGCATGATGCTACCAATTAGTACACTTTCCACTGAGCATCTATAGAAGTTTGTCAAAGTTTTAGAAGACATATTGTATCAGCACAAACTTATAAGAAAGTAGAGGTGCTGCCATGCCTTCTTTATAATGGCAGTTATATGCTAGATCCAGGTCAGATCCTCTGAAATGATAATGCTGAGGAACTTAACATTGTCATTCTTCTCCACTTCTCATCCCCTGATAAGGACTGGGACATCAACCTCTGGTTTCCTCCTCCTATAGTCAATAATCAGCTCAAACATGAGGAAATGTGCAGATGCTGGAAATTCAAGCAACACGCACAAAATACTTGTGAACGCAGCAGATCAGGCAGCATCTATAGGAAGAAGTACAGTCGACGTTTCGGGCCAAGACCCTTTGTCAGGTCTAACTGAAAGAAGAGCTAGTAAGAGATTTGAAAGTGGGAGGGGAAGGGGGAGATCCAAAATGATAGGAGAAGACAGGAGGGGGAGGGATAGAGCTAAGAGCTGGAAAGTTGATTGGCAAAAGGGATACAGAGTTGGAGAAGGGGGATCATGGTTCAGGAGGCCTAGGGAGAAAGAAAGGGGGAGAGGAGCCCAGAGGAAGATGGAGAGCAGGCAAGGAGTGATTGTGAGAGGGACAGAGAGAGAAGAAAAAAAGAAAAAGGGGCGGGGGGGAGAATAATAAATAAATAATGAATGAATAAATAAATAAATAAATAAATAAATAAATAAATAAATAAATAAATAAATAAATAAGAGATGAGGTAAGAAGGGGAGGAGGGGCATTAACGGAAGTCAGAGACATCAATGTTCATGCCATCAGGTTGGAGGCAACCCAGACGGAATATAAGGTGTTGTTCCTCCAACCTGAGTGTGGCTTCATTTTGACAGTAGGGGAGGCCATGGATTGACATATCAGAATGGGAATGGGATGTGGAATTAAAATGGGTGGCCACTGGGAAATCCTGCTTTCTCTGGTGGACAGAGCGTAGGTATTCAGTGAAACGGTCTCCCAGCCTGCATCAGGACTCGCCAATATATAGAAGGCTGCACCAGGAGCACCGGACACAGTATATCACACCAGCCGACTCACACGTGAAGTGTCGCCTCACCTGGAAGGACTGTCTGGGGCCCTGAATGGTGGTGGGGGAGGAAGTGTAAGGGCATGTGTAGCACTTGTTCTGCTTACAAGGATAAGTGCCAGGAGGGAGATCGGTGGGAAGGAATAAGGGGGGAGCGATCCCTGTGGAAAGCAGAAAGGGGGGGGAGGGAAAGATGTGCTTGGTGGTGGGAGCCCGTCAGAGGGGGCGGAAGTTATGGAGAACTATATGTTGGACTGGACATCCATGGTGAAAATAAGGCGGTGGGGGCCAGGGAACTTAAAACCAATGAAAAAAATTCAGTGCGTGAGAAGTGTCACGAACATAGGTGGGAAGGGATTGAACAAGGGGGAGATAAAACAGTGTCGAGGTATGCAGAAATGTGTTCGGTGGGGCAGGAGCAAGCTGAGACAATGGGTCTACTTGGGCAGGCAGGTTTGTGGATCTTGGGTAGGAGGTAGAAACGGGAGGTGGGAACTATGAGGTTGGTGGCAGTGGATGGGAGAACCCCAGAGCTGATAATGTTGGTGATGGTGTGGGGGACAATGGCCTGGTGCTCCTTAGTGGGGTCATGGTCGAGGGGCAAATAAGAGGAGGTATCAGCGAGCTGTCATTGTGCCTCGGCAAGGTAGAGGTCAGTACGCCAGACTACAATGGCGCCCCCCTTATCAGCGGGTTTTATAGTAAGGTTAGGATTGGTGCGGGGGGAGTGGGGAATCAAATCTTTGGTTTTGCTGACATTGCGTGAGAAGTTGTCATTGTGGCACCATTCAGCCGGATTTTCAGTTTCCCTCCTAGCTGCTGATTCACCATTACCTTTGATATGGCCGACGACAATGGTGTTGTCAGCAACGCTAATATGGCATTGAAGCTGTACCTAGCCTCACAGACATAAGTGTAAAGCGAGTAGAGCTGAGGGTTAAGCACACAGCCCTGTGATGCATATGTACTGATGGTGATTTCATGACTGTAACTGTTTGTCTGCCTGATGTGCTTCAGGTAATAAACAATTTTGCATGATTAGCACTTGAAGTTGATGATACCCCTTAGATGACAATGTATTCAAATGAGGAAGAAATGCTACAGCTGATTTTCAATGCCAATTGATCACTGCTGCACTTCATTCAAATCCAACTATTTTAGCAAGGGATGCAAGATGCAGAGATTCCATGGTTATCATCATGACTTGTTATGCCATTTAGTGGGGAAATGAATGTTGTAAACTGACTTGAAGAAGTATTCCCTTAAGGAAAGAAGTATTAGAGTAATCCAAAGATGCTCAGAAACAAAATCAGGGCGAAGGTGGTGGCACAAAGCAGTGTGGTTCAGTGGCACATCCAGTCGAGCCACCACTTCATGAATCCTAGACTCAGCAGCATTTTGTGTAGAGCTTGCATGTTCTTCCTGGCCACATGGATTTCTCTTCCACATCCCAAAGTGTTGTGAATTCCATGTCTTTTTATGAATTCCAGTCTTTTTATGACTCTGTGCTATAGGACAAGAAGCATTGAGCTCCATCAGGAATTAGGAACTCTTGAAATAATTATTTCATGAGAAACGTTAACCAAAGCAAACACGTCTTTAAATAAGAAACAGATTCAAAATGTGCCAGCCATATTAAGTTATTAGTTTTACTTTGCGGGGATTAACTAGTTTCTTTTATGCAAGGGTAAACTTTATTTTAGTAATTGAATACAGCTTGAAGTATGTCAGAAATAAAAATTAATGGATTACCGATTATGAACCAAATTATCTTCATGTATACCTTCAGATCTGCATTTAAAGATGCCTTAAGCAGCTGCATGGTAATATGTATTAGGGATTAAACAAACTTATCTATTCAATCAATTTTGTAAATCCAGAAGCACAACTTTTTTCATGGGAGTTGAATCCTGTTAGTTTATAGGTATAGCTTGCACTGGCTATTGGTTTTCATAAAAATTTGCATTAATAACAAGACCATGATCAAAATCATTGATTAATGTCAATAGATTTTTAAACTGTAGTTATTTTGAAACTTACCTCTAAATTTGCAGATGACATGAAGGTTGGTGGTGTTGTGAATAGAATAAGAAAGTTGTCGTAGGTTACAGTGGGACATTGATAAGTAACAAATGGAGTTCAATGCAGGAAAGTGTGACGTGATATACTTTGGAAGGTCAAACTTGAAGACAAAGTACACAGTATTCTGAGCAGTGTGTGGAGGATCAGGGGGATCTCTGGGCCCATATCCATACATTCTTAAAGTTACTGCCCAGTTCATAGGGTAGTTAAGAAATCATATGGTGCACTGGTCTTCATTAATTAAGGGATTGAGTCTAAGAGCCACCGCATAATGTAGCAGCCCTATAAAGCACTGATTAACCACACTTGAAGTGCTTTGTTCTGGTTCTCATGTCCTGGCAACATCTTTGTATTTTTTTTCTGTATTCTTGCAATCTTATATCTTTTCTGTAGTCAGGAGACCAAAATAGCACATGATACTCCAAATTTGGCCTCACCAATGTCTTACACAACATCAACATAACATCCCTGTTTGATTTTTGAAGGCTAATGTGCCAAAAGCTTTTTAAGCAATCCTATCAACCTCTAAATTTGCAGATAAATTCCATGATACTACTTTCAAGGAATTATGGATCTGTATTCCCAGATCCCTTTTGTTCTACCACACTCCTCCGTGCCTTACCATTCACTGAGTAAGTCCTTCCCTGGTTTGTCCTTGCAAAGTGCAATACCTCACACATGTCTGAATTAAATTCTATTTTTCAGCCCACTTTTTCAGTTGGTCCAGATCCTGCTTCAACCATTATTAGCCTTCCTTGCTAACCTCTACACCCCCCCAGTCTGGTGTCATCTGCAAATTTACTGATCCAATTCACCTCACTATCATCCAAATTTTTAATATAGATGACAAACAACAATAGACCCAACATCGATCCCTGCGGCACACTACTAGTCAGAGCATCCATTCAGGGAGGCAACTATCTATTAACACTCACTGGCTTTTTTCCACTAAGCCATTGTTGAGTCCAATTTACTACTTCATCCTGAATGGCAAGCAACTGAACATTTTAGACCAGCCTCCCAGACAGGACTTTCCAATAATTTTAGGCTAGTCAGGCTCAATGGCCTATAATTTCCTAACTTATTTTTAGAAGCTTTCTTGAGCAATGGAACAACATAGCTATCCTCTAGTACGCTGGCACTTAACCCATGTTTAAGGACTTTTTAAAATATTCTGCCAGGGCCTCTGAAATTGCTGCACGAGCCTCCCATGTATTCCAAGGGGACACCTTGAAGGGACCTGGGGACTTATCCACCCTAATTTGCCTGAGGACAGCAATCACCTCCTCTTCAGCAACCCATGTACAGTCTATGTCCACATCTACTTCAATTCTTTAGACTGTGTCCATCTCTTGAGTAATATAGATGCAAAAAAAAATCAATCTAAGATCTCCCCCGTCTCTTTTTGCTTCATGCATAGATAACAATTCTGAACTTCAAGTGGACTATTTTGTCCCTTGCTATATTTTTCCTCTTAATATAGCTATAAAAGTTCTTAGGATTCTCCTTCACCTTATCTGTCAGAGCAATTTTTTACCTTCTTTTGACTCTCCTGATTTCCCTGTTATACTTCTCAAGCATCTCATCTGTTCCTTGTGCCTTTAATTCGGTTGCACCTCCTTATTCTTAGCCAGGGCCTCAATATCCCTTGAAAACCAAGATTCCTGAAAGTTGTCCACCTTGCCATTTATTCTACCAGAAAATACAAAATCTGTGCTGTAATGAAACAATATTTTACTCTTGAAGGCCTCTCAGTTACCCAGCATCCAGAAAATAATATATCTCAAGCCACACCAGCTAGATCCTTTCTGGGTCACAAAGCCACTCAATCCCAGAGACCTGACTGCAGTGGCTTTCCTCTGTTAGGTCATCCCTCCAACAGTATCCAAAGCGGTATACTTGTTATTGAGGGGAATGACCACAGTAGTACTCTGTGGTATCTCGCTATTCTTTTTCCCTCTCCTGACAGTCACCAGGCTACCTGCTTACTGCAACTTAGCTTGACTACCTCCCTGTAGCTCTTATCTATCACCTGCTCATTCTCCTAAATGGGTCATAGGTCATCCAGCTGCAGCTCCAGTTCCCTAACAAGGTTTGTAAGGCACTGTACCTAGATCTCCCACATCTTGCATGAGGAGCACACCATTGGCCTGCGATTGATTCTCATTACTGTAGCTTAACACTAATAAATAAATAAAAAAGAACCTCAAACTAAACTTGGTCTCTTCTCCTAAAGCTTCCTGAGCCAAAGCCTCAGCTCTTCACTCTAATCTTGGCCCACTCCCACAATGGCCATTCCACTTAAACCTATCTTCTTTGTATTGGCCTTTGTCAAGTGCCTAATAACAATGGCCATTCCACTTAAACCTATCTTCTTTGTATTGGCCTTTGTCAAGTGCCTAATAACTCAATCAAGCTCAAACTCTATTAAAAGTCCTGACAGGCCCCACTCATATTTCAAATCTGGCACTAAACTCCACAAGCAATGATTTATGCGATCTCAAACTACACTGTAAAAGGAAACATTGAGAATGTTGCCCTAGAATAAATGTATTTAAAAGACCTCATTTGTAGTAGACTTACTATGATTCTGTAAATAAGAATGATGGACATTAGTAACCAACTTTTCAATCATGGGCAAGACTTCTCTGAGACTTGGCCATTGTTTAAATGGGAAAGAGAAAATCAATATAATGATGCTTGTTAAAAACATTAAAGACCTTGTAAAATATTCAGAAATAAAATGGGAGTTACAGATAAAAATTTCAAAATGTCACTGGAATTCCAATTTATTAAAAAAAATCTATGACGAAGTTGAAAGAAATGGTGCTCATATCCCTGTAACATGCTGCAGGGTTTCACTGCTGTATAACATGCTGTAAGGTTTCACTGATAATGTAATTGTTTCTCTGTAGCAACAATATTTGGGTTATGACTAGAGATAACGGGGTTTGGAATGCTGTTGTTCTTCCTTGTGAGTTTGGAAGAGAGATTTTCGCAGTCTTTTGCCCGGGAGAGATGCGAATGGAAAGAGCTGGTAGACCGCCGGACAGGGTGGACTTGGAGCGAGGGTCCGAAGGGCAGCAACAATCGGAGGAGGTCGATGGTGGATGATCAGCTTATCAGTGAGCTGCAAAATTGCGCAACAGACTGTTTCATAAGATTGGGCCCTTTTCCCTTTTTTTTGTTTTCTTTACTAACCATATAATCAAAGTAACAATTATAGAGTGTAATCGTTTAATCGCATATTGTGTACTGTTTGTTATTTTGGGGTACTGATTTGTAACAGGGGACACATCGTGCAGCATCTATCCAAATGAGACCGGACCAGGGGCTATCACCCCCTATATTAAGCCACTAGCCGAAGCGAGAGTTACACCCCTTAGTCACAAAGCTTATTAATGATCTGGATGAAAAGCAATAATGCAGCGATATTTTGAGCAGAGTTAAGTGGAAAAATGATTCTGCAAAGCAATGGGGAATAAGGTAGCATATTGAATACAATATGGAAAGATGTGAGATTATATACTTAAGGTATAACTGAGGAAAAGTACTTCTTAGTATAGTGACTGATGAGTAAATATTTATATAAGGGGGAATCTTGGTTGGCTGCTTGATGATGTCGGAAATTAAGTATGTGGGTTCAGCAACTAGAAAGGCAAACAATGTTTTAATCTTTCTGTCTTTGGCATATTGAAGAAAGTATTACTGATATTATACATTTTTTGTTGAGACATACTATGGAGTTCTTTTGATATAAGAAAGAAACATGTATCAGAATTTGAGCAACATGAATTCAATAGATTGAGCCGTGAGCTGGGGGATTGTCCTATGAATAGAGAATGAGTAGACTGGCCTATAGTCTTCTGAGTTTAGAGGAAAGGAAGATGATTTCATGGAGATTTACGGTACAAAATTCAGATGGATGCACAAAGGTGGATGCTGAAAGACTGTTTCCTCTTGCTCAAGAACTAAGCTGAGGAGAATTTTAAAAGTTTAAAACTTTAGAAATCCTTTAACATAATGATGGAAATGCTTAGTTTTTGAGTGCATTCAAGGGTGAGCAATGGATTTTTAGACACTACATTGAAGGGTAGGGGTAGTGAAGATGAAGATTTCAGATACAGAATGTGCTCTGATTGTAATGTGGAGCACCCTGATTGGGTTATGTAGCTTATTGAACCTCTATTTCTTATGTTCTTATCAACTCAACTCTGTACCTGACACTGATAATGACTCAAATACTGCTGTCAGCTCTAACCTTTTTTCTCTAGTAAATCCAACCTAATTTCCAAGGAACACGAAGTGCCTCATTGTTTGATCATTCAAGCATTTTAATGTGGTACTAATGCACCAGCTTCTACAGTCCTTGTGTGGTAACTTAAAAATAATTCATCATCCATTTTGAAAGACAAATATTTCAAATAGCTCCCAAGGGCTTCTAAATATATTTTAATCTGTTTTTCTTCAAAACATATGCACAGCAAAAAAGTGTTATAGTTGTTACTATGGCTACAGGAAAGCATACAATACCCAAATTGTCCAGGTTTGGAACTGTACCTTATCTTCATGTGCCTTATGTTAAACACTAAGATTTCAAGTAATTAGTCGAAACACTAGAAGAGTGATCGGGTAGATGTTTACACCCAGATGAGAAAAGTCTTGAACTCACTGCTTGAAAGGGTAGCTGCGGCAATGTAACTGAGGGCATTTTCAGAAAATTCTTCACATCTTGAGCTTTCCAGCGTAAACACAAACTGGTTTTCAGCTCATCTGTTATATCTGGGGTAAATAGATAACAATAACATTAGAAAGAATTTGTGCTAGATCAGATAAAATTTAAAATTATCCATACCAAGATTAATTACTCTCACTCTGGAGAACAATTCATTAAAATAGTTTACCATTCCGTCTGTGATTCAGTTCCACATATATAATATCCTCCAAATAGCAGCTAATGAAAAAAAATTCTATTCATGGATGTGATTTTTCTGGCTTCACCTTATTGAAAAATTTCAAACTACATCTATTGGCTTTCATTTCCAAGTTTAGACAAGCAATTGAAGTACCAGATTTGTGTATCCATCTTTCTTGATCTCATTGGTATCCATCTTTCTTGATCTCATTGTAAATGTAATGCACCCTCACCCCGAGTTTCGTGGGGAAATGCAACCTGTTCAGCGCTGAACATTTGGCAACACTCAGTTCAAGGTCCGGGAATTTGCAGAACTGCTTTGCAAATGGTGTTGGATCTATTCTAAATCTAATGATGGAATTGGATTGGGCTGAAATTCCCAACCAATTATATTGAGAAAAATGCACTTGGAGTCTTCCCAAGGCACTTGGAGTCTTTGAAGGCTAGAGCTGCGGCTTCTAGGTCCGGGGATACCAAGTCGCTACACGGAATCCAGGCGTGAACTCCGGAAAGCCATTAAGGGAGCCAAGAGGCAATATCGAGCCAAGTTGGAAGCCCAGGCTAACCAGAGGGATGACGGTAGACTATGGAAGGGTCTAAATGAAATCACCGGGCGCATAGAAAAGGCTGGGAATATCAATAACTGTGGCGCTTCTCTTCCTTACGAACTTAACGTATTCTACGCAAGATTCAAACAGAAGAGGAGCATCCCGCTCCCTCCATATGAACCAGACCTGGTGGCATCGAGATTCATTGTCACCAAGGAGGACGTTAGAAGGGCCTTCCTGAAGATAAATCCAAGGAAGGCGACGGGCCCAGGTGATGTCCCGGGACAGGTTCTCTGGACCTGTGCAAGCGAGCTAGCTGGAGTGTTTGCTGACATCTTCAACTGCTCCTTTCTTCAGTCTAAGATTCCCTCTTGTTTTAAGAAGGCAACGATAATCCCAGTGCCGAAGAAGAGCAAGGTGGCATGCCTGAATGACTATCGACCTATGGCTCTGACATCAATTGCTATGAAGTGCTTCGAGCGATTGGTTATGGCACACATCAACCACAGCCTACCGGTCAACCTCAGCGCTTTGCAATTCGCCTACCAGAGCAACAGGTCAACGGCAGATGCCATCCCTTTGGTCCTACATTCCTCCTTAGAACACCTGGAGAATAAGGATGCATATGTAAGGCTCCTTTTCACTGACTACAGCTCTGCCTTTAATATCATTATTCCAAATAAACTGATTCCTAAGCTCAGAAACCTGGGCCTTAGCACTCAGATCTGCAGCTGGATCTTCAACTTCCTCACACATAGGACCCAGGCTGTAAAAATAGGGGACAAGCTCTCCTCTACAATCACTCTGAGCGCCGGTGCCCCACAAGGCTGTGTATTCAGTCCCCTGCTGTACTCACTGTACACCCATGATTGTGTAGCCAAGTTTCCATCGAACTCAATATATAAGTTTGCTGATGACACCACAATTGTAGGCCGTATCTCGGGTAATGATGAGTTTGAGTACAGAGAGGAAATTAAGAACCTGGTGGCATGGTGCAAAGACAATAACCTATCCCTCAACGTCAACAAGACAAAAGAATTGGTTGTCGACTTCAGAAGGAGTAGCGGACCGCACGACCCCATTTACACTGGTGGTACACAAGTGGAACAGGTCAAAAGCTTTAAGTTCCTTGGGGTCAATATCACAAATGACCTGACTTGGTTCAACCAAACAGAGTCCACTGCCAAGAAGGCCCACCAGCGCCTTTACTTCCTGAGAAAGCTAAAGAAATTTGGCCTGTCCCCTGAAACTCTCACTAATTTTTATAGATGCACCATAGAAAGCATTCTTCTAGGGTGCATCACAACCTGGCATGGAAGTTGTCCTGTCCAAGAAAGACCGGAAGAAGCTGAAGAAGATCATGAACACAGCCCAGCACATCACACAAACCAATTTTCCGTCCTTGGAGTCACTTTACACCGCATGCTGTCGTAACAGTTCTGCCAGGATAATCAAGGACACGACCCACCCAGCCAACAAACTTTTCATCCCTCTTCCCTCCGGGAGAAGGCTCAGGAGCTTGAAGACTCATATGGCCAGATTTGGGAACAGCTTCTTTTCAACTGTGATAAGACTGCTGAACAGATCCTGACCTGGATCTGGGCCGTACCCTCCAAATACCTGGACCTGCCTCTCAGTTTTTTTGCACTACCTTCCTTTCCCTTTTCTATTTTCTATTTATGATTTATAATTTAAGTTTTTAATATATACTATCAATTTGTACTCTAGGGAGGGCGAAGCACAGAATCAAATATCGCTGTGATGATTGTACGCTCTAGTATCAATTGTTTGGTGACAATAAAGTATAATTAGACTTAATTGGAAAGTTATTTGTGGGTGGATGGACCATGAACACTGAAGGCCACTCAGGTCTCCAAGAAATGTAAGGATTGCTTTGGTGGTATCTTGGCCTGACAAAGTCTGAGCCCATCCAAAGCAGGATTTAGCCACCCATGACAAGTGCTTAGCTCTCACTGAAGTCCTACCTTGGGCTCTCCATCACTGTAATCTGGCTTGTTCATGACAGTACACCACATCACATTGACACCACAGCTCTCAATCCAATGACTTAATCTGATCAATATAAACTGACTGGTGCCCCAATCTGTCCACATCCCTCAGTGATGGAACAAATGAGGAAATACCAGTGTGTGCTAGGCATGTGAGATCTATTCTGTTATGCTCTTGTGATGTAAAGTTTTGCTAAGTAGCATTTGCACAGATCTTATGTTCTCACTGGGTGTGTAAGACTTTCTGGACTATTATCTTCAGTTCAAAAATCTTCTCATGATATGTTAGTTCTTTATGATCTGTCTTGAAACAGAAAGTACCACAAAATCACTGGCATGAAATTTCTAGCCCACCACTATTTAGAAATATAAAACATCATTCAATCTCTTTTCTATAAAAAGAAAACATAAATCTCATGTGCAAAGACATTTTTAAAAATCTGCAGATGCTGACTATCCAAAATAAGAACAAAAAATGCTGGAAATACTCAGAAGGTCAGGCCATATCTTTGGGTAGAGTAACATGGTCAACATTTTAGGTCAAAGGCCCTTTACCAAGAAGTTTAATCTTCAACATTATGTAGCTTCATCTTTTACCTCTATAAATAAAGCAGGGATAAGATGTAAATTAAACAGAAACAAAATATTTGCAATTAATTCAAATGTCAATTATCCTATTAAATTTAATGAATGAAATATAATGATTTGTGCTCCTCAGAAAAGCTGAGCGGAGATTCAAAAATAGCATCCCTACTAATTCAGAAAAGAACAAAACATGGATTATTGTTTTATCAGTGCAATCCTATTTTGGCAAAAAATAATCACTGCGGTAATGCAGCTTGACGTATTTTCCAATGCCTACTAACTATAAATTGTTCATCATGAAGCAGAAGTCAAACAATTTTTCACTCATACTGATGAATGGAGTTCTTGTGGAGGTATAATTGGCAAATTATGAAAGGGTTTGCAACTGGTGAGCTGAGTTTGCAACTCCCTCAAGCTATCTAACATGTTCTGATATTGGGCTGTAATTGATCTGAATGGAATGCTTACTAGCCAGAATACACAAGGCATCTATTTCACAAAAATGGATAATACATCAAATGGAGTACAAATTTTCTTTTTCTTTTTGTCAGCGACCGGTATTTAATTGCTTGTGTTTATTTTACTGAATTTTGAGTAGATCCAGCTGCTGGAATTGGCCTGAATCCTGGTATGTTTTCTTTCCTGCTTCTAGTCTTCCACGTAACAATGCCTTTACAGGATCTTGGTGACATTCTTAACTCAAATTTGATAACATATATTTAGTAACATTAAATAATTCTATTTAATTCTTGGTAATTATTAACCAGTCAAAACTCAATGAGCATACACGTAAACAATGGAGGATGGCTAAGATCACCCTCAAAATGAAGGATTGACAATGATGTATTCAGTGAACTATGACTAAGAGATAATGAAGCACACATATATTCTTCATTCTATTTTGGTACATAATTATTTGCTGTGAGAGTAGAGGGTCAAATTCCACAGTTCAGCTTTGCTACTATTGTATTTGAATCAATCATTTCACTAAACACTTTGGCTGTTGTTTATTTAGTAACATTCTCATCTGCCAGTATGGAAATTGTGGTCCGAACTTCAATCTCATCTAACAAAACTGCTCGTCTATGATCTATAAATAGCCAGAGCTATGGAACGTCAGCCACCACTGGCTATTCCTCCACCTACTAAATCTGTTTCCATCTTGCATACATCTGTCAGTAAGGATTTCCTCAAGTAAACTGGTTCTGACCAGATGGTTCTGGGGCATGCAGGACCTTCCCTTTGTAAGGCTTTGTCACTTTGTCATTTCCGTCTGAAATGGCTGTCACACAACTTGAATGTTTGGTATGTCAGAGACTTTGAGAATCCTATTTAAATAAAGTATAGTAATTTTAAAAGAATAATTAAGTATTGCGGCAAGCATTTGGTCCATAATGACAGACAAGGAAGCTCCTTAACTCAACAACCATTTTATTGTGATAGACACAAAATAGCACCATGGCCCGGAGTGTGAACTCAAACAGTCTCATACAGACACCATCACACACCCTGGTTACAGTCAGGGTGACCCACAAGCACACAAGTGAATAACCGTATAACCCAAGTTAAAATGTAAGCAATAAATGAACTGGAACTTCCACCATAATCCCACAAAAGCATTTTAACACAAGAACAATAAACAGTACTGGTCATTAGAAATGAAGGGCAGGCTGTGAACCACGCGCTTCCCGCACCCCACCCCCACCCCCAAGTGTCACAGTATAAAATTAAAATGCTTAAAATGAATAAATAAATTCAAATTAATTAATGAATGTAAACTATTTGAAGTGACCTCTCTCCAACTCTGCTATTTCTGTCTTGAAACAAATGAAGTTGTTGAACCTGCACCAGACCTAACACGAGATTTTCCAGTAACTTTGTACTCCGTTGTTGAATTCCAGGATCACAACAGAATGGTAGCGGTGGTTAATTGTGGGGTTTGGGATTCCCATGTTCACAGGTGCTGATGTAGAATTCCTAGCCTCTTGACCATTACAACCTTACAGCAGTAAATTAGCATCTCCTGCTGGGTTAGCACATGGAGCAAAGAGACAGGGAGTATGCCCACTAAATTTCCCGCAAAAGAACTCAAGTAATATCAAAATGTCTAATGCTTTACAGGAAGTCCAATACACACTTATATACATTACAATGGCAGTGATATCCTAACAAACTTCTCATGTTAAACTATGTCTGTCTTAATTTAGCAATTTGATGTTCATTTGCACCTCATAAGAACTACATTCAAACAATATACGTGTGCTGTACCATCTCTTTACAAGTACACTCCCTACAAATGCCCATATCATGTACATTGATTGTTAACAAGGATTTATTCAACCCAGTATGTCTAACATGTAAACGCGTACTGTAGATATAACATCTTTCTTCCTTTTCTCCCCATCTGGATGTGGGGGTGGAAGGGTGGGTTGGCAAGTTTGCAGACGACACAAAGGTTGGTGGTGTTGTAGACAGTGTAGAGGATTGTCGAAGATTGCAGAGATAGGTTGCAGGAGTGGGCTGAGAAGTGGCAGATGGAGTTCAACCCGGAGAAGTGTGAGGTGGTACACTTTGGAAGGACAAACTCCAAAGCAGAGTACAAAGTAATTGGCAGGATACTTGGTAGTGTGGAGGAGCAGAGGGATCTTGGGGTACATGTCCACAGATCCCTGAAAGTTGCCTTACAGGTGGATAGGGTAGTTAAGAAAGCTTATGGGGTGTTAGCTTTCATAAGTCGAGGGATAGAGTTTAAGAGTCGCGATGTAATGATGCAGCTCTATAAAACTCTGGTTAGGCCACACTTGGAGTACTGTTTCCAGTTCTGGTCACCTCACTGTAGGAAGGATGTATTGGAAAGGGTACAGAGGAGATTTACCAGGATGCTGCCTGGTTTAGAAAGTATGCATTATGATCAGAGATTAAGGGAGCTAGGGCTTTACTCTTTGGAGAGAAGGAGGATGAGAGGAGACATGATAGAGATGTACAAGATAATAAGAGGAATAGATAGAGTGGATATCCAGCGCCTCTTCCCCAGGGTACCACTGCTCAATACAAGAGGACATGGCTTTAAGGTAAGGGGTGGGAAGTTCAAGGGGGATATTAGAGGAAGGTTTTTTACTCAGAGAGTGGTTGGTGCATGGAATGCACTGCCTGAGACAGTGGTGGAGGCAGATACACTAGTGAAGTTTAAGAGACTACTAGACAAGTATATGGAGGAATTTAAATTGGGGGCTTATATGGAAGGCAGGGTTTGAGGGTCGGCACAACATTGTGGGCTGAAGGCCCTGTACTGTGCTGTACTATTCTATGTTCTATGTTCTATCTCCCAGTTGAGTCCCCACCATCCTCCTGTAGCATTCACATCTATGGTAGTGAAGTGATTTGAGAGGTTGGCTATGGCTTGAATCAACTCCTGTCTAAACAAAGACCTGGATCCACTACAACTTGTCTATCTCCACTATAGATCTATAGCAGTTGCAATTTCATTGGCTCTTCACACGGCCTTGGATCACCTGGACAATACTAATACTGACATCAGGCTGCTGTGCATTGACTACAGCTCAACATTTAACCCAATCATTCCAACAGTTGTGATCTAAGAGCTCCAAAACCTGGGCCTCTGTATCCCCCTCTGCAACTGGATCCTTGACTTCCTCACCGGAAGACCACAGTCCGTGTGGATTGGAAATAACATCTCTACCTTGCTGATAATCAACACTGGTTCACCTCAAGAATGTGTGCTTAGCCACAGCTCTACTCCCTCTACACCTACGACTGTGCGGCTAGGTACAGCTCAAATGCCATCTATAACTTTGCTGACAACACAACTATTGTTGGCAGAAATTCAGATGGTTAAGAGAAGGCATACTGGAGTGAAATAGATCAGCTGGTTGGGTGGTATCATAGAAACAAACTTACACATAATGTCATTAAGACCAAAGAATTGATCGTGGATTTCAGAAAGGATAAGATCAGGGAACACACACCAGTCCTCATAGAGGGATCAGAAGTGGAAAGGCTCAGCAATTTCAAGTTGCTGTGTGTCAACATCTCTGAGCCCAACTTATCGATGTAGTTACAAAGAAGGCACGACAGCGGCTATATTTCAATATGAGTTTGAGGAGATTTGCTTTGTCGCCAAAGACACTCGCAAACTTCTACAGAAGTGGAGAGCATTCTAACTGGCTGCATCTCCGTCTGGTATGGCTTGGGGGTAGGGGGCACTGCACAGGATCGAAATAAGCCGCAGAAAGTTGTAAACTCAGTCATCTCCATCATGAGAACTAGCTTCTTCAGCACCCAGGGCATCTTCAAGGAGTGATGTCTCAAAAAGGTGGCATCCATCATTAAGGACCCCATCACCCAGGACATGCTCTCTTCTCATTGCTACCAACAGGGAAGAGGTACAGGAAGTACCTGAAGGCACACACTCAATGATACAGGAATAACGTTTTTCCCTTTGCCATCGGATTGGACATTGAATCCATGAACACCACCTCACTATTTTTTCTCTTTTTGCACTACTTTTTAATTTAACTTTTTGAATATATATACTTACTGTAATTGAGTTTTAATTATTAAATATTGCAATCTACTGCTGTCACATTACAAAAAAAAAATTCACAACATTAAACCTGATTCTAATACTGGTCAAATTCCTCTGAATTGTATATAATTGCTGTCCTTTCTTCTCCTTATCCCAAATTTGTTGCCACAGTGATCAAATAGACGTTTTAATTACAACTTTCATCTCCCATTTATGCAAAGGCAGCATCACATTTACAACCTTTATTTTAAGTGATTGCTTGGCTAGAATGTCTTCCACCTCATTTCCTAGCCCCAACATGGGCATTAAAATGGATACACAAGCCTAGGTCCTGCAATCTCAACAGATGCTGTACAACCTCAAGAAGAATGTCTGGCCTGTAAGTTGAAATACCTGTTTTATTAGATGTTAAAACTGAGAACAAATCAGAGCACAGATGTATATAATGAGGGCATACTTCTTCAACCCACTCCATAGCTAAAAGAGTAGCAACAATTTCAGACATGAATACTGATACTTTATCAGATAGTCTTTTCTTAATAGTCACCTGAAACTTTGGAACATAAACAGAAACACCTGTACGACCTGTCACTGGATCTTTTGAACCATCTGTTTAGATATGAAAGAAGCCATAATATCTGTCTTGCATATATTGCTGAACTACCAATGCCACTACTACACGATCAATCTTCATCGTGATCTTTTCTTGAAGACTTAAATCAACCACAGGCAAAAGGAAATCCCATAGAGGAGTGATAGAAAGGGGTACACTGGGAACATTAAGTAAACCAAGATTTTGTGCCAATTCTTTTCCCATCCACTCAAAACTGAAGACGTTATGAATGCAGTGTTCCCAACACTCTTTTAATGTTGCCAATACTGGACAACCAACTTTACGTCCCCTTACTTTAACCCAACAAACCACTGCTAACTGCAACCTGCATAGATGTAAAGTACTATACTTCACCCATTTCTACCAGAAATGCCGAAATTGGGGATGATTTAATATCGCAGTGCTTGATCTTGAAATTTATCTTTTAATCCAGGACTTTAAGACCACTGGTGAGGCAGACCCATAAGCAACTCATCCATAATCAAAGACAGATCTGATTAAATTAATACACCTCAGTTCTGAAAACCAACAAGATAGAACTGTGGTCACAGAGTCTTAGAGTCATAGGGTTATACAACATGGAAACAGGCCCCTCAGCTCAACTGGGCCATGCTGACCATAGCAACCCCCCTGCTAGTCCCTGTTGCCTGAGTTCAGCTCCTCCTCTCCACATATGCTTCCAAGTACCTCTTAAATTGTACCTATCTCAACCACCATCTTACAGCTCATTCCAGGTACTCTGTGTAAATTCAGTACCTCTCGACTGTCTTTTAAAATTTCTCTGCTCTTACTTTGTATCTGTGCTCTCTAGTTTTGGACTTCCCAACCCTAAGGAAAGGACTGTGATCTCCCACCTTATCCATACCCCTCATGATTATATAAACTTCTATGAGGCTGCCCCTCATTTTCTTGCATTCCAGGGAATAAAGATCCAACCTGGTTAATCCCTCCCTATATCTCGGGCCCTCTAGTCCAGTCAGCACCTTGGAAAATCTCTTCTGCACCCTCTCCAGCTTGACAATGTCTTTCCTTTAACAGGGCAACCAAAACTGTACACAGTTATCCATGTGCAGGCTCACCAATGACTTATATAACTGTGATATAATGTCCCATCTCCTAAACAGATGCTCTGACTGATGTCATCCAGTATGCTAAATGCCTTCTTCAACATCCTGCCTACTTGCACTATTGCTTTCAGAGAGCTGCACGCTTGTACTCCCAGGCCCCGCTGTTCCACAACACTTGGCAGTGCCCTGCTATTCACTGTATAGGTCCTACCCTGGTGTGAATGTCCAAAATGAACCACCTCACAGTTATCTCAGTTGAAATCCTTTGCAATTCACTGTAACCTGCTTCACTATCAACAACACCCCTAATTTAATATCATCAACAAACTTGCTAATTGCGCCACACCCAAATTATTTGCATGAATAATGATACCAGAGTTCTCAACACTGACACCTGGGGCAACCCCACTATTCACAGGCTTCAATAATATTCCATTATTCCTAGTTCAAGTATTCAGACGTGCTAGGCCTGCCTTGAACACTCTAATTTGTTCATACATCCCAGGACACCCAGCTGAGAGCTTAAAGGGTACATCGAAAGGCAGGGAATGATACTGGCAGAAACTTGCCTCTTGCTGGACTGCCAGCCCGATCCAATTTGGACACTAGCGGTCAAGCAGGCAAAGTGAAAATCGTAAGTCCTGAATACCAAACTAAGGCCCAATTGTTAACAATTCAATTAATTTACTTTATCTTATTATTTAATGGATTACTCCATATACTATTGTTAATACTCATTCCAATCACAGTGGCAAGCATTCTCTCACTTCCAAAAAACTTCAAAACAAGTGGTTGGTTTTGGATAATACATTTCTAGTTCAGTTTTTTCCTGCACTTTTATGAGTATTAAACAAATACAGAGGTTGAGTTAATAAAGTTAAAAATTTGATACTACTGCTGCCAAACAAAAATTTCTGTTCTGTGCAAAGAAATAAAAACCCTCATTAAGTACATTTGATTCAGAACATCTATGTGAAAAGGCTATACTAGCATTGTAACATAAAGACATCATCCAAAATAATGTTTTCATGAAGTATAAAAATTACATAGCTTAATCAGTTCAGACTTATATACCCTGAACATTAAATCTATTTCTTCCCCAAAATTCGTGGAACAGATTCAAGTCACTTCTACTCGAAGTGAGGTGCGAGTGACAGATGGTTTTCACTGTGTGGGAAGCAATCATGTAGAACAGAATACAATCACTTGATAGAACCCTCCTGTTGTATATTTGGCTGAAATTAATTGAATAGAAAATGGTAAAATCTATAAACTCATCATTTCTCCCTTCAGATTATTATCCTGGTGTTATGACCGTAAGGATCCTCAGATCTAGCCAGCATTCCTCAAGCATGCAAAGCCTGAGGGGAAAAAAACACACTGTCTCTTGGTTCCATTCATTAAACACTCTTTAACCATATTCCTCTTCCTTGTCTGATTCAAGCTTTTTCAATTCCCCTCCAATTAGTTCCATCCCTCGAGTCATGTTAAATTCCATGAGTGCCAGCTGACCACCAATAACTTGCCCATTTGGTTACATTTAATCCTGGGTAGTCATCATTAGCAGTGTCAAATCACACTTTCATCTGTTCAGCCATTAAATCTGGTTTATTTTCCCTCTCCCTGCCTCAGATTAATGTTTGTCACTTTCACAGCTGAGAGCAAATTTCTTAATGTTTTTCAACAAACCAGTGACTCCTCTTGAGTATTTCTTAGTGTTGCAATAAATTGTATTCTAAGAAGCATTTTCACTTCATTAATTTATGTCTGCCACTGAGACTGAGATTAACCAGCCCTTGTGTATTTGTATTTGATTCACAGAGCAATCAGTCATGGATGGCATTTTTTTTCAACACTCCAGTTTCGATGGTTGCAACAGATTGCAACATACCTTTGTAGTGACTGCAGATACTGGGATCTGAAACAAAAATAGAAACTTCTTGGAGAACTCGTTTTCTGTGGAGAAAAATAATAAGGGTCATTGATATTTTCACCAGAACTGGAAAAACATTAGACATAAATAGGTCTTATGATTTAGAGAAAAATGGAAGTGGAGGGAATAAATGGAGAGTTATATGTTAGATTCTAGGACTATTTTGATTTTGCCAGGTAATTCCACTCTTCAAGAAAGGGGGAAGGCAAAAGCAAGGAAATTATAGGCCAGTTAGCTTGATCTCAGTGGTTAGGAAGATGCTGCAGTCAATTGTTAAGAATGAGGTTTCAGGGTACTTGGAGGCACATGGTAAAATAAGCTATAGTCAGCATGGTTTCCTCAAGGGAAAATCTTGCCTAATAAATCTGTTGGAACTCTTTGAGGAAATAACAAGCAGGATAGCGAGGGAGAATCAGTGGATATTGTGTACTTGGATTTTCAGAAGGCCTTTGACAAGGTGCCGCACATAAGACTGCTTAAAGAGATAAGGGCCCATGGTATTACAGGGAAGATACTAGCATGGATAGATTGGCAGGAGGGAAAGAGTGGGAATAAATGGAACCTTTTCTGCTTGGCTGCCAGTGACTATTGGTGTTCTGCAGGGCTCGGTGTTAGGACCTCTCCTTTTTACATTATATGCCAATGATTTGAATAATGTAAATGATGGCTTTGTGGCAATTTTTGTGAACAATACAAAGATAGGCAGAGGGGCAGGTAATTCTGAGAAGCAGGGAGGCTGCAGAAGGACTTGGAAAGATAAGGGGAATGGGCAAAGAAGTAGCAGATGGAATACAGTATCAGAAAGAGAATGATCATGCATTTTGGTAAAAGGAATAAAAACAGTCTATTTACTAAATGGTGAGAAAATTTAAAAATATGAGGTGCAAAGGGACTTGGGACTTCTTGTGCAAGATTCCCTCATGGTTATTTTGCAGGTTCAGTTGGTGGAGAGGAAGGCAAATGTAATGGTAACATTCATTTTGAGAAGATTAGAATATAAAAACAAGGATGTAATGCTGAGGCTTTATAAGACACAGGTGAGGCCTTGCCTGGAGTATTATGAACAGTTTTTGAGCCCTTATTTAAGAAAGGATGTGTTGACATTGAAGAAGTTTAAGAGGAAATTCACGTGAATGATTCCAAGAATGAAATGCTTATCATATGAGGAACGATTGATGGCTCTGGGGCTTAACTCACTGTAATTTAGAAGATTGATGGGAATCTCATTGAAACCTATTGAATGTCGAAAGACCTAGATAGAGTGTATGTGGAGAGGATATTTCTTATGGTAGGGGGTCTAGGATCAGGGGCTACAACTTCAGAATAGAGGGACATTCAATTAGAGTGGAGATGAGGAAGAATTTCTTTAGCCAGATGGTGATGAATCTGTGGAATTCACTACCCACAAGTGTTTCTGGAGGCTAGGTCATTGAGTATATTTAAGGCTGAGGTTGATAGGTTCTTGATTAGTCAGGACTTGAAAGGTTACAGGGAGAAGGCAGGAGAATGAGCTTGAGAACGAAATGAATCAGCCATGATGAAATGGCAGAACAGACTCGATGGGCTGAATGGCCTAATTCTGCTCCCATGTCTTATGGTCTTATGAAAAATAAATTCTAAGGTGCTTTTGTAGGAAAAGCTTTTTTCCCCCAATGGTAATAGGTGAGCAAGTGAATTATTTCCAATGAACCACATTTTAGAAAATACAAAACTAATTCTATCAACTAATAGCACACCAAGTGATAAACAGAAAAGTTGTTTGTCCTTAATAATGACTTGCTAAGCCATGCAAAGCACAGATCAGATATATTGCATGTGAATATGTTTGTATTTGGAGAATTCTGGATCACTCATTACTACTTCTGTGTGTGATGCTTTGCAACTCTCTTCAACTTTCTATGAAAACCTTCAAAATCAGTCACTATGCTTATTTTCCTTTGTGTATATACTCAGTTTTAATCTTATTCTTTCAAGCCCACTGTATGCAGTCTGGGGGTAAGTATTTCTCTATTTGGCAGTGTTGGAGAGGGTATGGAACTTTGGTAGGACTGGGGGAGGATCTGCCAGATATAGGTGGGAGATGGCTGCAGTTTTCATCAGCAGCTTTCATTTCTAAAACTTTTCTCCCTTGTTTCCTCTCCCCAAATATTTGAATCCGTTCAAAGTGAGACTCTGACCTCAGCACGGTTCTCCAGAAATAACTTGCGTCTTTGTCAAATCTTGACCTGAAATGTTCCCAGAATTCAAATACTTATCAGAGAAAACAAAACCCTTCAGAGGTTACCATGAAGAAAACAATGAGAAAAATAAAATAAATATTATTTAACATATTTAATTAACCCAAATAGTCCATAAATAACTGTTTCCAAATGTAAAAATCCACAAAAAATGTGCATGTAGATGAGAGAGCTGTTCTCTTTCTCTTTGGTGTTCTTGTCTCTGGTGGGTAAGCTCTTACTGGCACAAGAGCATAGGAAATAGAAGCAGCAATCGACCATTCAGTTCCTCAAACCTAATCCACCATTCAATAAGATCCCAGTACACTATTCCTATGCTAATCCTATATCACTTGATTCCCTTAGTATTCAAGAATTTACTGATTCCCATCTTGAATGTGCACAGGCACTGAGCCTCCACAGCCATCATAGGTGAAGAATTCCAGAGATTCACAAACTTCTGTGTGAAGAGTTTCCATCTCAACTCTGTTCTGAATGTCTGACCCTTAATATGAGACTCGAACATTGCCTGGTCATCAGCTCATCATTCTCAAAACTTCTTTGTCAAGCCCTGTAAGGATTTTATATGAGGCAATGATGTCACCTCTCATTCATCCAAACTCAAGAGTTTATAGACCCAGTTTGATTAATCTTTGTTTGCATGAAAAACCTTTATTCCCCAGGACATAATCTGATGAAACTTCCATAACCAAATCAGATGTTACACTGTTCAACATTATAGTCCATCTGGTAGGTCCTTATCCATTTACTTATCCTGTCTCTTTCCTCTTGTGACTTCTCTGTACCCTCCTCACCACCTATTTTTCCACCCAGCAGCAAACCTGGAGTACATCTCAGGGTCCCTCCATCCAAATCATTGATATATTATGAGGAGCTGAGGCCCCAGAATGGATCTCTGTAGTACTCCACAAGCTATAACTTCCTAACCCAAGGATTGCCTTTTCATTCCTAACACTGATTTTTACTATGTCGAACTAAGTATTAAGTATTTAATAACAAATACAACATCTGATTTCAACTAATTTTCAAAAATGTAAAAATGCCAAAAATGGATTTTTTATACTGTAAGGAAAACATCCTTTTCATTTCAAAAATGGTTGTTGGGAAAGTAATGGCCCAGAGGAATAAGTGCAGTTACATTTGCCTACTTCAATGTCATGGTCCGGTCCATGATGTCCGCATCCCGGTTCATGGTCCGGTCCATCGACCCTTGCTCCAGGTTTCCCTGTCTACCCTGTTTCTGTTTCTGTTGAGCACTAATTGAGGCAGCTGATTCTCGTTGGGGCTGGCTGCATAAATACTTCCAGAGACCAGGGCGTGGCTGCTGGATTGTTCGTGTCCTTACTCCTTGTATCCCTTCCCCTGCCTTCTGTTTCCTCGCCTGAAGCCCTGCCTTGTCTTGCCGGTAACCCTCGCTTCACCTTGCCTCTAGTCTTGGAGCCACTCTGTACCTAGCTCCCTTCCTGTCCCTTGCCTCTGCCAGGTATGTCAGGCCATCTTGCCGTTACCCTGCAGTTGGTTCTGTCCCTTCCTGTCCCTTGCCTCCATTGGGTAAGCCAGGCTATATTGCTGTTACCCTGTGGCTGGTTCTGTCTCTTGTCTCCGTCGGGTGGAGGTCCGTGCCCTGCCCGGTGGTCTGCGCCCTGCCCAGGAAGAGCTTCAAGACCCCAAGTCTCGAGCCTCACCCCAAGCCAAGCTTCAAGACCCCAAGCCTCAAGCCTCTAGTCTCAAGCCTCACCTCCCTCAGGTCTCTGGTCTCCAGCCTCGCCTCAAATCTGAAGACTCCAGCCGCATCCTGTCTGCCAGCTAAGTCACGTCCTTGCCTAGTTCTGGGATCCGAGCCAGAGGCAAGACCCAGGTTCTGGGTCCTTGTCCAGTCTCTGGCTCAGAGTCCAAGCCCAGGCTCCTAGCTCTCTTGTCCAGTCCTGTTCCAGGTTCCTGGGTTTCGTGTCCATGTCCTAGCCCTACCCTGTATCCTAGTCCTGTCCCTAGTACTTCAGTGTCTGTGTCTTGCACTTGAGTCCGTTCCCAACCCACCCCCTTATGACAGAACAATCCAGCCAACCATGGACCCAGCGACACAGACACTGTCATTTTCCTCTTGCCACCCGGGGTTCCTTTCTGTTACATACACTCCCACCCGCCCGGGTCGTCCAGAGTCTGGATACCCTGTTTGGTCGCCAAGAGGATCCTGTTGGGAGGGGGGGATACTGTCATGGTTGGGTCCGTGAAGTCTGCATTCTGGTTCACAGTTCGGTCCATCGACCCTTGCTCCAGGTTCCTGTCTACCCTGTTTCTGTTCCTGTTGAGCACTAATTGAGGCAGCTGATGCTCGTTGGGGCTGGCTGCATAAATACCTCCAGAGACCTGGGCGTGGCAGCTGGATTGTTCTTGTCCTTACTCCTTGTATCCCTTCCCCTGCCTTCTGTTTTCTCTCCTGAAGCCCTGCCTTGTCTTGCCAGTAATTCTCACCTCGCCCCACCTGTAGTCCTGGAGCCACCCTGTACCTAGCTCCCTTCCTGTCCCTTGCCTCCGCTGGATAAGTCAGGCCATCTTGCCATTACCCTGTGGTTGGTTCTGTCCCTTCCTGTCCCTTGCCTCCATCGGGTAAGTCAGGCCGTCTTGCCTTTACCTTACGGTTGGTTCTGTCAATTCTTGTCCCTTGCCTCCGTCGGGTGGAGATCTGCGCCCTACCCAGGAGTACCGTGCCCTGCCCAGGAAGAGCTTCAAGACCACAAGCCTCGAGCCTCTTGTCTCAAGCCACTGGTCTCAAGCCTCACCTCAAGTCTCTGGTCTCCAGCTTCGCCTCAAGTCTGAGGACTCCAGCCTTGCCCTGCCTGCCAGCCAAGTCACGTCCTTGCCTAGTTCTGGGGTCCAGCTAGAGGCAAGACCCAGATTCTGGGTCCCTGTCCAGTCTCTGGCTCGGAGTGCAAGCCCGGGCTCCTAGCTCTCTTGTGCAGTCCTGTTCCAGGTTCCCGGTTTTCGTGTCCATGTCCTAGCCCTCACCCTGTATCCTAGTCCTGTCCCTAGTACTTCAGTGTCTGTGTCTTGCACTTGGGTCCATTCCCAGCCATCATCTTATGACATTCAACCTACCTGTGCAAATGACAGTTAAAACTGTTTTCGAAGATTTACCCATTTCTAATTCTTTCTTGCCATCCACAATCTAATATGGGCTTTAACTGTAGCTGATGAAAATTTATATGTAGGAATATAGACCAGGTGCAGGGAGCTGAGATTAGCTTGGAATGGCCTCATGGTCAGGATAGATATTGCGGGCCAACAGGCCTGTTCCTCTGCTGAACTCTTCTATATTCTATGTGGATCTGATTTTCCTGATTATAAGAAACCCTCAATTTCATAACAATATCACATGAGAAGGAATTTTAGTTGCAGACTCGTGTTGCCGTTTTCCCAATTCAGCTTCAAGTGTTCTGGCTCGAGATTTAAAACATTGGCATAATGGACAAAAAAAACTTGCGCCATTCTCTCAAGTTTAACAAAAGAATATGACAAGCACAACATACCATGAATGCCTTTATGTTCTGATGATTCATCAGAGAAATAAGATTGTGCAATAATTTCAGCCTTTCTTCAAAGAACAAATGAGATTTATTTTCTGCCACTGTATACACACAAATCAACACTCATTTATCACTGCTACGGTAACATGATTCTTGTGTCTTTAGACTGTTAATCAATAAGTCTGAACTAATAATCCAAGTTCAGATCTCACCATAAAAATTTAAGAATTTGACTTCAGTTTAAAAATATGAAAGTAAATGGCTGATACTATCACAAATGCAGATGTCACTAATTGTACTGATAGCAGTATTGGAAGATAAATGTCTTTAATACTGGACAATTAGCTAAGATAGACTGGCAAATGACACTTAAAGGATTGACAGTGGATATGCAATGGCAAACATTTAAAGGTTGCATGGATGAACTACAACAATTGTTCATCCCAGTTTGGCAAAAGAATAAATCAAGGAAGGTAGTGCACCCGTGGCTGACAAGAGAAGTTAGGGATAGTATCAATTCCAAAGAAGCAGCATACAAATTAGCCAGAGAAAGTGGATCACCTGAGGACTGGGAGAAATTCAGAGTTCAGCAGAGGAGGACAAAGGGCTTAATTAGGAAGGGGAAAAAAGATTATGAGAGAAAACTGGCAGGGAACATAAAAATTGACTGTAAAAGCTTTTATAGATGTAAAAAGGAAAAGACTGGTAAAGACAAATGTAGGTCCCCTACAGACAGAAACAGGTGAATTGATTATGGGGAGCAAGGACATGGCAGACCAATTGAATAATTACTTTGGTTCTGTCTTTACTAAAGAGGACATAAATAATCTTCCAGAAATAGTAGGGGACAGAGGGTCCAGTGAGATGGAAGAACTGAGTGAAATACATGTTAGTAGGGAAGTGGTGTTAGGTAAATTGAAGGGATTGAAGGCAGATAAATCCCCAGGGCCAGATGGTCTGCATCCTAGAGTGCTTAAGGAAGTAGCCCAAGAAATAGTGGATGCATTAGTGATAATTTTTCAAAACTCGTTAGATTCTGGACTAGTTCCTGAGGATTGGAGGGTGGCTAATGTAACCCCACTTTTTAAAAAAGGAGGGAGAGAGAAACCGGGGAATTATAGACCGGTTAGCCTAACGTCGGTGGTGAGGAAACTGCTGGAGTCAGTTATCAAAGATGTGATAACAGCACATTTGGAAAACGGTGAAATCATCGGACAAAGTCAGCATGGATTTGTGAAAGGAAAATCATGTCTGACAAATCTCATAGAATTTTTTGAGGATGTAACTAGTAGAGTGGATAGGGGAGAACCAGTGGATGTGGTATATTTGTATTTTCAAAAGGCTTTTGACAAGGTCCCACACAGGAGATTAGTGTGCAAACTTAAAGCACACGGTATTGGGGTAAGGTATTGATGTGGATGGAGAATTGGTTAGCAGACAGGAAGCAAAGAGTAGGAATAAACGGGACCTTTTCAGAATGGCAGGTGGTGACTAGTGGGGTACCGCAAGGCTCAGTGCTGGGACCCCAGTTGTTTACAATATATATTAATGACTTGGATGAGGGAATTAAATGCAGCATCTCCAAGTTTGCGGATGACACGAAGCTGGGTGGCAGTGTTAGCTGTGAGGAGGATGCTAAGAGGATGCAGAGTGACTTGGATAGGTTGGGTGAGTGGGCAAATTCATGGCAGATGCAATTTAATGTGGATAAATGTGAAGTTATCCACTTTGGTGGCAAAAATAGGAAAACAGATTATTATCTGAATGGTGGCCGATTAGGAAAAGGGGAGGAGCAACGAGACCTGGGTGTCATTATACACCAGTCATTGAAAGTGGGCATGCAGGTACAGCAGGCGGTGAAAAAGGCGAATGGTATGCTGGCATTATAGCGAGAGGATTTGAGTACAGGAGCAGGGAGGTACTACTGCAGTTGTACAAGGCCTTGGTGAGACCACACCTGGAGTATTGTGTGCAGTTTTGGTCCCCTAATCTGAGGAAAGACATCCTTGCCATAGAGGGAGTACAAAGAAGGTTCACCAGATTGATTCCTGGGATGGCAGGACTTTCATATGAAGAAAGACTGGATGAACTGGGCTTGTAGTCGTTGGAATTTAGAAGATTGAAGGGGGATCTGATTGAAACGTATAAAATCCTAAAGGGATTGGACAGGCTAGATGCAGGAAGATTGTTCCCGATGTTGGGGAAGTCCAGAACAAGGGGTCACAGTTCAAGGATAAAGAGGAAGCCTTTTAGGACCGAGATTAGGAAAAACTTCTTCACACAGAGAGTGGTGAATCTGTGGAATTCTCTGCCACAGGAAACAGTTGAGGCCAGTTCATTGGCTATATTTAAGAGGGAGTTAGATATGGCCCTTGTGGCTACGGGGATCAGGGGGTATGGAAGGAAGGCTGGGGCGGGGTTCTGAGTTGGATGATCAGCCATGATCATAATAAATGGTGGTGCAGGCTCGAAGGACCGAATGGCCTACTCCTGCACCTATTTTCTATGTTTCTATGTTTCTATACTGGACAATGCAACTAAAATAATCATGATAAATAAGTGAAGGTTAACCAAACATACATTACAAATTTGCTGCTGCCCCAAAATAAATTCAGTCTACCTGAGCAAACTAAATAAAATTGAAAGTTTTGCTGAAATCAGGACAACCTTCTAATTTGCAATGCCCTGGAAATGTGGGTTCCAGTCATAGAAGGAAAACTTGGAATCCATCTATATAGTTAACAGATGCCATCCCTATTAAGCAGACAGAATATGCTCTTTTCTCTCCTTACAAAAGAAAAAAAAAGCAGAGAAGGCGGAGATCCAGAAATGCCTCATCTGTCATCTCACATATGCGTGGGAGGCAGTGGACAGCAGTAGAATATCAACATGCTTGGACATTAGAAGTAAGTATGAAGGTATTTCAAGATGCAAGATTCAAGTTTCAAGATTTTTTAATGTCATTTCCCCATACACATGTGCAAGGAGAAAGAAATAATTGCTACTCCAGAACCAATGCAGCACAAAAGAAAACACAAAAGATAAGGAATATAATAATAATAACAATAAACACAAAAAATATAAATATGTAAGATAGCTTAGATACATGGATTTATTGTCTTTCCATTGTGACACTAAGCTGTACACAAGGTGACTGATGGGAAATCATAAAGTAATGGTGGAGTTAATGGCTGCAGGTGCTGATCAGCCTTACTGTTTGGAGAAAGTAACTGTTTCTGTGTCTGGTGGTCCTGGCATGGGTGCTACATGGCCTCCCCCCTCATGCACAGAGTGTGTGGGATCCCTTATGATATACTGGCCCTTTTCCGGCACTTTTCTGTATATACGTCCTTGATGGCCGGTAAGCTGGTGCTGGTGACTCATTGGGCAGTTTTGGGTACCCATTGTAGAGCCTTCCTGTCCATCACAGTGCAGTTTCCATATCAAGCAGTGATGCAGTTTGTTATGATGCTCCCTACTCGCACATCTGCAGAATATAGTGAGTATGAATGTGCAAAGTCTGGCTCTCCTCAGAAAGTAGAGGCATTGGTGAGTTTTCATGACTGTGGATGTGCTCTGGGAACATGAAAGACTGTGTAATGTGCACTCCCAAGAGTTTGAAGAGCTTTCAGTTTCCATTGTTGGGCCACTGATGTAAAGAGGGGTGTGAGTGGTGCAAGTTCTCCTGAAGTCAATAACCTTCTCCTTTGTCTTGTTGACGTTAAGGAAGAAGTAATTTTCCTGGCACCAGACTTGAGCTCTTCCACCTCCTCTCTGTGGGCCATCTCATCATTGTTGGTGATGAGCCCCATGACTGTCATGTCATTGGCAAACTTGACAGTATGCTCAGGAGTTTGGCCGTGCGCTCATGTGCAAGCAGGGTGTACTGAAGTGGACTCAGTGCACAGCCCTGGGGTGGGGGTGCACCCATATTGAAGATGATGGGGAGGGAGGGGAGGTTGTGTATCTTGACTTTCTGAGGTCTGTTCATTAGGAAGTCCAACACCCAGTTGCACAGTGTGCATTTAGACCGAGGAGCAGGAGCTTGTTCACTAAGGTCCGTGGGACAATAGTACTGAATGCCAAACTGAAATCCAGAAATAACATTCTGACATAAGTGCCCTTGTTTTGTAGGTGTGTCAGAGCCAGGTGTATGACAGATGCTATAACAATGTGATTGTGGATGGCAAGAAAAAATTAGAAATGGGTAAATCTTCGAAAGCAGTTTTAACTGTCAATCCATTTCACATAGGTAGGTTGAAGTAGTCAAAAGGATATTCTATGGCATCTGTGCTAGAGTGTTTCTGTCAGTAAGCATATTGGTGAATACATTGATAAGCATATTGACAGATGCAATGTGGCAGGAATGGAGTTTTTACTTTGTGCTATTATCAGTCATTCAAAGCCACCTGGTTATTTAATTGGCATACAGCACTCACTCATTTCAATATCTTTTAAGACCTTTAAACAGCTCACTGACAATTACCCCGGGAGATTATGGTGACTCCTCACAGAAAATCACTCATTCTTGCATTCTGATTTCCAAACACAAACACATGCAGACCATGTATCTGCTCAGATAGTCATACTTAATTGAAAGCAGCCAGGCTTATGTTTCCACCTAATGACTGATCCATTACAAGTGAGCAACAGCAATGCAGGACTCTAGTGGAAAGTCTGCTCAGGAGAGTGCATGATGTTCCTTTGAAAGGAGCTGACGTTGCTCAGTGTCCATTAAGGAGCAGGATACTACAAGGGAAATAATAATGAACTTGAGATGAAATGACATACGCACAGTATGCTCTGTTGCATTGATTACTGTTGTGGTGTACTGGGAGGATTCTTTTTCAGCTTTGGCATCACAGGCATTTTTGATAAAGTCTTTGTCCATGTAAAGAGTGGCCACAAGGTGAAACATCAAATAAGTATATCTAAGTCTTCTGGCACACTGTAAATACATCTTTAAGTTGGATGCATGAAAGCCAACATTTGGCTGCCTATCTCTCCCACATCCTCCACCCCACCTGTCAGCCCAGCCCCATCTTTCATGGTACGCTCAAACATCATAAAAGTGATGGAAGTTTTCATCTTACAGGTATGAAGAAAGCTTACTCACCAAGAGCTTCTTTAGTTGTGCTTATTGTTTAATTGTGTTTAATTGTCCATCAAACCACTTAGCAGTAGAGCTCATTAAAGCCTTGTTCCGATATGGACAAAGGAACAACTTCCATACATGAATGAATGTGGCTGACTTGCCGAGTAAGGCAGCATAGCACAGATAGGCTCATTACCAAGAGATCAATCACAGGTTATATGGATGAACATCATCTGAAATTTGGTGATTGGGTCTTACTGTAAAGTTAAAGGAAAATATCAGTGATAGGGAGTGGAATACTAGTGTTTGGAATGGAATATCAGTTTTGGGGAATGGAATACCAGTGAGGACCAAGAAGGTATGGGGAAGGGAAGCACAGGAGCACCTACAGGACTGCTTTGAATTGGTGGACCGGACTGTATTCAGGGATTCTTCGTTGAATCTGGATGAGTATGCTGCAGTTGTTACCGACTCCATTAAAATCTATGTGGATGAGTGTGTGCCTACAAAGACTTACTGTACATTTCCAACCCAAAATCCATGGTTGAGCCAGGAGGTACGCTGTCTGCTGAAGGCTAAACCTGTGGCATTCTCGTCTGGCAACCCAGGCCTGTACCAGAAAGCCAGGTATGATTTGCGGAGGGCTATTTCAAGGGCAAAGGGGCAATTTCGAATGAGCTAGGAGATGATATCAGATACACAGCATCTCTGGCAGGGTCTGCAAGACATTACTTATACAAAGTGAAACCCAATAGTATGAACGGCAGTGATGCTTCACTACCAGATGACCTCAATACCTTCTATGCGCGCTTTGAAAAGGAGAACACAACTACAGCTGTGAAGATCCCTGCTGCACCTGATGACCCTGTGATCTCTGTCTCAGAGGCCAATGTTAGACTGTCTTTAAAGAGAGTGAATCCTCGCAAGGCAGAAGGTCCATATTGAGTACCTGATAAGGCTCTGAAAACCTGTGCCGACCAGCGAGCAGGAGTATTCAAGGACATTTTCGACCTCTCACTGCTATGGGCAGAAGTTCCCACTTGCTTCAAAAAGGCAACAATCATACCAGTGCCTAAGAAGAATAATGTGGGCTGCCTTAACGACTATCACCCGGGAGCACTTATATCGACAGCAATGAAATGCTTTGAGAGATTGTTTATGACTAGACTGAACTCCTGCCTCAGCAAGGACCTGGACTTATTGCAATTTGCCTATCGTCACAATAGGTCAATGGAAGTCACAACCTCAATGGCTCTTCACACGGCTTAGACCACCTGGACAACACAAACACCTATGTCAGGATGCTGTTCACCAACTATAGCTCAGCATTTAATACCATTATTCCTACAATCCTGATTGAGGAGTTGCAGAACCTGGGCCTTTGCACCTCCCTCTGCAATTGGATCCTTGACTTCCTAACCCGAAGACCACATTCTGTGCGGATTGGTAATAACACATCCTCCTCGCTGATGATCAACACTGGCACACCTCAGGGGTGTGTGCTTAACCCGCTGCACTACTCTCTGTATACACATGACTGTATGGCTAGGCATATCTCAAATACCATCTACAAATTTGCTGATGATACGACCATTGTTGGTAGAATCTCAGGTGGTGATGAGAGAACGTACAGGAGTGAGATATACTAACTAGTGGAGTGGTGCCACAGCAACAACCTGGCACTTAATGTCAGTAAGACGAAAGAGCTGATTGTGGACTTCAGGAAGGGTAAGACGAAGGGGTACATACCAATTTTCATAGAGGGATCAGAAGTGGAGAGAGAGAGCAGTTTCAAGTTCCTTGGTGTCAATATGTCTGCGGATCTAACCTGGTGTGAACATATCAATGTAGTCACAAAGAAGGCAAGACAGCGCTATACTTTATTAGGAGTTTGAACAAATACATTCAAAAACTTCTATAGTTGTACCGTGGAAAGCATTCTGACAGGCTGCATCACTGTCTGGTATGGAGGGGCTACTGCACAGGACCAAAAGAAGCTGCAGAAGGTTGTAAATCTAGTCAGCTCCATCTTGGACACTAGCTTACAAAGTACCCAAGCCACCTTTAGGGAGCAGTGTCTCAGAAAGGCAGGGTCCATTATTAAGGACCTCTAGCACCCAGGGCATGCCCTTTTCTCATAGTTACCATCAGGTAGGAGATACAGAAGCCTGAAGGCACACACTCAGTGATTCAGAAACAGCTTCTTCCCCTCTGCCATCCGATTCCTAAATGGACATTGAAGCTTTGGAGACTACCTCACTTTTTAAAAATATACAGTATTTCTATTTTTGCATATTTAAAAAGATCTATTAAATACAGGTAATTGATTTACTTGTTTATTTATTATTATGTTTTATTTTATTTATTATTATTACTTCTCCCTCCGCTAGACTATGTATTGCATTGAACTGCCGCTGTGAAGTTAACAAATTTCATGTCACATGCCAATGATAATAAACCTGATTAGCAGTCAGACTGCTAAATAGCTGCTCTACCTGACTCTGCTTTGGACAATTTTAACCTGCACTGGACACTTATAACTTGATTTTAACTGATATGTGGCTGTTGTGTTTTACTATTTATTGTTATGTTTATTATTTAGTGTTGTGTTTGTTATGTTATGATTGCACTGCTCCTGGAAAACGCTGTCTCATTCTGCCCTGCAGAGCTGATGTACGGTTAGAATGACAATAAAGTTTTTTGAATCTGATTCTGATTCTGTTAGGGAATGGAATACCAGTTTTGGGGAATGGAATATCAGGGTTGGGGAATGGAATACCAGTGTTAGGGAATGGAAATCTTCCATTTTGGACATTACTATCATCGTGTATTTTTTATAGCATGGTTAGATTACTTCTCAGCTTTTAGCAATTCACCATAACCCAAAGACCATATATTGTAACTTCTATTTGTTCTATGTGACTAATGTAACATCTGACTGTTCAATTCCTCCTTCACCTCCATTCAGGGAGGTGAACCAAACTGTCACTCCTATCCCCTTTCCTGTTCTGATGTGTCAGTCCATAGCTTCCTCTTCTGGCACAAAGAGACTGCTCCGAGATCAGAGCGCAAAACCTCATATTCCTTCGAGGTAGCCTCCAACCTGATGGCGTGAACATTGATTTCTCCTTCCAGTAAATCTCCTCCTCCTCCATTCCTCTATTCCCATCCATGGTCTGTTATCTCTTCTCCTCACCTGCCTATCACCTCGCCCCTGGTGCCTCTACCTCTTCCTTTTCTCCCATGGTTCGCTTTCATCTCCTATCAAATTCCTTTTCTCTAGCCTTTTTCTTCCCCACCCACCTGGCTTCACCTATCACCTACTAGCTTTTCCTCTTTCCCCTCTCCCCACCTTTTCATTCTGGCATCTTCCCACTTCCTTTCCAGTCCTGAAGAAGGGTCTCGGCCCAAAACATCAGAAGCTTATTCATTTCAATGGATGCTGCCCGACCCGCTGAGTTCCCCAACATGTTGTGTGTTGCTCTGGATTTCCAGCATCTGCAGAATCTCTTGTGTTTAACAGTTTTATCTTTTTTTTTACCACTCAAAGATTCAGATTCGGATTTATTTATCATTTTGCTTGGAAACATAGAGTGAAATGCGTTGTTTGCGTTAACAACCAGCACAGCTAAGGATGTGCAAGTGTCACCAGACATTACACTGTCAACATAGCATACTCACAATGCTTGGCAGAACAACCAGGACACAACAAAACAGAATAAAACAAGCAACAAAACAACAACAGCAAAATATCTCACCCACCTACACATTCAGACAGTCATCCAAATCCAAGATAGGCCTCCGGGATTCCAGTCTGCAGACCCCAGACTTTGGCCATTGGGCTTTGACTTCTGGACTTCTAATCAATCTTTGGGCTTCAATTTTCAGTAACGACCCCCAGACGAATCAATAAAAGTCCCTGAATTCTAGGCTGGAAGACTGATCGCCACTTGTGCACAATCCTGGAACCCATCAACCTGGGTGAACCCGATTTCCATGGATGCCCTTTCTCACCTGTTCATGTCACTAGCCTTCCAGTGCAGAGCATGGATCAGACTAAAACTGTACCAGGTAAGTATATTTCAACAAATTCGCAACCAGTAAATAAAATAATTAGATTTGCTTCAGTGTAGTGTGTCTCCTTGCTCTTAAATGTATGCATTGCAAATTTTACATGTATCGGCTGTTAAGATATAGAATCCGAATCGGGTTTGTATTCATTGACGTGTGTTGTGAAATTTGTTAGCTTGGCAGCAGCAGTTCAATGCAATATATAATATACGTTTGTAGAAGAAAATAAATAAATAAATCTATTACAGGTTTCCTCGTGTTTACAGTATATGTATATTGAATAGATGAAAAATCAAGCAAAAACAGAAATAAAATACATTTAAAAAGTAAGGTAGTGTTCATGAGTTCAACATCCATTTAGGAATCGGATGACAGAGGGGAAGAAGCTGTTCCTGAATCGCTAAGTGTGTGCCTTCAGGCTTCTGTACCTCCTCCCTGATTGTAACAGTGAGAAAAGTGCATGTCCTGGGTGCTGGAGGTCCTTAATAATGGACGCTGCCTTTCTGAGACACCGCTGGGTGAAGATATCCTGGGTACTTTGTAGGTTAGTACCCAAGATGGAGCCAGAGGGAGCTGATGAAATTTACAACACTCTGCAGCTTCTTTCGGTCCTGTGCAGCAGCCACCACCACTCCTCCATACCAGACAGTGACGCAGCCTGTCAGAATGCACTCCCCGGTACATCTACAGGTGTTTTTGAGTGTTTTTGTTGATGTACCAAGTTGACGTACCAAATCTCCTCAAACTCTTAATGAAGTATAGTTGCTGTCTTGCCTTCTTTAGAGCTGCATCGATATGCTGGGAGCAGGTTAGGTCCTCAGAGATCTTAACACCCAGGAACTTGAAACTGCCCACTCTCTCCATTTCTGATCTCTCTATGAGGATAGGTTCGTGTTCCTTTGAATTACCCTCCCTGAAGTCCACAATCAGTTCTTTAGTTGAATGCAGGGCTGTTGCTGCAACACCACTCCAGTTGATGCTGTATCTTACTCCTATGCGCCCTCTCGTCTCCATCTGAGATTCGACCAATGGTGGGCGCATCATCAGCAAATTTATAGATGATATTTGAGCTATGCCTAGCCACGCAGTTATGGGTATAGAGAAAGTACTGTACATGGGTATAGAGAGAGTACAGCTGATAAACTTTAACGATATTTGTGGATGCTGTTCCAATTACAGCTAGCAGTTAAAGAGTTACAGATTTGAACATGGGAGTAAGGGGAACATAATTCTTAGAGTGTTACATTATCACAGGAACATATTTTCTGCCTAATGATCAGAGTTCCATTGCATAACTAAGGCCAACGAGAACTGAGGGGAAAAACAAAATTGGGGTGTTTTATTTGACAGGATTTGACTTTATTTTGTACACTGTCATTTTTCATTTGCTCAAGAGGTATGAGTGTGTATGGGTAGATCAGCATTTATTGTCCATTTCTAATTCCCTGGAACTTAGTAGCTATTTCAACAAGAAATAAGAGTTAACCAATTACAGTGGATGAAGGTCAATATCAGTCAACCAGTTAAAGATGACTGCAATCTGGTAATTTCACCATTGCTGTTACTAGTGTTGTAATGGTGAACAAAGTCACCAGAGAGACACTGAAACTAATAGATATGGAAGTGTTTATTCAGCATTCAAGACACTCTTGGAAGAAGAGACCTGCTCAACCCAATATTACACTACAGTTTTATATGCTAAAGGTCAAAGGTATCAGTAGGACAATTCTATTGTTACAATGTATCTACAATGCTTCCTTTGAATTACATATAGTTTTCAAACATCTCCTTCTTCACACCCACACTCCAGACACCCAAAATGAATATTAATCCCTACTGACTCTAGGCTGCATTTATGTATATGCAGGTGTCTGAGGTCTAAGTGGAGTGTATTTGTTTGTGATAGACCCCAACCTGCAGCTCCAGGAAGCCCATTGCTCTGAGCTGCATTTTAAACTCAATCTGCAATCTACTTTCAAATCTGAAGAATGGCTGCTATTGAAATTAATATTTGCTATATGCCCTAACTCCAGAATACAGCTTAACACTAGTACCAGTATTTTTTTAATTCCAGATTTATTTAAGTAATTAAAATTTAAATTCTTCAGCTATCAAATTGATAGCTGTCTTTAGCTGAAGCTGTGTGTCCAGTTACCATTCCAACAACTTAAACCTTTTCCTTGTTTCCCTGTGTATGCCAAGTCCTTGGCTAGCTGTCAAGAGTGATTTCTCATTGGATTTGATTTTTAGAAATTACATTTCAGAGGTACAACACATACTTTCATACCACAGCATAGTTTAGACATATTCATGTAATTAAGGAGGTGTGCTGCCCTATAACTATAAAGGAATGGATGTAGCATTCAAAGCACAATCCAACCCTTCCTTACAGGTGGCTTCAATAAGAATTAAAACTGCATTCCCCTCCTGTGGCAGAATGTGAGCTTGTCAATATGTACAGTAGCCAAATCATGATAAATATCATGTGTTTTCTGTTAGTAAATGATTTTAATAGTGTTACATAATTTGAAACATTCTGAAGCTCTGATGTTCAGTAGGTGCACAAACTCACGTCAGCTGTTTATAGCAGTATTTCTTGGACTGACTAATTCCAAAAACTGAGATGCTGCTGCTAAATAAAATTCCATCCAGAAAGAAAAAAATCCTTTTTGTTAAAATGTTCAACAAAGGATTCAAAGTACATATCAAAATATATATGCAATCCACAACCTTGAGGTTCATCTTCCCCACAAACAACCACGAAACAAAGAACCATTCAAAGGAAAGCATCAACCCCACCCCACCCTTGCACGTGCAAAAACAAAACATATCATGCAAATGGTAACAAATAAGAAATAAGCAAAAACATAGAATATAAAACAGAAAATCAAAAGGCATATTTCAGTTCAGCTCAGTATTCATTATGTGCAGGCTGCCCCTAATTCAAAAATAGCCCAAAAGTAGCAGTAAAAAGGGAGTGACCAGAAACTAGAACACATCATAAAGTGAATTAGTGTCCAACTTAAAAACTGGGTCGATTAAACCTTGCTCTTGTACCATTCTCTGACAGCATCAAGGGAGAGAGAGAGATCATGGGAGCACAGAGCAAGAGACTGGTAGACGGTGCTGAACACTCGCTCGCCTCCACATCCACCTAGATGATTTCCATCTTACTCGGCGCCTTAATCGGCAAGACTGGTGAGAAACAGAGTTGATCATGGACTCGCGCCCCATTTCCAAGCTTTCTGGCCTCCATGCCACATGCTTTGCTTGTAGCCTTGTGGTACTCTTTCGGATACAATAAAGCACCTGATTTTCCAATCGGCCCGAAAACAAACCATCAGGATGTAGATAACAGCTTCCAACAGCTGTAGAACCTCAGCTGAAATAAAAAGAAGATGTAATAGTGATTCACGCCTGCAATTGCCGTTTTTTTGACTTTGTCATGTTAGGCAAAGATCGCAAGATCCTACATCTACGGACTCCAGAGCCTGCCGGCCCCAACGCTAGCAGGCATGAACTTCAGATTGTGGCTCCTGCCATTGATCTCGGCGGCTCCAACACCTCAGGGCATATTCAAAACCCGGACTCCAGCAACGGCCATGGACACCTTCACAGCGATTGCGCAACCACCAACTGCGACGCCAGCCTTGAACTCCAGGCCGGGTCTTTATGTGCTGCTGTTGTGACTCCCGTCTCCCCTTCCCCCACCACCATTCCGCAGCCCCGTCTTCCTCAGATCCCATCGTCAACTCCTGGGCCCTCGGAGGCTCCATCTTCCTCTCACCCCAACCCTCCCCTCTCCATTGTCACCCCCAGCCTCCCCCCTCCCCCCTCTGATCCCAGCTCTCATCTGTGCCGGGTCTTTTCCATCCCCTCCGACCTTCAACTGTCGGAGGCAGAACGCTCGGTCCTCAGTAAGGGCCTCACCATTGTTCCCCTTCACCCACACCTCAGCGAGTTCCGTGTTCGCCACGATGAGGAACTTTTCTTCCGCCGTCTCCGTCTCCGAGCCTACTTCTTTGGCAAGGACTCTTCCACCCCTACCGATGACCCCTTCTCCCGTCTTCAACCCTCCTCTTCTTCATGGACCCCCCGCTCTGGTCTTCTGCCTGCTCTGGATCTCTTTATCGCTAACTGCCGACGGGACATCAACCATCTCGACTTTACCGCACCTTGTCCCCATTCCAACCTCACTCCTTCGGAACGCTCTGCTCTCCACTCCCTCCGCACTAATCCTAACCTTATTATTAAACCCGCCGATAAGGGGGGTGCTGTTGTAGTCTGGCGTACTGACCTCTACCTTGCCGAGGCACAGCGACAACTCGCGGATACCTCCTCTTATTTACCCCTCGATCGTGACCCCACTAAGGAGCACCAGGCCATTGTCTCCCACACCATCACCGACTTTATCCGCTCAGGGGATCACCCATCCACTGCTACCAACCTTATAGTTCCCACACCCCGCACTTCCCGTTTCTACCTCCTACCCAAGATCCACAAACCTGCCTGTCCTGGCCGACCTATTGTCTCAGCTTGCTCCTGCCCCACCGAACTCATTTCTGCATACCTCGACACTGTTTTATCACCGCTTGTTCAATCCCTTACGACCTATGTTCATGACACTTCTCACGCTCTTAAACTTTTCGATGATTTTAAGTTCCCTGGCCCCCACCGCTTTATTTTCACCATGGATGTCCAGTCCTTATATACTTCCATCCCCCATCAGGATGGTCTCAAAGCTCTACGCTTCTTTTTGGATTCCAGACCTAATCAGTTCCCCTCTACCACCACTCTGCTCCGTCTAGTGGAATTAGTCCTTACTCTTAATAATTTCTCCTTTGGCTCCTCCCACTTCCTCCAAACTAAAGGTGTAGCTATGGGCACCCGTATGGGTCCTAGCTATGCCTGCCTTTTTGTTGGGTTTGTGGAACAATCTATGTTCCGTGCCTATTCTGGTATCTGTCCCCCACTTTTCCTTTGCTACATCGACGACTGCATTGGTGCTGCTTCCTGCACGCATGCAGAACCCGTTGACTTTATTAACTTTGCCTCCAACTTTCACCCTGCCCTCAAGTTTACCTGGTCCATTTCCAACACCTCCCTCCCCTTTCTAGATCTTTCTGTCTCTGTCTCTGGAGACAGCTTATCCACTGATGTCTACTATAAGCCTACTGACTCTCACAGCTATCTGGACTATTCCTCTTCTCACCCTGTCTCTTGCAAAAACGCCATCCCCTTCTCGCAATTCCTCCGTCTTCGCCGCATCTGCTCTCAGGATGAGGCTTTTCATTCTAGGACGAGGGAGATGTCTTCCTTTTTTAAAGAAAGGGTCTTCCCTTCCTCCACTATCAACTCTGCTCGTAAACGCATCTCCCCCATTTCACGTACATCTGCTCTCACTCCATCCTCCCGCCACCCCACTAGGAATAGGGTTCCCCTGGTCCTCACCTACCACCCCACCAGCCTCCGGGTCCAACATATTATTCTCCGTAACTTCCGCCACCTCCAACGGGATCCCACCACTAAGCACATCTTTCCCCCCCCCCGCATTCCGCAGGGATCGCTCTCTACACAACTCCCTTGTCCATTCGTCCCCCCCATCCCTCCCCACTGATCTCCCTCCTGGCACTTATCCGTGTAAGCGGAACAAGTGCTACATATGCCTTTACACTTCCTCCCTTACCACCATTCAGGGCCCCAAACAGTCCTTCCAGCTGAGGCAACACTTCACCTGTGAGTCGACTGGGGTGATATACTGAGTCCGGTGCTCCCGATGTGGCCTTTTATATATTGGTGAGACCCGACGCAGACTGGGAGACCGCTTTGCTGAACATCTACGCTCTGTCCGCCAGAGAAAGCAGGATCTCCCAGTGGTCACACATTTTAATTCCACATCCCATTCCCATTCTGACATGTCTATCCACGGCCTCCTCTACTGTAAAGATGAAGCCACACTCAGGTTGGAGGAACAACACCTTATATTCCGTCTGGGTAGCCTCCAACCTGATGGCATGAACACCGACTTCTCTAACTTCCGCTAGGCCCCAACTCCCCCTCGTACCCCATCTGTTACTTATTTTTATGCACACATTCTTTCTCTCACTCTCTTTTTTCTCCCTCTGTCCCTCTGAATATACCTCTTGCCCATCCTCTTGGTCCCCCCCCCCCCTGTCTTTCTTCCCGGACTTCCTGTCCCATGATCCTCTCATATCCCCTTTTGCCTATCACCTGTCCAGCTCTTGGCTCTATCCTTGCCCCTCCTGTCTTCTCCTATCATTTTGGATCTCCTCCTCCCCCTCCAACTTTCAAATCCCTTACTCACTCTTCCTTCAGTCAGTCCTGACGAAGGGTCTCGGCCTGAAACGTCGACTGCACCTCTTCCTACAGATGCTGCTTGGCCTGCTGCGTTCACCAGCAACTTTGATGTGTGTTGCTTGAATTTCCAGCATCTACAGAATTCCTGTTGTTTGCGTAATAGTGAAAGAGTTGCTTCGTGATCCACCTTGCGGGTGTCACCTTTGGTAGCGTTGTTCACTGGTGCCATCTTCTTCCTGGCTCTCTGCCATTTCGTCACTGCTGAGATATACAAGGTCATTCTGCAGTAATTTCTTTGCTCATTTACCTTGTAAATTATGAACTAAAAAAAAGAAGTGCTATGTCTTGTGGGAGTAGTCAAAGAACATTTGAGCACTCAAAACATCTGGCAGAGAGTTAGGGCAGCAGGACATTTGGATATAAAGAAATCAATGAAGAACAATATCTTTTTACTCTGCATCTGAGAAACTAATCACATTGAGACCATCTGTAGGATAGTTATTAATGCTAACAGTATGCAAGGTTGAAATCTGTCCATCAACTCCTCAGCAACCAAGGAGCTGGTGATATTTTTATTAGTTTTAGTATTTGCCACAGTATGATAGCAACAGAAAGTAACATAGCAGTAACTTTATGTTGCAAGACATAATGAGTTCAATTTCGTTATCTTTTGAATCATTTCAAAATTTATCTCTTTATAGCATATTCCTCAATATCTTAACTATGATTAAAGCAGAAATAAAATCAAATGAACAATTCAGTTATAACTGAAAATAGAAAACACAGTGTCAATCCAATTATAAACCAAACACAACTGATACCCAAAGAAAGCTTGCAGATATCATTACAATTTCCTGCATTTTGCTTAATTTGGGCTCCAAATATTCTGGTTATTATCGCTGGAAACTGCCAGCCAAAACAAGTGTGATGATATGCAGCAATGCAAAAAAATTGTTTGATGTTTCTCAGCTGCTGAATGATGCATTTTTGATATGTGATTTAGCCAGATGATGTGGATTAGTCAATACAGACATTCAGTGTTTAAAGACTGATAGCCTCAGTAGTTGCTTCCTTAAATGGGTGAAAAATCTGAATGCCCGTATCCAAATTTTTGCCACAGGTCACTTTTAACTATTTAGGTTCACTCCACATGGTATCAAGAAACTGCTCAGGAAGGAAGGAATATCAGAAAGACTATGGGATAAGTCAATATAACCATGGCAGTTATGGAAAACTATATTCTATAAGCAGTTGTGTCTTGAGCTTACCTATTTTATTATAGCTACAACATTGACAGTTATCCAACAATTTAAAAAATTCCTAGGTATGTCCTGTTCACAATCCAGTCCTGATAATTACTGCCCAATCAGTTTACTCTCAATTAGCAAGTGGAAGGTGTAAACAGCTGTGCTATCAGAGAACATAAACCAATAACTTGTGGGACAACTCAGTTACAAACATCATGACAGATTTGGTTCAAACATGGAACAAAGAGCTGCATTCCAGAGGTGATGTGAGAATGACCACTTATTAATCAAGGTACAAACTGACAAACATGTAACCATAAATACAGATTGCAGGTAACATTTCAGATTCGTCAGAACTGATGTTCACAATTTGTTTAAGTGTAGTATGAAGTGATTATGTCAATAGGCATCATGAGAAAGAAAACACTCTAATGACTGCAATCTGTTATCCTACTAAAGGAAGATAATTGAGTTTTTTAGAGGTCAATCATCCCACCCCCAGGATATCACTCTAGATGTTGCTTATGGAATTCACCAGGCCAACTAATTTATTCAATGACCTTCTCCAATCCATCACAAAATTGCCAGTAATCATCTGCAGAAGGGGTAAATCTAACTGTATACTCAATGATATTACCTAGCCCATCCCCGCCATTAATGTCCCGGAGATCACCTGGAGATCCTGGGATCTTGGGATCCACATCCATAGCTCCCTCAAAGATGCCAAGCAAGTTGATAGGGTGGTTAAGAAAATATATGATGTAATTGGGGGACTGAGTTCATGAGCCATGAGGTAATTTTGCAGCTCTATAAATCTCTGGTTAGACCACACTTACTAAGTTCAGTTCTGATCACCTGATGGTAGGAAGGGTTTGGAAGTGTTGGAGACAGTGCAAAGGAGATTTACCAGGATTCTGCCTGGATTAGAAACATAGAAAAGTACAACACAGTACAGGTCCTTTGGCCCACAATGTTGTGCCGACCCTCAAACCCTGCCTCCCATATAAGCCCCCAAATTAAATTCCTCCATATACCTGTCTAGTAGTCTCTTAAATTTCACTAGTGTATCTGCCTCCACCACTGACTCAGGCAGTGCATTCCACACACCAACCACTCTCTGAGTAAAAAACCTTCCTCTAATATCCCCCTTACCTTAAAGCCATGTCCTCTTGTATTGAACAGAGGTGCCCTGGGGAAAAGGCACTGGCTATCTACTCTATCCATTCCTCTTATTATCTTGTACACCTCTATCATGTCTCCTCTCATCCTCCTTCTCTCCAAAGAGTAAAGCCCTAGTTCACTTAATCTCTGATCATAATGTATACTCTCTAAACCAGGCAGCATCCTGGTAAATCTCCTCTGTAGAAAGTATTTCTTATGAGGAAAGCTTGAGCAAACTTACTCTTTTTTTTATGGAGAAAAGGAGAATGAGAGGTGACTTGATAACAATGTATAAGATAATAAGACCATAATACATAATAGCAGAATTAGGCCATTTGGCCCATCGAGTCTCCTCCACTATTTCATCATGGCTGATCCAATTTTCTTCTCAGCCCCAATCTCCTGTCTTCTCCTCATATCCCTTCATGACCTGACCAGTCAAAAATCTATCAACCTCTGCCTTAAATATACAAACCGTACATAAAGGCTTGGCCTCTAGAGCTGCCTGTGGCAAAGAATTCCACAGATTCACCTCTCTCTAGCTAAAGAAATTCCTTCTCATCTTTGTTCTAAAAGGACGCCCCTCTATTCTGAGGCTGTGTCCCTTAGTGTTAGTTTCTCACATCATGGAAATATCTTCTCTCCATTCACCCTACTGAGGTCTTTCACTTTTCGCTAAGTTTCATTTAGGTCACCCCTCACTGAAAGAGACATGGCAAGAGATATTGATAGCATGGGCAACCAGCTAGGTCATAATTTTAGGATGATTGGAACAAAGTGACGGCAGATATCAGAGGTAGGTATTTCACACAGAGAGGTAAATGCATGGAAAGCACTGCTGAGGGTGATGGTAGAGGTGGATACATTAGGGAAGTTCAAGAAAACTTTTAGATCGGCACATGGATGAAATAAAAGTGGAGGGCTATGTGAGCTCAAAGCTTTATATTGATCTTGAAATAAGTTAAAAAATCAGTAACACACTGTGGGCTAAAGGGTCTATATGGTGCTGTATTGTTCTATTTTCTATGTCTATTTTATTTGACCAGAAACTAAATGGAACTCTGACATAAGTATTATGGCCAGAGGAATAACTCAGATGCTAGATGCTTGTGGCAAGTAACTGATCTCTGGACATCCCAATGCCTTTCCAACATCCATAGAGGGAAGTGAAATGGAACACTCTTCAATTTCTTCAATGAGTGCAGCTCCATTAATATTCAACATCACCCAATACAAAGCAGCCAATTTTAATTAGCAACCCATAAACCAACCTGAACGTACATTCACTGCACCTCCAGTGCATGGTGGCTGCAGTGTGTACATCATCTACAAAATGCACTGAATTACTTTCCTAATCTGCTTCAGAATTTCCAAAGTTTGCATGCTTTACTACAAAAAAAAAGGAAAGTGCTCTCCAAGTCACTTCCACCAATGGAAATATATCAACATATCACCATTTCTACATTGCTACTAAGTCCTACATCTGGAACTGTCTTCCCTGCAGCACCGTGGAAGTATATTTACAAGAAGGACTGCAGAAATTCAATAAGGCAGTTGAACATCCTTCTCTCAAGCAAAATTGGAGTTAGACAATGATGATAACATAGCAAAAAAATGTTATTCTTGAATTTTGTTATTTAAATCATTTTACAAGTGTAGCATTCAGAAAGATTTCAGACAGTTATAGGAGAATAAGAGGATTGGCAATTTGTTGACCCTTTGAAGCAGAAATGTTTGCCCATGACAATGCTGTGAACATAATGGTGTCAGAGGATGGAGACAAAATGTTTGTTGTGATGCATCTAGTATGGTAGTGTGGTGGACAGTGTTTGTCACTCTCACTTTCAGCTTCCACCACCGGCTAGAATTCTTGCAAACAGGAGAGCTGAACGTGTAAGTCTCTCCCTGCCAGTACATAGCCTCTCCAACAGCAAGCCTCATGTAATGCCTCCTCATTGGCAAGACATGGGAACTGAACTCTTTTTGGACTCAGGATGGGGAGGAGGTCTGGTCCCTACACACGTAGCACGCAGGCCCACCGGTGTGTGGACACGCCCTGGTGCTTGTGAACCAGATCCCCAACCATGGGTAAGTAGCACTACTGCCTGTTGGGCAGCCTCGGGAGAGACGAAGTCTATGGGCGTAAACTCAGACAGCAAATCCAGAGTGGAGCCCCTAAGGTGGCTGGACGTCATTGAACTTCCTGCCGGCAGCTCCTGCAGCCAAGCTGGTGCCAAACGTATTGCTTCATAAGCTTTCCTTTGGACCGCACTGGTGTGGCTGAGAGGGGGATCTTGACAACTGGGCATCTCAGGATCTCCAAACCTTCCACCCAGACTTGTGATACGATCATCACCCATTGTCCTTTGAGACAGACAGATGTCAACTACCACGTAATGAATATTCCATTCAAATTTCAGAAATTGTTTGAATTTCTCTGTGGGGGAGTTATGGACTTGGAAAAGCACAACTGATGACAGTTTCCTCAAGAGGGCATTAATGAGGACCAGAGAGTTTTTTTTCTGAAATTTACAACCAAGGCAACACCCACAAATTGCTGGAGGAACTCAACAGATCGGGCAGCATCGATGGAAATGAATAAGCAGTCGATGCTTCAGGCCGAGACCCTTCTTCAGGACAGGAAAGGGAGGGGGAAAGTGCCAGAATAAAAAAGTGGAGGAAGGGGAAGGTGATAGGTGAAGCTAGATGAGTTAGGAAAGATAAAGGGCTGGAGAGGAAGAAATCTGATAGGAGAGGACAGAACATAGGAGAAAGGGAAGGAGGAGGGGGATCCAGGAGGAAGTAATAGACAGGTGAGAAGAGGAAAGTGGCCAGAGTGGAGAACAGAGGAGGGGAGGGGAAGAAATTTTTTTACTGGAAGGAGAAATCAATTTTCATGTCATCAAGTTGGAGGCTACCCAGATGGAAAATAAGGTGTTACTCCCAGACTCTGAGGGTGGCCTCAAGTTGGCACAAGGGAACTATCACGTCAGAATGGGAATGGAATGAGAATTAAAATATCTGACCTCCAGGAAGGTCCGCTTTTGGCAGATTAAGCAGATTGAGCGGATGGAGCAGAGATGTTCAATGAAGCAATGCCCCAATCGTAACCAAGCTTCTCTGAAAGATGATTTTTTCATTTAAAGGCCATATTATTAAAATATTGTAAAGGAGGCTCACATTATAAATTGAATTTGAAATAAAATTGTTAAAAATAAATTTATTAACATGGCATTGGAGTGCAGAAGTGCTGATATTTTATTGTTAAGGATAAGGAACAGGGAAGACGAAAAATAAGTTCCATTTTAATTGAGTCCTATATTCATTGAGTTTAACATATATTGGAGAAAATGTGTTTGGCAGGCAGAATGTCTTAATCATCCCATTTAATAACATTAAATTATAATGAATTTATTGGAAATATTTCCTCAAATGACGTACGATTAATCCAGCATCAGTTGTTCAACATTAGACATTTCTTCATTAAATCTAAACTTCAAATAACCTCCAAAGAAGAGATTTGCTTGGGAAGCAGGAAAGTACGGAAAACCAGCAACAGCACCAAAAATGAATGAGCTGTTTAAACTACTTCAGCATGAAAATTATTGTGAACTTGAAAATCCTTGGTAACACTAAAGGGACATAAATTTAGTAGTATCCACCCGGCCAATGAAAGAACAGCTGTAAAATTCCACTATTTTCACCATTTCCCTGATGTAAACTTCACCTTACTTTGTCCATCTTCATCACCCTACACATCCATCAGTGCTGTACCACTTCTTCAGGGGCCAAGTCTCACTCTGTTTAACACCATTAAATACACATGTCTTGACCACGTTTCCTTTCAGGTTCTTCTATTTATAATATTTCTGTTGCCAAGACCCATCTGCCTTATTCTTATTTGATTCAACGTTTTATCTAAGGTGGCACTCTGCTGAACAGATTACCTTAGATGGTCATACACACGAGCTTTTGAAAATGTTTCATGTAAGTTTCGATGCTTAGGTGCTGGAGAGCAATAATAGTGCATGTGCTCTGTTATGGATTGATCGCCCTTCATTCCTCTTCCCTCCAACCTTTCTCTCCATCTGTCCAGTGACATTATGAGTGTTTTTAAATGCACTAATAGAAATCAGAGTCATATAATATGAAAAAGTAACAAGGTTCTTATCCCATTTACAATCAAACATACAAATAAGGAGCAGGGGTTGGCCATTTCAGCCCCTTGTTCCAATTGTCATTTAATAAGATCAGGACTGATCTGACCGCAACTTTAAATCCACCCTTCTGTCTACCTGTGGTAACCTTACATCACCATCACATCCTCTGTCACTCCTCTGTTGATCAAGTACTTCTGCTTTAACGATAAATTCAATGTCTCTGTTTTCACTACCCTTAGAGAAAAACTCACTGTCCTCGAGAGTAAAGCATAATGTTCTCATCTGTACTTAAATGGAAAGCACTTATTGTTAAACTGTGATTCCCTGATCTACAAGGGGTGATTGATAAGTTCGTGGCCTAAGGTAGAAGGAGTCAAGTTTAGAAAACCTAGCACATTTATTTTTCCTACATTTACACACTTAGTCCAGCGGTCGTGGAGCATACGGATCCCTTCTTTGTAGAAGTTGGCGTCTTGGACCTCCAGAAAGTGGTCCACAGCAGGGGTGATTGATAACTTTGTGGCCTAAGGTAGGAGGAGATGAGTTATTAACTTCAAACTTTCTGTGTTTTCACTCAAAGAGTTGAACTGTATGTGCATGTAATGAGAGCTGTATAACTTGCCTCCTTCTAGCCTAGGCCACGAACTTATCAATCACCTCTGCTGTGGACCACTTCCACAAAGAAGGGATCCGTATGCTCCACGACCGCTGGACTAAGTGTGTACATGTAGGAGGGGACTATGTTGAAAAATAAATGTGCTAGTTTTCCTAAAATTGACTCCTTCTACCTTAGGCCACGAACTTATTAATCACCCCTTGTATGTTTTCCCACAAATGGAATTATCTTTTCCACCTCTACCCCATTAAGACCCATCAGGATCTAATACATTTAGATTACTATATTAATACATTAATATATTTTGAGTCTTCCCTCACTCTTATAAGTGCCAATGGATAAAAGCCTGCCCAGCCTTTTATCATTTGACAATCAACTGATTCCAAGTATTATAGAAAACTTTCACTGCACTGCTTCCAATGCAGTAGCAAGGAGCCCTGTACTGCACAGTTTTCCAGATGTGGGTTCACCAATAACCTCTATCAGTGAAGCAAAACCTCCCTATATTTGATTTTGGTTACATTCATAATTATTAGCACAAAAGTTGAAGCTCAAAATCCAAAGTAAATCTATTATCGAAGTATTTATATGTTACCATATACTATCTTGAGTTTCATTTTGTTGCAGGCATTTACAGGGAATGAAGACATTCAACAGAACTTTGTAAAGTACAAAGAACTCTACATAAACAGACAAAGACTGACAACCAACCAATGTGCAAAAGAGGACAAGCTGTACAGATACAGAATAATACTGAGAACATGAGTTGTAAAGGAGGAGGAGAAGATGGCGGCGCGATGGCAGCACGCGCGGCTTCTCCGGTGAATGATATCTGTAATCTGTCAAGTAGGGGACCGTGCACAATTCTGATCTGTTGGAGACAGACGTGAGAGTACAGTGGAACATCTAGAGAAACTTCTGAAATGCCCGTTTCGCTGCCGCTGCTACTGTGTGGTAACCGGAATCTCCGGAGCAGAAAGCCCCGAATCCTCGGCTTTTTGTTTTAGCAGCCAGGGCGGGTCGAAGGCGCTCGGCACAGGATGGCACTCAGGAGGCTGCATCGGAGGGGCTGGTTGGAGGCTCGAAGTTTTCAGATGGAAAGACTCAGTGTTGGTTGTGGTCGGCTGCTTCCAAGGCATCGGCAAGTTGACGGTGCCTGGAGGTTTATGGCAGGGAGTTTCTCCCTTTTGCCGCCTGCTATCAGGATTCGGGAGTCAATCAACTCGGGGACTTTGAGACTTTTTTTTACCATGCCCATGGTTTGTTCTTCGTCAAATTATGGTATTGCTTTGCACTGCCATAACTATATGTTATAATTATGTGGTTCTGTCAGTGTTAGTCTTTGGTTTGTCCTGTTTTTCTGTGTTATCACTCTGGAGAAACATTGTATCATTTCTTAATGCATGTATGCATTTCTAAATGACAATAAAAGAGGACTGAGTGTTCTCATAATCTAATCTAAAGAGTCTTTGAAAGTGAGTGTGCAGGTTGCAGGACCAAATCAGAGTAGTGGTAATTGAAGTTATCCCATGCCATTTCAGGAGCCTGATGGTTGTAGGACCATAACTGTTCCTGAATCTGGTGGTGTGATACATAATGCTTCTATGCTTCCTGCTCAGTAGTAGTGTTGGGAAGAAAATTTGGCCTAGAAAGTGGGACTCTTTGAAGATGGATGCTGCTTTCTTAGGACAGTGCTCCATGTAAATGTACTCATTGGTTGGAAGTGTTTTGTCTGTGATGCACTATGCTATTTCCACAACTTTTGATGGCTTCTGCCATTCCTTGGTATTGGTGTTTCCATGCCAGGCTGTCATGCAGCCAGTTAGGATGTTTTCCACTGTGCAACTATAGAGGTTTTGTCAAAGTTTTTTTGTGACATGCCAAATCTATGCAAACTTCTAAGAGTGTAGAGGTGCTATTGTGCCTTCTTTTTAAAGACTTTTATTTGCTGGTCCCAGGACAGATCCTTTGATATGTTGATACTACTGATCTCTCCACTTTTGCTCTCCAGATGAGAACTGGCTCATTATCCTCTAAATTCTTTCTCCTGTAGTTGATAATTAGATCTCTGGTGTTACTGATATTGAGTGAGAGGTTGTTGTTGTGGCACCACTCAACCAGATTTTCAATCTCCCTCTTATGTGCCAATTCATCATCACCTTCGATTCAGCCAACGGTGGTGTCGTCAGCAAACTTAAATACAACATTGGAACGTAGCTACACGGTAATAGGTATAACGTGAGCAGAACGAGAGACTAAGCCCACAGCCCTGTGGCGCACCTGTGCTGATGATGAGTATTGAGGGAGATTTTATTACCAATCTGTACTAACTGGGCTTTGTCAGTGAGAAAATCAAGGATCCAGTTGCCCAGATACTGACACCCAGGTCATAATGTTTTGAGGGGATGTTAGAATTGAATGCTAAGCTTTAGTCAATGAATGAATCCTGGTGTACACATCTTCATTGTCCAGGTCTTCCACGCTGAGTGAAGTGCCAATGAAATGGATCTGCTGTTGACATGTTCTGATGGTAGGCATATTGGAGTGGATTCAGGTCACTCCTTTGGCAGAAGGTGATATGCTTTATGACCAACCTCTCAAAGCACTCTACCTCTCCTGAGGCTCTTGTACCTTCTTCCTGATGGCAGCAGTAAGAATAGAGCATGTCCTGAATGGTGGGGTGTCCCCAGTGATGAATGCTCCTTTCCTGCAACAGTGTCTTATGTAGATGTGTTCAATGGCTGGGAGGGGTTCAATTATGATGTACTGGGATGTATTATTGACTTTTTGGTGTTTCCATACCAGGATGTGATACACTGTCCAGTACATATCTTATAGAAGTTTGTCAAAGTTCTAAGTGTCATGCTGAATCTCCACAAACTCCTAAGGACATAGAAGTGCTGCCATGCCTTCTTCATAATTGCATTTACATGCTGAGTCCATGACAGGTCCTCTGGAATAATAACACATCTGAATTTAAAGTTGCTATCTCTCCAAACCTCTGATCCTCTGATGAGGATTGGCTCATGTACCTCCAGTTTCCTTCTCCTGAAATCTATAATCAGTCCCAAATATTTCAGTTTTTGAATTTTAAATTTTTCATTCTTTACCATTTCCTTGTTTTTACTGCACTACTGTGAAAAAGGAGTATGTGATTCCCAAATAAAAATTCTCAATTAAATTGATCAAAATGCCCAGTTGTAATACTTATTTATGTGAAAAAAGGTTTGGGGGCTGAATGCTTTTTTAAGTCAAAAAGATAAAGATCCATTAATATATCAAAGAAATGGTATGCAACATAATATTTCGTCTGTAGTGATTATCTACTTATTCTAGATGCTGTAATGCTTATTAAATGCACATCAATAAAAGGAAAATGAAATGCTGGGTTGAATGCAATTTATACTTCTCACGTTCTGAAGACATTGGTATACCAATGTTCTTTGTGTCTTTCATGCAACACTTGCAGTTAAATCAGTAGCAAACATCATGCATGCCTCTACTTAAATAGAAGGATGCATAAATAATGTAAAGATGTTATATCTATGGGAATTATAAATAGTCTCTCACTTACTATCAGGGCCATAAAAAGGTAAAAGATGTGCATGGATTTGACTTCAGGATGTCTCAAACTGAACAATAAATTGAGGCTTGAGTTTAAATTATATTTTAAGATAATTCTATGCTTAATACAGTCAAGAGTTGAACATTGGCCTGGATTTTGCTGTAGGAATTAATGCAATGGTCCTTGCCAGTGGGAAAGCAACCTGCATTTACCTAGTGCCTATAATACTCAATATGTCTCTCGCAAACATAATCAAGGTTTTACACTGAGAAACATAAAGTAGCATATATGTTCAGATGAACAAAGGCTTGGCCACGTGTAGGTACCATAGGATGTCTTAAAGGAGAAAAATGAAGTGGGGAGAGGGTGTAAATTGGAAAAATAATTCCAGACCTTAGTAAATAGGTAGCAAAATGCAAACGATGGAATGATTAAAAATCAAGACTGATAAACAGTTCAAGATTGGAAACCAGATAGTGCAGAATTGAAAAAATGATGGAATTGCAGGGCCGAAGAATGATATCTGTTTGGGTGGATTTCAAACCAAAGATAAAAATGTCAAAATTGAGATGTTACTAAATTAAAATCAAGTTCCACAACTACATGTGTGATGGGCTCCAGAACTTGGATCAGGCAGTTTTGGATGAGTCCAAGATATGGAGGATAGAGCATAAGATTGGGATCAAGATTAACCGTTGACTCTTTGTGGTCTTATCTTCAGAGATTTCAACTATCATTTGTATTTTCCAAAATTATACCCAATGATGATAGATCCAAGGCATCTGTGAGTAATTCAAGAAAGAAGATGAAGTCAACTACTATTGTTATACACTAACTTTCAAACCTGCAAGTGGAAATTGAAAAATATAAATTATATTTAAATGAGCTGCAGAAAACAAATCTAAGACTGAGGTGGGTGTAAAATGACACTTAAAAGGGTCAGGTACGGAAAAAAAAATATTTTATTTTCAAGTACTAACTTGCTTGTCAAGAAATGAAAATTCACATATGGAAAATAATTTTTCAACAGCTGGAGAGGTCCTTATGCAGTAATTATATTTTTAAAGCAAAATTTAGCTATCGTTAAAGTGTTATACATCTTAATGTGATATTTTCTAACTTAGAATAAGTTTGAATCAAATGTGCAAGTATATTATCAAAAGGACATGTATCAGTGTAGACTCAGTCACTAAAACATAAGGTGTAATGACATGAGGCGTGCTAAATAATCATTACGTATCAAGATAATTATTTAAAATGTACACTTGGGTAATGATATTAAATTATTTCAATGGTAGGATTTAGAGCTAAGCGGATACATAGAAATCTTGCAAAAATAGTCTTTCAGCAAATTGCTCTGTAAACTATTTATAATTCATTGCAAACACGTCATTAAGCTTTGAAGCTGTTTGGCATCAATGTATATTTGGACATAATATTAGATGATTACAAGTAGGATTATAATGATTATCAAATGCATGCTTCAAAATAGAATTTCATAAATTGAAAAGTATTATGAACAAACTATTATACAACCGAATTGTTCAACAGGAAATTAATGATTTTTGCTGCATCCCTGAAGTAGTTTTAAACTTAAATGAATGTGAGTACCTGGTTGGAGTGCTCTCTGTGGGCTCAGCTGTGATCAACGGGAGGTTGACAGACAAATGCAGAAGATAAGTGTTAAATGATACATCAGAAACACAAGGGAAACTATGTTGTATGGAGTAGAGTAGAACTGAGAAAGTGAAGAAGACATGGAACATGTGGAGGCAAAATATTTGAATACCAGATCCATGTTTGTGAACACTGTCAGCTAACTGAGTCTGCAACATCATGCCAAACAATAACTAAGCCACCACAGAATGAGCCATTGACTAAGACTTGCATAAAGGACTGAACAATACTTGTTTACTGAAATATGCAATCTAAATTTAATTTTAAAACCTGCAGTATTAACTCAGTAAATATTATGATACATTGGGTCTCATGCTGAAGTCAGTTCATTAGTAGATAGAGTCAAATTAAAGTTTGACTTTAGTTTTTGAATAAGTTTTTTAAAAATCCCCAGAATTTTAAAAAAATCACTTATATCTAAAAGTTTATTTTACAGAATTTTCTGCTGATTGGCTCAAAATACCTGTAATAGGTGGCAGGTCATATTTAATTACTCTTGGTGCCCAGTATGACATTCAGTGTGTGATATTATACAGTTTTTTAGTGAGTCTGGTGTGACATTTGACAATTGGTCTGTGTTCTCTGTAATGTATTATACTGACATTTAGATTTCTTGGTATGAAATTCTATCAGAGGTCAGTTTTCCTCCTGTGTGCTTCTACTGTTATTCATTTCTCCTGGTGTAATTAGTGTCATGTGTTCAATGTGCCTGGTATGTTATTAACCTATTTGCTGGAATGTCTATTCTAACTTTATAACAGTGGTCAGTGTACTGCTATTTACTTACTACCTTGTATCTTCATTGACATTATAGACATGATCACTCCACCAGCTGCTCAGCATGCGTTTTTATATTTCATCTATCACAAGAGATGAGCTGCTGCCAAATTATTTTACTCAATTGCAGCCTGCCTGCATTGCTTTAAAATCCCTGAAATGTAATGTTCCTTGATAAATTTTGATTGAATTAAAGAAACTCATCTCTGTTTCTTCGTAATTTTAAGTGGAGTGAGAATAATTTTGGCAGCAGCATTGGATGTGAATATGCAGGTGATGTTTTGAAAATGAAAATGTAGTCATTTATTCTGATCTGTATCTTTTTATAAAATTCTATTATACAATTCATTTTAGGTAACTTGGGCATGAAGGTAATTTGCTGAAAACTTCATTGAGGCTGTCATTACTACTATTTTTTGCCAAGGCTTTAAAAGCACCCAATTTTGGTATGTAAGGGGTTTCATTTGTAAGGTGAAATTCTTTGTACAGAAAAGCAATGCATTATATTATCTTCACTTGTGATAACATAGTCTACTTTGTAGGCAATTGTATTTATATAAGTGAATAAAATAAAAACTGTAAAATACCAAATATCACACATGATAAATTTTACGGCACATGCCCATGATAATAAACCTGATTCTGATTCTGATTCTGTCCAATTGTTTTTGTGAAGCAACAGAAGAAAGACACCTATTCATTAAATTGGTTGCATGCTTTGTGAAGGTGTCCCTGAGAATTTTTTTTTTAAAAGGGAATACAAGCATTAATATTGCTGCTTTTTATGTTTTTTAATAAAATTTATGTCTATCTATAAAGTTACTGCAACTCAAAGATTTTGATGAAATAAAAAAACGAATGTCCTAATCTTCAATTGATTCTGTTGTAACCCTCTGCGTAAGTCTAGGGAAGACAATCTCTGGCCCCACCAAACATATGAGATTGAGGTGAAAAACCTTTTTTTTTATTAAGTGCAATCGTGAACAATAGCCAGATCAGAAATGCTGATCAAGTCAACTAGTTCTCAAAGAGAACTCTGATAGGCCAATCAGATGGTTCACTGCTGCTCAGCAATAGAACATAAAAAAATCATGCGTACAATTAAGAAATATTAAAGAGTAGTAGAAATACTGGAGTCATGATGATCATGATGAAGTCTGCTGGAGACAGACATTCATACACATGCTGTCCTCTATAATTCAAAGAAATTGAAGGATAAGGTTGCAGGGTGACAAAACGTGGCAGGAGCACTTGGAACTAAAAACTAATCCCTACCGGGAGAAAACAGCACCTGCTCTTTCCGCCCTGTTCTCTAGCAGTCTAAGGACTAAGTCCAACCAGAACATAACTCACAAGTGCTCTTGAAAGTCAGGTATTAACCCTACCTACCAACAACCAAGCATTGCCATCCTGGTCCCTTTCATGATAGCTTATGAAGAAGCATGTGACTTCCCTCCCAGAGATGATAGGTGTTTATGCTCTTGAAGGCTTGGACCCCATCGTCGCAGATGTTTCCAACCACAGCATTTGGAAGGCTGTTCCAAGTTCTGATAGCACAGTGAAGGAAGCTTCTATCCAGTGTGTAGGTTCTCGTATCAGGCACAGAAACAGCATGAGCAGGCATAGATGAACTTGACTGCGTGGTGCACCATCTCTCATAAGATGAAGGCAGCATGGCGCGAAGGTCTGCAGGACTGTGGCTGGTATGCATTTTGTATAGCACAGTAGCTGCAGCAACCTGTCGTCTGTGGTGTAAACTACTGATGGCTAGCTTCTCACGAACTGTGGCTTCATCTACACCTATAATCCTGAGTGCCTTTCTTTGAATGGGATCAAGCTGGCTGAGGACACTCTGTGAGGCATTCATCCATGATACTTTGCACGTGGGCTTTGTAAACCGAGGCTCTGCCCTCTTTGTCTATTTTGGATGCTACTTTCAAGTAGCTGCATGTTACAAATCAGTACCATGAAATAATGCAGAGTACACCAAATGTAATTAAACGATTTAGCTTCATAATTCTTAACTTGACTAAAGGGTTAGTAAGTAAAACAAAAAGAAAAGGGCCCATTTTAATGAAACCATCTAATGTGCACAAGTTGGAGCTCATGGTTTCCCTTCCACTGGTCCTCCATCGATCTCCCCGGGTTTTGTCAATTCTCAGCCCCACTCCAAGTCCCCTCCTTTCTGGTGTCTATAACTTCACCTTTCTGGCATCTTCTCTCTTCATCTTCTGCCGAACAAAAGACCCAGATTATCTTGGCCTCAGGCACACAACAAGAAAAAACGCTCCCTTCATCAGACAGCGCATATTCCAAAGCCCTCGTTATCTCTAGCCATAACCCAAACACTACTGCTACAGAAAAACCATTACATTAGCAGTGCTTCAACAGAAAGACCATTACATTAGCAGTGAAACTTTTCCAAGGGTGTTATACTGTGATAGTTATTATTTTATAGATTATTGGGTATGCCCACAAGAAAATACATCTGAGGGTTGGATATGGTGAGATATATGTACTTTGATAATAACATTTACTTTGAACTTCTGAACTTCAGGGGCAGAACTCTTTTTCAAGGTATTATAAAACATTTGGATTAAAGCCTCCGCAAAGTTAGAAGTAAAATTAAATACAATATCACAAATTTTAGTCTACCATCTGTCATACATTTTAAACTATATCCTAAATACTTTGAGTGGACTGCTTATGGAAATAATAATCGGAGATTTGAAGTAGGACACTGACTTGCTCTATACCAAAGTATAAATTTTGTTAGATATTAATGTGGAGGGAAATCAATGAAGAGAATTATCGGACTCACATGCTTAAAAAATCAAAATCATTCAGAATTAATCCCTGATTATCTATCTGATAGCCTTTTAACACAGAAAACACTACATCCTGCAAATATTCCAAGCAGAGCTTACTTCCTTAGCTTGTATTTTCATTAGAGAGATTAATGAAATGCATGGAAATTCTATTTACATATTTAGCTTGACGCTTAAAAATAAAGTGCAAACAAATACGAAAGAAGAATGATCTAAGACTGTGTGTGTGAGAAGCTTAATGTAATATAAATATTCGGCTATTTTTTGTGATCGACTTGGGTTTTCATTTGCTTTTGTTCCGTTTATCTCCACCTTCAGCACTTGGTCTTTTTACAGCCTTTGACTGATAGACTTCCAGTTAATAATTTTAATTATGTGAATTAATGAACAAGGTGTTTAGGTTTAGTAGTGATTTATGGGTTTGTTCTTCTGTTCATTTTTCAACATTGTTTAATAATCCTTGCAAAAACATTTGGAGGAAATATTTTTTGGCAAAGATACTGCAGAATCTGAATGAAGAGTATATTTAAGACTTATTGAACATGTGAATAACTCACTGCATTCAAATTAAAAAATGTACATTTTACTCATGAGTAAACTATATCTGGAAATTTCTTTGCAGCGGCTTCTATTCAATAGCTGCAAATTTCCTGAAGCATCAACAGAATCCACATTTCAAACTTCAAAGTACATTTATTATCCAAGTATGTTTGCATTATACAGCCTTAGATTTGTCTCCTAGTGGGAAAGTTAGGGAAATGGAGATGTGGGATGTAAGATGAAGAGAAGACAACATGCAAATTAGCACAGATGAGATCACTAAAATAAGCCTGATGGCATTGGAGGACTGGAGTTTATGGAACAGAAATGACTGGAATTGGCCAGAAATTTTAATATGGATACAAAGTAGCTCCTATGCTCCTTCAAAAAGTTACTAACTATAAATGTTTTTATCTAATATTTTGGTTGTAGCATTCAGCTGCTCACTTAAGGATTTCTGGCTAGGTTGCTACTAATCTCAACAAGGATGACTGCAGTCATAGTTGGGCAGAAATCAGTTTACCAGTGAGGCCTGTCAAAGGCATTAGGCCTTTCTTTCGTATTCCAGGCTGAAGATCCAGTTGTATTTTGCCATTTCTTCAGTAGTCCACAAATAAAAATCATTAGCTATTGGAGTGGGTGTAATTACCAGCTCAAATCAGGCCCTTCCAGGAATATGACTGGACATTCCCCTTCACAGTTTTAGATAAACACGAGAAAGTCTGCAGGTGCTGGAAATCCAAAGCAACACACACAAAATGCTGAAGGAAACAGTTGATGTTCCAGGCCAAGACCCTTCTTCAGGAGTGAGAGAGAAGGGGGAAGACTCCAGAATATAAAAGTAGGGGGAGGGGAAAGAGGATAGCTAGAAAGTGATAAGTGAAGCCAGGTAAGTGGGAAAGGACACGGGTTGGAAAAGAAGGAATCTGATAGGAGAGGAGAATGGACCATAGAAGAAAGGGAAGGAGGAGGGGACCCGGCTCACCTGTTGTGTTTGTTATACATTCCGTGGGTTACTAAGAACAAACCATATTCTGGAAGAACATAACTAGAACTTTTATTTAACAGCAAACAGCAACTACATTTAACATACAGGCTTCTCGATCATTCTGTCAGCTCTGCGAATGCTATGAGCTCTGTCACATGACACATGATATCACCACATCTTTCTTTCCTTAAAAAGAAAAACAATAAGCAACATTAATCAAAACAAATGCATGATTTAACATGTCTCTGTCAGTCTCTCTGGGGGTTTACAAACACGAATAGACCTTCTAAGTGGTTCAGACAGTTCTTGTGTTTCATTGTTATTTTCATGTTTTGTCTGGTCTACATTAGTTTACTGAAACTCTGAAGCTGGCACTTTCTTGAGGTCTTTAAGAAGAAATCGCAATTAATTCATTAACTGTGTAATCTCTTTTTTATGCTGAGACTTCATCATTTCAATAAAACTTCCCAATTCCTTCACTTGTGCTTTCACTTCTTCAATTGGATCCTGATTCTTGTAACTCTTTGGCTTCAGATCAGTATTGTACTGTACCAGCGAGTTTGTTTTTATTGGCAATGCTTTGTCAGATGCTGGTAACAAAGGGATGGGTCTGGGATTTTTCTTTATGACTTCCTTTACTTTTGCCACGTTGGAATCAAATTCTGTTCTCTCTCGCTTTTCATCAAATCACTGTATTTTGAATCTGTGTCACTGTCCAGAACAAATACTCTTTTCATCAAATTCCGTTTCTCACAGGCAGATAAACCCAGTATTGACTGTATATTTTTTGGCACTACCACAAATGAAAGTATGTGTTCAATATTTTTGTGTGATACTTTTGCCACACATGTTCCTTTAACTGGAATGTCTGCATCTGAACATCCAGTCACTTTTATATTTGTCTGATGTAACTTTGGTCTTGGCTTTAACGCATTAAACTCAGATTCTGCAAGAACATTTACTTGTGCTCCAGTATCCAACTTAAACAGAATAATGTTTTGGTTCACTTGCAATGGCATAGTCCAGTTATTCTTACTTTGGTTGTTTTCACAAAGCACATCTATGTAAAACTCCTCACATTCATTTTCAAGCTCTGCATTTACATGTTTTATTTCCTTTCTACTTCTGCAACAGCGTGAAAAATGATTACCTTTACCACAGTTGATGCATATCTTCCAATATGTTGGACACTTTTTAGGTTGGTGCTCCCACCGACAGCGATCACAAAGTTTTTTTCTTTCAGATGACGTCTTGTTCTCTGTCAGTTCCGTTTCCATTTTATTATTTTTTCTAATACTTTTATGCACAGCATGTACGTTGCAGTTCTCGTTAAGAAGCTCTTTAGCCTGTGACATCACAGTCTCAGAAGCTTTGCAGAGTGCCACAGATTTTTCCAAATTCATATCTTGTTCTAACAGTCTTTCTCTCAGACCATTATCCTGAATGCTGCAAACAATTCTGTCTTTAATGAGAGGGTCTGTAAGCTCTGCAAACTCGCATCTTTTACTGTGGTTTTTCAACTGTGTAATAAATTGATCAATCGTTTGACCAGGTCTCTGCCGACATTTGAAAAAATTGTAGCGCTCATTCGTCACATTACACTTAGGTATACAAAATGCTTCAAATGTGTGATTATCACTTTTAGATTCAAATTATCTCCATTTTCAAAAGTAAAATGGTTATATACCTCAATTGCGACATCCCCTATTACGTGGAGTACAATTACAGCTTTCGTTTTCTCTGTTTTATTATCTGCTCCAATAGCCGATAAGTAAATTTCAAAACGCTATTTAAATCTTTTCCAGTTTTCAGCTACATTTCCAGTCAGCTGAAGCATTGATGGGGGTTACAAAACTTCCATTCTTAAAGCTGTTAGCAAACAACAAAAAAGTTTGTGCTTTTTTTTTTGATTATCTTCACTCCTCCCATGTTCGCGAAACGAATTATTCTTCCAGACGAACTTCTGACACCATGTTGCGTTCTTTATACGTACCGTGGGTTACTAAGAACAAACCATATTCTGGAAGAACGTAACTAGAACTTTTATTTAAAAGTAAACAGCAACCATGTTTAACATACAAATTTCTTGATCATTCTGTCAGTTCTGCGCATGCCCCAAACTTTGTCCAATCACGTTCTGACATGTGATATCACTACACACCCCTCCCAAATGCCACGAACCTCTCAAACAATTTCTTTATTTACCTTCGCAAACACGAGGAAATGTGCAGATGCTGGAATTTCAAGCAATACGCATAAAAGTTGCTGCAGCAGGCCAGGCAGCATCTATAGCAAGAGGTACAGTCGATGTTTCGGGCTGAGACCCTTTGTCTGGACTATGTATTGTGGCTACACCGTGGTCCAGACAGAGGTTGTTTTGTTTGTGGACAATCAGTCAGATCGCTGATTGGACGCTTCGGCCCGAAACGTCGACTGTACCCCTTCCTATGGATGCTGCCTGGCCTGCTGCGTTCACCAGCAACTTTTATCTTTATTTACCTTATTTCTTTCCATCATTCCCAGCTTGCTCTCTCTTTTCACGGACAATATGCTGGAGGAACCCAGTAGGTCAGGCTGCATCTATGGCGGGGAATAAAGAGACAATATTTTAAAATGAGACCCTTCATCAGGGCTGGAAAGGAAGGGGGAAGAAGCCAGATAAGAAGGTTGGGGAAGGGGAAAGAATGCAAGCTGGCAGGTGATAGGTGAAACTAGGTAAGTTGCAAAACGGATGGTTGGGGGAGGGGGATGTTGTGGGAAGTTGGGAGGAGATAGATTGGAAAGGTAAAGAGCTGAAAAAGAAGGAATCTGATAGGAGTGGAAAGTGGACCCTGGGAGCATGGGAAGGAAGAGGGGAACCAGTGGGTGGTGGTAGATAGGTAAGGAGACGAGAAGCTGTATGCAGGGAGCAAGAATGGGGAATGAAGAAAGAGAAGGGAGAAGGGGGAGAAATTACCAAAAGTTAAGGGAAGTCGATGTTCATGCCATCAGGTTGGAGATTACCCAGATGGAATACGAGGCGATGCTTCTCCAACCTGCGAGAGGCCTCATCGTGGCAGTAGATGAGAATCAATATCTTGGAATGAGAATGGGAAGCAGAACTAAAATTGATGGCCACTGGGTGAATCTACCTATGTAGTGGACAAAGTTAAGGTGCTCCACAAAGTGGCTCCCAATCTACAGCCGGACTGATGCACTGGGAGCACCAGATACGTTAGACAAACCACATAGGCACAGATGTTGTGAAACTTGTTGTCTTTGTGGAGCAGTACAATGCTATACATAATACTAGAAAAAAATGCATAAATAACATGGTTGAATTAAATAAGCAGTGCAAAAATAGAAATAAAAAAGTAGTGAGGCAGTGTTCATGGGTTCAATGTCCTTTCAGAAATTGGATGGCAGAGGGGAAGAAGCTGTTCCTGAATCATTGAGTGTGTGTCTTTAGGCTTCTTTAACTTCTTCCTGATGGTAGCAATGCGAACAAGGTGTGGCCTGGGTGCTGGGGGTCCTTAATAATGGATGGTGTTTTTTTGAGGCATTGCTCCTGAAAATGTCTTGGATACCACGGAGGTTAGTGCCGATGATGGAGCTGACAGAGTTTACAAGTCTCTGCAGCTTATTTTGATCTTGTGCAGTAGCCCTCCCCCACTCCCATACCAGACAGTAATACAGCTAGTTAAAATGCTCTCCACAGTACATCTGTAGAAATTTGGGTGTGTCTTTGGTGACAGGCTAAATCTCCTCAAATTCCAAATGAAACCTAGCCGCTGTCGTGCCTTCTTTATAGCTGCATCAATAAGTTGGGTCCAGGAAAGATCCTCAGAGATATTGACACCCAGGAACTTGAAGTTGCCCACTCTTTCCACTGCTGAACCCTCTATGGGGATTGGTGTGCGTTCCCTCATCTTCCCTTTATGAAGTCCACAATCAGTTATTTGGTCTTACTGATGTTGCGAACAACATCACTCAACTAGCTGAACACTGAACTCCAACCCCTGAATATTGATACTCTCTCCTCAGTGACCCCAAATCCAGCCCTGTCCTGGACCTCTCCAATAGCTTTCTTCACAGGCTTCAAAATCCAGTGTGAGAAGGAAGGTACACAAAGGCCTTTTGTAAAAGTCAGTTGCTTTCAATACCTTGAGATCAAGTGCCATAGGGGACTCCAAAAGGCCACCCACCAGTCTGCGGGATTCAAGGGATCAAACCTGGAGAGACTTTTGCAAGGAACATAAGGTTATTATAGAACGTAATTTTAATTTTCCACATATTTACTGGGACTCCCATACTGTAAAAGGGCTGTATGGGATAGAGTTTGTCAAAAGTGTTCAGGAAAACTTCCTTAATCAGTACATAGAAATGCAGGTGTGCAATACTGGATCTATTAGGGAATAAGATAGGGCAGGTGAAAGAAGCTTGTGTAGGGGAACATAATACCAATAGTCTTAAGATAAATATGGAAAAGGATAGGTCTGGTCCTCAGATTGAGATTCTAAAATAGAGAAAGGCTGTTTTCTGGCAAAGGCGTACTTAACAAGTGGGAGGCCTTCAAAAGTGAAATTTCAAGAGAACAAAGCTTGTACGTACCTGTCAGAATAAAAGGCAAAGATAACAGGTTTAGGGAACCTTGGTTTTTGAGAGGTATTGTGAAATTGGTTAAGGAGGTGAATTGTAAGTATAGACAAGTAGGGACAAATGTGATACTTGGGGAGTATACAAAAAGCAAGAGAACACTTAAGAAAGAGGTTATGACCTGGATGAGGAAGTGGAGGGATGGGTTAGTAAGTTTGCTGATGACACAAAGGTTGGGGGTGTTGTAGATAGTGTCAGAGGTTACAACAGGATGTTGATAGGATGGAAAACTAGGCTGAGAAGTGGCAGATGGAGTTCAACCGAGATAAGTGTGAGGTGATTCATTTTGGTAGGTCAAGTATGATGGTAGAATATAGTATTAATGGTAAGACTCTTGGCAGTGTGGGGGATCAGGGGGATCTTGGGGTCTGAGTCCATAGGACGCTCAAAGCAGTTACGCAGGTTGACTCTGTGGTTAAGAAGGCATACAGTGTGTTGGCCTTCATCAATCGTGGAATTGAATTTAGGAGCTGAGAGGTAATGTTGCAGCTATATAGGACCCTGGTCAGACCCCATTTGGAGTACTGTGCTCAGTTCTGGTCGCCTCACTATAGGAAGAATGTGGAAACCATAGAAAGGGTGCAAAGGAGATTTACAAGGATGCTGCCTGGATTGGGTGGCATGCCTTATGAAAAAAGGTTGAGTGAACCTGGCCTTTTCTCCTTGGAGTGACGGAGGATGAGAAGTGTCCTGATAGAGGTGTACAAGATGATAAGAGGAATTGATCTTGTAGATAGTCAGAGGCTTTTTCCCAAGGCTGATATGGCTGCCACAAGAGGCACAGGTTTACTGTGCTTGGGAGTATGTACAGAGGAGATGTCAGGTGTAAGTCTTTTACGCAGGGAGTGGTGAGTGTGTGGAGAGGGCTGCCGGCAATGGTGGTGGAGGCGGATATGGTAGGGTCTTTTAAGAGACTTTTGGATAGGTACATGGAGCTTAGAAAAATAGAGGGCTATGGGTAACCCTAGTAATTTCTAAGCTAGGGACAACTTTGTGGGTCAAATGGCCTGTATTGTGCTGTTGCTTTTCTTTATTTCTATGTTTCTAAAGAAATCAGGAGAGCTAAAAGAAGGCTTGAGGTTACTCTAGCAGTCAAAGTGAAGGAAAATCCTAAGGGCTTCTACAGATATGTTCAGAGCAAAAGGATTGTAAAGGACAAAATTGGTCTTCTGGAAGATCAGAATGATAATTTATGCGTGGAGCCTAAAGAGATGGGAGATCCTAAGTGGATTTTTTGCATCTGTATTTACTCAGGAGACAGACACAGAGTCTACAGAATTGAGGGAAAGCAGCAGCAAGGTCATGGTCCCTATACAGATTACAGAGGAGAGGAGCTGTTTGCTGTCTTGAGGCAAATTAGGTTGACAAATCCCCGAAGTATGACAAGATGTTTCCTCAGATTTTGTGGGAGGCAAGTGCAAAAATTGCAGGGGCTCCAGCAGAGATGTTTAAATCATCCTCAGTGACAACTGAGGTGTCAGAGCACTGGAGGAAAGCTAATGTTGTTCCACTCTTGAAGAAAGGCTCTAAGAATAATCCAGGAGCTTGACATCAGTAGTGGGAAAGTTTTTGGAAGGTATTTTAAGGGACCAACTATATAAGTATTTGGATAGACAGGGACTAATAAGGGATAGTCAGCATGGCTTTGTGCATAGTAATTCATGTCTAATTAATCTTATAGAGATTATCAAAGATGTTACCAGGAAAAGGGATGAAGGCTAAGCAGTGGATATTATCTATGTGGACTTCAGCAAGGCACTTGACAAGATACTGCATGAGAGGTTGGTTAAGAAGGTTAGTTGCATAGCATTCAAGATGAGGGAGTAAATTGGATTAGACAGGGGTTTTGCAGGGAAAGTGAGAGAGTGGTAATAGATTGTTGCCACTATCCTGGAGGCCTGTGACTAGTGCAGTGTCGTAGGGATCAGTGCTGGGTCTGTTGTGTTTGTCATCTATATCAATTATCCAGATGATACTGTGGTTAAATGGATCGGCAATTTTGTGGATGACACCAAAATTGGTGGTGCAGTGGACAGTGAGGAAGACTATCAAAGCTTGCAGCAGCTTCTGGACCAATTGGAAAAATCGGCTGAAAAACGACAGATAGAATTTACTACAGATAAGCATGATGTATTGCACCTTGGGAGGATCAGCCAAGCTCGGTCTTTCACAGTGCACAGTAGGGCACTGAAGAGAGCAGTAGAACAAAGGGATCCAGGAATACGGATCCATACTTCCCTGAAAGTGGCATCACAGGTGGATCAAGTCAATAAAGAAATCCTTTGGCACGTTGGCCTTCATAGATCAAAGTATTGAGCACAGGAAGTGGGATGTTATGTTGAGGTTATATAAGATGTTAGTGATGCTTACAGGAAAGATGTAAATAAGGTTGAAAGAGTACAGAGAAAACTTACAAGGATGTTGCCAGGACTGGAGGACCTGGATTATAAGGAAAGACTGAATAGGTTAGAACTTTATTCCCTAGAATGTTAAAGATTGAGAGGAGATTTGATAGAGGTGTACAAAAATTATGAAGGTTATAAATAGCGTAAATGCAAGCAAGCCTTTTTCACGGGGGAGGCGGTGAGACTAAAACTAGAGGTAAGGGTTAAAGGTGAAAGGTGAGATATTCAAAGGGAACATGAGGGGAAACTTCGTCACGCAGTTGGTGGAAGTGAGGAGCTGCCAGCGCAAGTGGCGAATGCAATTTTGATTTCAACATTTAAGAGAAGTTTGGATAGGCACGTGGATGGGATGGGTAGTCCGGGTGCAGTTCGATGGGACTATGCAGATTAATGGTTTGGCATGGACTAGGTAGACAGTGCTCTTTCTGTGCTGCAGTTTTCTATGTCTCTCTGACTGTATGACTCTAAACAAAATGCACTTTGGAGTACAACACCACTACTTCTTGAAGAGTCTACCCCATATATCAATAAATGTCTAAACCTGCATATTTCTGCTCCAAGGACCCAGGTGTAAGAGATTTCACTATTTCACTAGTGTATATTAGGGAATGAAATAGCATTTACTTTGCTTTTATAAAGAGAATAGAATCCATTATTAATATTTCCATTTTCTATTTGTTAGAAGCTGACAGCATTCATCAGGAATTATTTTGAGTAACATCTGATCTGGTAAAGTCCTAATGAAGGTTCTTGGCTGACTGCTTATTCCTCTCCATGGATGCTGTCTGGCCTGCTGAATTCTTCCAGTGTTTTGGGTGTGTCGATCTGGATTTCCAGCATCTGTACAATTTCTTGTGTTTTTAATTATTTTGAGTAATGGCTATACAGAACAATGAATGATACTGACACAATGCAGAGAATGAGATGAGCATTCAGTGGTCGGCCTGTCTGCAGATAATCAACCAGGTTGTGTGAAATGTTTCAAAGTGACTGGAACCAAGAATTTATTCCTAATTTGCATAAAATTCACAGACAAAAGAAAAATGAAATTATATGTTCCAAGTTATTTTATCAGCATCATATCCTGGGCAAAAGGATCTGTTGGAACAAAGCCTTCTTTTCTGCCTTGGAATCTACTAGCATATCAGTGATGTATACACACACACACACACGCAGAAGATCCTCTTTGTGTAGCAAACCCAACAAGAACACCTTTGAAGCATCCATAGGAAGAAGATAATAACTGTATAAGCCACGTTAGTACTCACCAGAAGTTGCTACTATAGCTAACACGCACTATCTTGACCCAACAAGCTTCTAAAGGAAAGTGCATAAAGTAGATAAATCATGCAAAGGCTGGCCCATACTATTTCTTAATTGGACAAGTGTGATACAAGTGAAGAAAGGAAGTTCACAAAGAACACTGCTCAAGCATTGTTATCATCTGTGTATATTCCATGGGTTTGATAGGCTAGTGGGCCACAAACATAGAACTGTTGGAGCTTTGAGTATTATATTAAGCTCAAATATTTATCACGTTGATGATGTGTGCATTTAAAGACAGGTATTTGATTACATAGCATATTGGAGCTGTGTAAAAGTATTTCCAAATTGAGATCTTCTTACATGGACTTCACTGAATGTGTTTTGATTGAATATCAGGCCAGATCATGCAGTGTTGGTCCACTACTGAGTCACTGCCCTTAACCTGGGACAGATGTGCATTGTCTGGTGGATGCCCAAATCATGGCTTAGGTGAAGCTTTCTCCTGTCAAAAACATCACTGATTTTAGACAGTTTTACACACGTCTGAGATTCAGACATTTATAATCCATTAAAATTGAAGCAAGTAATTCAAACAAAATTGCCACTGTAATTATAATTTCTCAACCAATTAATTCCTTCCCTATTGCAACCACAAGATTTCACTGTAGCAAAACATTTTTGGCCCTCATTCAAAGGCTTTCTAATACCTGTGATAAATAATGTTCACATCCGGGAAGGAATTTGAAAGTACAGTGTACATTGAAAGTGTTTCTTTTAAACTTCCTATGATACTAAAGGAGAATATCACATCCGTATTGCAATCCTCCTGTTCCCGGCAGCATATTCTTTTTCACATAACCATCAGCACACTTTTTACTCTTTTACTATTAGAGACACAACAGATGCTAATTAAAAGTTTTTGGCATCTGGAAAGAAATGGGAGTACCCATGGCCACCAGAGGAGAATGGAGAAACTCAACACAGATAAACATGAGATCAGGAAAAAACCCAGACCTCTAGCAGCACCAAATGGGTGCCACTCTACTGGCCTTAGCACCAGAGCAGAGGTATATATACACTGGTAAAATGGGAAGATTTATGTGTCAATGAAAGATAAGGCAGTAAGGTAAGAAGTTATATTTACATTCTGGTAGAAAGTGTAATTATGGATCTATTTCTTTCAGAGTAGTAACCGACCCCATGCTTCGCACCACATCTGGATCTGTTGTCTACACATGTACATTGCTCTCTCGCTCTCACTGCAACGTGAATACACCAATTATATCCATCTCCTGCATGTGTGCTTTTATTTAAATGACATGTAGTTGAGCACAGACACAACAGAAAGAATAGGATTCAGTTACAAATTTAAGAGATTCAATTTTTCAAAGTTTAAAAGTTTAATATATTTGACTGTTTTTATATATAAATTAACTAAAATTACACTTCACAGAGTTTCTGTATCTGTTTGAAATCACAAGAAGGTGCCTTACTTGAATTTAAGATAACACTCTAGATATCACTCATACTATAAGCACTGACATCTTATATTACCTCACGACATAATTTAACCCATCTTGCCCATACTAACTTCTAAAGCAATTCCACCAGTTCCACTCCCCTCCTTATTTCTCTGCAATCTACTCTCCCTCTCTGATGCTCTGATTTTCCTACCTCCTTCCCTCCCTCACAACTCATGGTAGACCTTTTATCTACCAACCAACGTATCTTTGGCATGAGGGAGAAAATGGGAGCACAAGGATGTAACTCACATGATCTTAGGGAAGAACGTAAAAATTCCACACAGGCAACACCCAAGGTCAAAACCAAACTCATGTCATTGAAACAATGATGTTACAGTATTAACTTAAAAGCTGCTATGTTACTTTGTGGACCAAAAAATTATTTATCCTGGTTCTTCTTCAATGGTTCTAACTGTAAGCTTATGTACGGATGACTTTTTCACACAGTAATTCTCTGCAAGTTGATTGAACTTTCTGAACTCTGCATATTTTACTATAAACAGGACCCAATTCCCTCCTGTGGAATTCATACTTCCTCCCACATTTCCAATGCACGGATCCTTGGGGTTTCTTTGGCCCTGGGTTGTAGTATTTTCTGCTACCCCCAGAGATTTTTTTGGCTTACATGCTGCCCTCACGTTCCATTCTGTTGACACAAGTTTAACCACCAACCTTTTAGCTGTATGACAAAATTAATACTTCTTTCCCTCAGGTTAAGTTTGTTTCTCAGAAAAACCTTTCTCGTACTCCTCATTCCAAATACTTGCCAAGTATTTCTTTCAGCGTAATTACTTAAATCCCACAACATTCAGAGTGTTTTAATAATGAGGTTATTTTGATTCACCAACAACATAACATTACAGTTGATCAAGCTCAGAAAATGTCCACAACACAAGTGTTATCATGTACCTAACATATTCTTTGGCACAATTTGCCCAAGCTTTCATGTGCTTCAACCCTGAAACAACAATAAATATTGCCGCTTGGTGTTGTTATTTCATTTTCTGATTCAACATCATCACTTCAGCATACTTCTTCCAAACTTATGTAAATAACTCGGGTTTCTGCAGCATTTCATAATGCACTTTGAGACTCCATACATTACCTTTCGACTTTTCCTTGGTCGCCATTTCAGCCCATGCTCGCTCAAAGAACAATTCTATTTCCTCGCTAAATTTCCATGTAATCCATTCTGTCCACATTCCCATCAAATTCCACTCCCCCTACCCAGATTTTTATAGTAATAGAAAGATACAGCATGGGAACAAACTTTTCTGCTCATAAAATTCATGAGGACCATCAAGCACCTATTTTTACAGTAACCCTCTCCTAATCCATTTTGTTTTCCCCACATTCCCATTATCTCCACCAGATTCTACTACATAGCTACCCTTTACAGAGCAAGTAACTAGCCAATTAAAATACCAACCTCCAGTTTTGGGATGCTGGAGGAAAGTGTCACAGGCAGAATGTGCAACCACAACACAAATATCAACTGAGGTCAGGATTAAACCCGGACCACTGACGCCATAAAGCAGTGGTTCTTGTTCACACACGAGGGACAATTTAGAGCGACCAGTTAACATCTCAACTCTTCAACTATCCAACTTCACTAAGTCAACTTGCAAACAGTTATGGAAGTATTTTCAAGCAACAGGATCAAATCTAAGTTATTCACCAAACAAAGCAAGAGTTGGGTTAAACAATCACATCACTGCTATCCTGTATTGATTTCTCCTACTAGTTATAAAACAAAATAACTACTAAAACTCAAACATTTTATAAACTGGTTCCTCAGAGATACACCTAATAACACCATGATAGAATACAATTAAGCAAACATAGCCAGTCATTACATTATTTACTCAGTTGGAGTCATAGATCTCTTTTACAACTTCAGTAATTATATCTACACCCTATGCCGCTCTTCAGTGACATTACATACTCTAGAAGCGCAGGGCAAAAATAAATTCCAGTAATTTATGCTGGAAGTGGTTTAAACCTCAATTATTCACCCCTGGTAAATTTGCCATTGTGTAATTCCTTATTGCATGTTTTCATCATGACTCTGTCAGTCCTAGATCAGTCAGTGGGGCTGTATCATCCTGTAAAAGTCTGATGACAGCTAGTAGTTCAGACTGCTGACGACCTTGGAGTCTGGCAGGCCTGGTGGTGGACTTACTGCATATGACAACAGTATTGCAGGCCTGGCTGCGGACTTCACCACCTTACTGCATATGACAACTGTATAGGCCAAATAATTAGCTGATTGACACAACTATAGAAACATCTGCAGGATAAACGTTGGTTTCCTAAAACAGAGCACGTGGAACTCTTTGAAATGAGTGCTACTCCCCGGGATGGAATCCTGAACAGTCCTAATAATCTGCTGAAAGGCAGATTGTCAGCGTGTTGGGAAGTACACTTTACTTCCTGCAACTCAGCCTTACTTTCTGCGACGATGTCCCAGCTTCTACTGCTGCACCCAAATACAAGCTGTTGCTGCTCTGGCTGGAGTGGAATGGGAAGATCAGGAGTCCATATTTAGACAAGAAATTGGTCACCATTCCCTGGACGAGCACCACAGACTTTTTTCATAGCTCCATTTCAGGTTGTGTTGGACTCATTCATGCTCCTTGACACTGCAAAACTGTAACTGTCTGTAAGCAGGTTTCAAGGATTTGGATCAATGGTGGTTAAAGAATACTTCAATGGTACAAGCTTACAAACACACAATTTATTAGAATATTAACAAAGCAATGTTATTAAGCTGTGAGTAAAGCAACAATTCTCAGGATCTTCCGCCCATCAGGGATTCTAGAACCATGGTTGGTCTGGACAGCTTGCAGATCCTACCACAGCATTAATCTCAATCTGAAGAGAAGTCCAGTGAACTCATTTTAGCTCCTACTTATGTAGTTAAAAGAGAGCCCATGCGTTATTCCTAATTTCACATGCATTTAGCAAGCAAACTAAAAAAAAGTCTCTTACCCTTCTTGCCATGAACAGGAGCTGGTCTTAATTACCTCCCTGCCATAAATATGTTTATCTCATCTTACTACATCACTACATGTTTCACAGATAACTGACACAAACCCTCATACTTTATTTGTTCTTCAAGTTCCTCGTGACAGTAGAATACGTCCTGTAAACAATTATGTCCACATTGCTGAATCAAGTCCACTAATGGAGCTAACTACGGATCTGAGCATTCTAGTGATGGCAATACTTACATACTTTGCCAGAATTGGCGTCCAGGTCTGCAGACTCAGAATGAAGAAATCTTTCCAAAGTCCCAGGCAGACTTCAGGCTTGGATCAAAAAGGTACCGACTGAATCATAAAGGCAAGAATCCATCCAGTGGAGCTGTCAAGGGTATCAAAGTGCCAAGTCTGCTAATGTTGTCTCCTGGCTGCCATAGTTTAGTATTATTAGAAACAATTGTCACTAAGTGTATCAGACAAAAACTGCACATCCCACTGACAGAGATCTGGGCTTCAAAATCCCAGTGTAAGATCCTGCTTCAATCAGAAATTAAGCCAATTTTTTAAATGATGCCTTGAAATCTGTTGATGCTTGTGGATCTGACTGATGTTTAGAAATAATTCCCTGCACTTGACCCACATGTGTACAGCTCAGAGTGGACAGCAAGCAAGCATTATACACAAGTACTAGGACATGAGAAATGCAGGGAATATGTGAATCAATAGCACATTTAGTGCATTGCCCACATTGATTTGCAAATGATGAATCATGAATCATGAAGGACATGTATTAAAGTGCAAAACAAAATGTACTGATTTAAATTTCTTTGGCCGTGTCTATAAATTGGGCAATTTACAGTACATTCTACCAAACCATCGACCTCGTGATCTACACAAATGTTAGATACAGCTACTACACTGGGTGTTTTGCTTTTTATCTTACTTCATTATTCTGTTTCAGCTCCAGTTTATGATTGTCATGCCCAAACCGGAGACTGCTGAATCCACAGTCAAAACTGATGTGAAGTCAGAAGAGTCTGAAGATGCTGAAATCTGCAACAAACAGCGAGCTGGACATTCAATGTTGAGTCCCTTCATCTGGACTGCTGAGGTATAAATGATTAAGTTTGATATCCATACAAAAAAATGCCTTCTATAATTTTGTAATCAGCACAAAATGGTTATCAACTCAGCATAATTTATGACCTAGCCTAAGCAAGCTTTAACAAACAGTTCAGGTTTACCATTCTTTTGTCTTTATCTTCTGGTATGTTCAAATAAAGGAATGTAAACTGACAATTGATCTATATCACACTGTTAGCTTAGATCAACCCAAGTCCAATCTAGGCTGACATTTCTGCACTTTAAGGGAAGTGGATTCTGATGTATTTCAAATGAAAGAACTCCTATTTATCAGCTTAGATGAATAATTTTACTTAAGGAACTTGAAGCTTTCACACGGTACTGGTTGACAGTCATTTCTCCATTCTGCGAATGTCATACTGAGCTTCGGAAAATAAGAACACAAGAAAATAAGTGCAGAAGTAAATCACTTGCTCCTCAGTCCTGACCTACCAATTAATATGATCATGGCTGATCTCCCCCAGTCCTTTACTCCTCTTCAGTACCACTTCACTATAGCCCTCAATCCCCTAATTATTTAAAACTGTACTTCTCTTCCATCTTCAAATGCCCTCATTGACCAAGCTGCCATAATGCTCCAGGGTTACTTATGTTCTTTGCTATACGTAGGATACCACTATTTGAGAAATGACCATTGCATTTATCTAAACAGCAAAATTATTTATTGGATATGAATTGCATGGGGACATGCTGAAGAGGTGATATGGTATTCTCTCAATTGCTACAATCATAGTTTATGACATTCAGATTTATTGCTGAAACTCAACCCAAGCAGCACTGTAACAAAAAATGTAAGTTGTTGGAAATGCACAGCAGACGAGGCAGCATTCATTGCAATGATGGATATGCGGGATCAGAGACCGGCTCGATAGGAAAGTGCATTGAGGATGTTGCCATGATTGAATAGTACACTGCCAGGGCAAACCAGAAACCATGGCTGACTGCAGAGGTTCACATACTGCTTAAGGAGCAGGACGCTGTCTTCAGATTGGGAGACAGGATAACTCTAAGGTGAGCAAGAGCCATGCTCTCACATGATATCAGGAAGGCAAAACAAGACCGCAGGGACACGCAGCGCATGTGGCAAAATTACAAGTGCACCTTGCATGTCAATGACAGCGACACCTCCCTTCCTGATAGGCTGAATGCTTTCTATGTATGATTTGACCAATTGAATGAAGTGACATTGAGGAAAGCCCCCCTCTTTTCCTGAGGAACAGGCATCCTGTTTGGCTGCAGCTGAGCTCAGGAGCACCCTAGCCTGTGCAAGCCCACCCAATGCTGTAGGGCCAGACATCATACCTGCTCAGGGGCTGAGTGACTGTGCGACCTAGCTAACAGAGGTCTTAATGGACATCTTTAATATTTCTCTGAAACAGTCCGCCCCGGCAGGTTTCAAGGCTGTCACCATTATTTGGGTGATTAACACCCAGTGGCACTGAATTCAACAATCATGAAGTGTTTCGAGTAGCTGATAATGGATCATATAAAATCCCACTTTCCAGTTTGCCTACCACTCAAATGATACCTCGTACACTAGGATGTCGTCCATCTAATTCAGCTCAGCGTTTAACACGATCATTCCTCGGAGGCTGGTTAATAAATTGTCCTCATTGGGACTCAACCCCCCCCCCCCCGTAACTCCGTAACTGGATACAGGTGGCTCCCCTTTTCCGAATGTTCGCTTTACAACACCTCGCTGTTACAAAAGACCTACATTAGTTACCTGTTTTCACTAACAGAAGGTGTTTTCACTGTTACAAAAAAAGGCAGCGCACGCCCGAACAGCCAAGCTCCTCCCCAGAACTGCATTCTAGCCGCCATAGCTTAAACACGTACTTTATCTTGATTTATTTTGTGCATCGGTTAGCAAGATGAGTTCTAAGGTATCGGAAAAGCCTAAAAGAGCTTGCAAGGGTGTTACACTTGCGTAAAACTAGACCTAATTAAGCATTTTGATCGTGGTGAACGAAGTAAGGATGATGTCCGCTCGTTGAACTTGCCTGCGTCCACCATTCGCACTACAGTATTTATATGCAGAGAGAAAGAATCTTGAAAGCTGCCGATGTTACTGTTGGTTCTGCTGGTAGCAAAGTGGTCTCTTTTAGTTGACATCCAATAATGGATAAAATGGAAAGTCTATTGCTTGAGTGGATTGATGGGTGTACAAAGCGTGGTGTTCCGTTGTTATCTTATACTTAAGGAAAAATCAGTCAGTCTTTTTAATAAGCTGAAACAGAAAACACTGGACGATAGTGATGAAAGTGTTGTGAAAGTGAAATTTAAAGGTAGCAATGGGTGGTTTGATTGGTTTCTGAGACGAGGGCAGCTTCACAGCTTAAAGTTTACCAGAGAGGGTGCTTCAGCTGATACTGAAGCTGCCGAAAAGTTCCCAACAGAACTGAAGAAAATAATTACAGAAGGTGGTTATTTGTATAAGTAAGTGTTTAACTGTGACGAAACCACAATTTATTAGAAAAAATTGCCGAGCACCCCAACCTCCGACGACTCAGCCTAACACACCATCATCAGTGTGCTTGCTGTCTTCCCGATTCCGGTAAGCGAAACTACACTGTACATACATTATTTCTACTTAGAACCATAGAACCATAGAAACTACAGCACAGAAACAGGCCTTTTGGCCCTTCTTGGCTGTGCCGAACCATTTTCTGCCTAGTCCCACTGACCTGCACACGGACCCCATATCCCTCCATACACCTCCCATACATGCATCTGTCCAATTTATTCTTAAATGTTAAAAAAGAACCCACATTTACCACCTCGTCTGGCAGCTCATTCCATACTCCCACCACTCTCTGTGTGAAGAAGCCCCCCCTAATATTCTCTTTAAACTTTTCCCCCCTCACCCTTAACCCATGTCCTCTGTTTTTTTTCTCCCCTTGCCTCAGTGGAAAAAGCCTGCTTGCGTTCACCCTATCTATACCCATCATAATTTTATATACCTCTATCAAATCTCCCCTCATTCTTCTATGCTCCAGGGAATAAAGTCCTAACCTATTCAACCTTTCTCTGTAACTGAGTTTCTCACGTCCCGGCAACATCCTTGTAAACCTTCTCTGCACTCTTTCAACCTTATTTATATCCTTCCTGTAATTTGGTGACCAAAACTGAACACAATACTCCAGATTCGGCCTCACCAATGCCTTATACAACCTCATCATAACATTCCAGCTCTTATACTCAATACTTTGATTAATAAAGGCCAATGTACCAAAAGCTCTCTTTACGACCCTATCTACCTGTGACGCCACTTTTAGGGAATTTTGTATCTGTATTCCCAGATCCCTCTGTTCTACTGCACTCCTCAGTGCCTTACCATTAACTCTGTATGTTCTACCTTGGTTTGTCCTTCCAATGTGCAATACCTCACACTTGTCTGTATTAAACTCCATCTGCCATTTTTCAGCCCATTTTTCCAGCTGGTCCAAGTCCCTCTGCAGGCTCTGAAAACCTTCCTCACTGTCTACTACACCTCCATTCTTTGTATCATCAGCAAATTTGCTGATCCAATTTACCACATTATCATCCAGATCATTGATACAGTTGACAAATAACAATGGACACAGCACTGATCCCTGTGGCACACCACTAGTCACAGGCCTCCACTCGGAGAAGCAATTCTCTACCACCACTCTTTGGCTTCTTCCATTGAGCCAATGTCTAATCCAATTTACCATCTCTCCATGTATACCTGGCGACTGAATTTTCCTAACTAACCTCCCAAGCGGGACCTTGTCAAAGGCCTTACTGAAGTCCATGTAGACAATATCCACTGCCTTCCCTTCATCCACTTTCCTGGTAACCTCCTTGGAAAACTCCAATAGATTGGTCAAACATGACCTACCACACACAAAGCCATGTTGACTCTCCCTAGTAAGTCCCTGTCTATCCAAATGCTTGTAGTTTCTGTCTCTTAGTACTCCCTCCAATAACTTACCTTCTACCGACGTTAAACTTACTGGCCTATAATTTCCCGGATTACTTTTCGATACTTTTTTAAACAACGGAGCAACATGAGCCACTCTCCAATCCTCCGGCACCTCACCTGTAGACAGCGACATTTTAAATATTTCTGCCGGGGCCCCTGCAATTTCAACACTAGTCTCCTTCAAGGTCCGAGGGAACACCCTGTCAGGTCCCGGGGATTTATCCACTTTAATTTTCCTCAAGACAGCAAGGACCTCCTCCTTTTTGATCTGTACAGTTTCCATGATCTCACTACTTGTTTCCCTTAATTCCATAGACTTCATGCCAGTTTCCTTAGTAAATACAGATGCAAAAAACCTATTTAAGGTCTCCCCTATTTCCTTTGGTTCTGCACATAGCCGACCACTCTGATCTTCAAGAGGACCAATTTTATCCCTTACAATCCTTTTGCTCTTAATGTACCTGTAAAAGCTCTTTGGATTATCCTTCACTTTGACTGCCAAGGCAACCTCATGTTACTTTATATAGGCTGTGTATTTTTGTGCATTATTTGATATGACTTGGCAGCTTCATAGCTTAAAGGTTACTGGAGAGACTGTTTCTGCAACGTAGTGAGATTTTCTAGTGCTGCAATGATGCTGAAAAATATTTCTACTTTATATAGGCTGTGTAGTTTTCATATCATTCCTGCTTTTACTATATGTTACTGTTATTTTAGGTTTTGTGTGTTATTTGGCATGATTTTGTAGGTTATTTTTTGGGTCTGGGAACGCTCACAAATTTTTCCCATATTAAAAAATGGTAATTGCTTATTCACTTTACGACATTCTGGCTTATGAGCCATTTCATAGGAACGCTCTACCTTCGGATAGCAGGAGAAACCTGTATTGGACTTCTTGGTGGAAGGACCCCAGTAACTCCAAGTTGGCAGCAACATCTCAAGCTCCATCCCACTGAGCACTGGTGCTCCCCAGGGCTGTGTGTTCATTCCGCTGCTATTCACACTGCTGACTCATGACTGCACTGCCAGATCCAACTCAATCCTCACCATCAAGTTCACTGATGATACTTCAGTGGCTTGCTTCATCTGCAACAGTAATGAGTTGGCATGCAGAGAGGAGGTAGAGAGGCTTGCCAAATGGTGCGATAAAACAACCTGACTCTCAACATGAAGAAGTGAAAAGAGACAATTGTAGACTTCCAGAAGGCACAGGCTGATCACTCTCCATTGCACATCGATTTCTCTGCCATGGAGATAGTGAAGAGCACAAAGAACCTTGGTGTGCAAATAATGGATGATATAATCTGGACCCACAGCAGCTCCTCAGTAGTCAAGAAGGCACAGCAGGGTCTACACTTTTTGAGGAGATTGAGGCGTGCAACACTCGCCCCCCTCATTCTAGCAACTTTCTACAGGAGCACCATCAAGCGTATCCTGATTGGCTGCATTATTGTGTGGTATGGAAACTGCAAGACACTACAGAGAGCAGTAAAAACTGCTGAGAGGAATATCAAAGTCTCCCTCCACCCCTATTTGTGACATTTACCGGAAACGTTGCAGACGAAGGCCCAAAGCATTTTTGTGGATCCCTACCACCCATCCCATTATCTCTTTGACCCTCTACCATCAGGAAAGAGGTACAGAAGCATCAGGACCAGGACTGCCATACTGGGTAACAGCTTCTTCTCTCAGGCTCTGAGGCTAATGAATACTCTACCACCACAGAGGTCTCGTAATTAGGACAGCGAGCTGTTTATGTACTGTGTACTCTTTACTGTTCACCTGTGCTGTACCTCATTATATGCATTTTGAATTATATTTTATTAACTTATTTAGAGTATAAGATTTTGGTTTTTGTGCTTTGTGTGATATATGTTATGTCAGTTCACCGTGGTCCAGAGGAACATTTTTTTGTTTGGTTGTATCTACAGTCTGATGACAATAAACTCGAAATTAAACTTGACGTAGAGAGAAACATTTACTTTTCCAGTCAAGGAATTATCATCAAATCTTTCTCAATTCTGATGGAATGGCACTGACAGACATTTCTTGACCTACGAAGAATTTCAGAATTTTCTGCTTTCTCCTCTCTGCTTACCAGCATCTGCAGTATTTTGCCTTTGTCGGCACTTAGTATAAGTGTAAAAATACCCTTTGGCTCTTGCATCTATTTTATCATGAGTATATGGCGCATGACGTTGTCTGTAGTCAAATAAAGAGAATATTTATTTTAATATTGTGCTTAGTGACTATGAGAAAGATTTCAAAAATTAATTTCCCCACCGTCACAGTCAAAATTTACCCTGCATTGTAAATATGGTACATCAAAATTGAACAATCCTTCCCATTTCTAATTGTTAATGGGAATAGAGCAACCAAATATTGTGACAGCAAGAAAAAAATTGTGCAAATATAATATGGGCCTAATACAATACGAAACAAATGTACACTGTTTTCTGAATTCTCTATTATAAAATGCAGTCGCACTCAATTATATTTTTAAACCTAATATAAATGGAGATAAACATCTGACTGGGAAGTTGATAGGACAAATCATTAAATCAGTGAAATTGACTTGACCTGGAACTCTTTATATTGAGCTAATAGTGCTTTAATTGCTATACAGCCAGTTATTAGCATGTTAATGGAAGAATCACATTCATATGCTAATGAAAGATTGACATTCACACGTTAATGAAGATTCACGTTCACGAGTTAATGGAGATTCACATTCACATGTTAATGCTGATTCACGTTCATGTGTTAATGGCGATTCACATTCACAGCTCAGCATCAAATGATGCAGTCTTTGCCCATGTGCACCACAACCCACACAACATTTAGACAATGGGTTTTAAAAGGCAAGTATGTGCCACAGTAAGTATATCCAACAAGGGAAACTTTAATTACTTATATCAAAATTCAATGTAATCCTCTGCCATCAATATTCTGGGGGTCACCATCAACCAGAAACTCAGCTAGACCAGGTATCTATTAGTAATTGATAATATTATTGTCACATGTTCTGAGACACAGAGAAAAACTTTTTTTGCATGCCATTCACACAGATCATTTAAAAAAACGTCAGTACATTGAGATAGAATAAAGAGAAAAGCAATAACAGATTGCATAACATTGTATACAAATACAGAAAATGTGTAGCTCGGGTAGATAACAAAGGGCAAGAGCCATGAAGAGGTAGATTAATTCATCTTTATTGTACAAAACATCCATTAGAGAGTCTTATGACAGTGGAATAGAAGATGTCCTTGATTCTGGTGGTGTGTTAGGCATAGTCTGGAATTATGATATAGCAAATATTAATTTCAACAGCAAAATAGTTGTTGTGACATATCTAGTCTCGTGGCATAGTGGGTAGTGCTTGTCGCTCTCACTTTCAGCTTCCATCACTGGCTAAAGGTCGTGCAAGAAGGAGAGCTGAATGTGCAAGTCTCTCCTTGCCAGTACATAGCCTCTTCAACAGCAAGCCTCATGTCGTACTTCCACACTGGCAACACACAGAAACTGAACTCCCTTCAGACTCAAGCTGAATGACAGAGGACGGGGAGAGGTTGGGCCCCTGCACACATAGCACGAAGACCCATCAGTGTGTGGACGTGCCCTGCTGCTCATGAACAGGATCCCCATCTGTGGGTAAACAGCCTCACTGCCTTGTGTGTAGCCTCGGAAGAGACAAAGGCCACAGGAGGAAACCCAGAGAGCAGATCCTGAGTGGAGCCCCTAAGGCACTGGACGTCATTAAACATCCTTCCAGCAGCTCCTGCAGCCAAACTGATGCCAACTGTATTGCTTTATAAGCTTTCCTTTGGACTACACTGGTGAGGCTGAGAGGGGGATCTTGATGACTGGGCATCTCAGGATCTCCATACCTTCTGCGCAGGCTTGTGATGATGATTATCATCACCGATTGTCTTTCAAGATAGACAGATGCCAACCATCATCAATTTCAACAGCAACCAATCTTCAGACATGAACGCAGATTGTAGTTTAAGATGCAGCCCAAAGCAACAGTCTTCCTGGAACTGCAGACTGCTGTTGATTGCAAACCAGGAAACATCTATTCACCAAAGGTGTCTGCATATGCTTGAATGCAGTTGCAGTGCCTGTGGGGATTAAAATTCATTTTGGGTGTCTGGAGTGTGAGTGTGAAGAAGGAGGCGTTTGAAAACTATATGTAATTCAAAGGAAGCATCGTAGATACACCATAACTATAGGATTATTCTGCCATCACCTTTCATCTTTAGCATATAAAATATCATATAATATTGGACCAGTCAGGCCTCTTCTTGTAAGAGTGTCCCCTGTGTGATTTTTTCTTGAATGGCTGAATAAATAACTTCTACATCCACCAGCTTCAGTGTCTGTCCAGTGACTTTGCTCACAGTCACAATATGGTGCATGTTTTTAAGCTTTTGCAGCTTCTGTCTAACAAAGGGGGGAGAAGAGAGAATGTCTAATGTGGGTGGAGTCTTTGATTATGTTGGCTGCTTTTCCCAAGGCAACAGGCAAGGTAGGCAGAGTCCAAGGAGGAGAGACAGGTTTTCATGATGGACTGAGCTGTGTCCACAACTCTGCTATTTCTTGTGGTCTTGGAAAACAGTTGTCATATGAAGCAGTGGTGCACAGATAGATTGCTTTCTAAGGTGTACCTATCAAAAACTGGTGAGGGTCAACAGGGACATATTGAATTTCCTTAGCCTTTTGAGAAAGTAGAGTGTCAGAGTGCTTTCTTTTCCATTGTGTCTATATGGTTGGATCAGGACAAGCTATTGATAATGTTTAAACCTCAGAATATGAAGCTCTCAACTCTCTTGACTTCAGAACTATTAATGTAAACAGGAGAATGTGCACATCCCCTCCTTTCCTGAAGTCAATAACCAGTCTTTTCTTTTGCTTACTGAGGGAAAACTTGTTGTCTTGAAGCCATGTCACTAAGCTCTGTCTATCTCCCTCTATTCCAAATTGTCACCACCAGAAGTATTCTCCACTAAATGTCTCTCCTTTGACACCATTTGGTTTTTCCACAATCTACAAAGAAAATGTCAGAAGTAGGATGGCATGTTCTCCGCTTGATTGGTTCAATGGTGAAGAAGTCTAACACTAACCAGAAAAAAAAATCAGCTCAATGGTACCCTAAATGTTCATGACCTCTTCCAGAAATAGTGCGCAAAATGCATTGCCATGATTCATCCAGGCTCCTCCAAGTAAACCTCCCAAGTCTGTGACCTCTAAAATAAGTTCCCAAAATTGTACAAAACAGCACAAGTGCCTGAGTCGGGAGTTAAGAGGGGGTTTGTAAAGAGGCAGTCTGCATTGAGTCCGAGCACTGGGAACAGATGGAGAAGGATTCAAAACCTGGCAAGAGTAGCAAAATCGAGTTCAGGTGCAGAAGTACAGCAAAAATAGTCATCCAGGACCAATGTGACTTCAGTGCCACTAGATAAAGCAGATTTTTTGGACTACTTGATGTTATTCCTTTGAATCCTTAAGCACATTTCTTTTAACACAGTTTTACATGTTATGCAGCAGTGACCTTAAAGAGAGTAGGTTGGTAGGGAACTATTGACATTATATTATATTGCTTCCTTATTATTGTCACATGTACCGAGATACGTACATTGAAAAGCTTGTCTGGTATACTGTTCATATAAATCAAATCATTACACAGTGCACTGAGGCAGAACAAGGTAAAACAATGACAATGCAGAATAAAGTTTACAAGCTGCAGAGAAAATGCAGTGTAGTTCAACAATAAAGTGTAAGATGGTAATAAGGTAAATTGTAAGGTCAGAAGTCCACCTTATTGTAAAAGACATCTTTTTAAGAGTCTGATAATAGTGGGATAGAAGTTGTCCTTGAGACTAATGATATGTGTTTTTGGGCTTTTGTATTTTCTGCCTGATGGGAGAAGGGAGAATGTCCAGAGTGGGTGTGATCTTTAATTATACTGGCTCTTTTACTGAAGCAATGAGAACTATAGACAATGTACATGGAGGCGAGACTAGTTCCAGTGATGTGTTGAGCTGTGTCCACAACTCTTTGAAGCTTCTTATGGTCAAATGCAGACCAGCGCCATTCCAAACCATCCAGATAGAGTGGTTTCTATGGTTTATTGATAAAAATCGGTAAGGGTAGACGAGAATATACCAAATTTATTTCACCTCCTGAGGAAGTAGAGACTTTGGCGAGATTTCTTGACCATGACATAGTCATGGTTGCACCAGGACTGACTATTGGAAAGATTCACACCTAGGACATTAAAGTTTTTTACCCTCTCAAACTCAACACTATTTATATAGACAGGAAGATGTATAACCCCTCTCCCCATCTTTCTGAAGTCATGATCTTTTGTTTTGTTGATTTTAGGGAGAGGTTGTTGTAATGATACCATGCCATTAAATTCTTTATTTCCTTCCTGTACTCTGACTCATCATTATCTGAGATACAGCCTATTATGTGATATCATTTGTAAACACGTAGATGGAGTTAAAGTAGAATCTGGCCACAGTCATGAGCATAGAGGAAGTACGATCAAGGGCTGAGTACACAACTGCATGGAACACCAGTGTTGAGAATAATCTTTAGGGGGATGTTGCAGCATATCCTTACTGATTGTGGTCAATTGGTCAAGAAGTCAACAATTCAGTTACAGAGGTTGATATTGAGTCCAAGTAACTGGAGTTTGATGCTTAACTAATAGTATTGAAGGAGGAGCAGTAGTCAATTAACAATAGTCTGATGTTGGTGTCTTAACTGTCCAGATGCTTCAGAAATGAGTATGCATCTAGGGAGATTGCATCTGCTATAGACCTGTTATGGAAGTAGACAAATTGTAGTGGGTCAAGGCTATCTTGGAGGCTGGAACTAATGCGCCCCATGACCAGCCTCTCGAATCACTTCATGATGATAGATGTTAGAGCCACCAGACAGTAGTCATAAAGGAGTGTTTTCTTGTATTCTTGGGGTTACCGGGCTGATAGTCGTCTTCTTAAAGCAGATAAGAACCACCACAGCATATTTGGATCCTTCATTCAGCCACAAACCTACTCATGTTCCTGACCACTGATGCTTTAGACCTCAACTCCATCTGCTACCTACAGTTTGGCTACCAGCCCTGGCTACTTTCCAGATCCCCAGCTCTGACCTCAGGCCTCTGCTTGCAACCTGAAGCCTTGGCTCTCATTCTCAGCCAAAGACTGTACTAGAAGCCAGATCCCTTGGGCTTCTGAGCAATTGGATGCTGAATTATTGAAGTTTTGCTGTACTGTAATATTTCTATAATGCAGGAGACATGGCATAATTTGGCTGTTGTAATAAATGGTCGGACCTCACACATTAAACCAGGCATTGAGAAGGGGCCTTTCTGCACGTATGATTGATGGGAAAGCGCTCATGAAACTTGATATTTTGGCTTAAACATGCTGCAGGCTTAAACATGCTGCAGACAAGAACATGGTAAACATTCAGTGTATTCTTCTTGTTAAGACTTGGAATGGTCTAGAGGCTCCAAACATTATTGGAATGGGGTGCAAGTTAAACCTGCAGACAGACTTGAATGGAAAAGTATGTATTAGAACATGCTACTGGTCACAGATGATGGATATTGTATTTCGTGATTATATTTGGAAAAATAAGGAGGATAGAACAAAATTAAAGTACAGAAAATGAGACCCTGGGAAGCTGCTTTGTTTTAGTTTATTATGCATGCTTTGACTGATGACACCATATATTGCTGAAAATAACTCTGTCCCAAAGTTAACATTTAAAGAATACGGTCATCAGCCACATCATGAGAAGGCCTGAAATCAAATGCAGGTCAATAAACCACAGAACATGAGTTGGCATGTCTGTCCTATATTAAACTCTCAGGGGTACACAATTTTTTGGAAATAAACTTTGTACCACCAGCTGCACAGATAATGTGAATGTTTATCATGGGGCACACTTAAATTAATTTGTTGCATTTTCAATGATTACAAAACAAATTAGAATGCCATTACAAGAATGTGTTATGAAGTTAGAGGACATACAGCTACTGTACTTTTATGTACATTATGGCCACACACATAACAATGTTATTTGTATATATATATATATTTAAATCAAAACATTTTTTTCTATTAGAAACCAAACCATTATATTTATATTAAGACACTGGACTTAATTGTTATCTTTGCTCCTCTGATAACTTTTCCTGATTCTACAACTTTGCTACTTCAATTGGTTTGGAAAGAATATCCCCCTCTTCAAAAGAAAATTGCCCATATAGAGTCACAGTGAAGTACAGCACAGAAACAGGCTCACTGACCCATTTAGTCCATGCTGAAAACATTTAAACTGCCTAATCTCATTGACCTGCACCTGGACCATAGCCCTCCATACCCCTAAAATCCATGTACCTATCTAAACTTCTCTTAAACATTGAAATTGAGCTTGCATGCATGACTCGTGCTGGCAGATCACTCCACAATCTCATGACCCTCTGAGTGAAGAAGTTTCCTCTCATGTTCTCCTTAAACTTTTCACCTTTCACCCTTATCATAACCTCTGGTTGTAGTCCCACCCAACCTAGTGGAAAAAACATACTTGCATTAACCCTATCCATACCCCTCATAATTTTGTATACCTCTATCAAATATCTCAATCTTCTATGTTCTAAGGAATACAGTCCTAACTTCATTAATCTTTCCTTATAACTCAGTTCCTAAAGGCCAACAACATCCTTGTAAATTTTCTCTGTACTCTTTCAACCTTGTTAATGTCTTTCCTTTAGGTAGGTGGCCAAAACTGCACACAATACTCCAAATTAGGCCTTATCAATGACTTATAAGACTTCAACATAACATCCCATCTTCTGTATTCAATACATTGATTATGAAGGCCAATGTGCCAAAAGCTTTCTTTATGACCCTATCTACCTGTGACGACACTTTCAACAAATTATGGATCTGTAATCCCAGATCCCTTTGTTCTATTGCATACCTCAATACCCTACCGTTCACTGTATAAGACCTATCCTGGTTGATCTTACCAAGGTGCAAAACCTTGCACTTGTCTGTATTAAATTCCATCTGCCATTTTTTAGCCATTTTTTCAGCTGATACAGATCCTTCTGCAAACCATGATACGCTTCTTCACTATCCACTACACCCCTAATCTAGGTGTCATCTACAAATTTGCTGATCCATTTAACCACATTATCATCCAGATCATTGATATAGATGACAAAAAAAGAGGACCTTGCAGTGCACCACTAGAAACAGGCTTCCAGTCAGAGAGGCAAACATCTACTACCACTATCTGGCTTCTCCCACAAAATCAACATCTAATCCAATTTACTATCTCATCTTGAGTGCCATGTGACTGAACCTTTTTGACCAACCAGCCATGCGAGACCTTGTCAAATATCTTGCCAGAGTCAATGTAGACAACATCCACTGCCTTGCCTTCATCCACTTTTCTGGTAACTTCCTCAAAAGCCTCTAAGATTGGTTAGAAAAGTCCTACCATGCACGAAGCAATGCTGACTATCCTTAATCAGTCCATGTCTATCCAAATAATTATACATCCAGTCCCTTAAAATACCTTCCAATAGCTTTCCCACAAATGATGTCAGACTCACTGGCCTATAATTTCCTGGTTTATGCTTAGGGCCTTTTTTAAACAGTAGAATAACATTGTCTATCCTCCAATTCTTTGGTAACTTTTCTATTGATAAGGATGATTTAAGTATCTCTGCCAGGGTCCTGACAATTTCTGCAATTATAAGGTCCGATAGAACTCCATGTCAGGCCCTGGGGATTTATCCACCCTGATTTGCTTCAAGACAGCACAGCAAACACCTCCTCCTCTGTAATCTGTACAGGGTCCATGAAGTTGATACTGCTTTGCCTCATTTCAATAGACTCTGTGTCTGTCTCCTGAGTAAATACAGATGCAAAAAAAGATTAAAATCTCTCCAATCTGCTTTGGCTCCACACATGGTTTCCCATTCTGGTGTTCCAGAGGACCAATTTTGTCCCTTGCAATCCTTTTGCTCTTAACATATCTGTAGAATCCCTAGGATTCTCCTTCATGTTGTCTGCTAGAGCGACTTCATTCTTGTTCATGAACAGTATTACAGGCGTTTGATTTGTTGTTACATCAACAGAGTTCCAGTACAAAAAAAGGAAGTTATCCACCTTGTGCTGTAGAGAAATGTCCTCCTTGTCCAAAGCTTAATTGGCCATCTTGAAGGATTGGATAAACCTTTCAACTAACCCATTTATTGCTGGATAGTGAGGAACTGACTTGAAATGTCCAATGCCATTTTTCTTCATGAACAGTCAGAATTCTTCTGATGTGTGTTGTGGTCCGTTGTCACTCACAATTTGTCCTGGAAAGCCATTTGTGGCAGAGACAGTTTTTGCTGATGTGGTTGACTTTATTGGTATGGCTTCCAACCACGTCAAATGAGCATCCACAGCAATCAGGAACATGGAGTCCGTGAATGGCCCAGCAAAGTCAAAATGAACACTTTGCCATGGTGACGACAGTCTCTCCCATGGGTGCATTGTTGCCTGTGGGGGTGCATTTTGAACTTTATGGCATCCCCAACAGCTTTTGGTTAAGTTATCAATCTGCTTATCTATTCTCAGCCACCACATATAGCTCCGTGCAGGACTCTGCATCTTGACTGTACCTAGGTGTCCTTATTGCAGATTTTCAAACACGCTGGTACGCAGTTTAAAGGGAACCACAACACGAGATCCACACATCAGCATTCTTTGACATACAAACAATTTGTCTCGCCTTACTGAGAACTCTGGAAACAAAGGGTTACCATGAGCAGGCCATCCTTGCATGGTGATTTCATAGACTTTTGATAATATCTGGTTATTCCTTGTTTCCCTTTATATTTCAGAATTTTTTTTATCAGCAACTGGTCCACCAGTGCTGTATGGACCGCTTCTGCTGGGCCACAGTATGAAGACTTTTCTTTTTCACTGCAAGATGTGATAAGCCATCAGCATTGCTGTGTTGTTTGGTACCCTTGAACTCTATGTCATAAGAGTGGGCTCCTACGAATAGTGCCCAATGTTGTAACCAGGTATCTGTCATCACTGGCATTCCCTTCCTGGGACTGAAAATAGCTGGTGATCTATCACTAGTGTAAACATTTGTCCATAGAGGTAGTGGTGGAACTTCTTTATTCCCTATACTATACTAAGGGCCTCTCGGTCAATCTGTGCGTAGTTGCATCCTGCACTTGTCAGTGATCCTGAAACAAACACAATTGAATGTTCAGATCCATCTTTCATAGTGTGTGACTAAACTGTATCAATACCATAAGAGGATGCATTGCACACCAATCTGATGGGCCAGAGATGGGTCATGATAGTTGAGCAGTTCATTGGATGTTATTGGTCTCTGTGTTTCCATGGATGCTTTTTCACATCTTTCTGGCCATTCCCACTTTGCTCTTGTCTGAAACATTGCATTCAATGGATGCAGCACTGTAGCAATGTTTGGGAGAAACCAGTGGTAGTATCTTACAGGGCCCAAGAATGACCAGAGTTGTGACACCTTTTTCGGTTTGGATGCCTGTAGCATTGCTTCAGTCTTCTCTTGTTGCTTATGTAAGCCATGTTTGTCAATGACATGTCCATAATATGAGATTCATTCTTGAAAAACTCAGATTTCTCTCTTTTTGCAGACAAACCAGCCTGGAAAGCACTTTACTAAGGTTCTGGAGGTGCTCTTCATCAATTTTGCCAGTTATGATGATGTCAACAAGATAACATTGTGTCCCTGGGATATCTTGGAGCATCTGGTCCATTGCTCTTTGCCAAATTGCTGGAGTTGATGCAACGCCAAAGATGAGATGATCATACTGGAACAATCCCTTGTTTGTGTTGTATGTGAGGAACTTCCTGTTTGACTCAATCTCCATTTGCAGTCAGGTTTGTAACAAGTCAATCTTTGAATACCTTTTCTTGCTTGCCAAAGATGCAGAAATATCTTTTATTCGCGACAGGGGTTGCTGCACACTACGCAGCACCAGGTTGATGCTTACTTTGAAATCCCCACATACGTGGATGACTCCGGCCTTCCCTTTCTTGATCACTGAGACAATAAGTGTGGCCCAATCCACTTTGGAGAGAATCCCAGATTCAATCTAGTGTGTGAGGCACTAGACATGCCTTATGGATTCTTGGTGTTGCTGCTTCATCCAGTTTAATTCTGGTCCTCATGCCCTTGAGTTCACCAATGCCCTTCTCAAACACCTTCTCATTAGCATTAAGCAGCTGTGACAGGCTCTGGTTAATGCTACCATTTGGGCTTCCATTGCCTATTGATGCCACACTGAGAGCTTTGACTGAGTGCCAGTCTAGTTGGATTTCTCTCAACTATTCACATTTGAAAAGTGCTGGCTCTCCACTTTAAATACATGAAGCTCTGACTGCTGTGTTTGTCCTCAATACATCACATTCACTTTGCCTTTGGGAGACACTTTAGCATCACTGAGGTCTTCATTTTCAGTTTTATACTAGACACATCTATTGTGATCCATATGATTTTGTGATCTGCTTCAGTAATACAATGCTATACTAGGCATTGACAGCTCACCTTTGTCAGATGCTGTGTTGTCTGATTCTGTTTTGCATCCAGTCACTTTATGCGTTTGCTATTTTGTGTTTGCAATTTTTCACCCGGTTGTGCTTTCCTCTGTGTTGCACACTCTCTCCATGTGACCTTGTCTGTGAAACTTTCTGCAAACTTTTTTTTTCAACCAACCATCATTGGCATCATGGGTGGATTTGCCACATCGATAACATTTTTGGCTTTTTGAACCATTCAGGGACATTTTGTGCATTTAATATTCTGAACTCTTTTTCTGTAGTTCTGCTACATCATTTGCTGAAGTCTCAAACAATATGGCAATGGTCAATGCTCGTTCTATGGTTAAGTCTCTTTTTGCCAGTAGCCCCTTTTGAGTACTTTGATGATGCATGCCACGTACAAGCCTGTCCCTTAATTTATCTGAAAGTCTATCTCTAAAGTAACAGTACTGAGAAAGTTTGCACAGTTCTGCAATGTATTCAGAAATGCTTTCATCCTTTGACTGGTTCCTTTTGTAAAATCTAAATCTCTCAGCTATTCTCAGTGGTATAGGGCTGAAGTGATAATTTCAAAATTGAAACAATTGCGTCAAAAGTCTTGTTTGTTGGCTTTTCAGGGGTTACCAAGTTGCATAAGAGACTGTACGTTCTAGTATCCTTTGAGCTAAGAATCATGGGGGCTTTCTTTTCCTCATCCACGTTGTTCACATAACAATACAGTTCAACCCTCTTGATACATGACTCCCAGCCTTCATTAGCACTATCAAGTTTATCAACTTTACCAACAAAAGCCACCTCCATGTTATTGTCAATTTAACTTTGCTAGTTATAACTATGCATTATAGTGTTACTCACTGATCCCTTTGCTAGCTTCTATGACAGCTTTCTCCATCCTGTTTAACTCCTTCCCCTTACTGTCTCATCCTATGTAGTTGGTGACATTCATGTTCATACTCATCGCCAATTTGTTGTGTCTATGCAACTACATATCAATGAAATAAGAGGAGTGGTTGATAATTTTGTGGCCTAAGGTAGAGGGAGTCAATTTTAGAAAAACTAACACATTTATTTTTCCTACATTTACACACTTAGTCCAGCAGTCGTGGAGCATACGGATCCCTTCTTTGTAGAAGTCGATGTCTTGGACCTCCAGAAAGTAGTCCACAGCAGGGGTGATTGATAAGTTTGTGGCCTAAACTAGAAAGGGATGAGGAGAAACTTCAAACTTTCTGCATTTTCAGTCAAAGAGTTGAACTGCACGGGCATGTAACGAGAGCTGTATTACTCATCTACGTCTACCTTAGGCCGCAAAGTTATCGATCACCCCTGCTGTGGACCAGCTAGAGGTCCAAGACACTCTCTTTACATGCACGTGCAGTTGAACTCTTTGAGGGATAATGCAGAAAGTTTGAAGTTAACAATTCATCTCCTTCTATCCTAGTCCACGAACTTATCAATCACCCCTGCTGTGGGCCACTTCTACAAAGAAAGGATCCGTATGCTCCACGACCATTAGACTAAGTGTGTGCATGTAGGAGGGGACTATGTTGAAAAATAAATGTGCTAGGTTTTCTAAAATTGACTCCTTCTACCTTAGGCCACAAACTTATCAATCACCCCTCGTAGAAGCACGTACACAGGAGATGGCTTTAACTGGTGTATTCACACTGCAGCAAGAGAGGGGGAGAGAGAGAGAGACAACAATACGCACGAGTTGACAACAGATCAATACGTAGTGCTGATACATCATTTGCTGAAGTCTCAAACAATATTGCAATGGTCAATGCCCGTTATATGGTTAAGTCTCTTTTTGCCAGTAGCCCCTTTTGAGTACTTTGATGATGCATGCCACATACAAGCCTGTCCCTTAATTTATCTGAAAGTCTATCTCTAAAGTAACAGTACTGAGAAAGTTTGCACAGTTCTGCAATGTATTCAGAAATGCTTTCATCCTTTGACAGGTTCCTAGTCATTACTCTAAAAGAAATAGATCCATAAATTACATCCACTGTACAGCATTAGCAAACCTTTCTGCTAGAATATTAGTCTTCTTCTAGTTCGGGTGAAATCACCCCTTCTGTACAAGTTATACCTTCTCTGGAAGAGAGCTCAATGATCCAAAAATCTTATGCCTTCCCTCCTACGCCAACTCCTTAGCCACGTGTAAACTGTATAGTCTTCCTATTTCTAGCCTCACTTGCACATGTCACGGGTAGCAATCCTGAGATCACTACCCTTTAAGTCCTGCCGTTTAACTTAGCACCTAACTTCCTGATCTCCCTATGCAGAACCTCGTCATTCGTCCTGTCCATGTCATTGGCACCTACATTGACCACAACCTCCTGTTGTTCGTGTTCCCACTTAAGAATGCTGAGGACTCGATCTGAGATGTCCCAGACCCTGGCACCTGGGAGGCAACATACAAATTGGGAATCTTGTTCTCATCCACAGAACCTCCTTTCTGTTCCCTTAACTAATGAATCTCCTATCACCACAACACACCTCTTCTCTCCATTCCCATCTGAGTTGCAGAGCCAGGGACCCAACCACTGTGACTTCCCCTGCTAGGTCATCCCTCACCCACCTCCACAGTATCCAAAGTGATATACCTGTTGTTGAGGGGTATGTCCCACAGAGGTACTGTCTCCTTAACCCCTTTTTCCTTTCTGACTGTCACTCAGTTTCCAGTGTTCTGTACCTTTGGTGTAACTATCTCATATTATGTCTTATACGTCACTCTTTCAGCCTTCTGAATGATCCAGAGTTCATCCAGTTCCAGGTCCAACTCCTTAAGGCAAATTGTTGGAAGCTACAGCTGGATATATTTCTCTCAGTTGTTGTCATCAAGGACACCGAATGTCTCCCTGTCCTCCCACATCCCACAAGAGGTGCATTCAACTACTCTGCCAGGCATCTCTCTTGTCTTAGCTGAGAAATTATAAAGAAGGGAGGGGGGAGGGGATAATCTCTACCTGTAGCTTTTCTTTTTTGCTTTCTCTGACCGAAGCTCCCTTCGCTGAAGCCATGAAAAGCTTACACCTCAAAATCACCCAGCTAACTATGTCCACTCTAAGAAAAGCCACAGCACTTGCCCCTGCCTTCCTTTAATTTGTTCCTGCTAATTAATCTCAAATGCTGATTGGTCATTGGTCAGAGCTCCCAAAAAAAATGGCCACGTGTTGTTGCCTTTTTCTACTCCATTAACAAGCTGAGTGAAATTCCATTGTCTGAAGATTCTGATCGCCTGATTGGCTGCTGGCCAAGGCTCCCAGAAAAAAAGTTCTGCAGTAAATAGATATTTTGTCCCTTATTTTTAAGGTACAGTGTTGACAACCCTTAAATCCCCTTACAATCTACAGCTGAGATGACATGCAGTCATTTACTGTCCGCATCAATTAACACAGAACCATTCCTCCTGGACTTTGAAATTTCTGATAAAGCTTTAATAAAGCACACAGCAGTCTTCAACAGCTGGAAGAATACTGAAGGTATTATGTGCTTGTGCCTTTGATGTCCATGTGTCTAGGTGCCTGCAGAGGCGAGAATTTAACTAGATATACCCACTATTCCTGAAACAGAGCAGAATTACACAAAGGGTGTGACAAAATTGTTTCATAAGTACTGATGATGATTTTCTAGATATTTAGAGGGGTTTTAACACAACAGTTTGGATGGTATAGCAATTTTTTAACAACCAAACAGAAATTGCACAATCAGATTTCCAGACCTTTGTCCAGAAGCACAAATTCTGTAATGTTATTTAATCTGTTCCTCCACATTGATGATACATATCTAATTCCTGTCCTTTCTTTTGAACCAAGATCTTTCTTTCCAACTTCTCTACAACAAATTTTGACTGCCTGATGATCACCTATTACAACCAGCCTGATTGTGCCTGCTTAAAACTAATTATTGCTTAATTAACTTTAAACCAGCATTTGAATCAATGCTAATAGTTAATTAGCTACTAATTACATTTAAAATGCATTAAATCAGTAGATCCTAATTAGTCATTATGTGTGAAAAAAATTAACTCAATGGAACTGAAATTTAAATTGATGCAAACGGTGCTGCCAAGATTGCATTACCTCATTCACGGCCTTTCCCCCTAGTCAGAAGATACAACAAAAGCCAATGGGATTGTCAGATGTGGGGTTGGGAAAAAGACTGAACATAGGTTAGGAGTTTTTCTCAGGTAGGAATGGGGGTAGAGATGGTTGGAAGTGATGGAGAAGATGGCGGTAGTGGTATTGGGGGATAGGAGTTGCAATTTACATTTCTGTTGCAAATACTCAGGTTATTTGTTTTTTTAAAATGAACATTACACCCACAATTGATCTCAAGTTATATGTTAAATCCCTTAAACAAGAGTCAGTCATCATATCTCTTAGTCTGTGGATGGAGACAAGGCTAACAAGGAAGGTGCATATAAATAAAATTCTAGAGGTGTTTTTAAAAAAACTCTTAATATTCTTGGTTGGGTGTGATTGGGGTGTGAACAGGAGGTCACTTAAACAAATTTCTGTTGCTTTAATCAGATCTGTCTTTGATTTTGAATGTGTTGCTTATGGGTCAGCCTCACCAGTAGACTTAAAGCCTCTACATAAAGTAGCATTAAGCATCAAGCATCAAGAATTAGGGTGCTATTAAATCATCTCCAATTTCAGTATTACTGGGAGAAATGGGTGAAGAACCTTTATCTCGATGCAGCTTACAGTTAGCAAAGTTTTATTGGGTCAACATAAGAGGGCATAAAGTTGGTCATCCAATATTGGCAACATTAGTAGAGTGTTGGGAGCACTGTATTTATAAGATCTTAAGTTTTACTTGAATGAGAAACAAATGGGCACAAAATCTTGGGTTGTTTAATGTGGGTAATGGATGCAGTATACACATTTCTGTCATTGCTCAAAGGTCTTTCCCCTTTACCTGTGGTTGATTTGGGACTTCAGGAAAATATCAAGATGAAGAGCGATTGTTTATCAGTGGGGCAAGCCATTCATCAATATATGCAAGACAAATATTATGGATTCTTGTGTATCTGCACAAATGGTTCAAGTAATCCAGTGACGGGTCATACAGGTGTTTCTGTTTATGTTCCAACGTTTTAGGTGACTATTGAGAAAAGATTATCAGAGAAGGTATCAGTATTCTTGTCTGAGATGGTTGCTATCATTTTAGCCTTGGCATGGATCAAAATATGTCCTGATTATGTACTTCTATGCTCTTATTCATTCTCAGTTTTGACATCTATTAAAACAATATCTACAATACTTCAAATTGTAGGCCAGACATTCTTCTTTAGATTGGACAACATCTGTTGAGGCAGCAGGGTCTAGGTCTGTGCGTACATTTTATATGGGTTCTATAAGACATAGGAGCAGAACTAGGCCATTCAGCCCATCGAGTCCACTCCGCCATTTCGAAATGGCTGTTCCTGGATCCCATTCAACCCCATACACTGGCCTCTTACCATATCCCTTGATGCCCTGACCAATCAGAAATCTATCAACTTCCACTTTGAATATAACCACAGCCTTGGTCTCCATCTCAGTCTATGGCAGAGCATTCCACAGATTCACCACTCTTTGACTAAAAATATTCCTGCTTACTTTGGTTCTAAAAGGTGAGCGCTCAATTTTGAGGCCAACCCCTCTAGTTCTGGATACCCCCACCAGAGGAAACATCCTCCCCTCATCCACCTTATCTAGTCCTTTCAACATTCGGTAGGTTCCAATGAGTACAGGCTCAAAGCTTCCAAATGCTCTTCATACGTTAACTGCTTCATTCCTGGAATCATCCTTGTGAACCTCTTCTGGACTCTCCAATGACAATACACCCTTTCTGAGATGAGGGGCCTCAAACTGTTGACAATACTCCAAATGAGACCTGACTAATGTCTTGTAAAGCTTCACCATTATCTCCTTGTTTTTATATTCTATTCCCCTTGAAATAAAGGTCAACTTTGCATTTGCTTTCTTTACCACAGACTCAACCTGTGAATTTATCTCTGGGAGCCTTGCACGAGGACTCCTAAGTCCCTTTTCCCCTCTGACGTTTGGTTCCAGCCCATGTTGGGGTTGAAGGTATTGAGATAGCAGACATTCTGGCCAAGCAATCACTTAAATTCAGGATATAAACATAATGCATAAGGGGGAGTCTTGTTTAAGGGAGAGGTGACATCCGTAATTTTAAAAAATCTACTCGATCACAGAGCAACAAGGTTGGAATAAGGAAAAGAAAGGGTGGCATTTATATAAAATCTGGAGGATGGTGGGAACTCAACTGAATTTACTGTGTAAGGCTGCAAGAAAACAAATCTCAGGGTTGTATATGGTGACATATCTTAATAATAAATTTACTTTGAACTTCTAATTTGTACCAAGTACAAGTCCTAATTATACTTAGCAATTGACTTTACACAATTCAGTACTTCAGTACATAAAAGAAGAACAGTATGTGAATGAATTTCAAGATTATTCATTTTCTAAAAAAGTAATAAGATAAATTAAAAATGTACTATGAACCATGCAAGATAAAGATGTTTCAAGCAAAATGGAGTACATTGGCTTTCTTTATTCTGAAGCTACCTGTTCAAGAAATAAAACAAAGGATCTATCTTAAACAGCACACACAAAATGCTGGAGTAACTCAGCAGATCAGGCAGCACCTAGGGAAATGAATTAATAGTCAGCATTTCAGGCTGAGACCCTTCTTCAGGACTGAGAAGGATGGGGGAATATGCCAGAATAAAAAGGTGGGGAAGGGAAGGAGGATAGATGAAAGATGATGGGTGAAGTCAGGTGGGTTGGGAAGGCCAATGGCTGGAAAAGAGGGACTCTAATAGGAGAAAGGGACAGAGAAGGGGACCCAGGGGGAAGTAATAGGTGGGGAATAGAGGGGGAGAATGGAATTTGTTTACCAAAAGGAGAAATTAATTTTCACGCCATCAGGTTGGAGGGTACCCAGTTGGAATATAAGATGGTGCTCCTCTACTTTGAGAGTGGTCTTATCTTGGCACAAGATGAGGCCATGGAACAACATGTTGGAATGGGAATGGGAATCAGTATTTAAATATTTGGCCATCGGGAAGTCCCGCTTGTGGCGGATGAAGCGGAGGTGCTGGATGGAGTGGTCCTCCAATTTATGCTGGGTCTCACCAATGCAGAGGAGGCTATATCAGGAGCACTGGACTCAATAGATGACCACAGTACACTTGCAGTTGAAGTGCTGCCTCACCTGGAAGGACTGCCAGACCAGCTGAGTTCCTCCAGCACTTTGTGTATGTGTTGCTTTGGATTTTCAGCATCAACAAACTTTCTTGTGTTAAGGATCTATCTCATTCCACACTGCGGTTTCTCAAGGAATAAAAGCCCTTTTTTGTTGTTCAGATAATCTTCTTACAAGGATTGAGATTTTCTTGTCAGATCTTGCCAACTCAAATTGCTAAATTGTAATGAATTGAATTTATTGCTGGCTGGTTGCAAACACTCAAGGCTTTTTGTTTGAAAAGAACATGCTCTCCAGCATTTGAATCTTGTAAAGGTTCATTAGATCTAACAAAAATTATTAAAAAATCATTAGATTAAACAAGTGTCAAACTAATTTATCAAATTAATATTTAAATATAACCCTTTGTTATCAAATTAAATCTTACATAGAACTCATTAGAAGTCATTTAATCAGTCAAAATGTAGTGTGGCTAATAAACAACATTTCCAGGTTTAGACAAAATCAATATTTTACATTGATTCTTTATTCCTATCTGCCGTTTTGTTGTCCCAGTGCGGGGTGGGAAAAGGGTATCATTAGAGGATGAGATTATACCAGTCAAAATGGAAACTATGCAAGAACATTTGTTTCATTCTTTCACAGTCCATAGACCAAACTCCTTTTTTTTTCATGTCTCAGGGCAAGAAGGTGATAGTGAGGTAGTCAGGAAAGATTTGTGATCCATCTTGGAAACTTGCTTGAGGGCATCTTCTCAAACTTAAAGTTTGAAATACAAATTTATATCTGAACTAGCTTCACCATCTGGCTTCCAATGTTGGAGTACAGTTAGATAAGTTAGCAGAGTAAAATAAGTTTACAGGGGCAGAGCCAAAATTGCAACCAAACATTACTGGGATCATCCATGGCAGTTAGCTGGATCAAAATCTCTCTGTTTCCATCTAAATAAGTAACACCATACGATAAGAGTTAATATATGTGGCCTCAGCTGCTGCATTGTTGCTCAAGTCTGGGTGTTACTTGCAAAGAAATCTATTAAGTTTTTTAGAAATACAGTTAGGATTTTTTTCTGGTTCTTCTACTTTGCAGTGTTCACAAAATATTTCTGTACTAAGAAGTTCAAAAAAAGAAGAGTGATATGATAGACACTGGAATGGAGATTCCTCAGGTGTAATGGGCCAGATTTCGCAGATAAACACTGTTAATTGCCTGTGTAACTGGCGATGTTTCTTTCTGTTTATGCCAGTATTCAGGATTTCTGCATATCATTCCATGAATATGAATGTCCTGATCCTGCTGACAATTTCAACTGGAATTCTCTAACTAGTCTCTGACTATAGACTCTTTATGAAGTCCACTGGTGAAGGAGTTTGTGGCAATTCACAGTACTTCTGCTGAAAAATCTGCATTAGGAAGAGCTTCTCCTATGTTGATTTCAATTGAAAAGAAGAGTTTAAGGATTAAGAAAGGCAAAGGTTGTTTTGATTTCACCTGTGTTCTGTTCTTTGACTAGGTAGCCCTGTTGTTACACACAATGTTTTTCTTCTGCTTCTAGTATTGTTTAATGGCATCTGGCAGACCAACATAAGGTGCATTACTGCCACCTACTGAGTATCATTATCATTCAAGCACACCAAATACTTTTTCTTTCAGAAAGTCTTCCTCCACCTTCCCTTTCGATTTGTCAAAATTTTCTCCCCCACACATCAATAAGGGTTTGTCAAAGTTATACAGTAGATGTCATGCTGAATCTTCACAAACCTCGAAGGAAGTATGGTCACTGTCGTGCTTTCTTTGTAATTGTACTTGCGTACTGGGCTCTGGACAGATCTTCTGAGATGATAACTGAGGAATTTAAAGTTGCTGACGCTCTCCATCTCCGATTCCCCTGGTGAGGACTGGCTCATAGACCTCTGGTTTCCTCCTCCTGAAGTGAATAATCAGCTCTTTGGTTTTGCTGACATTGAAAGATTGTTGTTTGAATTTGATGACATTAAGGGAAAGATTGTTGTTGTGGCACCACTCAGACAGATTTTCATTCTTTTTTTTATATGTGAATTCATCACCATCTTTGATTTGGCCAACAACAATAATGTCATCAGCAAACTTAAATATGGCCTTGGAGCCATGCTTACCCGTAGTCATAAGTACAAAGCAAGTAGAGCAGGGGGATAAGCACACAGCCTTGTGGTGCACTTGTGCTGATGGAGATCATGGAGGAAATGTTGTTGCTAATCCGAATTGATGGGTGTCTGCAAGTGAGGATATCAAGCATCCAATTGCACAAGGAGGTCTTGAGACCAATGTCTTGAAGCTTACTGATTATTTTTGAGGGGATGATAGTATTGAAAGCTGAACTGTAGTCAATAAAGAGCATCCTGATGTATGTATCTTTGCTGTCCAGATGTTCCAGGGTTGAGTGAAGAGCGAATGAGATGGCACCTGCTTTGGGCCTGTTCCTCTGTTGGGTAAACTGAAGTATATCCAAGTCGCTTATCAGACAGGAGTTGATATGATTCATCAGTAACATCTCAAAACACTTTATCACAGTGGATGTAAGTGCTACTGGATGATAGTCATATGAGGCAGGTTACCCTGTTCTTCTTGGTGACAGGTATAATTGAATGCAGGTGGGTATCTCAGACTGCCAAAGCAACAGATTAAAGATGGCTGTGAACACTCCAGTCAGTTGATGAGCACAGGTCTTTGGTACGCAGCCAGGTACCCCATCTGGGCCAGACCTACTGAATAAGTAGTGGAGCACCCTTTCGAACAGACTCATTCAGCTCTGCTGTCACAAAGATCGATACAGATAATTTTTCATACCAATTGCAATAAGCACATACAACAGTTCGTCTCTGCACGCCAGGAGAGCACATATCATAGTACAATGGCCTTTGTTTTATTATTGCACATTATTGCAAATAATTGCACATTGGTAAACTATTATTATGTATATTATTATTCAGTACTTCATTATCAATTAAGTCTACATGCTGCTAAGTTTTCTTTTTAAAATGTTACTGTTGTAATGAAAAGATATCCCCTTGGATCAATACAGTACTTATTATCATTATTATTATGTTTTCCATGGGTTCACCCTCATGAAGGATGTTCTCATTTTGACCTCAAAGACTAAAATCACAGAGAGTCTGTGGTTTGTGGGTATTTGTGAAGGTTCCTCCATGTTTTGATGGTCAAAGTGAGGGTAGAAGGTGTTAAGATCATCAGGGGGCAAAACTTATTTGTCACCCATGTCACATCGTTTCCCTTTGTAAGAGATGATAGCATTCAAGTCCTGCCAGAGCTGTCGAGCATCCTTCAGTGATTCAAGTTTGGTCCAGAATTACTACTTTGCACTTGAGATGGTTTTCCCAAGATCATACCTGGATCTCTTGTATCTAATTTGGTTGCCAAAACTGATCTGGCTCTCAGTAAATCATGGATCTTATGGTTTCTCCAGGGCTTCTGGTTGGGGAAGATTCCGAAAGTTTTGTGGGGACACACTTGTCTATGATCATTTTTCTAAAAGCTATGACAACCGTGATGTTTTCACTGAGATCTCTGTGTCCTTGAGCACGGCCTAATTGAAACACTCCTCTCTCTTCCATGAATCAGAATCAGGTTTATTATCACCGGCATGTGAGGTGTAATTTGTTAACTTAGCAGTAGCAGTACAATGCAATACGTAGTATAGAAGGAAAAAAAAACAAAATATAATAATAATAATAATAAATAAGTAAATTAACTCGTATATTGAACAGGTTAAAAATTATGCAAAAAGTAGAAATAATATATATTAAAAAAGTGAGGTAGTGTCCAACAGTTGAATGTCCATTTAGGAATCGGACAACAGAGGGGAAGAAGCTGTTCCTGAATTATTGAGTGTGTGCCTTCAGGCTTCTGTATCTCCTACCTGATGGTAACAGTGAGAAAAGGGCATGCTTTTCTGAGACACTGCTCCTTGAAGATGTTCTGGGTACCTTGTAGGCTAAGATGGATTTAGATATTAAGGAAGGGGATGTGCTGGAGCTTTTGGAAAGCATCAAGTTAGATAAGTCACCGGGACAGGACAGGATGTACCCCAAGCTACTGTGGGAAGTGGGGGAGGAGATTGCTTAGCCTCTGGCGATGATCTTTGTATCATCAATGAGGACAGGAGAGGTACCGGAGGATTGGAGGGTTGTGGATGTTGTTCCCTTATTCAAGAAAGGGAGAGGGATAGCCCAGAAAATTATAGACCAGTGAGCCTTATTTCAGTGGTTGGTAAGTTGATGGAGAAGATCCTGAAAGGCTGGATTTCTGAACATTTGGAGAGGCATAATATTATTAAGAATAGTCAGCATGGCTTTGTTAAAGGCAGGTCGTGCCTTATGAGCCTGATTGAAGTTCTTGAGGATGTGACCAAACACATTGATGAAGATAAACTCTAGATGTAGTGTATATGAATTTTAGCAAGGCATTTGATAAGGTACCCCATGCAAGGCTTATTGAGAAAGTAAGGAGGTATGGGATCCATTGCTTTGTGGATCCAGAACTGGCTTGCCCACAGAAGGCAAATGGTAGTTGTAGATGGGTCATATTCTGCATAGAGGTCGGTGACCAGTGGTGTGCCTCAAGGATCATTTCTGGGACCTCTACTCTTTGTGATTTTTATAAATGACCTGGATGAAGAAGTGGAGGGATGGGTTAATAAATTTGTTGATGACACGAAGGTTGGGGGTGTTGTGGATAGTGTGGAGGGCTATCAGAGGTTACAGCAGGACATTGCTAGGATGCAAAACTGGGCTGAAAAGTGGCAGAGGGAGTTTAGCCCAGGTAAGTGTGAGGTGGCTCATTTTGGTAAGTCAAATATGATGGCAGAATATAGCATTAATTGCAAGACTCTTGGCAGTGTGGAGGATCAGAGAGATTTTGGGGTACGAGTCCACAGGACACTCAAAGCTGCTACGCAGGTTGACTCTGTGGTTAAGAAGGCAGATGGCGTATTGTCCCTCATCAATCGTGGGATTGAATTTAAGAGCCGAGACACAATGTTGCAACTATATAGGACCCTGGTCAGACCCCACTCGGAGTACTGTCCTCAATTCTGGTCGCCTCACTACAGGAGGGATGTGGAAACCATTGAAATAGTGCAGAGGAGATTTACAAGGATGTTGCCTGGAATGGGGAGCATGCCTTATGAGAAAAGGTTGAGTGAACTCTGCCTTTTCTCCTTGGAGCGAAGGAGGATGAGAGGTGACCTGATAGCGGTGTACAAGATAATGAGAGACATTGATTGTGTGGATAGTCAGAGGCTTTTCCCTAGGGCCGAAATGGCTAGCACGGGAGGGCATAGTTTTAAGGTGCTTGGAAGCAGGTACAGAGGAGATGTCAAAGTTAAGTTTTTTTTTTTTTTTTTTACACGCAGAGTGGTGAGTGTGTGGAATGGACTGCCAGCAGCGGTGGTGGAGATGGAAATGATAGGGTCTGTTAAGAGACTCCTGGATGTTAAAAAAAAGAGGGCTATGGGTAAGCCTAGGTAGTTTAAGGTAGGGACATTTTCAGCACAGCTTTGTGGGCTGAAGGGCCTGTATTGCACTGTAGGATTTCTATGTTCCATGTTCTAAGTTCAAAATTAACAACCTTTGGCTGCTTCTTTCGGTCCTGTGCAGTAGCGCCCCCCCTCCCCCAGCATACCAGACAGTGATCAGTGATGCAGTCTGTCAGAATGCTCTCCATGGTACATCTATAGACGCTTCTGAGTGTACTTGTTGACATACCAAATCTCTTCAAACTTCTAATGAAGTATAGCCACTGTCTTGCCTTCTTTATAACCACAGCGATATGTTGGGACCAGGTTAGATCCTTAGAGATCTTAACAGCCAGGAACTGGAAACTACTCACTCTCTCCACTTCTATCCATCTATGAGGATTGGTATGTGTTCCTTCGTCTTATCCTTCCTGAAGTCCACAATCAACTCTTCCGTCTTACTGACACTGAGTGCAAGTTTGTTGCTGTAACACCATTCCATTAGTTGGCATACCTCACTCCTGTACGCCCTCTTGTCACCACCTGAGATTCTACCAACAATGGTTGTATCATCAGCAAACTTATAGGTGGTACTTGAGCTGTGCCTAGCCACACAGTCATGGGTATAGAGAGAGTCGAGCAGTGGGCTAAGCACACACCCCTGAGGTGCCTCAGTGTTGATTGTCAGCAAGGAGAAGATGTTATCACCAATCCGCACAGATTGTTCTCCTCATTTCTGGAACTTTGGTCTTTAGCGTCTGGCAGTACGCAGGTCGGAAAAGGACAGCTAAATGATACGATTTCCCAAAATGCGGTCTAGGCATGGAACAATAGACATTCCTTATTGTAGTGTAGCGGTGGTTGAGTGTGTTGGCCCCTGGTGCTGCAGCTTATTCATATGCTGATAAAATTTGGTCAGAAATTTCTTCGTACAAGCCTGCTTGAAGTCCCTGACTATGATTTGAAATGAGTTGGGATGGGCTGTTTGTTGTTTGGTGATGGCAGCATTCAACATCTCGAATGCCTGATTCACGTGGCTTTTGATGGCACTTACAACTACTTGCTGCTGGGTAAATAATTTGCTTGCACAAAGTGTGAAGGACACACTAGAATGGTTATATTACAATTGATACTGTCAGTCATATTAAATCATGCATGCACTGTATAGAAACAATGTTAGCCACACATAGTAAATATGTCCTTACAACTCAGGAAAAAGCCACTACTTACATGTTTTAGGGATATTGATGGAGTCACACAACTGCAATTTTTATTTTATGTGACACCTTCAATATATTTGCCACTTGACCCTGCCCAGAGTCCTTCCAATCTCTTTCTGGGTTACCACGCTTGCCATCAAGTTGTTATCAGAGAAGCAGGACTCTCACTCCTGATATTGTCATATCACTCCCGCAGAAAGTTCCTTCTGAGACCTCCCATTACCACCAGAACTGGTTATAGTTGAATGATACTGCCTCAAATGAGTTCCAGCAAGCTAGTGTATGTTACTTCATTCACGTGGTCAGAAATTACATCCAAATGCGCTTAACCATGAATGATCATAAATGTCAGTTATATTCAAAGGCTGTCTACAACATACTTCATCGAGAATCAATCTTAAGCTGTAGCATAATGTACTAACATAAGTGTCCATACAATATTAATTTAATATTTTATTTATTTCAAAAATACATTTTAATCATAGTATACAGACAGTTAAAACAATTGGTACAGTTTCTCAACATGTGTTGTACTATCAATTCAATGCATTCTGTTACAAGCATAAATGCCATAAATATATCTTTCTCAATCAGTGCATCTGAGAGGTTGTTGCAGAGGGTCTAGTCCCTCAACATTCAATGCCGGCAGGACCCTAGACTAAGCCCCTTCCCTACAGAGATTTTGTAGTATCTGTGCGGAGCAGGACTCTTTGCTGTGGGTTCCTCAGCAAAGAGTCCTGCACTCTGGGGATGTGCCAGTTTGCAGCATTCAGTTGTGGACATCTTACACTGGACGACCAACGGGTTTTTGAGGCTGATCATTTTCCAGAGGTGGTTGATGTTTGGCTCAGTATGTTTCCCTGAAAACAGCCCACTAATCAGAGAGCTCCCTGATGCACAGCACCATGTGACAAATCTTAACAAGAATCATTGCATCCTTTTGTCCATGAGGGGTAGCACCTCTGGGTGGGGGAACATGTTGCGTCCTTTTCAAGGCCGTTAGTCCACCTTTGGTCCCCACCTGGCACTCAGCTCTCACCTGTGGCTCCCCTTAGCTATTTGCATGCGACAATGGCCACACCCCAGGCAATGGCTTCGACAAGCTGGCTAAACCAGGCATAGGGTAGCTGACGGGTCTCAAACCCTCGGTGAGATAGGGAGTTGTCTATCACAGCATGTGAAGACAGACTGCGGATTGAGCGGACGAGACCAATGGAAGGTCCAACGGTCAAGAAGGCGGTCTCTGCAAGCGTCGTGGAACGTGTAGAGCAGGACAAGACACAGAAGACGTCCTGGTCATCCACTGCGCCTAGTCCCATCTCCAGCTGTCTCGACTCTGTCTTGCCACTGGATCCAGATGGGAATTGGGAAGAGAGAGTGAGGTAGATGCTGCGCAACTCTCCCTCACTTAAATCCAAATCACATGCTAGTCTCAACACCATCAAATGGACGAACACACACACTGTCCATGAGGCATTCGATGAGCATTTGCTCTGCACTGCAGCCACCTCAATGGCAGCACATGGTGGGAATGCAACTCCAACTGTCCAGGAAGGACTTCATGGGAAATGAGGGTGCAGGGGACATGTGAAGAAATAGAGGTAGAGGGGGCCCACTCATTGCGAGCATGGCACAGTCTTTGCTTGTATGTTCTGACAATCAGATGCTGCACTGAATGACTGATGTCTTCTCAGGAACCGTGCCACGGGATTCACTATGTCCTTCCACAGAGCTTCCAGAACATTTTATGGTGACTTCTGCCTGATCAGATTAAAGGTATCTTTTTTTCTCTCTGCAGAAACCTCTTTAAAAAACAGATAGTGCCACAGGGTCCAGCAATGAGCCATTCCCGTCCTCTGCAAACCAAGGAAAGATAGGACCTCAGTACGAAGTGATTCTCGATGATTGTGTATGTATCAGATGTACAAATAGCTTGACAAAAGCCACGCACAAAGATGTCAGGATGAGAGCCATGTTGGATGCACTTCTCCCCTATTTCGCTGGAAACTCATATATCAGAACTTATTGGATGGGATGCACTCTGGATTTCTGGATGAAATGGGAGATGGCTTGGCTGACTGCCACACTGCAACAGTGGGATACGCGCCACAGCTGTAATGCATATGGCAATGATAAGAACACCTTGTGCCTGACGACCACAACTTGCCCTCCATTAAGAGGGAATACTACTCCAAGATTTCCTAGGCTATCCACTCCAACCAAATCTTGGCACTCACTTATAACAAGAATTAATGTGAAGAAGGATTTAGAAATTGTCTTTTTCAACATTTTCTGTTACCCTATAGATATTATGGCTGCACATAAGTAAGACAAGAAGTTTTACACATCAAAGTTGCCGGTGAACGCAGCAGGCCAGGCAGCATCTCTAGTAAGAGGTACAGTCGACACTTCAGGCCGAGACCCTTCATCAGGACTAACTGAAGGAAGAGTTAGTAAGAGATTTGAAAGTGGGAGGGGGAGGGGGAGATCCTTTTTGAACAAGAGTCAATGGAAAAACTACACACAAAAACTGACAGCCAATGTGCAAAAGAAGACAAACTGTGAAAATGAAAATGAATAGGTAACAAATAAATGGTACTGAGAATGAGTTAAGAGTCTTTGAAAGTTAGTCCATAGGTCATAGGGGCTGATTATTACTAAGACATCAAAATATAATTTTCATCTATTTTGTGTGAGCTGTGACTATTGACATACATGAAATCACAGGAGGTATAAGAGACTGCAGATGCTGGAATATGGAGCAACAAGCATTCTGCTGGAGGAATTCAACAGGTTGAGTAGCATCTGTGGCAGGAAATTGATAATGCAGATCGATATGCTGCATCAGGACATAAGGTCACATGCCAAAATTCAACCTCACTATTCACCTCTCTACTATCGATAGTCAGGGAGAAGTCTACTCTGACAGCCTGCCTGAAGGTTCCAATTCAAGATTTCACAAGCACTAAAAGGTTAAAAAAAATAAATCTGCAAGAATGTAGAATTGTAATTGCTTTTCCTTGGCCTCTTTTTATCAATAAGGAAAGCAATTTATAACAAAATGATGTTAATGCGGATTGATTATATATAACATCTACAATTTACGATGAGTCTCATTGAGTGCATTATGCCTGCAGGTGCTTGATGCTGAGGATTCAATTATAAGTGATTATTGTAATTAACACTATAAAATAGTGATGAGTTTAGTTGAGTGGCTCTGCCACACTGGAATTTTGCAATAGATTCTGTCAAAACAATCAGTATATTAAATAACCTTTACCAATTTTGGTCAGCACCAGAAGTTTATCTTTATGATGGATTTGTAGTCAAAGTTCTTTAAATAAAAGAAAATGGAAACAATCAATCAACAGCTGATGGTTAGAATTAATTTTAAACTTTGCCAAAAATTTGAAGAGATTTTTTTTTAATACTGTGGGTGTGGTCGTGACTACATAATGTCATTACAGGGATGAGTTATTTGTTTTTTTTAGAACCATGAAAATTCCTACTTTCTGCTCCTGTTAAATATGTTAAATATCCATTCTGTTACTGTACCCCTTTATATTTGAACTGATTCAGAGAATTTTTATCACATGTACCTCAAACAGACAGTGAAATGTGTTGTTTGTGTTAACAACCAGTATGCTTAAGAATATACTGGGGGGTGCTCGCATAACATGCCAACCATGCACAGCAGAACAACACAGAACACAACAAAATGGAACATAGCAAGCAGCAACAGAAAAACAAACTCCATTCCACCCTCCCTGCCACCCACCCACACATGCATATAGATATTCCTCCTGGACAGGCCATTTTCAGCCTCCAGCGGACTTGTGAATCTGGTCAATTCATGGATTGAGCAATTATTTCGCCCTTTGAAATATTAAGTGGGCACTTGAGTTACTGAGTGCCATCATCAGCAAATAATAAACAATGCACCCCAACGCCTCTCAAATCATTGTCAGTGACTTCCATCAGCCTTGTTTGAAGAAACCCTCAGCTCAACTACCATCAGCATATCACCTGCAGCACCAGGGGTCTCAATCCACTTGGCCACGGCTGCACCACCATAAGAAATGCTGTGAAGGAGAGCACTTGGTAAATGCACTCCTTACACTTGCATATTTACACACACACAACATTGCCTTGTCATTCTATGGATTCTGCACTAAGTGTGCACAGTTCAATGCCTTCCCCAGTATAGTGTCATAAGGGTCCTAAAACAAGCTGATGCACTCGATTTGGCTTTATGTTGCTTTTCCCCACCATACATAGTGGAATAGTCCATCTCTTTAGTGATGGGGATGTGTAAATGTGTATATGTTGTTTGTTTACAGTACAGGTTTCCCCCGCCATCCGAAGGTAGAGCGTTCCTATGAAACGGTCCATAAGCCGAAATGTTGCAAAGCGAAGAAGCAATTACCATATGGGAAAATTTTGTGAGCGTTCGCAGACCTAAAAATAACCTACCAAATCATGCCAAATAACACATAAAACCTAAAATAAGAGTAACATATAGTAAAAGCAGGAATGATATGATAAATACACAGCCTATATAAAGCAGAAATACTTTTCCACAATCATTGCTGAACTGTTCTCCGTAGCGAAAATCTCACGCAAGCGCCGTTGGCAAAAACACTCTCTCCAGTAACCTTTAAGCTATGAAGCTGCCAAATCATACCAAATAACACGTAAAAATACACAGCCTATATAAAGTAGAAATAATGTATGTACAGTGTAGTATCACTTACCGGAATCGGGACAGCGCCAAGCACACTGATGATGGTGTGTTAGACTGAGTTGTCGCAGGCTGGGGTGGTGCAGTGGCACCCCCCACCCTCCAGGTCGCTAAGCGATACATTGCCACGAAGAACGCAGGGGTCCAGCGGTAGCTGGGAGGTACACAGCACATCTTTAAGAAAAAAGCCGAAACAAACATGCTAATTAATTAGGTGCCGCCCGTAATTGTCGACCCAGATCAGTGCCGATTTCCAATTGCGTTGTCTCTGATCTGGGCCGACAATTACGTGTGGGGCGGCACCTAATTAATTAGCATGTTTATTTCGGCTTTTTTCTTAAAGATGGGCTGTGTGCCTCCCGGCTACCTTTGCATTCTCCGCGAATCGGTATCTGTCCGTGGCCTGGGGGTTGGGGTGGTGGGACACTGGGGTGTCATCTTGTCGCCTGTTTCCATTAGAGCAGGCAGCTCATCTTCTTCTATCTCAACCTGCCTCGATGTCGAAGGTCGAGGTTCGTCGTTTGCTGTGGCTGACGTGGAAGGCTTGCTTGACTGCTGAGCCTCGCGCATTTATCTATCACACAGTTCTTTAATAAGGACTCAAACCATCCTGCAAATATCCCCTAAACCGACGTACCCTTTCAAAATTAAAGTCGTACTTTATCATTACTCATTTGGTTTCGATTGTTATCCTTTTTTCTTCCAATTGCATCAGCTCTTCATCTGTCAGTTCTTGGTGATGGGACGCCAAAACCTCTTCAATATCATGTTCGTCAGCTTCCACAAGCCAAACTCAAGTTGTCCTTACTTCGTTCACCACGATCAAAACGCTTAATTATGTCTAGTTTTACCGTAAGTGTAACACCCTTACGAGCTCTTTCAGGCTGTTCCGATACCACAGAACTCATCTTGCAAATGGCTGCTCACAGGCACGTGTTAAAGCAAAGCAGTTCCGAATCCAGGGGAGAGCGGCTGCGTGGGGCACGCTGCCTTTTATCGCGCGCTGAATTCTTTTTTCGTAACAACTTAAAGCTCTTCACCCTCTCAACCCCAGATCCATTGATGTCAATAGGGGCCAGCCTGTTTCCATTTCTTCTGCAGTCTACAACCAGCTCCTTTGTTTTTGCAACATTGAGGGAGAGGCTGTTTTCTTGACACCACTGTGTCAAGGTAATGACTTCTTCTCTGTAGGCTGCCTCATTATTATTTGAGATTAGGCCAATCAGTGTAGTGTCATCAGCAAATTTAATTAGCAGATTGGAGCTGTGAGTGGCAGCACAGTCATGGGTATATGGAGAGTAAAGGACGGGGTTTAGTACACAGCCCTGAAGGGCATCCATGTTGAGGGTCAGAGGGGGCAGAGATGAGGGAGCCCACTCTTACCACCTGCCAGCAAACTGACAGGAAGTCTGGGATCCAGCTATGCAAGGCAGGGTGAAGGCTGAGGTCTCTGAGGTTCTTGTCGAGCCTGGAGGGAATTATAGAGTTGAGTGCACTGTAATCCAAGAACAGCATTCACACATAAGCATCCCTCTTCTCCAGATGTGTAAGGACGATGTGTACAGCTGTGACTATTGCATCGTCCATTAATTGTTTGCGTCGGTAGGCAAATTGTAGAGGGTCCAGTGTGTGTGGTAGCAGGATGTGGAGTCTATGTGGCAACTATATGCTTCTAGACCCATCCAGCTAGGGCATTCCTACCTGGTCACTCTGGTCTCCCATCTAATATACATTCTGTATAATTGTTACTTTCAATGCTTCTTCCAAGTGTTGTTCATTTTGGAAAAGCACTGATACATCAGCTGAGGGAGAATGGTAAATGGTAATGAAGGGGAGTCCTCATATATGTTTGACCTGATGTCATGAGACTTCATGGGGTTTGGATTCAGTGCTAAGGACTCCAGGGTCTACCCTCTTCTGTCTGTATACCACTATTCCACTAGCTTTGCTAGATCTTTCCTTTTGGGTAAGACAAGTTATGCCCAAGGATTGAGATAGAGGAGTCTGGCACATTGTAAACTTTGGTTAGGAAAATACAAATAACTTTTAAGAGAATATGAATTAACTAATCCATGACTTCTGGAGCATTTCCTCCACACTGAAATAAATAGATTCTGGCCCCAGTTCCTTGGGCAAAATCCTCACTTTGTCATATTGCCCTCATTAGATTACCATTAGGAGCTGCTGGAGAAGAGCTGCTAGCTGGTTTGAAAATTGCACATCCTTCTGGGAACCCCAATATTACAGTACTTTAGGTACAGAAATATCAATGGTTTACTGTGGAACTCCTTACATGCTCCAGCAAATCCAGAATCATCATTTTGTCACACAGCAAAATGTCATTTGAATAGCTGCAGTAAGAATATATGTAGCTTATATTCCATTGAATTTAAAGGAATCTAATTATAAAGTTTTATCTTTTGGGAAGAAAATAATTAGCTGTTAAGGGGCATGTGAACTCTGCACACACAATTCCGCCATGGACTGTCCCAAGCAAGGCTATGAATGAAGGAGGGTTGTACATGGGGGTCGCAACCCTATCCTGTAAAAGCCCCAGAGCTACAGAAACACCAACAGAATCTCCAAAGACCTCATCTACAGGAGAGGAATAATATAACATGAAAGACTGGACAAGAACAGAGGACACTGGCGAGCAGCTGTTGGCAGCTGATGGTCTTAAATAAGTAAGTCTGCATATACAGACTTCAGACAAACCCTATAGCACAGGCATATTTAGTAAGTTCCATCAGTACATCTGAACAGGAGCAAGGAATACTCCTTTATACAATCTTAAGATCTATAAATAAAATGCTTCACAGTCTTCAAGTAAAAAAGATTGAATGATCATTTAATCATTATTTTCATTCTAAATGTTGACATTAAACTCTTCAACTTATATTTGAAAGTTTGTGATAATATGCCAACACATTCGCATAGTATGTAATCATCAGAGCAGGCTGTCTCCAATTATTAACCAGTAGGTGTTTAATGTCTCATCTTCACAATTGCTTTGCCTCTATTTTAATAATAAATGTTATATCATCTGCAAAATGCACTGTAGTTGCTCACCTAGGCTATTATGACCTCACCTCTCAAGTCTCTACCAAGAACAAGGACGCAATTGCATGGAAATACCACACCAGAGATTTCCCCCAAACTGACTGGGTACTATGGTGCTGACACTTTGTTCTGGGTGGAAATCCTGGACTTTTTCAAACTACAGAAAGACCATAGCATCAAGATTGGGAGGTTAATTCATCATTGTAAATTGTCCTGTGATTAGGGTAGGATTAAATTGGGGGAATTGCTGGGCGGCATTTATCAAAGGGTCAGAAGGGCTGATTCTTTGCTGTATCTCAACAAATAAACTTTTTAAAGTGATAGTTTAAAGTAAGTTTAAACAAGGCAAAATCATTTGTGAATAAATTACTTCAAACTAATTGTAATTGGGAGATGAATAACCTGTAAATACAAGTAATCACCCTCAAATACTGAAATATATGTAGATAGGAAGTTTGTCAAACTCAGCTGTTACAGAGTTACAGAGTTGAATTGTTGGCGATAAATATCATTGAAAATACTAACAATTAGTGAAAAGTATTACTTTTCCTAAAAGAAATTAAGGCCACAGTATTAACAATTCCTGCCATCTGTTCTCCTCTCATTATGTTAATTAAATCCTCTCCAATCTGTGAAACAGGAGCAAAACACCCTTTGAAACAGAAATAATTTTGAATGAGTCTGTAGAAGTAAATAATATTCGGATTATTCTGAATTCATTTGCATCATTCCTAGTTCCCTGCTATGTAAACAAAAAATCTCATAATAATCTCAAAACTGGAAACTAATTTTAAAAGCTAAATAACTCAAACTATTTTGTGGATAATGTATTTTAGAAATGGGGATGTAAGATTAAAAAAATCTGACAAAGTTCCCAAGCATCTTTCAGATTCACTTAGCTTTATTTTAGTTTATTGCAATAACTAATATAGATACCAGCAATAACTGAAATGAAAAATTCAAATAATCAACTAAAGTACTAACATAAATACACAATACATTGTTATTCCACAGAATCAACAACAAAGGTTAGTCTTCCAAATGGTTTCAAGAATGATGATGGGAGAATTAAAAACAATGGAAATCTCCTCATTCTTAGTCAGTCTGCAATAACTGAGGACAATTTGTGTGAATATCTCAGGTGACGGATGAAGCTAATATGGGAAATGTACTCTTTCACAGATGGGTTTGGAGTTGCCCGATAGGACAGATAAATGGGTAGATTGGGAAGTAGGTGCTGTGTTCGATATTGAGGGATAGTGCAGAGCACACCAAGGCGCCTGCATGTAGGATATTCAACTCAACTTTATTGATCCCCTTGCTTGTGCAGTATGTGAACTCTCATGTGGGAGTGGCTAACTGAGTAACACAATTAACTACCACTACATCTCTCCTTCTTGAAAAAAAAGAAACACTATGTACTTCCTGCTGCATTGAAATTATAGTCACCAAAATTGAGTGATTTAGTTCACTTACTCATAGCATGTAAGTTATACTCCTTACATGCTATGAGTAAAGATTGCCAACATAATAACTGTCTTTCTCTTTGTTTCTCTGTGTATGCTTTCCTCATTGTTTCATCAATTCTTTTTTTAAAAGAACAGTCACATTTTGTGAAATATTTTTAACATTAGAACTCTTTTTAAAAAATCACTAAATTGAATAGAGGTCATGATAGACTATCTGAACACTCCAGCAAAGTCAGAGGATTATTCTGCCTCTTTAGTCACTTGCCGTAAGCTATTTGACTATGGAGTATATCTCTGTGGGACAGATAAACAACCTGATCTGGTACAGGTTCCTAGAAATATTGTAGCAGATGGAGTTTCTTGAACAGGTGTGTCCACCTCAACTAAGTGGCCCTCGTCATAAGGATCAGGCCACTCTACTACTTTCTCTAACTTTTGTGGACTTGGAAGGCACATGTGTGCACGCCTGGTCCACCTGATTTCAACGTGTAATGTTCTGATCACAAATGATCATGGTGCATGCTGCAGGACTACTGTTCCTTTGGAGAAATTGTTCTGAAACTCAAAAAGCTTCTCCGCTCTTGAACAGCGACAAAGATTTTCTCCTGTGTCTGAGAATGGAGACTTGCCACATCTCCTGCAGTTGGACATTTTACCTCCTATTTGTTTCGCTTGTCTGTTTTGTTTCAGCTGAGCTCTACCGTCCTATTTTTCTGTAGTCTTTCCGACTGCACCTTGTTGTACCTTTCTTTTTGTACAGCTTCTAGCTTTACCTCAGCATTGTTTACCTCACCCCAAATCTCTCAAAGTGTCTGAACCATCTCTCAAAATCCCTTGCTTTAGAGAAAACAAATGTCTCAGGGGTTTATTAAGTAAGTAGATGTAGGTTGAAACATAGAAACACAGAAAACCTACAGCACAATACAAGCCTTTCAGCCTACAATGCTGTCTCGAACGTGTACTTACTTTAGAAATTACCTTGGGTTACCCATAGCCCTCTATTTTTCTAAGCTCCACGTACCTATCCAGGAGTCTCTTAAGAGATTCTGTTTTATCCACCTTCACTACCGTCACCAGCAGCCCATTCCACACACTCACCACTCTCACTTTAAAAAAACTTACCCCTGACATCTCCTCTGTACCTACTTCCAAGCACCTTAAAACTGTGTCCTCTTGTGTTAGCCATTTCAGTCCTGGGAAAAAAACCTCTGACTATCCACACGATCAATGCCTCTCACCATTTTGTACACCTCTATCAGGTCGCCTCTCATCCTATGTCACTCCATAGAGAAAAGGCCAAGTTCACTCAGCCAATTCTCATAAGTTATGCTCGCCAATCCAGGCAACATCCTTGTAACTCGCCTCTGAACCCTATAGTTTCCACATCCTTCCTGTAGTGAAGTGACCATAATTGAACACAGTACTCCAAGTGGGATCTGACCAGGGTCCTCTATAGCTATAACACTACTTCTCAACTCTTGAACTCAATCCCACGGTTGATGAAAGCCAATACACCATATGTCTTCCTAACCATAGAGTCAACATGCGCAGCAACTTTGAATGTCCTATGGACTCAGACCCCAAGATCCCTGTGATCCTCCACACTGCCAAATGTCTTACCATTAATACTACATTCTGCCATTATACTTGACCTACCAAAATGAACCACCTCACACTGATCTGAGTTGAACTCCATCTGCCTCTTCTCAGCCCAGTTCTGCATCCTATCAATGTCCCGCTGTAACCTCTGACAGCCTTCCACACGATCCTCAACACCCCCAAACTTTGTGTCATCCCTCCCTGAAAGTTTGACTGACTTCTCTGCTGCGTCTGTGCCTCTGTGCACTTCCCTAGGCTGGTGGCCCACAAATTATTACAATGTATTCACTCTTGGGTATAACTTGAAGATATTGCCCAGCAACTCTGGCCAGTTCTCAGCTCATGACTCAGGGTGTATACAATTAGGCAGTTTAGGCTAAAATGTCTCTGGATATGTTTCATAGGTGAACAAGAACAGACTTACTGTAAATTCATTCTTGTTGGGGGTCTCACTTGGCCTGTAGCATCAGTTCATCAATGGCGACACCATGGTGTGTTTGATATTGAGCAATAGTGCAGAGCACGCCAAGACACCTGCAGGCAGGATTATTCAACTGAAGTTTACTGGTCCTCCTTGTACAGTATGTGAACTCTTCCCATGTGGGAGAGGCTAACTGAGTGGCATAGAAATATCACTATTAACTACACTTCAGTGTTATACTCCTTCTGCAATGTGTGTATGGCTTCTAATTGTAATTGATGCAGGAACTGGAGGTTCTCAATACTTTCTTGGATGCCTTCTTCCCCACTTTGAGGATCTATAGGTCAGGAGTCATCTGAGATATTGCAATTTTTAAGGAGGTTTTTACTTCTTAATTTTAATTCCCTGTGCCAGTCTGGAATTGAGAAATTCATTAGTAGGCAATCCAAAGCCGCATTCTTTATTTAATCCTTAGATATATACAAAGGGCAAATAATAGAGGTCAATTAACTGATCTGTTCAGAATGTAAGACAAAACTGGAACGCTTGGAGGAAATCCCATGCAGTCACAAAAAGAAAATGCAAATTCCACATGGACAGCGGAAGAGGTCAGCATTGAACCCAGGTCGCTAGCTCTGTGGGAATGTGGCTCTACTGACCACACCACTGTGCTGTCTCAAGTCGTGTTAACCTATCTTAAGTAAGACTGGTTAACCCATCTTAGGCATAAGATGGTATCTTTGTGAACACAAGATTCCACAAATACAGGATGTCTTGAGCAACAGCCACAAAATGTTGGAGTTGCTCAGAAGGAGTTCAGAGTCCTTTCAGAATTTTGTGTGCGCTGCATCTTTGTGAAAAAAGTTACAGGTATTTGCTGTTCGCAGATGCTGAGAGGATGATTAAGGTTCTGCTAGTCAGTTATTGTCTTCTCGCACTCTTTAAAGGGATTACATGCTATTTTGCTGGTAAACATTTCAGTAAGTGATCTCTACCAGCTGAAGGAGCTAAGATTAGAGTCAATGAGGAGTACAGAGAATTGTGAGTGTAAATTCAATCTATGTGTTACTTGATAATGATAAACAGACCAGAATGCACGTGAAGAAGCCTCTTCATATAAATCAGCAGACACTCTTGCTCATTGCTGAGACATCGTATCAATGTTTCAACTGTAAATTCACAGAGAATTTAATCCAAGAGGGTAACTGCTGCATTATATTACCTTACGAAATTCCTGACGAAGGGTCTCGGCCTGAAACGTCGACTGCACCTCTTCCTACAGATGCTGCTTGGCCTGCTGCGTTCACCAGCAACTTTGATGTGTGTTGATTATATTACCTTAACAGTTTTCCCAAACAATGAATTGATTAGTAAGTGTGATCTTGCTGTGAACTGTCCTTGGTCCAGAGGAGGAGTTAAGGGCAAAGCTGCATCAGCTGATGGAAGAGGGAGAGATAGTGCTGGGAGATTGCGGAAACCTCTCAATTCTTCCCTCATTACATTTCAAAAGAACCTCTATCGAAGAAGCCACACTCTGAAAGATCACAGATCAAGCCCTGAAAGGTGCGAATCGGCTGCATGGCTATTTTTTGACAAGCACAGACTTGCTGGACTGGATGGCCATCTTCTCAATAGTAACAATTCTATAATTTTATAACTCCCTCACAGCTTGTATCGTCTACCAAGACCCCAATGAATATCCCATAATCTTCCATCATTTTCTTACGTCTCTGAGCCACACGATAAATACCATTATCCTGTTCCTCAGATTCACCAGCAGTCAATTCATTCAACAACTTCAGGGGAGAGCAAACTTGAAAGAATGCCCTCCAGGAACATTGCTTCTACCTAACGCAGGAATAATGCGCTGTTAATGATTCTAAGCACATTTAAATGTTAACATTCATCAGAAAATCCTAATGTTTCAGAATGAATCAGATTTTAAACAAAGGCATTTTTGTGCCTCTTTTTTTTCTTCTTTCCCAAATAATCATTTAGCAATCAATCACTCTCTTTTTGGTTGAAGTTGATAAGTATCCTATTTCTAACTTCTTCAGATGCAGTTTTTTTTATTGTTCTCTACTCTCCACTACTCAATTCCAACTTGCTCCAACAACACCAGGAGTTGTTCAGTATTTCCTGATGCTGTTTCATCAGAGACACTTCATCCCGTTAACCATTCCCCATTTCTCTGCACTCAGAACTTGTTTTATTTCCATCTTGCGTCAGTTCTTGTGAAAGGAAAATGACCTGAAATGTTAATTTTGTTTTGTTCTCCATAATTGCTGCTAAACCTGCTGAGAATTTCAGAGCTTACTGTTTCTATTCCATATAACAATTGTGACAGGAATACACATAGATAAGATGTTAGCTGTCCTGTGTGATCAGCAGTTGGTCTGCCACCTGTCTTCAGGAGAGAGAGAGATAAGGAAAACAATGGAGCAGCATTTGGAGATGTGTAATGAAGGGGAAGGAGAGCTGTCAAGAGCGGCTCACCCTTTGAACCCTGAACTGTTTGAAGTGATGGACAGGCGATACCCCAGCAGGGGGATAAAAAGGGACAGGTTCGCTAAGGCAGGACACACGACACCCAAGGTAACGAGACCCTGGAAGCAGTGCGCCTCTCACAAGTCGGTGGGAAGTACCGGGCCATAAATGCACAGGGTGGAAAGGCACAATCGGCGGGAACCTGGTGTGTGTCCACCCTTGCCTGGGTGCCAGGTTCAGCGCAGAAAAACGGTCGTATCTGGAAACGGAGGGGTCACGGTCGGTGACCTCAGATGACATCACAAAGGGCTCGCCCGAAAGCTGACTGCGAAGGTCTGTCTGGAAACCTTGAATATTCATTCGATTGCTCTCTCTCTCCTTCCCCCCACTGTCCATCACCACGGCAGCGATTACTGCGAACTGAACTAAATTGAACTGAACATTGTGTCACTTTGAAACTGGTCATTTACCCCTAGACAACGATAGAGCTTGATTGATCCTGTTATCTTAATTCTGTGTACATGTATGTTTATCATTGCTGAACTGTTGCATTCATTATCCTTTTGATTAGAGTACTGTGTTGCTTGTTTCTTTAATAAAACTTTCTTAGTTCTAGTAATCCAGACTCCAACTGAGTGATCCATTTCTGCTGGTTTGGCAACCCAGTTACGGGGTACATAACACAATGCTTTTGTTATATAATTGCAATTTTCACCAATTTTGCTTGTAAATTGTTGCTGACTCTACAATCTTAAACCTATAGAGGCACAGATAACTGGATGACCATCAGAAGAGAGAAAGAGGATAGGTAGCTATTCCACTCAATAACAAGTATATTGTCTTGGACACTATTGTTGGAAAGTCACAACAGTCAGGTCTCTGGCATTGAGACTGGCCCTGTGATTCAGAAGGGAAGGGGGGAAATGAACAGTAGTGATAGGGATTCATTAATTAGGGGTACGAAAAGAGGTTCTGTGGTGTGTCTGAGATTCCCAGATAGTATGTTGTCTCCTGGGTGCCAGGGTCAGGTCTACACTCCAGATGTGGATCAATGGAACTAGGCAGAAAAAAAATTGCAATGGACTAGATAGGCTGAAGGGCCTGAGTCTAATGCTCTATGACTGCCTCTAAGATCAAAAATGTGAATATCATAAATTGGCAAAACTTTAATGACCATTTCTGACACTTTTGCAGCTCAACAATGTTTAGTAAATATTGGCTGATAGAATTTTACTCTTGTACTTACTTCTGGAAAGCTAACCTTTCAGATGTAAAAATAGCAACCAATTACAAAGGAGAACTGAAATTAAATGGAAAACTAAATGGAGCATTTGACAGTGAGCACATGTACACTTAAAAGGCATGAAATAAAATTACAGAGGAGAAGCAGTGAATATATAACTCCCTTTATATCACAGGCTACATCTTGCATAGCAGGCAGTCAAACATATGACATGTGAAATTATAAATGTACTTCTCCTATCGCGGCACCTTCCTAAGATCCCTGCGGTGTCTAAATTGGACGGTACCCAAAAACAAACACATTGATATTGGTGTAAAGTGCCTGTTGCAGCTGATGTGTAACCCTTATGCTACCTACTTAGTAGCTGCATACCACAGCAAGAAACCCAAAATTGCAAGAGCATAGAATTCCTTAAAGTTAACTTGCATTATTTTACAAGGCTGCATGTTTTAAATCTCTCGGTTATATTGAAACTTTCTTTGCTCTAAGACACAATAAAGAATGGCAATGAATGTGAAATAATTAACAATCCAGAGCAGCAGGAAAGAAGTACTGCAATACCTCGTGCCATTTTTCAGCTATGATTCTTAAAGACATATTTCTTGTGTTGTTGCACTGGAGTTATTTATTTTCTGCATTCAGGTGGAATAGGACAGGTTGAACACCCCGTAGCGAAATGCTTGGGGCAGAACGAGTTTCGGATTTTGGATTTTGGATTTTGGAATACTTGCTTCCTTAAATGGGGATGGGACTCAAGTCTAAACATGAAATCAATTTAGATAGTTATAAATGTTTCCTCTTTTTACTTCACTATTCCCCATCGGTAAAACTGCAGATCTTTTTGATATTTCCAGCAATATTTTCACAGCACAGAGCAGAGAATAAGTGCAAACCATATGGTCATGAATGTGAGTAACACAGGAAGATCTGGCTATGATGACTATTGAACACAAACTGGTTCCAGCAGGGCCCCACTCAGGGTATGTGAGGTCAACTTCTCAGAACTGTCAATGGTGCACGCAGATTGTGCATTGACTGAGAATCTTCCCAGAACCTTGTGGGAATTTTCATTTGTGGTGTCACGTCAGCGCTCAAATAAGATTTTGGATTCCGCAGGTTTTCCGATTTTGGCTTTTCGGATAACCTGTATATATTGCAAAGACGTAGGAGGAGACAGGCACAGAGTCCAAGATAAGTGAAAGCATCTTCAACTCTCATCAATAGCTTCATTGTTCCCAGAGATCTGGTCAATCTATCACTCACTCAACTGAGAAATGAAAGGATTGCACCTGCATTTGAAAAACATCATTTGTAGTTTCCCCTTTAATCCCAGAACTTGACTCAGCAGCATTATCTTCACTTGGAGGACATCAAAAGATCCCGACTTACCATTGCCTTCAAGAGAAGTTAACAATAGGCAACGGATGAACGAATGGATGTTGGGCCTTGCCAAGAAAGGCTACATCTCAAAAAATGTTGAGAAAAGCCTAACAGTCACCCTATTCCTGACATTAATGAAATTTAGAAAGGACTTACACTTTTTCAAACCATCAAAATCAACAAGTAATTTACCAGCACTTTATAAGTAGCACAAGTGGGTTAATCTTCCTATTACTGAATTAAGTCCAGCTATGTTAGGCTAATGAGGGCTGAAGTCCTACTGGCATCAGATTGGTCCCTACAACCTAATTTAGTAAATCAACCCTCACCAATTTCTTGACTGAAGCAAGTCAGGCCATAAATGAGGTTACATGAAATAGGGACCATATTGAAACTAAAACAAAAATCCTGAAAATTATAGTCTCTGTATTTTATATTCATATTTATTTATTTAGTGATACAGCGCAGAATAGGCCCTTCCATCCTTTTGAGCCATGCTGTCCTAGCAACCTCTGACAAACCTGAGTAGGGAGGGAACGTCAACTCAGACCATGAGAGGCCTGCGTCGGGCATTTTCATGCCTTACAAGGCACAGATTGGAAGTCTGTGTGGGGCACCACTCCTCGCACAGACTAGAGCAATGTGTGATTAAGTGCCTTGCTCAAGGGCACAAACACGTTGCCACAGCTGAGGCTCGAACTAGCGACCTTGAGATAACTAGACGAACGCTTTAACCACTTGGCCACATGCCCAACCCTAACCTAATCACGGGATAATTTATAATGACCAATTAACCTACCGAGTATATCTCTGAACTATGCAAGGAAACTGGAACACCATAAAGGCATTATTCTGATCATTGGTTATCATATTTCAGGATTTTTTACTTCCTTTTTATTTAGGGAAAGGATTTTGAATTCAAGATGGCCATAATATTCATTTACAATCAATTATTTTGTCCCTCGGACTAGTTCATTTGTCAACACTATGCTTGGGCTGATGAAATTCAATGCAGAAACATGGAAGGAATATTAAACAGAAACACTAAGTAGTCTGTAATATTTTATAAACAGTGCAAGAGGAGGCAAAACTAATCTTTAATTAAACAGTTAACAATGCATATATAGACTTAATAAAATGAGAACTGGGCACTTATGGGTATCAACAATACGTTATTGAATTTAAAACACTTGGATGTATGTCACTGTAAGGTAAGTTTCGAACTGGTTTTGGTTGCTTTCTGGTCAATGTCACCATGACCAGCAGCTCTTGATATCAGGACATAGATGATGAGTAAATAAATTTAACTATCTCAACAATACAGCGTTAACCCATTCTGGAAATTTGCACATATTTTTGATGGAAAATAATTTGCTCTAATCTTAATGTTGCTTCTGTGACAATGTTATTATTGGAAATTGCAGAAAGGTATGAAATGAATAGCTTCTGCCTACTCCTGCTTCTAACTTTTAATATTGCTTTGTATAGAGAAAACCAAAGTTACTGGCTTTCAGGAATCTGTTCACTGGCCATTGAAAAAGTTCCTCCTCTCAGCAACTTTCTAAAGGTGAACCAGACTTGACAATCTTGATGTCCTATTTTATCCTGACTTACATTTCAGAGCTCATAACCATGCCATCTCAAAGATGCCATCCATCCACCTTCACACTTCTTCTCTACCAGCTTTGCATCAATTTGGATTCTGCTGAAATCCTGATCCATGTCTTTATAACGTCTAAACCAGACTTTTGCAAATCCCTAACTGCTGTTAGAATATAAGAAAGTAGTAGTAGGCCACTCAATCCTTCAAGGCAGCTCAATATTCCATACAGTCATGGCTGATTTGACCCAGGCCCAGGATCTCCTCTTCTGTTTTACTTTCTCAAAACTCTTCACCTTTTCTCTCTCTCAGAAATTTATCTGCTTCCTCTTTAAGTATCTTCAAAAATTGGCCTAATTCATTCTGTTTTCTATCACCTTTCTAAGTCTCAGTTGCCTGTGTTTTCTCAGCAAATATCATATGGTAAGTGTTGTTTACCTATTACTTGGGAGTCCTTGTGAAGGATTTCCGAAAGGTTAATTTGCAGCTTGAGTCTGTGGTGAGTAAGGCAAATGAAACATTAGCAATCATTTCAAGAGGACTAGACTGTAAAAGCTTGGATGTAATGCTGAGACTTATAAAGCACTGGTGAGGCCTCAGTGGAGTATTGTGAGCAGCTATGGGCCCCTTATCTTAGAAAGAATGCGCTGAAACTGAGAGGGTTCAAAGGAGTTACTCAAAAATGATTCCAGGATTGAATGGCTTGTCATATGAATTGAATTGAATTGACTTTATTTCTAACATCTTTCACAAACATGAGAAGTAAAAATCTTTATGCCTCCATCTAAATGTGCAATATGCAATCATAGTAATTTATAATAACTTATAATAAATAGAACAGTCAATGTAATATGGAGTACGCTATACATAAACATGTGAGTTCAGCAGTCTGATGGCCTGGTGGAAGAAGCTGTCCTGGGGTCTGTTGGTCCTGACTTTTATGCTGTGGTACCACTTCCCGATGGTAGCAACGTGAATAGGTTGTGGTTGGGATGGCTTAGGCCTCCAATGATCCTACAGGCCCTTATTACACACCTGTCCTTGTAACTGTCCTGAATCATGGGAAGTTCACAACTGCAGGTGAGCAGGGCTGCCCGCACCACTTTCTGCAGAGTCCTGCGATTGAGGGAAGTACAGTTCCCATACCAGACAGTGATGCAGTTAGTCAGGATACTCTCATTTGTGCCCCTGTAGAAAGTTCTTAGGACTTGGGGGCCCATACCAAACTACCTCAACCGTCTGAGGTGATAGAGGCACTGTTGTGCCTTTTTCATCACACAGCTGGTGTGCATGGTGTGCACAGACCACCTGGGGTCCTCGGTGATGTGGATGCCAAGGAACTTGAAGCTGTTTACTCTCTCAACCCCATCTCCATTCCTCCTGTAGTCCACAACCAGCTCCTTTGTTTTTGCGACATTGAGAGAGAGGCTGTTTTCTTGACACCACTGTGTCAGAGAGATGACTTCTTCCCTGTAGGCCACCTTTTTATTGTTTGAGGTAAGACCAATCAATGTAGTGTCGTCGGCAAATTTAATTAGCAGATTGGAGCTGTTGGTGGCGATACAGTCATGGGTATACAGGGAGTAAAGGAGGGGACTCAGTACGCAGCCCTGAGGGGCTCCTGTATTGAGAGTCAGAGTGTTGGAGGTGAAGCGTTCTGACAGGAAGAGTGTTTGATGGCTCTGGGCCTGTATTCACTGGAATTTAGAAGAATAAAGGGTGACCTCATTGAAACCTATCAAATGGTGAAAGGCCTTGATAGAGTGAATGTTTCCTCTGGTGGGAGAATCAAAGATCAAATGGCACTGCCTCAGAATAGAAGGGCGTCCTTTTAGAATGGAGATAAAAAGGGATTTCTTTGGCCAGAGAAAGTGAATCTGTGGAATTCTTTGCCACAGGCAGCTGTGGAAGCCAAGTCTTTATGTATATTTAATGCAGAGGTTGATAGATTCTTGACTGGTCGGGGCATGAAGGGATGCAGGGAGAAGGCGGGAAATTGGGGCTGAAAGGAAAAATGAATCAGCCACGATAAAATGACAGAGCAGACTTGATGGGCCAAATGGCCTAATTCTGCTCCTGTATCTTATGGCAATACCTGTACTTAATTTCTCTTTTAAGATACTCGTTAAAGTTTTGCTTTTAATATGTAATTTGTGTTATATTTCTGGATTCTTTCTAATGTGACAAAGCATCAAGTCAGCCATGTTAAATGCTTTGAGACAGATTGGTTACATTAAAGCCCAAAATAAATAGAAATTTTATTGTTGTTATAATTAGTTACTTTCTAAGCAGGAGAGACTGATTGGCAATCATTAGCAATTGTCAGATCATTAAAAGGGTGCTTATGATCTTGATTACGTTCTATGAGTTTAATGGCCTATTTCTGTACAAATGCTATGACTTCATGAATATCACAAAGAGGTTAAACACAAGATGCTATTTTGCAAAGCATTATTGAGAGCATTATTGCCAGTGTTTAAAGTGCATGCTACTTCTATACACTTTAGTAATTAATGTAATCAAGCAGATGCATGCAATGACTGATAAATTATTGAATAATACTGGTCCAAGATGTTTCGGGATTTAGGCATTAATAGAATAAGTCACTGTTAATATTTTTTTCTTAAAATATATCCCAAAACGTCCAAGCTAGTGTTGATGCTTTGGATCAGTGTCTGAGAATCAATTGCTGTCCGCAGCTTTTGAGAATGTTTTTTCAACTAAGTATCGGCATCATTTATCATTGGAGAACAGTAGGACCACAGTCACACTTTATCAGCCCAGCAGCAAATAGTTGACAAACACCAGAAAATCTGCAGATGCTGGAATTCCAAAGCAACAGACACAAAATGCTGGAGGAACTCAACAAACCAAACATCTGTGGAAAAGATTTAAACAGCTGACATTTCAGGCCAAGACCTTTCATCAAGACCAGAGAAAAAGAGGAGAAGTCAGAGTAAGAAGGTGGGGGGAGGAGAGGAAGAAGTGCAAGGTGGTAGGTGATAGGTGAAACTGGGAGGGGGGATGGATGAAGTAAAGAGCTGAGAAGTTGATTGGTGAAAGTGGTATAGAGCTGGAGGAGGGGGAATCTGATAGGAGAGGGCAGAAGATCATGGAAGAAAGGAAAGGGGGAGAAGCACCAGAGGAAGGTGATGGACTGGTACAGAGATAAGGTGAGAGAGGGAAACAGGAATGGGGAATGGTGAAGGTGGGGGTCAATTACCGGATATTTGAGGAATCAGTGTTCATGTCGTCAGATTGGAGCAGGGGTGGCCAACCCTTACATTCCATACATCAATTTTTTCACTCACGAGTTCAGTTGTGCCATACAACTCTTGTAAAACCCCCATTCAATTCTTGTAAAAATATGTTAATATAGAACTCGTGCGTGAAAAAAAATCACATCTGAACTCTTGCATGAAAAAATCGACGCATGGAATGTAAAAAGTTGGCTACCCCTGGGCTGGAGGCTACCCAGGTGGAATTTAAGGTATTACTCCTCCAACCTGAATGTAGCTTCATCACAGCAGGAGAGGAGCCAATGGATGGACGTGTTGGAATGGGAATGGGAAGTAGAATTGAACTGGATGGCCACAGGGAGATCCTGCTTTTTTTTGGCAGAAGGAGGGTAGGTGCTTAGCAAAGCGGTCTCCTAATTTACATCAGGTCTCACCAATGTACAGGACCCACATCGGGAGCACCTGATACAGTCGCTGACCCCAACAGACTCTTAGGAGATGTATCACCTCACCTGGAAGGACTGTTTGTGCCCTGAATATTAGAGAGCGAAGAGGTGTAGAGGCAGGTGTAGCACTTGTTCCACTTGCAAGAATAAGTACCAGGAGGGAGATCACTAGGGACAGATGAGTTGACAAGTGAGTCACATAGGGTGCAATTCCTGCAGAAAGTCGGTGGAGGATGGGGCGGGGGGAGAAAGGAAGATGTGCTAGGTGGTGGGATCCCTGTGGAGATGATAGAAGTTATGGAGAGTTCTGTGCTGGATGTGGAGGTTACTCGGGTGGTAGGTGAGGACAAGAGGAACCCTATCGCTGGTGCAAATCCTCTATATTTCCCTACTCGTCAGGCCATTGTGAGATGTGATAAATTCTAAATTAACAACAAAATAGGTGCTCAGCATGTATAATAACTTGCATTCTTTATAAGAGTAAATATTAAAATTGAGAGGATTTAAAGTGGTCAATGAGATCTGGCACAGTTGGCTTTCAGATCATTCTCTTGCTTGTCTTCCTCATCTGGCTAATTGCAAAGCATAGCTATTCATCAAAGCACCTTCCAAATCACATTGCATAAATTTAGTAGAACTCTTTCATTCTACAATTGTCTCTCCAGAAGTTCTTAGGAACACTTTCACCTGAAAGGCTACAATGGATTAACAAGTTGGTTCATACCTTCTCAAGGACAAGTAGCGAAGAGAGCCGGTTCCAGTTTTTCCAGTGTTGAACCATTCATATGTTGAACAATGAAAATGTTGTACCCAAATCAGAAAATACAGAACATTTTGGATACTTCATTGCAACACACACAAAATGCTTGAGGAACTCAGCAGGCCAGGCAGCATCTATGGAAAATAGTGCAGTCGACGTTTTGGGCCGGGTCCCTTCATCAGCTCAGGGAAAAAAAATGAGGAGTAGGAGTTAGATGGTGGGGTAGGGGAGGAAGAAATACAAGTTAATAGGTGAAACTGGGGGTGGGGGAAGGCGGGGGTGAAGTAAAGAGTTGATTGGTGAGAGAGTTTATTGGGCTGGAGAAGAGGGAATCTGAGAGGAGAGGACAGAAGACCATCGAAGAAAGAAAAAAGCGGAGCACCAGAGAGAGGTGATGGGCAAGTAAGGAGATAAGGTGAGAAAGGGAGAAAGGAATGGGGAAATTACCGGAAGTTCGAGAAATCAGTGTTCATGCCATCAGGTTGGAAGGTACCCAGACGCAATATAAGGTGTTGCTCCTCCATCCTGAATGTGGCCTCATCACAACAATAAAGGAGGCCATGGACTGACGTGTAGGAATGGGAGTAGAAAGTGGAAAAAAAAAGGGTGGCCACTGGGAGATCCCAGTATTTGTGGCGGATGGCAGTTCCTTCACCATTTTGTGTGTGTTGCTTGGATTTCCAGCATCTGCAGATTTTCTCTTGTTTATGTTCGGATATTTCATTTTAGCCTTTCAGCCTAATACACAAAGAAACACTACCACAGTAAGATGGAAATAAATATAAATGCTTTAAAATTAATGAAAGCTCTTTAGCCACTAATATTAATCCTGTTCCTCTTCCCACATATGTAGCCGAGCTGTTGCAGCATTTTGTTTATGAATTAAAACATACATCTTTGTTGCCAGCTATAACTGAGCAGACTTTCACCAGGATCTGCCAAGGAAACAGATTGTCAACTGAAGCCATGTGCTAAATGTGTGCTGTCTCTTGGCACGAGTTTGCAGTGTTCCAATGTTTCCTATTTGTTTAATACAGCTAAAACATTAACAGAGTATGTTGAAATAATAAAACTGCCTTGCTAAGTAGCTTAGAGAGAAACAAGAAGATTAAAGGAACTGGCATGGAATTTAAAGTTAAATCTTAGATGGTACATCTGGAAATTCCAATGCATAACACTATTTTTTAAAGTATTACGCAATATTGAAAATTGATATTTCCTGGAGCAAAACAACTTAATGACCATGAGCATTACTTAGAATATTTGACCTGGACTCCCAAGCATCAGCTATCCTTGAAATTCCAGAGTAACTTCTGCCAATGGTTTATAGTAAGTAGGTTGACTTATCATGCAGAGGACAGAGCTAATAATCAAGAGAATGGAGTTCTAATTCTACCATGTTGCCAGCGGGATTTAAAACTAGGTTAATAAACTGAAATGTTTTTCAAGATCACAGCTAGTCGTTGCAATAATGATTATGAAACTAACTACCAGATTCTCATAAAAACCTGTCAGGTTCACAAATATCCTTCATAGAAGGAAAATAGACCTCGTTACCCAGCCTGACCTGTTTGGGACTCCAGATCCACATACGTGTTGTGGAATAATCTACTGAACCAATCTGTTCAGGTACAATTAAAGGCGAACAATAAATGTTGGTCTTGCCAATGATGCCATATTCTGAAAATTGTATAAATAACTCATGGAAACATGACATTTTCCCCCCACACAGCAGTATTTTACATCTTAATGCTGAACTAGAAGGTTTATAGCTAAGTGTATGCCAAGATCAGCTTAGCTTTTGGATAGGAACACCAAAGAAAATGCACAATATCTAAACTATTGTACTCAAGAATCTGGGCCTAAGGTACAAATGAACCTTTATCCGATTGGCCAAAAACCAAAGCAGTCATTAGCATAATTTATCTCTCACATGGGTGCCCCAAATTCTACACCACAATGGATCAGCAGTTGCAGAACAATCCCTTTTCACTGGATTTTATGTAAAGTAACTATATCCAGGGTACATGTTATTTATTTCCAAATATTAAGCCTGAGTTCTCTAGTTCTGATACATACTTCATGAAAAATCATAAAATTAATGTATCTACTCAGTTATGAACATTAAATTTTTAACCAATATTTTCTCTGGGCTTTCTTTTTACCAGTGTAACTAATTGCAGTTTCTCAATTTCTTTTTGAAGTCCATCTGATTATGTTCAGTTTGTCCTATAGTTATTCTATACTATTCTGATGTCAATGCCTTTTCTTCAGTACAGAGACTGCAATTATGCACAGTGTTCCATGTGTTTCTTATTTGCTTAATACAACCAAATCATAACCTGAGTTAAGTTTAAGTATGTTATGAAAATAAAACTTGTCTTTCTAAATAGCCTGGAGAGAAATGTAAAGATTATGGAATCAGCAGTCAAAACTGATTCAATTGAAAGTATGTAAAAAAGATCATCTCATGGGATTTATGTTCCAATGTAGTTTCATTGTTGTGATTATGAACTGAGAAGTTGCTTTGAATAGCCAATGCTCTGAGGGCTCTTTCCAATAGCCTGGAGAAAATTGATTTGTATTCTGTGTTAAATGGTTATGTGCTTCAGACCTCCAGCAAGAAGTGAAACTAGAACTCAAAACCCTCAACTACAATTTTTTTTCAACATCCCAACCATTGACAATAGGGATAGTTCATTGCTTCAAGGGTTATCCACCTACGTAGAAGCCTTTTTTAATGAATCCAGGAAATTTAATTGAGAATCAGTTCTTTAATGATTATCCAGGGCCTGCTTTCTTAATATGCATTTCAACTTCATTAATAGGATATGCCTTCAGATTTAATCAGCGCTGCTACTGAAATCCTCAATTTGGCTGCCTCGATTCTCTTCAGTGCCAAAAGTAAGTGGAAAAAGATGATCCTCTTATCTCTCAAATTAGTTTCACATCAAACTTTATATCCCACCCAGTTGATTTTCTATATCACTATCAAACAAAATTCTTCAGCCTTATCATGGGAATCATATAATTCATAAATAGAACCTTGAGAATTCATTTTCCATAGCTCCCTCAGCTAGTAACACTGCTATTTAACTTTCTTAACTAGTACAAACGTATTTACCACTGCTATGCTTTATGCATTCTAAACAGCTTTTGTGACTTTTCTATATCCATTGTTATTTTGTTTGCTCCTCCACCTGTCATAAATTAAATCTATTTCTATGTCTTTATTGCTGTCTAAGTAAGGACATTAATACAATAGCTGAAGATGATATGAGTGGATAGATTTCCTGCTCAGAATCTTAATACAGTTCCTCTCGTACCATATTTCCCGTCATGCATCTAACTAAATAACCCATTACTTTGTTGCGAGTTATAATTCTAGGCATTACTAATATATTTTCTTGCTTTATCATAGGGATACTATTGGCAAGTCCACCATTTGGTCCTTCAATGATTCTGCTAATATTGTAAATACATGCTAGTATCTATGAATTTATGCACATTTTATTCCATATCCGTATTTTAAACCCTAACTTTATTTTCGTATAATTCTTTATTCTTTATAATTGTTGATTTTTGTTGCATGCTGTTTCCTGATTAACACACCACAGCAAATTCCTAAAACAGATTGAACATTCCATATTAGAAATTACAAAATCTGAAAACCTCCGAATTCTGTATTTTTTTTGATCGCTGACATGACCTCACAAATGGAAAATCCCACAACGAGCTGAGAAGTTTCCCAAGGTCTCTTCACACCACAAACAATTCTGTGAAGTGACCTCACATATGTAATGAACAGAAGTTAATCAAAAATAGAAAAAAAACTCTGCATAAACCAAAAACTAAAGATCTCAATCGTGTGTCCTAGTGCTGGAGTGAATATATGCTGCTTAACAGTGTGTTGATCTTGAAACAAAGATTCATCACAATGAACTGAAAATTGAAGGTAATTTTGAATATTCAGCAGACTGGTTGCAGCAATTTAAGAAAAAGCATGGTGCTAAATTGTAAAATGTCTGCTGATCACAAAAATCTAACAGCAGACAAGTCTACAATGCTGATTGGTTTTATTCCTTACATAAAACCTAAAAAAGGGCATGCCCTCTTCTTGTTGTAACCATTGGAAAGGAGGTACAGAAGCCTGAAGGAACACACTCAATGATTCAGAAACAGCTTCTTCTCCTCTGCCATCCATTTTCTAAATGGACGTTGAACCCATGAACACTACCTCACTTTTTTTATTTCTGGTTTTTTTTGCATTACTTATTTTAATGTAACTATTTAATAGACATATACTGTATATACTTTCTGTAATTCAGATTATTTTCTCTATATTTATTTATCGTGTATTGCATTGCCGGTGATATTAAACCTAATTCTGATTTTGAAAAACACAGATAATGTATTGTAATTTTTTAATCAAAACACAGCATTGGAGGTGGAGACTGAAAGCCTGGCGTTGTTTGTTGTTGCTCAACAGCTGATTCAGGTATTCTCCCGATGCTGCAATTCAGCTTTTGTTACCCTGTACACATTATATTACTGTTAGGTAATAATTTTTATTGTTCAGTACACATAAGACCATAGAGCGTAAAACATAGGAGCAGAATTAGGCCATTCAACCCATCGGGTCTGCTCCGCCATTCCATCATGGCTGATTCAAATCCCACTCAACATCATACACCTGTCTTCTCACCATATCCTTTGATGCCCTAACCAATCAGGAAACTATCAACTTCCACCTCAAATATATCCACGGACTTGGTTTCCACTACAGTCTGTGGCAGAACATTCCACAGATCCACTTCTCTCTGGCTAAAAAAAATCCTCCTTACCTCCTCACCCCTCAACTTTGAGGCTGTGCCCTCTAGTTCTGGATACCCCCACATCTACCCTATCTAGTCCTTTCAACACTTGCTAGTAATCAGTGAGATCCCCCACCCTCACACCTGCATACTTCTAAATTCCAGTGAACTCAGGCCCAAAGCTGCCAAATGCTCCTGATATATTAACCCCTTCATTCACAAAATCATCCTTGAAAAATTCCTCTGGACTCCATCCAATGACAACACATCCTTTCTGAGATATGGGCCCAAAACTGTTGACAATATTCCAAGTGCAGCCTGATTAGTGTCTTATAAAGCCACAGCATTATCTCCTTGCTTTTATATTCTATTCCCCTTGCAATAAATGCCAACATTGCATTTGCCTTCTTTATCACAGAGTCAACCTGTAAATTAACCTTCTGGGAGTCTCTCTGCACCTCTGATATTTGAACCTTCTCCCCATTTAGATTATAGTCCGCACTATTGTTCATTTTGCCAAAATGCATTATCATACATTTCCCAACACTGTATTCCATCTCCTCTTTTTTGCCCATTCATCCAATTTGTCCAAGTCCTGCTGCAATCACATTGCTTCCTCAGCACTACCTACCCCTCCACCTATCTTCATATCATTCACAAACTTTGCCACAAAGCCATCAATTCCATTATCTAAATCAGAGAGAAACAATGTGAAGAGTGGCGGTCCCAATACTGATCCCTGAGGAACACCACTAGTTACTGGCAGTCAACCAGAAAAGCCCCCCTTTATTCCCACTTGCTACCTCCAGTCTGTCAGCCATTCCTCTATCCATACCAGTATCTCTCCTGCAACGCCATAGAATTTTATTGAATGTAGTCTGTCTGGTCCAGGTGACATCCACCTTCAGACCTTTGAGTTTGCCTAGCACTTTTTCCTTTGTAATAGCAATGACACTCCTGCCCCCTTGACACTCAGGGACCTCTGACATCCTGCTAGTGTCTTCCACAGTGAAGACTGATGCAAAGTACCCATTATCTTCCATTTCTTTGTCTAACGTTGCTACTTCGCCAGAGTCATTTTCCAGTGGTCCAATATCAAGTCTCACCTACCTTTTGCTGTTTGTATAATTGAAATAATTTTTAGTATCCTGCTTGATATTATTGGCTGGTTTGCCCTCATATTTTATCTTTTCCCTTCTTATTGCTTTCTTAGTTGCCTTTTGTTGGTTTAAGTGTGATGAACAATTGCAAGACAAAGTCAACTTACCGGTAGCACATAAATTCAGAGTCAGAAATGATAGTGATCCCAAGCTATCTCATTATATATTTCAAAATCTGAAAAAATCCAAAACACTTCTGGCCCCAAGAATTCTGGATCAGGGGTCATCAACCAGTATATGTCCTATCATTAACCGCCCTGAAGGATTTAACCACGAGCCTCATTTGTGTATTCAATGGTATGGTCCTGTAATTGAGAATACAGTTCCTCAACTAAATTTTATAGAACATAGAACTGAGAACACAGAAATCTGCAGCACATTACAGGCCCTTCGGCCCACAATGTTGTGTTGACCATATAACCTACTCTAGAAACTGCCTAGAAGTTCCCCATGACATAGCCCTATATTTTTCTAAGCTCAATGCACGTATCTAAGAGTCTCTTAGTAAAGCTTTTATCCTACTTCTTTTTCACTATATGAACATTGATCTCTATTTGCTTTAATTACCATTTAAGGAGTTTATTCATATTCTGCACTTTGTTCATATATTGGCATTTTGGAGGAACTCCACCATTTGGCATACCACTGCTTTAACACAGGGGAATCATAATCCATTTCTTGTGTACTCAAACCAGATGAGTGAGGCTACTGCAGTGATACTTTTCCAGAAAGCATAGCATTCCTTTACACAATAAGGTGTGCCAGAAACAGACAAGATAGGAATAATGGAAGGATGTGAAACACACCCAATAACTAAGGGCCAATTCATTACTAACTTCAAAATATCATCGGTTATCAGCTGAAAGATTAGAATGAATTTTAACACCTTTATTGTGAATAGCGATTGATCTTGCAAGTAAGGAATTCAAACATATACAATTTACCATATGATCAATATTTGTAATTGATAACCAATTCTGTACAAAACTAACAGGTTTCTGTCCTAGCTTCAGAGCACTGTTGGTGACAGGAGACATGCTGTTTTCCTTCTGCAAAAGTAAAATAAAACTGTTTGAGCAGTAATGGTGAGTGTGCTCTGGGCCCAGTGATTTTAGTTATTTTATTATTTGTAATGACAGTTACTTGTAGGTTCTACTGAGATGGCTAACCCTTGACTTCTTTATACAGGAGAAAGGAATTCAGCCCTGGCAGATCATCAGCCTGAAATCCTCAGCTGCTGGTATGTAAATTTCTTCCTTTGTGGAGTAGTCAAGGTATGGCAATCCCTCAGTTGCTGATGTAGGAAAGATGCAGCGTTAAAATATTCTGCTCTTCTGTTTTAGTTCCTCAATACCCTCACTTCATTCCTCTGTCAGAAATGTATCTACTTCCTCTTTACATATCCCCAATGATTGGCCTCATTCATTCTGTTTTCCAGCACCTTTTGAAGTCTCTGTTGCCTGTGATTGTGAAATGCAAAAATGGTTTGATAAGTCCTGTAAAAAAGCAGCAAAAGTGGCAAGGTAAGTCAGTGGTTGAAAAGGAACAGTTAACACCAGTGTCTGAGGATTGGTGAAATACTGTATGTACCTCTGCCTTCCCCAAGCACAAGCACAGTTTTAAAAAGTGGTACTTCTTGAGAATTTGGTGAAGCCAGCATCATCTGGTGTCTTGACACAGGAGACATTTCCCAATAGCACTGTGGGAGATGGAGGCAGACGGGTGTAGAGGGGTTGAACAAAATGTTGATTTAAATGTACCTTGAACTGATCTAGTAGGAATCCTAAGAAAATGTTCTCTTCATAATCTAGATTGGTGTTAAAAATTTTCAGACAGGAGACAATAATATTAATGAATATGTCGAACTGTGTGTATAAATGTTTTCAGAAGTAATCTGGTTTAACTCTAGAAGTGGGTCACCCAGCTTAATAAATATTATTGTATATAAATTGTAATCTAGCTTAAAGGAAACCAGATACTATTACTTGTGTGCGACGAGAAGAGGCAAGTAAAATTGTTTCTTTTGTGATATTGCCAAAAGCAGTTACAACATCAAAGAATTAAAACTGTTGAAGGGAATGAGGATAATACTTGTGCGATACTTCACAGCTGCTCCACTTCAGCCTCTGGGCAATATTGTACATTACTTTAAAAGTATTGCAATAGCTACCCTATGCAATTTGAATCTTATAGCTTTGTTTTATATTTAACCAACTTAACAGAGATCAATTTTTGATTAATCATTACCAGATTAACTTCTGTTTCAGTATTTCACTGTAAACGTCGTTTTTAACATCACCTTTTATTTTACACATATGGCGCATGTCTCCACATGTGACTGGTAATTTTTGTTTGGAATAACACAGTCGTTTAGATAATACTATTCTAAATGTATGGGTTTTACAGTTCTGCGATCCAACAAATATGGAAATGGAGGCGTGGACACCATAGGGGTAAAACGTCCATGAGGGGTATGTTTTTGTTTCTGAACAGTCTTGGCACTGGGCTCAAAGATGCCCTTGGGCCAAGGCAACTTTGATAACAGTTTCCATCTCCACTGCTAGCAGTACCATAGACGATGCAGTTTAAATTATCTGTTCTCGAAGTGTACTTAAGAACTTGTACGATTTTAATTCTGCCCATTGTAAAAAGCCATCTGAATGTAAGCCTGCATTTAATTTTTCTTTGAAGGCATTTTGTCCTGAACTGATATTGGGGGAAAAATGTAGTGGAAAATTTTAATGGATATGCGGTGTGTGCACATCATATAATGGCTGAGAAGGCATAGCTACCCTCTCTTCTGTCCTGCTTAAGCAGCTGAACTTTTTTAGCTAAACAAAAACCTACACCCTTGCAGCTGGAGCTGCTGTAAATAATGACACTGAATCTCTGTATGCGTCAGGAATAGCACATAACAATGGACAATTAAGGAGACTAGATAGGTTTCTAACCTCTTTGGAATGCCAATAAAACATGGTGAACTAAATATGAATCATTTCCTGCTTTTCAGTTACTTACTTCACTTGTTATTACAACTATGTGGCTCACGCTAAGGGAAAGGACGAAATAACTGTCGGGAACAAATGAGCTGAGTCCTTTGCTAAGGCAGCAACAGCGGATCTTTATGGCCACCTAGCACTCCAGTGTGATCTGGCTGCCAATACTTTCCACATCCTTTGATGAACTAGTACAATTGCAGCGTGATGCGTCAGTGGCTGAACAGACTTTATGGACTAAAGCATGCTAAGTGCAAGGCAATAAATCAGGGGTGCCCAACCTGGCGTCCACAGACACCTTGCTTAATGGTATTGGTCCATGGCATAAGAAAGGTTGGGAACCCCTGCTATAAAGGATGATGGGTGTAACTTAAAGTGAAAGATTTGTGAAAACAGCAAGAAAAGGAGCGGCAACTGTATGATTTGCCAGAGACATGAACCTGAAAGACACAACCACTATTTGCCACTGCTGGGCACGCCCCTTGGAGGGTATTTTTGCATCTCCAAACAGACTTTGTGCAGGTATCTAAATGTATGTGTTGTGATTATTCAATTGTTACTTTGTTTGTTATCTCCGTTGGTAAAAGCTTGTCCAACTCAGAGAAATGATGCTGTAATTGTTGATCATTTTTGTTATGAGAAGTTAGTACTAGGTTTGGATGCCTGACAAATTCTCAGTGGTAACACTCATTATTTTAGGGGTAAAGTTTTACAGTAGTTGATAAAAACCGTATAACGTAAACAGAATTTCACCTGCCATTACCACTCTCAATCTTATGGGGTAGCTGAAAAACAGGTTGGCTAAACTACACAGCGGAGTCAAGTTAAAGTGGCCAGAGAAGCTTCCACTGGTGCTCATGACGTGTTGCACTCCAAACTGTGTAATAGGCCTATCTCCACATGATGTAGGATTGCGATGTCCCATGCACTTGACAATTGCCTCTCCCTTTTTAATCAAACAGATGGACGTCCATATATCATGAGTGGAAGCATGTTGCATTATTGTATAGCCCTAATATACACTCCTAAAGGTTTCCATCAACAGGTACTTAATGCTCAGACGATTGTGCTAGCTGCCGAGTGCCACACATCCTAGCTGGGAGAGTGGGGTACGAGTGAGAACCTACCGACAAAAGAGCTGCCTGGAGCCCAGCTGGGAAGGCTCATTCCAAGTGTTGCTGACTGTATACAGTGATCCAAGGAAAGCCCATGTGTATGCACAACTCAGACATTAAGCCAGGGAAACTGACCAGGGAACAGTTGGCCAGAAGAACATTGATGGACTGAACTCTCGGTTTTTACTATTTACTAATGTTACAAGGATTACCCCTCAAGTATTAACTTTCAATAATAATGATCAGTTAGGCACAGGGAGAATCTGTATCTACTAACAAGTACCTTTATTGGCTCAGTTCAGAGGTACATGAATGTACACAACCAAGTATCTGTGGACACAACTACTAGGCTTCCCTGATCCTCTATGAACAGCCAAACAAGAGGAAAGCTAATACCTAGGGAAGAAAATCTGTACTGGCTAGGCATTCCTCGTAGTCCCGATGTGACCTCGACATGTCCAATGTGGGGCCTTCCACATCTGTGGTGATTGATCTCTGGAGAGCTGTTGCTGCTTGTACTCCCAAAATCATTCATTCTTATTCTTTCCCTTATCAGATCAATCTACGACGTTTCAATTTTGTTGGCTCGAGGTCACCTGACTGATCTGTATCAAATTCTCATTTGATGTACAAGAGTTTTGCTTGATGATCCTTCCTCCAGCTTCATGCCTCAGGTGATTTCTTTTGTTTTTCTAAACTCAGACTGGTTCAAGCTAGTCTAACCAGGTCATCCCAAAACTGGGCCCAGCTGACCAGATCACAGGCTGTTCCTTCTGCAAATTGTCATGTTACATAATAAACAGCTTCTTATCGGAGGATTGCGGATGTTGTTCTATTATTCAAGAAAGGGAGTAGAGATGGCCCAGGGAATTATAGGCTAGTAAGTCTTACTTCAGTGGTTGGTATGCTGATGGAGAAGATCCTGAGAGGCAGGGTTTATGAACATTTGGAGAGGCATAATATGATTAGGTATAGTCAGCATGGCTTCGTTAAAGGCAGGTCGTGGCTTACGAGCCTGATTGAATTTTTTGAGGATATGACTAAGCACATTGATGAAGTTAGAGAAGTAGATGTAGTGTATATGGCTTTCAGCAAGACATTTGACAAGGTTGCCCATGCAAACCTTATTAAGAAAGTAAGGAGGCATAGGATTCAAGGGGACATTGCTTTGTAGATCTAGAACTGGCTTGCCCACAGAAGGCAAAGAGTGGTTGTAGATGGGTCATAACCTGCATGGAGTTTGGTCACCAGTGGTGTGCCTCAGGGATCTGTTCTGGGTCCCCTACTCTTCATGATTTTTATAGATGACCTGTATGAGGAAGTGGAGTGATGGGTTAGTAAATTTGCTGATGACACAAAGGTTGAAGGTGTTGTGGTTAGTGTGGAGGGCTGTCAGAGGTTACAGCGGGACATTGATAGGATGGCAAACTGGGCTGAGAAGTGGCAGATGGAGTTCAACCCAGGTAAGTGTGAGGTGGTTCATTTTGGAGGTCAAATATGATGACAGAATATAGTATTAATGGTAAGACACTTGGCAGTGTGGAGGATCAGAGGGATCTTGGGGTCTGAGTCCATAGGACACTCAAAGCTGCTGCGCAGGTTGACTCTGTGGTTAAGAAAGCATGTGGTGCATTGGCTTTCATCAACCATGGGATTGATTTTAAGAGCCGAGAGGTAATATTGCAGCTATATAGGACCCTGGTCAGACCCCACTTGGAGCACTGTGCTCAGTTCTGGTCGCCTCACTATAGGAAGGATGTGGAAACCATAGAAAGGGTGCAGAGGAGAGTTACAAGGATGTTGCCTGGATTGGGATGCATGTCTTATGAGAATAGGTTGAGTGAACTTGGTCTTTTTTCCTTGGAGCAACGGAGGATGAGAGGTGACCTGATAGAGGTGTACAAGATAATGAGATGCATTGATCGTGTGGATAGTCAGAGGCTTTTTCCCATGGCTGAAATGGCTAGCATGAGCGGGCGCAGTTTTAAGGTGCTTGGAAGCAGGTACAGAGGAGCTGTCAGAGGTAAGGTTTTTTATGCAGAGAGTGGAGAGTGCGTGGAATGGACTGCCGGCGACAGTGGTGGAGGTGGATATGAAAGCGTCTTTTAAGAGACTCATGGACAGGTACATAGAGCTCAGAAATATGGAGGGCTATGGGTAACCCTAGGTAATTTCTAAGGTAAGGACATATTCAGCACGGCTTTGTGGGCCGAAGGGCCTGTATTGTACTGTAGGCTTCCTATGTCTGTATATTTCTATGTCTATCTGAGAATGGTCTTATCTTTACCAGATCATTAGCAGATTCTCCTTGTGTCCACATTCAGCTGCTCTGATTAAGTTATCCCAGAAGAAGAAATAGTTCACCAAACAGTTCATAAAATGGCAGCTACAAGGACAGTCTCACAAAATGGCCACCTCTATTCCTGTCATCACATGGCAAGAACAAAAAACGATTCCGCTGTCTGTTTCCACCACCCTTAACTCATTCTTATTCACTGATTCGTAGCAATACACACAAAATGCTGGAGGCACTCATCAGGCCAGGCAGCATCTATAGAAAAAAAAAGTACAATTGACATTTCGTCTGTTTCGACATTTCAATGCTGGACTTCCTCCAGCATCTTGTGTGTTTTGTTCGAATTTCCAGCATCTGCAGATTTTCTCTTGTTTGTCACTGATTTGTAGACTGTGTTTTTTTTCCTGACCAACATCTCCCTCCTCTTCATGCAAAGATATTTAACTTAGGATCATTATCCTCCTCTCATTCTGTTGACTGCCCATAGGACTGCCATGGGCCTCTGGAAGGTGTGCTATGCTTATATTATATAAAGGTAAAGGTAACATTTATTTACTGAATGAAACATACTCTTATACCAACAATCACCTCTTCTGTTTTATACGACCATCTTTCTCTAACTTTCACCAAAATTTAAGTTGATATACATTAAGCATTACAATTAACTATGGACATAGCATTAGTATTTCAACAGCATGCAATACTATACTCACCCATGGATGTATTTAAGCAATTGGCCACCAATTCAAACACTTATTCCACAAATCTACGTCACTCAATGTCCAGTTTGCACTCAACAGAGGAATCGGCGAAACTCGGTAACAACATAGTCCAATAAATATTGATCCGAGTCACTGCATTGGATTGTGAGGTTTTCCTTCATTACCACATCTACTGCTTGCTGAGACAAAGTTCATTGTCTGACAGCCAGATCTAAAGTCATAATTCCAATGTGAACACTGTGACCTTTCAAAGGGCACGATTTCCATCTCTTGGTATAACTCATGCAGCTATCACTAAATGCTTGTCCCACCAGTACATATAGCAAGAAAAATTGATTATTCACAGTAGAGAGTATATTGACTGGCTTTATCGCAGCTTTGTATGGAAACACCAATGCCTTTGAATGGAAAATTCTATAAAAGGAAATGGATACAGTCCAGTGTATTATGAGTAAAACCCTCCCACCAAGGACACATCTACACGAAGTAATGACACAGGAAAGCAGCATCCATCATCAGAGTCCCCATCAGCCAGGATATGGTCTCCTCTCACTGCTGTCATAGGGAAGAAGGTACAGGAGCCTTAGGACTCACACCACCAGTTTCAGGAACAGTTATTACCCCTCAGCCATCAGGCCCTTGAGCCAAAGGAAATAACTACACTCAACTTCACTTGTCCCATTATTGAAACATCCCCACAACCTATGGACTCACTTTCAAGGACTCTTCATCTCATGTTCTTGATATTTATTGCTTATTTATTTATTATTATTATTTCTTTCATTTTTTATTTGCACAGTTTGTGGTGTTTTGCACACTCATTGAACGCCAAAGTTGGTGTGGCCTTTCATTGATACAATTATGGTTATTTATTCTATTTTGAATTTATTAAGTATGCCCACAAGGAAATTAATTTCAGGGTTGGATATGGTGACATATATGTACTTGGAACTTTGAAATAGGCAATGAACAGTTTTCATTAGTACTGTAACCAAAGTTACCCATGTACAATGTTCTCCTGTGTATAACTAATAATAATCAAAGCAACCATTGGAAAATATTTGGTGGTAACCACCCCAGTAGATATATTTTGTGTAAATCACTGCCCCACTCATTCACATGAGTGTGATCTCTTGGAATTGTAATCATAGCATGGCCATCATTACCTGAGGGCTGTTCAGTGATTGGATGTAAAAACTAATTATTATTCCCTTTGGGATACTTGATATTGTCACTTCTAGAATTTTATATTAGGACTTTGGGATACCTAAGATTTTGTCCTCACATTTCAAACCATCTACCCTGGCATAATACAAATTTGAATCTCTACTCCTCCTTTGCTAGCCCAAAGTTACTCAAATTCATTGAGAAAGGTTGTGATCACTAAGCATTTTCCAACTATCAACATCACTGTTGACGCATTTACCTGCTGTAATAGGTCTGGAACAACACCATCCATGGCCCCAGTCATAGTTAGCATAGTTAACTCCATTGCAATGAAACACAATGCTTCTCTTCACCTTGTGTTAAATGAAATCTTAGGATTAAAGACTTCATCATCATCATCATCACCGTCCGGTGCTGTTCCCAGTTTGAGCTTTGACTGCCATGGCCCACACACTCCTGTTTCAGGTCAAGTGGATCAATTCATTGGTATTCATTTCCAGTTCACTGGCTGCTGTCTCCATCATCATTTGTCTTTGCCTTCCTCTCGCTTTCTTCCCTTCAATCTTTCCCATAATTACTGTGCATTCTAACTCTTCTTTCGTAATCACATGTCCAATGAAGTCACATTGCCTTTTCATGATCTCATACATTATTTCTCTTTTTGTGCTTGCTCTGTTCATGGCATCCTCACACTTTTCTTTAGCCTTTCCAGAACATTTACTGCCCCCTAGTATCCCTATAGATCATGGTACCAGTGGATCACTTGGTTTCATTCTTCCTCTGGAACCACAAATTTCACATAAGACCACTCAGTCTATAGTAAGGACTCCCTTGTGCTCCTTGTATATTTCTGACCCTGCTCCTTTTATCATGTTTTAATACTTCCTTTCTTCTGCTCCTCTGTTATATCCATAACCTTAGCCTGTTGCTCCTTCTGTCTTCAATTTGTCTGATCTGCAACTGGCCTGTCAGGTTGCAGCACCTTGTTTTGCAAACTTGTTAGTCTGTTTGTTCCATTCTGGGATAATTTTCAGTGGGCTTCCACCTTTATGACTTTGTTCTTTTACTCTCACATATATCCCACAGTTGGTTCTCCCCTCACCACGCTGTTCAGGTGAAGAACTATCTACAAAAAATATACAGTGGCATGCAAAAGTTTGGGCACCCATGGTCAAAATTTCTGTTACTGTGAATAACTAAGCGAGTAAAAGATGAACTGATTTCCAAAAGGCATGAAGTTAAAAATGACACATTTCTTTAACATTTTAAGCAAGAAAACATTTTTATTTCCATCTTTTACAGTTTCAAAATAACAAAAAAAGAAAAGGGCCAGAAGCAAAAGTTTGGGCACCCTGCATGGCCAGTAGTTAGTAACACCCCCTTTGGCAAGTATCACAGCTTGTAAACGCTTTTTGTAGCCAGCTAACAGTCTTTCAATTCTTGTTTGGGGGATTTTCACCCATTCTTCCTTGCAAAAGACTTCAAGTTCTGTGAGATTCTTGGGCCGTCTTGCACGCACTGCTCTTTTGAGGTCTATCCACAGATTCTCGATGATATTTAGGTCAGGGGACTATGACTCAAAAGTTCCATTCAAAAGGTTCAAAGGAACATCTAAACAAGTCTAATGCATTTTGGAAACAAGTCCTGTGGACTGATGAAGTTGAAATAGAACTTTTTGGCCACAATGAGCAAAGGTATGTTTGGAGAAAAAAGGGTGCAGAATTATATGATAAGAACCTTTCTCCAACTGTTAAGCACAGGGGTGGATCGATCATGCTTTGGGTTTGTGTTACAGCCAGTGGCAAGGGGAACATTTACTGGTAGAGGGAAGAATGGATTCAATTAAATACCAGCAAATTCTGGAAGCAAACATCACACCATCTATAAAAAAGCTGAAGGTGAAAAGAGGATGGCTTCTACAACAGGATAATGAACCTAAACACACCTCAAAATCCACAATGGACTACCTCAGGAGGCGCAAGCTGAACTTTTGCTATGGCCCTCACAGTCCCCTGACCTAAACACAGAACTGGAAGCCTTTTGCAAATAAGAATGGGTGAAAATCCCCCAGACAAGAATTGAAAGACTCTTAGCTGGCTACAAAAAGTGCTTACAAGCTGTGATACTTGCCAAAGGGGATGTTACTAAGTACTGCCATGCAGGGTGCCCAAACTTTTGCTTCTGGACCTTTTCCTTTTTTTGTTATTTTGAAACTGTTAAAGATGGAAATAAAAAAGTTTTCTTGCTTAAAATATTAAAGAAATGTGTCATATTTAACTTTATGCCTTTTGAAAATCAGTTCATCTTTTACTCGCTTAGTTATTCACAGTAACAGAAATATTGACCAGGGGTGCCCAAACTTTTGCATGTCACTGTAATTAGAATCTTTCCTTTATTTGTGTCTTTGTTCTTGAGTATTTCTTTATTTGTTCTCCTTCTAGCTCGCCCCTTATTATTTTTATACAAATGGTCCCTTGGGATAATTTGCTATCATATTCTGACACCCATGCAGTTCTCCAATGCAATAAAGATTATCTGCAAGGAAGGTAGAAACTATAATACCCTTTCCAACGGCATCACAACCCTGCAGAGAGAGGGCTGACAGACCTAGTCATTTTAATTCGATAATTCAGCTGCATTTGGATAAATGTGTGCTTTAAGATGGTGAGGGAATTAATGCAGAGCTGTTGTTTGGACCAGGATAAATGTTTAAATCGAAAACTTTCATTTGCAACTTAAGTGATAAGCATTGATTGCATCAAATCTATTTTCCAAAGAAATTCAAACTCAAAATCAATATGTCATAAGTCTTGAGCAACATCATTTATGTTCTGTTAAAAGAAAACAGTCTTGTTAGTAAAAACAACTTTAAGGATTGTTCCCAAATGTTCCAATCTCCCAACATATCAATTCCAAATTCCCAATTTAATTGTCCACCAAGGAGCAATTTCCCCAAATGCTTATTTCCCTCTGAAATCTGGGTATCTCAGATCTGGAATAAAGATGCACAGAACGAAGCAAAAGAAAAGAGGGCAGGGTGGGGGCTCCTGATGCATTCACACAACCTCTTAAAAGAAGTGCAAACTCTTAAAAGACAAGAGCTCCTGCAAATTCTCTTCAGAATACCAAAATATTTCAATTGATCACTTTTTCCTCTGAAGCATAGGAATAACTCAAACTTCCTTCCAATATTGATTGAGTAAACACATAAACAGCCTTTTTTTCTCTTTCCCTCTCCCTCTCCCTCTCCCTCTCCCTCTCCCTCTCTTTCTCTCCCTCCCTCCCTCCCTCCCTCCCTCCCTCCCTCCTTCCTTCCTTCCTTCCTTCCTTCATCCCTTCTTTCCTTCCTTCCTTCTTTCTTCCTTCCTCCCTTCCTTCCTTCCTTCCTTCCCTCCTTCATTCTTTCCTTCCTTCCTTATGTTAGAAGCTATTCATCAGGCAAAGGTAAACTTCCAACAAGTTTAAAGCATGAGATTCTACATTACCCAAAATTCCAAGATATCCCGACCTTTCTGTGATTCACATTAAATGAGCTCATTCTGTGCAGTTCCAGGCATAATGATCCATGTTACTACAGCTAAAACAGCAGATTTGAGCACTGTATTGGGATGTTTGCTCCCACCACAGTTTCCTTGAAAGGATGATGGTGTACTTCAGTGCTCTGTGACTTCTCTTCTGCAATCTCTCTGCTTGCTTCTACCCTGACCTGTATTTCTCTTCACGATGCCTCATCTATTTTTTTGAAAGCGAACATTTTAGCTGCCTCTGAAGTATTCCTAAAGTTAAAATCTGACTCCTGCACTTCCTTCTGTCATGCCCTAACCATGTTCCTCAATACCTGTGCCTCAGTATGTGTAGAGTCACTGGATTGAACTGTTTCAATATCTTTCTAGATTTATCAGTGTTATAAGACACTATTACTCTTAACCATCTATTTGTGGGTTCTGATCCTAAAGGATCTCAACCTAATTTTAATGCATACGTCTCTTGGAACACCATCCATCCATTCCTCTGACAACATTTACTTATTGGGTTCCCGCTATTCTTATCCATAATAGTCAATATCACATTCTTTAACTCATTTATTCCCCCAGTGAGTTGCTGTACTTCTGGCAAAGCAAAGTGTATGGTCAGATGCATCCACATTATAATCAATCCCCTTTCCTTGGCGTCATCTAGACTGTGTATTGCTCTCTGGTAACTAATTGCCTGGAACAGCTCCCTAGAAACTGCTTGTGTCTATGTTCAACTGCTCTGATTAAGTCATCCCAGAGCAAGAAGCAATTCATCAAACAGTTCACAGAATGGTGACTGCAAGGACAACCTCAACAAATGGCCATGTCCATTCCATATGGCAAGAACAAAGACTTTAGTTTTGTCTGTCTCCACTGTCCCTGCGTCATTCCTGTTTGCAGATTGTATTTCTTTCTGGCCAACACCACCTTAAGTTATCACTCTACATTGTAAGTTTTGGGTAATGTGGGCATCTATATTTCACCTAGGTGCAGAAGTATCTCATGACACTAATACTCCTAACACTTTTCTTCACCTTGGTTATGAACATTCATCACATACTAACTGGTCAGATTGTTGGGTGTGCTCTAAAGAGGACCTGTATCTTCAGAAGGTGGCTTTCAAATGTGTTTATACCCTTGAATCATAGTGAGTTTGATTCTGTGCTTTACTTTGATAATGAAACTAGGACTGTAAAGGAGCACGGAGATGCACTGCCCAGAGGAATGACTCTTACCAACGCAACTGTTTTGAGAGTTAGTATCAACCTGCTTACAATGATTGCATTAAACCCATGTTCCAAAGCTGCTTCATGGGGTGAAATACATTAATATAACCATCAAGGGATAGGTCTAGCTTTAGTAACAGACTGTGCGATGTCTATACAGCTGCTAATCCACCAGATCCCATTAATGATACTTACTGAGTATGTGGCCAACAGATCAATCACTGACTGCCAGGAATACCCTTTAAAAAATGGGGTCTTTGGCCTGAAACAAAGCCATGGAGGTGCGGTTGTTATCTGGCCTGTTTAATACCATATATGTACCACCTGCCTGCACTTTCTCTACATCCCACTGTGTGGGGCCACCATCAAAGGAGTATTATGGAATCTGAGCATTTCTGGGTAACAGCATTCCTGTTCTGAGAACTGCCAATCTCACTCACGAGAGCATCAATATGGCCTCAGCATTCAAGAAATTGGCTAATGATACTTTAAAGCTACATGAGCCAGGCCATCAGTGACATTACTGCTGAAATGCTGGCAATCACTCTGTGGTCCTTCACAATCATCTAGCACCAGACTTTCTGTTGTCTAAGAAAGGTGGTACTTGTGCCACTATTAGTCAGGAGTGTTGCACATATGTCCCAGAAAACAACAGGCAACTGTCCATGATGAAATTGTCACAGATTCTCAGAGAACCTGCGCCTCTGAAATTCAGTAAGATTTATATTGTCCTTTACAGGACAAAGAGGAGGGAGTGTGGAAGTTGCATTAAGGCAGGGGTTAAAGGCAACATCCAGGTGAGGATGACTATGACAGTGTACAGTCAAACCCATACAAGGGGGAACGTTGAAGTGAGACCACCAGAACCAATCTTCCCATTGCAGACAGGTACACAGGGATGACTGCGACCGTGTGTACTCAAGCCAGACAAATGAGGCCACTGTAGTGAGACTTTTCCTAAAACATATCATCCCTTTACGCTATAAGGTGTGCCAGAGACAGGCGAGATAGGAATAATGGAAGGATGTGAAACACACCCAATAACAATTGCTTTACTAACTTCAAAGTATCATCGGTTGTCAGCTTGAAGTTTCAATTGACTTTTAACACTTCTATTGTGAATGGCGATTGAACTTGCAAGTGAAGAATTCAAACATATACAATTTATCAAATGGGCCAATATCCATAACTGGTAAGTCAATTCTGTATGAAAATAGCAGGTTTCTGTCCTGGCTTCAGAACAGTGTGGGTGATGGGGCCATACTGTTCTCTTCTCACAAATCAAATAAAAATATGCTTGAGTCCCAAGAGTGCATGTGTTCTGGGCCCAGTTATTTAAGTTATTCTATTTTTTCAAAAGGCAATGACAGTATTGTGATGCATGCTGAGGGTTTGCTGCTTCAGAGCTTCAGAAAACTGAGTTCAGTCCGGATCCCAGAGCTGTCAGTGTGGAGTGTGAACATTCTCTCTGTGACTATGTATTTCCTTAGTTGCTCTTCTTTCCTCCCTTGTCCCAAAGATATGCAGGGTGGCAGGCTAATTGACCACAGTCCACTCTAAGTTGTCCTTAACATGTTGGAGAGTGGTAGAATATAGGGAGAGTTGACAAGAATGTGAAGAACTACAAATAGAATTATTGTGAAGGAGTGCGTGATGGCTGGCTCAGGCTCAATGAACCTTCTGGCCTGTTCTCATGCTGTATGCCTCTATGACACCTGTTTGGTCAGGTGTTACATTTTGTTTGATAACATACCTGTGAAACATCATGGGGGATTTCATTCATTACAATCCTGTGCTATCTGGAAAGTTTACTAATTCAGGGCATCTGTTGTATGTCAGAAGTAACATCCAGCCACTGAACTAATTAAAAAATAAGTCACTATTATCTATTTAATCTTGAAGTGGCAGGTCTGAACTCCAGTTCATGCCAACTTCATTTCTTAATTTTATTTCCATAAATCCCATTTGCCATCAGTTGCTACCTCTGTCTCAAATTGTTTTCTGCATTCATTGAACTTTTTATTAAATTGTGCTCATAACAGTATTGGGAAGTAATTACTTCTGAATTCCTTCTCCATTCCTCTCAAAGTTGTCAACCCAGATGAATATAATGAAAAATAATTTAAATATTGTACCATTATCATATTTTGCTTAATCATACACAAACCAATTCTGAGAGAAAAAAGAGGGAATTTTGATTTGAGTTAATACTGTAATGTCCTGAATCATTAAACATCTTGGCTTCATAAAAGACTATATGGCTCATCATACAAGATGCTGCAGAAACTGGGCAGGCCAGGCAACATCTATGGAAATGAATAAACAGTCGACATTTCAGGCCAAGACCATTCATCAGGACTGGAAAAAAGATGAGATGTCAGAGCAAGAAGGTGGGGGTAGGGGAGGAAGAAATATAAGATAGCAGGTGATAGGTGAAACCGGGGGGGGGGGGTGTGGGAGGGGTGAAGTAAAGAGCTGGAAAGTTGATAGTTGAAAGAGATAAAGGGCTGGAGGAGGGGGAATCTTATAGGAGAGGGTAGAAGATCACGGAAGAAAGGCAAGAAAGAGGAGCACCAGAGGGAGCTGATAGGCAGGTTGTGAGATAGGAGAAAGAGGGAAATTAGAATGGGGAATAGAGAAGGGTGGGGGCTCCAATTACCTAAAGTTCGAGAAATCAACATTCATGCCATCAGGTTGGAGGATACCCAGATAGAATATAAGGTGTTGCTCCTCCGACTTGGGTGTGGCCATACGATGGCAGTAGAGGAGGCCATGGACTGTCATGTCAGGGCAGAAATGGGAAGTGGAATTGAAATGGATGGCTAACAGGAGATCCTGCTTTTTCTGACAGACCGAGTGTAGGTGCTCGACAAAGCGGTCTCCCAGTCTATGTCGGGTCTCACCAATATACAGGATGGCACAACGGGAGCACCAGATACAGTAGATGACCCCAACAGACTCACACGTAAAATGTTGCCTTACCTGGAAGGACTATTTGGGACCCTGAATGGTAGTGAGGGAGCAGATGTGACAGTTGTTCTGCTTGCAAGGTTAAGTGCCAGGAGGGAAATCAGTGGGGAGGGACAAGTGGACAAGGGAGTCGCCTTGGAGCGATCCCTGTGGAAAGCGAGAAGAGGGGGAGGAAAAGATGTGTCTGGTGGTTGGATCCTGGGAAAGCATATCTCACACAACCTCTTATGGTCTCAAAACATATTCCACACAATCTGGAAAACTCACAAACACCTCTACATTCTGAGGAGGCTGAGGAGAACTGGACTGTGTACAATAATACTCACGTCATTCTACAGATGTGCAATAGAGAGCATTGTAACAAGATGCATCACTTCTTGGTACAGAAACTGCACTGCAGCAGGCAGGAAGAAACAAAAACAGTTCGTTAAAAGAACCCAATGCATCTCCAACACCAGCCTACCTGCCATCAAGGATATAAATACAGAAAGGTGCCAGAAAAGGGAAATAACGTCACAAAGGATCCCACTTACCCTGCTAATGGACTGTTTGTCCCACTCCCATCAGGATGGAGGCTACAGAGTATCCACGTCAGGCCCAGCAGACTCACACACTAACCCACTCCTCCACACCACCAACCACAACTTCATCATTTCCTGTCAGTCACCTTCTGTACAGGCAGTCTTGTATCTTTATAGACATACAATCAATCTATGTATTTAAGCTAATTTCTGTTATTAAATTTATTGTGTCTTATTATTATTATTGTGTTCTTTATCATTATGTTTTTTGTACTGCATCAAATCCAGAGTAACAAATATTTTGTTCTCACTTACACTCTTGTAGCGGAAATGACATTAAACATTCTTGAATCTTGAATCTGGGGAACTATTCAATATTCTTCTAACAGCGAGATTGAAGCTGTTCTTGAGCCTGATGGTATATACTTTGAGGCCTTTGTATCTTCTGCCCAATTGCAGAGGAGAGTAGACAAGATGTCAAGAGTAAGTGGGATCTTTGATTATTCTGGCTGCTTTACTAATGCAGTGAGAAATATAGACTGAGTCCATGGAAGGGAGACTAGTTTCTATAATATACTGAGCTGTGTCCACAACAGTGTGCATTTTCTTGGGGTCATGGGCAGAGCAGAGACATATTCAGAGAGGATGATTTTCATGGGATATCTATAAAGATTGGTAAGGATCAATGGGGACATGCCAAATTTCTTTAGCCTCCTGAGGAAGTAGAGGCGCTTTGTTGTTGGTGCAAATCTGAACAGATAGGCTCCATGTTGGCAATTTAATATTTTTTGCTGAGTATGATAGTTTTTTTCTTTTTGTCCCAGAGCATATGTAAATAAAATATAGGAATCCATCGAAAAATAACATTTGCTGATGTTAACATGAAGCTGTTCCAAATATTTGTTCATATCAGGGCTGGATTTTGCCAAGCCATCCTGCAATGGCTCCCTCTTTGGATCTAAATTTACCTAGTTCCTGCCTATAGACTGTATAGTGCAGACATTTCAATTCTTCAGTAGCATTTATTAAACAAACTCTAGATTTAAAAAGATGCAAATCAAATTCACTTGGTTTGAGAAGTCTTGGTCTTATTCATTTGGAAGTTAACAATGTTCAGTTTCAGCGTAAGTTGGCACTTATTTTGTGGGGCCAAGAATTTGAATCTGAGCTCTTTGATTTGCCAATATCCTATCCGAAAGCGTATGAATTAGCTGGTGGAATTTAAATGAAGCTTTTATATGAAAATATGCTGGAAGAACCAGTAGGTTTCTAACAATACTAGCTTGGATTTATTAAATGAACTATAGATTAAAAAAAGAAGCAAGTTCAATTCACTTGGTTGGATGTCTGGATCTCACAGAAATTAGAGCAGTTGGTGATTTTCTTTATATCCTACCTTAAGATATTGCTGGCCTTGGAAACAATATTAAGCTCTTAATTTGTAGTTATATGAGACAGTTAAATGGTGACTAAGTCAGGGAAATAAAGGTCAATTCAATATTGAATCAGGTTATGATTTAATACCCTCATAAATTATCTTAGAATAACTAACACACTGATATGATGCTACGTGGAGTAATCTAAGTACAGAGAAACAAATCTGATACAAACTGTTTGAAAAAAAGAAGTGAGGAGGTGATTTGAAGATAAAGAGATTATGTGAAAAATATGATCAGCTGGGACAGCAACTCCTCAAGATTCTCCATGTTCATATTTCTGCCACTGATGACTACTATCAACCTACTGCTCGTTATGCTTAATCCTGTTACACATATGCCTACAGTCAGGAACTACTGCTCTATGTAGGAAAATGAAAATACTTACAGTAGCTCTGGAAGCAGAGTAAGTGATTGATTTTCCCCGGGAATACTTGCAGCTGTTCAGTTCATGCAGAAGGGCAGCCTAATCCTCTTCAGGTTTGAATTCATGAAATGTGATTGCCAGGGAAGTGGTATCCAAAGAAGATATTTTATTGACTGGATAAAATTTATAATAAGAAATATAGAAATACATAGATAAAAATCTATTCCACTTGGATTGGGAAAGTTGACTTGTTTATTCAGAACTTAGCTACTTTTTAATTCAATCCAAAATCTTCCAATTTAAATTATTCAATGTGGCATTGAGATTTATATAATTTATCCCACTGAGCTAATCTAATTGGGCCAGAAACACCATGGCCTAGCTCTGGGTATAGAATAAATGCATTGAACCATAGAACAGATGACTAGTTGCTGGCAAAAGAATATCATTGCTGGAAAAACTAAGTGAATTTAGACTAAAAAGTGTCATAAAATTGAGCGTATGATTCATCACCAAAGGCACATTTGCAATGCACCATGTAATTTTGTGTTATGCCTCCATCTGAAAATTGAGGAAAAGGATACACTTAATGAGGAATCTGTAAGATGACTGCAGGATTTTCCAGTTATGTTTTGAGGAGAAGTGATTTTTTCTTGCAGAAAAGGAAATTGAAAAGAATACAGGTTTTGAATTCCACCAAATGATACTTAGTTTTTAAAAAATATTGAATGAATACACCTAAAAGTTAGTTATTGTTTTAACACTGTTGACTTTCAGAATAGCATTGAGGGCCTCCATTGGTCAGAGTTGACTATCGATATTGCATCCTAGCTGTCTAGATACACAAGCCAGGGCAGTAAGGCATGGAGAGCAAGCTGTTGCCCATGTAGCAAGCACCCCCTCTTCAGGCAACTGATTAACTTAATGCAGAGACGATACTGCTTGGTACCAGCAGTGTCACAGGAGCTGCCAGTCAACATTGAACTCAACTGCCTTAGGGACTCCAGCTCCGAACTTTTCCCTCGGGGTTTACTCCCAAAGCCTCCTGCATGAGTGGGTGCAGCCACAAGGCAGTGGAGGCGTGAGATCAGAGTTTTCCTTCTCCAAGATGAACTGTCAACCACGGCAGACAAGCCCCATCTGCCCAAAGCCTCTGGTTTTAAGGCACCAGAAACCACCTTTGCCCCTTCTCCTGTCTGTAGAAGTCCAGGAGCTGGACTTGGTTAGCAGAGGCTATTTTAGGTGCACACCATTGGAAGCATTTAATAGCTTGTCCCCATTACTAACCCCACTATAACAACCTTAAAGAACCAAGGATAGCATTGACAGTGTACTTATAATGAATGCAGTACTCTTGTTTCCTTTTCTAATGAAACTATGGATATTTGTGAAATGTAAATGGTTCACTGAACATTTTCTGTCTTCTGTGTCCAGAGAAAAGATAAGAATTTAATGTTCTTGTGTACTGAATTAATTTGTTGCAACAAGATGGTGCATATAAATTTGGCTTGTAAATGAAGCAGAAGGCAAATTGTTTTTACTTGCTCGATATTTTTTATTATAAAATGTAAGCCCATAAGATGCAAGTTACAAAAGTGCACAGAGTCAGCCCTCAAAGGATTAGTTTTATTTGTCATATGTACATCGAAAGATGTGAAATGTCTCATTTGCATTAACAACCAACACAGTCCTAGGATGTGCTGGAGGCTGTCTGTAAATGTTGCCATGCTTCTGGCGCTAACATAGCATGCCACTACTTACTAACTCTTAACCTATAACCCGTGCAGCTTTGGAACGTGGAAGGAAATCAGAGGATCCCGGGGAAACCCACTGGGTCACAGGGGGTTCGCACAAACTCCTTACGCACAGTGGCGGAAATTGAAATCCGATCGCTGATGCTGTAAGGCATTGCACTAACTGCTATGCTATCTCATTGTTAACATGCCACTTCCAAAAGAATGATGGGATCATTTTTTCTCTCGTCCTCTATCCAATAAACTTCATGTTAAGTACATAACCTTTTTTAACACCTCCATACTTTCCCACTAACCAACATCTTCACTGCCTACATTCTAAAAAGGTTGAACCTTCTATAATATACAGATTCATTTCTCCACTAATTGTTTCCCCGGACCTTTTCCATAAAAATGTGGGAGTTGCACACCCTGCACATTCACCACCTCCTATAATAGCATGTGGAACCTCAGATACTCTTACTGGTGGAAATTCAGAGAAGTGATTCACTCCCTGTCTTGGTCTGTGGGATGGGAGGTGGCTAATGAGGCCAACGTGGGATCTGTAAGCTGAACCTCAGGTAGGACATGAGATCCATCATTAATTGGAACAATGGGAGGTTGTGTGCTTTCTGCTGCTTGTCCATGGCCTCCAAGTGCTCTCTCTGTGCAAATTACCATGATCAGTCCATGCCAAATTTACCTCCTTAATTTTGCGTAGTCAAGAGCCATAATTAGCCATGGCTCAGGGAATGTGTGTATCTTTATTGAGATCTTAAGAACAGTTATGGCTTGTTCTTTGTCCTGGAAATCGCTTGCTGCGAGAGAACTTGAAGAGGAACTCGGAATGCGCTGTTGGACTTGAGGATGATGTGTCTGGCTCTTCAGAGCTGCTTGAACATGATTAGAACCTTAGCATTTGAATACTTAGATTCCATCCAACGGCCTCTGCTTCAATTTATTCAGTGACATTTAGATTCAGGGATATTCTGACTTGGATTTGTCCATCTTGCCAATAGATTTGGAGGCTTTTAAGGAGATAACATGGGTACCTGCTGTGGGTAATTTCTCCGAAGCAAGGTAGCGATTTGCTAATGTTGTGTAAACCACAAGCCTGGTGCCAGGCCTGAAGTCGTGATATGCAAACACTTTGTCAGTTGATGCACTGTTAAATGTAATGTTAATTTATTGCCTTTGCTGAGTATTGGCTCACGAGATAGGAAAGGTTTATACAAATTCATTGCATTTCTATGCTTGTTCCACAGACTCAGTCCCAGTGAAAAATTGCGGTCAAGCAAGCCTGTGCATTCATATCAATGCTCTTTTCTTCCGACCTAAGATATTGCAAGCACTGCTCAATCCACACTTGCAATCTTTGCCTTATTTAGCATTCCAAACTGAAATAAGTGAAACATATTGCTCATTGCCTCCACACAGTGCACATGGCATGTTTCCAAATAAAAATGAGATGATGGAAAATAATAGTAATCTCAAGGCCTGTACTAACAACCTGGAGACTGGAAACCATGATAGCAGTTGAATTTAAATCAGTTTTAAATTAAAAACAAGAATACTTATTAATGATTATTATAATAATTACCAAATGTTCTATTTATATCCTTCAGCAGTGGGAAGTTTGTCATCACTACTGGATTTGGCCGACCAGAAATGTTTTGTTATCCTCTGAAATGGCTCAGCAAAGCTGATCCGTTGGCCCATTACAGCTTCTTTCTAAAAGAGAAAGAATGTCTGATGGATGACTCCACATTGACCGAAGGAAAGTATCTGCAGATGGTGAAGTCACTGCTAGTTCCGTCAACCTTGCAAAATCTGGGCACAAGCATTAAAATGAAAATGTTGAAGATGCTAAGTGTTCATGCAGCATCTATGAAGAAAGCCAAAGTGTTGCTGTTTCAGGTCTACAGGCTCTCTCTCTACAGATGCAGCCTGATCTGTTGAGTATCTCCAGCACTTTCTGCTCTCATTTCAGATTTCCATTTTCTGCATGCTTTCAGCTTTTAAATTAATGACATGATCTTAAATCTGTTCACTAGCTGTTTCTGGTTCACTTCCACACTCTAACCTCTCCGTATCTGTTCCACACCCTTTGAGGGAAGCAAAACACAAATCTGGGAGACAACATTGCTTCCTTCTGTGAGGTGTGGAACATACAAAATAATCCCTGGGTTCATCACGTCCACAGATTCCCAGAGAAAATTTGACAACTGCTACAGCAGAGGAGGGTTTTTTGGTGACCCAAGAAGAATTTAAACTCCAGTTTTTGAATTTGACTCAAGATGCATAGATGTGTTGAGCTCTCAGAAGCACTTCAGTGAAGCAGTGACGCAAGCTGAAGAACTGACGATAATCTTACTATAAATTACCACTGGAATGACCTGTGAAAAAGATTTCTTCACAAGAGCTGTTAATTACTTCTTTCATAGGCATTGTGAAAGGTTTTAGAGGATTAGTGATAATCTTACTGTTCATGACAATAATATTAATTAATTAAAGAGCCCGGCATCTGTGGCAGGGTTTGCATGCTGCACAACAGCTGTGGTGGGTTTTGTAAGCCATTATTTCCTATAAAATGTAACCTAACAGCATAAATGGCAGTGATGCTTGACTCCTGAAGAGCTCAATACCTTTTATCCATGCTTTTAAAGGGAGAATCACACTACACCTATCCAGATCCCTACAGCATTCGCAAACCCTGTGATCTGTGTCCTGAAGGCTGATGTTAGAAGATCTTTCAAAAGGCTGATCCCATACAAGGCACAAACAAGAGAAAATCTGAAGATGTTGGAAATCTGAGCAACACACATAAAATGCTGGACTGGAGGAACTCAGCAGGCCAGCATTTTGTGTGAGTTGATCCCTTATGAGAAATCAGGTCCTAATGATATACTTGGGTGGATACCAAAACTTTGGACTGACCAACTGGCTGGAGTGCTCAGGGATATCTTCAACCTTTCACTGCTGCAGTCTAAGTTTCTCAGCTAAGGGGAGCATTCATACCAGTGCCCAAGAAGAGAAGGGTGAGCTCCATTAATGACAGTGGACGGGTAGCATTCGCATCTACTATAATGACGAGCTTCAAGTGGTTGGTCAAAGCTAGCAAAGGCTTGGTGTACATGATATGCTGCAATAGTGGCATGCCATGGAGCAGAGACTGTCAGACTGCTGCTCCTATATCTCTGCAGCCAACTTGAAAAGGACGTGACACTTGTTGGCAAAGGATATCAAAGTAATCACAGTCCTCAATCCAGTGAGAATTCAAATCTCCATTCCTGTTATCCTCTGACCTTAATATTAACCTTAGCAAATTCTGCCTTTGACTTTTGATCTTATTTTTCCTTTCTGAGTGTGAATTACTGTTTCCAATAAACTATTTCCACCTATGCTCTCAGTTCACTATATTAACTGATTTGTTCTTCGTCTGCCATTACTCCAATCCTCTCCACCTGTCCCACACTGCCAGCTTATGGGTGCTTATTTACTTTTAGGTCTCTTAAATAGAATTTTGCTGAAGAAGGAGGAGATGTCAACAGATCTGTACTACACCAGAGGACACAGATGATAGCCATGACTATTATGCGTTTGTGACAAGATGGGTACAGGTGCACATGGAGTTGGTAAACATATTATTTGTCTACAGGAGACAAGGGACCATGAACCTTGCACTGTTCAGATGTGATCAGAATTGACTGAGTAGAAAAGTCAAAACTACAGCGACAACACATGTGATTCGGAGCCTGTCATCCAGACCTGCTCCAAGCCTGGAAGTTGAAATAATGTCAGTTTAGTATGGATGCCAGCAGATTGTGAGACCATTATCAATCCAGACTGAGAATTTATCTGACTTGCACGTTTAAAATATTGAGGTCCCTCTCTCAGAGAAATCACAAGTTCACCTCCCACCGCTAGCAAATCCACACTACACCATCAAATGGAGTCCAAAACTAGCCCATTGAAGGCAAGATTTTCCTATGGGTCATTGATGATATCTGTCCAGAACTCTGAGAGGGAGCAGCTAGACTTCATCACATAGTGGACAGGGCAACTTAATGCTGGGACGTAAAAACTCCCCAGAACGTTGTCAAATAGGAAAGGTATTAGGGTATATGAATATGGAAACAAATGCCATTACTTTCCATTTATTTATTATTTGTTTTCACCATTTTATAAATAATTCCCAAGAAACATATAATGTTCAAATGCATTCTCTTTCACAGCACACAACTTATTTCAGTAAGCAGAAATAAATCACTCTAAAAGTGGCAGAAAAAGGAGAATATATAGATTGCTTGTGCAGGGTAAGTTTGACATTCTAATGATAAGGTACAAATTTCATGACCTGTGCGAGTGCTATTGTTTCTACCACTGATATGTCAATCTTTCTCCTGCATTGCCTACTTTGAAATTGTCATTTGGTACAATGGACTTAAATGAACTTCAATCGAACTTCCATGGAGAGTTCTCACTGTTGAATAAATGTTAATACCTTTGGTTTGAAATGTTAGTCACTCACCACCCCCCAACTTATTGAATACCAATCTTATTAATTATTTTCTCTTGCACAACTAGTTTAGCTTCAGTGGCTACAACACTGTCAATGCTGAGTTGTAGTCCAAAAGGTTTCGATCAATCTGAAAAAAAGTAAATTCTACAGGGATTATAGTCATTTAAGTTAAGTGCCACTCACCAAGAAATAAAGAGATATTGTAGGAACCCATTTAAGTATTCTTTTTCGCAAATTTGAAATTAAGTTATTCAATCATTGATATGTTATAATCAGTATGTGATCTGTGAGAATTTTGTATGCCCTTGCTGCTGATTATCAGTGAACTGTGTTTTAGTTGTACATTGAAGTATAAAGGTTTTCTTAGCTTCTCTGGGGACAATGACTTAATGAAAGGCACTGCTTTATATGGGAGTTCCTCTTGACCAATGCAGACTTTGTGTCCCCCCACCCCCCGATTGGGATATGGGATTCTTGTACCTGTATATCAGTTGGGACCTCCCTTCAATAGTCCAAGCTTTCCTGTTCCTTCAAGCTGCGTCTGATGGCACTCAGCCTCCAGATCTTCAGGTGGCTCTTCTTCTGCCTTTGTCTGCAGTTTGCAAGGTTTGGCGAAGGCTTCAAATATTTTTCACTCTACTGCAGAGCCTTCCTGCATAGATGGAGGCAAATTCAAATCCTCTTCCTGAGGAGAACAAAGCTGTTTTCTACTTCTGTTCTGGAACTTTGATGGCTCTTATTATATTGGTGTTGCAGTACCTGGTCTCCAAGCTGCTGTGAGGAGCCATGGAAATAAAGATAACTCTATTCCCTAGATAACTATGTTCCAGGATAAGTAAGGGCAAGATCAATATTGGATCATATGGCACTTTATAAAGCAACAATCACTGGATCATGGCTGAAGGAAGATTATAGCTGGGAGCCTAATGTCCAAGGATAAACATTGTATCGAAAGGACATGCAGGAAGGCGGAGGGGGTGGCATTGCTCTGTTGGTAAAAAATGAAATCAAATCATTAGAAAGAGGAAGGTGTTAAATCACTGTAGATAGAGTCTTTGATAGAGTGGATGTGGAGAGGATGTTTCCGATAGTGAGAGAGTCTAAGACCAGAGGACACGGCTTCAGAAAGGAGGAGGAATTTCTTCAGCCAGAGAGTGGTGAATCTGTGGAATTCTTTGCCACAGGCAGATGTAGAGGCCAAATCTTCAGGTGTATTAATGTTAGAGGCTGATAGGTTCTTGATTGGTCAGGGCATGAAGGGATATGGGGAGAAGGCAGGAGACTGGGGCTTTGAGGAAAAAAGATGCCATGATGAAATGTTAGAGCAGACTCAATGGGCCAAATGGTCTTATGGTTTAATGAGCAATCCTGTTTCTTGGATAGAATTTTACAGACCCTTTGTTCTTTTACCAGTATTTTCCTTTGATCCAGTAACACACTCAAAATGTTGGAGGAACGTAGCAGGCTGAGACCCTCAGGCCAAAACTTTAACTATTTCTCTACATGGATGCTGCCTGACCAACTAGGTTTTTCCAGCATTTTGTGTGTGTTACACTGAATTTTCGGCATCTGTTCCTTGTTCCTTGTTCCTTGGACCCAGCAATCATTTTTGGATCCTTGTTTTATTTGTTTGAACTTTCCTCAAGCTGTCTAATCAGAAACCTATCATACACCTTTTAAAGCCTATATATACTAAGTTCAAAGTTGCTGGTGAACGCAGCAGGCCAGGCAGCATCTCTAGGAAGAGGTACAGTCGACATTTTGGGGCGAGACCCTTCGTCAGGACTAACTGAAGGAGCTACTAGCTCTTCCTTCAGTTAGTCCTGACGAAGGGTCTCGGCCCGAAACATCGACTGTACCTCTTCCTAGAGATGCTGCCTGGCCTGCTGCATTCACCAGCAACTTTGACGTGTGTTGCTTGAATTTCCAGCATCTACAGATTTCCTCGTGTTTGCATATACTAAGTTCTGCCTTATTTCTTCCATTTATGCAATTGATTACCTCCTTGATAAAATAGCTACATTAGATAGGCACGATTTGCTTATAAACATTCAGGCTCCCGTCCTTGATTATTCCATGCATTTCAAAACACATATTAATTATATCTCGTGACAGATAGTAAAGGATTGCCCAGAAATTATATTTGACTAACTGGTCCACTGTCACCAATTTATCCTTTACTCCCTGCTTGAATTACGTTACACTGAATACACCCTAGTCAAAAAGCACAAAGGATTTTGGTCTCCAATGCTGTCTGACACCCTTGAACAACTGAATATACACATCATAAATGATCAACAATTCATCTACCCTGCTATTTTTAATGTAATTACTAATAAAAAAAAAACAATCTTGAATACTGGGGAATGCTTGCATCTGTCATTCAAAATCATAATCATATCCTCATAGAAATATTTATAGTCCACGGGCAATTCAATATTAACCATAACATGCTATTTGACAAGTATAATTATACACTTGAAAATACATTTCAAAAATGTTACATCCGAAATCAACTAATGCAAGAAGAATCTTGATTTTCCCATGTTTGTTTAAAGGTAACATTAAGATTATGTTGGATATGTGGTGTGGTTGATTATCTAAAGTTAAAGGATAAAATATTGATATTAATATAAATCTTTTGATATAAATATTGATGTAAAACCATATTTGAATGATCAAGTCACAGAAGGATCAGCCATATTTCCTTTATTTTAAACTATGACATCACAGTAGACACATCACAGTATTTTACCTATTTTCTGTAACATCTTCTGCTCCAGGTCATTTGATGACTAGCTGGAGATAATTCTTTATTATTGGTTATGACTGGATTTAATTGTTTAACATATTACCCATTAGGTATATGTATTTAATAAGGAATCTGAACAAGGATAAGCATATTTCATATTAGCAAGTCTAACACCTGTGTTAAAGCTGACATCTCAATTACTTAAGCAGCAATATCTAATCATCAGAGTCATGTCAAGATCAGAAAAGAGACGGATAATCATCTGAAGTTTAAAATGTTATGAATTCCTATTATGTCTGCAATTTTCCAACTTAGTCTTCAAACACCTGTAGTATCAACCTTGTTTGATTTATCTTGATCACCTATTGCAATATTTATCCTTGACTTAAATATTACTAACAAGATTGTGATTGAAGTTGATCTTAACCTGACATCTTAAAATTGCTTTAAAATTCAAAGTAGAGAGTCCTAAAGCTACAATAAACTTTAATTTCATATAGTATCAATTTTAAAATAAACGTCTGGACTTTCATGTAATAAATAGTATAAATAAATAAATTTATTACTATAAATAAATAAATTTATAGTAATAAATCTTGGCTTTCCATCTGTGGCAATTTTTCTACAGAAAATGTGTACAAAGGGTAAATTTAATGTTTAGAGTAAGATTAATACATTGATATGAAACAAAACTATGATCTCTGAACGCGGATTGGATTAACATACTGAGGAAGATATTCATTCTTTCGAGATCAGTTTATGTCATGCCTCAGTCTGACCACATGGGACAGCCAGAGTCCTCTGCTCCTGATTATTAATTGATTGTTTTCACCTGTGTCTTATTATAGTTATCAGTGCATCTGTGCCTTGTTTTGTTTGCCTATTTAAGTTCCCTCTGTTGTGTTGGTCTTTGTTCAGTCTTGAACCTGGCATGTGTGAGGTGGTCCTTGAGTCTAAGCTAATGATCCCTGCAAACCAATCCAAAAATAAAGATTCTTTGCAACACACACAAAATGCTGGTGGAACGCAGCAGGTCAGGCAGCATCTACAGGAAGAGGTACAGTCGATGTTTCAGGCCGAGACCCTTTGTTCAACTCCATTCTCGTCTCTAGTCACCTCTGCACTTGAGTCCACCTGTTCTAAGCTTCTCCTGGTAGTCCACTGGTTGAAGATACAGAACTTCACCATCACCACCCAGATCAGACCCAGCACGGTGACCACCCTGTTACAGTTTGCAGCCATGTCATCATAGAACCACTGAATAGTAGAACAAAAATATCAATTTGGTTACCTGACCAAACATCAAAGTTTAAAGTTCAAGGTAAATATATTATCAAAGTCTGTACACTAGATGGTTACTTTATCAGGTAACTCCTGTACCTAATAAGGTGGCCACCAAGTGTGTGTTTGTGATCGTCTGCTGTAGCCCATCTACTTGAGGTCTCAATGTATTGTGCATTCAGCGATGCGGTTCTGCACATCACTGCAATAACGCGTAGCTATTTGAGTTGCTGTCATCTTGAACTCATTTGGCCATTCTTTTCTGATGTCTTCTATGGCCATTTTCATCCATAGAACTGCAACTCACTAGATGTCTTTTTGTTTTTTGCATCATTCTCTGTATGCTCTAGAAACTATTGTGCATGAAAATTCTGGGAGATCAGTAGTTTCTGAGATACTCAAACCACCCCATCTGGCACCTACAATCATTCCATGGTCAAAGTTACTTAGATCACATTTCTTCCCTATTTCAATGTTTGATCTGAACAACAATTAAACCTCTTGACATGTCTGCATGCTTTTTTGCATTGAGTTGTTGCCTCACAATTGGCTGATTATATATTTGCATTAATGAGATTCGATTGGGAGAAGTGCGCAGATGCAATAGCTCATCATCACGCAAGGCCACTGAGAAGACTTGAGAAGCGAGGAGTTTCTTTCAGTGGGAGATTCAATTGGGAGAAGTACACAGATGCAGTAGCTCGTCATCGCACAAGGTTGCTGAAAGGTTCCAGGATAAAAGGGAGACACTGCCTAGCGGAGCAGTCATTGGTGTAACGTGAGTCAGAGTAGTAGGGCTTTGGCTTATCGGGGCTTCGGGTAGGATAGGCCTAGGTAAGGTAAGGAAGTAAGTTACTTCCATATCTCTTTTTTCCTTTAATTTAAAAATAGTGAGTATGACTGCAAGGCCAGGTTTCTGCTCTGGGTGTCAGATGTGGGATATTCGGAAGACTTCCAGCCCCCCCGATGGCCATGACTGCACAACATGCATCGAGCTGCAGCTCCTTGGAGACCAAGTTAGGGAAATGGACCTGCAGCTCATTGATCTTCAGCCTGTTAGGGAAAGTGAGGAGGTGACCGATAGGAGCTACAGGCAACAAGACACACCAGAGCCACAGGAGACAGATAAATGGGTGACTGTTAGGAGAGGGAAGAGAGAGCATCAGGTAACTGAAAGCACCCCTGTGACCATCCCCCTCAACAATAAGTACTCCATTTTAAGTACTGTTGGGGTGATGACTTACCTGAAGGAAGCAACAGTGGTCGTGACTCTGGCATTGAGTCTGGCTCTGTGGCTCAGAACGGTAGGGAATGGAAGAGGATGACAGCAGTATTAGGGGACTCTCTAGTTGGAGGGACAGATAAACAAGTTTGTGGGTACGAGAAAGAAACATTGATGGTTGTTAGCCTCCCAGATGCCAGGGTTCATGATGTTTCTGAATATGTCCACAATATCCTGAAATGGGAGGGTGAGCTGCCAGAGGTTGTGGTACATATTGGTACCAATGACATGGGTAGAAAAAAGGAGAAGGTCCTGAAAGCAGAATACAGGGAGTTGGAAAGGAAGCTGAAAAGCAGCAACTCAAGGGTAATAATCTCAGGATTGCTGCCTGTGCCCACGACAGTGAGCATAGGAATAGAATGACGTGGCTGATAAATTTGTGGCTGAAGGATTGGAGCAGGGAGCAGGGAGCAGGGAGCAGGGATTCAGATTTCTGGATCATTGGGATCTCTTCTGGGTCAGATGTGACCTGTACAAAAAGGACAAGTGGCACTTGAATCCAAGGGGGACCAATATCCTGGCAGGGAGATGTGTTAATGCGATTGGGGAGAGTTTAGAACTAGATTTGCAGGAGGGTAGGAACCGAAGCGAAGAGGCAGAGGATGGGGTGACAGGTGCACAAGTAGAGACAGCTTCAAAGGAGCTTGTGAGGAAGGATAGGCAAATATACACTCAGCCTGATGGTTTGAGATGTGCAACACACATCAAAGTTGCTGGTGAACGCAGCAGGCCAAGCAGCATCTGTAGGAAGAGGTGCAGTCGACGTTTCAGGCCGAAACCCTTCGTCAGGACTAACGGAAGGAAGAGTGAGTAAGGGATTTGAAAGTTAGAGGGGGAGGGGGAGATCCAAAATGATAGGAGAAGACAGGAGGGGGAGGGATAGAGCCAAGAGCTGGACAGGTGATAGGCAAAAGGGGATACGAGAGGATCATGGGACAGGAGGTCCGGGAAGAAAGACAAGGGGGGGGGGACCCAGAGGATGGGCAAGAGGTATATTCAGAGGGACAGAGGGAGAAAAAGGAGAGTGAGAGAAAGAATGTGTGCATAAAAATGAGTAACAGATGGGATACGAGGGGGAGGTGGGGCCTTAGCGGAAGTTAGAGAAGTCGATGTTCATGCCAACAGGTTGGAGGCTACCCAGACGGAATATAAGGTGTTGTTCCTCCAACCTGAGTGTGGCTTCATCTTTACGGTAGAGGAGGCCGTGGATGGACATGTCAGAATGGGAATGGGATGTGGAATTAAAATGTGTGGCCACTGGGAGATCCTGCTTTCTCTGGCGGACAGAGCATAGATGTTCAGCAAAGCGGTCTCCCAGTCTGCGTCGGGTCTCGCCAATATATAAAAGGCCACATCGGGAGCACCGGACGCAGTATATCACCCCAGTCGACTCACAGGTGAAGTTTTGCCTCACCTGGAAGAACTGTTTGGGGCCCTGAATGGTGGTAAGGGAGGAAGTGTAAGGGCATGTGTAGCACTTGTTCCGCTTACACGGGTAAGTGCCAGGAGGGAGATCAGTGGGGAGGGATGGGGGGGACGAATGGACAAGGGAGTTGTGTAGGGAGCGATCCCTGCAGAATGCAGAGAGAGGGGGGGAGGGAAAGATGTGCTTAGTGGTGGGATCCCGTTGGAGGTGGCGGAAGTTACAGAGAATAATATGTTGGACCTGGAGGCTGGTGGGGTGGTAGGTGAGGACCAGGGGAACCCTATTCCTAGTGGGGTGGCAGGAGGATGGAGTGAGAGCAGATGTACGTGAAATGGGGGAGATGCGTTTAAGAGCAGAGTTGATAGTGGAGGAAGGGAAGCCCCTTTCTTTAAAAAAGGAAGACATCTCCCTCGTCCTAGAATGAAAAGCCTCATCCTGAGAGCAGATGCGGCGAAGACGGAGGAATTGCGAGAAGGGGATGGCGTTTTTGCAAGAGGCAGGGTGAGAAGAGGAATAGTCCAGATAGCTGTGAGAGTCAGTAGGCTTATAGTAGACATCAGTGGATAAGCTGTATCCAGAGACAGAGACAGAAAGATCTAGAAAGGGGAAGGAGGTGTCGGAAATGGACCAGGTAAACTTGAGGGCAGGGTGAAAGTTGGAGGCAAAGTTAATAAAGTCAACGAGTTCTGCATGCGTGCAGGAAGCAGCGCCAATGCAGTCGTCGATGTAACGAAGGAAAAGTGGGGGACAGATACCAGAATAGGCACGGAACATAGATTGTTTCACAAACCCAACAAAAAGGCAGGCATAGCTAGGACCCATACGGGTGCCCATAGCTACACCTTTAGTTTGGAGGAAGTGGGAGGAGCCAAAGGAGAAATTATTAAGAGTAAGGACTAATTCCGCTAGACGGAGCAGAGTGGTGGTAGAGGGGAACTGATTAGGTCTGGAATCCAAAAAGAAGCGTAGAGCTTTGAGACCTTCCCGATGGGGGATGGAAGTATATAAGGACTGGACATCCATGGTGAAAATAAAGCGGTGGGGTCCAGGGAACTTAAAATCATCGAAAAGTTTAAGAGCGTGTTTGAGATGTGTCTATTTTAGTGCAAGGAGTACCATAAACAAGGCGGATGAACTTACAGTATGGATCAATAGGATGTTGGGACCGTTACAGAGACTTAGATGTTTCAGGGGCAGGATTTTTCTGTTGAGTGTGCCAGGCTTTAGATTTTTCAAAAAGACAGGGAGGGAGACAAAAGAGGTGGGGGCATGGTATTACTAATTAGGGATAGTGCCATGGCTGCAGAAATAGAGGAATTCATGGATGGATTATTAGTGTAGGTGGAAGTCAGAAATAAGAAGGAGGCAATAAATCTACCGAATGTTATTTTATAGACCCCCCAATAGTAACTGGGACATCGAAGAGCAGATAAGGAGGCAGATTCTGGAATGGTGCAATAATAATGTTGACGGGCATCTCCTTAGAATAAAGTGCTTAGATGGGGTGGAGTTTGTTAGGCGTGTTCAGGAAGGTTTCCTGACGCAATATGTAGGTAAGACAACTAATGGAGGGGCCGTACTTGAGCTGGTATTAGGAAATGAACCTGATCAGGTGTCAGATCTTTTGGTGGGAGAGTATTTCGGAGACAGTGATCACAAATCTATCTCCTTTACCATAGTGCTGGAGAGGGATAGAAGCAGCCAATTTTGGAAAACATTTAATTGGGGTAGGGGGAAATATGATGTTATTAGCAGGAACTTGGGAGCATAAACTGGGAGCAGATGTTCTCAGGGAAATGCATGGCAGAAATGCAGCAAATGTTCAAGGAACATTTGCATGGTGTTCTGCATAGGTATGTTCCAATGCAGCAGGGAAAGGATGATAGAATTAAAAAAACATAGTGTACAAAGGATGTAGAAGATCTAGTTAAGCAGAAAAGAAAAGCTTTCAAAAGGTTTAAGAAACTAGGTACTGATAGAGTTCAAGAAAATTGCACGGTTCCCAAGAAGAAGCTTAAGAATGAAATTAGGAGAACTAGAAGGGGTCATGAGAAGGCCATGGTGAGCAGGATTAAGGAAAACCCCAAGGCATTCTAGAAGTTATGAAGAGCAAGTGGATGAGCTTTGGCAATTGTGGGGATGACTTCAAGTGGACTGAAGTGCTTGAGCATATAAACATCAAGAAAGAGGATGTGCTGGAGCTTTTGAAAAGCCTTAAGCTACATAAGTCAATGGGACTGGACGAGATATATTCCAGGCTACTGTCAGAAGTGAGGGAGGTGATTGCTGAGCCTCTGGTGATGATCTTTGTATTATCAATAGGAATGGGAGAAGTACTGGAGGATTAGAGGGTTGCAAATGTTGTTCCCTTGTTCAAGAAACAGAGTAAAGATAACGCAGGAAATTATAGACCAGTGAGTCTGACTTCAGTGGTGGGCAAGTTGTTGGAGAAGATCCTCAGATGCAGGAATTATGAGCATTTGGAGAGACATATCTGACTAGGAAGTCAGTATGGCGTTGTCAAGGGCAGGTTGTGCCTTATGAACCTGATTGAATTCTTTGAGGATGTAACAAAGCACATTAATGAAGGTATATGAATTTTAGTAAGGCATTTGATAAGGTTCCCCATGTAATGAGGCATGGGATCTAAGGAGACCTTGCTTTGTGGATCCAGAATTGGTTTGCCCACAGAAGGCAAAAGATGGTTGTAGATGGTTTGTATTCTGCATGGAGATCGGTGACTAGTGGTGTGCTGCATGAATCTGTTCACACAGAGAGTGGTGAGTGCATGGAATGCACTGCTGGCGACAGTGCTGGAGGCGGATACAATAGGGCCTTTTAAGAGACTTTTAGATAGATACATGGAGCTTAGAAAAATAGAGGGCTGCGCAGTGGTGTAATTCTAGGCAGTTTCTAGAGTAGATTACATGGTTGGCACAACATTGTGGGCCGAAGGGCCTGTAACGTGCTGTAGATTTCTATGTTCTATATTCTAATGAGCAAGTGCATTGTGGCCACTTCGTTTATATGTCACCATATACAATCTTGAGATTCATTTCCTTGCAGGCACTTACAGGAAAATAAAGGAATACAGTAGAATTCACGCAATTATGAAGAAAGTAGGGCAATACCTCTACCTCCTTAGAAGTTTGCAGAGATTCAGGATGCAATTGAAAACTTTGCCAAACCTCTATAGATGTGCGCGGTCTTTCATGATACTATTATGGTTATTATTCTATAGATTTATTGAGTATGCCTGCAATTTCGATAATAAATTTACTTTGAACTTTGAATTTTGATTCTGACAAGCAATGTTGACCAATTTCTAGGCACTGACCTCATAGAATAGATCTCTTCATATCATAAGTTTCACTTTAATTCTCTCCTCTCTCGCTTTGAATTTTTTGCACTCCATCAAGGAGAACAGTACACTACATACTGTATCCAGACCTATTATTATTTAAAACATCTCCATCAATTTTCAATCTTGTCTGCATTGTGGTGCTGAAATCCTGGCTTCCCCAGTCTTTCCTGCAAGACAATGCCTAATCACTGGTAAACCTATTCTGCATCTTCTCCAAGCCGTTCCAAAAGTGAAGTTCCCAAAATTGGATTCAATTCTCCATATTTAGTTCAACAAATGTTCTCTAAATCTTTCTAATAACAAACCCACTTTTGTACTCCATGAACCCCAGGACAGTGTATCTTTTTTAAACCACTTTCTCTGTCAGCTGTGCAACTTCAACAATTTGCACACATTTACTTAAGTTTCTCTATTTCTAAGCTTCCTTTAAAAGTATCTTTTAAGTTCATTGCCTCTCTTCTTCCATCCCAAAATATACATAGCACTTTCTCAAATTAAATTCATCCTCACCAATCCCATTAGCTGGCATGTTTCATCTTGCACACTATCGCAGGTTGTCTTATTGTTCAAAATAGCTTTCTCTATCATGTTCAAATTGTTCCCATTACACCCAAATAAAAATCACGAATATGTCGGGAAAAGTAGTTTTTCCAAACAGTCTCCATGGAAAACTATTGTCCACCTTCCTCCTGTCTGAAAGAACATTACAATGTATCTCTACTTTGTGTCAATAAGACAATTAATTATCTATAATTCCTCTTTTAGCTAAATGTCTATTGGCACTCAATACCCTAAATAACCCTCTCTACTACCACGGAAAATCAATCAGTTGTTAGTTAAACAAGATTTATCTTCCCTAAATCCATGCTGAATTCCATTAATTAATTCACATCCACATGACCGTAAATTTTGCCCTGGATTACGGCTTAAAAATGCTTTCCCAAAATAGGTTGGCCTGTATATGTTCAATAATGTTATACAATTCCCCAGGCCTCTAGAAATCCCAGGATTAAAGCTACCACTTCTGCAGTTTCCATTTCTAATTCTCTGAGCAATCAAAAATACAATGATCTAATCAGTTTTAATTAGAAACAGTTTTTGTAGCATTTTCTTTTAATTAAGTTTTATCCAGTATTTCAAGGACCTCCTTTTTTTTTTAACTATTTCCATGACACACTATCTGCTTCTGGCTGAGATCAGGTGTTTATTTATTGGCTTACAAATGCACCATTTTGTTGAGTTGGATCTGTTTTGGTCCCAAAATGAGCAACCTTCCTCTTTCCACCAGTTTACTATTTATGTGCCATTTATCTTAACTCTATTGCATATTGAATACAGAGAACATCTTGATATCAAATAAACCAAGGTTGAAGATTCAATGAACAACTTTCACTATTCATAACGCAAATGCACAATTATTTACTATCTCTCAACAACTAATAAAATAAATAAATATGTTTCTCTTGATTATATCACTGGTTTATAATTAGTTTTAAAAATTAGGTAAAATGCTGATGGTTTATTGAGTCTGATTGGGGCAATGGGTACACATGAGGCATGGATCTTCATTGCTTAATAGCAATAGGTATGATGCTAGAGGCTGTTACCAGGGCACAGTTTCAGTCATTTTTGTGTATTAATTTATCATATTTGAATAGAGCACAGTTGTGATCCGACTGTTGAGAAAGGAAGTACCAAACCCCCTTGCGTTATGTGATTACAGCCCTTGCATTATTATATGAGAAGCACTGTTCCCTCTGGACTGTGGGGTTGTACGACAATGCAGTATCTGAAATGCTTCCTCACATATCACATTTGTTGCTGTGCAGCTGGAATTTTATATAATATTAATATAATTTTGAAATCTATGTTAATATAGCTGTGAAATACCATGTAATTAATTATGTTAATGAACATAGTCAACACATTTTGCACCATAAACTTTAGTTTGAAATATTTTAGAGCTTCAATATATTTACATTGTCAGTGATTCAAGTTACAGCACTTACAAATTGTAACAATAAACACAGAATGGAAGTCCGTAGCTCATTGTCAATAAATAGCTAGCCCGCTGAACACTGACACCATCTAGTCAAAACATTTTATTTTACCATTGTGCTTGTCAGTTATTTTGATAACCTGACATTGTTCACTTGTGTGGAAGTTATGGCTTTGTTTTTGTTTGATGTTTATATTACAAACGAAAAGCATTTAAAGTGCTGCACAGCTTTCAGGTCATGTAAAAATTTCCTGCTCAGAGCAATGGTTGGTCCACACAGCTGTAAAAAAAAAACAGGAGGGAACTTTGATGAGAAGGGTCCAAAATTGGCACATGCACATTTTCATGCTGTTGGTGCTAATTAAAGGAATTATCAACTAGTTTTCAAGTTATTAGTTAACTAAGTTCTGTTGACTGTTGTTACTCATTGGTTGGCATGAACATGGGAGGTGGAATTGACTGTTTCTTTACTTTGTGACAACCGGAGTCAAATAAAACTGTGTTAGTGGATGTCACATAGGGCTTTTTTATGATTTACCTGTTGTTGTTGAATACCAAATAGGAGCTATCTACTGTATAGAAGTCCCAATTCAGGAAACTATTAAAATATTCACCATAAAGTATGTCTGAGTTGGTAAATCTATGAAATATAACATCATCCAGGAACCAAAAACTGGCATCTTGTCTACTCTCCACTACGAGCATATTGTGACTACAATGTGCAGCATATACTAAATACTTGACAGTTATGTGTGAAGAGAACTCAAACACCCCTGAATGTGATACCTCTCCAATGGAAGTAAACAAATGAAAAGATTGCAGTTTGCAGGTTCCTCACCAAGTCACATTGAATTAATCATGATGCCTGTTCTCTTCATTGTTGCTGGAGTCTGAATCTAGAAACACCCTACTCAACAGCACTGTGGGAGTAGCTTTAGAAGTAGAACTGCCATGGTTGAAGAAGGTAGCTCCCAACACCTTTTGGGGACAATTTGGAATGAATAATAATGCCAATGACATCCACATCCCACACACACGTGTAAATGAGCTATTTGATGTTGATTTCAGATGCAACAAGTCCAAATGCATGTGTTCTAATGGATAAAAATTGTTGATAGTTCAGCAATAAGGGTGTGGTGCATTAAGTATGTTTGCCATGATGCATTTTAAAGGATGTGATATTTTAAGGTAATGTTGACTGTGCATATGAAATCATTGAATTACCTGGAGCAGTTCATAAGGAATTAGTTCTGTCATTTTTTATTTTGCCTTCACAGAGACCTTCTACCTTCCCGAGGACAAAGGACATTTCTCCCTTTCCTCACTACATGTAACAAAAGCTCCAGCATAGCAGAGAATAGCAGAACTGCTGCTTCCATGAACAGTTCTTTAATGCCACTTAAATCCAAGTCCAAGATCCAGCTGCAGCTTTAAAACATCTCCTCTTCAGAGAGGCAGGTCATATTTAACTGATGCCAGTTGGTCACAAAATTGAGGTCTGCTGAGCTGATGGGTTAAGGAACAGTATGGTTGATGGTGTCTGCGTATAGCAATCATGTAAGCGAGTGGGCAGTACAGCACTGATGTACTTGCTGCACAGGAGTCAATGTGCATAAATACACCAGCTATGATTTCACCTAGTAGCTGGGGCAAATTGTTTTGTTTTTCTAATATTGTGGCGACCCACTTTCTAGCACACAGGAACCGGCTCACAAAACAGCACATGCCAGCAGAGAGGCGGGCCCCAAAAAGGGTGCCAGACCATCTTCACCAGCAGGGGGAAAATCCTGCGTGCAGGAAGGGTCTGGGAATATGCATTCCACACTGCAGTCCTGCCTGGGGAGGGCGGGAATGGGAAGGCTTTAAAGGAGGCCGCAAAGTTTGAATAAATCTCTTTTATCACAACTCCAACTCATCGACTCCGTGTGGTTATTCTAGCGCTGTGTGTAGCACACCGCTACAATTGGTGACCCTGATGGCCCAAACGATATTTGAACCAGAGATGACCAACGCCCCATCTGTTCACGCAGTCTCGTTAAAACTGCCAAGCTTCTGGACGCTGCGATCCCAATTATGGTTTGAACAAGCAGAAGCACAATTCCACATTCGGCAGATAACCTCGGATTTCACTCGCTACTACTACGTGCTGAGCTCACTCGACCAGGAGACAGCTGCACAAGTTGAGGAGTTTATACAGTCGTCCCCGGAGGACAGCAAATACACAGCATTCAAAGCCTGCTCATAAAGGCTTTTGGACTCTCACGGCGCAAACGAGCTGCCCGCTTAATGCACCTGGATGGTTTGGGAGACAGGTTGCCGTCGGCATTAATGAACGAAATGCTGGCCCTGGCTGAAGGACACAAACCCTGCCTCATGTTTGAGCAGGCGTTCCTAGAGCAACTGCCCGAGGACATACGCCAGCTGCTGTCCGACGCAGATTTCAGCGACCCCCGGGAGGTGGTGGCCCGAGCAGATGTGTTGTGGAATGCCAAGAAGGAGAGAGGGGCATCCGTCGCACAGATCACCAAGCTGCGTGCCCAACGGCAGACCAGACCAGGCCCGGCAGCAGAGCCCAATGAACAATGGTGCTTCTACCACCAGCGGTGGGGCACAGAGGCCCGCCTCTGTAGACCACCCTGCAAATCCCCGGGAAACGCCAAGGCCCAGCCGCCGCTGATGGCTACGGCAGCTGGCCATCAGGAGAGCCTCCTGTATGTCTGGGACAAGCAGTCGGGACGCCGATTTTTGGTCGACACCGGAGTGGAGATCAACGTTTTACCTCCAACGAGTTACGATACCCGCAACAGAGAACCCAGACCCACCCTGAGGGCCGCAAATGGCAGCATAATACGAACCTACGGCACCCGCACGGTGCGGCTACAGTTCAGCTATAGCCGGTTCACGTGGGACTTCACACTGGCCGCCGTGGCCCAACCACTCCTGGGGGCGGATTTTCTGAGAGCCCACAGCCTGCTGGACGACCTGCAAGGGAAGCGACTAGTCCATGCCAAGACTTTTCAAACATTCTCCCTGGGTGAAGCACAGTTGCCAGCCCCACACCTGGACTCCATCACGCTGTCCAACGATGAATTCACCAGGGTCCTGGCGGATTTCCCATCAGTACTGACACCGCAGTTCACGGCAGCCATGCCCAGACACGGAGTACAGCACCACATCCCGACCCAGGGACCACCCCTCCACGCCTGTGCTCGAAGGCTTCTCCCGGTCAAGCTCCGACTGGCGAAGGAGGAGTTCAAGAAGATGGAGGAATTGGGGATCATACGACGGTCCGACAGCCCATGGGCCTCCCCCCTGCACGTGGTGTCCAAGGCAACGGGGGGCTGGAGACCATGCGGTGACTACCGCAGACTGAATGAGGCTACAACGCCAGACCGCTACCCTGTGCCGCACATTCAAGACTTCGCAGCAAATCTACACAGCGCAAGGATCTTTTCCAAGGTAGACCTCGTCCGGGGATACCATCAAATCTCGGTACATCCAGACGACATCCCCAAAACAGCACTCATCACCCAGTTCGGCCTTTTCGAATTCCTCTGAATGTCGATCGGCCTAAAGAATGCCGCACAGACTTTCCAGCGGCTAATGGACGCGGTGGGACGTGACCTGGACTTTGCATTCATCTATTTGGACGACATCCTCATAGCTAGCAGCAGTCGTCAGGAGCATCTGTCCCACATCCGCCAGCTCTACTCCCGCCTGAGCGAATTCGGCCTTACAATCAACCCGGCCAAGTGTCAGTTCGGACTCGACACCATCGACTTCCTGGGCCACAGGATTACTAAAGACGGGGCAACCCCTCTGTCTGCCAAGGTAGACGTGATCTGCCACTTCCCCCGACCCAACACAATCAAAGGCCTGCAGGAATTCATGGGTATGGTGAATTTCTACCACCGTTTCCTTCCCTCAGCAGCCCGAATCATGTGCCCCCTGTTCACCCTGATGTCAGGTAAGGGCAAGGACATTACCTGGGATGAAGAGGCCGCAGCTGCTTTTGTCAAAACCAAAGAAGCCTTGGCAAACGCCGCGATGCTAGTGCACCCCAGAACGGACGTTCCTACTGCCCTCACTGTGGATGCATCCAACACAGCAGTCAGTGGAGTGCTGGAACAACTCATCGAGGGTCACTGGCAACCCCTGGCGTTCTTCAGCAAACACCTACGACCACCTGAACTCAAATACAGTGCTTTCGACCGAGAGCTATTGGCACTATACCTGGCAATCCGGCATTTCAGGTACTTCTTAGAAGGTAGACCCTTCACCGCGTTCACGGACCACAAACTGCTTACCTTTGCGTTCACTAAGGTGTCCGATCCCTGGTCGTCCCGCCAGTAGCAACATCTGTCCTACGTCTCCAAATACACGACGGACATCTGGCATGTCTCGGGAAAGGACAACGTTGTGGCGGACGCACTATCCAGACCTACCATACAGGCCCTGTCCCAGGGGATGGACTATGCAGCGCTGGCGGAGGCACAGCAGGCAGACGATGAGATCCCTAGTTACAGAAATGCGATCTCCGGTTTGCAGCTCCAAGACCTCCTCGTAGGCCCAGGTGAGAGGACCCTCCTGTGTGACGTAGCTACCGGCCAACCCCGCCCCGTCGTCCCAGCAGCCTGGCGCCGGCGGGTTTTCGACTCCATTCACAACTTAGCCCAACCCTCCATCAGGACAACCGTCCGACTGGTCTCCAACAGATTCGTGTGGCATGGACTTCGTAAACAGGTCAGTGAATGGGCCAGAACGTGCATGCAGTGCCAAACGGCCAAGGTGCAGCAGCATACCAAGGCTCCGACGCAGCAGTTCGAACCCACCCGCCGGAGGTTCGACCACATTCATGTGGATATCGTGGGGCCCCTGCCAGTGTCACGAGGAGTGCGGTACCTCCTAACTATGGTAGACCGGTTCACCAGATGGCCAGAGGCAGTCCCGCTCACCGACACCACCTCCGAATCCTGCGCCCGAGCACTGATCGCAACCTGGGTAGCACGGTTCGGAGTACCAGCCCACATTACCCCCAACAGGGGCACCTAGTTCACTTCCAGCCTGTGGTCAGCTATGGCCCGCCTTTTAGGATCACAGCTACACCACACAACTGCCTACCACCCACAGTCAAACTGACTAGTGGAGCGTTTCCACTATCACCTGAAGTCGGCTCTCATGGCCCGCCTGGAGGGGCCTAACTGGGTGGATGAACTTCCCTGGGTCCTGCTTGGAATCTGCATGGCGCCCAAAGAGGATCTGCACACCTCGTCGGCCAAGCTGGTGTACGGCGCATCCCTGGTAGTCCCAGGAGAGTTCATACCAGCCCCAAGGGGGCAAGAGGAAGAACCCACAGCAGTCCTGGACAGATTACGTGAGGGGCTCGGTAACCTGGCCCCCATACCCACTTCACAGTACGGACAGAGCCCGACCTGCGTACCCAAAGACCTGCAGAACTGTAAGTTTCTTTTTGTACGACGGGGCGGACACCGGGCACCGCTACAGCGGCCCTACGAGGGGCAGTTTAAGGTGATCAGGAACAACGGGTCCACGTTCGTGCTGGACATTGGGGGGAGAGAGGAGGTTTTCACGGTGGACCGACTCAAACCGGCCCATGTGGACTTGGCGCAGCCGGTCCAGGCTCAGGCACCGCGGCGCAGGGGCAGACCTCCCAAACAGAGGCCGATCCAGACTGTGGACATTGGGGGAGGTATCGCCAGTTCTGGGGGGGGTGGTTATGTGGCCCACTTTCTAGCACACATGAACTGGCTCACAAAACGGCGTGCGCCGGCAGAGAGGCGGGCCCCAAAAAGGGTGCCAGGCCATCTTCACCAGCAGGGGGGATATCCCGCGCGCGGGAAGGGTCTGGGAATATGCATTCCGCACTGCAGTCCTGCCCGGGGAGGGCGGGAACGGGAAGGCTTTAAAGGAGGCCATGAAGTTTGAATAAATCTCTTTTATCGCAACTCCAACTCACCGACTACGGGTCATTATTCTAGGGCTGTGTGTAGCACACCACTACAATATAATTATTTTTAAAGACGAGAACTGTGTTAGACCTCTGCAGTAATGCTTTCGAAATAGGCTTGGCATACACTTCATCAGGATACACTCTAGCACAAGGAAATAAATGGCTACTTGAACTTATTTTCCAGTTAGAATCTGTTTTAGGATTTGCTCTGTACCACTATGTACATTTCAGCAATGCATTTACTTTTAATTTAAAATTAAGCTTTACCACTGCATGTGACAGAGGATATAACGCAATGACCATAACTTCCTTTATTAATTAAAGCTTGCATTAAAAATATCACTGGTAGTTCATTTCTGACTGGCAACACAACATGTACTGCATTGTCCCAACAGATCATTGCATTCTGCCACTGAAATTCATTCTGTTGAAGTTAATGGAATGAATTTCTGAGAGGGAATGTGATGCATTGATGTATATATACTGTGCTCAATATGATCATTTCAGGACACTCATTTCCAATATATTCCTTCATCACATTAAAAGTATGCTTTCCATTGCTTTGCTATAAAAACAAGAAATCCTAGAATTGCAAAGTATATACTAAAGAAATTTAGTTAACGTTTTGCATTTAAACTTTAGTAGATAATTTGTTCTGTTTTCTGCAAAGCAGTTTAATTCTGAAATTCCAAATCTGTCCATAATCTCTGCTGCTACCAATGTATTTCCTATGATACTGCTAAAGACATGTTGAAGAACATCTGCATTGTTTATAGAAGGAAAAAAAGAAAAGAAAATTGGAAGTACACAGCAATCATGCAGCATCGATGGAAATAGGATTGGTAAATAGTTTGGTTCAGGACCATTTTGAAGAAACATTAGCCATTTCTCCTTTTACAGTTAGTCGAGATACTGTCCCACAATTCCAGCCACCCGAATTCATTCCTGACCTCCAGTGCCATCTGTGTGGGGTTTGCTTGACTACAAGGGCTTGACTACCTCCTGTACATAATGAAGAGGCCACTGAGTATATGTTCACAGTTATCTGCTACTGTAGTCCATCCACTTTAAGGTTTGACTAGTTGTGCATTCAGAGATGCTCTTCTACATACCACTATTATGTAACACATTGTATTTGGGCTGAAGGGTCTCCTTCAATGATAGAAAATATAAATTCCAATATGGCCTGTGATTGAGTATTTCATTACCTTGGGACAACTGCCAGAATCACTTTGAACTACCTATGGACTCTGAGGGGGTGACCTGACAGAGGACAATCATGGCAATCGAGTCTCTGGCACTGAGCCTGGTTCCGTGGTGCAGAAGGGAAAGAGGAAGATGAGAAATGCTGTAATCATAGGGGATTCCATAGTGAGGGGAAAAGGCAGGAGGATCTGTCAGCCTGATAGAGATACCCGCATGGTGTGTTGCCTCCCAGGTGTCTGGGTACGAGATGTCTCAGATTGGGTGCAGTGTATTCTGAAGGGAGAGGGTGAACACCCAGAAGTCTTGGTACACGTTGGTACCAATGACATAGGTAGAAAAAGGGAGGAAGTCCTGAAGAGAGAATTCAGGGAGTTACGTTAGAAGCTGAAAATCAGGACCTCCAGGGTAGTAATCTCAGGATTGCTGCCTGTGCCACATGCTAACGAGCGCAAGAATAGCTTGATCAGGCTTATTAATGCGTGGCTGAGAGACTGGTGTAGGGTGCAGGGCTTCAGATTCCTGGATCATTGGAGTTTCTTCTGGAGAAGTTACGACTTGTCCAAAAAGATGGGCTACACCTGAAGCCAAAGGGGTCCAATATCCTAGCAGGCAGGTTTAATAGAGCTGTTAGGGAGGTTTTAAACTAATTTGACAGGGGGATGGGAAACGGAGTGATAGGGGTGAGGAAGGGAAAGACAGAAGTAAATCAAAGATAGCTTGCAACAGAGATGATAGAAAGGACGGGGAGGAGATGAAGCATAATCACAGCCAGTGGGATGAATTACAGGGCAATAGAGGCGTGGCGCTGTTAACACAGGAAGCAACAAATACTGGAATGAAAGTGTTATACTTGAATGCACGCAGCATAAGGAATAAAATGGACGATCTTGAAATTCAGCTACAGATCGTTAAGTATGACGTTGTGGCTATCTCTGAAACTTGGCTAAAGGATGGCTGCCATTATGAGCTGAACATCCAAGGATATATGGTGTATCAGAAAGATAAGTTAGTAGGCAAAGGGGGTGGTGTGGCTCTGTGTATAAGAAATAATATTAAATCATTAGAAAGGGATGACATAGGATTGGAAGGTGTAAAGTCTCTGGGTTGAGTTAAGAAATGGCAAGAGTAAAAGGACCCTAATGACAGTTGTATACAGGCCTCCAAACAGCATGTGGGAGGTGGATTCCAAATCACAGCAGGAAATAGAAAAGGCATGCCAGAAAGGCAATGTCATGATAATTGTTGGGGATTTTTTTCCCAATATTTTTTATTGATTTCTATATAGAAGAATACAGAGTTCAAGAGAATACATATTATAAAACAAAAGAAAAATTATAATAATACCAGATAAAGTATATTGAATCACATTAACAAACTCCTTACTCAATATTCATATGGATTAGATTAATTCGTATATTAGAATATAAACAATTTTATTTTTAAAAAAAGTATCTGCAGCCACTACCAAAGTTGAAGCTGTTTGGGAAAAAAAAAAGAAAAAAATAACTTATCAGGTAATAGAATATACTATTAACCAACTTCTGTACTTTAACAAGAAGTCAAAGATTATGAAAATAATTTAAAAACATCCCCCACAAATTTTGAAAATCTTGCTTAGATTCAGAAATTGAACAACAAATCCTTTCTAAATTTAGGCATGCTGGGGATTTTAACATGAAAGTGGATTGGGAAAACCAGGTCAGTAATGGACCTCAAGAGACAGAATTTGTAGAATGTCTAAGGGATGGCTTTTTAGAACAGCTTGTTGTTGAGCCCACTAAGGGATCTGCTGTGCTGGATTGGGTGTTGTGCAATGATCCGGAGATGAAAAAAGAATTTAGGGTTAAGGAACCCTGAGGGAACAGTGATCACAATATGATCGAATTTACTTTGAAATTTGAGAAGGAGAAACTAAATTCCAATGTGTCAGTATTTCAGTGGAATAAAGGAAACTACAATGGCATAAGAAGGAAACTGGCCAAAGTTGACTGAAAAGGGACACTAGCAGGAAGGACAGCAGAGCAGCAATGGCTGGAGTTTCTGCAAAAAATGAGGGAGGTGCAAGACAGATATATTCCAAATAAGAAGAAATTTTCAAATGGAAGAAGGACACTACTGTGGCTGACAAGTGAAGTCAGAGCCAAAGTAAAAGCAAAAGACAGAGCATACAAGAAAGCCAAAGTTAGTAGGAAAATAGAGGATTGGGAAGCTTCTAAAAACTTGCAGAAGGTAACCAAAAAGATCATTAGGAAGGAAAAGCTGAATCATGAAAGGAAGCTGACGACTAATATCAAAGAAGATACTAAAAGCTTTAAGCACATTAAGGGTAAAAGAGTCAAGAGCAGATATAGGAGGAATACAAAATGACGCTGGAGATATTGTAATGAGAGACGCAGAGATGCCAAAGGAATTGAATGCACATTTTGCATCAGTCTTCATAGTGGAAGACATCTGCAGTATACCGGACATTCAAGAGTGTCAGGGAAGTGAAGTATGTATGGTGAAAATTATGGCTTAGAAGGTGCTCAGGAAGCTTAATGCTCTGACGGTGGATAAATCTCCTGTACCTGATGGAATGCACCCTTGGGTTCTGAAGGAAGCAGCTGGAGAGATTGTGGAGGCATTAACAATGATCTTTCAAGAATCTATAGATTCTGGCATTGTATTGGATGACTGGAAATTATAAATGTTACTCTACTATTTAAGAAGGGTGGGAGGCAGCAGAAAGGAAACAATAAACCTGTTAGCCAAATATCAGTGGTTGGGAAGTTGTTGGATTCAATTGATAGGTATGAGATTACAGAGTACCTGGAGGCACGTGACAAGATAGGCCAAAACCAGCATGGTTTCCTGAAATGAAAATCCTGCCTGACAAACCTACTGCGATTTTTTGAGGAAATTATGAACAGGGTAGACAAAGGAGTTGCAGTAGGTGTGGTGTACTTGGATTATCAGAAGGCCTTTGACAAGGTGCCACACATGAGGCTGCTTAGTAAAAGAAGAGCCTAAGGAATTACAGGAAAGTTACTAGCATGGGCGGAGCATTGACTGAATGGTGGAAAACAGAGTATGGGAATAAAGGGACAGAGTATGGGAATAAAGGGATCCTATTCTGGCTAGCTGCTGGTTACCAGTGGAGTTCCACAGGTGTTGGGGCTGCTGCTTTTTATGATGTATGTCAATGATTTGGACTATGGGATTAATGGATTTGCGGCTAAATTTGCTGATGATACAAAGATAGACGGAGGAGCACGTGGTGTTGAGGAAACAGAGAGCCTGCAGAGAGATTTAGATAGTTTAGGGGAATGGGCAAAGAAGTTGCAAATGAGATACAATGTTGGAAAGTATATGGTCATGCATTTTGGTGGAAGAAATAAACAGGCGGACTATTATTTAGATGGGGAGAGAATTCAAAATGCAGATACAAAGGGACTTGGAAGTCCTCGTGCAAGACACCCTAAAGGTTAACCTCCAGGTTGAGTCGGTGGTGGTGAAGGCAAATGCAATGTTGGCATTCACTTCTAGAGGTATTGAATATAAGAGCAGGGATGTGATGTTGAGGCTCTATAAGGCACTCGCGAGACCACACTTGGAGCATTGTGTGCAGTCTTAGGCTCCTTATTTTAGAAAGGATATACTGACATTGGAGAGGGTTCAGAGAAGTTTCACGAGAATGACTCCAGGAATGAAAGGGTTACCATATGAGGAACGTCTGGCAGCTCTTGGGCTGTATTCCCTGGAGTTCAGGAGAATGAGGGTGGGGGGAATCTCATAAAAACATTCTGAATGTTAAAAGGTCGAAATAGATTAGATATGGCAAAGTTATTTCCCATGGTAGGAGAATCTAGGACAAGAGGGCATGACTTCAGGTTCGAAAGACATCAATTTAGAACAGAGATACGGAGAAATTACTTCAGACAGAGGGTGGTAAATCTGCGGAATTTGTTGCTACGAGCAGCTGTGGATGCCAAGTCATTGGATGCATTTAAGGCAGAGATAGATAGGTTCTTGATTAGTCAGGGTATCAAAGTGTATAGGGAGAAGGCAGGGGAGTGGAAATGACTGAAAGAATTCGATCAGCCCATGATTGAATGGTGGAGCAGACTCGATGGGCCAAATGGCCTACTTCTATTCCTATACCTTATGGTCTTATGGCCTTACCTACAGATTTGTCACTGAAGAAGAGATAGTGGTTTACTCTGAAAATAAGTATACAGATTGGAATGGCGAGTTAACACCATGACTGAGATTGGCATGTTCTGAAGTTGGTATTTGCCAAAGTGGACGAGAGGCAAGCAGTAAGAAAGAAGATAAACGTGCATGGTCCCTTTCTCACTGATATACTTTTCCTGAATATATTTGCCTGTGGTAATATAGATAGGAATGACCATAACAAAGTTAGTTTATGGTAATTTGCAGAATACTTCATTCACTATATTTGACCTGGCAATGTGAGGACTATGGACATGAACACAAAGTGGGCAAATAGGATTAGTTTAAATGGGAAAAAAACTCAATACAGCCATTGTGGGCAGGGCCGGATTAAGCTAGTGCGGGGCCTGTAGCATATGTTATAAACGGGCCCTAAATTTAAAAAATGCACATGTATTAAAACATAAATTATCTACTTGCATAGTAAAGTAATTCAAGTTTTTCATTTGCTGTACAGCCAGATAATACAACAAATGTCTGACACTTCAGTAATGGTATTACTTACATGTAGGTATCAATTTCAAATGTCAAAAGTAACAAAACTACAATTTAAAAGTTAGATTTTCTAGATTCAGCATGAGCAAACTTGTTGATGATACTGGAAATGTCTATTTCATGCAGAAGTTCATGTTCAATGCTCATTAGAGTGAGACTGTTCGATCTGTTTTGACCCATGGTGCTCCTTAGTTCATTTTTAATCCTTTTCAGTTTTGAAAATGAGCGTTCTCCACTGCAGTTGGTAACCATGAGTGACAAATAGATGTGCAAGGCATTTTCTACATTTGGAAAACATGACTCCAAAGAATTGTCAGTTATCAAACAGTACAACTGTAACTCTACAAGGTCTTGTTTGGCACCAATATGAGAAGCAAGATCAGTTTTCAACAGTTCAGTAAACTGCACAAATTCTTCATCAAGACTTTCTTCCAAATCTTCTGGATATGATTTAATAAGATTTAAAAAACTTAGAACATAGAATGGTACAGCACAGTACAGGCCCCTCAGCCCACAATGTTGTGCTGACCCTCAAACCCTGCCTCCCATATAAGCCCCCACCTTAAATTCCTCCATATACTTGTCTAGTAGTCGCTTAAACTTCACGAGTGTATCTGCCTCCACCACTGACTCAGGCAGTGCATTCCATGCACCAACCATTCTCTGAGTAAAAAACCTTCCTCTAATATCCCCCTTGAACTTCCCACCCCTTACCTTAAAGCCATGTCCTCTTGTATTGAGCAGTGGTGCCCTGGGGAAGAGGCACTGGCTATCCACTCTATCTATCTATTCCTCTTATTATCTTGTACACCTCTTTATTTTTGATGACGATTTGATGACCTCTTTACGATTTCTTCAGGTGTAAACGACTGTAACTGATGAAGGAATCCAAGAACGCCATTCTCCTTTAGATAAGCTTTCTGTCTTTTTGACAGGGCAAAAAGCAAGCTGTCAATAATGGCAAGAAATGTTCCGCTTTTAAACTTCTGAGAAGGCGTTTGAGATTCAACAAATGGATCAAGAGTACTGGAACCACTGAAATCATTATACACGCGATTTTGCTTGTGTTTACTTCGAGTTTGCTGTTGATGATCTTCACACTTAGTCGGGTCCTTGGCCTTTTGCTCAGTGTCTGAAAAAGTAGACCACATAGCTTGAATATATCCGTGCAAAGATTCATAGAGTGCACGAGCCGTGTTCAGGTCTTGGCCAGAAGATTGCAAAGAAGCACTGGTCATTTGAAAACGCTGTAACACTTGATTCCACAATATGACCATTATTCCTGTTTCCAACTTCATCATGGTTGAAAGTAGTCTATGAGCCTGTTGTCAACACTCTGCCTTCTGATCATTGTTCTTTGAAATGTCATCCAAGACTTGTTTTATTGCAGAAAAGCTGTATAAAAGTGCTTTTGTTGCATCTGCATGAGCTGACCACCTGGTATCTGACATTCTTTTCACAATGGGCAAATGATCACCACCATCAGATAATGCAGCAGAAAGGAGATCCCACCGATAAGTAGAAGCAGAAAAAAATGTGTACAGGCTTTCTACAAATTGAAAGAAAATTAATGCTTCTTGACAACATTCAGCAGCACATTTTCCAACCAAATTTAGTGAATGTGCAAAACATGGAATGTAATTCGCAAACTCATTCATTCAGCTCTTTAATTCGTGTTTACAAGCCACTGTACTTGCCACTCATGTTGCTGGCTTTGTTATAACTTTGACAACGGCAGTCTTTTATATCAATGTCATTTTCCTTTAAAAAGTCAAGTAAACTTTGAGCTATGACCTTCCATATCCAAAAACTTCACAAATCTTTCAACTGGTCCAGGCGGCAAAAAAGTCAGCGCACAGTCAAAGTCAGCTGGTCCACATTAGATATATCTGGAGTAGAATCCAATGAAATAGAATAATATTTATATTTCTTCACTTCACTGATAATGTGATCCAGTACACTGGATCCAATCAGATTGATGAATTCCTCACATGTTGTTTTAGATAGGTATGATTTATGTTGGCTTCCTTGGTTTGCACGAGAATTTATGCCACGACACAGCAAGGAGCCAACACATGTCTGCACACACATACTGTACCATACAGCATGCAGCTCCCCCGACATGAAAACAACAGCATTGCCAGATCGTCATTGTAGTGGTGTGGATGAAATCACAGAGTGTTGCGTTACCAGTAGGTACAAGGCAGTTTCTTTATTTGACAAAACAAGGTTACAGCAGGCAGAGACTCCTGGCAGAACAGGTCTAACCACCTTGTGATTGAGGCTCGATATTTATTTGCTAAACACAAAGGATAGTTCATAGTTACAAGTATAGACAATTCTTTGAAGTTTTCACATCTTTTGATTAAATTCATTCTACCGGCACCAGTATGCCTAAACTGGCATTCATGGCCTTTAGGAATGCAGGTTAAAATCCAAAATACATTATTTGGTATGTTATGTGCTAACATAGAGGACAATTTATATTCAAGAAGCATAGATATGGTGTCTTCGCAACTACCTGTAAACTTAGCATACTTGTCTCAGAGGCGCCAGAGATGCATTGGTACAAATGAAACTGGATTTAGAGAAATGTATTGTTATGAACACAATCCACAGTACTTTGTCAAAGAACAGAAGACTGATGGCTGAAGTCATTTATTTAAGTGTAAGTGAATCCTCCACCCAAAACTCACTCTAACAGTCGTGAGAATACAACGAGATGCTGATTTCACTAGACTGCAGCTTGCAAGCATTTAGTGCAGGCGGGGCCCTCGAAAATGCAGGACCCATAGCATATGCTACTTTTGCTACTAGGTTAATCCAGCCCTGATGGTGGACTGAAGTTAAAGGTCACTCTTATTATTGAAGAGTGTGAAGTCGCATAGAGACCACAAATGGAAAGTGATTTCCTTCTCATGTTGACATCAGTGAATCAGATGGGCTTTTGCAAATGTCTGTAGTCTCATGGTCAGTAAATTTTGGGACTGACTTCTTTCAACAAACCAAATTCATGAGTGGCGATTTAATCAAGTTTAATTTCTTAACGCCTTCCTACTCATGAAATTGAAATTGGTATCTCAAATCTGTGCTCAAATAACTTGACCATCTCTAATTTAATAACTTACCCAGCAGTCCCTGCAATCTGTTATAGATAGGTCAATTTTCATGATAGCCAAATAATGCTTCATTTCCAGGGAAATACATTTCACAATATGTATTATATGTGAATATTTCTTATTAATTCAAAATTGCATATGAATTATTGAGAGTTTCTCGATTGCATTTATTTGTTAACATACAGTTCATTTATATATTTCTTGATGATAAAGAGGAAATAGTTTATTTAGCAAAGGGATAAAATGATGTGATTTTGCAGACTACATCCAGAGGGAGCTATTGGAATACTATTTCAGTAGTTCAGTTGACAGTGTTTATGATTTAACTAGGCTCTGACATAAATGTCTTATAACATCTTAATGCATTGAGTGTGATACCTTTTCAGCTATTGCTGTCTTTTATGTTAAAAATATGTATCACATTATGTACAAGCACTTCCTTCTGCGTTCAAGTGCTGCAGATTCTTTCGTATTTACATATAAGCTTTCACTTTCCAAGTGGGATCAGAATCTAACAACAGGAAGTGACTTTGAGTGTTGCGAATGCCCTTAGGGCCAGTGATGTGTACACATAGCCGTGGGTTGAACCACGCCGGGCAATATGGTAGATTGGGTGTTCAGAGGTGTACTGTTGGTGGGTTAAGAGGGAAATCAGAAGTAGGCAGGCCCAGTGAACATCTGTCAGCAGTATATAGTGCAGACAGATTATAATATCAAAGCAATGTTAATTTGCCAGCACTGTGATTTTGGAGTTGAATGCTCCAATTTATTGCCTCACTTAAGCTCTTATGGCAGGACACATGTTTAACAGTAGGAAGTACAAGCCAAGAGACAATCTGCAGATACTGGAAATCCAGAGCAGCACACACAAAATGCTGGAGGAACTCAGCAGCGTCTATGGAAAAAAGTCGATGTTTCGGGCCAAGACCCTTCATCAGGACTGGAAACGAAAGGGGAAGTAGTCAGAATAAAAAGGTGGGGGGAGAGGGGACGTAGAAGTATAAGGTGGCAGGTGATAGGTGAAACCGGGGGAGGGGGAGGGGATGAAGTAAAGAGCTGAGATATTGTTTGGTGAAAGAAGGGGGAATCTGATAGGAGTGGACAGAAGACCATGGAAGAAAGGGAAGGGGGAGGAGCACCAGAGAGAGGTGATGGGCAGGTAAGAAGAGAAGGTGTGAGAGGGAAACAAGAATGGGGAATGATGAAGGTGGGGGGGCGGCAGTTATCAGAAGTTTTAGAAATCGATGTTCGTGCCACTAGGTTGGAGGCTACTCAAATGGAATATAAGGTGTTGTTCCTCCAACCTGAGCGTGGCCTCATCGTGGCAGTAGAGGAGGCCATGACTGGTATGTCAATTTGGAATGGAAACTGAATTGAAATAGGAGGCCACCAGGAAATTCCACTGGTTGTGGTGGATGGAGCAAAGGTGCTCAACAAAGCAGTCTCCCAATCTATGTCGGGTCTCATCGTGCACCAGCCTTCAGCAATATAACCGGGAGTCATTGGCTTTTACTAATCAGTTCGTGGTTGATTTTTGTGATTCTTGCAGTAATTTTATAAATATTAGGTGATTTCTCTGGCTTTTCTAAGTTTCAAAATGGAGTATTGGACACCGAAAACTTTTAACTGACTTCAAAGCTTTTGTATAAATCAGTTCCTAGCAGACATGAATGCTCTTGTCGGTATTCTGCTTTGAGTATAGCAAAACTGGAGGTGACATATGTTCAAGATAATATTCTGAAAGAAAGAAAAGGAAAAGAGCAGCTATGGATGTAATTTTGAACTCCAAGATCCAGCAAATGTCCTTTTACATTTACCAGCAGGAACAAATTCCTAAAATGGTTTAACTATGATTTAGGATATATTGCCTGACTGATTTTTCCTTTTGTTGCTGTGATTCATATGTAATTGGTACTTTCAAGTGCTCTTTAAAGTATTTAGAATGCATTAGGTGTTGCATGATTCTAAAGGACTTTTCTCCAAAAGTTCAGTTGTTCTCAGGGACAATGCATGAGTGAGCTGTAAACATTGACTGCTTTAGGAGATATATTTGTAATTAATTACTCAAACTCACTTTTGATAATGTAAACCAGGCTGATCCCTCCCCACTGATCTCCCTCCTGGCACTTATCCGTGTAAGCGGAACAAGTGCTACACATGCCCTTACACTTCCTCCCTTACCACCATTCAGGGCTCCAAACAGTCCTTCCAGGTGAGGCAACACTTCACCTGTGAGTCGACGGGGGTGATATACTGCGTCCGGTGCTCCCGATGTGGCCTTTTATATATTGGCGAGACCCGACGCAGACTGGGAGACCGCTTTGCTGAACATCTACGCTCTGTCCGCCAGAGAAAGCAGGATCTCCCAGTGGCCACACATTTTAATTCCACATCCCATTCCCATTCTGACATGTCCATCCACGGCCTCCTCTACTGTAAGGATGAAGCCACACTCAGGTTGGAGGAACAACACCTTATATTCCGTCTGGGTAGCCTCCAACCTGATGGCATGAACATCGACTTCTCTAACTTCCGCTAGGCCCCACCTCCCCCTCGTACCCCATCTGTTACTTATTTTTATGCACACATTCTTTCTCTCACTCTTCTTTTTCTCCCTCTGTCCCTCTGAATATACCTCTTGCCCATCCTCTGGGTCCCCCCCCCACCTTGTCTTTCTTCCCGGACCTCCTGTCCCATGATCCTCTCGTATCCCCTTTTGCCAATCACCTGTCCAGCTCTTGGCTCCATCCCTCCCCCTCCTGTCTTCTCCTATCATTTTGGATCTCCTCCTCCCCCTCCAACTTTCAAATCCCTTACTCACTCTTCCTTCAGTTAGTCCTGACGAAGGGTCTCGGCCTGAAACGTCAACTGTACCTCTTCCCAGAGATGCTGCCTGGCCTGCTGCGTTCACCAGCAACTTTGATGTGTGTTGCTTGAATTTCCAGCATCTGCAGAATTCCTGTTGTTTGTGATTTCTATATTGTTCACAATGCTAATAGCTGGAGGTTTTCTGTTGGCTTCTGTTGACTTTTCTACCTTTTGTGGTACTGCACAGGCTCAGGGTTGCACAAGCCTAAAAGAGGAAATAAACTCTGTACATAGAAACTGAATTATTTATATACCAGAACAATAGTTATTTCTTCAGCAGTTTGATCAAGGCACAACTGCGCAAGCACGTGGACGTCATCCAGTTAGAACAGCGAGAAGAGTTTAAGAGTGAAATGCGGTTAAAAGGAGACGGTCATTTCTTCAGTGGTTTGATCGAGGCAAGACTGCACAAGCGGGTGGACGTCAGCCAGTTAGAACAGCAAGAAGAGCTTAAAAGGAGGCAACTTTATAGAGCGGGCGCCAGAGGAACGGGTGACAGAGTAGAGGGAGACAGAGTAGGAGGGCTTTGGTTCAACGGGGCTTCGACGATAACGGGTCGCGGCGAGGTAGGTTGCCTGTGTAGAATACAGACAGGAAGTATGTATGTGAGGCCGGTGTTCTGTGCTGAGCATCAGATGTGGGAAGTCTGGGAGACTCCCAGCCTTCCGGACGGCCACATCTGCGCCAGGTGCATCGAGCTGCAGCTCCTTAGGGACCGCGTTAGAGAACTGGAAATGCAGCTTGATTACCTTCATCTGGTCAGAGGGAGTGAGGAGGTAATAGAGAGGAGCTATAGGCAGGTAGTCATACTGGGGCTTCAGGAGACAGATAAATGGGTAACAGTCAGGAGAGGGAAGGGCAGGAGTCAAATGTTAGAGAGTACCCCTGTGGCTGTCTCCCTTAACATTAAGTACTCCTGCTTTAGTACTGTTGGGGCAGGGGAACGGCCCACATGGGGGAAGCAACAGTGGACATGCCTCTGGCACAGAGTCTGGCCCTGTGGTTCAGAAGGGTAGGGAAAGGAAGGGGATGGCAACAGTGATAGGGGACTCTATAGTTAGGGGGTCAGACAAGCGATTCTGTGGACGCAGGAAAGAAACACGGATGGTAGTTTGCCTCCCAGGTGCCAGGGTCCAGGGTATTTCTGATCATGTCCACAATATCCTGAAGTGGGAAGGAGAACAGCCAGAGGTTGTGGTACATATTGGTACCAACGACATAGGTAGGAAAAGGGAGGAGGTCCTGAAAGCAGACTACAGGGAGTCAGGAAGGAAGCTGAGAAGCAGGACCACAAAGGTAGTAATCTCGGGATTACTGCCTGTGCTATGTGACAGTGAGTATAGGAGTAGAGTGAGGTGGAGGATAAATGCGTGGCTGAGGGTTTGGAGCAGGGGGCAGGGATTCAGATTTCTGGATCACTGGGTCCTCTTTTGGGGCAGGTGTGACCTGTACAAAAAGGACGGGTTGCACTTGAATCCAGGGGGACCAATATCCTGGCAGGGAGGTTTGCTAGGGCTACTGGGGAGAGTTTAAACTAGAGCTACTGGGGGGTGGGAACCGAACTGAAGAGACGGAGGAAGAGGCGGTTGACTCACAAATAGAGAAAGCTTGTAGACAGTGCAAAAGGGAGGATAGGCAGGTGATAGAGAAGGGATACGCTCAGACTGATGATTTGACATGTGTCTATTTTAATGCAAGGGGTATCATGAACAAAGTGGGTGAGCTTAGAGCATGGATCAGTACTTCGAGCTATGATGTTGTGGCCATTACAGAGACTTGGATGGCTTGGGGGTAGGAATAGTTACTTCGAGTGCCAGGCTTTAGATGTTTCAGAAAGGACAGGGAGGGAGGCAGAAAAGGTGGGGGCATGGCACGGTTGATCAGAGATAGTGTCACGGCTGAAGAAAAGGAGGAAGGCATGGGGGGTTGGCTACGGAGTCTCTGTGGGTGGAAGTTAGGAACAGGAAGGGGTCAATAACTCTACAGGGTGTTTTTTCTAGACCACCCAATAGTAACAGGGACATCGAGGAGCAGATAGGGAGATAGATTTTGGAAAGGAATAATAATAACAGGGTTGTTGTGCTGGAAGATTTTAATTACCCAAACATCGATTGGCATCTCCCTACAGTGAGGGGTTTAGATGGGGTGGAGTTTGTTAGGTGTGTTCAGGAAGGTTACTTGACACAATATGTAGATAAGCCTACAGGAGGAGAGACTGTACTTGATCTTCTTTTGGGAAATGAACCTGTTCACGTGTCAGGTCTCTCAGTGGGAGAGCATTTTGGAGATAGTGATCATAATTCTATCTCCTTTACCATCGCATTGGAGAAGGATAGCAACAGACAAGTTAAGAAAGCGTTTAATTGGAATAAGGGCAAATATGATGCTATCAGGCAGGAACTTGGAAACAGATATTCTCAGGGAAATGTACGGAAGACATGTGGCAAATGTTCAGTGGGTATTTGCGTGGAGTTCTGCATAGGTACGTTCCAATGAGATAGTGAAAGGATGGTAGGGTACAGGAACCGTGGTGTTCAAAGGCTGTTGTAAATCTAGTCAAGAAGAAAAGAACAGCTTACGAAAGGTTCAAAAAACTAGGTAATGATAAAGATCAAGAAGATTATAAGGCTAGCAGGAAGAAACTTAAGAATGAAATTAGGAGAGCCAGAAGGGGCCATGAGAAGGCCTTGGCAGACAGGATTAAGGAAAACCCCAAGGCATTCTACAAATGTGTGAAGAGCAAAAGGATAAGATGTGAGAGAATAGGGCCAATCAAGTGTGACAGTAGAAAAGTGTGTATGGAACCGGAGGAGATACTAGAGGTACTTAAGGAATACTTGATACCAGAGGTACTTAAAGATTACTTTGCTTCAATATTCACTACAGAAAAAGTTCTTGGCGATTGTAGGGATGACTTACAGTGGACTGAAGAGCTTGAGCATGTAGATATTAAGGAAGTGCATGTGCTGGAGCTTTTGGAAAGCATCAAGTTGGATAAGTCACTGGGTCCCGACGAGATGTACCCCAGGCTACAGTGGGAGATGAGGGAGGAGATTGCTGGGCCCCTGGCAATGATCTTTGCATCATCAATGGGGACAGGAGAGATTCCAGAGGATTGGAGGGTTGCAGGTGTTGTTCCCTTATTCAATAAAGGGAGTAGGAATAGCCCAGGAAATTATAGACCAGTGAGTCTTACTTCAGTGTTTGGTTGGTAAGTTGATGGAGAAGATCCTGAGTGGCAGAATTTATGAACATTTGGAGAGGCATAATATGATTAGGAATAGAAAGCATGGCTTTGTCAAAGGCAGGTCATGCCTTATGAGCCTGATTGAATATTTTGAGGATGTGACTAAATACATTGATGAAGGTAATGCATTGGATGTAGTGTATATGGATTTCAGCAAGGCATTTGACAAGGTACCCCATCCAAGTCTTATTGAGAAAGTAAGGAGGAATGGGATCCAAGGGGATATTGCTTTGTGGATCCAGAACTGGCTTGCCCACAGAAGGCAATGTGTGGTTGTAAAGAGGTCATATTCTGCATGGAGGTCAGTGACCAGTGGTACACCTTCAGGATTTGTTCTGGGACTCCCTACTCTTCGTGATTTTTTTAAATGACTTGGATGAGGAAGTGGGGGGAATCAGTTCATAAATCTGTTGACATCACAAAGGTTGGGGGTGTTCTGGATAGTGTGGAGCGCTGTTATAGCGGGACATCGATAAAATGCAAAACTAGGTTGAGTGAATTCAGCCTTTTCTCCTTGGAGAGATGGAGGATGAGAGGTGACCTGACAGATGTGTATAAGATGATGAGAGGCATTGATTGTGTGGATAGTCAGAGGCTTTTTCCCAGGGTTGAAATGGCTAGCACGAGAGGGCACAGTTTTAAGGTGCTTGGAGGTAGGTACAGAGGAGATATCAGGGGTCAGTTTTTTACGCAGAGAGTGGTCAGTGCGTTGAATGGGCTGCCGGTGACAGTGGTGGAAGCGGTAATGATAGGGTCTTTTAAGACACTCCTGAATAGGTACATGGAGCTTAGGAAAATAGAGGGCTATGGGTAACCCCAGGTAATTTCTCAAGTAAGGACATGTTTGGAACAGCTTTGTATTGTGCTGTAGGCTTTCTCTGTTTCTATGTTTCTATAATAATGTAGAGTAACAACATCAGGTGAACGTTTTCCTTAGAATCCTGGACAATGGAAAAAATGATCAAGGGATTTCAAAAAGAGGTGGCAGGAGCTCTCTGGAAGTGTCCGTATGCATTCAGGTCTGTACGGATCTAAGTAATGAACACTGATTTATATACTTGCATTTCATTAAGGATATTCTCAATAAAATCCACCTCATTCTACATAAACAATATTAGTATCAAGGTCTAGTTCAAGGCCATTGAGGAGACTGTACCAATGAATATTTGTGCATTTGACTGCAGCTGGTGTGTAACCACAGGCTGTGTGAATCAAGAATGGCACATTTGGTTATCTCGGCTGCAGTAATGAAGCTGCAGCCATTCTGCTGTCCCAGCTGTATCTGAGCTACCATAACAAATCAATCGTAGTTACCAGCCGGCCAGTGCTACTCAGCTGATGAGTCAGTAGTGGAACCCATCAAAGAGAACCTGAAATAGAAATAGAGTGGATGTGATATAAATCTTCATATGAATGATTGTTTTATGGTTATATATAAAATTTGGAAACTAACACAAGCCTAATAACTGATAGAGTGGTGAGGAGGGAGAATAAACTGTTATTCGAACTCAGCATAAATGCTGAGAGATCAGACCCATTTGTGCCTGTTTTATATATCTCAAGTGTACACAAAAGTCATTTCTCACAAGTATCAAATTGATTATGCCATTTCTAATGGAAGTCCTGCCCGTCAGGAAATAGGATCGGGCACGATTCAGCCTTCATCAGTTTTTTTGACATGAATTGACATGAAATGTTTGCTCTGCTCCTCTTTCCACAAATCCTGCATGGCCTGATGAACATTTCCAGCATTTTCAGTTTTTTTTGTATCAGATTTCAGGCACTTGCAGCGTTTTTGATTTTCAATTACATCTGCTGAACGTGGGTATCATTTTCTAAGTGCCACTGGTACATATGATGTTATCCATGGGAAAATATTCATTTCTTAATTAATATTTGAAAGTGATGCAAAATGCACAACTTGTGACCTGCAATTTTCACTTACAATAAAACTAAAATCATACGCTGCACTCAATTACAAGTCATAGGTGAGTTTAGATATGCCTGCAGTGAAATCAATGTTTTCATCTCTGATTGCGTCTGCTTGACTCATCACTGCATTGCACATGCTGGAATTGCTTCCTTTTGTTTGATTGCTAGCAGCAGTTTTTCATTGTGGCAATCAGTGCAATGTGCAGAAGGTGGCTCTCAATGGTTTGAGGTCACTTTAAGGACAGAAGTTAATGCATGGACATAATTGCAGTGTTAGGGATATGAACAGACATGTTTTGCTTTCTTTTGATGCAGCATTTTCTGCAGTGAATGTTGCTGCCATGGAGAATGCAGCTTAAAGCTCAGACCTGCTTCTCCTGAACTCTAGTTGCAATATTGGGTGAACTGTCATGCTGGCTTGCAGCTTCATTGAGGATGGTACACTGCACGACTGTCATACTGATTTGTGTTTCTAAAGTATCAGTTAACCAATCTGGTAATTTAGAGTAGGCTGATAAGAACTAACAATATGCATTTATTTCACCAAAAATGAATTAAATTCAATTTCTAGGCAAAAGAAATTGTCCAGACATCCTTCTCAAGAAAAGGTATGACCAAAAATTGCAGAAAGAGAAGCATACACACACAAAATGCTGGAGGATCTCAGCAAGTGAGGTAGTATCTATGAAGAGGAAAAGAAGAGTCAATGTTTTGGGCTGAGAATCTTCATCAAGACTGGAAAGGAAGGGGATAGAAGTCTAAAAAGAAGGTGGAGGGAGAGGAAGTAGTATAAGTTGGCAGGTGATATGTGAGGCCAGGTGAGGGGTAAGGTGGGTTGGTAGGGGGTAAGAAGCTGGGAGGGGATAGGTGACAAAGGTAATGAGCTGAAGAAGAAGGAATCTGATAGGAGGGGGGAGCGAAACATGTAAGAAAGAGAAGGAGAAGAGGCGAGAGGCTAACCAGAATGAGGTATGGAGAAAGAGAGGAGAGAGGAGGAAGACATTTCTAGAAGATAGAGAAATGAATTTTCTTGCCTTCAGGTTGGAGGCTACCCAGATGGAATATGAGTTGTTTCACCTCCGATCTAAGTTTGGCCTCATCATGGCAGTTGAGGAAGACAAGGACTGACTGATATGAGTGGATGCCAGGAGGGGAATTGAAAAAAACACGTTGTGTGAGGATCCGGTTCATAGAGGACTCGGCAATGGACTCAGAGGAAAGCTGGGTAAATAGATAAGTTAGATGAATTAATTTTATTTGGATTCCCCGTGCATTCTTGGGAGCTGGTGCACCTTTTAAGCAGTGCAGCAGTAGGTTTCATAGACATTGCATATTTCTGCCCATGGGCCATGTTAGCTGAAATGAAAATTATGTACGTGATCTTCAATGACATACATTTTATGTCCAAAGTCTTTGTACAGGCTGGTTTTTCTGAATGACATTAACACCATGCATCATTCAGACACAAGTGTAGTATTCAGTAAATTCCATGTATAGTTTACAAGGTCATAGTGAGAGCAGCCATTTAACTTCTCCAGCAGTATACATATCCCCAACTTTAAACAATAGTCTTCAAAATAGTTGATTAAAAGTAATCTATCAGATTCCGGTTTGTAATTAACAATGCATGAACCATATGCGACTTGGAGAGAAGAATTTTAAGCTACTGCTATATTTTACACTTTGAAATGTGACCTAACTTTCATTAAAGAATGGCCTGGTTCCATAGGCTACATACTCTAGCCCAAGGTTCCCCAACAAGTGGAATTTGCTTCTCTCTTGCTTCTCTGTAAGTTCACATTAGCACCTGAAAATTTGTTCAAATTGCCTATTAATCTTATAAACCTCTTAACTGAACCCAGAAGTCCATTAATCATTCCATTTATTTGACTGTATTATTCCCACAAACACAACACCATTTTTAAACTGCCATTGACAACTATGAAATAACAATGGCAATTCACACTTCTCTTTAAATAACAAATATTCACCCAAAACCTCGTAGAGTATCATTCAGTTAGAAGTTGGATGTCATCCATTTTTGTTTCACTAAAATACGTATTGGATTTGCCCTATTACCAAATTCGAGAACCTATTAGTGAAAAACACTTGCAATTGGTCAAACTTACCTTTTGCCCACCTCAGTATGGTGTACTAAATGCAGCCTGCTCTGGTCACTAGGACAGCCATCTGTAGACAGAGTCGTACAACACAGAGAGAGGCTCCTCATGAGGTCAATATCAACCATCAGGAACCCATACTTCCAAAGTGCCTGGGCGCGACTCGAGTAGCAGTCATACTCTCAATGGATATGATTAAATATTCCCGTTTCAGCCTGATACATCTAAAAAGCACAACTGCTTCCAAGATCAGTACAGTCAACAAAGATGTCTTAATGCATTTAAACAAACTTAAAACCAATGGAAACAACACCGATTGTGGTCGGAAGTGCTCACGGAGGACGCCTCGGAGGAAGCGTGGGTGTAAATCGGGGTTACAAGTGCGTTTAAGGAGACGGGGTTTTAACTCCCTATACCGACCATCTTGCTGGCGAATGTGCAGTCTCTGGTGAATAAAATCTATGATCTCAGAGACAGGGTGCTGAATCAAAGGGCACATTAGGACCGTGTGTGTCCTTTGTTTCGCAGAATCCTGGTTAACCCCATCCATACCGGATGCAGCGATCCAGATTGACGGGTTTACTATACACCGATAGGATAGATCTATAGAGTCTCTCAAAAGCAGAGGTGGAGGAGTATGCCTCATGATCAACTCTTCCTGGTGCACAAATATATCAGTGCTGACCCAATTCTGCTCACCAGACCTGGAATATCTAGCAGTAAAGTGCCTTCCTTTTTACCTATCACGTGAGTTCTCTCAGGTCATTCTGGTAGCAGTTTACATTTCACCTCAGACCAATGTCAAGCAGTCTTTAGATGATCTGAGCAATGGGATCAACATGCACAAAACAACACACCCTAATGCCTTCACCATTGTTTTGGGAGATTTTAACCAGGCCAGTCTGAAAAAATCACCAAGCAACGACCATCAACAGATCACTTGCAATACCAGAGAAATCAACACAGTGGACCATAGCTACACCTCCATCAAGAATACCTACCGTGCTATTCCATGCCCTCGCTTCGGGAAGTCTGATCACCTAGCTGTACTTCTACTCCTTGAAGACTGCAGTGAGGACCAAGAAGGTATGGACAAAGGAAGCACAGGAGCTCTTACAGGAGTGCTTTGGATTGGTGGACTGGACTGTATTCAGGGATTCATCTTTGAACCTGGATGAGTATGCTGCAGTTGTTACCGACTTCATTAAAAGAGACAATTTTGAACAAGGTTGGAGTTGACATGGGATGCAGGGCATCTCCGGCAGGGTCTGCAAAACATTACTTCCCACAAAGTGAAACCCAATCGCATGAATGGCAGCGATGCTTCACTACCAGAATCAGAATCAGATTTATCATCACCGGCATGTGACGTGAAATTTGTTAACTTAGCAGCAGCAGTTCAATGCAATACATGGTCTAGCGGAGAGAGAGAAAAAAATAATAAATAAAATAAAGCATAATAATAAACAAACAAGTAAATCAATTATGTATATTGAATAGATTATTAAAAATGTGCAAAAACAGAAATACTGTATATTAAAAGAAGTGAGGTAGCGTCCAAAGCTTCAAAGTCCACTTAGGAATCGGATGGCAGAGCGGATGAAGCTGTTCCTGAATCGCTGAGCGTGCGCCTTCAGGCTTCTGTATCTCCTACCTGATGGTAACAGTGAGAAAAGGACATGCCTGGGTGCTGGAGGACCTTAATATTGGACGCTGCCTTTCTGAGACACCAGTCTCTAAAGATGTCCTGGATACTTTGTCAGATTGAACCTGGGTCTTTGGCACTGTAAGGCAGGGCCAGAAACTGAACGAATAGCCTGAACTTGATGTTTGGACAGAGGTTTAAGCACTGGGACGAATCAGAAAGGACGAGTACAGGTGAATCGAGATGGCAGGGTCATAAATTTAGATGCCGGGCCAGATTGAAAAGGTCACGGTGTCAGGCCCTGAGGCGAAGTACGGGCTGGTTCAGTTTGCTGCTCTGTGACTGGGCTCTGCATTGAACTCAGGATCTTGGACTCTCTTTGCTGACTTCATTTCAGAATGCTATTTGCTTGTGGTTATTGTTTGCATGATGTGTTCTTTTTGTCTTCTCATTGGTTGTTTGAAGGTCTTCATTTTTATGGATTTTTTATTTTCTTAAAGGTTCTTTTTTATGGGCATGATGTGTTTTGCTTTCTCTCTGCACATGGGGATGTTCAACAATCTTTTATATATGAGTTCTTTTGCCTTCCTTTGTTTTGTGGCCACCTGTTAGAAGAGTCTCAAGGTTGTATAATATATACATACATCAATAATAAATGTACTTTGAAACTTTCAGTGGCTCTACTAGTCACCTGTCATGAGCCCTTCAGGCCTTTGCGGTCTGCTGTAGAGCGTTGGACTTCTAGGTTTCTCAAGGCCCTGTATTTGCTAACTGTAATCTTAACAAGAGATTTTAAGCACCGGTGCTTTCTGTTTAATCTTGTCAAGTTAATGGTGACTGGCATGGGTTTTCTACGTTCGACAGTTATTTAAAGGGGACTGTTATTTAGTTTTCTCGCTGGGTCCTCGTGCTTTTGTGAAGAATGCTTTACCAAATATAACTAAATCAATGGAATTATTTATCACACTTGCTGCCCAGGATGATGAATTCCCAAAACTTTCAGTATTATTTATTTCACTACCGATGATTTACTCAAAAGGCTGCTATGGATAATTGAGCTTTCAAAAGTGTTTTACATGAAATGTATTCTTATTCAAAATGTCACCATACATGTCATTTAAAAATTAAATGTACACAGCATACTGGCTGTGGCTCTCACGAGGACCTTTGCTATTTAATCATACATTTAGCTGCAATCTGCCTGTCACATTAAATTTCAACAGGAGCTAGAATCCCTAACTTTATGACCTTTGAGAAAAAGTAGACCAGTGTGAAATGTTACAAAGTATAGGTGGAAAATAATAATTGAGCAGTCATCTCTAGTGTAAAGTTATGGATTCCAACTCCTTTAAAATGGGTTTTGAGGTATAGTAAAAAGCTATGATATTGAAACATTTATTTTTATTTGTTAACTTACAAATGCAGAAGCCATCAAGATTCCATGACTGTGCAGAATGGCTGTTTGGTTTGGTTTTGAACAAATCATGAAGGCTTTTACACACACCATAAACAAAGAAACAATTCAAACCTTGGAACAATACATAGATCTACTCATTAGATAGAAGTGGTACATCAAGTGGAGATTTTGTTGGCTGGGTGAGTAACTAAATAGGTAAGTAGCCTGATAAGTTCTGTCACAGAGCAAATCAAGGGGGAAAGGGACTGGTTTAACTAGAAATAAGAGAAGATCTGCAGATTTTCTCTTATTGCATGGAAATTCAGGCAAAACACTCAAAATGCTAGAGGAACGCAACAGGCCAGGCAGCATTTATGGAAAAGAGTTAACAGTCAGCTTTTCAGTCCAAGACCCTTCATCAGGACTGGAGAAAAAAAGATGAGGAGTCAGAGCTCGAAGATGGTGGAGGGAAGGAAGAAACACAAGGAGATAGGTGAAACTGAGAGGGCAAGAGGGGTGAAGTAAGAGCTGGGAAGTTGAATTGTGAAAGAGATACAGGACTGGAGAAGAGGGAATCTGATAGGAAAGGATAGCAGGCCATGGAAGACAGAAAAGGGGTAGGAGCACCAGAGGGAGGTGATGGGCAGGTAAGCAGATAAGATTAGAGAGGGTAAAGGGAATGGAGAATAGTGAAGTACAGGAAGTTTGAGAAATCGATGTTCATGTTAACTAGTTTGAAATTATAGAATAGATACAGCATGGGAAAGGGTAGTTAGGCTCTTTGATGTCATGACAACAGTCAGTGCAATGGATTCAGTTAATTTCCATGTCTCCCTATAGCTTTCCAAATTATTTCTGGAAGTCCTGCTTGATTCTGTTTCCACCATTTTACAGGCAATGTTCATAATTGCAAATAATGTGTGTAAAAAATACCTCTCCTCACATCCTTCCTGTAAAATTTTCTCCATTACTTCGACCCCATGCCCTCTGGTACTTGAACTATCCATTAATAGAAGATGCTTCTATTTACAAATTAGGTGATAATAGACTTGAAGGAAGTTAGATCAACTTTGATTTTATTAAATGATGAAGTGAGATCATAGTTGGGGAAGTAGAACAGAATATATTTGTTAATGTCAAAACATGCATGGCTAATAATTGTTTTTTTTCTCTGATATTGAAGGAAATTCAGAAAAGTTGTCCATGTTGATTTACCAAATCCCAAATAAAATGTTGGTTAGTTTAACTGAAGCAAGAAAAGTTCATGAATATCTGAGATTAATTTCAATTCACTAATACCTGTAGTTTATGCAGAAAATTGCTGAATAAATGCAAGCCCTGTGGAGGAGATGACAAAATGAAGATGTCCACATTTAACAGTAGAGATGTTGTGGTCATATTTCTTGTTCTAAAATGCTAAGCAATAAAAATATATTGGTCCCTGAAAATCCCAGGCTGAACTTTGGTCTGGATCTTCTGCTTGAATCATGGAGCTGTCTGCGTTCACCAGCATAAAAATGCAGAATTTCAGGACTCCCAAGTGAAAGCCAGACCTCAAACTGTCATGCTGTCAAAAACCAGTTGTCATATTTCTCTGAGAGTTTAATGCAAAAGTTTCCAAACTCAGACTTCCAAGCACCTCAGCTGGGGAATACTACCAATGATCCTGCAATAAACTAATAGTGCAGTTCAGTGATCTTATTGATTTAATGGTGAAAATCAGCTGGATAGAGAAGGGAGAGAGCATGTTAATTGAGTTGCATTAAATTTATTTCATTGTTCTTGTTTCCACAGTGTCTGAATCTTCAGTTTCACTGTCAGCTGAAGCACAGAACAAAAATAATTTAGAGCACTAAAGACACCTTTATCACAATGGCTGCCTCAATGAGCTTCTATGAACAATGCAACATTTAAACCTAGGATATCTTTAAAATTATTCCAACATATACCATAGCTTCATGGTGTTATTAAACTGTTTTATTTAACTTCTTTTAACATTTTTTATACTTAACCTTACTAATGGTAAGTTGTGCTATAGAACCACTCCAAATGATGGTGTGTCAGTCAGTGGAAGAATCCAACAACTAGAACAAAATCTCACAGTTTTGCTTGGCAAAAATCAAGATTATATGAGATTAACATTCATATTGGAGTTCATACTCACTCACTATTTCCTCTGACATATTTTAATGCATTGTCTGACACCAGTTTCAATGTCGTTGTTTCTAAGATTGATGATTCAGAGAAAGTTCAAATGTCAGGCAAGAAAAGCATGAAGTTAATCCCTGCTCAGAGGGCTTTCCAACGTTGATCTGCAAAATCGGGTCAGATGTGTTTAGAAGTTATTGATCTGTTCTGAAGAATTTGCTGAGAGGCAGGTGAAGATACCGACAGTAGTGCAAAGTAAATCTTCTGTTTTCAGAGCCAGGCTTGTCCAGATCAATTCAAGCATGTGGTTCAAATACTGAAGCTAGAGGCTTCATACCTGTGTACAGATAATATTGCATAGATAAGGAAAATGATGACGCACAGCATTTATATCATATCTCTCATGGTCCCAGGACAACCAAATATTTCTCATGGAAACATAAAAAATAGAGCAGCTAGACTATTTTCCCTTTCAAGCCTTCTCTGCTATTCAATATGATCATGGTACAGTACCCTATTCCTGGTTTCTCCTCACATCCCATGATTTCTTTAGCCGTAAAAACTTTAGCTAAGTTCTTCTGGAGTATATTTAATGATTTGACATCAATTACTTTTTTGCAGTCTTTAATAAATACACAACACTCCTCCATGCTCTGCTATAAACTGAAACTCAATACAGAATATAGCTCAACTTATACACACACATTATATATACAGTGTTCTACATAATACAACTTCTATATAGACATCCACAGCATAATGTATCTTAAATTGTCCCATTCAGATCTGAAGTTTTAATTGCTGGGGAGGATTTCTTAGTCTTGTAGGATAGTGTCTTTCTTTATCGGGGGCGGGGGGTGTGGATAAACAGTCGACATTTCAGGCCAAAACCCTTCATCAGGACCTGATGAGTCTGATAATGAGGATGAGTCCTGATGAAGGGTCTCATCCGAAATGTCAACTGTTTACTCTTTTTCATGAATGCTGCCTGGCCTGCAGAGTTCTTCCAGCATTTTGTGTGTGTTGCCTTGATTTCCAGCATCTGCAGATTTTCTCTTGTTTGTGATTAGACAGAAACACTTACTGATGATCAATCAGGCCTTAGCAAAAAACTTAACTGCCAATCCACTGTACTTCGAATTTTTATTATTGTGATAATGTTGAAAATGATGAATCAGTTTTCATACGTTGTTTAAATGTTTGGTGTCTTAATCTCATCAAAATGGAAAATCATATTTTTATGTGGTGAAGCACTAGAATGACAATTTTTGAATTATTGTGTATCAATTTCAAAATTCCTGAGTGTGTCGATACATTTTCTCTTCAAAAAGGGAGCTATTGGGTCCAATGAGTCTCTGTTAGCATTCAGTTCAATCCCATCATCCTTACTCCCTAACACTAACCGTAACCCTAACCCTAATGCATTTCTCATTCCTCCAGCTATTTCCTTATAATGTTATTTTGTCATACACCTTATTAACACCAAATTGATTCTCCCACCAGCTCCCTACATTAGGCAAATTTATAATAGTCAATTGACCTAACAGCCAGCATATCCTTGGGATGATGGACGAAACCACCAGGAAAACGTGCAAACCCCATATGGATAACGATATTAAGGCCAGAATTGAACTCAGACAGGCTTGTTGCACAATAAAATATAATCTTGCATCCTGATGTAGTTTGTGTCAGAAAGATATAGGTAATGTCCTTTGTCATGCAATTTTCTTTTTGGATATTCTTAAAGTCAAGTTGCTCCGGTGACTTGTGAATGGTATTCCCAGGCCATCTAGGCTTTACCACCACAATGCACAAAGAAAACACTAGCCAGCGAAGTAAATTGCTAACTTTATACTTAGGCGTGGCACCACATCCCCTCACCATATGTGCTCCTTCACCCTAATTTACCAGCTTGACTGTCTGCTCATCAATCCTGAACCCCAATGCTTCCAATATCATATCCTCAGCTCCTTTCTCAAGACTTAATGCCAGTCCAAACTCTCCCACTCAGTCTACGAATACCAGCTTCTGATACCAACCTCCACAAGGGTATTTGGCCACATTTCCTTTTTACTCTGAAGGATTAAATGAAGTTTCATTGACAATCAAAATAGTCATTAGCATTTCATTACTGCCAGAAGCAGGTAGAATCTCTATGGATTTATTACGTATTTTTACCTGCCTCGGGAAAATACTGCATACACAATGTAATGCCCTGGTTGAGGTTTTTACTGCTATGCTGTGAGGTGGTTTATATTAGCAGTTTTCTATAAAAGCAGTGTGTAATGTTGTGGAGTGTGTTTTGGCTTCGGCTAAGATAAGGACCCATTTTGTTCAACTTAGGAATGTGAGCCAGCCAGTCAGGGCTGTGGGGAAGAGTTTCTGAAGGGCAGTAGTCTGGTTCATGCTCTTTTGGCAGGAAATGCGGTAAAGAGAAGATTCGAGAGACATCCGTGGGACCTGATCTGACGGGAAGACGCAATTGCAAGGAGTACTTCGTGAGACAAGGGAGCCCAAGATGGGAAGCTCTACAAGTTTTATGAAAAACTTGTAACAGGTGATGATTTTAAAGAATTTCTACAAGGAAGTGTAAGAGGTTGAGATTTGAAATAGCTTAAGGCAGTAAAAAGATTCTGGAGCTAAAGGGTTTAAAGTGCCTGATCAACACAAAATAGGGATGCATAAGATTTAGGAGTTAAGGGGTTCTGCAGTTTTAGGATGAAATAAGATTGGAGAAGTTTACAATAGGAAAAGGTACAATGATGGATGCATTTGAAAACAAAGAAGAGGATTTTTAAAAGTTGAGGGTTTACTAGGGAAGACCTATCATGAGTGGGTGCTGCTGCGGGAACTACTGGAACATGATGCAAGTGAAACTTCAAGCAACAGGTTTTTGCATAAAATTTATGCAGTGTAATGTGAAAGTCCATGTGGGACGCATTGGAATAGCTGTCTCTCAAGCTAACAAGGGCATAAGGCATACACGGGAATGTCAGGAACAAATGAACTATTATTGGGCCCAAGGTTACACTGGTGAAAAATGATAGCCTTCATAATGGAGTAATGATGAGGTAGGAGTTTTCTTGCAGATAGAATGGAAGCTGTAATTGTCCATGATCTGCTACAGTGTTGCAGCAGTTTGGAAAAAGACTGAATTTGGTTGTAAGGGAACGGTGTCTGTGATGGAGATCTGACTTTCCCCTATTTGTTTGGATGAAACCACATTCCTTATCACAGGCAACTTTAGAAATACACACAGGAACCAAATTAGTTGCTTTTTGAGAGAAAACAGAATATTTCATATCCTTGCATTGATCTGAAATATGTAGCTTTTGCATGAAATGGCAGGACTGACAGCAAATATAATGACCATGGAATTCCGTTACTCAGTAGATATAACATTCATAGACTCATAATGGCAGTATGGTAGCATAGTGGTTAGCACAATGCTTTTCAATGCCAGCAATCAATGACTGCGATTCAATTCCTGCCACAGTCTGTATATTCTCCCCATAACCACGTGGGTTTCCTCTCACATTGCAAAGACATACAGGTTAAGGTTAGAGCTAGAGTTTGTAAGCTGTGGCTATTCTATGTTGATACTGGAAACATGGTGACAGCTGCACATCCTCAGACTGTGTTGGTCTTTGACAAAAATAACACAATTCACTGTATGTTTTGACGTTTGGAAACAGGCCCTTGAGTGAAATCTATCCATGCCAAGATACCTATCCATGCTAATCCCATTGTGCACTATACCTGAAGAGACTTCTTTTTAGCTAAATATTCAAAATACTGCATTAAAATGAAGTTATTTATAACTTCATAACTGCTAAGCCAATTTACCCAAGACTTTTAATCAAACTTGTTTGCACTCTTCTTCAATTTTCCTTAAGCAGAACGTTTGTATGCTTGGATCAATAGAGCTACAATCATGGGATTAAATTTCAATTAAATTTAATTTCCTTCGGTACAATTTAATGAGATTTCTCAAAACCATCATTTAATGACTAGGGTTTAAGCAAGAGCAATTTTTTTTCCTCAATTAATTCTATCTTCTAACAAACGTGGGTGATTTTCACCATGGAATTGTTCTGCAGGAGGGAATAAATGTCAGCCTGCGACAGACTGCACATGGTAAATTAGGAAAATATTAATGAGACTAAGCACAGTAATTACAGCTAATTGCCAAGGAGTGTTTATTCACAGCAATGTTGAGCCTGTCTTGATATCATGCAGTTTATTACCAAAAGGTGATGTCACTAAAAGTATAAGCAGTTAATTAAATGATTTGAAGCAGCAGCAAAAAATGTTCAAAGAGCACAGTTACTGATTTTTTTTGGTTGATAAGAAGTTTGGTTAAATCCCAAATAATGTAATTGTATTATTATTTTATCCTGAGGCTTCACTAGGATTTATAAATCAACATATTCACTAATCAAGCACGTACTGGTATTTTACATTCAAATATGCATTGTTCAATCTCATCTTCAAGGTTTGTTCTGTACGGGGGTTAAACAAGGATGACACATTTCAAATCATCTGCTTTCTAGACAACTGTATGAGTTTTTAGCTGCAAGTCATCATATTGCTTTCTCAAAAACCTCCCATTGCTGATGCAGATCAGGTAGATCAAGTGATATGGGATTGATGGATTACGTGGGTGATGGCGGTGGCTAAAGATCAGGAAACCAATAAAAACAAGAGCACAAATTGGGAGCAGAATAATCCACAATTAAGCAGGAGTAATTAGCAGAGTGGGACAGTATTTAAGTTGCCAGGGCCCAATGTATTGCCTAGATGGAACAATGTTGTACTGTCATGATATGGAAATTGATATGAAATGGCTCCTACAATTGTTCAACCACTGTCTGGCAACACACAAGCTACCTAATATTTGGCAGAAGTCGCATGTAATAGACTATTAAAGCCTAGAAAATATCGCTCAGATCCTAAGAGTTTTCGGCGAATCTCACTGCTTTGCCATACCAATAAGCTGTTTGAACGCCTGACTCACAATAGGATAGCACCAACTATAGATGAGAAGATCATTCCAGAGCAAGCAGGTTTCCGCCCAGGCAAATCAACAACAAGCCAACTGCTCAACCTCACACAATATATTGAAGATGGTTTTGAGCAAGGGATGGTAACAGGTGCTGTTTTTGTAGACTTGTCAGCAGCTTACGATACGGTGAACCATGGACGTCTCCTCTGTAAGGTCCAAGAGATGACAAAAGATATTCACTTAACAGAGCTGTGAGAAAGCATGTTTCAGAATCGCCGGTTCTATGTTGAACGAGGTGGGAAGTGCAGTAGGTGGCATATTCAGAAGAATGGTCTTCCTCAGGGAAGTGTGCACGCACCAATGCCATACAACATCTACACGAATGACCAATCTATAGATGATGTCACACGTCGTTTTATATATGCTGATGACTTATGCATCACTGCCCAAAGCACTGATTTTAACACTGAGGAAAAAATGCTTTCTGAGGTCTTTGAGGGACTAACATCCTACTATGAAGAAAACCACCTCCGCGCAAACCCGTCAAAGACGCAGGTTTGTGCATTCCACCTCAGGAACCGTGAAGCCAAACGCCAGCTTAACGTAATCTGGTGTGCAACAACACTGATGCATTATGAGCACCTGATCTGCTTAGGAGTCACCCTCGACAGATGCCTCACTTTCAAGAATCCCACATCAATAAGACAAAGGCAAAAGTGAGCATATAAAACAACATCCTGAATAAGCTCACTAACCAAAAATGGGGAGCAAGCTCGAAAACATTGCGAACCAGTGCACTTGCTGTTTGCTATTGCACTGCCAAATACACCTGCCCTGCATGGGAAAGATCTATTCATGCTAAGAAGATGGATGCCGTTCTGAAGGCAAGCTGCCGACTTATCACAGGTTGTTTAAAACCAACAAACACCAACAGCCTATATATCCTGGTGGGCATCGCTCCCCCTGATATAAGAAGAACAGTAGCCAGCAAGAAAGAACGACTCCGTCAGACATCAGATGAGAGGCACCCTCTACATGGTCATACACCTATACTCGGCCGCCTAAATTCAAGGAAGAGCTTCATAAACAGTGTTGTTCCATTACAATCAACCCCATCTGAAGCCCACATCGCCTTGTGGACAGACCGGCTTGCCAGTCTCAAACAACCCCCAATGATGGAAATTACACCAATGAAAGCCTTCCCCCAGGAGCTAATTGCAACTGGGCAACCTGGAAGTGCCTTAACAGACTTCGGACTGGTGTAGGTCGTTCAAAGGTGTCACTGAGCAAATGGGGATATACAACCAGCCCGACAACTTGTGAATGTGGAACTGAGCTACAAACTATGCAACATCTCCTGCAGTGCCCATCGCTAGAGGAACCCTGTACTGTTACAGATCTTGCCGAATTCAACAACAAGGCGCAAAAATGTGTCCAGTTCTGGCTGGGCCATGTATAGACTCTCCGTGGACACGATAAGACGATGGAAAAGTCCTTACCATGTTTGGAAGCAGCATTGTGAAGATATATTTGATGATATTTTTGATGAGATATTTTATGCTGCCTGCTTCCTGTTGTATGAGATAACTAAAACTTATGATTAAAAGTAGAACACAGATGAATTATAGGGTCATTGTTAGGGAGCATTCTGAAGTTATGTAAATAGAGAAAATATTAATTCAAACAAGAACTAAACTTCAATTCTCATTGTAAATGTACATAAGTAAGTTCAGGAAGCTTGTAATTAGCCTTCAGATTCTTTTTGGCAATGGCAAGCAGTAAGGAGAGTTTCCTGAGGAGACTGAGGTCCTTTAACATCTGCCGGACGATGCTAAGGATGTTCTACGAGTCTGTGGTGGCCAGTGCTATCATGTTTGCTGTTGTGTGCTGGGGCAGCAGGCTGAGGGTAGCAAACACCAACAGAATCAACAAACTCATTCGTAAGGCCATTGATGTTGTGGGGATGGAACTGGACTCTCTCATGGTGGTGTCTGAAAAGAGGATGCTGTCTAAGTTGCATGCCATCTTGGTCAATGTCTCCCATCCACTACATAATGTACTGGGTGGCCACAGGAGTACATTCAGGCAGAGACTCATTCCACCGAGATGCAGCACAGAGCGTCATAGGAAGTCATTCCTGCCTGTGACCATCAAACTTTACAACTCCTCCCTTGGAGGGTCAGATACCCTGAGCCAATAGGCTGGTCCTGGACTTATTTCATAATTTACTGGCATAATTTACCTATTACTATTTAACTATTTATGGTTCTATTACTATGTATTATTTATGGTGCAACTGTAATGAAAAACAATTTTCCCCGGGATCAATAAAGTATGACTAAATTGAATTTAAAAGTATAGCCAAACACTAAGACAATGAGGTTTTGTTAATTGGATTATATCAAACCAGGCAACACCATTATGACTGAGTTCATACTGGCAGACCAGACAGATACTGTCACTTAGCATATCAAACAGGGTCACACATATAGGTAATCAATAGTTTTGTATACTTACGATATTTATATACTCGGCCCTGACAACATTAATTTTGGGTGTCTGGGAATTCTTCACCCAGAAGCTTTTAGACTATTTGTGTGAATTATTTTGTGTCAAAGGTGTTCAAACATTCAAAGGCATCTGTCACTGTAGATAAGTAATTCAAAGAAAGCATTGTTAGCCCAATACACTGAAGCAAATGATGTCATTGCGGCTAGATTAGATTAGATTAGATTCAAATTTATTATCATTGTGCCAAGTACAGATACAAAGCCAATGAAATGCAGTTAGCATCTAACCAGAAATGCAAAGAATAGTGTTATTTACAAAATAACTGCGAATAAAAAGTAAGCGCTACAACACACAAATATAAAAGTACTGAGACAGTACAATATGGATGCAATACTGCTTAGCACTGTGATGAGAGGTTCAACAGGGTCACAGCCTCAGGGAAAAAGCTCTTCCTGTGCCTGCTGGTGCGGGAGTGGAGACTCCTGTAGCACCTACCAGTTGGGAGGAGCTTAAAAGGTCCATGGTTAGGGTGAAATGCATCCTTGATAATGCTTTTCTCACTGCCCAGGCGGCGTTTATGGTAGATGTTCTCAATGGTGGGCAATTGGGAGCCAATAATCCACTGGGCAGTTTTCATCACACGCTGGAGTGCTTTGCGGTCCAATACCGGACAATTGCCATACCACACTGAGATGCAGTTGGTGAGTATGCTCTCAATGGTACAGCGGTAAAAGTCCGTCAGTCTTCTGGGACGGAGGTGAACTTTCTTGATGCTCTGCAAGAAATAAATTGAAACTGTACTAAATCAACTGCCATTGCCTTTGATCTTAGAGGCATAAAAATGTGATGTACATTTGGGATTGTGAGCCTCTACTGAGAGTATCTCCAGAATGATGACTGCTTGTTGTGATGAATAAAGACTTCTATATCACCAGCTTCAGTGCCTCTCTAGAGACTTTGATCACAGTCACATAGTCATGTTCTCACGAAAATTAACAGGAAATTACCACCTTCCCTTAGTTGCCAATCATATGGGGTGTCCTTTCTTCAGGTCAAGGTAAGTGACATCCTATTTCCTACTTTTTCATTCTGCCCAAAATCAAAACATACATTTCTTTGATGTTTAACTTCTATAGCAACTACATCTATTCAAGAATATTCATTTTCATTCCCTCTGAAATAAGGGAGATTAATGAAATGACCAGAAAATAAACAAGAAAAAAGTGATTTTATTGCTTTAAGATTCATTACAAGCTTATTAACTTTACAATGGTTCAGGAGTATCTCCAAAGCAAAATAAAAGCAGAAATTGTTGGAGATACTCAGCAGGTCAGGCGGCAACCACAAAGAGCAGCAATAGGTGATCAAGAGCTCCAAAATAAAACTAATCAATGCAAAACAATCTTGAATGTAAATTAGTAGGAATAAAACTATTTTTCTCAAGAGAAATTATGTTTGGTATTTAAAGACAGGCACCTCTCTGAATGTCTTGGCACTTTGGGAAATTCTTAACAGTGGGATTTTTATTTACACCAATGAAATTTTATTCCCAGCAGAAACTCTCTAAATGAAATCAACAACAGTGCAATTTATGAAATTTGGTTCTACTTACTTGAAAAAAGTGTTAGGTAACATTTATGGAAAGAACAGCTAGATTTTATAAATACTTTGCCCTAGTAACTGTAGAGTCTGGCACACTTAACTCCATTCTTTGTTCTTGCTAACACCTGGACTTTAAGTACAGCTTCAGTGTGCTTGGACTGCACTTCCTGGGAAGTCAAGGTCACAGTCATTCTCTGTTTCCTAACTTCAGCGTTTTTGCAAACTGCTGCTGATCATTTACACGTCTCACAGTGTGCCATTCTCTGTGGCATTAGAGAGGTTACTTGCAGTCCACATATAGGGAGAAGAGATTTCATTGAAGCCTGCAGAGTGAGCCTGGCAATTTGTCTGTATTGCAGGTTTCTCCAGAGTTTTGGAATTCATACATGATGTCTTTCCAGCAAAGTCCCTGAAAACCTTCTGAATGGAACTACTGGAGGGTATCATGACAACATAAAAAACAAAAGGAAGAATAGGCCAGATTCTCAGTTTCATCCTGATGTTCATATTAGGCAGAAAATGGCTGAGTTCCACACTTATTATAGCATACAAGGGTGTCATATGACTTACTAGCTGACTAGCACCTTGCAGAGAACCAATCTCATTAATCACATAACTCCTTGCCTCATTTACGTGCACTCCTGCATCTTATTCTCTCTCACACATGTCCCCTATGACTCTTTTGCCAATAGCTTACACAAACGAGCAATTTACATTAGCCATTTCACCCATCAGTATGGAAACAGACATTATCTAATGTCAGATTGAATCTGAGTCCCTGGAGTTGTAAGGGAGCAGCATTAACTCCTAGGTTCTATTGTCAGCACTGAATGAATGTCCTTACCAACTATTATGTTCCACATGTGCCAGCAGGCTACCTCTGGTACTTTGTGAAGGAATACACTTTAGAATGGAAAGCCTAAATGGCTTTTATAATGGATTTTTGCTCCTGTACAAATAATGTGAACAATTATTAATCTCTTTAACCAGAATCAGAATAAACAATTGTTGGTGAGCAGCTCACTACTCATTAAATGATCCCAATGGTGTGTATCTGACAATCAAGTCTAGCTCCTGGCCTTCACATGTGGCTTAGCTACTAAGTCCAGTGAAACTGTTTCTACGGACAGGAGAAGGGGCAAAGACGAGTTACTGTGGTGCCTTAAGATCAGTCGCTTTGGGTAGATGGGGCTTGTCAGCTGTGGTTGGCAGTTCATCCAGAAGAAGGAAAACTCTGATCTCAAACGTCCGCTGCCTTACAGCCATACCCACTCATGAGGAAAGCTTAGGGAGTAAGCCCCAAGGGAAAATCAGGAAATGGAGTTCGGAAGGCAGACTAGCAACTCCTGCAATGCTGCAGGTGCCCATCTGTATCGGTCTCGTTTGGATTAATCAGCTGTATGGAGAGGGGGAGCCTGCAGCATGGGCAATAGTTTACTCCCCCTATCTTATCGTCCTGGCTTGTGTATTGACTTAGACAGCTGGAATGCAACATCCACAGTTGACTCCAACCAGTGAAGGGCTTCCACCAGTGTGAATTGCACAACCAGAATCAGGTTTTAAGACAGAGAACTTAATGCCAATTTATGTATGAAAAGTGAAATGAAGAAATGAAAGATGGCAGTAGCATGGAATAAGGAAACAAAAGAATCTTTAAAAAGTAAAATTAAGATGTATATAATTTATCTTATCAGTGAAGACTTTTCCTTGCCCAAAGTGAGATTTTCATGTAATTGCTTCATTTTATTTAGAGTGTGATGAACAAACTCTAAATCTCTAAATTTTGACAACGGCAGTTGCTTCCCATCATTCAGATGCATCCTCTTCATGCTGCCCCACATCTAGTGCCTGGAGCAGTACTTCATAGTGAGATACTAATGTCTGAATGGACAACTCAAAGAATAGCTTCTGGTTTACACAGTATATTTAACAGCCAGTGTTTGTTTGCTGATATACACTTTAAAAGTCGAGCTAATATTTTGTAATTGTTGCTGCAGATTCTTTTCAATTTATGACAACTGATAAGTAAAAAGTTAAAAGCTTCTTTCAATTAGTGCTACATATCACTAGGTTATTAACAAAGCAGTCTTTAACTAATATTATTGGATTTGGTTAATGTGACACTACCATAACAATCCTAATTCTGAACATAGAACTTATAGCCTCATATATTTACTATATCATTTGCAGGTATTACAAAATTAGGGCTTTACTGCTAAGCATTTATCTCTTATAAATGCTTACACCTTAAAAATCAAAGTAAAAATCCATATGAGGAATGATGTAACCATTAATTATTCACTCCTGCTGATGGACGGGAGCTTATGCTGATCTCATTTCCATTGTTGATGTGAATGAAGAGAACTCTGCACTACAAATCAATCTGTAAAAATAAATGGCCTCAGGGGAATTTTTATTTGGAGATTAATTAAGATTTATTATAAAAATCATGGTCTAGTTTGGTTCTCCAGTCTATCCTTCCATTTTTGTATTCCAGCTTTTAAGTGCAGCCAACTCACTCACCACAGCATGGGGATTTACTACTTGCCTGTCTACCGACCGAGAGAGATACTTCATTTATAAGCCTTTCAGGCAAGCAGTGAATCCTCGAGCTGTGTGAAAGCACAGAAAAATCCTAAGTATCCTGTTGAAAGCTATCGAAGCAGGCAAAATACCTCCATAGTATCTGATGTCTGAAGTTAGCTGCTAAATCTGGATTGAAGCCATGGAATTCAGCATACAGCAGTTAATAAATTATCTGCGAGTGAGTCATTCGGGCTTTTAGTCATAGAAGATAAAATAATATATTATTTTAAAGATTTGTTGATTAGATTCTGCAGTACCACATATAGTTTCTTATGTGATCGTGCATCACCGGAGTACTTGTTCATTGATCCATAAGTACCTGCTTCTAACTTGTTACAGACACCATTAATGTCACGTAGTCTACAAATTAAACATCAATAAAGACTCCATGTATTGAATGTAAAATTATGCCTCGAATTTTCAGACCTGCTCTGCAAAATGTGTATGGTTATAAATTACTTCATTGCTAGGCTATGAGGTTGCTGTCCGAGGTTCCCATCTGTTTCAAAAGGGCATCAAACATTATGGTGCTCAAGAAGAGAAGAGTGAGCTGCCCCCATGACTATCACCAGGTAGCACTTATAGTTTCGGTGATAAAGTACTTAGTGAGGTTGGCCATGGCTCGAATCAGCCATGCAAGGACCTGGATTGCTGCAATTTGTCAAGCACCACAGCAGATCTACAGTGATTGCAATCTCACTGGCTCTCCACTTGGCAATGGACCACCAGGACACCAGCAGTACATATGTCACCTGCTGTTTATTGATTGCAGATCAGTATTCAAAATCACCACGCATCAGTGTGAATCAACAAGCTTCACAACCACTGGCCTCTGCACCTTCCTCTGCAACTTGATTCTTGATTTCCTCATCGGCAGACCACTGTCAGTGAAAATCGGTAATAACATCTCCTCTTTCCTGACAGTCAACATTGGTGCACCTCAGGGACGTGTGCTTAGCCTACTGCTCTACTCTCTCTACACTCATGACTATGTGGATAGGCACAGCTAAAACACCACCTATAAGGCTTGACTACTGTAATGGCATTTTCACAGGGCTCTGTAAAAAATCCCTCCGACAGCTGCAGCTCATTCAGAACTCTGTTGCTGGAGTCTTCACTAAGACCAAGAAAGTAGAACATATCACTCCAGTCCTCAAATCACTACACTGGCTTCCTGTCCATCAAAGGAATGACTTTAAAATATTACTACTGGCTTATAAATCACTGAATATTCTAGGGCCAAAATACATCTCCGATCTCCTGCTGCATTCTGAACCTTCCTGAGCTCTCAAGTTGTCTGGGGTAGGCCTGCTTACCATTCCAGGGTCAAAACTAAACATGGTGAAGGAGCTTTTAGTTACTATGCTCCACATATTTGGAATAACCTTCCAGAGGAGCTGAAGTCAGCCCCAACTTTAAGCTCTTTTAAATTGAAGCTTAAAACTTTTCTTTTCACTGTAGCTTTTGACTAGGATCTCCTGCACTGTAACTTCTACATATCATATGTAATTTTGTGTGATTTTATTCTCTTATATAGTCTGAAATTTGATGTTTGATTTTTATATCTTGTTCTATGTAAAACACTTTGAATTGCCTTGTGTTTGAGAAGTGCTATACAACTAACTTGCTTGCTTGCTTGCTATAAACTTGATGATGACACCATTGTTGGCAGAAACTCAAATAGTGACAAAAAGGCATACAGGAGCAAGGTAGATCAGCTGATTGAGTGGTGTTGCAACAGCAACCTTGCATTCAGACTCAGTAATACCAAGGAATTCATTGTGGACTTGAGGAAGAGGAAGCTGGGACAACTCTCCTCATTAAGGTGTCAGTTCTGGAAAGCATTAGCAACCTTACGTTCCTAGGCTTCGACATCTCAGAAGATCTATCCTAGGCCCATCATATTGATGTAATCATAGAGAAGGCATGCCAACTGCTACATTTCATTGAGATTTTGAGAAGATTTGGTATGACACCAAAGACTAGCAAATTTCTCTAGATGTAAGGTGAAGAGAATCTGACTTGTATGGAGTCAGAATGCTGCATGGTATGGAGAAAAAAACCATTGCCTACCATGCCCTTCCACTGTATGGTATGGAGACTCAACTGCACGGGACTGAAAGATGCTGCAAAGGGTTGTAGATTCAGAAATCTCCATCACAGGCACGAGCCACCCCACTATCGAGGGCATCTTCCAAAGGAGGTACCTGAAGAATCTAGTTTCTATCATTAAGGACCTTCACTGCCTGGGACATGCCCTCTTCTCATTGCCACCATCAAGGAGGAGGTACGTAAGCCTGAAGACACACACTCAATGTTTTAGGAATAGCAACTTCCCCTCTGCCATCAGATTTCCGGACAGTCCAAGAACCCATGAACACTACCTCGTGTTATGTTTTGCAACTCCGGAAACTAATTGAAGGAAAGACATGGAGCCTGGGTAAAAGTGTCTCCTTCATTTTACTTTAGAGAGGTGCTCACATGTGATGTGGTGGCGTAATGATGTATGCCATTTACGTACTTCTTATATATAACCCTTAATAAATTATGTAAACAAACAGAGAATGGTTAATCAAACAATGTACTTGCAATATTGCTCAAGTATTACTGAAAGATTAAATATGCAATCCTCCTCCTTGGCGTAAAGATTCAATCGCTATGGAGGATTTGTTACTCTTGTGGGATAACATCTTTCCTGACAGGGGAGCGTCACTCTGTTTGGCAGGTGAGACTTGTGGCTGTGAAATAATCTCAGGTTCTGGGGCCTCCTCCCTGGTAGTGGTAGGAGTTGACTCTGGGACTGCTGCAAGTAGTTCTGACAGCTCTGGGCACCTTATTCCCTCTAACAATTGACTCTGCTCTCCTCAACTGATTAATGTGCCATCACCAGATGACACCAGACACAATCTTCACCATGTAGGAAAGAGGTCCTTAAGCTCTCCGAGTCCCCACTTTTGATCACCTCTGTAGTCCCTCATCAGGACTGCTCCCCGGGAGTGGGACATTGAACTTCCTTGTTCGGGAAGCCCTGAGTTTGTCTCAGCTGTTTGTCCTGAATACTCCTTCTGAGATTGTGTTTGAGGAGATACAAGCATGAGTGCAAGGACCGATCCAGAAACGGCATAGCTGGTGAGTCGTTGCATTGCAATATTCAAAGAGGAAATTGGTGAGATACTGATTGTGTGTCAGTATAGTGTGCTTAATAACATAACTCCCAGTGCATTTTTAGACTCTGGACAAACCTTTCCATCAAGCCATTTGTAGCTGCGGGGTATGGTGCAGATGTAATACATCTTATTCCATTTATTTTCAGGAATGACTGCAACTGTTCTGCAACAAACAGTGGTCCATTGTCACTGAATAAGTGTTCTGGAACACCAGTACTTGTGAAGAGGCTTCTCTACATTTCAACAAAATGCAAAGCTATAGTAGAGGGTATGAGGAATACTACAGTGTGCAAGGCTATAGTGAAAGGGTATGGGGAACACTACCATGTGCAAAGCTATAGTGGAGAGTATGGGGAACAGTACAGTGTGCATGGCTATAGCAGAGGCTATTGTGAACACTTCTAGCCTTAGCTGCATCCACTACTACCAAGAAATCTGTGCCCATGAATAGTCCGGCAAAATCCACATGAATTTTGTGCCATTCTCAGGGATGGAGAGGTGCTGCTCTTGGCAGCTTCTGCACGTGTTGGCATCTTGATCAGCACAAGGTGAGCTGCCCTGATCTATTCAGGCCTCCAGGCAAAGCTTCGAGCCAACCCTTTCATTATGGCCACAGCTAGATGAGAGGCCTATAGCTCCATCAACACGTTAGCTCTCAGCTTGGATTGTACAACAACTCTCAATCCCCAGATAAGGCAAACGCTTCAAGGGAAAGTTCATCCCGGTGCTGGTAAAAATGGTGGAATCCTGCAGCACAAACCAGCCATTTTGAGTGGCCATGTAGACCTGAGATGGTGTGTGGTCTTTTCTGATTCCCCTTGAATTGTCTCTGCCATAATCGGAAGATTTTCGATTTGCATTAGGGAGAATACATCAAGAAGAGTGTCCTCTTTTATAAATTTTTCAGGTATTTCTTTTTCAAGGATAAATGGGACAATCCATCAGTATTTCCTAGATTAGTTGTCCTCCTGAATTTGATCTTGTAATTGTGTTTTCCAAGAAACAGAGCCCATCTCTTCATTCATGCTGTGCTGTTAGTGGAACACCCTTCTGTGGACTGAAAATGGACACCAGTGGTTGATAATTAGTAATGAGGATAAACTCTCTCACATATAGAATCAGAATCAGAATCAGGTTTATTATCACCGGCACGTGACGTGAAATTTGTTAACTTAGCAGCAGCAGTTCAATGCAATACATAATCTAGCAGAGAGAAATAAAATAAAATAAATAATAATAATAAATAAACAAGTAAATCAATTACATATATTGAATAGATTTTTAAAAACGTACAAAAACAGAAATATTGTATATTCAAAAAAGTGAGTTAGTGTCCAAAGATTCAACATTCATTTAAGAATTGGATGACAGAGGGAAAGAAGCTGTTCTTGAATTGCTGAGTGTGTGCCTTCAGGCTTCTGTATCTCCTACATGATGGTAACAGTGAGAAAAGGGCATGCCCTGGGTGCTGGAAGTCCTTAATAAGGGACGCTGCCTTTCTGAGACACCGCTCCCCGAAGATGTCCTGGGTACTTTGTAGGCTAGTACCCAAGATGCAGCTGACTAGATTTACAACCTTCTGCAGCTTCTTTCAGTCCTGTGCAGTAGCCCCTCCATACCAGACAGTGATGCAGCCTGTCAGAATGCTCTCCAATGGACAACTATAGAAGTTTTTGAGTGTATTTGTTGACACGCCAAATCTCTTCAAACTCCTAATAAAGTATAACCACTGTCCTACCTTCTATATAAACACATCGATATGTTGGATCCAGTATAAATCCTCAGAGATCTTGACACACAGGAACTTGAAGCTGCTCACTCTCTCCATTTCCGACCCCTATATGAGGATTGGTATGTGTTCCTTCGTCTTACCCTTCCTGAAGTCCACAATCAGCTCTTTTGTCTGACTGATGTTGAGTGCTAGGTTGTTGCAAGTAACAAGTACTGGTTCAAGTGTTTTACAGTACAAACCAGACTCAAGCCTTTCTGCAACTCTGTGCGTAATTTTTCTCTGCAGTAGTAAGGTCATTTGATGCAAAGGCTATGGGCATTCACTTCCATCACTCTTAACATGTGTCATGACTACACTTATACCATAAGGAGAGATGTCACAGGCAAGCTTCACTTGACAATGTGGGTCAATATGTGTGAGTACAGTGTCTGACATTACCATTGCCTTTGCCTTTTGGAAAGCTACCTCACATCGCTTTGTCTGTTGCAATTTCTTCCGGATCTGTAGTAATGAATTCAAGGTGTAGAGCACAGTAGCCAGGTTTGGTAGGAACCTGTTATTGTAATTGATAAATCCTCAAAAGGACTGCAACTGTGATATATTCTTTGGTCTTGGAGCATCACCAGTGCTTGAACTCTCTCAGCACACATGTGTGTCAATGGTGTGACCGCAGTAAGTGATGTTTGGTTTAAAGGATTCACACTCGTTGCAACATGCTCTGAGCCCATAATCTTCTAATCTTTTTGACACTGTTTTGAAGTTTTGGAGATGTTCCTTGTCATCCTGACAGGTAACAATGATACCATGGGTGCCTGAGCAGTCTTGCAACATCTCTATCTCCTTTTTCAAAGAAAAAAAAATGTTGTGCTTTATTTAAACTTGAACGTCTCACTGCACATCAACGGTTGTCTTGAATTCATTTGACAATGACCTCATCACCACTGTTATAGTTTGTAACTCCAGAAACAAATTGAAAGAAAAATGTGGGAACCCAGGATAATGTTTCTACTTCATTTTACTTTAGAGAGGCCCTTACATATTGGCCCAATTAAGTGATTCCCCAATTAGCTGAAGCTTCATGGAAATTGTTAAGAAGGTATAAAAAAGACAACTATCATTTAACCAATGGCCCAATTGACCAGAATTCACTGTGTTTTTAACAATAGCTAATGTAATTATGCAGATTACCAAGTCATGATCAATAGCATATTGTGAGCTGGATATGAGCAGAGAAATGGCAATTGGGGTTCAATCTGAATGCTGGAGAGGTAGTAATGGGGGACAAAGAAATGATGGATGAACTTAACAAGTATTTTGCATCAGACTTCACTGTGGACGGCACTAGCAGTATGCCAGAAAGTTGAGAGTGTCAGGGGGCAAAATTGATTGTACAGTAGTTGCTATTACTAAGGAGATGGTGCTTAAAAAGCTGAGAAGTCTGAAGGTAGGTAAACTCAGAAGGATAATAAATCAGCCGTAATGGAATGGCAAAGCAGACTCGATGGGCCAAACGATGTTATCCTGTTCCTATGGCTTCTGGTTTTATGGTTTAAGAGTGAAATGTTACACTTTGGAAGGTCAAATATACAGTGAAAGTATAAAGTGAACAGCAGGACCCTTAGAGTATTTTTTTACAGAGGGGTGCTTAGATGCAATTGATACCAGAGGTATACTTTCAGTTTGACAGGGCAGACATTTAAAGGAGATGAAAAAAGCAAGTTTTTTTTTTGCAGAGACAATGGTAAGACCCTGAAACTCATTTCCAGCTGGGGGTTGCTGGAACAGATATGATTGTGATGTTTAAGAGGCATTTAGACAGGTACATGAATATGTGAGGAATGAAGAGATATAGACCATTTCCAGGTAGATGGAATTTATTTCATTTGACATCATTATCAGCACAGGCATCATGGGGTAAAGGGTACTGTACTTTTCTATGTCCTATGTTCTATATATTTTCATGTGTTGAAATTGTGCTACATATACCCGTTTAGTATGATGCCACAGGAACCCAAATCCAATTGTGTTTCAACTGAACAGAGCTGTATTGTAAGTTACAGAAGCACCTTTTTCATCTCAATATTATTGTCATTTGCTATGTTGCAGAATCTCTAAACTAAGTATAATAATATTCCTTGGAAATTAATAATACAGTATACAAGGAATAAATAATAAGAAATTATTTTGTCTCTATTGAAATATTCTTCCTCTCCCAATATACAAGTCATGCAAAAGTAATTCCATTTAATGGGCCTTAAACCAAATATATGTTCTCATAAACATGAGAAAATCTGCAGATGCTGGAGATTCAAGCACCACACACAAAATGCTGGTGGAACGCAGCAGGCCAGGCAGCATCAACAGGAAGAAGTACAGTCGATGTTTCAGGCTGAGACCCTTTGTCAGGACTAACTGAAAGAAGAGATAGCAAAGATTTGAAAGTGGCAGGGGGAGATCTGAAATGATAGGAGAAGACAGGAGGGGGAGGGGATGAAGCTATGTATTACTCAGATACAGCAATTCCCCAGTCACCATAGTTGATCGGACCAGGTGCAGGGAATCGTCATCCATTTTCTTCAGTGAAGGAGAATGGCTGAGGAATTAAGTTATGATTATATGTTTAATTGTTTTAATTTGAGCATTTAAAGTATTTCAGTTTTAGATTACCTTACTTTTTTCATTTCACAGAAGGTTTGTTTCACTATTAGTATTTTCACCATCCAGCATTCACAAGCATTGCGTACGAACAATTCGGCATGGTTTTAGTGCCTGGAATCATCAGCTTGAACTTTCCATCCCTGGTTATTCAGTCATTGTTGGTGATTATTGCTGGATTTTGCAATTTGCCGGATCATGAATACTCTCTGCACTAGGAGAAAGGAAAGGCACAGCGGAGAAGACAGCAGATGTTACAAGCACATAGACTTCCCTTGACTTAAAGCCTCTCGGGGTTTCTGGGAATGTTCAAAACACAAGAGAGTGGTGTCTAAATTCCACACAGGAATCCATGGCTTTTCATATCCTGCAATTTTCGTCATTCCTTGATTGTATGTGACCATTATTATGCATTGATGAATCTACCATAGATATTATGTTTCTGGTCCAACAGGATAGGAAACAATGCTGGATATGGATTTGGGTAATGGGATGGGGCAATTGCACAAAGTTTTGGTGGAGGAACATTTGGGAGATGGTGATCATAATATGGCAAGATTTGGGATGGCAGATGTTAGAGGTTAGATGTTTTACAACTCCAGTGACCTGGGATAAATTCCCGCCACTGTGTGAAAGGAGTTTGCACGTTCTCTCCGTGATCACGTAGATTTCCTCTGGATGCTCCAGTTTCTTCTCACATCCCAAAGGTGTATGGGTCAATAGGTTAATGGGTCACATGAGTGTAATTGGGCGACATGGGCTCACTGGGCCAGAAGGGCCTGTTACCGTGCTGGATCTCTAAATAAAATAAATACGACACGGCTTAGTTACAGTAAAGGAAACTAAGCCATCCAAAATGAAATAATAAATATTTGGAGGGAGGCCAGTTTCAATGGGAGGTCAGGACCAGATAAAAGTTGTCGTTCCAAGCTGTAACAACGCAACGGTCTGCATTTAAGGAAAAGATGGTTCAGGTGCTATTCTGTCCTATTCCCATGAAGGACAACAAATCCAGAGCTGATGTAAGAGAGTAAAAGAAATATAAAGCAAGTATTGACTCATGAGAACTAGTCTACTGGCACATCTATAAACTCTGGCAGAATGGGTCTACCCTGGGTCTCAATGTGGTTTTCGCGCAAGAGGTCAACTGTTGACATGATTTTCTCACTCTGTTAACTCCAGGAGAAGTGTAGGGAACAACAGAAACTGTTCCATGTCGCTTTCATCGACTTAACCAAGGCTATCGACCTTGTCAGCAGGGATGGGCTCTTTCAGATTCTCCTCAAGATCGGCTGTCCCCCAAAACTCCAAAGTATCATCAAGCCATTCCACTGAGATATGAGGGCTACTGTTCAGTATGATGGCAGCTCATCAGAACCCTTCGCTATCCGTAGTGGAGTCAAACAAGGATGCGTGTTGGCCCCAACATTATTTGGCATCTTCTTCTCTCTGCTATTGAAGCACGCGTTTGGGACATCAACAGAAGGCATCTACATGCACACCAGTTCTAATGGGCGGCTGTTCAACCCTGCATGCCTGAGAGCAAGAACAAAGATGCAAAAGATCTAAATACCTGACATGCTCTTTGCCGATGACTTCTCACACCAAACAGCAACTACAAACTCTCATGGACCGCTTTTCTAAGGCATGCAAGGACTTGGGGCTTACCATCAGCCAAATGTCCTTGCCCAGAACGTAGTGGAGACACCAGTCATTACCATCGACAATTACGATCTAGAAATGGTCCACAAGTTCACATAGTTGGGGGTCGACCATTAGCAGCACTCTCTCCCTCGATGCTGAAATCAATAGGCGTATCAGCAAAGCAGCATCAATCCTTGCTCGACTCTCCTCGTGGGTCTGGGAGAATCTGAAACTTGTTACAAAGATCAAGACTGGTGTATACAATGCATGCGTTATAAGCACCCTCCTGTATGGTAGCGAGACTTAGACAATCTACTCCAAGCAGGAGAGGAAACTCAGTAGCTTTCACCTGCACAGCCTTCGCCACATCCTCGGCATCCCGTGGAGAGACAAAGTCCCAAGCTCTGAGGTCCCCTCCTTCGCTGGACTTCCCACAATGTTCACGCTTTTAAGACAATGCAGACTGCGCTGGCAGGGCCACGTCTATCGTATGAAGGATGGTAGACTGCCAAATGACATCCTATACGGAGAACTAGCAACAGGGAAGAGCAACACTGGTAGACCCCAGCTTCGCTTCAAGGACCTCTGCAAGCGCGACATGAAAGCCTTAAAAATCAACACAGAGTGCTGGGAGGATACAGCAGATGACCACAACAAATGATGAGGCACTCTTCAGCAACACCTAGAGCGAGGTGAAAGAGTGATCTTGAGTCAGTTTGAGGAGCAACGAGCTAAACAGAGAGTACGGCGGACAGCAGACAACAATTTCATGACACCCTACACATGCAGCAACTGTGGCAGAGCCTGCCGTTCTAGGATCGGCTTCAATAGCCACAGTTGACGCTGCTCGACAAACCAGAGGCGCAGTACCCATGGTCGACCATGACCGACGGAGGCCACACACACAGAGACTGCTATCAGAACAGTGAGAGCTGACATGAAAATTAAAATGAGAAGCAAAGAGAGCATATGAGGAAAGATTAGATACCAATGTAAGTTGAATCCAAAAGGCACAAAAATAGTCAAAAAGTGGAACATGAAGGAGTTAGGTACTTAAGCACAAAAGAAAAATGAAATTTACACATGGCCATTGTGAGCACTGTTAAGGTTCTAAATGAGAATCAGATAAAAAGGTACCTATCGAACTAGTGGGGGAGTAACTGAGTCAGTGTATATGTTAAAACTCGATAGTATGAAAAGATTTTGAAAAATTGGTTGAACTTAATAAGTTCAATGAAGCAGCTCAAAGTAAATTTATTATTGAAGTACTGTATCTGTCATCATACGCTATCTCGAGATCCATTTTCTTGCAGGCATTCTCATTAGAACTGTGAAATACAATGGAATCAATGAAAAATGATACACAAAGACTGATATACAGCCAATGTGAAAAAGAAGACAAACTGCAAATAAACAAATAAATATATAGTAAATATATGAGTTGCAGAGTCATTGAAAGTGAGTTCGAAGTTGAGACGAGTGAAGTTATCCATGCTGCTTCAGGAATGTGAAAATTGAAGGGTAATAACTGTTCCTAAACCTGGTGGTGTGGGACCTAAGGGTCTTGTATCTCATTGTGGCTGCCATTGGGAAGGAGGGAACGTGGTCTGGGTGGTGGGGGTCCTTGATGATGGATACTGCTTACTTGTGGCAGTAATCCTTGTAGACGTACTCAGTGATCGGGAGTGCTGTGCCTGTGATGTACTGGACTGTATACCCTAATTTTTTTTTAGGCTTTTTCATTCTTGGGCAGTGGTATCTTCATAGCAGGCCATGATGCAATCAGTCAGAATAGCCTCCACTGTGCATCTGGTGATAGAACTGTGCTATAATTGCTCTGAACCAATCGATGAAGCATCATCCATAAATTGTTATATTGCTACTTTAATACTGGTTTTATGGCTGTCATACATCTGAGTTGCGCTTTTGTACTGCTGGACATTGCTTGTACTGGCTGGTTACTTGATTTTATTTATTGTTTATTTATTTTATTTGTTGTTTTATAGCATTGAGTACGAGATTTGCAAACTCATTTTCACTGTACTGTATCAGTGCATGACAAATTGTACTATGCAATGACAATAAAGATATTTCATTTCATTTCATTTCATGAAGTTTATCAAAGTTTTAGATGACATGCCAAATCTGTGCAAATCTCGAAGAAAGTAATCAAGCTGTCATGCTTTCTTTGTAATGGCTGTTACGAGTTGGTCCCACGATAGATCCTCTGATATGATAACACCACGGAATTTAAAATTACCAATCTACTCTATCTCTGATCCCATAATGAGGACAGGCTCATGGACCTCCAGTTTCTTCATGCTGCAGTCGATAATCAACTCTTTCGTTTTGCTGACATTGGTTGTTGTTGTGGCACCATTCAACTAGATTTTCAATCACCTTCCTATTCTTCATCACTTTGATTCGGCCAAAAACTGTGGTGTCATTAGCAAACTCACACATGGTTTTGGAGCTATACAGCCTCACAGTCATAAATATAATGTGAGTAGAGCAGAGGGCGAAGCACACGGCCTTGTGGTGCACTGTGCTGACAGTGATTGTGGAGGAGATGTTGTTACCAATCCAAACTGACTGGGGTCTGAAAGTAAGAAAATCGAGGATCCAATTGCTTAAGGAGGTATCTAGGCCTAGCACTCGGAGCTTAGTGATTAGATTTGAGAGGATGATAGTGTTGAATTCTGAGCTATAACTAATGAAGAACATCCTAATGTATGTATCTTCATTGTCCAGATGTTGCAGAGTTGAATGACAAGTCAATGAATTGAATTTAAATTGGGCAATTCATCAGTATCATGGACTTTGAGGGAAGTATGGGAGGAATTCACTGGTCAGAATCTTCTAATGATTTTTGTATATCATTATAAATTCAGACAATATAAAGTCCTAATCCACAAAAATATCAAAGCCAAATTAAGATGAGTTGCAAATCTTAGCTTCCAATCAATGCCCACATACACAGGCTATAATGAACAAAAAGAAATCTGCTCACCTTGTTACACTGTTTCAGTCTTGCATGCTCTTCAGTACTTATCACCTCAGTATCCCATCCTACGCTAATTGTGAAAACTGGAATCAACTAAGGCACTGTGCCAAATACTGACCAGTTTCTAGGGGCATCAGTGCTGGTGTTGGCTTTTCTGACTGCTTCCTCCCGCTAGCAGTTCAATATAGCACTTGGTCTCCAGTTCTCAGCACCTATGTAGCTCTTGCCCAGCAATACTTTATTACATGTGTGCTTTGGTGGTTACTACAATCTCAAATTTGCTGCCATGCATCTAATCCAGTTTGTTCGTATATTTCCATTGTCATTGTAAATGTCAGCGTTCTGCAGGTTGCACAGTGATCCCAGCAGCGATCATATTCACTGATTTACTCTCTTTTAAGAGGTGCAGAAATGGGATTAATTAGCACTGCATTGTTTCAGCAGGTTTGCAGAATTTTTAAAATGCTCAAGATTAAGAACGTTTGCAGAAAGCAATTCAAAACATGCTTTCACCGCACAGGAGTCCTTGGATAAGGATCAAATATGAAAATCATACAGTAATGGCAATGAGTCAAATAGACACCAGCAGCTTTTTATTACGGGCATGCCTTTGAATAAGAACAGTCTTTAAAATGGGCTATTAATGATTTTAAGGGGCACACTGTGATTCCGTGGTTCAATTCCAAGAAATGTTCAACTCCATTTGAAATCACTACCTCAACTATTTCCATTAAAAATATTAATGATCACTATACCTCATGAATAATTGATTAGCTGTGGAGTGTTTTACAATGACCTGACAGCAAGGGTAAATGTATGTTTTTTAAAATCATGTTACTTACATGTATTAAATCTGACTTTAATCTGCCTCAGAGAAATTAATTTGAATTATTCTGAATATCTCCACATTACTATCAATATTTCATTACAAAGAGAGATAATAATATTTCATCCAATGATGGCTTCAGAACCTTATTGAAAATAACAGGAGTCTGCAAGTTTCTGACTGCAGATCAGAAGAAAAGAGCAACTAGACCATGGTGTATGATCTATTTCTGATGATTTAATAAAAATGTTTATTTTTGGTTTTATTCTTTGTAAACCCCAATGGTGTCTCAGTTCTCTATTGAATTCCTTCCATCAGTAACTTTTCATGCAGTACCTGCCACTGAATTCCAAAGGCTGACAAGTATCTGTCACACAGAAAACAATTGGCTTACTTTTCTTTTATCTCCTTTTATTTGTCTGTTTCACTGTGTGAATAGTTCCAATAACATGGATGAGGAATGTCATAAAGTGTGTACCATCAAATAGCCACTTACTGGATAAAATTCAATAACTTGTCACATCATGGTAATCATATATAGTCATCATTCAGGTATTGATCTGTATCATTAGGACCATGGAATTTTGAATGTGATTTATTATTACATCAAATGTCAAGTCCAACAAGTTTATTACATTTCATTCAGATACTTAGACAAAACATTGTCTAAATCCCTGGCTTCTTTCCAGGATTTACTAAAATCTATTTCAACGTATGAATTAATTTTGTATCGCACAAGCCCTGTTTCAGCCATCCTCCTGTAAAAACTCCCTAGTGCCACTCTGCTCCCTGAATCTGTTGCATCCTCCATTATGGGATATCTACAATCCCTACTTCTGCATTACTTCACCCCTTTCTCCTTTCATTCACAACCACTCCCTATGTATACTCTCTCCTACCTCTCCACAACCACCACCACTATCTTTCAAACATCACCATTCCCTCAGACTGCTCTCCGATCTCAGATCACGTCACTTGCTGTGTTACTTCCAGCCACAGCCTGTCCAAAATTTTGGAATTGTTTAAAATCGCTATCCACAGCTATAACTTTTATTTTAAAGGGGAAAAACGATGAATTTACACTTCAGAAGTGTAAATTTACATAAGCAACATAGTTATTGCAGATAAAACAAAATTAAATTCTCTTGTCGGCACCTAAAAAGGACTGTTGAATTAGTGTTGTGCAGGTGCAGGAATATGCCAACTTTATGCACGGTTCCCTGGAGCCATTTGCTATGACGTCATGCGTGATAAATGGGCATTATAAGTACATGCACACATAAAAACCTGACCTTGCGTAACTGCATGGTGAAGCACCAACAGCGGATATCAGATTGATGGCACATTGTCCATATGGTAGTGTTGAGAGAAAGAGTGTGTCAGATTTCGAGATGTGAGTGAGGAAAAGTTAGAGCATCAAGAGAGTTGAGACATTTGCCATCAGGTCTTCAGATGACAGATGTGTCTCTGACATGGGGTCTGGTCAGAGATGCATTTGGGTAAGAATTTGGAAAGCTTGAATGGTCTGAGGTGAAGGGAAAGGGGTCAATGTAGGCAACAGGTCACAGATACCAAGCACGAAAAGCTGGCTGCATTTAACAATGGAGTTTTAGGATGGGTTGTTCAGTGTAATGTATAAAAGCTCCACAAGAAAATCTCACCCCTTGAAACAGCTGGAAAGCAAAATTTGCAAACAAGATACTTATTGCAGATAAAATAAAATTAAGTTTAAAGCACATCTGTGATATTTGGTGTACCAGCTAGAATAAGATCTCACAGTGTCACAGTGGGGTGTTAATTTGAGGTCAGGACTGTAGAGTGGGGTTGAAAGTCCAGCATTACGATTCAGGAGCAAAAGTGTCAACAGTGATCCATGACTGACATAATTGTAGTAGCAAACAGGTCTAAGAATAACTTATCCAGAGTCTGGTCTGGTTGAATTAAAATGTGCTGCAGTTAACCAGTGCGCTCCAAGACCTCTTCATTCCCCGATACCCATGAAGTCATTTGAAGTGATACTGTATCCAACAGAGTGCCATCATTCTTGCGTTACTTTCTCAGGGACTGCTCTTGAAAGTGAACAGCCAGATCAGAAACTATACAGTAGTGGCACTTACATTCACAGTGATAAAGTGTTTTGAGAGGCTGGTGTTGAAACAGATCAACTCTTGTCTGAGTGGTGACTTGTATCCGCTCCAATTCACCTACCAAAGCAACAAGTCCACAGCAGATGCTATCTTGTTGGCTCTTCACACAAGCCTGAAATATCTGGACAGTAAAGGTGTATACATCAGAATGTTCTTTATTGATTATAGCTCAGCATTTAATACCACCATCCCCTCAAAACTAACCTGTAAACTCCATGACCTGGACCTCAATACCTGCTTGTGCAATTGGATCCTGGACTTCCTCACTTGATTGGATTGGCAAAAGCATCTCCTCCACAATCTCCATCAGTATACGAGCACCACAGGGCTGTATGCTTAGCCCCCTGCTCTACTTACTTTACACCTATGACTGTGTAGCTAAGTACATTTCCAACACCATATCGGAATCAGGTTCATTATCACCGGCCTGTGTCATGAAATTTGTTAAACTTAGCAGCAGCAGTTCAATGCAATACATAATATAGAAGCAAAAAAACAAAATAAAATGGTAATAATCAATCAATCAATCAACCAATTACAATATATGCATATTGAATAGATTAAAAATTGTGCAAAAAATAGAAATAATATATATTTTAACAAGTGAGATATTGTCCAAGGGTTCAATGTCCATTTAGGAATCAGATGGCAGAGGAGAAGAGGCAGTTCCTGAATCGCTGAGGCTTCCTTCAGGCTTCTGTACCTCCTACCCGGTGGCAACAGCGAGAAAAAGGCATGCCCTGGGTGCTGGAGCTCCTTAATAATGGACACTGCCTTTCTGAGACACCACTCCATGAAAATATTCTGAGTACTTTGTAGACTAGTACCCAAGATGGAGCCGACTAAATTTACAATCCTCTGCGGCTTCTTTCAGCGCGCCCCCCCCCCCACCCCACCATGCCAGAAAGTTATGCAGCCTGTCAGAATTCTCTCCATGGTACATCTATAGAAATTTTTGAGTGTACTTATTGACGTACCAAATCTCTTCAAACTCCTAATGAAGTATAACCCACTGTCTTCCCTTCTTTATTATTGCATCAATATGTTGGGACCAGGTTAAATCCTCAGAGGTCTTCACACCCAGGAACTTGAAACTGCTCACTGTCTCCACTTCTGATCCCTCTATGGGGATACAAGGTTGCTGATGACATCACCGTTGAGGGCTGTTTCAAAGGGGGTGATGAATCAGCATGCAGGAGGGAGACTGATAGCTTGACAGAGTGATGTAATAACAATAATCCCTCACTCAATGTCAATAAGACCAAATAGCTAATTGTAGACTTCAGGAGAGGGAAACCAGAGGTTCATGAGCCAGTAGTCATCAAAGGATCAGAGGTGGTGAGGGTCAATAACTTTAAATTCTTGGGTGTCAGTATCTCAGAGGGCTTGTCCTGGATCCATCATATAAATATTATTGTGAAGAAAGCATGACAGTGCCTCTACTTCCTCAGGAGCCTGCAGAGGTTTGATATGCCATTGAAAACCTTGACAAACTTCTATAAATGTGTGGTGAAAAATGTGCTGACTGGTTGCTTCACCAACTGTTATGGGAACACCAATGACTTTGAATAGAAAATCCTATAAAAGGTAACAGATTCAGCCCAGTACATCATGGGTGAAACCCTTTCAACCATTGAGCACATCTACATGAAACGTTGCCGCAGAAAAGCAACATCCATCATCAAAGAACCTCACCACCCAGGCCATGCTCTTTTCTTGCTGCTGCCATCAGGTAGGATGTACAAATACCTCAGGACTCACCTCAACAGGATTAAGAACAGTTACAACCCCTCAACCATCAGGCTCTTGAACAAAAAGGGGATAGCTACACTTATTTAAGGGCTCAGTTATATTATTATTTCATGCTCATTATTTATTGCTATTTATTTACTGTATATCTGTATTTACATAGTTTGTTTACAGTGACTGTTCTATAGACTTGCTAGGTATGCCAAAGTGAATCCTTACCAATCGCAAAATTAGACCAGGTATTTCCTGCTACAATTTACAATAGCATATCCAACATCTTTGCGACATCAGGTGTGTACCTACTGACATCATTATTTGCACAACACCAGTTTCTGCCTGTAAAGACATACGTTGTTGTCACATTGGCGGGGGGCATTGGGAGCAAGGGTGGACCCAAATGCAGGACACATCTTGTGAGGTTACTTAGATTTAGTTTATTGTTCAATACCAGGAGAGCTAGGCAGGAGCAGGAGTAGCGAACTGGACAAGGACTCAGGACTACTACTAGGCTGGGACTAGGGGTCTGGGCTAGGACTCAGAATTGTATCCCAGAACTAGAGGAGACATGAAGAGGCTAGGGTATGGACTCCGAGCTAGAGACTGGGCAAGGACCCAGTACCTGGGTCTTGCCTCTGGCTTGGACCCCAGAACCAGGCAAGGACATGACATGGGCTAGGGAGAGGAGGAACATGGGAACACAGAGCCTCGGTCTCGGGAGAGCAGGTACATGTAACTATGGACACATACACAGAACACAAAGCTGGGACCCCTCCTTGGGTACAGGACATAGGGCCGGGATTCATGACCCCTGCGGAGCAACGGCAAGACAGCCTGACTTAACCCACGGAGGCGAGCACAAGACAAGATAGGACATGACCCCCCGCGGAGTAAAGGCAAGACAGCCAGACTTACTCCACAGAGGCGAAGACAAGACAAGGCAAACACCAAAGAACAACACAGTTCTTATCTGGCTCCAGCAATAGAACTAGACTGAGGTGCAGGCGAGGGCTACAAACGAGGGCTAGAGGCAAGAGGAGCAGAGAAGGGATTCAGAGAGGGGGGTAGGACAGGAACCACAGACCGCCAGGGCCAGGACTTGACTAGGTACTTGGATACCACCAGGGCCAGGACTTGACTAGGTACTCGGATGCTGCCAGGGCCAGGACTTGGCTTGGTACTCGGATGCTGCGAGGAACAGGACTTGACTTGGTACTCGACTTGGTACTCGGATGCCGCCAGGGACAGGACTTGACTTGGACGTGGTACTTGGATGCCGCCGGAGCCAGGACTTGGGCATGGTACTTGGATGCTGCCGGAGCCAAGACTTGAACGTGGTACTTGGATGCCGCCAGAGCCAGAACGTGGTACTTGGAACCTCCGGGAAGTGGCGAGCTCTAGACTTGGCCCAGGAACAGTAGACAGCGGCTCCTGATTCTCTCCGGCTGGTTAACTGACGGACCCACCTTGATGAGGAAACTTTGCAGGCTCGCTTCAGCGAGGTAACTGGACAGGGTTGCTCCGGTGAGGAAGGGCGAATTACTGACACTCGCTTCATCAGAGACTAGGCTTGCTCCAGCCAGATGACATCAGCACACCGTACCTTTGATGACTTTGCAGATGCTCCCACACCGAACGGCTGAAAGTCGGAGACTATAAACTACCAGTTCAGCCGAGTGTTAATTGCCTCTAATCACCAAAGCCAAGAGACACGGGAAAACAGGGAATCAACGGTCTGGATCGTAACATAAACAAGGTAAATTTAAAGGGACCCCGATCCGGACCGTGACAGTTGTAGCTCAAAGTTCCACATTAATCAAAATATGAAGTAGGTTAAATCAACCAAAAGGCAGATGTGGGACTTTGTGGTGTATCTCCCTACTTGGAGGAGGAGCAAGGAAAGATAATGCCAGCGGATTCTGCAGCCCTGGGTGACACTTTCAGTTTGTTCACAAAACAGCTTATTTCTCTTCTCTTACATCTTTCTTTTCTTTTCAAGGTGGTTGTAGATTTGTCGGAAGCCATGATCTACAGTTCAAGCTACGATTCTTCACAAGCAGTGGGTTTTTGGAACAACTGTGCGGACTAGTCCTTCAGTATCTCCAGGAATGACCTGGAAGTTGTGTGCTCTGAAGGCTGGGGGGTAATAAATCAAGGCGATGCCCCCAGGCCACCCGGTTGCTTGCTAATTTTGCTGAGTAAAGCATGGTGGGAGACTGAAACATCAGGACTGGAATAGCAAAGCAGCAGGAGGTGTGTCTGCTAATCGCCTGGCTGCTTTCAGAGCAAGGCCCTGTACTCAAGTGATCTCTCTCTCTCTCTCTTATGATAGAGAGAGTCAGCCCATCAATCCTTGAGGCAGGGGCGTTTGGAGAAGAGACACAAAAGATTTTAACATCAGAACAGCGAGTTGCTGGTCTCCACTTTCATTGCAGGAGCAACCTCTCTCCCCTTTGTCGGAGAGGGAAAGCTTGTCTGAGATACCAAAACGTTGGTTTGTGGAGAATAGTTTGATGGACTCTTTAGTGATTCTGCTGTTGCTTACATATGGGGAGGGGTGAGGGCATTGGAGCTTCTCCTGACACAGAGGACTTTGATGTTTCTATTGTTCTATGGAGTTTGTTTTGTGGATGTCTGTGAAAAGGACAAATTTCAGGTTGTGTACTGGATAGGTACTCTGACATTAACTGTACTTTGAACTTTGAACTTTAAAGGAGTACACTGGTAACCTAACTGCACAGTTTGATCTGGTTACTCAAGTCCCTAAGAGTTTTGCAATGTTTAGTTCCTGAGGAACTGATTCCTGCAGCAATGTGACTATATTTATGTCAATATGTGTTAGTTTGTAATTATAGGAGAGTGAGACAGCATGTGACTGTAAGTAGATGAGAGTTTGCAGTGCTTCTGCTGATATATAGTCACTTTTATATACACTCAGTGGTCACTTTATTTGATATCTCCTTTACATACTAAAGTGGCCATTGAGTGTATGTTTGCAGTCTTCTGCTGCTGTAGCCCATCCACTTCAAGGTTTAATGTGTGTTGTGCATTCAGAGACGCTCTTCTGCACGCCACTGTTGAAACATGTGCTTATTTGAGTTGCTGCTGCTTTCTTGTCTGCTTGAAACAGTCTGGCATTCTCCACTGACCTCTCTCATTAACAAGGCATTTTGACCCACAGAACTGCTGCTCACTGGATGTTTTTTAGTTTATCGCATCATTCTCTGTAAACTCTGAGACCTTTGTGCATGAAAATCCCAGGAGATCGGGAGTTTCTGAGGTCAGACCACTCCAGATGGCACCAACAATAATTCCATGGTCCAAGTCATTTAAATCACATTTTTCCCCATTCTGATGTTTGGTCTGGACAACAACTGAAACTCTTGACTTTGTCTGCATTGAGTTGCTGCTACATGATTGCCTGATTAAATATTTGCATTAATGAGTAGGTATACAGGTATCTCTAATAAAGTGGCCACTGAGTATCTTAGGTAGTTATAAAATTTCTTCTGACTAAACTCTATTCATTTGAGTTCTCATTCTTGCAATTATTTCCTCTTCAGTCTTTCTAATAGTGGCCTGGGAAGCTCTCCCCTTCTTCAGTACACATAGCTTTTCTCTTAGTACGAATTTCACCAGAACTTCAAAATTATTTGCTGAAACTCTGGGTGTTTCTCCCTCTTTCTTCCCTCTACTTTCATTAGTGTCAATCAAACATGTGTGTTGAAACTTCCTGGTTCCCATCAGCATCCTATAATTGCTGCGAAGGAAAGTGTTGTGTATGTGGCCTGGTTACACAACAATGCTATTAATAAAAATGCTGGAGACGGGAGCTAAGGTTCATGGTTCTTTACCAGCAGAAACCGAACTCGGCACACACGTACAGATCAATACGCGCCTAATAGTGCATGCAACGACATGTTCCTGCAACATAAAGTAGTCCCTTATTATACTGTAGGCCATAAGTACATTCCTCCCCTTTTACTTTAATAGTATATCAACTTTCTTTTTTACTAGGTCACTATGTTAAGTGGGCCGGGCAGCATTTCTAGGAAGAGGTACAGTCGACGTTTCAAGCCGAGACCCTTTGTCAGGACTAACTGAAGGAAGAGTTAGTAACAGCTGTGAAAGCGGGAGGGGGAGGGGAGATCCAAAATGATAGGAGAAGACAGGAGGGGGAGGGATGGAGCCAAGAGCTGGACAGGTGATTGACAAAGGGGATATGAGAGGATCATGGGACAGGAGGCCCAGGGAGAAGGAAAAGGGGGGGGGGAACCAGAGGATGGGCAAGGGGTATAGTCAGAGGGACAGAGGGAGAAAAAGGAGAGTGCAAGAAAGAATGTGTGTATAAAAATAAATAATGGATGGGGTACGAGGGGGAGGTGGGGCATTAGCGGAAGTTAGAGAAGTCAATGTTCATGCCATCAGGTTAGAGGCTACCCAGACGGAATATAAGGTGTTGTTCCTCCAACCTGAGTGTGACTTCATCTTTACAGTAGAGGAGGCCGTGGATAGACATGTCAGAATGGGAATGGGATGTGGAATTTCCCTGGAATCCCCTGCTTGATTCTATTGTTCTTCACAAAACTTTGGAATTCTTCAGAGACCAATTGTCATCCATTGTCTGTGCAGATTTGCTCTGGTATTCCATTCCTGGCAAACATGGTCCTCAGCACTGTAATGGTCTTTTCCGATGCGGTTGTCTTCATTTTGATGACCTCTGGCCACTTGGAATGTGCATCAATGGTGATTAAAAAGATAGAGTCCATGAATGTTCCAGCAACGTTGATGTGCACTCATTGCCATGGTGATGAGGGCCACTCCCACAGATGGAGAGGGGCTTGTAGTGGTGTGTTCTGGATCTTTTGACTTCCAGAGCAGTTCTTGGTCATGTCCTCAATCTGTTTATCGATTCCTGGCCACCACACATAGGCACAGGCAAGATTTTTCATCTTCACGGTACCCAGGTGCCCCTCATGCAGTTCCTCCAGCACTCTGGTGCATAGCTTGGAAGGAATCACAACTCCTGAGCCACCCATTAGTGTTCCCCGACACACTGACAACTGCTCCTTCCTCACTGAGAAGGCTGGAAACAGTGTGTTACCACGCGCTGGACTTCCCTTTACCATGATGTCACACACTTTTGACAACGTAGGGTCATTGCGTGTTTCCCTTTCAGTGAGGCTGTTTGTCACTGGTAATAGTTCAACTATTGTTGTGTGAAAGACCTCTGCTGAATCTATTTGTGTAGTTATCTCTGAAGTCAGCAGTGGTAAATGTGACAACCCATCTGCGTTGCCATGTTGCTTGGTCCCCTTCTGTTCAATGTCATACATGTGACCTCCTAAGAACAGAGACCATCGCTGCAGCCTTTGTGCTTTCATCACTGGAACGCCCTTTCTTGGGTTGAAGATTGGCACGAGAGGTTAATGATCAGTCAACAGGGTAAACTTTTGGTCATACAGGTAGTGACTGAATTTCTTGACTCCCCACACGAGGCTTAGGGCCTCTCTGTCTCTGTGTGTAGTTGTGTTCAGCTGAAGTTAGCACTCTTGAAGCAAAGGCTATTGGTCTTTCTGAGCCATTTGGAAACCTGCGTGATAACACAGCTCCTATCCCATGTGTCGAGGCATCACAAGCCAGTCGGATTGGTAAGGAGGGGTCAAAGTGCGCGAGTACCCCTTCTGAAGTTATGAGTCTTTTAGTTTCTTGAAACGCTTTCTCACAGCTCTCAGTCCAGTTCCATTGTGTCCCTGTCTGTAATAGTGCATTTAGTGGGTGTAGGACTGTGGATAGGTTAGGTAAAAACTTGTGGTAATCGTTCACTAGTCCAAGATATGCTCTCAGCTGAGACACATTTTCAGGTGATGGTGCCTTAAGCATCGCTTCTATCTTGTCTTGAGAGATGTGTAAGCCATCCTCGTTGATCACATGCCCACAGTATGAGATTTCCTTTTTGAAAATCTCACACTTCTGTCGATTAGCTCTGAGCCCATATTCTCGTAACCTGGTGAGCACTTGTTCAAGGTTAGAAAGATGTTCGTTGTCATCTTTGCTGGTGACAATGGTGTCATCCAGGTATCACTGAGTCCCTGGAATCCCCTGCAGGACCTGGTCCATTGCCCTTTGTCAGATTGCAGGAGCTGATGCTATCCCAAACACCAACCCGTTGTACTGGTAAATTCCTTTGTGTGTATTTATTGTCAGGTATTTCTTGGATGCTTCATCGATTTCCATTTGGAGATAAGCCTGGGTCAAATCAATTTTTGTGAAATGTTTCCCTCCTGACAGGGAAGCAAAGATGTCCTCACTATGAGGGAGCGGATACTGTACTGTGCGGATTACTAGGTTAACAGTCACTTTTAAAATCAACACATATGAGCACCTTGCTTGGTTTTCCTGGTTGATCCTTAGTGTAATGTTCAGCAAAAACTCCTACACCCCTCCATAACTTTTTCATTTGTTTGAAAATAACATGCTAGAAGCAGGACATAATATGATGTAAACAAATACAGTGGATACTGTTTATTTGGAAACATTGGGACCAATACATTTTGGCCTAATTAAGCCACTGCACCATTTAGCCAAAGTTTCATGGAAAAAATTAAAAAGCTACAAAAATATAAACTCTTGTTTAACTGAGTAACAAATTATACATTTAAATAAAATATAAAACAAAGTAGAACACTCTTAATACTACTGCGGTACTATAACACTGTGTATTAGTTCCTAATAGTTACCGATGGAGGATACCTCATTCTTCTGATTGATCATGAATGAAGAAAATCAGCACAGACACCAAATATAGATAATGGACTGCCTTCATACAGTGCTATTGATGGTTGTATTCTCCAAATCTTCATTTTCATTGTAACATTCAAGATGATTGTCGATACTTTTAAATTCTTTGTTGTTCTTAACTTTTTGAAGTAGTGAAATTGTTTCATTTGCACTCCTAGCTGTTTCTGGCACCTCCAAGCTTGAATGTTTGAAAATGCAGTGAGCAAAAGAGTTCTGAATGTAAACACGAGGAATTCTGCAGGTGCTAGAAATTCAAGCAACACACATCAAAGTTGTTGGTGAACGCAGCAGGCCAGGAGATGCTGCCTGGCCTGCTGCGTTCACCAGCAACTTTGATGTGTGTTGCTAAAAGAGTTCTGAATTGTCTTACTGCTTATTACTCATCAACTATTGGTAAAAAAAACTCTGCTTTTTGGACATGAGCACATACCACAGACGCTATTTAAAAACTTCACACTCAGCATGGTGTAGTGTCTAATGGCCAAACAAGTGAATGCGTCTGACATTAGTTAGGAACTGTACAGCAAGTCTTCTGCCCCAATTAAGCGGAGTGCCCCATATAAATATCCTGATAATTTTCTCCATGAGTTTTTGTTCTTTAGGAGTTATCCCAAGTAAGTGGCTGCCCTAACTAACCAATAGCTCAATTAACTGGATTCCACTGTATTTACCTAAATTTATCATGAGCGCTTTATTTTAACATCTCTCCATAATGAAAGATTCATGAAACTGAATCTCTGAGGATTTCTGGAACTCCAAGTAGCTCTCAAGATATCTTCATTCTTTGGTCTGAGTCCGTCTGGAAAATCTTAGTCACATTTGGGAATTTTGTGAGGGATTTTTATTTCTTTAGTGGTTAGATAAATTAAGTGGCTTACTAGAATTTATTTGAGAAGAACTAAAGCGTTGAGCACATTGTGCGAAACTATAGCTTCACTTGAAGCAGACCTAGTGAAAAATAATTTTCAAGTCTCAGGGAAACCTTGTGTAAAAAACATTATATCTACAGCTCACGGTACGTTAGCATGATCAGTAAGTTATAGATATAAAAATCAAAAAATAATTGTCAATACTCTTTTGAGAAGAGAATGAATTTTTAGCCAAATTTCTTGAAAAAACAGGTAGTTAAGCTTAGCTTACTTTTCTTGAAATTAATCTTTTTCTTCTCCTTTCATGAATTTTAAAATCTCACAAAGCAAGCATAATAAATTTTTGTTTAATAACTGGCTTAAACCAAAATGGGATTCAATTTTCTAAAGGAAGGCTCGGTAGATTTAATTTAAATAAAGGTTGTAAATTGATTTTATTTAATGCTGTTTACAACATGAAAATTTATTGACAATATTAAAGCAGTGTTGTGACATTGTCAGAATTTTGTTTAACAAGAGTAACAAAACCTCTTATGGAGCAAGCTATTAATGGGGCATCATCAGTACAGATGCCAATACAGTTCCTCCAAGGTAGATCTTTTGTTTCCAGATATGAAGACAAAACATTAAACATATTTTGGCCTTTGCTTGTTTTTGCAACAGAAAAAAGTTTTCTTGAATTTCATCATCATTTACAAATCATACAACATGATATTTATTGGCGAAATCTGTTCACTCATCAACCTGGACAGAGAAGCTGTTGTTTTTCAGTTTTTCACACAAAAATCTCTTCAACATCATGTGACATGTCATCAATATGTTGACTTATCTTATTGTTTGAGAATGAAACCTTTTCAATTTCTTAGACTGCATTTTACCTACTATACTAGGTTCTCACCAATGGTATGACTCTTCCTTTTCTTGGTACTAAGTTCTGCTACTAAATAACTTGCTTCCTAAGCCCTTTTACTGTGAAATATTGACTGTACTTTTTTCCATAGATCCTGCCTGGCCTGCTGAGTTCCTCCAGCAGTTTGTGTGTGTGTCTTGGATTTCTAGCATCAGCAGATTTTCTCTTATTTGTGTAAACCAAAGCTTTGCTCTGTTTGTTATGAGATTTCAATAGTCATTCAAAATAATCAACGCCTTCACTTGTCATATGGCTGTGATTTGTAGTTAGGTGTCTTTTCAATTTTGCTGGAACCATTGCTGCAGTTGTTTGCCACAGACTAGGCACAATAGAATAGGACAACTTGGATCACCAGGCCACGTAAAACCCATTGATAAGAAGCTTTCATTGTAAGGACCAATATTTTTTGTGTCCATTGTTGCGTAGGAAGAATGGCATAATAAATAACTAAATGAAAAAGTGCAAAAAAAAATGAAAACTTCACAATACAGTTCATTTCTAACTTATGCAATCCAGCTTTTGCAATGTTTACAACAACAGCAACACGTAGGCCAGCAGCTGAACCGCAGCGCGTAAGAATTCCTTCTTTAGAATGAAAGTTCCCCTCCAGTTTTCTACTACACTGGTAGTTTGTTCGCTCCCATAAGTCATTCGGCGGCGTGTAAGGGGAAGTTGGGGGAGGTAATTTGGGAGGGAGAGCTGACGTCACAGCTCAAAGTGGGCAAGTCCATTCAATGCTCGGAAAATGCACTTCACACTCCACACCAGCCTGCTGTCCTCCACTCCAGACAGCACAGCCCTCACCAATTATCAACCTACCCCCCCACCATGCAATACAGTGCTCACTAATTATCAACAGACTCCCCTATCTCGTGTCAAAAACTAAGGATAAACACAGTCCTACTGCGTACTGCCATACTAGGTTGAGAGGACTCTAATGAGATTGCTAATGGGGCTGATTGGTCACTGCCAACCACTAGTTAGCATCATTAGATTTGTGCAATACCTGAAATTCAAAAATCACAATCTCTTGCGGAACCCCTAGCAAACTCTCACAGAACCCTAGAGTTCCGGGGAAACCCTGGTTGAGAAACTCTAGTTTAGATGACCATTTGATTCCTAATTTATTCAGTTCAGCACAACATTGTGGGCTGAAGGGCCTGTCCCTGTGCTGTACTCTTCTATGCTCCATGTACTCTGCTGCAAGGTATCTTTAGGGGATTTGTCCATTACTTCAAATTTACACTTGATTTTATGACTGTCAAAATATATTCTATTGTAGCATCAAAAATGTGCTCAAGAAGTTAACTCTTGGCAGTGCATTAAGAGAATTATTGGAGGATGGATAGAAAGTCTGCAAACTAAACAGGAAATGGGGAGAAGATTTTTTAAAGAATTCCACTGTGTACTATTGTTCATCCCAAGGATCAATGAAGAGACTATTACCCTCTCCGTCTCTTACTCTTTGTCTGTCTCTTTGGCTCTCTCCCTCTTTCTTTATTGCAAAAAAAAATCTGAAATTATTTAAGTTTGAATTTGGTTCTAATCAATAACAGTGGAATAAAAAGTAGATATCACTAGAGTGACCATTAAGTTGTTAGAATATTGTAAATTTCCAATGCTTTTCTAACATCCTTCATAAAATTAAGGCAGCATCTCCTGGCCTGCTGCGTTCACCAACAACTTTGATGTGTGTTGCTAAAAGAGTTCTGAATTGTCTTACTGCTTATTACTCATCAACTATTGGTAAAAAAAACTCTGCTTTTTGGACATGAGCACATACCACAGACGCTATTTAAAAACTTCACACTCAGCATGGTGTAGTGTCTAATGGCCAAACAAGTGAATGCGTCTGACGTTAGTTAGGAACTGTACAGCAAGTCTTCTGCCCCAATTAAGCGGAGTGCCCCATATAAATATCCTGATAATTTTCTCCATGAGTTTTTGTTCTTTAGGAGTTATCCCAAGTAAGTGGCTGCCCTAACTAACCAATAGCTCAATTAACTGGATTCCACTGTATTTACCTAAATTTATCATGAGCGCTTTATTTTAACATCTCTCCATAATGAAAGATTCATGAAACTGAATCTCTGAGGATTTCTGGAACTCCAAGTAGCTCTCAAGATATCTTCATTCTTTGGTCTGAGTCCGTCTGGAAAATCTTAGTCACATTTGGGAATTTTGTGAGGGATTTTTATTTCTTTAGTGGTTAGATAAATTAAGTGGCTTACTAGAATTTATTTGAGAAGAACTAAAGCGTTGAGCACATTGTGCGAAACTATAGCTTCACTTGAAGCAGACCTAGTGAAAATATAAGCTTTAATTTTATGAAGGATGTTAGAAAAGCATTGGAAATTTACAATATTCTAACAACTTAATGGTCACTCTAGTGATATCTACTTTTTATTCCACTGTTATTGATTAGAACCAAATTCAAACTTAAATAATTTCAGATTTTTTTTTGCAATAAAGAAAGAGGGAGAGAGCCAAAGAGACAGACAAAGAGTAAGAGACAGAGAGGGTAATAGTCTCTTCATTGATCCTTGGGATGAACAATAGTACACAGTGGAATTCTTTAAAAAATCTTCTCCCCATTTCCTGTTTAGTTTGCAGACTTTCTATCCATCCTCCAATAATTCTCTTAATGCACTGCCAAGAGTTAACTTCTTGAGCACATTTTTGATGCTACAATAGAATATATTTTGACAGTCATAAAATCAAGTGTAAATTTGAAGTAATGGACAAATCCCCTAAAGATACCTTGCAGCAGAGTACATGGAGCATAGAAGAGTACAGCACAGGGACAGGCCCTTCAGCCCACAATGTTGTGCTGAACTGAATAAATTAGGAATCAAATGGTCATCTAAACTAGAGTTTCTCAACCAGGGTTTCCCCGGAACTCTAGGGTTCTGTGAGAGTTTGCTAGGGGTTCCGCAAGAGATTGTGATTTTTGAATTTCAGGTATTGCACAAATCTAATGATGCTAACTAGTGGTTGGCAGTGACCAATCAGCCCCATTAGCAATCTCATTAGAGTCCTCTCAACCTAGTATGGCAGTACGCAGTAGGACTGTGTTTATCCTTAGTTTTTGACACGAGATAGGGGAGTCTGTTGATAATTAGTGAGCACTGTATTGCATGGTGGGGGGGTAGGTTGATAATTGGTGAGGGCTGTGCTGTCTGGAGTGGAGGACAGCAGGCTGGTGTGGAGTGTGAAGTGCATTTTCCGAGCATTGAATGGACTTGCCCACTTTGAGCTGTGACGTCAGCTCTCCCTCCCAAATTACCTCCCCCAACTTCCCCTTACACGCCGCCGAATGACTTATGGGAGCGAACAAACTACCAGTGTAGTAGAAAACTGGAGGGGAACTTTCATTCTAAAGAAGGAATTCTTACGCGCTGCGGTTCAGCTGCTGGCCTACGTGTTGCTGTTGTTGTAAACATTGCAAAAGCTGGATTGCATAAGTTAGAAATGAACTGTATTGTGAAGTTTTCATTTTTTTTTGCACTTTTTCATTTAGTTATTTATTATGCCATTCTTCCTACGCAACAATGGACACAAAAAATATTGGTCCTTACAATGAAAGCTTCTTATCAATGGGTTTTACGTGGCCTGGTGATCCAAGTTGTCCTATTCTATTGTGCCTAGTCTGTGGCAAACAACTGCAGCAATGGTTCCAGCAAAATTGAAAAGACACCTAACTACAAATCACAGCCATATGACAAGTGAAGGCGTTGATTATTTTGAATGACTATTGAAATCTCATAACAAACAGAGCAAAGCTTTGGTTTACACAAATAAGAGAAAATCTGCTGATGCTAGAAATCCAAGACACACACACAAACTGCTGGAGGAACTCAGCAGGCCAGGCAGGATCTATGGAAAAAAGTACAGTCAATATTTCACAGTAAAAGGGCTTAGGAAGCAAGTTATTTAGTAGCAGAACTTAGTACCAAGAAAAGGAAGAGTCATACCATTGGTGAGAACCTAGTATAGTAGGTAAAATGCAGTCTAAGAAATTGAAAAGGTTTCATTCTCAAACAATAAGATAAGTCAACATATTGATGACATGTCACATGATGTTGAAGAGATTTTTGTGTGAAAAACTGAAAAACAACAGCTTCTCTGTCCAGGTTGATGAGTGAACAGATTTCGCCAATAAATATCATGTTGTATGATTTGTAAATGATGATGAAATTCAAGAAAACTTTTTTCTGTTGCAAAAACAAGCAAAGGCCAAAATATGTTTAATGTTTTGTCTTCATATCTGGAAACAAAAGATCTACCTTGGAGGAACTGTATTGGCATCTGTACTGATGATGCCCCATTAATAGCTTGCTCCATAAGAGGTTTTGTTACTCTTGTTAAACAAAATTCTGACAATGTCACAACACTGCTTTAATATTGTCAATAAATTTTCATGTTGTAAACAGCATTAAATAAAATCAATTTACAACCTTTATTTAAATTAAATCTACCGAGCCTTCCTTTAGAAAATTTTATTCCATTTTGGTTTAAGCCAGTTATTAAACAAAAATTTATTATGCTTGCTTTGTGAGATTTTAAAATTCATGAAAGGAGAAGAAAAAGATTAATTTCAAGAAAAGTAAGCTAAGCTTAACTACCTGTTTTTTCAAGAAATTTGACTAAAAATTCATTCTCTTCTCAAAAGAGTATTGACAATTATTTTTTGATTTTTATATCTATAACTTACTGATCATGCTAACGTACCGTGAGCTGTAGATATAATGTTTTTTACACAAGGTTTCCCTGAGACTTGAAAATTATTTCAGGCGTTCCTCCAGGGCAAAAAAGTTGAGAAAGGCTGATCTAAACTAATTCCTTATGCTGCATAATGATAGTATCCCTCCATTTCCTTCACAGTGCCTATCTAAATGTCTCTTAAAAGTCTCTAATATCTTCCTCAGGCAGTGCATTCCAGACACCCACCACTCTCTGTGTAAAAATCTTACCTCTCACATCTTCTTTAAAATTATTCCTTCTCACTTTAAATGCATGTCCTCCGGTATTGGATATTTCAATCCTGGGAAAAAGATACTCTGTCTTTTCTGGCTGTGCCTCTCATAATCTTATAAACCTTTATCAGATCTCACCTCAACCTCTGCAACTCCAGAGAAAACAACACAAAAGTTTGCTAATCTCTCATTATAGCACATGCTCTCTAATCCAGGCAGCATCCTGGTAAACTTCGTCTGCACCTTCTCCACACCCTTGACATCTTTTCTATAACGAGGTGACCAGAACTGTACACAATGTGAGAGGTGGCCTAACTAGAGCTTTATAAAACTGCAACATAACTTCCTGACTTTTGAACTCAATGCCTCAACTAATAAAGGCAAGCATTCTATAATCAGAATCAAAATCAGGTTTATATTATCACTAGCATGTGACGTGAAATTTGTTAACTTAGTAGCAGCAGTTCAATGCAATACATAATCTAGCAGAGAAAAAAACATAAGAAATAAAATTTTAAAATAATAATAAATAATCAAGTAAATCAATTATATGTATTGAATAGACTTTAAAAAACATGCAAAAACAGAATAATGTATATTAAAAAAAAAGTGAGGTAGTGTCCAAAGATTCAATGTCCATTTAGGAATTGGATGGCAGAGGGGAAGAAGCTGTTCCTTAATCACTGAGTGTGTGCCTTCAGGCTTCTATACCTCCTACCTGATGGTAACAGTGAGAAAAGGGCATGAGTGCTGGAGATCTTTAATAATGGATGCCGCCTTTCTGAAACACAGCTCCCTGAAGGTGTCCTGGGTACTTTGTAGGCTAGCACCCAAAATGGAGCTGACTAGATTTACAACATACTGCAGCTTCTTTCAGTCCTGTGCAGTAGCCCCTCCATACCAGACAGTGATGCAGCCTGTCAGAACACTCTCACAGTACAACTATAGAAGTTTTTGAGTGTATTTGTTGACATGCCAAATCTCTTCAAACTCCTAATGAAGCATAGCTGCTGTTTTGCCTTCTTTATACAGGTGTCCCCTGCTTTTCGAACATTCGCTTTACGAAACCTCACTGTTATGAAAGACCTACATTAGTACCCTGTTTTCACTTTCAGAAGGTGTTTTCACTGTTACGAAGAAAGGCAGCGCGTGCCCTGAGCAGCCGCTCTCCCCTGTATTTGGAACGGCATTACTTAAACACGTTGCGTTGAGCAGCCATTAGCAAGATGAGTTCTAAGGTGTCGGAAAAGCCTGAAAGAGTAAGGGTGTTACACTTAGCATAAAACTAGACATAATTAAGCGTTTCGATCGTGGTGAACGAAGCAAGGACAATGTGAGTTTGGCTTGTGGAAGCTGACGAAGATGATGTTGAAGAGGTTTTGGCATCCCATGACCAAGATCTGATAGATGAAGAGCTGATGCAATTGGAAGAAGAAAGGATAACAGTCGAAACCGAATGCAGTAGCGAAATGAACGTGAAGCAACTACATGAGATTTTTGCTGCAATGATAAAGAATGACTTTAATTTTGAAAGGGTACGTAAGTTTAGGGGATATTTGTAGGATGGTTTGAGTGCTTACAAACAACTGTATGATAGAAAAACGCGCGAGGCTCAGCAGTCAAGCAAGCCTTTCACATCAGCCACAGCAGATGACGAACCTCGACCTTCGACATCGAGGTGGGCAGTCATGGGAGAAGATGAGCTACCTGCCCTGATTGACAATGAGATGACACCCCCGTGTCCCACCACACCAACCCCCAGGCCTCGGACAGATACTGTACCGATTCGCGGAAAATGCAGCGGTAGCCGGGAGGCACACAGCACACCTTTTAGAAAAAAGCCGAAATAAACATGCTAATTAATTAGGTGCCGCCTAGCACGTAATTGTCGGCCCAGATCAGAGGCAACGCAATCGGAAACCGGCACGTATCTGGGTCGACAATTACATGCCGGGCAGCACCTAATTAATTAGCATATTTATTTCGGCTTTTTTCTTAAAGATGTGCTGTGTGCCTCCCAGCTACCGCTGCATTCCTGCATGCTTCGCGGCAGTGTATCGCTCAGCGGCCTGGAGGATGGGGGCCACTGCACCACCCAACCTGCGATGACTCAGTCTAACACACCATCCTCAGTGTGCTCGGCGCTGTCTTCCCGATTCCCGTAAGTGATACTACACTGTACATACATTATTTCTACATTATATAGGCTGTGTATTTTTACGTGTTATTTGGTAGATTTGGCAGCTTCATAGTTTAAAGGTTACTGGACAGCGCATTTATGCCAACAGCGCTTGAGTGAGATTTTCTGCCGGGAGTGCTTGCGTGAGATTTTCGCTACGGAGATCTGTGCAGGCAATCGTTGTAGAGAAGTATTTCTACTTTATACAGGCTGTGTATTTATCATATCGTTCCTGCTTTTACTATATGTTACTGTTATTTTAGGTTTTATGTGTTATTTGGCATGATTTGGTAGGTTATTTTTGGGTCTGCGAACGCTCACAAAATTTTCCCATATAAATAAGTGGTAATTGCTTCTTCGCTTTGTGACATTCCGGCTTACGAACCGTTTCATAGGAACGCTTTACCTTCGGATGGCGGGGGAGACCTGTAACTACATTGATAGCCCTGACTAGGAGTTGAGGATGCCATCGTCTACCTGCTGAACCATGTCTATGCCCACTGGACAAGCCAGCAAGCACTGTGAGGGTCACGTTTTTTGACTTCTCCAGTGCATTCAACACCATCCGCCCTGCTCTGCTAGGGGAGAAGTTGACAGCAATGCAGGTGGATGCTCTCCTGGTATCATGGATTCTTGATTACCTGACTGGCAGACCACAGTACGTGTGCTTGCAACACTGTGTGTCCGACAGAGTGATCAGCAGCACTGGGGCTCCACAAGAGACTGTCTTGTCACCCTTTCTCTTCACCATTTACACCTCAGACTTCAACTACTGCACAGAGTTCTTGTCATCTTCAGAAGTTTTCTGATGACTCTGCCATAGTTGGATGCATCAGCAAGGGAGATGAGGCTGAAACTTTGTCACATGGTGCGAGCAGAATTATCTGCGGCTTAATGTGAAAAAGACTAAGGAGCTGGTGGTAGACCTGAGGAGAGCTAAGGTACCGGTGACCCCTGTTTCCATCCAGGGGGTCAGGGTGGCCATGGTGGAAGATTACAAATACCTGGGGATACGAATTGACAATAAACTGGACTGGTCAAAGAACACTGATTTCCTGAGGAGACTGAGGTCCTTTAACATCTGCTGGATGATGCTGAGGATGTTCTATGGGTCTGTGGTGGCCAGTGCTATCATGTTTGCTGTTGTGTGCTGAGGCAGCAGGCTGAGGGTAGCAGACACCAACAGAATCAACAAACTCATTCGTAAGGCCAGTGATTTTATGGGGATGGAACTGGACTCTCTGACGGTGGTGTCTGAAAAGAGGGTGCTGTCCAAGTTGCATGCCATCTTGGACAATATCTCCCATTCACTACGTAATGTACTGATTGGGCACAGAAGTACATTCAGCCAGAGACTCATTCCACCGAGATGCAACACAGAGCGTCATAGGAAGTCATTCCTGCCTGTGGCCATCAAACTTTGCAACTCCTCACTTGTAGGGTCAGACACCCTGAGCCAATAGGCTGGTCCTGGACTTATTTCCTGGCATAATTTACATATTACTATTTAACTATTTATGGTTTTATTACTATTTATTATTTATGGTGCAACTGTAACGAAAACTAATTTTCCCCTGGGATCAATAAAGTATGACTATGACTATGACTATATGCTGGGACCAGGTTAGATCCTCAGAGATCTTTTCTTTTTCAATATTTTTATTAATTACTTGCATAGACGAATACAAATTCATTAGGATATTATGGGAACAGAAACAAGGTTGAAATGCCCCATATCTATGTATAGTAAATTAATAATAATATTGAAAAGGTATATTTTATTCTAATCTCAAGCAAAATCAAAACCCCATAACCAAAAAAAGGGGGAAAACAAGGAAAAGGAGAGAAAAAAAAAACAGCTGTTTGGTTAAAAGAAAAGAAAAAAAAAATCTTGGTCATTAGTCATAAATTCAAACAGATAATAGCCATCATCATTGCTGACCCAATCGAAAATTGTGAAAGTAGTTCCAAGAAGGTCACCAAAATGTGAAAAAATCTTGTTGAGGTATAGAAATAGAACACCTAATCTTCTCTAGGTTTAAACGTGACATAACATCAATCAACCAATGGGCATGAGCAGGCGGAGCGGCATCTTTCCATTTAAGCAACTAAACTCTTCTGGCTAAAAGAGAAATAAAAGCCAAAATATGCAAATCATTCACCTTAAGAGGAAAATCATTTCCTCCAACAATGCTAAACAAGGCAGTCAGAGGGTTGGGTTTAAAGTTTAATTTAAAAAGCTTTGAGAGAGTTTGAAATACTTCTTTCCAAAATTTAACAAGCCGCAGGCAGGACCAAAACATATGCATTAGAGAGGCCTCTTCGACATTACACCTATTACAGTATAGAGAAAACTCTCAGTAAAAATGAGAGAGATTATCTTTAGTCATATAGGCTCTATGAACCACTTTAATTGTTAAAGAGAGTGATGCATACATAACAAAGAGTTGTGAACGAGTTTAAAAATTTTATTCCAAGTATCCTCATCAATTGAAATCTGTAGGTCTTGTTCCCAGAGGTTTTTAATTTTGTCTAACGAAATGTTTCTCATTGCCAACAGCATACTATAAATATTAGAAATAGATCCATTATGAAAAGGTTTCAGAGTGAAAATTGTATCAATTAAATTCTTATCTGGACATTTAGGAAATGTATGAAGTTGAGAACGCAAGAAGTCTCTAATTTGTAAATATCTAAAAAAGTGAGCTCTACAAAGATTGTATTTAATAGATAATTGATCAAATGAGGAAAGACTATCTCCAAGAAACAGATCTTGAAAACATTTGATACCTAGTCTATTCCACTCTTTAAAAACTACATCAGTCAAAGAAGGTTTAACAAAAAGTGGAACTAGAGAGTGAAAAACCAAATAACCCAAAGAATATTCTAAATTGTAACCAAATCCTCAAAGAATGTTTAATTACATAATTATCAGAAATTAAAGAACCAAGAAGAGAATAATAGAAAATTTATTAACAGAATTAATTTCTGAGGAAACCCAAACCAGACAGTCTTCATGATTAATATAGTCTAACCAAAACATAAGGTAGCGTATGTTGACTGCCCAGTAGTAAAACCTAAAGCAACACACATCAAAGTTGCTGGTGAACGCAGCAGGCCAGGCAGCATCTCTAGGAAGAGGTACAGTTGACATTTCGGGCCAAGGCCCTTCGTCAGGAAGGGTCCTAAAACCTAAAATTGGGTAGGGCTAATCCTCCATTTTTTTAGTTTTCTGAAGATGAACTTTGTTTAATTGGGGGGTTTTATTCTTCCATAAGTAAGAAGATATAACTGAGCCGAAAGAGTCAATAAAGGATTTAGGAATAAAAACAGGTAGGGCTTGAAATAAATATAAAAATTTAGACAAAATATTCATTTTAATAGAATTGATACATCCAATCAGCGACAGAGAAAGGGGAACCCAATTTGATAGTACCTTCTTAACATACTCCAAAAGAGTGATAAAGTTTTCTTTACAAAGAAATTTATAATTCCTAGTAATTTTTATACCCAAGTAAGTAAATTGATTTCTTACAATTTTAAAAGGAAGGTCAGAGTTGACTGATAACAAATTATTCACAGGAAAAAATTCACTCTTATGAAGATTAAGTTTATATCCTGAGAACTGACTAAATTCAGAAAGTAAAGAAAGTACTGAGGATAGGGAGGACTCCACATTAGTGATGTAGAGCAAAAGGTCATCAGCATAAAACAACAATTTATGAGTGATACCCCTCCTTAAAATACCCGAGATGTCAACGGATTCACGAAACACGATGGCAAAAGGCTCTAAAGTTAAATCAAAAAGCAAAGGACTCAAAGGACATCCTTGTCTGGTTCCACATTGGAGATTAGATGGTTTAGAACTCCGAGAGTTAGTAAGAACCTGTGCAGTGGGAGATAAGTAAAGTAATTTAATCCATCGAATAAAATTGGACCCAAAGTTAAATTTTTCTAATATTTTAAATAAATAATTCCATTCAACCTGGTCAAAGGCTTTCTCAGCATCTAAAGAAATCATACATTCTGAAGTTTCTTTAGAGGGAGAATAAATAACATTCAGTAAATGACGAATGTTAAAATGAGAATAATGATTTTTAATAAATCCAGTCTGATCGTCAGAGATAATAGAAGGCAGAATGTTTTCCATTCTATGAGCCAAAAGTTTAGATAAAATCTTAGCGTCAACATTAAGAAAAGATATAGGTCTGTAGGAAAAGCAATCAGTTGGATCTTTATTCTTTTTGAGAATAAGTGAAATAGAGGCATCATAAAAAGATTGTGGCAACCTGCCTAATTTAAAAGAGCCAGAAAGGACAGAAAGTAAGTGAGAAATAAGCAAAGGAACAAAAGCCTTATAGAACTCTCCAGAAAATCCGTCAGGACTGGGAGTCTTCCCGTAACTCAGAGAATGGACAACCCGGACAATTTCCTCAGAAGGAAAAGGTTCATGTAACCATTTTCGATTAACCTCAGAAATTGAGGGAATGTTTAAACGATCTAGAAAATTATTCATAGCAAAATTGGCTTTAGGGGAAATCAGAGCTATACCTTTTAGAGTAAAATTCTCTGAAAGTATCATTTATTTCTAATTGATCAGAAGTTATATCACCATTCGCTTTGATTTCCTTAATTTGAAGTTTAACTATTAAGTTTTAAGTTGATTTGTCAAAAGTTTGCCCGTTTTATCACCATGGAGATAAAATTGACCTTTATCTTTTAAAAGTTGAGTTTCAACAGGTTAAGTTAAGAACAGATCATATTTAGTTCTAACATCAACTCGCCTTTTATATAAGATGGGATCCAGATCAGAAGCATATTTTTGATCTAAATATTTCAGCTGATTGGCTAAATCAGTTCTCTCCTTATTAGTTTTTTTCTTAATATTGCTGTATAGGAAATAAATTGGCCTCTAATATAAGCCTTGAAAGCATCCCAAATAATAAGGCTAGAAGTGCTATCTAGCATATTCTCTTCAAAGAAAAAAGTAATTTGACTCTCTAAAAATTTTTAAAAAGCCTTATCCAATAGTAAAATTGAATTAAAACGCCAAAATCTGTCTGATCGAGAAACAACCAGAAGATTTAAAGATAAAAAAGGGGGCATGATCTGAAACAACAAGTTCTTTATAATCACAGGATCGAACAGAGGTTGTCAAATGACTATCGACAAAAAAAATCAACCCTGGAATAGGTATGATGAACATGAGAAAAGAAGTAATATTCTCTACTTGTTGGGTGTAAAAAACACCAAACATCAATAATGTCACATTTCATTAGAAAAGTTTAGATAGAGGAGGCAGATCTACTAATATTCAATCATTTTGAAGATGAACAGTCTAAAGCAGGGTCAAGGCAGCAATTAAGATCACCTCCTAAGATTAAAGAGTACAAATTTAAGTCTGGTAAAAAAGAAAAAAAATGTTCAAAAAAGCCAGGATAATCTATATTCGGAGCATAGAGATAAGCAGAAATCGTTAGTTTGTTATCGAATTTCCCTGAGACTATAACAAACCATCCATTGGGGTCAGAGATAACATCATGTTGAATAAAAGCATCTGAATTGTCAATCAAAATCGAAGTACCTCTGGCCTTGGCTTGAAAGGAAGAATGAAAATCTAGACCATTCCAACGTTTGAACAAATACCCACAGTCAGATCTGCAAACATGTGTTTCTTGTAAAAAAAAACTGAGGCATTCAGTTTCTTAATATAGATAAAAACCTTATTGTGTTTCACAGGGTGATTTAAATCTTTCACATTTAAACTAAGAAAATTAATATTGTATGCCATTTAAATATGTTTAAAACAGAGGTTAAACATATAAACCACTGGAATATACCAAAAATCCAAACCTTAAAATTCAAAATACTTAATTGAGCAATAGGTGAGGCGGGGACAACCAAACAGCAGATGAAAAGGAAAAAGAAAAAAAAAAGCTCATTCCCACCCACTCCCGCCCACCCTCCCAAAGAAAAAAATCACCCAAGAGAGGGCGAAAGCTGATCTACTGATAAATCCCACCCCCGACATCCTACTTGCAGAGTCCAAGAGAAGAAAAGATTAGTACTGAATGAATTCCAACCTAGACTAAATAACCTTCAAAGGAACTAAAAAAAATTCAAAACATAATGTTTGCAAAAAATAATTACGAAGAAAACTTACTGAAGTTAAGTCTATTAATTTTCTAAACAGAAAAAAAAATTAAAAAAGAAAAAGAAGGATTATTCATGAAAATATACTGAAAAAAAGAACTGTTCAAAAAAAGAATAAACAAATAAACTGCAGAATTGCAACGAATTGATCAGTCAAACTGAGGGAACAAGATTATATGAAGCAGAAATAAACAGTTAAACTTCAGGAGTTGATGGACTAAATATTATTCAAAAGAGCTAAAGAAGAGTTCAAAACATGACGTTGAAAAAAAATTAACTCAGCAAAGAAAATATGATAAGAACAGAAACTAATTATAAGAGTATACGAGAATAGAAGAGAGAATTGTTCAAAAGAAAAACGTACTAAACCATTAGACTGCGAACTTCCAACAACAAAGAATCAGTCAAGCTAAGGAAGCATAGGTTATATGATATGGTATTAAACAATTAGTCTTCTGGACTTGATATGGCCTGAAGAAAATCGTGCACTTCCTCAATTGAAAGAAACCACTAAGGAGATCCATTTTCCAAAATGATCCTGAGGCGAGCGGGGTAATTTAGTGAAGGTTTATAGCCTTTGTTATATAACTCCACCATGGCCTTTTTATACTTAAAACCTTCATTTAATACCTCAGCCGAATAATCTTCGACCAGCCTTATCTTATAATCTTCAAAGTTAATCATATCTAACCGATGAGATTGGCGAATTATCGTAACCTTTGGTTGGAAGTCATGAAAAGCAATTTTCACAGGTCAAGGTTTTTGTTGAGAAGAGGATCTAAACACTGGGGCTCGGTGTGCCCGGTCTATTCTTGGTGGAGTATCTAAAACATCAGAAAACAAATGAGTAGCTTTGCAAAAAATTCTGTAGGTCATGTGTCTTTGACCAACTCAGGAAGACCCAAAATTCGTATATTGTTCCTTCTTGATCTATCCTCTAAGGCGACAATCTTTTGTCTTAAAGTTTCAATGATTTTTGATTGTTTATCTCCAAACTTTTCCAACTCATCCATCTTAGTATCCAGTCTTGTTAGAGCATCTTCATGTTCTTGAATCTGAGTAGTATGTTCCTGTAAAGTTTTTTTGAATAGTCTGCAGCACAATCTCCATTTGTTTAAGCTCTGTGGTAACTTTTAAACACACATCCGAAAGTTGTTCATACGTTTCGCTCTGAGCTTTCCGAATTAGCTCCACAATAGCTTCCATAGTCACAGAGGGATCCTCTTCTTTTTTTAAGAAGTTTTAGCATGAGACATCATAATACTCTAAGAGTAAGTTTTCAAAGCAGATTAGATTCAGTAATTTAAAAAGAACGGAGCTGTTCAGAAACATGTCTAATCCATGCAATACCAGTAGGAGGAGTCAGATCCTCAGAGATCTTGACACCCAGGATCTTGAACCTGCTTACTCTCTCTATTTCTGATCCCTCTATGAGGATTGGTATGTGTTCCTTCGTCTTACCCTTCCTGAAGTCCACATTCGGTTCCTTATTCTTACTGATGTTGAGTGCCAGGTTGTTGCTGCGGCACCACTCCACTAGTTGGCATATCTCACTCCTGTACACCCTCTTGTCACCCCCTGAGACTCTACCAACAGCCTTCTTAACCACCTTATTAAGCTGCATATTCACCTTCAGGAATCTATGAACTTGAACCCCAAAATCCCTCTGCTCATCAACACCATTAAGGGTCTTGCCCTTAACAGTATACTGTCTCTTTATATTTTACCTACCAAGGTGTAACACATCACATTTGACTGGGTTAAACTCCATATGCCATTTCTCTGCTCTTATCTACAACTGATATACATCCTGCAGTATTCTTTGCCAGTCATCTATGCTATCCACAACATTACCAATCTTTGTATCATCTACAGACTTACTAACCCAACTACAGTATCTACATTTGCATCCAGGTCATTTACTGTACATACATCACAAACAGCAGAGGTTCCAGTACAGATCCCTGTGGAAAACCATGAATTGTAGACCTCCAGCTAGAATAATCCCTTCAACCACCAGCTTTTGTCTTCTATGGGTAAGTTAGTGCTGAATTCAAGCGGCCAATTCACCATTGATCCCATGCATCTTAATTTTCTGGATGAGCCTCCCATGAGGGACCTTGTCAATCACCTTACTAAAATCTATGTAATCTTCTCATACTTCTCCTTTTTCTTCTTGACAAAGTACATCTCTTCCCTCAACATCCATGGTTCTCTTAACTTGCCATCCTTGTGTTTCCTTGTCGTTCCACATATTGACTGTTCCCATTTTATTCTCCCAAGTTCCTTCCTAATTTTCAACACTGCTCCACAAGAAAAATGATTATTACCATGACATGGATAACATTTTTCACATCAATAATACAGATGAAATAACTCATTATTTATTACCTAGTTCTTACACGTAGATATTGAATTGAATGAAGTTCAAAGTAAACTTATTGTCAAAGTACATGTATGTCAGTGTATACAACATTGAGATTTATCTTTCCAGGCATACTTAATAAATCCACAATAGAATCAATGAAAGACCACACCAGCCAGACATTCATCTAATGTGCAAAAGACAACAAACTGCAAATGCAAAAGAGAGAATAACAATAAATAAGCAATAAGTATCAAAACCATGACATGAAGAGCCGTTGAAAGAGTCCTTAGATTGTGGGAACATTGCAGTGATGGGGTAAGTGAAGTTGAGTGAAGGCATCCTGTTTGGTTCAGGAGCCAGCTGGTTGAGGGGTAATAGCTGTTCCCAAACCTGGTGGTGTGAGTCCTGGGGCTCCCATACTTTCGTCCTGATGGCAGCAGTGAGAAGAGAGCATGACCTGGCTGGTGCGAGTCCCTGATGATCGTACTGCTTTTCTGCGACAACGCCCTGTGTAGATGTGCTCAATGGTGGTTGGCGGGGGGGGGGGGTGCTTTACCCTTGATGGATCAGGCTACATCCACCACTTTTTGTAGGACTTTCTGTTCAGGGAACAAAGAAAGCAATGTAAGGAGATAAGGAAAAGCAGCAGCATTGTTTCTCTTCCGTGCCCAAGATAGCCACTTACCAAACCAAGAAAAATATGAACCCATAACCTCCTAAAGTAGAATTCAATTGAATTTGCATATATTGAATAATTGAAATTGCTTATATTTCAATTATCCTCTGTTGTTTGCTATGGAATGAATGTGTTTCAAAGTCCAACAATTGTCATCAATTTCTCTTGACCAAATAAAAGGGGTCATATATCATAAACGTGTACAAAAGAAGAAATATCTTTCTCAGGAAAAAACAAAATTGCGAAGACACATAGCTTTAAAGATTATGAAGACACGCAGTCCTCTTTTATTGTCATTTAGTAATGCATACATTAAGAAATGATACAATATTTCCTCTGGTCACAAAACACAGGACAGACCAAGACTGAAAAAAACTAACAAAACCACATAATTATAACATATAGTTACAACAGTGCAACAATGCCATAATTTGATGAAGAAGTCCATGAGCACAGTAAAAGTTCAAAGTCACTCAAATGTCCCACATCTCACACAGACGGAGAGAAGGAAGAAAAGCTCTCCATGCCATACCTGACCACGGTCCGACTTTGAGTCATCCGAAAACTTTGAGCTCTGATCAGCTCTCCAACACCGAGTACTGAGCGCCATCACTATCCAAACGATTCGACCTCCTTCTCGGTCGCCAATGGCAGGCAAAGCCAGGGATTTTGAGGCCTACCCTCCGAAAGATTCCCGACCGCGCAGTAACGACAGCAGCAAACGAGCGTTTCAGAAATTTTTCCGGATGTTCCGCTGTGCTTTTACGTCTATCTTCATCAAATCAGAATTGTCCATGGCCCCTATTTAACAGATACAATATCATTTTTCATCAGAGGGCTACGCACGCACAGCGTGCTGCTTCTCTTCTCCTCCCGCCGAGTGAACCTGGAATAAGCTTTTATTAACAACAATGACACCAAGCAGCAAATGAGCCACACAGATGGTCGATCTAGCTATTTGCTTCAGAAGAGAATTGCCACTACTCCTTAGGGCAGTAGAACAAAACAAAAAACATAGAACAATACAGCACAGTCCCTACCCTTCGGCCCACAGTGTTGTGCCAACCTTTTAAACTTCTCAAGGGTCAATTTACCCTTCCTCATAAAACATGCTGCTTAATCTAGGCAGCATCCTGATAAATCTCTCACCTGCACCTTCTCTGAACTTTCAGATCCTTCCTCTAATAAGGTAACCAGAACTAAACACAATTCTCCAAGTGTGGTCTAAAAGGAGTTTAATAGAGGTGCAATGTTACCTTGTGGCTCTTGAAATTAATGCTGCAACTAATGATGGCTATCACACCTTACTCTTCTTAACCACCCTATCAACTTGCGTGTCAATTTTAAGGGATCTATGGATGTGGACCCCAATGTCTGTCTATTCCTCCACAGTGCTAAAAGTTCGTCAAGTTCCACCTTCCAAAGTACAGGGTTAATTAAAATTGAACTTCATCTGCCACTTCTCACCTGGTTCTGAATCCTATCAATGTCTCTTTGTAACTTAAGATAACCCTCCACACTATCTACAACAGCACCGACCTTTGTGTCATCTGCAAATTTCCTTACCCTCCGTTCCATTTCATCATCCAGGTCATTTAGGAAAAATCAGAAGAAGCAGGGGTCTGAGAACTGATTCATGCTGAACATCACTGGTCACCAAGCTCCAGACTCCATCTACTACCACATTCTGCCTTATATGGACAAGACAATTTTAAATCCGCACGGAAAATATTCTCTGTGTCCCATGCCTTTTAATGAGACTACCATGGGGAACCTGCTGAATGCCTTACTAAAGTCCATATTCACCACATACCTCACTCTGCCTTCTTCAGTTTGTTTTATAACTTCCTCAAAAGAGTCAACTAGGCTTGTGAGGTATGACCTGTTCTTCACGAAGACACACTGACTACCCCTAACCAAACTACGCTCAAAGACCGTGTCTCTATAAATCATTTCCAGTATTTTTCTCACCAATGATGTAAGACTCACTAATCTATAATTCCCAGAATTATCCCTATTATTTTTGGAACAAATTAATTGTATCTTCTGGTAGTAGTAGTGCAATCACTCAAGTCAAGTGTGATGTTCCCGTAAGGGGTTGTCTATTGGTGTGGGGTGGATTCCTTCAATGGAGAATGCCTGTGGGGGACTTTATTTAATGTGGGTAACCACTATACGGTCCTTGATAGATCAGGGTGAGGGTCCTGTGGCATGCAGTGCAAGATGACTGGGGACACTTCACTGCTGCAGCCTTCCTTCACCTTCATGGCCATTATGATGTGTCATTATCTTCTGCCAACTCCACTGTTGAGGTCTTGGTTGGACCACTTACTGTCCAGAACCACCCCTTGATCTTACCACCTTTGCTGTCCCTACCAGAAGCTGAACTCCATACACCGTCGCTCTCAGGATCTCTGAACTCACTAACCTCTCCACCATGACAAGGTGATGATCCGCAGAGAATCTTCTGGTACTAATCCTGTGACTAGTGAGGATACGAAGATCAACACCAAAGGTGCATTGGTCTCTTTCCTCATTTCATGTAGTAACAGGGGTATACCCCATCTGGCCCAGGGGATTTAGCTATTCTAATTTTTTTCAAAAATTCCAGTACATTGCTTTCTTAAAGTCAACATGTCTGTTCTATGCTGTTCTCGCATCCTTCAAGGTCCCTCTCACTGGTAAATACTGAAGCAAGGTATTCATTAAAGAACTTCCGTACCTTCTCCGACATTAGGCACAAGTTTACCTGATCAGTCCTAACCTCATTCTTGTCATCCTCCCGTTTGTCATGCACATATGGAATGCCTTGGGGTTTTCCTTATTCCTACACATCAGGACCTTCTCATGCCCATGTTTATCTCTCATAGTTCCTTCTTAAGTTCCTTCCAGTCTTATAGCTCTCAAGAACACTCTCTGATCATTGCTTCTAAAACCTCAGGTTTGCTTTTTTCTTCCACTTGACTCGATGTTCTACCTCTATTAATAACCATGGTCCTTTCCCTGCCTCATGGGACAAACCTATCCTGCACACAATGTAGGGGCTCCCAGAATAACCCCACATTTCCATTATAACAAACTGATTTATAACAAACATACATTCTTTTAAGACACAAAAACTCAACAGGAGAAGTAGTTAAACCATGGATCACAGGAAAAGTTAAAGGTTGCATTAAATCACAGAAAAAAGTTTAAAATGATGGTAGAAAACGCAGTGGGCCTAAGGATGGGGAGAATTAGGGGCAGTGTGAGAATTAAATAAATTAAAAGAAGGACAATAGAGATTAGGTAAGTGAATGAAAATGTAGTATGGGCCTTTAAGAGCTTTTGTTGATGCGTAAAATCAGAAAAAAACATGTGAGGACAATTATCAGAATCATGTTTAATATCTCTTTACTGTATATACAGTACACACACACACATACACAAACATACATATATATAGTTTAAGTAGTGCAAAAAATAGTGAACTATTATACATGGGTTCATTGTCCTTTCAGTGGAACAAGCTGTTCCTAAAACGTTTAGTGTGTATCTTCAGGCTCTTATATCTCCTCCTTGATGGCACCAATGAGAAGAGGATATGTACTGGGTGATGAGGATCCTTAATGATGGATGCCACCTTTTTGAGGCATCACCTTTTACAGAGATCCTCGGTGCAAGGGAGGCTAGTGCCCGTGATGGAGGTGGCTGAGTTTACTACTTTCTGCAGCTTTGTACAGTCCTGTGCAGTGGTTGCTCCATACCGGATGGTGTTGCATCCAGTTAGAATGCTCTCTACAGTACATCTGTAGAAATTTGTGAGAATCTTTGGTGACATACCAAGTCTTCTCAAACTCTATAAGAGCAAAAGAACTGCAAGGGACAAAATAGGTCCTCTGGAAGATCAGAATGGTAAGAGAGCCAAAAGAGATGAGGCGATCTTAACTAAACTTTTTTGTATCTGTGTTTACTCAGGAGATGGACACACAGTCTACAGAAGTGAGGCAAAGCAGAATCAACTTCATGGACCCTATACAGTACAGAGGAGGAGATGTTTGCTGTCCTAAGGCAATCAAGGCAGGATAGATCTCCAGGGCCTAACAAGGTTTTCCCTTGGACCCTACAGGATGCAAATGCAGAATTTGCTGGGGCCCTAGCAGAAATATTTAAATTATCCTTAGCGACAGGGGAGGTATCAGAGGATTGGAGGATAGCAAATGTTGTTCCGCTGTTTAAGAAAAGCTCAAATCATAAACCAGGAAGTTATAGTCCGGTGAGTCTGACATCAGTTGTGGGAAAGTTATTGGAAGGCATTGTAAGGGACTGGATATATATTTAGATTGACATGGTTTGATTAAAGATAGGCAACACCTGTGGTAGGTCATGTCTGACCAATCTTATAGAGTTTTCAAGGAAGTTACCAGGAAAGTGAATGACGGCAAGGCTGTGGCTGTTGTCTACATGGACTTTAGCAAGGCAGGATCTCACATGGAAGGTTGGTCAAGAAGACTCAATTGCTCAGTAGTCAAGATGTGGTAATAAATTGGATTTGACATTGGCTTTGTTGGAGAAGCCAGAGAATGGTAGTAGATGGTTGCCTTTCTGACTGGAGGCCTTTGACTAATGGAGTGCGCAAGGTCTGGTGCTGGGTCCATTGTTGTTTGTCACCTATGTCAATGATCTGGATAATAATGTGATTTACAGGATCAGCAAATTTTCAGTTGATGCCAAGTTTAGGGGTGCAGTGGACAGTGAAGAAAGCTATCATGGCTTGCAAAGGGATCTGGCTCATCTGGAAAAATGGGCTAAAAAGTGACAGATGGAATTTAATGCAGACAAGTGCGAGGTGTTGCACTTTGGTGGTTCCAAGCAGGGTAGGTCTTACACAGTGAACAGTAGGCCTCTGAGTAGTGTGATAGAACGAAGGGATCTGGGGTTACAGGTCCATAATTCATTGAAAGTGGCATCACAGGTCAATAGGATCATGAAGAAAACTTTTGGCACATTGGCCTTCATAAATCAATGCTTTGAGCACAGGAGATGGGATGTTATGTTGAAGACAGTTAGTGAGGCCTAATTTGGAGTATTGTGTACTGTCTTGATCACCTGCCGACAGGAAAGATGTAAATAAGGTTGAAAGAATACAGATAAACTTTACGAGGATGTTGCCGGCTCTGGAGGACTTGAGTAATTAGGAAAGATTAAATAAGTTAGGACTTTATTCTTTGAATGTAGCAGATTGAGAAGAGATTTCATATGAGGATTATTGATAGGATAAGTGTAAGCAGGCTTTTTCCACTGAGGTTGGTTGGAACTACAACCAGAGGTCATGGGTTAGGGCTAAAGTGTGGAAGGTTTAAGGGGAACTTGAGGGGAAACTTCTTCACTCAGAGGGTGATGAGAGTGTGGAATGATTTACCAGTGCAAATGGTGCGTACAAGCTTGATTTCAATGTCTAAGCACAATTTGGAAAGATACATGAATGGTAGGGGTGTGGAGGGCTATGGTCCCGGAGCAGGACAATAGGAGTAGGCAGTTTAAATGGTTTCAGCATGGACTAGATGGACTGAGGGCCTGTTTGATGCTTACTTTTCTATGGCTTTATGATTCTATGAATCTAATGAAATGTAGCCACTGCTGTGCTTTCTTTGAAATTGCATCAATATGTTGGACCTGGAGTATAAATCTTCAGAGATGTTGGCAACCAGGAAATTGAAATTGCTCACCCTTTCCACTGCTGATCCCTCAGGAGGACTGGTGTGTGTTCCCTCGACTTCTCCTTCCTGAGGTTACAATCAACTCCTTGAGCTTACAGAGTGCAAGGTTGTTGTGACACCTTTCAACAAGCTAATTTATAGATAGCATTCGAACTGTACCTAGCCACACAGTCGTGGATGTAGAAAGATTAGAGCAGTGCTGATTGTCAATGAGGAAGAAATGTTATTTCCATTTTGCTCTGTCTGTGGTCTCCCGATGAGGAAGTTAAGGATTCACTTGCAGATGGAAGTACAGAGTGTCATAAGGAGGTGGCTAGGAACGGACCCAAGTGCAAGACACAGACACTGAAGTACTAGGGACAGGACTAGGATACAGAGTGAGGGCAAGGACATGGACATGAAAACCCGGAACCCGGAACAGGACTGGACAAGACAACGAGGAGTCCGGGCTTGGAATCCAAGCCAGAGACTGGACAAGGGCACAGAACCTGGGTTTGGCTCTGGCTGGGACCCCAGAACTAGGCAAGGACGAGGCTGGAGTCTTCAGGCTTGAGGCTAGAGGCTAGAGACGAGGCTTGGCAGGAGGCAGGAGGCTGGAGACCTGGCTTGAGGCTAGAGGCTAGAGATGAGGCTTGGCAGGAGGCATGAGGCTGGAGTCTTCAGGCTTGAGGTTAGAGGCTAGAGACGAGGCTTGGCAGGAGGCATTAGCTGGAGTCTTCAGGCTTGTGGCTAGAGGCTAGAGATGAAGATTGGCAGGAGGCAAGAGGCTGGAGTCTTCAGGCTTGAGGCTAGAGGCTAGAGATGAAGATTGGCAGGAGGCAAGAAGCTGGAGTCTTCAGGCTTGAGGCTAGAGGCTAGAGATGAAGATTGGCAGGAGGCATTAGCTGGAGTCTTCAGGCTTGAGGCTAGAGGCTAGAGATGAAGATTGGCAGGAGGCAAGAGGCTGGAGTCTTCAGGCTTGAGGCTAGAGGCTAGAGACGTGACTTGGCAGGAGGCAGTAGGCTGGAGTCTTCAGGGTTGAGGCTAGAGGCTAGAGACGAGGCTTGGCAGGAGGCAGGAGGCTGGAGTCTTCAGGCTAGAGGCTGGAGACTTGAGGCGAGGCTTGGCAGGAGGAAGGAGGCTGTAGCCTTCAGACGAGGCTAGTGGCTAAAGACGAGGTTTGGCAGGAGGCTGGTGTCTTCAGGCTTGAGGCAAGAGTGTACAGATGAGGCTTGGCAGGAGGCCGGATGCTAGGGGCTCCTCCTGGGCAGGGCGCGGATCACCACCCAACAGAGGCAAGGGACAGGAAGGGACAGAACCAACCGCAGGTAACTGCAAGATGGCCTGGCTTACCCGACGGAGGCAAGGATTAGGAAGGGACAGAATCAACCATAGGTAACGGCAATACGGCCTGGCTTACCTGGGCGGAGGCAAGGGACAGGAAGGGAGCTAGGTACAGGATGGCTCCAGGACAAGACTGCAGGCGAGACAAGGTGAGAATTACCAGTAAGACCAGGCAAGGCTTCAAGCAATGCAAGGTGAGACGAGAACTTCAGGTGAGGCGAGAGTTACTGGCAAGACAAGGCAAGGCTTCAGGCGAGGAAACAGAAGACAGAGGAACGGATAGAAGGAGTAAGGACAAGAACAATCCAGCAGCCACGCCCTGGTCTCTGAAGGTATTTATGCAGCCAGCCCCAGTGAGCATCTGCTGCCTCAATTAGAGCTCAACAAGAACAGAAACAGGGTAGACAGGAAAACCTGGAGCAAGGGTCGATGGACCGGACCGGAATACAGACTTCACGGACCGGACCATGACAGTACACCCCATCCCCGCCCCCGCCACGGGAGCCTCCTGGTGACCAAATAGGGTGTCCAGACTCTGGACGACCCGGGTGGGTGGGAGGGTACTTAACAGAAGGGAACCCCGGGTGGCAAGAGGAAAACAACAGTGTCTGTGTCGCTGGGTCCATGGTTGGCTGGATCGTTCTGTCATACAGCGGTGGCTAGGAACGGACCCAAGTGCAGGACACAGACACTGAAGTACTAGGGACAGGACTAGGATACACAGTGAGGGCAAGGACATGTACACGAAAACCGGGAAACCGGAACAGGACAGGACAAGAGAGCTAGGAGCTCGGGCTTGGGCTCCGAGCCAGAGAATGGACAAGGACCCAGTACCTGGGTCTTGGCTCCTGCTTGGACCCCAGAACTAGGCAAGGACGAGGCTTGGCTGGCAAGCAGGTCGAGGCTGGAGTCTTCAGGCGAGAGGCTAGAGACAAGAGGCGAGGCTTGGCAGGAGGCAGGAGGCTGGAGTCTTCAGGCTAGTGGCTGGAGGCTAGAGACGAGGCTAGGTTTGGCAGGAGGCTGGAGTCTACAGGCTTGAGGCTTGAAGCTAGAGGCTAGAGATGAGGCTTGGCAGGAGTCTGGAGGCTGGAGTCTTCAGGCTTGAGACTTGAGGTTAGAGGCTAGAGACGAGGCTTGGCAGGAAACAGGAGGCTAGAGTCTTCAGGCTTGAGGCTAGAGGGTAGAGATGAGGCTTGGCAGGAGGCAGGAGGCTGGAATCTTCAGACGAGGCTAGAGGCTAGAGATGAGGATTGGCAAGAGGCAGGAGGCTGGAGTCGTCAGGCTTGTGGCTAGAGGCTAGAGCCAAGGCTTGGCAGGAGGCAGGAGGCTGGAGTCTTCAGGCTTTTGGCTAGAGGTTAGAGCTGAGGCTTGGCAGGAGGTAGGAGGCTGGAGTCTTCAGGCTTGAGGCTAGAGGCTAGAGACGAGTCTTGGCAGGAGGCAGGAGGCTGGAGTCTTCGGGCTAGAGGCTAGAGACAAGGCTTGGCAGGAGGCAGGAAGCTGGAGTCTTCAGGCTTGAGGCTGAAGGCTAGAGATGAGGCTTGGCAGGAGGCTGGTGTGTTCAGGCTTGAGGTTAGAGGCCAGAGATGAGGCTTGGCAGGAGGCCGGAGGCTAGATGCTTCTCCTGGGCAGGCCGCAATAAACTTGGGGCCAGGGCGCGGTACTCCTGGGCAGGGCATGGATCACCACCCGACAGAGGCAAGGGACAGGAAGGGACAGAACCAACTGCAGGTAACGGCAAGACGGCTTGGTTTACCCAACAGATCAGGGCACAGGAAGGGTCAGAACCAACTGTAAGTAACGGCAATACGGCCTGGCTTACCTGGGCGGAGGCAAGGGACAGGAAGGGAGCTATGCACAGGATGGCTCCAGGACAAGACTGCAGGCGAGACAAGGCGAGAGTTACCAGCAGGAGCAGGCAAGGCTTCTGGCAATGCAAGGCGAGATGAGAACTTCAGGTGTGGCGGGAGTTACCGGCAAGACGAGGCAAGGATTCAGGCGAGGAAACAGAAGGCAGAGGAATGGATACGAGGAGTAAGGACAAGAACAATCCAGCAGCCACACCCTGGTCTCTGAAGGTGTTTATGCAGCCAGCCCCAGTGAGCATCTGCTGCCTCAATTAGAGCTCAACAAGAACAGAAACAGGGTAGACAGGAAAACCTGGATCAAGTGTCGATGGACTGGAGCATAAACCGGAATACGGACTTCATGGACAGGACCATGACAGTACCCGCCCTCTACGGGAGCCTCCTGGAGACCAAATAGGGTATCTAGACCATGGACGACCCGGGCGGATGGGAGGGTATTTAACAGGAAGGAACCCCAGATGGCAAGAGGAAAACAACAGTGTCTGTATTGCTGGGTCCATGGTTGGCTGGATCATTCTGTCATATGGTACTGGCTAGGAACAAACCCAAGTGCAAGACACAGACACTGAAGTACTAAGGACAGGACTAGGATACAGAGTGAGGGCAAGGACATGGACACGAAAACCGGGAACCGGGAACAGGACAGGACAAGAGAACCAGGAGCTCGGGCTTGGGCTCCGAGCCAGAGAATGGACAAGGATCCAGTACCTGGGTCTTGGCTCCGGCTCGGACCCCAGAACTAGGCAAGGATGAGGCCTGGCTGGCAGGCAGGACGAGGCTGGAGTCATCAGGCTAGAGGCTGAAGACAAGAGGCAAGGCTAGGCAAGAGGCAGGAGGCTGGAGTCTTCAGGCTACAGGCTAGAGACTAGAGGCGAGGCTTGGCAGGAGGCAGGAGGCTGGAGTCTTCAGGCTAGAGGCTAGAGGCTAGAGACTTGAGACGAGGCTTGGCAGGAGGCTGGAGTCTTCAGGCTTCAGGCTTGAGGCTAGAGGCTAGAGATGAGCTTTGGCAGGAGGCAGGAGACTGGAGTCTTCAGGCTTGAGGCTAGAGGCTAGAGACAAGGCTTGGCAGGAGGTAGGAGGCTGAAGTCGTCAGGTTTGAGGCTAAAGGCTAGAGACGAGGCTTGGCAGGAGGCAGGAGGCTGGAGTCTTCAGGTTTGAGGCTAAAGGCTAGAGACGAGGCTTGGCAGGAGGCAGGAGGCTGGAGTCTTCAGGCTGGAGGCTAAAGGTTAGAGACTTGAGGCGAGGCTTGGCAGGAGGTAGGAGGATGGAGTCTTCAGGCTAGAGGCTAGAGGCTAGAGACGAGGAGAGGCTTGGCAGGAGGCAGGAGGCTGGAGTCTTCAGGCTTGAGGCTAGAGGCTAGAGACGAAGCTTGTTTGGAGGCAGGAGGTTGGAGTCTTCAAGCTTGTGGTTAGAGGCCAAGACGAGGCTTGGCAGGAGACAGGAGGCTGGAGTCTTCAGGCTTGTGGCTAGAGGCTAGAGCCAAGGCTTGGCAGGAGGCAGGAGGCTGGAGTCTTCAGGCTTGAGGCTAGAGCCTAGAGACGAGGCTTGGCAGGAGGCAGGAGGCTGGAGTCTTCTGGCTTGAGGCTAGATGCTGGAGATGAGGCTTGGCAGGAAGCAGGAGTCTTCAGGCTTTAGTCTAGAGGTTAGAGACGAGGCTTGGCAGGAGGCCGGATGCTAGAGGTTTGGCTGGAGGCCAGAGGCTAGAGGCTCCTCCTGGGCAGGGCGCGGATCACCACCCGACAGAGGCAAGGGACAGGAAGGGACAGAACCAACCGTAGGTAACGGCAATACGGCCTGGCTTACCCAACAGAGGCAAGGGACAGGAAGGGACAGAACCAACCTCAGATAACAGCAAGACGGCCTGGCTTACCTGGGCGGAGGCAAGGGACAGGAAGGGAGCTAGATACAGGGTGGCTTCAGGACAAGACTGCAGGCGAGACAAGGCGAGAGTTACCAGCAAGACCAGGCAAGGCTTCAGGCAATGCAAGGCGAGACGAGTACTTCAGGTGAGGCAGGAGTTACCGGCAGGACAAGGCAAGGCTTCAGGCGAGGAAACAGAAGGCAGAGGAAGGGATACAAGGAGTAAGGACAAGAACAATCCAGCAGCCACGCTCTGGTCTCTGAAAGTACTTATGCAGCCAGCCCCAATGAGCATCAGCTGCCTCAATTAGAGCTCAACAAGATCAGAAACAGGGTAGACAGGAAAACCTGGTGCAAGGGTCGCTGGACCGGACCGTGAACCAGAATACGGAGTTCACAAATTGGACCATGACACAGAGACCCAGGTTCTGGAACTTGTTTATTAGTACTGAGGGTATGATGGTGCTGAGTGCTGAGCTATAGTCAATGAACAGCAGCCTGGTATAGTTATGTCTATTGTCCAGATGATGCAAGGCTAAGTGGAGAGCCAATGAGATTCCATTCACTCTAGACCTATTGTGGCAATAGGCAAATTGCAGCAGCTCCAGATCCTTGATTAGGTAGGCATTGATTCTGGCCATGAATGACCTCTCAAAGCACTTCTTCACCGTAGTTGTGATGCAACTGTGTGATAGTCATTGAGGTAGCTCACCCTGATCTTCCTGGGCACTGATGCGATTGTTGCCCTTTTGAAGCAGGTAGGAACTTCCAACAGCAGCAGTAAGATTGAAGATATCTTTTAATTTCTCTGCAGAAACAGAAGAATTTATAGGGTGGTGGAACAAATCAATGATAAAGCCATTAAATATACTTAGTGTGTCTTCACAGAGTCATCTTGATATTGATATTGGCTGCTATTTGTTTATTATTGTTTTATATAACAAGTCACAGTGAAAAGCTTGTCTTACATACTGATCATGCAGATCAAATCATCACACAGTGCATTACATAGAGCAAAGTAAAACAATAACAATGTTATTAAAGTGTAAAAACTACAGAGAAGGTTCAGTACAGGTAAACAATAATCTGCAAGATCATAATGAGATACACTGTGATGTCAAGAGTTCAACTTATTGTACAAGGAGTCCATTCAAGAGTCTGATAACAGGAGGATAGATCTGCCTATGGCACTGGTGATATGTGCATTCAGGTTTTTGTATCTTCTGCCCAGTGGGAGAGGGGGGAAGAGAGGATGTCTGGAATGGTTGTGGCCTTTAATTATGCTGGCTACTTTACTGAAGCAACAAGCAGTATAGACAATCCACAGAGAGAAGGATAGTTTCCTTGATGCGCTAAGCTGTCCACAACTCTGCAGATTCTTGCCATTACATGCAGAGCGGTTACCCTATCAAATCATTATGCATCAAAATTGAATTCTTTCTGTGGCGCATCTTCATTTTGTAGCCCATTATAGCAGGTAAGCCCTACCACAGTTGACAGCTGCACTGAGATTTGATTTTGGACTTATGGAGAACCAAGGAGCTAGGGGAAGTGAGGAAATGTATTAATGAAGGAATGGTACTGTCTTTAAACTAAAAATTCCCAAGGACATTTTAACCAAAATTCCAGAGGTTTGAAAAAGGTGGTAATACTGGTAATCGAAATTCTATAGAATTTGAAGTATTCTTCTGGTTTTAAGGGTAGTAACGCAACACCACTGCTTTAGAAAGATGGAGAAGATAGAGAATTATTGACTTTTAGACTGAAATCAGTAATAATGAAAATGCTGAAACCTAAAATAAGTAATGTGGCGTCAATAAACTTTGAAAATTATACTCTGACCACAGAATTAACACAGATTGCTGAAAGAAAAATTATGTTTTGACTCATCTTTAGAAGTTCTTTGTGGCTCAGTCTCGTAAAGTTGACATTCGGTACTTGGATTTTTGGAAGGTTTTGATAGGGTCCCACATATAAGGTTGATGAGCATGATTTCAGCACATGAAACATGGGGTAATATGTTAGTACGGAATAAGAGAGCTTTTTTCTATCAGATTGAAAACAATAGAGTACTGAATGGGTTGGTGCTTAGGTCCTAATTATTCACAATCTACGATCGAGTGAACCTGATGTAACATTTCCAGCTTTGCTGAAGACCCAGGAAAAAGAAAAGTGAAATGTGATAAGGGTACAAAGAGTTTTCAAGGAGATTTAGACAAGCTTAGTGAGTGGACAACAACATAGCAGGGGTAAAGGTGGAAATGATAGTTTATCTATTTTGGTTTGAATGTGCTTATTTTAAGAGAGATTTCATGCATTAGTTATTGACAGCTAACATAAATGTGCATCACAGGTCTAGGAAGACAATGGTGGCCTTTCTTTTAGAAGAATATAAGTACAAGAGCAAGGATATCTTACCATAAAAACATAGAGATTGCACCTGGAGAAATGTGTAAGTTTTTGGTCTCCATAACAGTCCCTAATACCAAGGGAATACAGCAATGGTTCATCAGACTGGTTCCCAGGATGGCAAGCTCGCCCTGTGAGGAGAGCTTGAGTAGATTCGATCTTCATTCTCCAGATTTTAGAACAGAGGTCCACGACCTTATTTATGCCATGGACCGATACCATTAAGCAAGGGGTCCATTGGCCCTAAGCTGAGATGCCCTGGTTTAGAAGAATGACAAGGGACCTCAATGAAACCTGTGAAACTCTCTGAGGACCTGATGCGGGAATGAATCTTCTCTTATCTTGGAGTCTAGAACTGGGGGTCTTGGGCAATATCGGACTGAAATGAGAAATTTTATCCCATTAGAGAGCAGTAAATTTTGGAAGATTCTCTTTTGAAGCTTAGTCATAGATTGCATTCAAACCAAACAAAAAGGGGTGTTAGAAGAATCAAGGGAAATGAGATAAGAGCAGGAAAATCATGTATAAAATAAATCATGAATGCTTGAGCAATCTCAAGGAACTGTATAACCTAATCCTGATGCTCTTACTTAAGTTCTTATGTACTGAATTAAGTTCTGGGGAAAATCAATGGATACTTGTATGGAAGCTTTTTAACCAATATCTGAGAAATCCAGAAAACAAAGCTTCATCTAATAACTTGATTACAGTGAACCTGATAGCAAGAAGAAATTTGCCTTTACAACTGAAATTGACTGCACACCCCAAAATATCAGATGGCTGAGTATATACAATGCAACAAAATATTCCTGCTGTAGAGTTGCTGACATACTCTAGATCTAGCTGTGCCTTGAAGCCAAGCTGTTGGAGTACCGACAGTCGGCTGAAATTATAAAAACTGCAAAAGTACTTTTTATCCAAATCAATATAAAGCATCTACCCTAGCCAGCTCTTGGCCCATCAGAGTACTCTGAAGCTGCAAAGATAAGATAGTCCACATTTCTGTCAGGCACTACTCACGCACTGATAGCCAGCAGAGCATCACTCAGCTCTGCACTTCATTCCAGCTTTGGTCAAAAGAGAGAAGCTTTAAGGATAAAGTGAAAGTGATTTCCTTTGACATGAAGGTAACATTTGGCAGAATGTATCAGCAATGGGCTCTGCTGAAACATAGAAACATAGAAAACCTACAGCACAATACAGGCCTTTCAGTCCACAAAGCTTTGCCGATCATGTCTTTATCTTAGAACTACCTAGGCCTACCCAGAGGCTTCTATTTTTCTAAGCTCCATGTATCCATCCAGGAGCTCCTTAAAAGATCCTATCGTTTCCGCCTCCACCACTGCCACAGGCAGCCCATCCATGCACTCACCACTCTCTGCATAAAAACTTACCCCAACACTCCTCTGTGCCTACTTACAAGCACCTTAAAACTATTCCCTCTTGTGCTAGCCACTTCAGCCCTGGAAAAAGTCTCTGACTATCCACACGATCAATGCCTCTTATTATCTTGTACACCTCCAACCAGTCATCTCTCCTCCTCCATCGCTCCAAGGAGAAAAGGACAAGTTCATTCAACCTATTCTCATAAGGCATACTCCCCAATCCAGACAACATCCTTGTAAATCTCCTCTGCACCTTTTCTATAGTTTCCACATCCCTCCTGTAGTGAGGCGACAATTGAGCACAGTACTCCAAGTGGGATCTGACCAGGGTTCCATATATCTGCAACATTACGTATTGGCTCTTAAACTCAATCCCACAATTGATGAAGGCCACAGAGTCAACCTACGTAGCAGCTTTGAGTGTCCTATGGACTTGGACCCCAAGATCCCTCTGATCCTCCACACTGCCAAGAGTCTTGCCATTAATTCTATATTCTGCCATCATATTTGACCTACCAAAATGAACCACCTCACACTTATCTGGGTTGAACTCCATCTGCCACTTCTCAGTCCAGTTTTGCATCCTATCAATGTCCTGCTGTAACCTCTGATAGCCCTGCACATTATCCACAACACCCCAAACTTTGTGTCATCAGCAAATTTACTAACACATCGCTCCACTTCCTCATCCAGGTCATTTATAAAAATCACAAAGAGTAGGGGTCCCAGAACAGATCCCTGAGGCACACCACTGGTGACCGACCTCCATGCAGAATATGACCTGTCCACAACCACTCTTTGCCTTCTGTGGGCAAGCCAGTTCTGGATCCACAAAACAATGTCCCCTTGGATCCCATGCCTCCTTACTTTCTCAATAAGCCTTGCATGGGGTACCTTATCAAATGCCTTGCTGAAATCCATATACACTACATCTACGGCTCTACCCTCATCAATGTGCTTACTCACATCCTCAAAAGTTTCAGTCATGCTCGTAAGGCACGACCTGCCTTTGATAAAGCCATGCTAACTATTCTGAATCATATTATGCCTCTCCAAATGTTCATAAATCCTGTCTCTCAGGATCTTCTCCATCAACTTACCAACCACTGAAGTAAGACTCACTGGACTATAATTTCCTGAGCTATCCCTACTCCCTTTCTTGAATAAGGGAACAACATCCGCAACCCTCCAATCCTCCGGAACTTCTCCCATCCTCATTGATGATGCAAAGATCATCTCCAGAGTCTCAACAGTCTCCTCCCTTGCTTCCCACAGTAGCCTGGGGTACATCCCGTCCAGTCCTGGTGACTTATCCAACTTGATGCTTTCCAAAAGCTTCAACACATCCTCTTTCTTAATATCTACATCCTCAAGCTTTTCAGTCCGCTGAAAATCATCCCTACAATCGCCAAGATCCTTTTCCATAGTGAATACTGAAGCAAAGTATTCATTAAGTACCTCTACCATCTCCTCCGGTTCCATACGCACATTTCCTCTGTCACAATCGATTGGTCCTATTATCTCATATCTTATCCTTTTGCTCTTCACATACTTGTAGAATGCCTTGGGGTTTTCCTTAATCCTGTCTGCCAAGGCCTTCTTATGGCCCCTTCTGGCTCTCCTAATTTCATTCCTAAGCTCCTTCCTGCTAGCCTTATAACCTTCGAGATCTCTATCATTACCTAGTTTTTCGAACCCTTTGTAAGCTTTTCTTCTTGACTAGATTTACAACAGCCTTTGTACATCACAGTTCCTGTACCCTACCATCCTTTCCCTGTCTCATTGGAACATATCTACGCAGAATCCCACGCAAATATCCCCTAAACATTTGCCACATTTCTTCTGTACATTTCCCTGAGAACATCTGTTCCCAATTTATGCTTCCAAATTCCTGCCTGATAGCCTCATATTTCCCCTTACTCCAATTAAACGTTTCCCTAACTTGTCTGTTCCTATCACTTTCCAATGCTATGTAAAGGAGATAGAATTGTGATCACTATCTCCAAAATGCTCTCTCACTGAGAGTCCTGACACCTGACCAGGTTCATTTCCCAATACCAAATCAAGTACAGCCTCTCCTCTTGTAGGATATACATGTTGTGTCAAGAAACCTTCCTGAACACACCTAACAAACTCCACCCCATCTAAACCCCTCGCTCCAGGGAGATGCCAATCATTATTTGGGAAATTAAAATCTCCCACCACAACAACCCTGTTATTATTACTCCTTTCCAGAATCTGTCTCCCTTTCTGCTCCTCGATGTCCCTGATACTATTGGGTGGTCTATAAAAAGCACCCAGTCGAGTTATTGACCCCCTTCCTATCCCTAACTTCCACCCACAGAGACTCCGTAGACAACCTCCATGACTTCCTCCTTTTCTGCAGCTGTGACACTACCTCTGATCAACAGTATCACACCCCCACCTCTTTTGCCTCCCTCCCTGCTCTTTCTGAAACATCTAAAGCCTGACACATCTCAAACCATCGCTCTGAGTGTGTCCCTTCTCTATCACCTGCCTATCCTCCCTTTTGCACTGTCTCCAAGCTTTCTCTATTTGTGAGCCAACCTCACTTCAGTGACTCCTTCACTTCAGTTCGGTTCCCACCACCCAGCAATTCTAGTTTAAACTCTCCCCAATAGCCTTTGCAAACCTTCCGCCAGGATATTGGTCCCCTAAGGATGAAGATGAAGACAGTGTGAATCAGGGGCAGCATTCTCCAATGACTGCTGTCATTCCACACAAAGACCTTGGTCCTGGTGGCAGGAGTTCCTCAACACAGTATCTCGGGCCCAGCCACTTTCATCTACTTTGCTGATTGGCTGTATTGTTCAGGTTTGATCTGATTAGCTCTTGGGATGAATAGTAAGATTCATGTCATAGAAGGCCACCTCCAGCTTCTGTTATCTTTACCAGCAAACTGTCTAAGAGTACGCCATAGAATCACAGAGTCAGGCAGTTGTACAGCACAGCAGTAGGCCCTTCAGCACACCATGGTCATGCTGATCTTTCCCACAACCACACTAATCCCACATTAGGTCCATATCCTTCTCGGCCTTGTGTATTTAATTATTTCTAAAATTTAGTGACTTACTGATTCCACCATATCCTCTGGAAGTGAGTTCCAGATGTCCACTACTCCCTCTCAACACTTACCCCTCAAATTCCCTTTAAAACTCCTTCCCTAGCCCTAACCCTTATCTTAAACCTAGGCCCTCTTGTTCTTGATACCCGTAATGTGGAAAAAAGATTCTGACTATCTACCCTGTCATTCATCTTATGATATTATATTCCTCCAGTCTACAAGGTCACTCTCAGCTCTTTTGCTCCATGGAAAACAAGAATCATGAAAAAAGATTCCGACTATCTACCATGGCATTCATCTTATAATGTTGTACTCCTCTACAAGGTCACTCTCAGCTCTTTTGCACCAGCTTTTCCAATTTCTCTCCACAACTCTAAACCTCTAAGTCTAGTCCTCCAAGCCAAGAAACATCTTAATGAATCCTCTCCAGTTGTCCCTCCGGTGCAAGCACATCCAGAACTGCACACAAAACTCCAAATAAGTTTTGAAATGTGCAATGTATTGTCCCAACTCTGCCCCAACCTATGCCGCTAAGTATGCCACATGCCTTCTTCACTAACTAATCTACTGTACATGAGTTGCCCCTTTCAGAAAGCCTCATTGAGCCTCATTAACATCCCTCGCCACCTTACCATTTACTGTATATCTCCTATCATATTTGACTTCCCAAACTTCATTACCTTGTGCTTATTAGGATTATATTCCATTAGACATATTTCTAGCATACTTTCCATCTGATCTATATACTGCTATAGATAAGACAACATTCCTCACATTCCACAACACCACCATGTATTATATCAAATGTGAATCAATCATTTCTCCAATGAGAATATCACCAGCTCAAAGTTCCCTTCAGAGTACACAATTTGTTCACTGGAACACACATCACCATTCTGTCAATGAGGAGTAAATTCTGCCAACTTATCAGCGCTGTGGGAGTCCTGCATCCTATGAACTGCAGAATTCATAACCATCCTTTCATAGATAAATGTGGGAATAACTATTGGCCTGACATTAATGAGCATATACATATCACATAGCAAATATAGATAAGATAAAAAGGAAAGAAAACCCAATTACAGCCCCACAGGCAATGCAAAATAAAATTAGATTTTTACTGGTATTAATTGCATGCAAGTATTTCTCTTTATAGAGGTACAAATGTTACTACAGATACCTGCAACATCCGGGAGGCCACAAGTCAGTGACTGCTCTTCACGGAAGGACTGAGTTTCAGTGGCCACTCTCCCTGGTTCTGGCAGGAGGATGTTTTCCAAATTCTGAGATTAATGTGATTATTGGACTGGGGTTTATATTGGTCCCCTTCAGTTTTCTGTGTTTTCTTTCTTGTTGCCGATTGGCGGGTTGTGGTTCTAAGTGGGTGATGTATTGGTTTTTGTGCGAGGGAGGGATTGGGGATATGGGGTCTAATGTTCTTGTTGGTTTTTGTGTGTGGAAGAGGGAGTTGGGGGTTTGATGTTGTTGCCGCTGTTTTTTTTGCAAGGGAGGGGTTGGGGGGTTTGGAGTTTGGTGTTCCAGCTGCTGTTTTAAATGTGGGCAATCTGTTAGTTTTTTTTTGAGTGAGGGAGGAGATGGGGGAGGGTGGGTTAGGGTCTGTGAGTGTTGCTTTTTTTCCTTTTTGTGCAGGGAGTGGGGTTGATGTCTTTTCTTTTAATGACTCCTGGGGTTTTATTGTATTTCATGGCTATATGGAGAAGATGAATATCAGAGTTGTATTGTACATGCATACTTTGACAAAAAAATAAACATTTGAACCTTTAAAAGAAAGAATATGGCTTAGAATTACGGTCATTGCACCATCTAGCATTTTGTCAAAGAAAATAAGGACTAATCAGCATTTAGTATCCAGGCCCTGTCAATAGCAAACATTAACTTCTGATGGTGTTACTCAAATGCGAATGCCACAACCAAATCTCTTATTCTTCTGAATTCATAGCCATCCTGCTGACCTACCACATGACTTCTGCAATGCTAGTGTTGGCCTAGCCTTTAATGAAACTTCACTAGAATTTTGCCTCCTAATCCCTGCAGGTTTCTAGCTCAGTCAAAGTGAGGTACTGCTTTGAGGTCGCCTCATCTATCATGATTCAGGTGTGGAAATTATTTATTCTCCTAACCATAAATGCTTGGTGTTATGGGTTAAATAAAATGCAGAATAAAAGTAAGAGAAAAAGGGATGCAATCAGAATCAGAATCAGCTTTAATATCACTGGCATATCTTCTGAAATTTGTTAACTTTGTGGCAGCAGTACAATGCAATACATGACAACAGAAAAAAACAGTGAATTACAGTAAGTATGTATATATTATATAATTAAATTAGATAAGTAGTGCAAAAATAGAAATAAAAAAGTTGTGACGTAGTGTTCATGGGTTCAAGGCCCATTCAAAAATTTGGTGGCAGAGGGGGAAGAAGCTATTCCTGAATCATTGAGTGTGAGCCTTCAGGCTTCTGTACCTCATTTCTGATGGAAAAAAAAATGACAATGGGCATGTAAAAGAGCACTGGCAAAAATTAAGGGGAAAGATTGATTAGACCTAGAGTATAATACTTCTGTGATCGGCAAGTGAAAGTACCAATGGGTTATGTAAGATATCCTTTGGGGATTGGGTCAAATAAGTTCTATGATATTATCTCTGTCTTCAAAGAATAAAAGAATTTTACATTCCACTGGGATACCAAACAGTACGAGGTACTATTTTCAATATGCTGGAATCAGCAGTAGCATGAAGTTGATTGTTGTCGGCAGAGCAACAAGAAGAGACCAAAAACAATTTTGCTTTGATAAATACAGCATTCAAAGGAAAATATCTCATCTTCTGGTCAGCTATTGAGATAGATTTTCCTACTTCATACTGTATATGAGAAAATCATTGCACAAAAATCATCTCTTCAGTATTTGGAGGAGATCTCTGAGCTGATCACCCCTTCCTAAATATTTCCTTGCTGTATAAAAATCATCGGCTGCATCTATTACACGTCAAATAAAAGTTTATCTCACAAACATGAGCTCATCTTATCAATCTTATTCTTAGGAAATGAACCTGGCATGTGATGGAAATGTACTTGGGGAAAACTTTTTGGAACAGTTCTGTATTACAATTCTGTATTTTTTGAAGTAGTTATGGAAAGGGTGAAGGTTGTTTCTCAAGTTAAGGTCTTGAATTTGGGAGAAAGTCTAGTATAGGCATCTAGAATTGAGGAAAGCGCTTGAAAAAGAAGTATGTAGGAGAGAATTCAAGAAAAGAATCAGGAGGGCAAAATATCATGGGCAAGTAAGATCAAAAAGAATGCCAAGACATTCTACAAGTAACTCAGGAGCAATATGGTAGCCAGGTTGGTCCCCTAAGGGACCAGAGTAATTTATAGTACTGTGCAAAAGTTTTAGGCACATGTAAAAAGATGTCTGTAAAGCGAAGATGTGTTCAAAAATAATGAAATAAGAAGTTTCTAAATATCAAAAAACTATAAAGAGCAATAAACAACAAAAAAAACAAATCAAATTAATATTTAATGTGACCTCCCCCCCTTTGCCTTTAAAACTGCATCGATTTTCTTAGGTACACTGCCATGCAGTTTTATAAGAAAATCGGCTGGTGGGTTGTTCCAAGCATCTTGGAGAACTTGCCACAGTTCTTCTGCAGACTCTGGCTGTCTCACTTGCTTCTGTCTCTCCAGGTAATCCCAGACAGCCTCAATGAGGTTGAGATCTGGGTTCTGTTGAGCCATACCATCTGAAACCATAAAAAAATCTAAGGTGCTTAAGACTTTTGCACAGTACTGTATGTGTGGAGTTAGGTGATTTGGGCAAGTTCCTAAGTGAATACTTCTCTGTATTCACCAAGGAGAAAGAGAAAGTCTACGAGTGGCACATGGGTAATCTGGAGCAGGTTTGTGTTAAGAAGGAGGAGATGTTAGATGTCACGGGACACATAAGGATTGATTATTCTCAAGGACAAGGTGAGATCTATCGCAGGTTTCTATGGGATGCAAGGGAAGAGGTAGCTAAGGCATTGACAGAGATTTCGGCATCTTTCTTAGCCATAAATAAGCTATTAGACAACTTACTAAAGTTGTTCCTTCATTTAAGAGGGCAGGTAATCCAGGTAACCTCAGGCCAGTGAGCCTCAAACTAGTGATAAGGAAGTTAGTGAAGAAATTCTTCAGGGAAATTGCTGGAGAAATTCTAAGAGATAGGAAGTATGCGCATTTGGAAAGCCAAGGGCTGTCAGGGAGAGTTAGCATGGCTTTGTGTGGGTAAAATCCTGCCTCATTAATGTGACTGCATTTATTGATAAGGTAACTAAGAAAATTAATGAAGGTTGGGCAGTAGACCTTGTCTACGTGGTCAGAGGAGAATCAACAGGGTGTTGCATTAATTGGAAGATTTTAGCAATGGGGAGAGATTGGATAGACAGTGCCTGGTTTCTCTGGAGGAAAAGGAAAACATGAGAAATCAGTCTTGCATCAGTTAATTCTCATTAAGTAAATGTCATAATAATAATTGCCATTAAGTTACAATAGGCAATAAATTAATTTTAATAAATTCTAATTTTATGAAGTTAAACTTTAGTCATTAAAATCCAAATGAACATTTAGACCCTCCGTGCTCACAATCATAGAACATAAAACATCAAACAGTGAAGCACAGTACAGACTCTTCAGCCCATATTTTGCCAACCCTTTACCCTATTCCAAGATAAATCCCTTTTCTTCCATTTTCTTTCATTCATGCACCTATGTAAGAAATTCTTAAATGCCCTTAATGTATCTGCCTCTACCACCACCCCCGGCAGTGTGCTCCATGCTTTTAACTCTCTCTCAGTACAAACCTATCTCTGAAATCCTCCCTACATTTTGCATCAATCACCTTAAAATTATGTCCTCTTGTATATGCTATTGCCACCCTCGGAAAGTGTTACTGGCTGTCAACTCTATCCATGCTTCTTATCATCTCATACACCTCTCATCCTCCTTCGTTCCAAAGAGAAAAGCCCGAGTTTGCTCAGACTGTTCCCATAAAACATGCTCTCTAATCCAGGCAGCATCCTGGTAACCTCCCTCTGCACTGTCTTTAAAGCTTCCTCATTCTTCCTATAATGAACTGAACACAATATTCCAAGTATGGTCTAACCAGGAGTTTTATAGAACTGCAACATTGCCTTTTGTAATAAATTCCTGATGAAAGAAGGCCAACACACCATATGCCTTCTTAACCGCCTTATAAACATGCACAGCAACTCTGAGGGATCTATGGATGAGGACCCCAAGATCCCTTTGTTCCTCCACATCACTAAAAACCTGCCATTAACTATGTACTTTGCCTTCAAGTTTGGCCTTCCAAAGTTCATCACTTCACCCTTTTCTGGACTTTTTACATTTACAACAGCCATTCACAGCCACTTTACATTTACAACAGTTGTGGTCAATTATGTATGCCATCTATATCATTTATTTATTTATTTTTGGATGCAGGCATCACTTGAAAAAGTAGTGATGCATCATATTCCTGAACAATTGCAGTCTGTCTGGTGAAGATATTCCTACCATGCGGCTGGCATAGCAATTCCAGGAATTATACACAACAATGATAAAAGAGGAGCAATATTCCTTCCTGTCAAGATGGTGAGTGATTTAGGGGGGGGTGGCAGTGGTTCCATAGGTAACTATTTTCCATGTCCCTAAAGCTGTTGGCCTTCTTTGTATAAGAGGTTGTAGTTTGTAAAACACTGCTGGAATAGCTCAAGTGAGTAAAGGAAGTGTTTGGATAGGTTTCACACACTGAGACACGGTGGAAGGACTAGATGGTTAGGGTAATGGATTGAGTGCCAACCATGTGAACTGACTTGTCTTATATTTACCGAGTGTTGTTGGAGCCAGATTAATCCAAAAGTGTACAGTATTCCATTATGCACTTGGCCCTTGTCTTGCAGATGGGAAATGATCTTGGAGAGTCAGGAGATCAGCCATTCAATGCAGGATGAGAAACCCCTGACATACTCTTGCAACCATTGTACTTACATGGCTAGACTGGCTGAGTTTCTGGATTATTCTGAAAAATATTTTTTTTCTACTGCATTTCCTCAGAAGACACCTGACTAAGACTGTTTATATTGCTTTTCCGATATAATAGCATCTGTAATATCTAATGAAAAGTTACTAGTGATTTTGCAGGTCTAAGGTTGTCTAACCAAAATTGATGTGACCTAGAGTAAATCACATTACCAATCACTTTCAGGTTAAATCATATCAGTACAAAACTGGACCTGGCACATCCTATCAGGAATAAAATGAGAAAATGATTAAAACACTTAAGTTAGGTCAGGTAACATCCTGTTGGGAGATATTGCTATTGTGTTGAAAGTTTCCCCTGATGCGCACAAGATGTCAATTCTTGTGAAGGACATGTTTGAAGATTTCCTGACATGAATTTGAACTCCTGGATCCAGACGATGACAGTCATTGGCAGTTACAGTAAAGAAGTAGCAATCCTTTGAGTTTGTCCTGTGGGAGAGAGGCCCCAGGTAGGCAGAGGGAGAAGGGATGCTCAGTAAGTGGAGATGATAACAGTGGCAGTTTACTCAATAAGTGCAAAATGATAGCAGATAAGAGATACTCAATAAATGCAATATGATAATAGTGACACTTCCCTCCTTTCCATGTGCCAGTTTTTTCTATTCTTGCCTGTCCCTGCCTCAGTCAAGGATATGGAGCAAATGAACTTATCATTATGCATCTGTAGAGGTGGTGTACATCTGAAGGGCTGCTGGGAAACAATTGTCCATGTGCAATATGAATAGTTTCTGTCACCTCAGATAGTACAGCCCACTTGACTACAATGGATTATTGGGCGGTGGGGTGGAGGCTGTCAGCTGCACACAGGAGGCTGGCTGCTTCTATATGTGTGCACACTCAAACCAGAAATTTCAGCAATGAAGAGAAGTATATGGCACTTTGATAAATATAATGATATCATGATAATTTTTCTAACATTGCTATATTATGCAAAGATTCTCCTTCGTAATCTTTTGCTCTTTCCCCAGCATTTCCCTCTGTGACCATTGGTGAATCTTGCCCTTTTCAGCTTCTCTCACCTCCACAGCAGCCATTGTGGGTGAAACAGTGGTGGCACAGGTGATACAGTTGTGTCACAGCTACAGGGCTTGGATTTGAACCTGCTTCTGGTTACTGTCTGTAATGTACATGATGGTCTTTCTGCATCTAGGTGGATTTTATGGCTCATGCTGATTAATTGTCGAATTAATTTTGGGCAATACAAGTAACAAGTGGGTCAAGAGGAAGGGATGAGCACATGAGAGAGCATTAACTTGCAGGGATATTGTGAAATAAGATGGCGAGAACGGAACTGATGCGATTCCACTGTTGGGAACCTGAAGGAACAATGACCTCAAAGCTTCATTTATCATCAACGTATGCATGCAGTATACAATTCTGAGATTTCCTTCTCCAGACAGACACAAAACAAAGAAAACCATGGAAGTTCTTCAAAGAGAAACAACAAATCCACCCCCAACACAAAAAAAATGGCAATAACAATCATCAAACCCCAAATTCCCCCTCCCCTACACAAACTTGCTGAGTATGTCAGCAGGTAAAGCAGCCTCAGTGATGTATGTGGTGACATATGTGTAGTCTGATAATAAAATTTACATTGAACTTTGAAATATGAACAAAAAATTGAACAAAACATATCAAGAACATCAATCCCCAAACCCCCTCCCCTCGTACAAAAGTACAAGGAGAAAGAACGGGCAAAAACGCAGAATATAAAATCCATAAGACTGCAAAAGTCCACAATCCACAGTCCAATCCATGCATGCAGAGCCTCAGTACATCCTCTGAACACATCGAGAGAGACAGAGAGGAGAGAGAGGGAGACACTACTCGAACACAGCAGCCTGCCCTCCAGCCACAGCGAGCCACAAAGCACTGTTAGACCACCACACAGACTCCTTATCCAGCAGCAGATCCGTCCCATCAGCGATCAACAGCCAGGGGTTTGACACTGAATCCTCATTCGCCTTCCACATACACTTCAATATTTCAATCTTACTTGGCACTTTAATTGGGAGGTAGCTTCTTCCCCTTGTGACAGGATCCTGAATTACCCCTATGAGCTGTGCTCGTTTACCCCCATTAACTGTGCTTTTGAGAAGAGAGAGAGTTATTTACCACCGACATCTTGTTTTGCAAAGAGAGAGAGCGAGAGAGATGAAGACTAACTGTTGGACTGTCACTTTAAGGAACGAGAAAGAACTGGTTAATTTTTGGATTTCTGCTGAGTTGGAGACAGCACCGAGCAGCTCCTAAGTTGCTATGGTGACTGTAATGTATTGTGTGAGTATTCGTAGCATCAGAGTGCGTATGACATCAGGACGTGGAAAAGGGTTTAAAAAAAATGGAAGTCTGGTGAATAAAGGTTAGTTGTTCAATCTACACCGGTGTCCGAGTCACATCAATATTACATGGTGTCAGAAGAAAACGCGAAAAATAAAAAGGAAGAGAAGACCCGTAAAAGATGTCACAGTTACAGCTCCCGTCAAGTTTAAGCCTACAAGGTAATCTTGCTGAGAACTGGAAAATATGGATCCAGAAGTTTGAGCTGTCTTGCACCGCTAGCGGCCTAGCTGAAAAGACGGAGAAAGTGCAATGTGCTACGTTTCTGCACGTAGCGGGAGAAGAGGCAATGAAGGTTTGCAACACGTTTGTCTTCCAGGATGATGAGCAAGAAAAAATTGAAGTGTTGATAAAAAAGTTTCAAGATTACTGCGAACAGAGAAAAAACTTACCGTGCATCCGACACCAGTTTTTCACGAGGACTCAAGGACCAGCGGAGACCATAGACGCCTACGTAACAGATTTAAAGAGCAAGGCTGTGAGTTCGGACAATTGCATGATTCTTTAATATGTGACAGGATTGCATGCGGCATACGAGATGATCAAGTGAGAGGCAGGCTATTGAGAGAGGCAGATCTTACATTAGAAAAGGCGATTGATGTTTGCCGTGCCAGTGAGATCACGTCGTCAGGTCAAAGTGCTCAATGAAGAGATTGAAGTGCACAAAGTAAAAACTGTGAAAACTGACAAGAGTAGGACAAAGCCAGCTCCACAGGATGATCAAAAGGAAGTTAATTGCAACAGGTGTGGTTATAAACATGGATACAGAAAATGTCCAGCCTTTGGTCAGACATGCAAGTTATGCCAGAAAAGAAATCACTTTGCAAAGATGTGCAGATCGAAGGAGCACGCAAGGAAAATGCGTGCTGTGGAACAGAGTGAGGGCAACAGTGACGTGTTCATTGGCACAGTTGAAGTGGAACAGGAGGTATGCATCAAGAATATTGACAATGCAGAGATGGGGGATGAAGATGATTGGACCCAAGATCTGATAATAAACAGGAGGAAAGTGACATTTAAGCTTGACACTGGGGCAAAGTGCAATGTAATGTCAGCAGAAACATTCAACTCACTGGACATCAGAGGAAGACTGGAAAAATCCACCTGCAAGCTTGTTGCATATTTCGGCCACAAGACAGCGCCACTGGACAAAAAAGCACTCACCTGTGTGTACAAAGGTCAAAAATACAAGATCGAGTTTGAAATAGTGCAGCAACATGTTTCAGCAATACTGGGCAAAGCAACATGCACAAAGCTAGGCCTGGTGAAGCGAATCTATGGTGTTGAAAAAGAAAATGACTTTCTCAAAGACTTTGATGACTTGTTTTCTGGATTAGGATGTTTACCAGGGAAACACCATATCCAGATTGATCCAACTATTGCACCAGTCGTGCATGCCCCGAGAAAGATTCCAGTAGCTCTCAGGGATCGAGTAGTGGAGGAGCTACACAGAATGGAACAGATGGGAGTCATAACAAGACAAATAGAACCGGCTAACTAGGTGAATAGTATGGTGACAGTGGTCACAGAAAAAAAGACGAGGATTTGCATGGATCCACAAGATCTCAACCAAGCCATCAAAAGAGAGCACTATCCGCTGCTCACGGTTGAAGAGGTTGTCTCCCGCATGCCTAATGCAAAATACTTTTCAGTATTAGACGCAAATCAAGGCTTCTGGCAGATCAAGCTGGATGAATAAAGTTCCAAATTATGCACTTTCAACACGCCCATGGGGAGATATCGTTTCCTGCGTCTACCCTTTGGGATATCTTCTTCATCAGAGGTATTCCAGAGATCCGTGGCACAAATGATTGAAGGCCTGGATGGGGTGGTCAACATCACTGATGATTTGCTGATATGGGGTGACACAATTGAGGAACATGATCAGAGACTGAGGAAGCTCCTGGAGAGAGCACGTGAGTACAACCTAAAACTGAACAAAAGTAAATGTACGATCAGAACTACAGAGATCAAATACATAGGTCATGTGCTCAGTGTTGATGGGCTAAAACCAGATGATGAAAAGGTCAGAGCTGTGGTACAGCTACCACCACCCAAAGACAGGCAAGAACTATTGAGGTTCATGGGCATGATACAGTATCTTGCCAAATTCATTCCCAATTTATCAGAGGTCAGCGCTCCACTCCGAAAGCTACTAGAGAGCAACACTGAATGGCATTGGGAAGATGAACAAAGTTTTGACACATTGAAGCAATTGGTTACCAATGCACCAGTATTCAAGTTCTATGATGTCAATAAGCCAGTGACAATGTCTGTGGATGCCAGTTCGGAAGGAATAGGAGCTGTTATACTGCAGGATGGGAGGCCTGTGGCGTATGGATCACGAGCACTTACGCCGATATGCTCAAATCGAGAAGGAATTACTCGCCATAGTTTATGGGTGTGAGAAGTTCCACCAATATGTATATGGCAAAGAAATCCAGGTTGAGAGTGATCATAAACCACTTGAGAGTATCTTCAAAAAGCCACTCCACCAAGCTCCTATGAGGCTGAAAAGGATGCTGCTCAGGCTACAGAGGTACACTCTGACAGTCACCCATAAGCCAGGAAAAGAACTGTACATCGCTGATGCTTTGAGCCGTGCTTACCTCAAAGAGCAAAAGGAAGAGTTGCTAGGAAGAGAGCTGGAGGTCAACTGGGTTACACCTCAGCTACCCATCTCTGAGCAGAAGTTGAACATGTTCAAGAAAGCGACTGCCGATGATCCTGAAATGCAAATGCTAAGAGACATTACAATGAATGGATGGCCAACAGAAGGAAAAGATGTTCCAAAGGAAATGCAGAAATACTGGACATTTAAAGAGGAAATCAGCTATGCATCAGGACTAATGTTCAAAACGGCAAAACTCATCATACCAAACCAAATGAGACAGGAAATGCTCAACAGAATTCATGAGTCACACCTGGGGATAGTGAAATGTAAAGAAAGAGCAAGAGACATTCTCTATTGGCCGGGCATGTCAACTCAGATAGAAGACATTGTGTCTCAGTGTGCTGTCTGTAATGAAAACAAAAACAGCAATCCAAGAGAGCCTCTGCTTCCCCACCCACTACCAGGAAGACCATGGGAGAAGATTGGCACAGATCTCCTTCACTACAATGGTACAGAATATCTGCTTTGTGTGGACTACTATTCAAAATATCGGGAGATCACCAAGTTAAGTGACACGTCCAGTCGAGGTGTCATTACTGCAATGAAGTCGACATTCGCAAGACATGGGATTCCTGATATCGTCGTTAGTGACAATGGTCCACAATATGCCAGTGGTGAGCTCTGAAGGTTCTCAGAAAGCTGGGAATTTCAACATGTTACTTCCAGTCCAGGGCATGCTCAGACTAATGGACAAGCAGAGAGAACTGTACAAACTGTCAAGAACATGCTCAAGAAGGCACATAGCAGCAATGGTGACCCTTACATTGCTCTGCTTGAATACCGCAACACACCGATTGAGGGTGTGGGGTTCTCTCCTGTGCAGCTGTTGATGGGACGTCGTCTGAAGTCTAAACTGCCAACATCCACAACTCTACTGACTCCTGAAGGTAATGCTCAAGCACATGACAAGCAAAGGTACAAGCAAATAAAGCAAAAGAGCTACTATGACAGACATACTATACAGTTGCCAGATCTGCATACAGGTGAAAATGTCAGAATATAGAGAGGGGACACTTGGCAACAAGCTGTGGTTGTGAACAGACATCAGCAACCAAGATCCTTCATAGTTCGCACGCCGGATGGAAGAGTCTACAGGAGGAACAGAAAGCATCTGCTGAAGACAGGCCAGAGTGAGTTTCCACGTACAGATGCACAGGACATTTCCACAGATACAGACATGGAAACAAACAACACCAAGAATGATGCAGACCCAAAAATCACAGAGGTCACTCGAGAGACTGACACGGATGAAGGTCAAGCACAGTCACAGTTGTATCATACACTGTCTGGGAGACAAGTCAAACTTCCAGCTAGAAACAGAGACTAGGCATACAGTTTGAGGCAAAGTCACACATGTCATAAGTTCAAAGGTGTGAAATAAAAGGTTTATTAGTCTATGTTAGTAAAAGAAAATGCACTGCTGTTAGTATTGTAAAATACAATGCAGAATACAGTACAAGATAAGTTTTTTTTAGTTTATGTCATAGTTGTTGCACTGTAAGAAAGGCATACCTAGAGGCATTGTTTTGGTAATTCACAGTGTTGTAAAAAAAAATCTTGAGAAGGAATGTAATGTATTGAGTGAGTATTCGTAGCATCAGAGTGCGTATGACGTCAGGACGTGGAAAAGGGTTTAAAAAAATGGAAGTCTGGTGAATAAAGGTTGGTTGTTCACTCTACACCGGTGTCCGAGTGACATCAATATTACAGTGACTGAAGGCGTTATTTAATGGACACTCGATGTTATGATTTTCGGCAAGTTGTTGACACTTATTAAGGACTTTTGCTTGCTTGCATTTCTTCACAGAGAGAGGAAGGAGGGGTTATTTGAATGACAGTTGGTACTCAGCACGAGAAGATAAAATAGGAGGTCAGATGATAAACTTCAAACACATGTTCTGGACACTGAATGAACATTGTTATGCCTGCATAAAAAGTGGGTTTTGAAGGATCGATCAGGAGGATCAATCCGTCGCTCTTGCAGCGGAAAGAGAAAAGGGGTTGACTGGTGGGGAGTTGTCCATGTGTCCACCCTCGCCTGTGGATAGCTCCACCACAGAAAACTGGTCCCCTCTGTTAAAGTCACAGTCGGGGACTTCTAAAGGATTTTGAAGGACAACGAGAAGATCGACGGTGTCAACTCACCTGAAAATTCAAATCTCTCCCTCTCTCTCTCCATCACTACTCAAGTCAATACCATGAACTGAACTGAACTGAGCTGAACTTTACTCATCATTGTAACACTGTATCTTTTTACCCTTAGACTTAAAGAAGCTTGGTTTTTCATACATATATTTCCACACTTACTGATATATATATATATATAAAATCATTGCTAACCTGTTTGATTTATCTACATTTATATTACTGTATTGCGTAGTTACTAATAAATATTATTAGTTTATAGCAATACTGGACTCCAAAGTTTATTTCTATTTCTGCTGGTTCTTTGTTCCCGTTACAGGGTTTGTGACACCCTCCAGGGCACTCTAGTTCGCACTAGAAGAAACCTGGAATCTTCTCAGAGACAGCTAGGCACTAGATCATGCAATCAACCTCCAAGCTGTAAATCACAGGATCTAACAGTTCCAGAAACACATTTAAAATGAAAAGCAGGTGAAAAAGAAGTGAAATAAACAATTTCATGGACAATCAGGAAGATGTCGACTGAGCAGCGTTATATATGCTGACGTTATCTTGATCTCTTTTAGTAGTAAATAAATCAGTAAATTGTGCTGTCCGGCTGCCTTTAGGGGCCAACCTCCTCCTCTGATAGCTGCACAGTTAAATGATAGCCCTGGGATAAATTAGGGGTGCTACATTTTTGCACCCTCACATCATTTTGCATGGAAATCACACTATTACTGCTCAACAAACCTTTGCAGCCAGTATTTAGTTTTTTGAAGAGATCCAGTTTGGGTCAGCTGGTGTACCAGTAATATTTAGGCACACCCAAAACTATAAAATCCAATTGTTCAGTATATTTGTCATAAACAGAATTTCTGGAAGTTTAGATATTTTCAGTGGGTTACTTATAGACCTACAGATCATAGTGATTTTCCTTTGTTGTGGCTATCAAAAAGTCAAAAATGCAAAGAAAATCACAAATTAAAATTGATTACTGTATTTGGGGAGATATGGATAAATAGCACTGTTTTGTATAGTCTTTCCTTCAGCACTTTAATGAATGTTCATCAAAAATGTGTCACAATATCTGAAATATAATTGATATTAATTTACAAACGTATTTTGTAGCTTAGAATCTAGAGACTGTATCTGTAAAGATATATTGCTGCACTTAAATTATATACAGGATTTAGGAGTAAAAGAATGAATTGTTGTATAACAAACAACACACGTAAAAATTGCAGGTGAACGCAGTAGGCCAGGCAGCATCTCTAGGAAGAGGTACAGTCGACATTTCGGGCCAATTCCCTTCGTCAGGACTAACTGAAAGAGTTAGTAAGAGATTTGAAAGTGGGAGGGGGAGGGGGAGATCCAAAATGATAGGAGAAGACAGGAGGGGGAGGGATGGAGCCAAGAGCTGGACAGTTGATTGGCAAAAGGCATATGAGAGGATCATGGGACAGGAGGCCTAGGGAGAAAGAAAGGGGGAGGGGGGAAGCCCTGAGGATGGCCACTGGGAGATCCTGCTTTCTCTGGTGAACAGAGCGTAGATATTCAGTGAAACAGTCTCCCAGTCTGCGCCAGGTCTCGCCAATATATAAAAGTCCACATCCGGAGCACCGGACGCAGTATATCACCCCAGTCGACTCACAGGTGAAGTGTCGCCTCACCTGGAAGGACTGTCTGGGGCCCTGAATGGTGGTGAGGGAGGAAGTTTAAGGGCATGTGTAACACTTGTTCCACTTACAAGGATAAGTGCCAGGAGGGAGGTCAGTGGGAAGGGATGGGGGGGATGAATGGACAAGGGAGTCGTGTAGGGAGCGATCCCTGCAGAAAACAGAAAGTGGGGGGGAGGGAAAGATATGCTTAGTGGTGGGATCCCGTTGGAGGTGGCGGAAGTTATGGAGAATTATATGTTGGACCCTGGAGACTCGTGATGTGGTAGGTGAGGACAAGAGGGACCCTATGCTTAGTGGGGTGGTGGGAGGATGGGGTGAGAGCAGATGTGTGTGAAATGGGAGAGATGCATTTGAGAGCAGAGTTGATGGTGGAGGAAGGGAAGCCCCTTTCTTTAAAAAAGGAGGACATCTCCTTCGTCCTGGAAGGAAAAGCCTCATCCTGAGAGCAGATGCGGCGGAGGTGAAACAATTGCAAGAAGGGGATGGTATTTTTGCAAGAGACAGGGCGAGAAGAGGAATAGTCCAGATAGCTGCGAGAGTCCATAGGCTTATAGTAGACATCCGTAGATAAGCTGTCTCCAGAGATAGAGAAAGAAAGATCAAGAAAGGAGAGGGAGGTGTCAGAAATGGACCAGGTAAACTTGAGGGCAGGGTGAAAGTTGGAGGCAAAGTTAATGAAGTCAACAGGCTCAGCATGCGTGCAGGAAGCAGCGCCAATGCAGTCGTCTATTAAGTTCCCTGGCCCCCACCGCTTTAACCTCACCATGGATGTCCAGTCCCTATATACTTCCATTCCCCATCAGGAAGATCTCAAAGCTCTCTGCTTCTTTTTGGATTCCAGACCTAACCAGTTCCCCTCTACCACCACTTTGCTCCGTCTAGCGGAATTAGTCCTTACTCTTAACAATTTCTCCTTTGGCTCCTCCCATTTCCTCCAAACTAAAGGTGTAGCCATGGGCACCCATATGGGTCCCAGCTATGCATGCCATTTTGTTGGCTTTGTGGAACAATCCATGTTCCAGGCCTATACTGGTATCTGTCCCTCACTTTTCCTTTGCTACATCGACGACTGCATTGGTGCTGCTTCCTGCATGCATGCTGAGCTCGTTGACTTCATTAACTTTGCCTCCAACTTTCACCTTGCCCTCAAGTTTACCTGGTCCATTTTCGACACCTGGTCCATTTCCGGTGCTCCCGATGTGACCTTTTATATATTGGCAAGACCTGACGCAGGCTGGGAGACTATTTTGCTCAACACCTATGCTCTGTCCACCAGAGAAAGCAGGATCTCGCAGTGGCCACACATTCTAATTCCACGTCCCATTCCCATTCTGATATACCTACCCACAGCCTCCTCTAGTGTCAAGATGAAGCCACACTCAGGTTGGAGGAACAACACCTTATATTCCGTCTGGGTAGCCTCCAACCTGATGGCATGAACATTGACTTCTCTAACTTCCGTTAATGCCCCACCTCCTCCTCGTACCCCATCCGTTATTTATTTATTATTATTATTAATTCTTTTTCTCTCTCTCCTTTTTCTCCCTCTGTCCCTCTCACTCTACTCCTTGCCCATCCTCTGGGATTCCCCCCTCCCCCTTTCTTTCTCCCTAGACCTCCAGTCCCATGATCCTCTCATATCCCTTTTGCCAATCAACTTTCCAGCTCTTGGCTCCATCCCTCCCCCTCCTGTCTTCTCCTATCATTTCGGATCTCCCCCTCCCCCTCCCACTTTCAAATCTGTTACTAGCTCTTCCTTCAGTTAATCCTGACGAAGGGTTTTGGCCCGAAACGTCGACTGTACTTCTTCCTATAGATGTTGCCTGGCCTGCTGCGTTCACCAGCAACTTTTATGTGTGTTGCTTGAAATTCCAGCATCTGCAGATTTCCTCGTGTTTGAATTGTTGTATAACTCTTTGTTTTTCCTTAATTAAGGAAGTTTGATTAGAAGCTCTATCCTTGATACTTCTCTTACAAAGTAACAAAAAATATATAAATGCAGTACTACTCAAAATTTAGTTTCAAAGTTCTGCTTGAATTGAAGAAATCATATTTTATTTCCCATTTATGATCACAAATACATTTGATAGATTTCTGGGAAATAAATTTTCCCAATTTCAAAGGATAATTAGGGTAATTATTTATTAAAATCCAGTGGATACAAATGTGCAGTTGCTGGAGAAAAAAACTGAGGATCTGAGTGCAAGGGGGCAGATGAAATTTTACTCAATTGTATGCTGTATCGAAACTTAGTAATCCCTGGATTCACCTGATTCAGCAGTCAGATCAAAAGGATTCACAATTCACAGAATGGACCAAAATGCGGCCTTGGGTAAGGCAAAGAGACGAGGTACAGTATGTGTTTTATGGTCGATTCTCACTGGTGATCTGACGTGGCAGTTCTGTTGAACTTGTGTTCCCCCAAGCTGGAACACATAATGGTCAAATACTGACCATTCTATTTACCTCAGGAGTTCTCAACCATGATCCTGATGCCCGTTTATATACCACCAATTGTATGCTGTGACAACACTGCATGATGTCATCTGCAGTCATGAAACAGCCCATGCTGATGCATTCCAAATTATAGTTGAAGACTTCAGCCAGGCTTGTTCGAAGAAAATCTGCCCAATTATCACCAACATATAATCTATAGCACTAGAGGCCCCAACATACTGGACCACTACTATACTAAGATAAGGAATAGCTACTCTACCTTGCCCAGACTGCATTTTGGTAAATTCAATCCATTGTCTGTTCTCCTACTATCTGCATACAGGCAGAGCCCAAAAACCAAGGCTCCAGTGATTAGGATAACTAAGAGGTGGCTGCAGGAGGCAGAGGAGCTTTGAGTCAGTGGACTGGACCGTGTTCAAGCACTCATCTAGGGATCTGAATGACTACATCCTGGTTGTAACAGACTTTATTAAAGCTGCTCTAGATGAGTGTGTCTCCATTAAATCATTCAGAGTCTTCCCCAATCAGAAGCCCTGGATTAACCTTGAAATCTGAAATTTGCTAAGGGCCAGGTCAAAGGCATTCAAGTCTGGAGACCAAGAAAGCTACAAGATGGGCAGGTATGATCTCAGGGCTAAGTGGAGATGCCAGACCAAACTGTAATCAATGAAGGATGCTTGACAGCTGTGGCCGGGCTGAACGCTATCACCTCCAACAACGTTAAATCAAGCGACACGGGAGACAGCAGGGTTTCACTTCCAGATGCACTCAATGCCTTCTGTGCTCACTTTGACTAACAGAACATGGAGGAAGTATCATGAACTCCCACATTCCCAAATGATCCTTTGATCCCGTATCTGGAGCTGACATGCAGGCTGCCTTCAAGAATCCATGGAAAGCAACTGGGTAGGATAGGATGCAGTACCTGGCCATGTATTAAATACCTGTGCTGACCAGGCTGACTGCTGTGTTCACTGAGATCTTTAACCTCTCACCTCAGCAGCGTGTAGTACCTACCTGCTTCAAGCAGCCTTCAGTTATGCCAGTGCTCAAGAAGTGTGTGTTGACCTGCCTCAATGACCAGAGCCCTGTTGCAATCATTTCCACAGTGATGAAGTGTTTTCAGAGGCTTGTGATGAAACATAAGTGTTCATGCCTAAGAAGTGACTTAGATCCACTTCAGTTTGCCTTCTGGAGCAACAGGTCCACATCAGATGCAACCTCATTGGCTCCTCACTCAATCCAACAGCAAAAATGCACACTGCAGGATGCTCTTTATTGACTACAGCTCAGCATTCAATACCATCATCATTTTTCAAAACTAATCAATAAACTCCAAGACCTTGGCCTCAATACCTCCTTGTGCAATTGGATCCTGTATTTCCTCAGTTGAAGACCTCTGTCAGTTCGGATTAGCAACAACATCTCCTCCACGATCTCCATCAGCACAGGAGCACCGCAGAGATATGTGCTTAGCCCCCTGCTCTACTTACTTTACACCTACGACTGCGTGGCTAAGCACAGCTCCAATGTCACATTCAAATTTGCTGATGACACCACTGTTGTAGGCCAAATCAAAGGCGGTGATGAATCAGAGAAATTAAAAATTTGGCTGAGTGGTGTAAGAACAACAACATCTTACTCAATGTCAGCAAGATCAAGGAACTGATTGTAGACTTCAGGAGAGGGAAATCAGAGGTCCCTAGGCCAGTCCTCATTGGAGGATAAGAGGTGGAGAGGATTAGCATGTTTAAATTCCTGGGTGTTATTATTTCAGAGCATTTGTCCTGGACCCAGCACACAAGCACATTTGTGAAGAAAGCACAGCAGAGCCTATATGTCCTTAGGAGACTACGGGGATACTGCATAACATCTAAAGCTTTGACGAACTTCTATAGATGTGTAGTGGAGTGTGTATTGGACTGGCAGCCTTGTGGCCTGCCATGGAAACATCAATGCCTTTGAATGGAAAATCCTACAAAAGGTAATGGATTCAGCCCTGTACATCACAGGTAAAGCCCTCCCAACCACTGTGCACATCTCTGAAATACTGTTGCTGTAAAGCAGCATCCATCATCTGGGACCTCCACATCCAGGTCATGCTCTCATCTCACTGCTGCCATCAGGTAGAAGGTACAGGAGCCTCGGGACTCGCACCACCAGGTTCAAGAACAGTTACTACCACTCACCCATCAGGCTCCTGAATAAAAGGGGATAACTACACTCACTTGCCCATCATTGAGATGTTTCCCACAACCAATCATCTCACTTTAAGGACTCTTTATCTAATTATGTTTTTGTTACTTATTGCTATTTATTTATATTTGCATTTGCACAGTTTATTGTCTTCTGCACTCTGGTTGCTCTTTCTTTGATCCTGTTATGGTTACAGTTCTATAGATTTGCTGGGTACGTGCACAAGAAAATGAATCTCAGAATTGTAAGTGGTGACATATATGTACTTGATAATAACATTTACTTTTACTTTGACTTTGATTGTCTAAAATTTAGACAGGAATTTAAGAGAGGAAATCAAATGTTCTAAAAATCAAAATAATTAATGACAGCTTAGTTAATCTATTCTGTAAATTTATGTTTAATTAGTAGAAAAATGGATATTTTATAATCTATGATGATACATTGGAAGAATTGCATAGGCTGCTGCTGAATCTCCAAGGCGTGTAAGCGGTGTCAAATTAATTTTAAGTAATTGCGCTGTCAAATGTAAAACCACAAATTATAGTTAATATATTTTAAATAAGAAAAATATTATTATTGCTGTTTGTTATCAATCGGAACATAAATTATCTGTTAATAAACTTACAAATTTGAATCATGATCAGGTCAAACATGTTTCATGTGAAGATGTCTCTGAAATAATGCAGATTGCCTACCTTTCCTGTAAAAATTTGGTGTCATTGTTTTAATGTAGAAACACAAGTAGTTGTACGAGTTACCTAAATTGGCACACTTAATACCCCAGAGCAGCAGTGTTCTGATGAACAAGGCTTTTTTTGTGATACTCTAAGGACGTCTTGTCAGTCAGAGGCTAACCTGTGTGCTGCAACTAAAGATTCTCATTGAGCAGTACAGCATTTATGGGTTCTTTGTTACCTCATAGGGAAAGTAGCAAGAACAGAACGGCTAAACAACCTTCCTTTCTTAATGAAAAACACCCAACTAATGGTTGACACAACAATCTGTCTGCATAGTGCACATAGCCTTAAAGATACATGTACACTTTATAGACATAATACAGGTTCCCTGTAAAAAAAAATGAACAAATCCATATTACCAGGGATCATCTATATACATTGCATCATATTAAATATAATCTATGGTCGGATGCTTCCAGGATGCTGCATCGGCAAGTTTGCGGTGCTGGAAGTTCACCGTCTGCATGAGATGATGGGACTTTCGAGAGACTTTGAGACTTTTTACTGTGCCCACGATCTGTTCTTTATCAAATTACGGTATTGCTTTGCACTGTTGTAACTATATGTTATAATCATGTGGTTTTTGTCAGTTTTTCAGTCGGTTTGTCATGTGTTTCTGTGATATCATTCTGGAGAAACATTGTATCATTTCTTAATGCATGCATTGCTAAATGACAATAAAAGAGGACTGCGTGTCCTCATAACCTAATCTAATCTAATGTTAATAATGCATAACAAAATGTGTGTAAATGGTAAAAAGAAACAATATGTATGATAAATTAAATCAGTCCACACGTTTTCTCATTCTCTCTGATCTCCTTTACAACAAAGGAGACTTTGTTTCTCTTGGTGTCTGCTCTAGAGCATTTGTTCCAGTTATTTACCTCAACCTGGAGCTGTGTTCCATCCACCTGATTTCATATCTCTGGTTCTTCATGTCCCATGTCCTGCTCAGTCATTTTTCAGCCAGATAAGCAATCCTGTAACTTGGTCTTAGGCTCTGCCTGTGCAAAATGTTCTCAGTCATCATCTTCCATCATTGTGAAACTTCACCAATCACCTGTTTTACACCTTTATAGTTCCTCATCCTCCTACATTTTTGTTGACAGTAAATGGATTTGACAGCATTACTGATTCAAAGGAGGGGCTGGTAGACAACATGACTACTCCATGAGTCAGTGCACTGAAAACGCTGTGGCCCTTCTGATACTGAGTCCATACTACAAATAGCTGTACTGCCAATGCAGAGTACAACTTCTCCACTGACATCAGTATTCCCATTGAATTGGCTGTGATCACTCCATGTACCATCCAAAGCACCTAACCTCATTCAGAATATGCAAGAATCTGCAAAAAGGTGCCACATTTTCCCAGCGGAGATGCTTTGGACAAATATTCAAATAGTAACTCATCTATAGGCTATGTCCAGTCAGGACAATTATTTATTTTAGAAGTAATCTTATAGCTGTTCAAGGTGTACAGGAGTGGCATAGATCAGCCGGCTGAGTGGTGTTGCAACAGCCACCTTGTATTCAACATCAGTAAGACCAAGGAATTGATTGTGGACTTCAGGAAGCCAAAGTTGAAGGAACACGCAACAGTCCTCATAGAGTAACAAGCAGTAGTAAATCAAGGCAACTGAACTTGCTGTTGTTTTGCCACTCATCTGGGAGACTTCTTCAGTTCTAGTCCGTGGTGGGTAATCTTCTGGTTAGTAAACTCTGTGAGTTGTTTAAAGGTATAGCAATCACATGAGGGTCATTAAGAGTCATAGAGATAATGAGAGGGTCATTACTATTATCATTGCATGAATGGAGGTGTGAACTGTTGTAGAGATGCTGGGGTAAAGATGTTAGGACTACATTGTCAATAGCTGATAGGTGGTGTTGTAAACCACCCCCTCTATTCAGCAATGGGTTTTACAATGTAGTCCTATATTTTTACCTACATCTTAACAACCCTCATGTGATTGCTATACCTTGAAACAACTCACAGAGTTTATAAGCCGGAAAACTACCCACCATGGATTAAAGCTAAAAAAGCCTCTGGATGACTGGTGAAACACCTGCTCAACAACACAGCAAGTCCACTTGCCTTGATTCATTACTGCTTGATATACAATGACCTGGATGATTGAGAACCTTCATAGACATAGTCTCCGTAGAGGACCTTCAGTGGAAAGGATGAGCATTTTCAAGTTCTTGGGTGGACAATATCTCTGAAGATCTATCTTGGGCCGAATACATTGATACAATTACAAAGAAGGCACAACAGCATCTGTATTTCATTTGGAGTCTGAGGAGACGTGGTATGTCACTAAAGATTGTCAGAAATTTCCAGAGATGTACCACAGAGAACATTCTAGCTGATTGCGTTACCATTTGGTATGGAGGGACCACTGCATAAGATTGGAAAAAGCTGCAGGAAGTTGGAAATGCAACCAGCTCCATCATGAGCACTAGCCTCCCAAGCATAGAGCACACCTTTAAGAGGCGATGCCTCAATGAGACAGCATCCATCAGTAAGGAATCCAATCACCCAGGACATGCCCTCTTCTATTTGCTACCATCAAGGAGGAGATACTGGACCCTGAAAAAACACACGCAATGTTTCAGGCACAGCCGGTATCCAGTATCAGATTTCTGAATTGTCCATAAACTATTATGTACTAAATCACTATATATACTTATTTTTTATTGTAGTTTATGGTTTTTTATTATGTATTTCAATGTATTACTGCCACAAAACACCAAATTTCATGACATATGCCAGTGACATTAAAGGTGATTTTGATTTAGTTGATATGCTGCAAACTGGCATTAATCACCTTTATGAAACACTCATCAATAAGATCTCCACAATGTTTGCAGCATCTCATTTTGTTGATCACCCATCTATATCTGCATTCCACCCCTCTGATCCAACAGTTTCTCCCTAATGATGCTTGTTGTGACCACCTGACATGATGCCATAGATGAAAGAGGTACCATTATTTTGTAGTCCTCAATATCCCACTTCATACTAAACAGTCTCGGAATTTGAGCATCAATCCCAACGAGGAGGCCATCCTAAATTTCCTCTCAAATGTCAAACAGAATTTTTCTGAATTTTCTTCACAACCAGTCTGATCTTGTAGCATCACATTTAACAAGGTCTTGAAACTGCGAGTGATTTCCTGTGTGTTTGATTGTACGTACCAAGTGCACAGCTCACTGAAATTCATGAAGGTACTGCGTCAAAATATCTCATCAAATTCCTTAACAAATCCACATAGCAGACATCATTCATGGTTCTGCTGCTTGCAAATTTGTTAGCATTTTATAAGTCTTCAGTTCCACCTCTTCAAATAGCAATGCCTCTTTCTTTTCACATAAGACCATACTGATTTTATATACAGTACTCCACCATGACCACTGCAATGTAATTTGCTATCAGGGACATTTACACCCATTTCATGTTCAAACAAACAGCAGTAATTGTCCAGCTCATCAATGTATCCACTCTGTTCACCACTTGCCATCATGGAGACAGTCATACATTCATAGAGCACTGAAACTGTTATTTTGTCTAATCTCATTGACCTGCACCTGGCCCACAGCCCTTCGTGCCACTTCCATTCAAGTATTTCTCTGAACTTCTCTTAAATATTGCAATCAAACCTGCATCTACCACTTCTGCTGGCAGGTCATTCCGCATTCTCACCATCCTCTGAGTGAAGATGTTTCTCCTTAATATTTCACCTTTCACCCTAAATCTATAATCAGTTTTTCTAGTCTCACCCAACCTCAAGTAAATGCCTGCTTGCATTTACCCTATCTATCATCATCATCAGCTGCCATGCCCAGTTTGAGCTTTGACTGCCTTGGCCCCACATACTCCTATTTCGGGTCAAGTGGATCAATTCATTGGTATTCATTTCCAGTTCTCTGGCTGCTGTCTCCATCAACGTTTGTCTTTGTCTTCCTCTTTTTTCCTTCCTTTCAAGCTTTCCCATAATTTTCGTGCATTCTAACTCCTCTTTCCTAATCACATGTCCAATAAAGTTACATTGCCTTTTCATGATCTCATACATTATTTCTCTTTTTGTGTTTGCTCTGTTCATGACATTCTCATTATATATTCGTTACGTCCATGATATTCTTTGCATCCTTCCCAAAAACCACATCTCTGCTGCTTCACTTTCCTTGTTACTAGATATTGTCCAACATTCTATACCCGATCTATACCCCTCATAATTTTGCATACCTCTATCAAATCTCCCCTAATTTTCCCACATTCCAGGGAACAAAGTCCTAACCATTTCAATCTTCCTCTATAGCTCAGATCCTCAAGTCTCAGTAATGTCCTTGTAAATTTTTTTCTGCACTCTTTTGATCTTATTTATATCTTTCCTTTAGATAAGTGACCAGAACTCTAAATTTTCTCACATTCAACATAACACCCTGAATCCTGTACTCAATACTATGATTTAGGAAGGCCAATGTGCCAAAAGCTCTCCTTATGACCCTATCTTCCTATAATCCTATTTTCAAGGTATTATGGACCCATAGTCCCAGATCCCTTTCTTCTACCACACTTCTGTCCATCTACCTCAACAACAGGTATATCATTTTGGATTCTGTGGAGTGGGGGGGTGGGTGGAATAACCTAGCAGAGGAAAGTCACAGTGGTTGGATCTCTGCCTCTGCGACTCAGAAGGGAAGGGGGGAGAAGAGGTGAGCTGTGGTGATAAGGGATTCATTAGTTAGGGGAACAGAAAGGAGGTTCTTTGGATGAGAATGAGATTCCCAGGTGATTTGCTACCTCCCGGATGCCAGGATCCGAGACATCTCAGATCGAGTCCTCAGCATTCTTAAGTGGGAGGGCGAACAGCCGGAGATCGGGGTCCACATAGATACCAATGACATGGATAGGATGAGTGATGAGGTTCTGCAAAGTAAGTTCAGGGAATTAGGTGTTAAGTTAAAGGGCAGGACCTCCAGGGTTGTGATATCAGGATTGCTATCTATACCACATATATGCCCTGAAATAGGAAGATTATACAATTTAACATGTAGCTAGGGAGTTAGCGTAGGAGAGAGGGCATAAAATTTTTGGATCATTAGGGTCTCTTCTAGGGAAGGTGGGATCTGTACAGAAGAGACAGTTTGCACCTGAAATAGAAGGGAATTAATATCGTAGTGGGAAGGTTTTCTAATCCTGAATGGGGATGGGAACCAGAGTGCCCGAACAGTTAGTGGAGAGACTGTGGAGACAGATGTTGTTAAGACCTCAGATAAGTCCTGGAATCAAAAGTTTGAGCATAATGCGACCCATGTCCTGAGTTGCATATATTTCAATGCAAAAGTATAGGAAAAGACGACAAGCTCAGGGCGTGGATCAACACCTGGGATTATGATGTTGTAGCCATTAGTGAGACTTGGTTGCAGGAGGGGCAGGACTAGCAGCTCAATATTCTGGGTTCTCATTGTTGTAAACGTGACAGAGCCAGAGGGAGTAAAGGAGGAGGGGAGGCTTTACTAGACAGGGAAAATGTCACGACATTGCTTCATCAGGACAGAATGGAGAACGTATCTATTGAGGTTTTATGGGTAGAACTGAGATATAAGAAAGGTATGATCACATTAATAGGGCTATATTACAGACCATTCAGTAGTCCTAGAGATTTAGAGGAACAAATTTTAAGAGAGATAGCAGACGGTTGCAAGGTACATAAGGTTATAATAGTAGGTGCTTTTAACTTTCCACATATTGTCTGGGACTCACATACTATAAAAGGACTAGAGTTTGTCAAATGTGTTCAGAAAAGTTTCCTTAATCAGTAAATAGAAGTCTCAACGAGATAGTGTGCGGTACTGGATCCGCTATTATGGAATGAGACAGGGCAGGTGACAGAAGCTTGAGTAGGGGAACATTTTGCATGCAGTGACCACAATGTCATTAGTTTCAAAGTAAATATGCAAAAAGATAGGTCTGATCCATGGGTTAAGATTCTAAGTTGGAGAAAGGGCTATTTTGATGGTATCAGAAAGGATCTGGCAAGTGTGGATTGGGACAGGCTGTTTTCTGGCAAAGGTGTACTTAGTAAGTGAGAGGCCTTCAAAAGCAAAATCTTGAGAGTTAAAAGCTTGTTTCTGCCTGTCAGAATAAAAGGTAAAGATAGCAAATGTGGGGAACCTTGTTTTTCAAGAGATCTTCAGACCCTGGTTAAGGAAAAAAAAGGTGCATGGCAGATATAGTCAGATAGGAATAGATGAGGAGCTTTTATGGAGTATAGGAAATGCAAGAGAACACTAAAGAAAGAAATGAGGAGGGCTAAAAGAAGGCATAAAGTTGCTCTAGTAGTCAAGGTGAAGGAGAATCTTAAAGGATTCTATCGATATGTTAAGAGCAAAACATTGCAAGGGACAAAATTGGTTCTCTGGTGTATCATATGTTAATCCATGTATGGAGCCAAAACAAATGGGGGAGATCTTAAAGAACAATCTTGCATCTGTATTTACTCAGGAGACAGACACAGAGTCTACAGAAGAGAGGCAAAGCGGCATCAACTTCTAGGGCCGTCTACAGATTACAGAGGAGGAGGTGCTTGCTGTCCTGAGGCAAATAAGGGTGGATAAATCTCCAGGGCCTGACATGGTGATGACTTGGATCTGATGGGAAGAAAGTACAGAAATTGCCGAGGTCTTAACAGAAATATTTATATCATCCTTAACAACAGGAGAGTTACCAAAGGATTGGAGGATAGCAGTTTAAGAAAGGCTCTAAACATAAAGCAGGAAATTATAGGCCAGTGAGTCTGACGTCAGTAGTGGGAAGTTTATAATAGGGTATTCTAAGGGACAGGGTATATAAGTACTTGGATAGACATGGACTGATTGACAATAGTCAGCATGGCTTTGTGTGTTGTAGGTCATGTCTAACCAACCATACAGAGTTTTTTGAGGAAGGTACTAGGAAAGTGGATGAAGGCAAGGTAGTGGATGTTGTCTAAATGGACCTTAGCAAGGCACTTGACAAGGTACCACATGGGAGGTTGGTCAAGAAGGTTTCGGCACTTGGCCTTGAAGCTGAGGTAGTAAATTGGATTAGACATTGGCTTTGTGGGAGAAGCCAGAGAGTGGTAATAGAAGTTGCCAGTGAATGTAGTCGGCTGAAAGGGAGAGGAAAGTATGTCAGCACTCGGGCTGCAAACCCAGCCGTAACCCTGATCCCTGATCTCCCAGAGGCCGGCCTCGGCTCACGTTCCAGACAATGAGTGAGCTAGGTGGCGATCTGTCAGGATTTTCAAATGGTTCTGCGGGTCAAGTTATTGTTCAGCACGGACTTGAAGGGCCGAGATGGCCTGTTTCCGCGCTGTAATTGTTATATGTTCTATATAGATGGTTGCCTTCCTGACTGGAGGCCTGTAACTAGTAGAGTTCCACAGAGAACGGTGCTGGGTCCGTTGTTTGTCATCAATACCAATAATCTGGATGATAATATAGTTCACTAGATCAGCAAATTTGCAGATGACACCAAGATTGGGAGTATAGTGGACAGTGAGGACAGCATTGATGACTTGCAGAGGGATCTGTATCTGCTGGAAAAATGGGCTGAAAAATGGCAGATAGAATTTAATCAGTAGGCCCAACCAGGGTAGATCTTACACAGTGGATGGTAAGGCACTGAGGAGTGTGGTAAACAGTGGTGTCGCAAGTAGATAGCGTTGTAAATAAAGCTGTTGGTACACTGGCCTGCATAAAACAAAGTATTGACCACAGGAGATGGGATATTACGTTAAAGTTGTATGAGATGTTGGTGAGGCCTAATTTGGAATATTGTGTGCAGTTTTCGTCACCTACTTACAGGAAAGATGTAAATAATGTTAAAAGAGTACAGAGAAAATTTACAAAGATGTTATTGGATCTGGAGGACCTGAGTTATAAGGAAAGATTGAAAAGATTAGAACTTTATTCTAGAACATAGAAAATTGAGAAGGAGATTTAAAAGAGGTATACAAAATTATGAGAGGTATAGATAGGGTAAATGCGAGCAAGCTTTTTCCACTGAGGTGGGAGTACAACCAGGGGTCATGGGTTAAGGGTGAAAGATGAAAAGTTTAAAGGGAACATGAGGGGAAACTTCTTCACTTGCTCAGAAGGATGTGAGCGAGTGGAATGAGCTGCCAGCACAAGTGGTGCATGCGAGGTTGCTTTCAACGTTTAAGTGAAGCTTGGACAGGTGCATGGATGGTAGGGGTATGGAGAGCTATGGTCCTGGCACAGGTCGATGGGAGTAGGCAGTTTAAGTGGTTTCTACATTGTCAATATGGGCCGAATGGCTTGTTTCTGTGCTGTACTTCTGTATGACTGTGACTCCTCAGTTCCCTGCCATTCACTGTGTAAGTCTTACACTGGTTTGTCCTCCCAAAATGTAACACCTCAAACTTATTAGCATTAAGTTACTTCCACCCATGTTTCAGCCCATTTTTCCAGCTGGTCCGGACCCTGCTGCAAGCTGTGATAGCCTTGCTCGTTCTCCACTACGCCCCTAGTTCTGGTGTCATCCGCAAATATGCTGATCAGTTTGCCACATTATCATTCAAATCATTAATATAGATTTCAAACAACAATGCACTTCCCAACATTGTATTTCATTTGCAATTTTCTTGCCCATTCTCCTAATCTGTCTAAGTCCTTCTGCATCCTACCTGTTTCCTCAGCACTACCTACTCCTCCATCAATCTTCGTATCATCTGCAAACTTAGCAAAAAGCCATCTATCCCATCATCTAAATCATTTATATACAGCGTAAAAAGTGGTCCAAACACAGACTCCTGCAGAACACCACCAGTCATTGGCAGCCGACCAGAAAAAAGATCCTTTTATTCCCACTCGCTGACTCCTACCAATCAGCCAATGCTCTAACATGTTATTAACTTTCCTGTAATACCATGGGCTCTTAACTTGGTAAGCAGACTTGTGTGTGGCACCTTGTCAAAGGCCTTCTGAAAGTCCAAATATACAACATCCTCTGCGTCAACTTTATCTAGCCTACTTGTAATCTCCTCAAAGAATTCCAACAGGTTCATCAGGCAGGATTTTCCCTGAAGGAAACCATACTGACTTTTTACTCTCTTGTCCAGTGTCATCCATCATCTCATCCTTAACAATTGACTCTAACATCTTCCCACCCACTGAGGTCAAACTAACTGGTTATAATTTCCTTTCTGCTGCCTTCCTCCTTTCTTAAAGAATGGAGTAACATTTGCAATTTTCCAGTCTTCTGGAACCATGCCAGATTCCAATGATTTTTGAAAGATTATTTCTAATGCCACCACAATCTAAAACCACCTATTTCAGAACCCTAAGATGCAGTTCCTCTGGTCAAGGTGACTTATGTACCTTTAGGTCTTTCAGGTTTTTGAGGTTACTAAACTCCAACATACACGGATAGCAAGTAATTAAAAGGCTAAATTCATGCTCATGTTATCAAATTAATGGACCTGTCTGGCTGCTGCTGTGTTACATAGCCACCAGTTCAATTCTCAGAAGTGGGTAGAGTGCCCAAGTGTACACTGTAATACTTAAAAGGGATTGCTTTTAATAAATCATTCAGATCACTTTACCAAAACAAAAATACTTCCCTAGTGATTGAGAGGTTGAACCAGCTGGCAGGAGAATTCAAATCTACTGATCAAAGTCCCAGGATAAGGAACGGTGCTTATGGGAATTAGCTAAGGAAACACTTCTATCATTTCAAGATGAGTGAACTGTTGAAATTTTCTAGTCCTGTCATGGTCCGGTCTGTGAAGTCCGCATTCCGATTCACGGACCGGTCCATTGATCCTTATTCCATTTTCCTGGTTTTCCCTTGTTCTGTTGGTCCCTAATTGAGGCACATGATCCTCATTTTGGGCTGGCTACATAAACAGCTCCTGGGTTCAGCTTCAGTTGCTAGACTGTTCCCTCCACCTTCCTCCTGAGCCTTGTCTGAAGCCGTTGCCTGAAGCCTTTGCCTGCAACTTCTGCCTGAAGACCTGCCTGCAATCTCGCCTGCGTCCTCGCCTGTATCGCTGTCAAGTTCTACCACCGGAGCAAGACCAGAGTGTTGTTGTGTCTAGATAAGGAACTATCTATCGTTGTTTGGAACTGTCTCTGTGTCCACGCCTTCGCTAGGTAGGTCCGGCCATTTGCTGCTACCTTGTGTTGGGAACCATCTCGTCGTGTTCAGCATTCTGTGTATGAGTCCCGGTCCTACATTCTATTTCCAAGGAGAGGTCTCGACTCTGTGTTCTGCGTTCCTGTTTCCCAAGACTACCAAAGTTCTGTGTTTTGCATTCCTGTCTCCCAAGACCAAGGCTGAGCTTTGTGTTGTCATCCAGTTCTGGTCCCTCATCCTGCCCAGGAGTCCCGCGTCCTGCTGCCACGTCTTGTCCTCACCTAGATCTGGTGTCCGAGCCGGAGTCAAGACACAGGTTCCGGGTCCCTGTCCAGTCTCTGGCTCAGAGTCCTTGTCCAGGTTCCAAGTTCCTTGTTCCTCATCCAGGTCCTGCTTTCCTAGTCTAGTCCTAGCCCAGGCTCTGTATCCTAGTCTCATCCAGGGCCTGTGTCTTGTCCAGCATCATCTTCTTCCCTTGCTTTCTTGACATACCTAGTCCTGTTCCTTGTACTTTAGTGTCTGTGCCTTGCATTTGGGTCTACTCCCAGTGCCCCCCTCCCTGTATGACAATTCCAGTGAGTAGTGCAGATTCAGTTTGAACATGTTCAGGACTTTGATTCTTAAATTTATGTGTATTAAGAGAATTGATGGAAATCTGAACCAGTTAGGCATACTGATAAGAGAAACAAAGTTAATATTTCAATTTGAAGACCTTTGTTTTCATAAATGCTGCCTGATGCATTGACTATTTCCAACATTTTCTGGTTTTGTTTCAGACTTCTAACATCTTCCTTTAAATTTCCATTTGAGTATAACCACATTATTTTCCTTAATGTTAATTAGGAAGAGGAACATAAAGAAGTTTTTTTCTTTGTGAACATAATCCCTCACACTCTACATTGCACATACAGAAAAATTAGCCAAGGATGGATTTGAAGATACCAAACCACCTAACCCATACACCAACACAAGTTACTTATGAACAGAAGCTTCTTTGGGTAAGATACCAATGGGCATCCTGCTTCTTGGGTTTGTATCTGAGCAAAAATAAATGGTTTCATATTGGAGAAATAAAGGACGAAATAGCTGTTTTTGTTAATTCCCCAGAGCCCATTCATTCAGATCATCACACCAGTGATCATTTTGCAATAAAATTTGCATGATTTCTTTATATTTTTAATATGTATCATTAAGAAATAATGTCATTTGCATTCCCTGAAAATTTTAACAGTTGCTATTTTTTTATGTAAATCCACTTCCTTTCAATATATCAAAACAGATTTCAGCAAGGTTTCTGGAGTTCCATAAATTAATTTTCTTTAAAGGATGTTCGTTGGCTGACCAAAAGTGTAATTAATTATAGAACAGAGAACATAGAACAGTATAGCACAGGTTCAGGCCATTTATTTCACAATATTGTGCCAAACAAAATTTATAATGAAATGACCAACTAAACTAATCCTTATCCCTGTACAATGTGCATATCCTTTTATTCTCTGCAGGTTTATGGGCCTGTCTAAAAGCCTCTTGAATGCCTCTATTGTATTTGTCTCTACCACCACCAGCAAGTATACTGAATGCATTTTGAACGACTCTTCTTAAACCCCTCTGCCTTCCTTAACTCAGCTGCATTCTCAAGGACCCCAGTCGATTTATTGGTCGATGGCTTTAATTCTCTCATATCCAAATTGACTGCTCTTAATTCTGCCTTGGTTCTTTGAATGAGAATTAATAGGATTCTAAGACCCATGAGACAAGAACTTCATTTACCAAATAAAACAGCCAAGGCTGATTAAAGAAATTACAGATAATGTAAAGCCAAAAGAAAGTACAAAACGTACACTGAAAAATTCAATGGATAGAAAACCAGGAATCAGAAAAAAAAGAGAACAGTAATAAATTAAGTAAGAACTACAAAAAGATACCTTGCAAGGAATATAAAGATGAACTCAAAGATTTTATACTTGAAGATAAAGTGAACAAAATTAATCCTTTAAGTATACAGTGACAATACAAATGAATATGAGGAAGCTAGCAGACTTGTTAAAAAACTAACTTGGCCTGGATTTAACTTTGTGAGCAATTGGTTTCAGAACAGGTCCAAGGTTAAAGTCATTCAATGACAGTGCACTGGGAAGTTACCACCAACCTTTCAGCTTTCGCACATAATCAAAGTAGGGCAGGATATTTGTAAACATTATTCTTCAGAAGACCATGGGCCAATTTCAACTTGTTAGTAACTTATCAATGTCAATTTTTTTGTGAATTTAGAATTTTAACTCATAAAGTACAGTATTCTTAAGTTTCTAGAAATTTGTTAGTTAACACAAGAACTCTGTCAAATTAGAGGTGGATTGTTAATGAGGCGGGTGTGTAGTGATTTTCTTGTGTGATCCTCAAAAAGTTTGTGATAATAAGCTATACAGAAAATTATAGGGCAATATTTCATCTGGAAATAATATTGCAAATATTGAAAGTTTACAAAATTTGGAGATGAGCATTTGTGTACAGCAACTCATAGTACTTCACAGTCATGCTAGCATGGGTGCTGCTTCTAGTATAGTATTTGGAGTTTTAAGCTGACTGTGAGATCACATATCTGCTTTCCTTCCTAACATATAAGCAGGTGTATAACATATACTGTGGCTTCACCAAGTTCCATCTCATTTGGGATTCTATTAAATGGTCATAAGCCACCTCTTGAAAGCAATGATCTAACCTGCTGCATGCTTAATGTAGTTTCAATTATTCATATAATTTTCTGGCATTGAATTCAGTCTCACTAATGCCTTATAAGGTTTTAGCTTTACATTCTTGCTTTTATATTCTAATCTCCTGAAAATAAATGCTAACATTGCATTTGCCTTCCTTACAACCAACTCAACCTGCATGTTAACCTTTAGGGAATCCTGCATGAGGACTCCCAGGTCCCTTTGCACCTCTGATTTGTAAATTTTCTCTCCATTTAGAAAATAGTCTACTCCTTTATTCCTACCGAAGTGCATGGCCATACACTTCTCTGCACTATATTCCATCTGTCACTTCTTTACCCTTTCTCTGACAAAGTCCTTCTACAGACTCCCTGTTTCATCAGTACTACCTGCCCCTCCACCTATCTTTGTATCATCTGCAAAGCCACCAATTCCATCATTCAAATCATTGACATTTAATGCAAGAAGAAGCAGACCCAACACTGATTCCTGTGGAACACCACTATTCACTGGCAGCCAACCAGAAAAGGCTCTTTGCTTCCTGCCAGTCAGCCAATCTTCTGTCCATACAAGTATCTTTCCTGTAACACAACGGGCTCTTACCTTGTTAAGCAGCCTCATGTGTGGCACCTTGCAAAAGACATCTGAAATCCAAGTAAACAACATCCCTGACTCTCCTTCATCTATCCTGCCTGTATCCCTTAAATACTTCCAACAGATTTTTCAGTAAAGGTTTTCCCTTCAGGAAACCATGCTGACTTTGACCTATTTTATCATGTGTCTCCAAGTACCATGAAATGTCATCCATCCTCCCTTTAGAATTCTTCTCCATCCTGCACCTTCCCAACTGACCCCAGAAACTTCAGCTACTGTTCTGCTATCGTCATTCCAACTAGAGTCCCCTTCCAATCAATGCTGGCCAGCTCCTCTCTCATGCCTCTGCAATTTCCTTTGCTCCACTATATATAGGCATCTGTTAGTCACATGAGACCATGGATTTTTCCTTGGAAAGTTTTCAGGGTGCAGGCCTGGGCAAGGTTGTATGGAAGACGGGCAGTTGCCCATGCTGCAAGTCTCCCCTCTCCTCGTCACCGATGTTGTCCAAGGGAAGGGCATTAGGACCCATAGAAACCATAGAAACTACAGCACAGAAACAGGCCTTTTGGCCCTTCTTGGCTGTGCCGAACCATTTCCTGCCTGGTCTCACTGACCTGCACACGGACCATATCCCTCCATACACTTCCTATCCATGTATCTGTCCAATTTATTCTTAAATGTTAAAAAAGAACCCGCATTTACCACCTCGGCTGGCAGCTCATTCTATACTCCCACCACTCTCTGTGTGAAGAAGCCTCCTTTAATGTTCCCTTTAAACTTTTCCCCCCTCACCCTTAACCCATGTCCTCTGGTTTTTTTCTCCCCTTGCCTCAGTGGAAAAAGCCTGCTTGCATTCACTCTATCTATACCCATCATAATTTTATATACCTCTATCAAATCTCCCCTCATTCTTCTACGCTCCAGGGAATAAAGTCCTAACCTATTCAACCTTTCTCTGTAACTGAGTTTCTCAAGTCCGGGCAACATCCTTGTAAACCTTCTCTGCACTCTTTCAACCTTATTTATATCCTTCCTGTAATTTGGTGACCAAACTGAACATAATACTCCAGATTCGGCCTCACCAATGCCTTATACAACCTCATCATAACATTCCAGCTCTTATACTCAATACTTTGATTAATAAAGGCCAATGTACCAAAAGCTCTCTTTACGACCCTATCTACCTGTGACGTCACTTTTAGGGAATTTTGTATCTGTATTCCCAGATCCCTCTGTTCCACTGCACTCCTCAGTGCCTTACTATTAACCCTGTATGTTCTACCTTGGTTTGTCCTTCCAACGTGCAATACCTCACACTTGTCTGTATTAAACTCCATCTGCCATTTTTCAGCCCATTTTTCCAGCTGGTCCAAGTCCCTCTGCAGGCTCTGAAAAACCTTCCTCACTGTCTACTACACCTCCAATCTTTGTATCATCAGCAAATTTGCTAATCCAATTTACCACATTATCATCCAGACCATTGATATAGATGACAAATAACAATGGACCCAGCACTGATCCCTGTGGCACACCACAAGTCACAGGCCTCCACTTGGAGAAGCAATTCTCTACGACCACTCTTTGGCTTCTTCCATTGAGCCAATGTCTAATCCAATTTACCACCTCTCCATGTATACCTAGCAACTGAATTTTCCTAACTAACCTCCCATGCGGGACCTTGTCAAAGGCCTTACTGAAGTCCATGTAGACAATATCCACTGCCTTCCCTTCATCAACTTTCCTGGTAACCTCCTCGAAAAACTCCAATAGATTGGTCAGACATGACCTACCACGCACAAAGCCATGTTGACTCTCCCTAATAAATCCCTGTCTATCCAAATGCTTGTAAGTTCTGTCTCTTAGTACTCCCTCCAATAGCTTACCTACTACCGACGTTAAACTTACTGGCCTATAATTTCCCGGATTACTTTTCGATCCTTTTTTAAACAACAGAATAACATGAGCCACTCTCCAATCCTCCGGCACCTCACCTGTAGACAGCGACATTTTAAATATTTCTGCCAGGGCCCCTGCAATTTCAACGCTAGTCTTCTTCAAGGTCCGAGGGAATACCCTGTCAGGTCCCGTACAGCTTGGCACCACTGTCGTCGCAGGGCAACATGTGGTTAAGTGCCTTGATCAAGGACACACACGCTGCCTCAGCCAAGGCTTGAACTAGCGACCTGGTCATCCACTGTGACTAGTCCCATCCCCAGTCGTCTCGACTCTTGTCTTGCCAGCGGATCCAGATGGGAATTGGGAAGAGAGAGTGAGGCTGACGCTGCGCAACTCTCCCTCACCTAAATCCAAATCAAGCGCCAGTCTCGACACCATCATCATCATCATCATCACCCTCAACCTTTGAAGTCCTGTGGCGATGGGCAAGCAATGAAGCGCAGGTGTGGATACACTGGGAGTTGTAGTCACGGACCTGCACGCAGGCGGATCAGGTCTAATGGTCGCTTTTCGCTGACCGAAGCAGCAGTGAAACTCAGCATCTACCTGGGAAACTGAGCAGCCCTCTTTAGGAATGCACTGCTCACCTCTGTAGTACGAGGAAGGGGCTAGAAAAGGTGCCCTAAACATTGCCTGCTTCATTACACCCTGGCCAGTTTACTGCGGCTGACGGGGATCCTATCTTGACGGTCGAACAAACACAACAAAACGCAAGGTAACACTGCTCACCATTGGCACTTGGAACGTGCACACGCTATTGGACAACCCTACAGCAAACAGACCAGAGAGAAGAGCAGCCTTAGTTGCCAGAGAGCTTGCAAGATACAGCATTGACATTGCAGCCCTGAGTGAGACTCATCTTGCCAACGAAGGTTAGCTGACTGAAACTGGAGGTGGATACACCTTTTTCTGGAGCAGTCATGGAAGCAATGAGTGTCGTGATGCTGGAGTTGGATTCACTGTCAGAAGTCACCATGCTCGGAAACTTGCCAGTCTCCCCAAGGGTGTGAACGACCAGCACATGACACTACAGTTTCCGATACAGAATAGAAGTCAAGCCATCGTGATCAGCACCTATGCCCCCACAATGACCAACCCGGGGAAGACGAAAGACAGGTTCTTTGAAGAACTAAACACCCTACTATCAGCAGTGAGCAGCACCGACAAGCTGATCTTGCTCGGTGACTTCCATGCAAGAGTAGGGTGCGACTCTGCAGCCTGGCAGGGAGTCGTTGGGAGACATAGAGTGGGCAAATATCACAGTAACGACCTACTCTTACTGAAGACCTGTGCAGCACACGACCTGCTTATCACCAACACAACTTTCCGCCTGCCTACCCGTAACAAGACCTCCTGGATGCACCCCCGCCCTAAGCATTGACATCTTATTGACTATGTCATTGTGAGCAGAAAAGTCAGGCAGGATGTCAGAGTGACCAAGGCCATGTGTGGCACTGACTGCTGGACAGATCACAGGCTCATTGTCTCCAAAATGAAGCTCCGTATCAGACCCAAGAGGTGACCACAAGGAAGCAAGGCTATGAAAAGAATCAACATGGTCAGGCTGAAGAACCCCAGCATAGTTTAGCACTGGCTGAAGATTTAGAAACCAAACTTGCTGACCTACACCTTGCAGGCAGTGCTGTGGACCACTGGGATCGCTTCATCTGCACTGAAGATGCTAGGGCTCTCTACCCGCAAGCAGCTTGACTGGTTCGATGAGAATGATGAGGAGATACAGGCTCCACTTGTTGAAAAGCACAGCCTTCATCGTGGCCATCAGAATGACCCATCATCAGCTGCCAAGAAAAACGCCTTTACCAGTGCTCGCAGGACGGTCCAGAATAAACTGCGTAAAATGCAAGATGCCTGGCTGAGCGCCAAGGCAGATGAAATACTGGGATACGCTGACAGAAACGACTTGAAACGATTCTATGAAGCCCTCAACACTCTCTACAGACCTCAGTCTCTCGGGAGCTCCCCCTCCTGAGCATAGATGGTACAACTCTCATTACAGGGAAGGCTCAGATCCTGCAGAGATGGGCTGAACACTTTGAAGCCGTCCTCAACCGACCATCATCTATTAATGATGAGGCGATAGACAAGATTCCCTAGGTCGACATCAACAGCGCTATGGATAACCCACCTGTAGTAGCCAAAGTCACGGAAGCTGTCAGCCAGCTATCCAGTGGCAAAGCCCCAGGGGCGGACACCATACCTGCAGAGATCTACAAAGCCAGTGGTCCTGTACTTATAGAGAAGCTCACCGAGTTATTCCAGTCTTTTTGGAAGCAAGGATCCATTCCTCAGGAACTTAAAGATGCATCCATCGTACACATCTACAAGAGGAAGGGCAATCGACAAGTATGCGACAACCACTGAGGAATCTTGCTGCTCTCTTTTGCAGGAAAAACCCTTGCTAGAGTCCTGCTAAATCGTCCAGTCACTCATCTGGAGCTGGGCCTGCTGCCAGAGTCAGAGTGCGGCTTTCGCAAAGGTCGTGGGATGATTGACATGATTTTTGCCGCGCGCCAACTTCAGGAGAAGTGTCAGGAGCAGAATCGCGAACTCTACTCAACTTTTGTTGGCCTCACGAAAGCCTTCGACACTGTCTGCTGACAAGGCCTGTGGGGGATCATGTCAAAGTTCGGCTGCCCCGCCAAATTCATTCAGATGGTATGCCAGTTCCATGAAGGCATGACATCCAGAGTGCTGGACAGCGGAGAATCCTCTGAGGCGTTCCCAGTCACCAGTGGCATCAAACAGGGCTGTGTGCTCGCACCCACACTGTTCAGCATGATGTTTACTGCCATGCTGAATGATGCCTTCCAGGACAGTGATGCTGGAATCAGCCTCAAGTACAGCGTGTATGGGAAACTCTTCAACCTGAGGAGCCTCTAAGCTATCACCAAAGTGAAGGAGACCATTTTGAGAGACTTCCTCTTTGCTGATGACTGCAGCCTGTATGCTGGCTCAGAGCCAGAGATGCAAGTCAATATGGACAAATTCTCCACGGCTTGTGACAACTTTGGACTCACCATCAACATCAAAAGACCAAAGTCGTGCACCAGCCTGCTCCTCCTGCACCGTACACAGAACCCAAAATCACAATCAAAGGACAGAAACTACAGGCAGTGGACCAGTTTGCTTACCTTGGCAGCATCCTCTCCCGAGCAGTGACTATTGATACAGAAGTTAACTGCAGAATAGCAAAGGCAAGTTCTGCTTTCAGTAGACTGTGCTCCACTGTATGGGAACGTTGGGAAATCAGTCCAGCAACAAAACTGAAGGTCTACAGAGTCGTGGTACTCACTACCCTCCTGTATGCCTGTGAAACATGGACTGTGTATCGAAGGCATGCAAGACAGCTCTACCATTTCCACATGACTTGTCTTCGCAGAACATGTGTCAGGACATTCCGTGCCAGAATTGGCCTGACCAGTCATCTTCAGACACACCGCATACAGTCTCAAAGTGACTAATGGTGTCGAGGTCTTCATCGATGACGGTGGACGAACCACCGACTCAACCTGCAAGTGTTAAACCCATACCAACCTTCCCCTGTTGCTCAACAGTACACACTAACAACTAAAGCCCATGACAAGAAGCCAGAATGTATGGATTACATTTCATGTGTTGGCATCCCCTCTCAGCGATAGCACGCACTGATAAATCACCTTCAGTGTGTCATCACATCCTTGAACCAACAGAGGAAAAAATATCTGAAGAACAAGGCCTCAATCCCAGTAAAATGCAAAGCTCTACAAGGCAGCAATGATCTCCTTACCACATGATTTCTTCCAAGACTTGGACTATTTACAGTTTGCACATCAAATCTCTTGAATTGTACCACTAATGTTCTCTCTACAAAATACACCAGCAGGATCAGAAACATCTGTTTTCTTCCAGCTTTGAGTGGTTCCCTGCAGCAATCTGCAATGGACTGGCCACACTATTCACATGCTTGGATCACAAACATTCTTTCTACTCACACTCCATTACAGCCAAGGGTTTTTAGATTGACTATCAACTTTCCCAAGGTTGTTTTCAAAGTTAGAATATTTGACATTCCCACTGACTTACAGCAGTCCCTAACCTATAACTGCTTAAAAAGATAATACAGCATCTGGAGTACCACTGAGATCCCCAAGTCTCTTCATGACAACACATGGGAGCCTCCTGGACACTGAATAAGGAATCCACCAATTTCCATGTTATCCACTCAATCTCCTCCTGCTGACCTGTGTCAAGGTCTGCAGGTCCCATATTAGGCTTCACAGCTCTATCAGAACTCAAAGACTAGAGTAGAAGAAACAGGTGCTTGATGCAAGGGTCTGCCTAAGAAGAAGCACTAGGAAGTAGGTTCATAAGTGAAATATGCTGTATTTTCACAATTTTTTTTGTCTTTTTCCCTTAACTATCCAAAATGCTTTGGGAATATTAAAATATTCATATATCTGTCCTATTACATTTCTCTACATTCCTTTATATGTCTAGGAAGCTTACATTCGCAATCACTTAATGGTGTGTAACTGTTGTCAGTAATGCAATGTTAACCTTATTATTAATTTCTAGTTGGAGGAATGAAGTGTCCAAGCTTTTCCAGTATCAACCAAGACAAATATAATATTATTCAAATGAACTGTTTTCCAAATGAGACCTTAAACTAATGCTCGACCTGCTCTCTAAGGTAAACATGAAAAATCCCACCACTCTGAAACAAGCAAAGAGTTTTCCCGGTCCCATACCAAATTTAATCCATCAACCAAAACTAGTCATTTACCTCATTCTTGTTTGTACAACATAATTGCAGTTTATTTGTTGTCATATTTCCTCATATTACTATAGCAACTATTCTTCACATCCACTTCATTATCTGTGAAATGCTGTGAGGCATCTTAAGCTCCTGAAAAATGTTAAATAAATGCTCCTTCTTTTAAACAAAGTCTGAAGTCTCATGACCCTTTAAATCCATAAAATTCAGGAAAGCCAGTATAAAACTGTAAAGAAATAGGTACAACTCTGAGATGCTATTCTTAGCTAAAGTATATAACTAAACTATTTCAAAACCATTGCTTCAAGGCAGCTGAATATATTAAATGCATTTAAGTGCTTCTGATTTAATGATTTTGCTTAGCTTTCTGGAATCATAATTCGGAGTTCAGCTGACTGCTCGATGAAAACTGAACCCTAGATGTCACATGACAATCATACAGAAAGTAGTTACAATAGGAACGCAGTGGAACATAAACTTAGCGTGACTTAAGCTGCAATTCTATCTGACGTTCTTTCAACTGCATTATGATGAAAAACTGAAGAAAAGCAACACTTTATTTTTTGTAAGGAAAAGAGACCTCACTAGTTTAGCATAAATTCCCAGGGGGATCTGCCCTGTCTGGAAAATTTTATTTTTCAAATAACTATTGAATCCATTTTCAATATTTTGTACAGTAGAACTTTAGCCATACAAAAATGCAGTGGAAATAACTCATTTAAAGGGAACCTTCCGTAGATGTATTAGGGATACTCACACCCAGACAGATCCCCTTTTAGTTGTGTAGAAGCTTTTAGTTGTGATGGGAGGAGAAGATGGCAGCATAATGCAGCCTGCAGCGGCCACTCTGGTGGTGATGTCTGCTATTTGTCAAGTAGGGTGTTATGCACAATCCTGATTTGATGGAGACGGATGTGAGAACACAAAGGAACATCTGGAGAAACTTCTGAAATGCCTGCTTTGCTGCTGCTGCTACTGTGTAGTCTGGAATCTCCAGAGGAGAAGGCCCCGAGTCCTTGGCTTTGCTTGTTGCTCGGCGGCCGGGGCAGGGTCGAAGCGCTCGGCAGAGGATGGTGCTCAGAGAGGCTGTATTGGAGGGGCTGGTCAGAGGCTCGCTAAGTTTTCGGACGGACTCAGAGTCAGCTGCAGCTGGGTGCTTCCAATGCATCTGCAAGTTGTTGGCGCCTGGAGGTTCATGGCAGGGAGAGTTTCTCCCTTCTGCCACCTGCGTTAGATGATGAGTCGATCGGGACTTTGAGACTATTTTTTTACCGTGCCCATGGTCTGCTCTTTATCAAATTATGGTATTGCTTTGCATTGTTGTACCTATATGTTATAATTATGTGGTTTTGTCAGTTTTAGTCTCGGTTTGTCCTGTTTTTTTTGTGATATCATTCTGGAGGAACATTATATCATTTTTTAATGCATGCATTTCTAAACGACAATAAACGAGGACTGAGTATGCTGATAATCTAATTTAATCTATTGCATGCACAGTGAAGGATGACCTGTTCATAAGTGGCCCATGCTGTTTGCAAATAAAGGTTTCCCCCACCATCCGAAGGTAGAGCGTTCCCATGAAACGGTTCGTAAGCCGAAATGTCGTAAAGCGAAGAAGCAATTACCATTTATTTATATGGGAAAACTTTGTGAGCGTTCGCAGACCCAAAAATAACCTACCAAATCATGCCAAATAACACATAAAACCTAAAATAACAGTAACATATAGTAAAAGCAAGAATGATATGATAAATACACAGCCTATATAAAGTAGAAATACTTTTCCACAATCATTACTGAACTGTTCTCCATAGCGAAAATCTCACGCAAGCGCTGTTGGCAAGAACACTCTCTCCAGTAACCTTTAAGCTATGAAGCTGCCAAATCATATCAAATAACACCTAAAAATACACAGCCTATATAAAGTAGAAATAATGTATGTATAGTGTAGTATCACTTACGGAATCGGGAAGACAGCGCCGCGCACACTGATGATGGTGTGTTAGACTGAGTCGTTGCAGGCTGAGTGATGCAGTGGCCCCCACCCTCCGGGCCACCAACCGATACCGATCCGTGAAGCATGCAGGGGTCCAGCGGTAGCCGGGAGGTACACAGCATATCTTTAAGAAAAAAACCGAAACAAACATGCTAATTAATTAGATGCCGCCCGTAATTGTCGGCCCAGATCAGTGCCAATTTCCGATTGCGTCGTCTCTGGTCTGGGCCGACAATTACGAGTCGGCGGCACCTAATTAATTAGCATGTTTATTTTGGCTTTTTTCTTAAAGATGTGCTGTGTGCCTCCCGGCTGCCTTTGCATTCTCCCCGAATTGGTATCTGTCCGTGGCCTGGGGGTTGGGGTGGTGGGAAACTGGGGTGTCATCTCGTCGCCTATTTCCATTAGAGCAGGCAGCTCATCTTCTTCTATCTCTGCCCGCCTCGATGTCGAAGGTCGAGGTTCGTCGTTTGCTGCGGCTGATGTGGAAGGCTTGCTTGACTGCTGAGCCTCACGCACTTTTCTATCACACAGTTCTTTAATAAGGACTCAAACCATCCTGCAAATATCTCCTAAACCGACGTACCCTTTCAAAATTAAAGTCGTACTTTATCATTACTCATTCGGTTTCGATTGTTATCCTTTTTTCTTCCAATTGCATCAGCTCTTCATCTGTCAGTTCTTGGTGATGGGACGCCAAAACCTCTTCAACATCATGTTCGTCAGCTTCCACAAGCCAAACTCATGTTGTCCTTACTTTGTTCACCACGATCAAAACGCTTAATTATGTCTAGTTTTACCGTAAGTGTAACACCCTTACGAGCTCTTTCAGACTTTTCCAATACCATAGAACTCATCTTGCAAATGGCTGCTCACAGGCACGTGTTAAAGCAATGCCGTTCCGAATCTGGGGGAGAGTGGCTGCTGGGAGCGCACTGCCTTTTATCGCGCACTGGTTTTTTATCGCGCGCTGAATTTTTTTTCGTAACAGTGAAAACACCTTCTGAAAGTGAAAACAGGGTACTAATGTAGGTCTTTCGTAACAGTGGAGTTTCATAAAGCGAACGTTCGAAAAACGGGGGACACCTGGTAAATACAATGAAAGTGGCATCAAGTTGTCCACAGATTGCCATTTAATGCCACCTGAACCATCCATGTGTAGGCCCAGCAAAATACACAGAGGACACGGAACCCATTTGATGTCTTGTGAGAACAGTACCATCAATGAGCAACTGAGTAAAGTGATTTCTGAATGGTAAAATTAATAAATAATAGTTCCTCAGCATTTTTAAAATGCGTTAAATGCTACAATGCCAATGTTATTTATTAGTGTCAATAAGATAACTTGAACTTATTTCTCTCCCTATTCAAAGATGACTGCCCCATTAAATAGGAAGGAGTTCAACTATATTATGGCACAATTTTGTCAGGTAAATATTATAAATTTTTCAAATTTAGCATTCCCTGGAATTCATGATGTTTTTTCCCCTCCCCTTCAATCAAGTAATGTTCTTCCACTTTCCACACTAAAGCATTATTGAGCAGCAGTCTGAGGGTTCTGCTGTTTCCTTCTGTCCTCTGTATCATCTTTTTCTTGCTACTCTCTACTTTCATCCATTGTTTAACATTCATTGCCATGTGCTTCCCCTGTCCTCAATCCTTCCTACCCTTCACTTTTCACCTTTCAGATCATTCATTCTATCTTGCCTTTTCAGCACGCCACAAGCACTGCCTTCTTTCTTCTACTTTCCAGTCATTCTGCTCCCTGCCTTTACCATGCATTCTGTGTTCTTACCCTCCTCTTGCGATCTGCAACCCTCTGTGTCATGTATGTCTTAGATATTCCCCCCATGACTAATCCATTAGATTGACTCTGCTCGTTAATTTTGTTTATTCTTACAATGGTAGCGCAAAGCTATTACCTCTTGGGCATTCCAGAGTTCAGAGCTCAATCCCGGTGTTATTCTGTAAGGAGCGGCCGTACGTCCTTCTCAAGGAATGCGTGTGTTTTCTCCAGGTCTTCTGGTTTCATCACACAATCCAAAGACCTACAAGGAAGGTTAACTGGTCATTGCAAATTGTCCCGTGATTAGGTTTGGGATAATCAGGTTTGTTGGGGGTTGCTGAGGTAGCATGACTCAAAGGGCCGAAAGTGCCTCCTCCACACTGTATAATTAAATAAATTAATTATAACTTAATTAATTGAGACTGTATATGCTGAAGGCAGGAAATCCAAAAGGTAGCAAGCAGGAAGGGAAATGGAGCAGGTGGGGAGAATGAATTTATGCCGCTCACTGATTTCAATCTGCAGAGATGGAAATCTCAAACACTGGCTTTCTTCTAAATAATCTTTAGTTGACAAATATCATTCTCCCGCTCTACATGAAAGTAGTTGTATGATATAACAATACACGTCTTCCTCTTTCTCACTTTACAACTTTCTCAACATATAATAGTAACATTCAAACTCCTTTTTAAAGAGTAATTGTTCACTAATATTTAATTTTAAACATGTAAGTAATTCATTTTAAGTAACTCTTTCAATTCTCTACTGTGCTTCTCTCACTTGCAAGGCACAATATTGTGATTGCTGAGATACAGCAGTTTTGTAATGTCAATAGCACACAGATTACCATTTGAAAAGACTTCAAATTTAATGCGATCAAGTCAATCTTGCAGTTTACCACCTGCATCTCCCCACCCCAACCCAAGTGAAAGTATTGAGTTTGGAGTTCCACAGCTATGCACCACTTAAATGTGTTCTCGTCACTTCAGTGAGTTTGTGCAGTTGTTTTATCTAAGAAAGAAAACATAAATATCCGTTCTGCTATTGAATAAAAAATAATACAAGATTTGACATAAATGTACGCTGTTAATAATTTAGTAAAATAGTATCTACACAAAGACAATATGAATTTCATGACAGATAATACCTATTTCCATACTTATTTTGGCCTTGTGAAAAGTCTATCTCACAGTTCAGAGATAATTGAATATAAGCTCAATAGAGTATATAGGCAATCGTTCAGGCTTTTATTTTGAAATATAGTCCTGCCGATTTTTAGTCTGGTTGCGCTGCCGACTTTAAATTTGAAATTGAGTTGGCCCACACGAGGATAGCAGCCATTTTGTGATGGTGTCAAGGATATAATACTTGGTGTGAAAAGGCAAAAGAGAAGACCGGTTTGATTTAAATAATTATGCAGGGGTTGTCATTATTGATGATCACCCAGCTGTAGCTGTGCAGGAGCAACAGTCTGTGTCAACTGTGAATGATGGTTTTACAGAAGTTAGCTCAAAAAGGCACCATCATTTGCTTGAAGAATAGCACAGAAAGAACAAGCAAACCTTGCATGCACCTGGGGAAAGCTCAGAACGAGAAAAACTAGACATCTTCATTTAAGATTACCCATTGTTTTATTAAAAAGCATGCAAATTTGAGCAGCTCAGAAAGGAACCCCATAACTTTCCTGGCAAGCACCATGATGTTCATATGCCATTATCATGAACAGGGACAGCATGAAAGATGCACAATCACAGAAGGGTTTTCAAAGTGGAGTTCAAGGTGACAAAGCAATGGTCAAGCAAAAAGTTCTTCAGTTCTGTAGCTGACACTGTTGCCCTGAAAAAGTAGGACTCAACTTTCTAACCTGTTTCATTAACTGTTTGTGACACCTTTATAAATGCCAGGTGGGGATTGTTCAGAATTGTAGTTTGAAATATAGCCCTGTCGACCATTTATTCTGGTTGCACTGTTGACTTTAAATTTGAAATACAGTTAGACCATTTGAGGAGAGCAACCATTTTGTTTCAGCGGATTTTTCCAGTCAGAGTGAAGCAGGTTTACACAATCCTGCGTTGATTTTTCTTTTTTCCACCATTGTAAATCATCACCTATGAATTTTGGCTGAGCTCATAAAGGAGAATGCTATCTGCACAATATTTTATGTTAATACATAAAGGTTTATTTTCAATTGTTTGACCAGCCTTGGTAGTTTAACAAATGTTTACATGATATTAATTTTCTCACATACCTTACTTCTCAATTTCTCACTATTGTAAATCATCACCTATGAATTTTGGCTGAGTTCATAAAGGAGAATGCTATCTGCACAATATTTTATGTTAATACGTGAAGGTTTATTTCCGATTGTTTGACCAGCCTTGGTAGTTTAATAAATGTTTACATGATATTAATTTTCTCGCATACCTTACTTCTCAATTTTGGATATTTTACATGTAAATCGACCTTCACATATTCCTAATTTCTTATGAATATATGATTAAATCATCCTAAGTTTGTTGCATTAAGTATTAACGGTATTCTTCTAGTTAGTTCTCAGTTTTACTCTTACTGAATTGTATATGTGCATGTTGCCCAAACAAAGCACCCGGAGCTTGCACGCTATATCCTGACTCGTGTGTTCAGTTGATTGGGGTTTGGCTTATTGCTGAATTGTGTACTTCCTACTTCACACAAGGAGAGTAGCACAATAATACAATTCTAATAATGGCAAATGGAGGAAAATGCCTGCCACAAGCTGATCCAAGTCATCTTGCTAACCAGTGAGTCAAATCTCTCCAGCCATTTTTCTGCTTCATTTGCAGAACATCCTGCAGAGTATTTTCCAAAAAGGTGGTAATAGTCTAGATAATAGCCATTATTTTCTTCAAGTTGCACAGGAAGCTAACAGCATCTGCTGCTGACAACCTTAGGAGTTCTGTTGGTGATAGATTTAGAGAAAAGAAAAGCAGGACTTCCACATCAAGCTCGCCCCATCCAGAAAGGCATACTTCTTGAATTATTTAACCATCTCCCAGCCACTTAGTCTCCAGGCAGAGTCCAAAGGGAAGGGAACATTTCTCAAACTACTTCTCAGAAATGCCTCCCCGAATGTTGAATGCAATCACATGGTAGGTCATTTCAATAATTAACAATCTCAACCAGCTGTCACTTATTTTCTATATTTGGAAAAGATTGCTATTCACAGGAACTCATGCAGTTATTTCTTGAAGACAGCAATGGGCCTGTACTTCATATTGTACTAATAGCTGGTTGTAGCATCCATGGTGTTTTCTTTTCTTTGCTCAGTGGGCTTCGGGTACCCGAGTCTCTGCGTTGTCCTCTCTGTTTGTCTGTGGTATGAATATGAACGCAAGCTGCTTGCTAAATCTAGCTCAAATATGCAGCTCTTGTTCAAGGACAAAATCAGTCAAATGATGGGATGTGCTCACACAGAAAATGAGTTGACGTTCCTAAGGCTCAAGTTCACCTCAGATTCTCGCAAAACTGTAGTCCAGTCCCATGTGTATAGATTGCAAATACTGAATCCAAGGAAATTAATTCCCCACGCTGCAAATAATCACCAGTTCAAAAGCAAACTACAGAGGAAGCAGTCTTTTCAGAATTTTCTGTTTCATATTAACAATCACAAGATAAATTCTCAGCTGATTATAATGTTTTAATATGGTTTCACCTTGGTCTCTGGCTACTATTTCTGTTAATGCTATGGGGCTCAAGCTGAGGCTGATAAAGACTAGTAGGCAAAGCAAAAGGATATTACTTATATTTCATCTGTTTACAGTCTGAGTTGTGGCAGACAAGAAACATCTATATTTCAGTAACAAGAAAATTTCAATATAAAAAAGTCATACAGGGGGAAAAATAATTGATTGGAAGGAAAGGAGGGCTTGAGTTATAAAGAGAAATTGATTGAGCTGGATTCTTTTCCTGGGAGCCACAGAGGCTGGGTGGGGACATGATAGTAATATAAACATTATGAAAAGCTTATAGACCCATGGCTAAAACTGGAGGTCACAAGTTTAAAGAGATTTAGAAGCATGTTTAAAATAGATGTGAGTAGTAATTTTCATACCAAGAAAAATTGGCACCTGGAGTAAGCTATCAGAAGAAAAGTTATGAAGGAGGAACATTAACAACATTCAAGAAGCATGTGAACAAGAACTTGAATGAGCAAGACAAAGAGGGAAATGCAATTAGCGCAGCCTAGTAGGATTAGTACAGATAGGCATGATGTTTGACATAGATGTAGTTGGTTATTTCTATACTGTACAAATCCATGACTCAGTGAATGATGTCTTGCACAAAGGAAGATAATTGTGGTTGATGGAAGTCAATCATCCCACCTCAGGAAATTACTGAGAAACTCAGGTCCTTGACGTAGGCCCGATCATTTTCAGGTGCTTTATTAATAACCTTCCTTCCATTGTAAGGTCAGAGTACAGATGTTTGCTGATGGGTATACAATGAGTTCCATTCACAACTGACACAAGTGAATGATTGATACAGAACAAGACGTTGTAGAATTCCATACTGAGACCAGAAGGCTGAAATATGCTCACACGGAAAATCAGTTGATGTTCCTCAGGCTCAAGTTCCTTCTCTGTAGTGCAGTGGAGAGTTAAAACAGCAAACAATGGAAAGTTAAAGGTCTCCCTTGCAGATTGAATGCAGGTGCTCTGCAAAATGATCACCAGGTTTGTGTTTGTTTTCTCCAGTTTAGAGGATGAAAGCCATATGCAGTATTCAAGACTAAAAGAAGTGCAAGTAAATTTTGCTTCACTGGAAAGATTGTTAAGGTGGGTAGAAGCTTACAGTGCTTCTATAGTTGCAAGGGGAAGTACTGTAGGAAATGAAGTGGTCGGTTCCATTGAATGTGGAGACTGGTTGGGTAGAAGGTGAGGACCATGGAACCCTACCTTTGTTCTGCTCTAGCGGAGAGTGGCTCAGGGCAGAGGTACGGGCACAGGAAATGGACGCGATGCAGGCAGAGGCTTTGTTAACAACGGTACAGGAGAATATGTGTTCTGGAAGAAGCATTCAAAAATTCAATTCCACAATATCTGCCATCTTCAGAGAATTCCCACCACTAGATACATTTTCCTCTCTCCTCCTCTTTAAACATTTTAAAGGGGCTGTTCCTTTTATTACTTCCTAGTCATTTTTTCCATTCATTCCATCATCTTGATTTGCCAATATGTCACTGCTGGGTGTTAATCATTGAACTTTCTCCAAAAATCGTGATGGAAATACTTCCACAGAAGGAGTCCTGGTTCAAGAAGGAGGCTCAGAAACACCTCAAATGCAGTTAGGGATGGGCAATACATGTTGGTCTTGTGTCCTGAAGTCCAATCCCTTTTATTTCAACAATGTAACAAAATTTGATGAAAGAACTCCACAAATAAGCTGTTAACTCTTTGATTCAGGACCCTTTATCTGTACTAGGGGCTCCAGATGAACGACGTCAACCTGAAACATTGCCTATCGCCCTCCCCTCCAGCACAGATGCTGCCTGGCCTGAGAAGTTCCTCTAGCATCTTGCTTTTTGTTCCAGATTCCAGCATTAGCAGCTTCTCATGTCTCCACAAATGAGCTGTTTTCCGAACAAATATCAGAGAGTTATAGAGAAGTACAGAACAGAGTCAGGCCCTTTGGCCCATCTAGTCCATGCCAAAACCATTTAAACTGTCTATTCCCAATGACCCGCACCAGGACCATAGCCCTCCATATCCATGTACCTATCCAAACTTCCCTTAAATGTTGAAATCAAGCCTTCATGGACCACTTGGGTTAGCAGCTCATTGCACAATCTCACAAACTTCTGATTAAAGAAGATTCCCCTAATGTTCCCCTTAAGCTTTTCACCTTTCACCCTCAACCCAATACCTCTGGTTGTAGTCCCACCCAACCTCAGTGGAAAAGTCCTGCTTGCATTTACCCTATCGATACCCCTCATAATTTTGCATACCTCTATCAAATCTCCCCTCAATCTTCTACATCCTAGTACACGGTCCCAACCTATAATCTTTCCTTATAACTCAGGTCCTTCAGACCCGGCAACATCCTTGTAAATTTTCTCTGCGCTCTTTCAACCTTTCTTACATCTTTCCTGTAGGTGGGCAACCAACACTGCACATACTACTCCAAATTAGGCCTTACCAACATCTCATGCAACTTCAACATAATATCCCATCTTCTGTAAGCAATGCATTGACTTATGAAGGCCATTGTACCAAAAGCTTTGTTTATGACCCTATCTATCCATGATGCCACTTTCAATGAATTATGTATCTGTGTTCCCAGATCCCATTGAATGTAGAGAACCAGAATGTGGACATCTGGCAAATACTTAAAATATGAAAGATAAATTTGAATGGACTGAATGTATTAAATGTTGTATATCCTCTATTGTTTCACCATAAATATCCTAACACCATTGAGCGCTTTAGTTACATTGAGAGATCAAGATGTTAGAAATTCTGCTCAGTTAGTATTTACTGTGATTTATTCCCTAACAAATTGGATTTTCTTCAGCGTTTGTGTTTTCTCATATTTTAACGTATTAATGGAAAACAGGAAATCAGAGTCCCCTTTTTACTCCTTTTGAGAACTTAGCAGATTCAGGCCAAATGGGTAGTCAGATGGGAGACAATCAGGTGCAGTAGCTTTAGGATTGTTGCCTCGGACAACTAATTATTCAACCAGCAGAATGTTCAGCAAGAACACGGCGTGCTATAAAACAAACGGTGCTGGTTTTACTTCTAACCTATGTTTGAAATTTTCCAGCATTTCTGGGCTTGGGAAACTGGAATGAATGATTTGATGCAATTTGCTGTTATGGTGGTTCTGTGTGCTGAATGGGAGAAGCAATAACACCCAAATTGGATTGCCTTAGTCCAACTAATTTGCCCATCACTTAATGGGCTAAAGCACAATTGGCTTGGTCTCTCTGAAAATTTCTATAATTTTTCCACTCTTGCTCATAAAATCAGTTCATATGTTCAGATATTCTAATTGTTGAAATAATACTGGTGAATAAATATTTATAACATAGAATTAGCTTCATGACAACCAGCTTGGAATTAGAGGATAAGTTATTCCCAATGATAGTTTTAGGCATTCTCATGTTCGATTTTATTTGTATCAAATAAGCAAAATAAAAATTGAATAAGTGTGAAAGAATGATTTTTATTTTAACTGACAGATTTCCATGGTAAAGGAGACAAATATCCAAATCTTTATGTTTAAGAGAAAAACCTTTATATAATAATAATTTCTCTTAGACTGTTTGTTATATCTGTCATAGCCGAAGACATATCCTAGAGCTAATACAGGATGTGACCCCAGTGTACTATGTCACAATGTGGTGAAATCAAATCTTCATTGAAGTAGAATAGATGAGTAATTATAGCCTGGGATGAAAGATTCACAACTCGACTGTCCGCATTTGTTTTTGCCCCAAGCAATTAACTTACCCTTACACAGAATGTGTGTGTGCATTCGTGCGTGTGTTTGTGTAAATTTTATGTCACATTTGAAACATTTGTAAGAAAAGCAAATCTCAGCTGAAAACGTGCTTGAGGTCAAATTCCATCCATAGTGTTCTTTCTCGGGTTGACTTATCTTGGGTTAATTAAGCCAGCACAGCTTTATTATCAACTGATGTGCAGTTCCTTCTATTTTAAACACATTTTCTTTACAGTGACTGCGCTTCAATAATAGTAACAATTTCTTGAGGCAGAAATATATTATGGGCTTAAAATATCTTTGCCTGTTACAACAAAGAATTGAATAATGTTTTTGTAATGACCTGCTGAGTTCCTCCAGCATTCTGTGTATGTTGCTTTGAATTTCTAGCATCTGCAGAATTTGTGTTAATGTTTATCCTTTCCGTGTTTGCAGTGACGTGGATTTTTTTTTGTCGATGGATGATGCGTTTTCCCAGAAATGAATGATCAGGGTGCTGGGAGCTGACAACTTAAACAATGAAATCCCACAAGTATTTTGAATTGGTTGCTGTTCTTATTGATTGGCAAGGTCATGCAGTATGCAGCAGAATTATGAAGTAGTCTCCACAACATCTTGTCATTAGAATTTTACATTACAGCCATAGTCCTTTAGCACTCTCTCTGCATTCAGCTGCTGTATTTGGAGTGTGCACGTGAATGATTGGTCAGGGAAATGGGAAAAAAGGCCCTCATCCCTGAGCATCCATCTTTCTGGATAGCACCAGTTATTGAAAATATCCAGTAATGTGGACTCCTCCAAAATGGAGGACCTATAGTGATTCCTAGAAATGTGGCATTCAGCTTGAGGAAATTCTTCTTGTCATCCTGAACGTTGCATTAAGGGAGTGGAAACCAGGTGCTGGGTTATTAAGGGAAGTTGTGTAATTACTGCCTGAGGTGCCATCTGTTCCCATTGAAATCAACATGAATACAGCACCATGTGATGTCTCTACCAGAAACGAATTGCGAGAAATAGCAGCTTGGGAAGATCCTGTGGGGATAAAATTGAGAATCAACATGATGGTGACATCCAGCGAGAAAGCAGTCCAGGCAAAAAAGACAAAGTCAAAAGTGGAAAACAAATAAACCTGCTAATGCTGAATCTAAAACAAAAAGAAAAAGTGCTGGAAGAACTTAAACAGTAAAGTAGCATCTGTGGAAAGAGTAACCTGTTAATGTTTCAGGTCAAAGGTTCTGATTCTGATTAATCTTTCAGGACAGGGGCCTGGTGGCTTTCCATTTCAACTCAACTTCCCAATCTGATTTTGACATTTCAGTCCATGATTTCCTCTACTGCATGATGAGGCCAAACTCAGATTGAAGGAACAACATATCTGGAGAGCCTCCAAATTGATGGCATAGACATCTCCTTATCCTTCTTTCTTTATCCATTCCCTATCCTGGCTCTCCTCTCACCCCTTCTCACGTCCCATCACCTCTGTCATGCGCTCTGCCTCCTTCCCCTTCTCCCATGCTCCACTCCCCTCTCCTATCAGGTTCCCTTTTCTTCAGCCCATTACCTCTTCCACCTATCACCTCCCACCTTCCCACTTCATTGCCCTTCCCCCACATCTGGATTCACCTATCACCTGCCAGCTTCTACTTCTTTCCGTCTCTCCACCTTCTTATTCTGACCTCTTCACCCTTCCTTTCCAGTTCTGATGAGGGTCTCAGCCTGAAACATTGACTATTTCTTCCTATCCATACATGCTTCAGGGCCTGCTGAGTTCCTCCAGCATTTTGTATGTGTTGGTCTGGATTTCTAGCATCTCCAGAATATCTTGCATTTATGATAAATACATAAGGCAGCTTTTGACTGACACCTAGGTATCTGCCTTCAGACTTGAGGTCTCCAACCAGCCATTTCAACAATTCCTTCAGTAATGGAGTGTAACTAGCACTGTTGGGAATGATGGATTCTGGAAAAATAAAAATTCATTGTTGCAGCACTGTCTGTAGACCTTTGTCATAGAGCTTGGTTCTACAGCTGGTATAAGTTAATATAGGCTGAACTGGATGTTACTTAAGTAATAACACAATTTAATGCCTGCCTGATGTCTGGAACGTTTAAACCTGTTCACATGGATTGTACCTAGAGGTGTCCAAGTTAACTTTGCTATTGCTATAGATAAGATTCCAAACACAATCTACTCTGGGTAAAAACAAAATCAGAATAACTAATGTCTAGACAGGCAGTATGTGATTAACCATCGTGTTTTTAGCCCACTGTCCTAGTCACTTTATACTTATGACTGTGAGGCTAAACCCCCAGCTCCAAAGCCATATCTAAAGCTTGCTGATGACATCACTATCATTAGCCTGATCAAAGGTGGTGATGAATCAGCAGATAAGAGCATGATTGAAAATGTGGCTGAGTGTGTCACAGCAACAATTTCTCACTCAGTGTCAGCAAGACCAAGGAGCCGATTATTGACTACAGGGGGAGGAAACCAAAGGTCCATGTGCCAGTCCTCATCAGGGGTCAGAGGTGGAGAGGATCAGCAACTTTAAGTTCCTCAGTGTTATCATTTATCCTGTCTCCAATATGTAAGTGCCATTACAAATAAAACATGGTAATGCTTCTACTTACTTAGAAGTTTGCATAGATTTGGTATGTCATCCAGAACTTTGACACAACTCTATAGATATGTGGTGAAGAGCACATTGATTGGTTGCATCATGGAAACACCAATGCCCTTGAATAGAAAAGCCTATAAAAGGTAGTGGATACAGCCCAGTCCATCACAGGTAAAGCCCTTCCCACCATTGAGCACATCTACAAGGAGTGCTTTTGCAGGAAAATAGCATCCATCATCAAGGACTCACACTATCCAGGCCATACTCTCTCTCGCTGCTGCCATCAGGAAGGAGATACAGGAGCCTCAGGACCCACACCACCAAGTTCAGGAACAATTATTGCCCTACAACCATCAAGCTCCTGAGCCAGAGGTGATAAATTCTCAGCTTTACTCACCCCCGTACCAAACTGAACATAATCTTTCAAGGAATCTTCATCTCATGTCCTCGATATTTATTATGTATTTATTTATTTACTTTTTACATTTGTACAGTTTGTTGTATTTTGCACATTGGTTGTTTGTCCATCTTGCGCGTGGTCTTTCATTGGTTCTGTTGTGCTTCTCTATAATTTTTTGCAAATGCCCACAAGAAAATAAACCTCAGGGTTGTATATAGTGACATCACAAGATCACAAGACAAAGGAGCAGAAGTAGGCCATTTGGCCCATCGAGTCTGCTCCGCCACTCCACCATGAGCTAAACTATTCTCCCATCTAGTTCCAATTTCCGTCTTTTTCCCCATATCCCTTGATACCCTGACTAATTACATACCGGTACCTATCAATCTCCTCCTGAAAGACCCTCAATGATCAGGCCTCCACAGCCATATGTGACAACGAATTCCATAAATCCACGACCATCTGGCTAAAACAATTTCTCCTCATCTCTGTTTTAAATTGGTACCCTCTAATTCTAAGACTGTAGCCTCTTGTCCTGGACTCACCTACCAAGGGAAACAGCCTTTCCACATCTACTCTGTCCAACCCTTTCAACATACGAAATGTTTCTATGAGATCCCCTCTCATTCTTCTATACTCTAAAGAATACAGTCCAAGAGCCGACAAATGCTCCTCATACGTTAGCCCCTGCAATCCAGGAATCATCCTCGTAAATCTTCTCTGATCTCTCTCCAACATCAGTACATCCCTTCTAAGACAGGGGGCCCAAAACTGCACACAGTATTCCAAATGAGGTCTCACCAATGCCCCATAGAACCTCATCAACACCTCCTTACTCTTATACACTATTCCTCTTGAAATGAATGCCAACATAGCATTCGCTTTCTTTACTGCCAATCCAACCTGATGGTTAACCTCTAGGGTATCCTGCACGAGGACTCCCAAGCCCCCTTTGCACTTCTGATTTTTGAATTTTCTCCCCATCTAAATAATAATCTGCCCAATCATTTCTCCTTCCCAAATGTACAATCGTACATTTCACAACGTTGTATCTCATCTGCCATTTCTTTGCCCACTCTCCTAAACTGACCAAGCCTCTCTGCAACCTTTCCATTTCTTCAACACTTCCTGCTCCTCCACCTATCTTGGTGTCATCCGCAAACGTAGCCACAAAACCATTTAATCCATAATCTAAATCATCAATATACATTGTAAAAAGAAGCAGCCCCAACACTGACCCTTGCGGAACACCACTAGTAACTGGCAACCAATCAGAATAGGATCGCTTTATCCCCACTCTTTGCTTTCTGCCTATCAGCCAACGCTCCACCCATTCTGATATCTTTCCTGTAATTCCATGGGCTCTCATCTTATTAAGCAGCCTCTTATGCGGCACCTTATCGAAGGCCTTTTGAAAATCTGAATACACATCATCCACAGCCTCTCCCTTATCAATCTTATTTGAGATTACCTCAAAAAATTCCAGTAGATGGTGAGACAGGATCTTCCCTTCATGAAACCATGCTGGCTTGGCCCGATCTTGCCATGCACCTCGAGGTATTTCATAACCTCATCCTTGAGGATCGACTCCAATAACTTTCCAACTACCAATGTCAGACTAATGGTCTGTAATTTTCTTTTTGCTGCCTCCCTCCTTTCTTAAACAGTGGAACTACATTTGCGACCTTCCAGTTCTCCGGAACCATGCCAGAGTCTATTGATTCCTGGAAAATCATTTCCAATGCCTCCACAGTCTCCAAAGCCACCTCCTTCATATGCAGAATGTAAGTAGAAAATAAATTTACTTTGAACTCTGAATTTCTAGTCTAGTTTAACATGCTCGGAAGTTGTTGATAAATTATTAACTAATTCAGAATTGATTGCATTTTTTAAAATTGCTGTCATCCCGGTGTGCATAAATGGAAGACTCTTATAGAGAAGTACTAGATCTAATTAAACGGTTCAATTATATATCTTTGGAGGTGCTGGTATTTGGAAGAGATTTTGACAATTACTCTGTGCTACTCTGTATAAATCACTTGCATTCATTTTGGCGTACAACAGAATCCCTTGCCGTGTTTGTGCTTATCATCTTCACACATAACATTGTTCTGTTTCTACTCATTATTTCCTTTATCATCACCCCACTATATCCACCTCTCTAAACAGGATGGCAGCTCAATGTCCAGCACTGGGTAAGTAGAAATGTCCTCAGTCTAAATATAGCAAAGACATTACCTTCAATCCTTGAACTCAAGTGCACTTCTTGACCATCAAGTGCCTTGCCTCCTTGGTGACTTTTTGAAAATATTCAGAACTTTAATGTTATATTGAAATGCATGATTTTCATCATTAATCATGAAATTATCAATAATTTGTGTTTATGCAGTGACTTTAATGCAGTAAAAGTTCCCTGTGTTCATCATATTCAGACATCTAAGATGTTGGACAGGCTTGATGGGCTCAGCTCATGCTCTCCTGTTTGTCATTTTGTTATGTGCACGCAAGCATGCCCACTAGGACAAGGAAGTTGATTAAAGGTTACTGGTTAGAGAGATGAGTTTTAACAAGCTATATTTGAGGAAGGCAGAGAGTTCCAGAGAGGAGGAGCCGACATATTGAAGATATTATAATGTGATAGGGGAACTGGAGGACAGAATGCACAGGAAGCCATATCAGAATATGATACAACCATTTCCTGTATTTGCTTTTTCTCAATAGTTATCCTGAATAAAGGATTGCCAAAAACAGGGAACAGGATATGCTGCTAAATTGAGATCAACCTTTCTCAATCTGTACTCATAAGTGCCAAATATAAATACTATTTGTTTCTCAGCAAATTAATTGGTGGTAAACAACTTTGGAATTACCTGATGTCTTGATATAGAATTACCATAAGTTAAGATCAAATTCCTTCCCTTCTAAAATGTTTTCTGTATTGATTGAAATACAAAGTTTCTTGGAATTGACTAATTCCTCCATTAAATTAACTAATTAATTTTTGCAAAGTTGTCAAATTAAAAGCATTAAGATAACAAATTTTACCCTCATAACTGCCACTATTTAAATATACTTACTTGAAATACTGTTCACTACTGTGGATTCAGAATGTTAAAAAGAGGTAATTAAATAAGGGGAATGTCTTTTAGGACTTTAATTGTAGCATAAACCTAAGTTCATTTCTAAGCTGTCAAAACTGGACCCCTAATTTTTTTATACCAGATTCAAACAATAATCACTTGGTTCCTAGCAGAGTGTATGCGGAACAACAGAATCAATGCCTGTGAAATACTGGACTAAATGATTAAACCAAATCATCCATCATAAATAAATCACTTGGCATAGCAAACTAAATATCTTTTGCTGAGTCACAAGTCAGTAATTCAATTGAATTACTTGGACGCTGCTTAAAGATTGAGGCTTCAGAGGCCTAAGGGTAAAGCCCCAAGATCGGTGAGTCTTAGGCTTGATAGCCAGAGAGGGAAGCTGAAGGTTGAAAGGTTGAAGTCCAAAGGTCACCGAATCCGGAGGGGGTGGTGGAGGCAGAAATCTGAAGGTCGAAGACTGAAGTCAGCAAGTCCAGAGGTAGAGGTTTGAAGGTTGAAACCCCTGGTTTGGCCTGTCTAGAGGTCAGACACCTGATGTCTGTGAGTCTAGGCTAGGGACTGGAGATTGTAGGCCCAATGTCTGAGAGTACAGAGCCAAGGAGTGGAGGCCTGGAGGTGGCCTGTTCTCTGGTTGGAAGCCTATCTGTGTGTGCATGGATGGGTGTGTTGGAGGGTAGGAAGGGACTTCTTTCGCTGTTGTTGTTTAGCTTTCTTGTTATCATTGTGCATGCAGGCTGCCCCCAGGTCATCCTTAGGTATATACAATGTGTATGAAATTAATGTGAGTGCTGATGACTGGGATTAGGAAAATAATAGTAACCCGGAGATTATGGCAAACATTGACAAAAGACATCTGAAAAATTATGGAAACTTGTTGTCTCAGGTAAGAAACTATAAATACTTGTTGTTTTATTGACCAGGAGCTGTGATAAAATCAATTCTGTGACATAGACAACTAATATTGCTTTATTGGTTCCAAGACATGCCATGAGACATATAATTACAAACTTTAACATTTCATAGAGAGATCTAAGCCTGGAAATAAATAATAATAATATTCATACAACATTTTTCTGATAAAAAGTAGTGATCAAGAACACTTCAAAATATGTTAGTGAGTGTAATCATTAAAATAGTGATAAGATAGCAAAGAGTGGAGACATTTTATACAAAAGCATTAGCATTTAACTTGTAATCACCAACAGGACATATAAACCCATAAGATACTGTAAATCAAAACTAAAGCAAACATAAACATATAGATAGCTGTATATGTGAATACACACTCATTTACATATAAACATGAACACTTATACATATAAACCACATGCAGAATTCTAACAAATTGAACTGCTGACATATTCTATTAAAATTTGACAGATAATTGATAAAATACCAAACTCATCCTGCAAATTACAGGGAATCATCTTTAACAAATGTATGCAAAATTAAATTAACCACATCCTTGTCAAGTTGATCCTAGAAATGTTACAAATTTCAGGCATTTACCTTTTATACATTGTGCCAAAAAATTAAATTTAAAATTATATAAATCAAATGTTCAATTTAGATTATATCAATTGACTTTATCAAGTTATCATAATTCTACAGATATTCAACATTTTCAACAAATAACTAGAATTCAACAGTTTAATTCCATTTGATTTTCTTGTTTAATACTTACTTTTAAAATCTGCAGGAAATTTCTCATTGGATATTACACACCAAGGTTACTCAGAAAATAACAGCTGAAAAAAATTTCTGAAGATATCATAATTGCAATTGCCTTTTCACATCATCAAACTACAATCTTCATGTCATATAAAAATATGATCGCACTTGTGTGACCTTATCTAACTACCTATGAAGGATCAGTGCCAAAGAATTAAAAAAGGCGGCTTAGTTGTTGATTCCACCAAATGACTTACATTGATAATTTCATCGCCAGAGAGTAAAACATTGCAGATGCTGAAATAATTAATATCTAAACCTGAAATAAAAAGAGAAAATGCTCGAGTGTATTTCTCTGCATTCAGGGCAGAGTTAATGTTTCAGGTCTGAAATGTTAATTCTGTTTCTCTACAGCAGCTGCCTGACAATTTTGGATTGTTTTATTCAGGCAATCTAACACTTTTTGATACAAATGGTATTTACAACTCTACAATTCTCAATTCTTTAAAGGTAGATATAAGTGCAAAAATATACCTCCTGATTAATTTAAATTTACCGTCATGTAAAATTAGAATCACCTCCTTAGTGCTGACAGCAAAATAAACTGACCGAATACAACCTGAGGACATTGCTGTTATTCTACTAGAGATGTCCTTGAGTGAAGGTTTCAGCCTTCCAGTTTACAGAAACACTTCGCTGTCTCCTTGGAAATAGTAGCCACATAGCTGCCGTCCCTTCGATGCAATCACTTTGTTCTGCCATTGGGAACATTTGGAGATTCACTTGTTCTGAGTTAGGAAGTAAGTGCACTGAAATAGAGCCAGGACTGCTTGACATCCATAGGGCCTCACCAATCGAAACAGAGCCTACACTATACACAAACAAGAGAAAATCTGCAGATGCTGGAAATCCAAGTAACATGCACATAGTGTTGGAGGAACTCAGCAGACCAGGCAACATATATGGAAACAACAGGAATTCTGCAGATGCTGGAAATTCAAGCAACACACATCAAAGTTGCTGGTGAACACAGCAGGCCAGGCAGCATCTCTAGGAAGAGGTACAGTCGACGTTTCAGGCCGAGACCCTTCGTCAGGACTAACTGAAGGAAGAGTCAGTAAGAGATTTGAAAGTGGGAGGGGGAGATCCAAAATGATAGGAGAAGATTGAAAAAGGAGAGCGAAAGAAAGAATGTGTGTATAAAAATAAATAACGGATGGGGAAAAGAGTGCAGTTGACATTTCGGGCCTGATGAAGGGCCTTAGCCTGAAATATGGACTGTACTCTTTTCCGTAGATGCTGCCTGGCCTGCTGAGTTCCTCCAGCATTTTGTGTGTGTTACCTGCACAGAAGCTAGCATGCAAATGAGGAAGATTCTTAATCAGTTTTTTGAGGGGCCACGAAGAGTATCTTGAATGGATTATCAAAGCAGGGGCTCCCAACCTTTTTTATGCCATCGACCCTTGCCATCAACTGAGGGGTCTGTGGATCCCAATTTGGGAACCCAAACTAAAGCTTTTCTAGTTCTCTGCTGCAACCAGTTGAATGTGAATGAAGAACATGGATCAGTGATGTGGTGGCCATTACAGAGACTTGGCTGTCATCAGGGCGGGAATGGCTGCTGGATGTTCTGGGGCTTAGATGTTTCAGAAGGGGCACGGGGGAAGGTAAAAGAGGTTGGGGAGCGGCATTGCTAATCAGGGATATTGCCTACTGTGAAAGTATGTGGAAGTCAGAAACAGGAAGGGAACAAACACTGTTCTGGGAGAATTCCATGGTCCCTACCCCCAACAGCAACAGGGTCATGGAGGAGCAGATTAAAAGGCAGATTTTGGAAAGGTGACAAAATAACAGGGTTGTTGTCATGGGTGACTTCAACTTCTCTAATACTGATTGGCACCTCCTTAATGCAAAAGGTTTAGATGAGGCAGAATTTATTAGCTATAGCCTGTAAGTGTGGCCTGGAAGGATTCCTGGCACAATATGTAAGACAGGCCAACCAGAGGAAAGGCCACATTGGATCTAATATTGAGCAATGAGCGTGGTCAGATGACAGATCTCTCAACGGATGAGCATTTTGGAGACAGTGACAACAACTCCTTGATTTTTACCATAGCCGTGGACAAGGATAGGAGCAGATGGAATGGGAAAGTACTTAATTGGTCTAGTGCTAATTTTGATGCTATTAAGCAGAGGATTGGGAATAGATGTTTTCAGGGAAATGTATAACAGAAATGTGGAGGTTGTTTAGGTAGCAGTTGATTTTCTCTGTGTCGTGCTCTACATCAATTGAGTACAATGGCACAGGGGTGTTTGGCCATTGAGAAGAACCTACAGCTCCTCAGGGCTGCTAGAAGTAAAATTCAGCAATTGCCAAGCGCTGCACTGAATACTGGATGCAACTCAGTACAGTCATCCAGACCATGGGCAATATCAGGAGTATGTACGATGGCACCAGGAAATCCCTTAGCCCCTTGCACAGCAAGATGGCTCCCCTCAGATTCATCAATGGAAAGTAATCACAGACAGAGGAAAACAGATGGAAAGATGGGTAGAATATTACTCTGACCTCTACTCCAGAGTGAGCACTGTCACCACATCAGCCCTAGATGTCATTGAAAGAACTAGATGCAGAGCCAACCTCAGCAACACCATTGGTAGCTTGGCCTCATAGAAGGTACCAGGCAGTGATGGGAAGTAAAATTCAGCAATTGCCAAGCGCTGCACTGAATACTGGATGCAACTCAGTACAGTCATCCAGACCATGGGCAATATCAGGAGTATGTACGATGGCACCAGGAAATCCCTTAGCCCCTTGCACAGCAAGATGGCTCCCCTCAGATTCATCAATGGAAAGTAATCACAGACAGAGGAAAACAGATGGAAAGATGGGTAGAATATTACTCTGACCTCTACTCCAAAGTGAGCACTGTCACCACATCAGCCCTAGATGTCATTGGAAGAACTAGATGCAGAGCCAACCTCAGCAACACCATTGGTAGCTTGGCCTCATAGAAGGTACCAGGCAGTGATGGGATTCCCCTAGACCTGAACAAGCACCGCAAGACCATCAGCACCCTGGAGACTGCACACCCAGAGGCTGCTTTCATCTTTGCTGGAGACTTAATAGAGTGTCACTGTCTAAAGTCTCCCCAAAGTCTTACCAACACATCTAGGTGAGCATATAGGAAGATAGCATACTCGATCGCTGCTACTCCACAACACTTAGAAAGGGCTGCTTCGTCCGCCGTTTGGAAAGTCAGATCACTCTTCCATCTTGCTGCTGCCAGGTACCGGCAGGAGCTGAAACAAGAGGCAACCATAGTTAGAACTGTCTACTGCTGGTCGGACCAATCAGTCTCCATGCAACAGGACTGCTTTGATGACGTCAACTGGAATTTCTTTTGTGATGAGGATGTCTCCGAGTTCACAGAAGGGGTCACGAGCTTCATCCTGAAGTGCATTGAGGATGTTGTCCCCCCAGAAATCAGTCAGGGTCTACTCAAACCAGAAACCCTGGATCAACAGTTCTGTGCGAACAGCACTTACTGTGCGACACAGAGCTTACGTTGCCAGTAATCAGCAGAAGCGCAAGAAATGCAGCTACAATCTTTACAAAGTCATCAAGGCAGTGAAACAGCAATACAGGGACAAGATCCAGACAGAACTCTCCATCAACAACATATGCAGTTTATGGCAAAGTCTCCACAACATTGCAGACTTCAAAGCTAAGCGCAATGGCACTGCCAACATCGCTGCCTCTCTCTCAGGTGAGCTAAATCTTTTTTACGCTCTGTTCAATGTCACCAACACTGAGCCCCCAAGGAGAGCAACAAAGTGATTTGCACCTTAGTCATCTCTGAAGCTGAAGTATGCTGGTGTTTCCAACGAGTGGACAGTGGCAAGGCTGCCTGAGCATCCCAGGGTGGGTACTCAGGATGTGTATGGCACAACTTACAGGCGTGTTTACAGATATTTTTAATCTCTCCCTCTCCCAGTGTAGAGTGCCGTCCTGCTTCAAAACATCCACCATTCTCCCTGTACCTAAAAAGACCAAGGTAACATATCTGAATAACTGGTGTCCTATTGCACTCACCTCAATAACAAGCAAATGATTTGAGGGGCTGGTCAAGGACTACATCTGCAGCTTGCTACCATCCACAATAGACCCCGTACAATTCACCTACAGTCACAACTGATCAACAGATGATGCTGACTATACTACATTGATTGGCCTAATCTCAAATAATAACAAGGCAGCCTACAGAGAAGAAGTCATCACCTTCACGGAGTGGTGTCAAGAAAAAAACCTTTTTCTCAATGTCGCTAAAACAAAGGAGCTGGTTGTGGACTACAGGAGGAATGGAGACAGGCTATTGATATCAATGGATCTAGGGCTGAGAGGGTGAACAGCTTTAAGTTCCTTGACATAAACATCACCAAGGATCTCACGTGGTCTGTATATACCGACTGTGTGGTGAAAAAAGCACAACAGCACCTCTTTCACCTCAGACGGTTGAAGAAGTTTGGTGTGGGTCCCCAGATCCTAAGGATTTTCTACAGGGGCACAATTGAGAGCATCCTGACTGGCTGCATCACTGCCTGGTATGGGAACTGTACCTCCCTCAATCGCAAGAGTCTGCGGAGAGTGGTGTGGACAGCCCAGTACATCTGTAGATGTGAACTTCCCACTATTCAGGACATTTACAGTGACCGGTGTGTAAAAAGGGACCAAAGGATCATTGGGGACTCAATTCACCCAACTACAAACTGCTCCAGCTTCCGAGAAACAGTACCGCAGCATAAAACCCAGGACCAATAAGCTCCGGGACAGCTTCTTCCACCAGGCCATCGGATTGATTAACCCATACTGATACGAATATATTTCTATGTTATATTGACTGTCCCGTTGTACATACTATTTATTACAAATTACTATAAATTGCACATTGCACATTTAGATGGAGATATAATGTAAAATTTTTACTCCTCATGTATGTGGAGGATGTAAGTAATAAAGTCAATTCAATTCAGTTCCGTTCAGTTCTATTGTACCTGCTGCATGAAGTCCTCTGTCAGTGCTGGCAGGAAGGAGCTGTACCTCAGGATAGGAGGGATGCCAAGGTTATTACCCTCTACAAAAACAAAGATGAGAGAAGGCACTGCAAAAAAATATGAGACATCTCCCTCATGAGTGCTGTTGACAAAGTCTTTTCCCTAATCTGCTTGGTCCACCTGCTGAAGTTTGCTTAACATGTCTACTTGGAGTCACAGAGTTGGTTCTGTGCTGGAAGGTGAACAATGACCATGATTTTCTCTCTCTGACAGCTTCAGAAGAAGTGCAGAGAACACAAGAAGCCCCTCTACTTTGCGTTTATTAATCTCACCAAGACATTTGACTCAGTCAGCAGAGATGGGCCCATCTCTGGTGATGTGCAGTAATGATCCTCTCCAAGGTAGGTTGTTCACCAAGTCTGCAGAGCATAATTGAATGCTCATGAAGAGGAGTGTGCAGGACAATGGCAGCTCTTCGGAGCCCCTTGACATAAGCCGTGATTTTTAAGCAAAGCTGTGTTCTCAATCCAGCGATCTTCTCTTCTCCTGATTCACACATTTGGCACTCCAACAGAACGGATCTACCTCCACGCTAGATCAAATGGCAGGCTTTTTAACCTCGCCTGCCTGAGAGCCAAAACCAAAGTGTGCAAGGCTATGATCAGAGACATGTTATTTGTTGATGATGCGCAGTTGCAACCCGCACTCTGCAGCACCTCCAGAGCTTGATGGATCACCTCCCCCAGGCCTGCGAGGAATTTGATCTGACTATCAGCCTGACAATGACAAACATCGTGGGACAAGACGTGGAGACACCACCAGTCATTCCCACTGATAACTGCAAACTGGTGTTGTTCATCAGTTAACATACCTGGGATCCGTCATCAGTGATAACCTCTCCTTGGATGCGGATATCGACAGGTGTATTGGGAAGTCTGCAACAAATCTTGCCTGTCTCACCAAGCGAATCTGGGAGAACTAGAAACTGTCACACAAAACAAAAATGGCAGTTCACAACACTTGTGTCACCGGCACACGGTATGGCAGCGCCACCTAGACAACAAACGCTAAGCAGGAGAGAAGACTCAACATCTTCCGTTTAAGATTGCCTCGCTGTATCTTGGGCATCACCTAGAGAGACAGATCAATCAATGGTGAGGTTTTCTCTCTAGTGTGTAAACTCTGCTTGGGCAAAGTAGGCTGCACGAGCTAGGCCATGTGCATCGCACACAGGTGACAGCATCACAAGAGACATCCTCTACGGTGAACTGGCTTCAGGCACCCACAACTGAGCTACAAAGATGTCCGTAAGTAAGATGTAAAGGCATTGGGCATCAACATTGAGTGCTGAGAGGGACTTGCAGCCAACCGTAACAGGTGGAGAAGCACTCTTAAGCAACACCTTGTCAAGAGGAAAGGAACTGAAAACGGCAGAAGGCAAATGGGCCCATAGAAAGGAATTCTGCAGCTCCAGCAGAGCAGAGACTACATATAGATGCAACCTTCGTAACAGAGACTGTCACTCTCACATTGGTCTTGTCAGACACAGACAGCACTGCACCAACAACATGGAGAGCTAGGATGCAATATCCACAATTGACCTGGAACAGGGAGGGCCACCACTGGGTATGGAGTTCTGGATAAGATTTGTTCCATTGTAGCAGGGGAAGGATAGTAGGGTGAATGAACCATGGTTGACAAAAGAGGTGGAGAATTTAGTCAAGAGGATAAAGAAAACATACTTAAGATTTAGGAAGCAAAGATCAGACAGGGCTCCTGAAAGTTACAAGGTAGTCATGAAGGAGCTTAAAAAGGGACTTAAGAGTGCTCAAATGGGACATGAGAGCAAATAGGATTAGAAAAAAAACCAAGGTGTTTGAAACATACGTGGAGAACAGGAGAGTGACTAGAGTGAGGGCAGGACTAAGCAGGGACAAAAGGGGAATGCAGTATGTGCTTGAATTGGAAGAGGTAGGGAAGGTCATTAATAAATACTTTCAATGGTTCAATGGCTCAGTTTAAAATCAGAGAATGTACACAGTACACAAACTGAAAATCTTACTCTTTGCAGAGACATCCACGAAACAGAAAAAAACACAATGAGTGACAGAAGCAACAGAATTCCAAATTTCCCCTCCCCCTTCCCACACACAAGCAGCAGCAGAAGCAGCAGCTGTCCCCCTCACCCTGGGACAGGGCAGAATTTATCACAGGTTTCTACAGGAATTGAGGGAAGAAATTGCTGTGCCTTTGGTGATGATCCTTCCGTCCTCTCTGGCCACAGGAGTAGTACCTGAAGATTGGAGGAGGTAAATGAAGAAAGGTAACAGATAAAACAAACTGATGAAGGTAGAGAGGTGGATGTGGTGAATATGGATTTAAGCAAGGCATCTGACAAGGTTCATCATGGTAGGCTCATTCAGAATTTCAAAAGGAATGGAAATTTGGATGGGTTGGCTCCGGTTTAGCTTTCCCACAGAATGCAGAGCATGGTAGTAGATGGACTGTATTCTATTTGGTGGTCATGACTAGAGGTGTTTGGCAGGGATCTGTTCTGGGATCCCTGCATTTTGTGATTTTTATAAACGACTTGGATATGGAGGTGACACAAAGGTTGCTGACGTTGTGGATAGTGTAAAACGTTGTCCAAGAGGGTGTGGAGAAAGATGCCTGTGTGACGGTTCATCCCAAGCAGCTATGTGACAGAGGACTCTTTGCTCTTGTGCTCTTGTGACTCAAGTGCTGTTTCCAGGGACACACACACAGACGAGCATCAAGTGCTGCTGGAAGATGATCAGCTCTGTGAAAGGTGCCTTTTGGTCTGCGTACAGCTTGTTTGTCTGCCAGCACTTGAGACGTCCGTAGAGGAATGCTGCCAACTAGCACATTCCAGGCTGCAGGAGTAGGTGCTGATGGACACACTGAGGCTTGGTACAGCTGCAGCAAGGGCTCAATGGGGAAGGACCACAGTATAGGGTTCCTCCACTACAGGACAGGGAGTGGCCACATTTTTTGAGGAAGCCACTGAATTATTGTTATAGTGTACCACACCAGGAGGCCACAGGAATGGCAACAGTGCTATTGGCTTTAAGAAATGTAATTGAACAAGAATAAAAAGGCATTGCATGGTTTAGTCATGTAATTTTTAAAAATTATGAATAAAGCTTATTTTGATGATAAAAGTACCGACACTCAAGCCTTGCATTACTTCACACTATTACAAGATTTAGGATTATCAATGGGCCAGTGATCGCAGCATTCAAATTTCAGGATCAAAGTAAGTTTACTATCAATGCAGGTAAATGCCACCATATACTATTTTAACACTCATTTCCTTGCTGATGTTCACAGGAAAACAAAAAAATACATTAGAATCAATGAAAAACTACAGGCAGACAAAGACTGACAAACAACCGAAATGCAAAAATACACAAACAAACAAATAAATAAATAATACTGAGAACAATAGTTCTCGAGTCATTGACAATGAGTCCATAGGATGTGGAATCCTTTCAGAGTTGAAGTCAGTGAAGTTATCCATGTTGGTTCAGGAGCCTGATGGTTGATGTTCCTGAACCCGGTGGTGTGGAACCTAAGGCTCCTTCCCAAATGGCATCCGTGAGAGAAGAACACATTTGGTAAGGATCTTTGATGACGGATGCTGCTTTGCTGTGGCAGTGCACTTTGCAAATGTGCTCAGTGGTAGGGAGGGTGTTTCCTGTGATGGACTGGGCTGTATCCACCGCGTCTTATAGTTTTCCATTATTGGGCATTGGTATTATCATTCCAGGCTGTGATGCAACCAGTCAGGACTCTCCACTACACATCTACAGATATTTGTTAAAGTTTTGGATGATATGCCAAATCTGCACAAACTTCTAAGAAAGTAGAGGCACTTTTGCGCCTTCTTTGTGATGACACTTACACATCAGTCCCAGGACAGATCCTTTGATATGATAACGCCAAGAAATTGAAAGTTACTGACCCTCTCCACCTCCAATCACTTAATGAGGACCACCAATTTCTTCCTTCTGTAGTCAATAATCAGCTCTCCAGATTTGCTGATGTTGAGAGAAAAGTCAAAGTGATTGTAAATAAAAGGCTGCAATTACTGAATGGTGCTGTCTGTTGAAAAGTGAGGTTGGGATCTCCAGTATGCAGGACACAAATGTGACAGAAGATTTTAATTCCCATATAATTCCCAAACCCTGCATTATCTACTCCTTGTTTAGGCAGGCCGTAAGTTTCCCTTCGAAATTCCATTTTCTGACCACAAATGAAGGAAACGTTAACCATGTAACCTATGACATCATCAACATTTTGACTGGCACCAGGTTATCATCAGCTGAACTATGGTGAATCATGTCCAAAATTGATTGAGTATTTCACCCAATGATCACTAATCAATCAGAAAAATATTCTTAGCACGATCCAACATGCACCACACACCTTTAATGGGATAAGAATGTGCACAAGTGGGTCCAATTTCTAGGCATGTGATGGAATTTTGATATAAATGTAGTAGCCAGTAGATTCATCAACAGCAGTAAACAAAAGAGGCAAATTAATGTTTAGACTGTAATCACTGTTTGCTGAGAATCAAACTGCAGAGCAGATTGGATGATGAAGCAAATCCCAATATATTTGAGCTGCAACCTGCAGCTGTTAATAGGCCTCCTGTGTTTTTCCCACTGTTTCTTTGAGCAGCACTGAGCACCAATATGCGAGCAGGATAAGGACTGCAACTGTTTGACAATTAGAGTGAAACTGGTATTTCATAAATTTCCATTTATTCTGAATTCAATGGAATTGAAAATCATGAGAGACATACAATTAGCTGCCAAATCATTATCTCACATGGGTCCAGAATTTACAGCTAGTACCTGCAGCTGAGTTTAGGAACGTTTGCTTGTCTTTGCTAAGTTAGCTTGATTACTTGTAATTATGAAACATGGACACCCAGTGCTACCAAACTTATTTTACAAACTTTACTGAAGGCTGTTTTGTTGTAGGACCAGTTGCTAATAATTTCCAGTTGTGACCTGGGTGTTTTGTCATCATCGCTATCACAAAATCAGAGCTTTAATTAAAAAAATTACACTCATTGGATCAAAAATATGCCATCCAGTATTTCCACTGGCATTCACAATGAAATTCTGAACAGGAAAAATTCAATGTCCTTGTGAATAATTGAGGTTCATTTATAGTGGTTTCTGGTTAATTCAGCCGCTGGTTAATCAAGCAGGTTCTTATTTGGGCTAACACTTGAAGAACAACATCTAATCAAGAAAATAGCTGTTATTCCCTTCTTTTATTGGGTGGGGGGGATACTATGCCAAATGAATGGGGCAGGAGATTGTTACCAGTTTCCAACTAGCGTCAGTCGTATGACAGTACACCATGCTTAGAGGGATCAGTTTTCTAATAGCATTAGTTGCACGTGTTTGTGTGTTGAAAAAAAAAACAGTGATTTGTGTCACTGATGGTTGATGAGAAATAAGCAGCAAGATTGTTCAGAACTGATTTGCTCACTGCGAGTTTAAGCATTCAGGCTTGGAGACGTCAGAAAAGGCAAGGAGTGAAAATTAAACCATTTCACTACTTCACCAAGTTAAGAACTGTGAAGAATTTGAAGAAGTCGAAAATCATCTTGAATGTTACAATTAAAGTGAATATTTGGAAGGTGAAATTGTCACAAGAATTGTATGAAGGCAGACCATTATCTATGCTAGGTGTCTGTGCTGATCTTATTCAATTACATTCAATTAAAAGGACATGGCAGTGTAGACTGGATTAATTTCTCCATTGATTACTATTGAGAAATAATACACAGTTTCATAGTACTGTAGTAGAACTGAGAACATTGTGATTTGCTCTATTTTCATTTAACTACATGATTTACAACTCAGTTAAACAGTGGTCTGTCTTTTTTATATCTTTTTATTTATTTCCATCAAATTTCAGTGAATTGGGGAAGACAGTTAGGCTAATTCAGCTAATTAGGCCTACATGTACTGGTCCCCATGTGTCCCAATTAATAGGAGTCCACTGTATTTGGAAGAGGAATGTCTATGAATAGCAATGGAAGATTAAACAAAATGATATATTGCATGTGATTTCTGTTGAGTCAATTATCAAATACTGTACTGAAGAGTGTTTAGTACTCTTTGGATTGAATTACCAAGATTATGTTTGTAGGGTTCTCAGTAATATGAACTGTAATGTTAGGTATTAACTGCTAATAATAAAATGGCTTCTCTGTAGTGTTATAATGAAATGGCTTCTCTGTAATGTTAACTGATGAGGTAATGTTTCTTTATAGCTGAAATGTTTGAGTTATAACTATAGATAACGGGGAAATAACCAATGGATGTCATGTTATTCTATCTGTATGCATGGGAACCTGAGTGAGTTCGCGGGATTTTCGGTGAGAAGAGGTGAACAGAAGAGACGTGTAGGAAACACTCTGGTAGACCATTGTGGTTGGTCCCAGTCGGAGGGTCGAGGAGTTCGGAGATCGAATGGTGGAGAAAAGACCCTGTTCCTTGAGCTCCAATGATTGTGAATGAACTGTTTAACTTTGATAAGTGTGGCGCCTTTTTCTTTCATATTTTGTTTCCCCACTAACCACATAGTTACTGTAAGATTTATGAAGAGTAATCATTTAATCGCTTATTGTGTCTTGTCTAATTTTTGCATTGTGGGTTTGTACTGGGGTACATTACACAGCATCCACACAAATTTGATTACCCAGGTTGGCGGGGCTGAGGGCACTTCCCCTGGATGAACACGAGCTGAGCGAGTCGGAGGCTTACATTTGGGGGCTCATCTGGGATTTGATCCTATTGGATGCTGTGTGATCGCCCTGTTTAAATTAGTGCTGAGATGGACCCGGCTAAGATTGCACGCTGGTGTGAGTCCGAGGAATTACCGGTTAGTCATGCGTGCATATTATGTGGGGTGGATATGCGTACCCCGGAGAGAGTGTTAATTTGATGTTTGAGTATGGTTAAAGCTGTCGGCAAGGTCGAAATTGTAGCTAGAAAGATTGGTAAAATGGCAGACTCAGGCTTTATGTTAGTTCGGACTAGTGCTGACGTCACGGCGGTGGGACTGCCAGCGTCTATCTGCGACCCCGGTGAGGCGGGGCCATGGGGCGTTCACATTGTCATGGAGGAAGGGTCTGATGGGACGCCAGAGGAGTTGCCTGCAGCTGCGGGCAGAGATTTTAGAGACAGGGTCCTAGCATTTCTGCAGGCTGAGGGGACGGAGTGGTCGGATTTGGAGGGTTTAATTAAGTCCCCGTCCCCCACCGAAGGGTGAGGGCTCTGAGTTGGCGTCAGCCAGTACCTCCTTGGTGAACAAGGCAGCGGGACCACATCAGAAGCTAAGAATTTTCTCTGGGAAAACGCCCACACCCGAAGGTGAAGATGATTATGAGACATGGGTGGAGCAAGTCTCTCAGTTATTAGGGTGAGTGGCAGTGTTCTGAGGAAGGAAAGCGACAGAGATTGGTTGAAAGTTTGAGGGGGTTGGTGGCTGAAGTAGTAAGAAGCGTGAAAGTTAACCAGCCCTCTGCTTCACTTGCTGAGTACCTAGACGCTTTGGAGGAGGCTTTTGGTCTGACGGGGAGCAAGCTGGAGCTCTTAGAGGGGTTTTAAAACCTGCGTCAGGAGAAAAGGGAGAAGCTTTCCACGTACCTTTTTCGGCTAGAGAGATGGCTAAATAGTTTGAGGCGCCGGGGGATCATTCCGGTGGCTGATGTAGATCAGATAAGGATGGACCAGGTAACCAGAGGCACCCAGTGGCATGACATGATTGCTTGGAGTTTCCAGCAGTCCCGTAGAACGCGCTCCCCCCTCTATCATTTGTTCAGCTGCTTAGAGAGGTGAGGGAGGAGGAGGACGCAGCAGAGTCGGGGGAGGACTCCATTTGCACGGTGCAGTCCTCAGTAGAAGCCCCTTGTGGTGATGTGACTGGGGCCAGCTCCACCCAGGAGATAGTAAAGGAGGTGGTGACAGAGCTGAGAATGGAGAGGTCAAGGAGGGTCACGGCAGTTGGGGGTCCCTCCGCAGGATAGGACTAGCAGAGAGGGCCCCTCCCTGAGGGGACAGACTGCACAGCGGCCCATGGGGGGCAGGGGTCCTGCGAGACGAGGTGTGTGTTATAACTGTGGGGAAGAGGGGCACTTCTGGTGGGAATGTGAATGGCAGGAAGTCCCTCGGAGAGCGAGCCCACGGGTATCCCAGCCAGAAGAGGGGTCGGGAAACTTAGAGGAGACCCAATGAGGGAAAAGCCTGGTGTCTCTGGGAAAACACATTCCCAGCAATGTGCCACGGGACCCCCGAAAGGAAAAGACCCTGTCCCAGAAGGATTGGTAGGACCCTGATCCAGCGTGTCATTACAGATAGAGGGAATATATGCAAAAGCCATACTCGACACTGGGTCGCAGGTCACGTTGCTGTACTCGTTCATTCTACAATCAGTATTTGAAACATTTACCCTTGACACCCTTCAGTGCACTGGAGATTTGGGGTATCAGTGCTGGTGATTACCCGTACGATGATTTTTTTAAAAAAATTTATTTCCATAAGAGAACATTTAATAGAAAACTATATTAGATAACAGTTACTCAAGTGTATTTGGATTCAATAGAAAACACTTTGGTCCAAAACATACTAAAAGCAAAAAGCAGAATCAATTTTTTTTATTTTACAAGGTAAATTATTATTACTTGTCTGGTTAGTAGCCAGCTCTCCATTGTCCTCATTCTGTCTTCTGTACAGTTCCTTCAAGCATATACACTTTTCATACAAATTTAAAATAGTTAATTGTAATGTTGATGTTCAGGTCATTCAACATTCTGATCTAAATGCTGTTTAACTTGACTTAAACAGAGTCTCCACTCCTCCATCTCTTGCTTGACAAAGTCCATTTCTTCTACAATTTTATTACTCTCTTCCTTGGCATTCTGTAACTTCAGCCTCATCTCCTGAAACCCATCTCTATTCTCCATTATGTTCCTTCTCTAATTTTCTAATTCCCTCTGGAGATTCTCCACAAGTGCCATTGTGTCCCTTCAACATGCACTTGTTTGCTCATTGTTTTCGATTATTTCATTCGCTGAAACAGGATCAATCAGGTTGTTCTCCAGTATGACCGCACAATTCTGTACTCTCTTGCTTAATGCTTCACTTTCAGATTGCAAATTTCCATTTTTAATCGTATAATCATGTACCTGATCCGTAGCTAACTTTAGTTCCTGCTTTAATTGCTGCTGGGCAACTTCTAATAGCTGATTTTGGTCCCTTAACTCTGCTTCAACCACTTTCAGGGCCATGTACTTCTACATGTCAGCATGAGTGATTCTTGATAATGAAGACATTTTATTTCTTTTATTTAATGCAACATTCCCTTGTTTTGAAGTCGTTTCAAAACTGACTGCCCTTGAAGTTTTTTGTGAAAAGTTAAATGTCCGAGGTATATCTTTCTCTGGTGCCAGTATTGGGTTGGCATGGAAACATTTTGCTGAAGGTTGTAAATGAACACTTTCTGCTTTCGGCCCCCTGCCTGTGGAAGCCTGCAGCTGAGACAGGGCAGTGCGTGTGTCTCTTGGTTGGTAAACAGGTAATTTAGATCTCTGCATCTTTTCTGACAGATCTGCTGCGAATTTGTTTGCAAGTCAAACTTGTATTGCAAACCTTTATTAACCCCTAACAACAGTCCCCTCCATTAACAGGCCGCACCACTGCATGACCCAAATTCAAAATTTCTTCTCGGACCTGCTGCCACGATTCAAGCACTGACCCGCCTCTATAGTGACTTCACTTCCCTTTCAAAATCTGCAATGAATTCTCTCTCGAAAATCCCTACTTTTTCTGAAGCGATTTCCCTTTTTAATTATGTAATTCCCCCACCCATTTCTTTTGCTTTGAAGAAGCGACACCCGTACGATGGTAATTTGTCAGTGAAACTGGAGTTCTCGGAGGCCGATGTGGGAGTGTCTGAGGCTCATGAGGCTTTGGTGCTGGTTTGCCAGGACCCAGTTGAGACGGGCGGTGTTTCAATTCTGGTGGAGACCAACGCCCCTATAGTATGGAGGCTCATGGGGGCCTGCAAGGAGAAGACGGGTGAGAGTTTCTTGGGGACCCTGTCGGTGCACCCCAATGTTTCGAGCTGCTGTTGAGGAAGTGCGGGGCCACACTGGGCTGGATACTGAATTTAAAAGAGGAACTTTGTGGTGTGCCCAGTCGAAGCTTAGGGTAGTACGGCCCGGGGAAGTTGCGAGAGTGATGGGGACCCCCAGATTTCCTGGAGTGCCTGATGGTGAGGCCCTTTTAGTGGAAGACCTCGGGTGGGGGGGGTGGTTGCGATTTCCAGCTGGGGTGCTGGTGAGACCCGAATTTCAGAGGCCCTTGGTGGTACAAGCGTGCAGGATGGTTGTGATTGTCAGAAAAGCTACGAAGAGAGAGATCATCTTTAAGAGAGGGTTGCCCCTGGGTTGGAAATGGAGGCTGGTGGAGAAGATGTTGAAGCTGGAAGATGTCTTTTCCCTTGACGAGTTTGATGTGGGTTGTTCCAAGAGCACCTGACACACCATCTGGGTAACTGATGACACCTAATTTAGAGAAAGGTCGCGGCGAGTGGCCCCTGTAGATGTGGAAGACGTGCGGCAACATTTGTGTAAGTTGAAGGCAGCTGGGATCATCACTGAGTCCCAAAGCCCTTATGCATCTCCAATAGTAGTGGCCCAGAAGGAAAACGGGAAGGTATGCATGTGTGTGGATCCTGAACAGGCGCACTGTCCTTGACCAGTATACCGTTCCGAGGGTCGAAGACACGCTGGCCTGTCTGAGTGGGGTGAAGTGGTTTAGTGTGCTGGACTTGAGGAGTGGATATTACCAGATCCCGATGAGTGAAGCTGATAAGGAGAAGATGGCATTTATATGCCCTCTGGGATTTTTCCAGTTTGAAAGGATGCCCCAGGGCATATCAGGAGCCCCTGCCACTTTCCAGAGGGTCATGGAGAAGACGGTGGGGGATGTGAATTTGCTCAAATTGTTGGTGTATTTGGATGACTTAATAGTATTTGGATCAACTTTGGAAGAACACGAAGCGAGGCTACTGAAGGTACTAGGCCGACTGAAGGAGGAAGGGTTAAAACTCTCCCTGGACAAGTGTCAGTTCTGCAAGACGTCAGTTAGCTATGTTGGGCACATAATCTCGCGGGAGGGAGTAGTTACCGACCCGGCTAAGATAGAAGCGGTGACCACATGGCCAAGGCCGCAGACTGTGAGTGCTCTGCGCTCATTTTTGGGGATCTGTGGTTATTATCAGAGATTCGTGAAGGGCTATGCCAAAGTGAGTCACCCCTTGAACCAGCTTCTGCATGGTTACCCTCCCTTAGGGAAGAAAGGGAAAGGGGAAAAGAGGACAGGAGGTTGGAGAATATCTAAACCTGTAGGAGCCCTTCAGATGGAGGTGGGATGCAAAATGTGAGGAGGCTTTCAATCAGTGAAAGAGTTGCTGACCCAGGCACCAGTGCTGGCTTTTGCGGACCCCCAATTACCCTATGTGCTACACACTGATGCCAGCCAAGAGGGATTAGGGGCCGTTCTGTGTCAGGATCAGGGCACCGGGTTGAGACCTGTAGTGTTTGTCAGCCGGAGTTTGTCGCCCTCCGAGAGAAACTATACCACCTACAAGTTGGAGTTCCTGGCGTTGAAATGGGCGGTAGTGGATAAGCTGAGTGACTACCTCTATGGGGCCAAGTTTGAGGTGAGCACGGACAACAACCCACTCACTTACATCCTGATGTCGGCGAAACTGGATGCTACAGGCCATTGGTGGTTGGCAGCCTTGTTGTCGTATGATTTTAGCCTAAAGTACCAGCCAGGGAGCCAGAACGTCGATGCGGACACTTTGTCCTGACGGATGCATGAGGAACTGTAGAGTGACCAGGAGCGGGAGAGCGTTCCTGCCTCTGGGGTGAAGGCCATGCGTCACCGTGACGGCCGAGGAAAAGGAGAGGCCGGATCACGCAGAGGACCCATTGGGGGCCTATAATGACGCCCTATCCCCAGTTTACTGTGACCTGACTGCTCTGAAGACCAAGCAGCTGCCGGAATTAAGTCCTGGGGAAGTGGCAGCTGCTCAGCGAGATGACACGGGCATTGGCACCGTTTGGTACGCGGTGGAAAAGGGGATATGGCGCGGGCAGAGGAGACAAATCACATTTCGCTGCCTCCGTTACTGAGGGAATGGCCTTGGCTGAAGTTGAGGAAACAAATTTTATACCGAGTAATGTCACCCTCAGACCAACCTCAGCATTGGCAGTTGGTCCTGCCTGAGAAGTATCAGAAGATTGCGTTGCAGTCACTGCACGATGACTCTGGATATTTTGGGGTGGAAAAGACCCATGGATTATTCAAAGACAGGTTTTACTGGCCCAGAATGTAGTCGGAGGTTGAAGAGTACTGCAAGTTGTGCATTTGCTGCATATGCCGGAGGACACTTCCTGTGCAGGCCGATCCTTTGTCATACCTGAAAAGTGCGGGGCCCCTGGACCTGGTGCGTATGAATTTTCTGTCCATTGAACCCAATGCCAGCAACACGGCAAATGTCTTAGTCATCACAGACCACTACGCTAGATATGCTCAGGCTTTTTCTACCAAGGACCAGAGGGTGACTACGGTGGCAAAAGTGTTATGGGAGAAGTATTTTGTGCATTATGGCCTTCCCCGGTGGATACATAGTGACTAGGGACGGGATTTTGTGAGTAAGCTCATTTATGAGTTACTGGGCATGCTGGGAGTTGAGAAATTGAGAATCATGTCCTATCATCCGCAGGGCAATCCCCAGCCAGAGAGGTTTAATCGGACCTTGCTGGACATGCTTGGGATTCTGGAGGTCAGCAAAACGAGCAGATGGAGTCAACATATTGGGCATCTGGTTCACTGTTACAACTGAAGCTATTGGATTCTCGCCCTATTATCTGATGTTTGGGTGCGAGACAAGGTTGCACATTGACCTCTATTTCGGGACTGATGCAGGTGACGTACCGCCAAGGATTATCTGAAGTATGTGTCTGATATGAGGAGAGAGCTGAAAAGGGCTTACGAGTTGGCTGGGGTGGCAGCCACCAAGCAGAATCGGGGAAGTAAGAGGAGGTATGACAAGAAAGCAAAGTTCTCCCAACTCCTGCCAGGAGACCGAGTCCTCATAAGGAATTTGAGATTACCTGGAAAGCACAAGTTGACTGATCGCTGGGTGGCCACACCCTATGTGCTGGAGAGTCAGATGCCAAACCTACCAGTTTTCCAGGTGAGCCCCAAGGAAGGGCGGGGGCTTGTCAAGATTCTCCATCGGAACCACCTGTTGCCCTGGGACAAGAGGTGCAGGTAGACCTAGAGCCCGACTTGGAGTCTACACCTAGTACAAGGACTCTCTGGAAGTGCAGGGTGAGGGAAGAGCCCACCATGAAAGAGACTGGGCCAGACCCAGCTCCAGAATGGGATACTGATTCGGAAGATGATGATTCGGATGAGTGGTACATGCTGCCATTCGCTAAATCCCCCGTGACGGAGGAAGAGACTCCAGGCCCTTCTCCCACTGCGTCAGGTGAGGTGAGGGGGGCTATTGGTGGGCAACAGAGAGTGCAGCTGGACTCTGGAGGAGAGGAAGTGGGGTCTGAACCCGAGACAGGAGGCACCGAGTTGCAGAGGGGTTTGAGTGACAGGTCGCAGAAGGTTTCGCCAGGTAGCCCCAAAGTGTCCCCAGTAGTGTCTGAGCCAGAAGAGTTAGAAGACGGGGTAGGGAGGTCTCAGCAGATTAGGAACCCCGCGGATAGGTTGGTCTATGTAGCGCCTGGGGAACAGGATGTGATCTCTACTGTTTTGGGGAGCTATGTTACTGCTTTCTGCACTTGGATTGGGCTCTGTGTTTTGCAGGAAGGGTTGGCAAATTATCTGAACGTCATGAGGGCAGGCTAAATTCGGTGGGGGAGAATGTAAGGTTCTCAGTAATATTAACTGTAATGCAACTGTTAACTGCTAATAATAAAATGGCTTCTCTGTAGTGTTATAATGAAATGGCTTCTCTGTAGTGTTATAATGAAATGGCTTCTCTGTAATGTTAACTGATGAGGTAATGTTTCTTTGTAGCTGAAATGTTTGGGTTATAACTATAGATAACAGGGAACTAACCAATGGAAGTCATGTTATTCTATCTGTATGTATGGGAACCTGAGTGAGTGCGTGGGATTTTCGGCAAGGAGAGGCGAAGAGGAGGGACGTGCGGGAAGCACTCTGGTAGACCACTGTGGTTGGTCTCAGTCCGAGGGCCGAGGAGTTTGCAGGAGATCGAATGGTGGAGAGAAGACCCTGTTCCTGGAGCTCTAGCGATTGTGCACGAACTGTTTAACTTTGGTAAGTGTGGCGCCTTTTTCTTTTATATTTTGTTTCCCTAGTAACCACATGGTCACAGTAAGATTTATGAAGTGTAATCATTTAATTGCTTATTGTATGTTGTCTGATTTTTGCATTGTGGGTTTGTGCTGGGGCACATTACGCAGCATCCACACAAATTTGATTACCCAGGTTGGCGAGGCTGAGGGTGTTTTCCCTGTACGAACACGAGTGGGAGAGTCGGAGGCTTACGTGATATTATCCACAATTCTTCACGATGTTATCATAAAATCTTAATCATCTTCCAAAATAAGGAGACCAAAGCAAATTTTAACAACAGGAGAAAGCGCTCAGTGCAGTCATTAAGCTTCATTATTGATTCAGCCTGAGATATATATTCAAAATCATGAGGAAATAATTCTCATGTGATCACAGTTCTGATGCCTTCCATAATACGCCTTGTGCTGGTGTTTAAATGAAGTGTATTTTACATTTATAATTGCTTGTACTGCTTTTGATTCAAGTGGCTCTGAACTCCCAAATGAAAGTCTAAAGACTGCAGATTTGCACAATATGGGATTTCAGAGAACTCCACAAAGGATTAGATTTGTTGATTAGGTTTTTTTTGTAGTTTTTTGTTTGAAGCAAATTCAAAGTGTGCTATTTTTAAAGGTCACAAGAGACCCTGAAGATGCTGGGACTCTTGAGCAACACACTTAAGATGCTGACAAAACTCAGCATGTCAGGCAGCATCTATGAAGGGGAATAAACAGTCGACATTTCAGACTGAGACCCTTCATCAGGATTGGAAAGGTAGGGAGCAGAAGCCAGAATAAGGTTGGGGGAGGAGAAGGAATGCAAGCTGGGAGGTGATAGTTGAGTCCTGGTAAGGGGGAAGGTAGATGGGAGTTGGGGGGGCACGGTGGGCAAAGGTAGGATGGAATAGGTGGTAGGGGAAAAGGGCTGAAGAAGCAGGGGACAATGGACCATGGAAAAAAGAGAGGGAGAAGAGGATCCAAGGGTGGAGAAGAGAAGGGGTGAGAGTGTAACCTGAATGAGGAATGGAACAATTGGACAAGGAGGGAGAAAGGAGAAATTACCAAACGTTAGAGAAATAGATGTTCATGTCATCAGGTTGGAGGCTACCCAAGCACAATATGATGTGTTGCCCCTCTAACCTGAGTTTGTCCTCATCATGGCTGTAGAGAAGGCCCTGGACCAAGACGTCGGAATGGAAATGAGAAGTTACATTGAAATAGCCTCTGGAAGATTCTGCCTTTTGCGGCAAAAGATAGCGCAAAGGTGCTTGACAAAGCTGTTTCCCAATCGTTAGGTTTCATCAATGCAGAGGAAGACATAGCAGATCACCGGATATAATCGATGACCCCAACAGACCCACAGATAAAATGTCACCTCATATGGAAAGACAGTTTGGGACTGAATGGTGGTGAGGGAGGAGATGTAGCACTTGTCACATTTTGCAGGAATAAGTGCCAGCCAGGTAGGACAAGTAGAAAAAGAAGATTATATTTTTAAAAGAACTGCCAAAAAAGTAAATTTGCCTTAACGTGAACAAGATACTTTCCTTTATTTGTGAAGTAATGCAACTGTAAAAACTACTATTTCCAGTGAAAACATTAAAAATACATAACTTTCACCTGACTAGAATTGGAATCTGTGTTACATAATATACAGAAGACTCTTTCAGAAGTAACATAAGTTTCCTATCAAAATTTCGCAGCTTTCAAAAATAAGTGAGAGTATACATGCTTGTTAAACACCACCAAGATTGAGTCATCTTCTGTGATTTTGTTTTGAAAGTGTTTCACTTGTGAAATGTTTAGGCATTTCTTTTGAAGTGCTTCATTCACAATTGACTATATTGAAGTAGTGGTTCTCTGGGAAAATGTGACAGTCACTTTTCATGCAGTGGTCTCTCACAAACACGAGTGTGACATTTGAGCAACTAATTACTTATTTTATCTTTTCAGAGAAAATAATTGCAATGAAAAATCCACTTAGAAGGTGGAATATTTCAAATGAACGAAATGACAAGACAGTATTTCACAATAATATCCCATCAAAGGAATAGAACTTCCAATAAAGCAAAAATGGCTTCCTATTATCCTAGATTTCCATAACCTGCAGTCACTTTTGTCTCCATGGCTTAGCATAATGTTAATTTGAGTCATATATTCCAGCGCCAGAGAGGGTTCAAACCCATCATTTATAAACAAGACATCATGCATGTGCTAGCTAAATCTTGACTGTAAGGGCAGAGGGGCTGGAAGGTACTGCTGGGGAACCTGGGGAATCTGTCATTTTGCCGTGGCAGGTTTCCTGCCCGGTCAGGCCTGATGATTGGAGGAGACAGGAAGCACTCTAGAGGACACCTCAACCTCATTTCGATCCACTGCAGCTGGAAGTGGGAACAGAGAGTAGTACTATGTTAGAAGCTCTCAGCCTCTTGACAGTATTCAAATAGATGGACTGTCTGCTGGGAAAAGAATGGCTGTTCTCACCTCAGACTGCCTCTCAGAAGTAGATAGGTTTGACACAGTTTGCGGTTTGCTTTGAGATTTTAAAAATATTATAACATCTTGCCTGACCTTATCCTACCTATTTTTTAATACCTAAATCTACAGCTATGTCAGTTCCATTCTTGCAGTCTTTGATCTCTAGCAGGTAACAACTCCTTGAGAAGGTGAGATTATTTAACTGTGATATTGATGGAAGTTGACCAAAGTTACTGTTTTTGGAATATTGCAAGATATCCTGAGAAGATAGTAAAATACAAGACTGAGTTAGCACAGATCACTTGTTGTGAGAGTACAGACAAACATTAGTAATACCAGTTGGAAAAATAATCTCAGCCCTATAAATGAGTTATAAACATTCTGCTGGATGAATTAGAAACCACAGAGGGAGAGCAATGCGAGAGGATCTCACAGAACTCCCTTTGAAGAGAGGAAGAAAAACTCTTCAAAGTCAGTATACCTTGAGGAGACTTTGCAGTGCAGTAAAATGGAGGTAAAAGATCCGGCAGATGTTGGAACTGGAGTGTAGAAATCACAGACAGAGGGTCTTACAAAACTTCCTGACATAATCAGTAATGCTCCAGATTCCAGTATCTGCAGTCTCTTCAAAATAAGTACATTAATTTTACTAATTCCACATGTGAAAAGAACAATGAATAATTAATAGGAAGCAAGTGAAGAGCTATATTTGTTGTAGGACCTTTAGTACCTTGAAAAAGTTTCTCAGAAATAAATAAATAATAAGTGTAAAATTTCTTCTACAGATTAAGGAAGTATTGCAGCAACTTCTGACATAGCATGGTGTTCAAAAGAAATCTATTCTCATTCTCTCTCTAACCTCAAGTAATTCTTTCCTATGTGAGAAACTAAATTCTAATTTTAAACATCAATCAATAGCCTCCGGGTTGGTCAGAAAGATCAACACTTTTTTTCCTTTTCATTCCATGAAGTAGCTTTCTCGAGGGAGAAAACAGTGTTTGGCAGGGAAGAGCAGGCAGTGTGTAAACCATAGAAACCATAGAAACTACAGCACAGAAACAGGCCTTTTGGCCCTTCTTGGCTGTGCCAAACCATTTTCTGCCTAGTCCCACTGACCTGCACACGGACCATATCCCTCCATACACCTCCCATCCATGTATCTGTCCAATTTATTCTTAAATGTTAAAAAAGAACCCACATTTACAACCTCGTCTGGCAGCTCATTCCATACTCCCACCACTCTCTGTGTGAAGAAACCCCCCCCCCGATGTTCCCTTTAAACTTTTCCCCCCTCACCCTTAACCCATGTCCTCTGGTTTTTTTCTCCCCTTGCCTCAGTGGAAAAAGCCTGCTTGCATTCACTCTATCTATACCCATCATAATTTTATATACCTCTATCAAATCTCCCCTCATTCTTCTACGCTCCAGGGAATAAAGTCCTAACCTATTCAACCTTTCTCTGTAACTGAGTTTCTCAAGTCCCAGCAACATCCTTGTAAACCTTCTCTGCACTCTTTCAACCTTATTTATATCCTTCCTGTAATTTGGTGACCAAAACTGAACACAATACTCCAGATTCGGCCTCACCAATGCCTTATACAACCTCATCATAACATTCCAGCTCTTATACTCAATACTTTGATTAATAAAGGCCAATGTACCAAAAGCTCTCTTTACGACCCTATCTAATTGTGACGCCACTTTTAGGGAATTTTGTATCTGTATTCCCAGATCCCTCTGTTCTACTGCACTCCTCAGTGCCTTACCATTAACCCTGTATGTTCTACCTTGGTTTGTCCTTCCAACGTGCAATACCTCACACTTGTCTGTATTAAACTCCATCTGCCATTTTTCAACCCATTTTCCCAGCTGGTCCAAGTCCCTCTGCAGGCTCTGAAAACCTTCCTCACTGTCTACTACACCTCCAATCTTTGTATCATCAGCAAATTTGCTGATCCAATTTACCACATTATCATCCAGATCATTGATATAGATGACAAATAACAATGGACCCAGCACTGATCCCTGTGGCACACCACTAGTCACAGGCCTCCACTCAGAGAAGCAATTCTCTACCACCACTCTTTGGCTTCTTCCATTGAGCCAATGTCTAATCCAATTTACCACCTCTCCATGTATACCTAGCAACTGAATTTTCCTAACTAACCTCCCATGCGGGACCTTGTCAAAAGCCTTACTGAAATCCATGTAGACAATATCCACTGCCTTCCCTTCATCCACTTTCCCGGTAACCTCCTCGAAAAACTCCAATAGATTGGTCAAACATGACCTACCATGCACAAAACCATGTTGACTCTCCCTAATAAGTCCCTGTCTATCCAAATGCTTGTAGATTCTGTCTCTTAGTACTCCCTCCAATAACTTACCTACTACCGACGTTAAACTCACCGGCCTATAATTTCCCGGATTACTTTTCAATCCTTTTTTAAACAACGGAACAACATGAGCCACTCTCCAATCCTCCGGCACCTCACCCGTAGACAGCGACATTTTAAATATTTCTGCCAGGGCCCCCGCAATTTCAACACTAGTCTCCTTCAGGGTCCGAGGGAACACTCTGTCAGGTCCCGGGGATTTATCCACTTTAATTTTCCTCAAGACAGCAAGCACCTCCTCCTTTTCAATCTGTACAATTTCCATGATCTCACTACTTGATTCCCTCAATTCCATAGACTTCATGCCAGTTTCCTTACTAAATACAGACACAAAAAACCTATTTAAGATCTCCCCCATTTCCTTTGGTTCCACACATAGCCGACCACTCTGATCTTCAAGAGGACCAATTTTATCCCTTACAATCCTTTTGCTCTTAATATACCTGTAAAAGCTCTTTGGATTATCCTTCACTTTGACTGCCAAGGCAACCTCATGTCTTCTTTTAACCCTCCTGATTACTTTCTTAAGTATTTTCTTGCACTTCTTATACGCCTCAAGCACCTGATTTACTCCCTGTTTCCTATACATTTCATACAACTCCCTCTTCTTCTTTATCAGAGTTGCAATATCCCTTGAGAACCAAGGTTCTTTATTCCTATTCAATTTGCCTTTAATCCTGACAGGAACATACAAACTCTGCAATCTCAAAATTTACCCTTTGAAGGCTTCCCACCTACCAATCACATCTTTGCCAGAGGCCACCTACCAATCACATCTTTGCCAGAGACCACCTACCAATCACATCTTTGCCAGAGGCCACCTACCAATCACATCTTTGCCAGAGACCACCTACCAATCACATCTTTGCCAGAGGCCACCTACCAATCACATCCTTGCCAGAGACCACCTACCAATCACATCTTTGCCAGAGGCAGTATGTTTATGAAAAACAAAATGAAAAAAGGGATAAGTGATGGTAAAGCAGGATTGATGTACAGACTCATATAACCTGATTGGCATTGCAAATGCAGCTCAAAGGTTTTGATGAAAGGCTGCTCTGAGGTATCAATGCTCCCACTGCAGAGCACAAAGCTTTTTCTTATACTTTAAAGCAGGAGCAAGTCTGATTATTTCATGAGTTTCTTTTCTAAAACAAATCATTGAAAATTACTCAAGATCAGTGTTTTTTAAATAATTCCAGCCAGTTACATTTAATTTATAATCATTTAAGTTAAAGATTTGAACATCATCAAATACTTACATTTATTTTGTGTCTCTCTTCTCCTTTTTGCTACAATCCAACTCAATGACATGTGCGAATTTGGGCTTTAAAATGTGTTAAGGCAAAACGAAAGCCCAATCTCTGAGGTGCTCATACCACTTCTACTGTCAATACATGAACAAGTCGCTGGACACAACTGCACTATGGTCTAATTCTTATATTTCAAAACTGATTTTAACCCATAAATAAAATTATGCAATAATTTGAATAACACTAAGAAAATAGTTTTGAAAAATATCAGATCAGCAGGAACAATATTGAATTGTGACTTTGAATTTAGGAGACTATATGTTTGCCCTTTTTGTGTATTTATTCCATATTTATAAAAATTGTCAATTTTCTTCTCCAATTTTCCTTCTTCCTTATTTTCCAGAGAATATTCAGCCGCTGAATATTCATCATATTTTTTCAGAGTAGATGTCTTCACCCAATATGCCAATTATATCTGTGCCTGTTTTAACAGTGCGTAATTCAGTTATGGAATATTGGAATTTGCCATAATCTTGATCTGTGAAGATCTAATTATAATAAGTAAATTGCATGTTAGGGGTATTTATCATACATAATTAAGATATCAAAAACAATGGCCATTTCTTCAAGATAGAAACATCATAATCAGAGTAAATCCATGATGGCAGACAGACCACAACTTGCCACAAGGTCTATTTATTTTCATTAAATTATGGTTCTTTCTGTGTTGGTGAGTTCTACAATTGCTTTGCCATTGTCACCAAGAAGAATGCCTTCTGACAGGGAACTAAGTCTTGAATAAATGTTATATTATTGAAGAGACAAAACAAATTAAAATTGTTGAATTAATTATTATTCTCTACTTACAGCCGTCATTCACAATGCATTGCAAAGATAATGTAATATAAAGAACTCATGTTCCAAACACAAGAGATTCTACATTTGCTGGAAATCCAGAACAACACACATAAAATGCCGGAGGAACATCAGAATTGCCTGAAACATCAACTGTTTATTCCCCTCTATAGATGCTGTCTGATCTGCTGAATTCCTCCATCATTTTGTGTGTATTACCTACGTCCCAAAGCTAGGAATGCAACTGAACATGTTCTCTCATTTTATTGATTGAAGGGAGATCCAAATTTCCAGTTGGCCCTCTGAAATGATACAGCCTGAGAATGATATCCTGTTGCCTTTGTTGCTTTTAGGCAATGGTTTTCATTCCTATTTCTACCAACTCCCCTGATGTTTTGTTCCGTGGTACTCACTCTTCACCCTCATAAGATATTTATCATGTAATATGATGTTCTTTAATTAGGTAGGCTCCTGAAATAGACACTCCACACTGAGCTCAGTCATGGGATGGGGTTACCAGGCAGACATGGAACATAGAACACAGAACAGTGGGAAGTGTTGTGCTCGCAATGGAGATGGCTGAATCTACAGCTCTCTGCAGCCTCTTGTGATCCTGTGTATTGGAGGCTCCATACCGAACTGTGATGCAACCAGCCAGAAAGCTCTCCACTGTACCTCTGCAGAAATTTGCAAGAGTCTTCAATGACATTCCAAATATCCTCAAGCTCACAATGAAGCAGAGCAGTGGCTTGCCTTCTTAGTGATTGTGTCAATGTGTTGGGCCCAGGATAGTTAGTCTAAGTTGTTAACGCCCAGAAACTTGAAACTACTTACCCTTTCCACCACTGACCTCTTCATGAGTACTGGTGTGTGTTCACCTGACTTTCCCTTCCTGAAGTCTACAATCAATTCCTTGGTCTTGCTGATGTTGAATGCAAGGTTGCTGTTACAACACCAGATAACCAAATGAATGATCTCATCCTGTATGCCTCCTTGAAACCATCAGAGGTTCTGCAAACAACAGTGGTGTCATTGGCAAGCAAGTTGAGGATTCAATTACAGAGGGAGGTACAGAGTCCAATGTTTTGAAGTTTGTTGATTTGAGTTGAGGGCATGATAGTGTTGAATGTTGAGCTGTAATCAATGAACAGCAGCCTGACATACATATGTTTTGCTATTATCTCGGTGTTTCAAAGCCATGTGGGGAGCCAATGAGATTGCATCAACTGTAGACTTGTTGTGGTAGACAAATTACAGCATGTCTAGGTCCTTGTTCAGGCAGGAGTTCATTCTAGCCATGACAAACTCTCAAAACACAGTAGATATGACTGCTACTGGGAATAAAATTAATGCCTACAAGACATCAGTGGCCCTTGCCATCCTGCATAACCTAGTAAGTTACTTCAAGACACTGCAAAGATGCCACCAAATATCCTACTACAATATCTCCAAATCCACTGGAAAGTGAAATGAACCAATATCAGTGTCCAGTACTGGTCCAGCATCCCCATTGTTAAGGCATTAATTATACTCATTAAGTTTCATTGCACAGGCTTCATCCTTTACACGCCCATTAATAGACTCCCACTGTTCTCAGCACTGAGCTTGGAAGAGATTTCTCAGGTAGACAGGAAAAGTGTTTAAGGTTGTGCTCCAAAGCTTCCTCAAAAATATATAGAGTACTATTGTTTATCGCAAGGGGAATTGAATACAAAATTAGAGATACAACAGAAACTGTAGATGCTGGAATCCAGTGCACTAAAAAAAACTGCTGGAAGAACTCATCAAGTCAAAAAGAATCTGTGGAGGAAAGATCTGCCTCTCTGACTCCCAGAAATCCTGGAAATTCCTGACCACTTAAGTTAAAGTTTAATTATCATTCAACCATACATGGATATAGCCAAACAAAACAGTATTACTCCAGGGCCAAGCTACAAAATACATTACCTACAAACCACGGCACACCGCAAATAGCACAGAGCACATATGGTTGTAATTTCAGAGAAACACAGTCACAAATAAAAGAAAGAAAATAATATAGTCCAAGTTCCTGTCTGGCATGACTGTAGAAATGATGATAAGTTATTCTGGTTCAGCTTGTTCTTCCACCAAGCAAACACTGGAGGGCACAACTGAGCAAAGACCAGAGGGCAGCACCAATTGGGAGGCCAGCCCCCAACCCAAGTACAGATTTCAGAGGATCCCCCACACCACCTTTCCTGGTCAGCTGCCACAGGTGAGCCTATAGCTTGGGCCTAATTCTCGCCGCAACCAAAGCAATGCAGCTCCCTTGCTGTCAGTCTCACCAATGAACCAGTGAGCATTCAAGACAATCACTCGCACCATTCTTTTGTGTCACACACCAACTTCGCACAACGGTACATGACAAGTCCAGGCGACAACACAACAACAGTAAGCAAGAAGTCCAGCTCCATCGCTATTGAGCAACTCGTCGATGGGATAGTCCTGCAGCACCTGATGTTCTTAATGTCCAGCAGTGACTTGTGATCATAAAAAAGACAAGCAAGTTGAACAAATACACCTTTGATTGGACCCAGAATGCCACCATCTTACTGGACAAGACAAGACAGAGAAGAAGCATTTGGGGTGAAATAAAAAGTCAAAAACCCAGCTTGAATGGCTGAAGGATTGCAGCACCTCACAAACAATCTATCTTCTCACTTCACCAGGCACCTTTTGTCTCTGGGGAAGTCTGCAAGTCCTATATTGATCTTAGCTGTCATCTCAGAATCATAATGGAAGCAGGTTTTCTTTGGTAGTGAGCAACTGCCTAAGAAGATTTCTTTACACAGTTCTTCGAAAAATAAATATGTTTCTGCACCTTGTTTTGGTGAATATGTTTAATTATTTTCTGATTTTATTCAATTTGCCTTCCCAATTACGCATTTTATGTCGCAAACACGAGGAATTCTGCAGATGCTGGAAATTCAAGCAACACACATCAAAGGGTCACATCATTCGAAGGGTCTCGGCCCGAAATGTCGACTGTACCTCTTCCTAGAGGTGCTGCCTGGCCTGCTGCGTTCACCAGAAACTTTGATGTGTGTTGCACGCATTTTATGTTGATGGTTTCCAAACACCATAGTCTAACACAAATTAATTTCATATTTGTCTCTATTTTACTAAACAAATGAATAACATTACATTCCCCTTCTTTATTTTCCACCTGGCAAGTCTCAGCTACATGCTTAATCTGCATAGACTTGTTTGCAGACTTTGATTCCGCTTCTCAGCTTCCTTCCCTACGAACCTCCCTTCTCCATTTTCTTACAACACCCTTTCTTGAATAACAGTCATATTTCAATAGGATGTTTGTAGAATCTGGGGAATTCTTAAAACTTAATAGCAATGATTTCACTATCTTTGCAGTAACCTCGTTTAGAATTCTAGAATACAGTTCATCAGGTGCGGGAAGTTTTGCTGCCTTGAATGAGCTCCTCTCAGGCTTCCAGTTGGGTACAGGTTTCAATTTTAACTGATATTTCAATGACAAACTCTGCCATTCATCAGGGATGAAGCCTGGGCATATCTGGTCCGGTGGTATTTATACCCCATCATCCATCCCTCCTGACTGTTTAGTCCTCATCCAATCAAATTTCTGATCTCCCACTTTGTTTACAATCGAATTCCAGTTCTTAGAGTGAGACCTGTGAAGGAAGCCATTGAAATAAAGCTAGAGGAAAAGAATTTTAACAAAGACAAAGGTCTTTATCTAAGCAAGAACTGGAATTTGAATGTAAGCAAAGTGGGACAGCGGAAATCTAATTGGAAGAGGACTAACCAACCAAGAGGGGCGGATGACGGGGGTAAAAATACCACAGGGTTAGACATACCTAGGCATCATCCGTAATGAAGAAGGCAGAGTTTGTCATCGAAACGTCAGTTAAAATAGATACCTGTACCCAGCTGGAAGTCTGAGAAGAGTTTATTTATCATATACTCTGGGAAAGCACTAGATCCTTTTTCATTTACTGCCTTGGTTTGGAGATACAGAGATGGCAAGTACTGGAATCTGGTGCAACAAATAAAGGACCTCAATGGGTCAAGCAGCATCTTTCAAAACACTGATAATTTCTTTCCTCTCACAGATGTTATTCAACTCCTGAGTTCTTCCAGAAGATTGACTGTAGCACCATTGACTTACCTGGTATTTTTTTCTCTGGTGTTATCACCAGTTTCGTCACTTACTCATTGGGAGTTAGAAAAAGTTTCATTGAATGTCTGTTAGTGTTTATCTACTTTTGAATCTTTCAATTTATTTTTCCAATCTATCTTGGCCAACTCGCTCACCCGATGCCCATAGCAATCTGATTGCCTTTGTTAAAATTTAATTTTGCGCACATTGCCAGCATGTATAATTATTTCCCAGGCATAAAACAGTTCTATGAAAGCAAGACTGGAATTACACTGGCTTGTGCCATGATCCGATTACAAAATGATAATAACTTACATGCTAACGGATGGCTGGAGAGGTAATTAAGGGCACTTGCAGACAGACACAAGAGTGCACAAGTACTGAAATCTGCAGTTAAAGAACAAACTACTGAAGGACTTCCGTAAGTCAGGCAACACCTGTGGATGAAATGGACAGCTGTCATTTGGATCGAGTCTGCCCTTTTCCATCTTCACCTGCTGCCTGGCTGACTGACTTCCTGTAGCAGCTGGGTTTTATTTGTATTTGTAGAACTCAATTTAGTATTGGGGCACTGATATCCTCATTTTTACCCTCACACTGAACTGTCTTCCCATTCACTGTCAGAAAGAGCCTTTAAAGTACAATCAGCATCCCCCACTTTACTAGGTTTGGCAGGGTTTCATATCTCATTTCTGACCGTGGTCAAGGTAACACACCCAAAATGCCGCAGGAACTCAGCAGGTCAGGCAGCAGCTACAGAAATGAACAAACAGTCGATGTTTCAGGCTGAGACCCTTCTTCATGACTGGAAAGCAAGGAGGGAGATGCGAGAATAAAAACATGGCTGGGGGCGGGAAGGGGAAGAAGAATAGGTGGAAGGTGATAGGTGAAGTCAGATCGTTGGGAAAGGTAAATGGCTGGAAATGAAGGAATCTGATAGGAGAGGAGAGTGGACCGTAGCAGAAGGGAAAGGAGGAGGGGCACTAGGGGGAGGAGATAGGCAGGTGAGAAGTGGTGAAAGGCCAGAATGTAAAATAGAAGAAGGAGGAAGTAGAGGATATCCTACAGGCAGGAGAAATTGATATTTATGCCGTCAGTTTGGAAACTACCCTGACATAATATAAGGTGTTAATCCTCCATCCTGAGAGTGACCTCATCTTGGCACAAGAGGAGGCCATGGACTGGCATGGCAGAACAGGAATGAGAATCAGAATTAAAATGTTTTGCCACCGGGAAGTTCCACTTTTGGCAGATGGAGCAGAAGTGCTCGATGAAGCGTTCCCCCAATTTGCAAAAGATCTCACCAGTATAGAGGAGGCCGCGTTGGGAGCACTGGATAAAATAGATAACCCCAGTAGGTCTGCAGGTGAAGTCTTGCCTCACCTGGAAGGACAGTTTGGGGCCCTGAATGGAGTTGAGGGAGGAGGTGAATGGGCAGGTGTAGTACTTTGGTCACTTGCAGGGATAAGTGCAGGAGGGAGATGAGTGGAGAGGGACGAATAGACAAGAGAATCATGGAGATCCCTGTAGAAAGTGGAAAGTGGGAGGGGGCCAGAGAGGTAAAGATGTGTTTGTTGGTAGGATCCCTTAGGAGATGGGGGAAATTGCAGAGAATGGTGTGTTGGATGTGGAGACTCATGGGTATAGGTAAAGACAAGAGGAACCCTAACGCTGTTAAAGAGTTGGAAGGATGGATGTTCAGGAAATGGAGGAGATGCAAGTGAGAACAGTATCAATCGTAGAGGAAGGGGAACCTCTGATATCCAAGGACAGAAAACTGCATCCTTTGATCAGATGTGGCAGAGATGTCTAGGAAGGATGCGGATACCATGGAGAGAGTGCAGAGGAGATTTACAAGGATGTTGCCTGGATTGGAGAGCATGTCTTATGAGAATAGCTTGAGTGAACCTAACCCTTTCTCCTTGGAGCGACAGAGGATGAGAGGTGACCTGACAGAGGTGTATAAGATGATGAGAGGATTGATTGTGTGGATAGTCAGAGTCTCTTTTCCCAGGGCTGAAATGGCTATCAGAAAGGGGCATAGTTTTAAGGTGCTTGAAAGTAGGTACAGGGGGGATGCCAGACGTAAGTTTTTCACACAGAGAGTGGTGCGTGCATGGAATGCACTGCCAGCAAAGGTGGTAGAGGTGGATGCAATAGGGTCTTTTAAGAGATTTTTGGATAGCTACATGGTGCTTATAAAAATAAAGGGCTATGCAGTGGGGAAATTCTTAGCGGTTTCTAGAGTAGGTTACTGGTTGGCACAGTACTGTGTGCTGAAGAGCCTGCAATTTACTGCAGGTCTCTATGTTCTATGTAGATGAAAGAACTGAGAAAAGGGCATAGCATTCTTACAGGAGACATGGTGGGAAGAGGTAGGGTAATGTCTTCGCTGGTAGTTCTCCCCAACTCTTCCTGCGCTACATGGATGCAGCTTCATGCACCCATGCTGAACTTGTCAATTTCATTAACTTTGCCTCAAACATCTTGACACCTGACATTTCTGACACCTCTCTCCATTTTCTCAATCCCTCTGTCTCCATCTCTGGAGACAAACTGTCGACCGATATCTTTCATAAACCTACTGTTTCCCACAGTTATCTTTACTCTACCTCTGCTCCTGCCCACTGAACTCATGGCCTCATACTTCGACTCCATTCTATCCCTTTTGGTTTAGTCCCTTCCCATCTACATCTGGAACATTTCTCATGCTCTCAATCTCCTTGCTAACTTTTAATTCCCTGGCCCTGACTGCCTCATTTACACTATGGATATGAAGTGCCTATACACTTCACTGTCCCATCAAAAAGGCTTTAAAGCTCTCCATTTCTTTCTCAATAAAAGTACCAACCATTTCCCATCCACCACCACCCTCCTCCATCTGGCAGAACTGGTTCTCACCCTCAATAATTTCTCCTTCAGCTCCTCCCACTTTCTCCAGATTTGAGAGGCAGCCATGCGCACCCACATGGCCCCAGTTATGCCTGTCTTTTCATAGAGTAAAGATAGTCATGGGAATCTGTTGGTTTATGAAATATGTCGGTCGACAGTTTGTCTCCAGCATTAGGGACAGAGAGATCAAGAAAGGGGAGAGAAGTGCCAGCAAGGGACCAAGTGAAATTAAGGGCTTGGTGGAAGCTGAAGGCAAAGTTGATGAAATTGACGAGTTCAGCATGGGTACTTGAAGCAGCACCAATGCAGTCATCAATGCAGCACAGGAAGAGTTGGGGAGAATTACCAAAGAAAGCTTGGAACATGAGTGCAGTGGGGCAGGAGCAGCAGAGACAATCAATCTACCAGGACAGTCATGTTTGTGGATCTTGGGTAAGAGGAAGAAGTGAGCAGTGTGGGGTAAGGGAACTTTGAATTTGGTCTCAGAGGATGGGAATTCTCCAGGGTTGATGAGGTCAGTGATGATGGTGGAGAGAGTTCCCTGCTGATAAGGAGTGGAGTCCTCTTCAAGAAGTAGGTTTGAGGAGGATGTCTGAGAGTTGCCACCTGGCCTCAGCAAGGTAGGGGTCAGTCTGCTACACTACCACAGATTTGATGGTGAGGTTGGGATTGGTGCGGCGAGAGTCTAGGTAGCTGAATCAAGTAACTACATTATTTAAAGTTATTCATACTGTCTTAAGACATGCCTGTAATTCATCCGATATACAAAATTTATGCTCACATCTAATTGACAGGAAAAACGTGATAGCCCAGGAGGAAGTACAGATACAGTTTCCAAGGTTATTGCCAGGTATTGAGAATGTCACCTGTGAATAAAAATTACAAGGTCTAGGGTGGGTTTTCACATGATGAGAGAAGGTCGAGGGATTTAAATGAGATTTAATTAGATTTGTGATTTCCATTTTCACAAAAATTAATATGAGCATACTTTAAGGTTATGATAGTTTTAAACAAGAGTTGAGGAAAACTCTTCATCTGTAGACCAGTGGTGGTTTGGAACTCAGACCTTAAGTAGGTGATTGAGGCAGGAAGACTTTACAGTTACAAGAAGAACTTGGATAAGAATTAGTTGCTGTATCCTGCAGGTGAACAGACCTAGAAAGGGCAATAAAGCTCAGCAACAATAAACCAACTGATATGGACACACTGCACCAAATGGACTCTTTCAGTGCTGCAAGATTATGTGATTCCAAAGTTCTAGGAAGGTGAATGACATCTTGCAGAGTTGGCAGTAAGACCCCATATGGTCTCTTTTACTTTAAAGGAAGAGTGGTGGAAGAATGAGAGTAGGAGCCAAAAATGAGAAGTAAAGGCCTTAGTGAAACAGCAGGATACAGCTTCGACTGTTTACAGGGATTTGGTAACATGAGGAGAAGCAGGCACAGAGAATGGCACCCACAATGAACCTCCAATGTACTGCAAGGAACATGATGTTGTGCTAAGCTAACTAAACTAGGAATTAAATGCTAGTGTATTGTTAAAAGTTCATCTTTGTGTTTGCGGAATGACTTCACCCCTACTGAGTCATTAAACAGAGCAGAACTTGCTACAGAAGTTTGCGTACAACGGTGGGAATACAATACGGTGACAAGGGATATACAATACAACTATGAAAATGCAATATACTCTGGGAATACAACTGTGAGAACCCATGAGTGGAGCTTGTGAAGTGTGGTGAACCAGTGGGTGGGGCTCATGAAGTGTGGTGAACCCATGGGTGGGATTCGTGATGCTAATATATTGGCCCACTTACAGTAGCATTTCATATCAGTGGAATGGGTATAAAAGTACAGTAATCACGGGGCTTGAGGTTAGCTCCTCGAGGCTGGAATGTGAATGGCATGTGGATGTTCCTGAGATTGGAATATTTTCTTTGATAGTGAGGATCAGGAGATGAGGCTGGTTGGGAATCCAATAACTCCACCAGTGGAAACTCTCCCTCCTCCTGATTTCCTCCAGCCCTTGAAAGCACAACCAGCTAGGGTTACTACATCCACATCTGACCGATTATTCCTTCTCCAAGCACCCCTCAGCCTGCAGAGCTCTCCACACTCCAGGACAATCTTGCATCCTGGGATAATGTGTTATCTAGCTAGAGGAAGAGCGGGAGTGGAGACACAAAATGGAGACCACCTTGGTAACAACTACCCCTCCAAGGAGCTGGTGAAGCTGGGAATCAGTACAGATAGCAATCAGCGGAAACCATTATTAGTTGGTTATTAAGAATACAGTGCCATGTAAAAGTATTCAACCCCCAACCCTTTGTTCATATAAATGAGTATTACAACCAAGGATTTTGATCAATTTAGTTTAGAATTTTTATTGTGAATCACATGTTTCTTTTTTCGCAGTAGAGCCCCAAAACAGGGAAAATTGTAAAGCATGAAAAAATAAAAATTCAAAAACGGAAATGTCAGCAGTTCAAAAGTATTCACATCGTTTTGCTCAGTACTTAGTTGAACCATTTCTCGCAGCTGTTACAGCAGATAGCCTTTTTGGGTAAGTCTCCATTAGCTTTGCACAATGTGATGAAGCAAGGTTTGCCCATTCCTCCTTGAAGAATTGCACAAGCTCCTCCAGGTTAGTTGGGGAGCAGAAATGGACAGAAATCTTGAGGTCTTGCGAGAGATATTTGATTGGGTTAAGGTGAGTACTCTCACTGGGTCAGTCAAAGACATCAATTTTCTTCATTTGAAGCCACTCCATGGTTGCTCCAACATCAGTAGGTTGTTGTCCTTTGAAAGGTGAACTTCCTCCCGAGTTTAGGCTTTCTGGCAGAGGCTAGCAGGTTATTATCCAGGATCTCCCTGTATTTTGCAGCATTGATCTTCCCATCAATCCTGACCAGACTTCCAGGCCCTGCTGCTGAAGAACATCTCCATAGCATGATGCTACCCTCCACCATATTTTAAAGTAGGGTTGATGGTAGTTGGCTGATGCCAGTATTATATTTACACCACACTGCCTAGTGTTGAGGCAAGAATGTTCCACTTTAGTCTCATTCTGCCACAAGGCTTTATTCCACATTTTTACATTATCTTCTAAATGACACTTCACAAAGTCTTTATGGACAAGGATATGTTTTACTTTAGCCACATTTTATTCTTCCTTGTCACTGCCATACTCTTTTTGTGCAAGGTCTTAGAGATGATGGAGCTATGAACATTATCTCCAGCTGTAGCCACTGACTTCTGCAGCTCACACGGGGTGACTGTTGGCATCACAGTAGCCTCTCTTACAAGTACTGTTTTTCTCTGGCAACTAAGTTTAGAGAGGTGGCCTGACCTAGGTAGAGTGGCTGTGGTTTCACGATGGACTGCACTGAGCTCTGAGGTATGTTCAGAGCCTTTGAGATGGTGTTGTACACTTCTTCAGATTCGTGTTTCTCTATTATCAATTCCCTGACGTGTCTTGAATGCTGTTTTGTCTTCACTTTGGTTTGGTCTGTTGAAAATCGTGACACAGTTGACATCCAAGCCTGATGGTACTTCTGGAATTAACGGAGATTCCAGAGGATATGGTCTGTCCAGAAGCTCCTTGAAGTATTGTGCCCAACATTGGAGCTATTTCTCTTCTTTAGTTAGGACATTTCCATCTTTATCCTTCACTTAAGTGTTGATTTGGTTGAACTTGCCAGCTAGTTTCTTGGTAGTATTGTAAGACTCTTTCATATTCCCATTTGTTGAGGCACCTGCTTGGGATGCAAGGGTGTTGATGTACCTTCTCCTGTCCCTCTTTATATTTCTTCTTACTCCCTTTTGTACTCTGTCATATTCCCCCTGTGCCTCTACTTTCTCATTCCAAGTTCTGCTTCCATTTCCTTTTTCTTTGGTATTCTCCTCTTGTTGATTGCTTCCATCATTCCTGGTGTAATTTTCTCCTTATGCTCAAATATTCTTTTCCCCAGGACTCCTTCCCATTTCATTGATTGCCTTTTTGACAGCCATTCATTCATCTTTGATATCAAGGTCCTCGTGCCTTGAACCTGTTGGAAAGTTGGAGGGCAAATCTCAGAAAGAGGTTTTTTTTATTCTTATGAATTCAATGTGTTACGTACCCTGCAACTGGGTTGCCAAACCAGCAGAAATGGATCACTCAGTTGGAGTCTGGATTACTAGAACTAAGAAAGTTTTATTAAAGAAACAAGCAACACGGTAATCGAAAGGATAATAAATGCAACAGTTCAGCAATGATAAACACACATGTGCACAGAATTAAGATAACAGCATCAATCAAGCTCTATCGTTATCTAGGGGTAAATGACCAATTTCAAAGTGACACAAAGTTCAGTCCAATTTAATAGTTCAGTTCGCAGTAATCGTTGCCATGGCGATGGACAACGTGAGGGGAGGGAGAGATCATTCAGAAACGGCTTCCACTCACAGACCGGCGATGTTGCTCACAAGCAGCTTTCGGGAAGGTCCTTGGTGATGTCACCTGAGGTCACCGACTGTGACCCCTCCTCCAGATGCAGTCGATCCTCTGCAGTGAACCCGGCACCCAAGCGAGGGTGGACACACACCGGGTTCCCGCTGATCGTACCTTTCCACCCTGTGCGTTTAAGGTCCGGTACTTCCCACCGACTCGTGAGAGGCGCACAGCTTCCAGGGTCTCGTTACCTCGGGTGTCGTGTGTGTCCTGCCTTAGCGAATCTGTCCCTTTTTATCCCCCTGCTGGGGTATCGCCTGTCCATCACTTCAAACAGTTCAGGGTTCAAAGGGGGAGCCGCTCCAGACAGATCTCTCTCCCGTCCCTTCATTAAACATCTCCAGATGCTGCTTCATTGTTCCTTATCTCTCCTCCCCCTGAGGACCGGTGGCAGACCAACTGCTGATCTCACAGGACAGCTAACATCTATGTGTATTCTCGTCACAAATGAAAACAATTTTCCACATCAACAAACTGGGTGAGTTTGTAAATTAATACAGCATATTGCACCAGAGAAAAGTTAGTGTACCTTTTCAGACTCACAATTTTGGTTTATAATTTTTAGTTAATTGTTGACAGGTTTTGGAACTTTTATTTTGATGCACAATGTTTTGTAGATTAGCTCAAAAAATTAATTCATTACATTTTAAATTTAGAAAATGAGACAGGAAAATGAAAATAGTTGTGGGGACTATATACTTTTTCAAGGCACTGTACTCCCCATCTAATGATGATACTGAGACCATTTTATCAGGTATCTCAGAAAAAAGACCCCTTTCCAGTAGGATTCTGACCAACAAGCTGCGTTTGAGACTGCCAAACAGGGGGTCAAACAGGTCCTCCCCCGCCCCAAGACAACATGAGGTACCTTTTGAACTACAGGTCTCCGCAACATCTCAAGTGACTGAATCTAGTCTGTTGCCTTCAATGAAAGGATGTTGGGTTCCATTCAGGTTTTGGAACATGACCCTTCCTGAGGCTGCAACCAGATACAGCTGTTTTAAGAGACAGCTCTTAACCTGTTACTGGGTCCTCTTGGCCACTGACCATGAGACAAGCTCAGACACTGAGCCTTAGGTGGTCTTGAGACCCTGATGTATCAATGGGTGATATCTGATAATGTGAACCACAAAGAAAGTTGAGCTCAGATCTCTTCTATAATTAAATGGAAGTACAAACGTTTGTAGTATATAACAGATTGGGGGGGGGGGTGGAGGAGGGCCTTGATGGGATGATCTGCCTCCACGAGCAGGTTACAGTCCCAACCGCCAATGACCATAGCAGGACCAATGAGGTTGCAGTCGTCAACCCCTCACCAAACCGAATGATGACAACCCCAGAGGAGAAAAAGTATGTGTGGTTCACCATCAGCTCCAGACATTGGTGGAGTGGCAGACAGAGGTAGAAGATTTCTGCCCTCCACTCCGCAATGGGGAAAGCAGTAACAGCTGAGGGGTGGGAGGATACAGTCAGCTAGCAGACTGGTGGCCGTAACTATGCCCCAGTGCAAGGTCACAGGTCCGATGCTAATATACGGTGTCTCCTGGACCATGGCAAATGTGATGACCATATGGATGTCCCAATGCAATGTGCAAAATTAGGAGATACAGTACCTGGACAACCACTTTGAGGACGAACCAACTGGGAAAACATATGGGACAACACCCAGCGGTACCAGATCACTGTCTACCATATTGATGGCCACACTTCTTGTGACATGAGGAGGTGACACACAATGCTGCTGCTGACAGAGCTGCTCAGATAATGACAGCCATAGCGACCCCAGAGGAGGAAGATCGAGATCATTTGGCTGTGTGGGCATATCAAAAGATTGGACATCCAACGGTGGAAGGAGTATGAAATTGGCAGAGTCCTGAGGGGTAGCATTGACACATGATGAAGCCCAAAGCAGCAGCAACAAATTGTCCAATATGCTAGCAGATAAAGCCAAGGGAATGGCCGGTGAGCCCAAGGGAATGAATCCAGAGAGGTACAGGGAGCAGGCCAAATTTGGCAAGTTGTCTATATTGGGCCTTTACCTGTGCATAATTAGAAGCTTATGTGTTGACTTGTTGGATACTTACTCTGGAGAACTGGTGGCAATTCCCTGTAGCCATGCTGATCAGCGGCATACAATTAAGGGTTTCAAACATTTATCCTTCATGGCTGGTATCCCTTGGGAATACAGACAGGCAATGGCTCACATTTTGGGGGAACCAAGGTCCAAGAATGGGCCACAGAATCTGGGATCCTCTGGGTTTTCCATGTTCCCTACTCTCCGCAGGCTGCAGGATTGATCGAGCGAATGAATGGGCTGCTGAAATAGCAGATTAAATTGTTAACACTGACATCTACCCTGTAGGGCTGGTTGTGCATCCACAACAGGCAGTGGACAACTTGAACTCCAGATCAGCAGGTGCCAACTGAGCTGCTGGGGTGGGTGGGGGGGGGGGGTGCGTGGCAGGGGCCAGGGAGTATGTGAAGTGTGGTGCTTTTGGGAGAACAGGGAAAGGTGTGTCTGAACAGCAGATAATTAACTAAAAGGGAGTGATGGAAGGCTTCCCTACACTGCAGAAATGACCATGACATTGCTGCTGCTCCTCAGCACAATAACCATGGTGATCCTGACTAATGCCTTTCTCAGAATATCATCTGAATATGGTTATTGTCTGAACATATCGAGTGTTGGGTGTGCTCCAGATTCTAACACACTCAGGCATTGGAGCATTGATCCCTCTGAATGACTCTGAATGCTGGACATGGATTGAATCCGTCATGAGCTTGTCAGTTCTGACTGCTGATGGGAATGTAAAAGTGATGCTATGTACCAGCATATGATCAGAGGAAGAGTGGAGTACCAACGTTGAGTGTAATACCACAATACAGGAATAATTGCCATTGCTGTTTTGGTGGGCAGGTACCAAAGAGGAAAAGCTCAGGTACCTGTAATGATGAACCCAGGCTAGCGAACCCAGGTGTGAAGTAACTGGACACTCAAGTATTGCACACCGACAAGAATTTATTCACATACAAATCAACAAAGACACGCAGGTTACTCAGAACGAACGTTGTTATGGAAAGGCTGGTCCAAGACTGAGCAATGAGTGCTCAGTGTACGTAATTTAAATAGTACAAGGTCGCATGAGAAACCCACAGTTACCAATAAACAACACGAGAAAACATCAGGGAGCAATTAACAGGAAAATCAAGCCACAAGTTGTTTTGGTTTTGTTGGTATCTCCTCTCACTTTGGGGCACCTCTCTGCCCCTTTATTAAGGAGAGAGAGAGCCTGTGGTATGTCAAAATGAATTGAATTGACTTTATTTCTAACATCCTCCACATACTTGAGGAATAAAAATCTTTACATTACGTCTCCATCTGAATATGCAATGTGCAAATTATAGTAATTTGTAATGGACAGTATATATAGTAAGATATACGACGGGACAGTCAATATAGCTTAGGAATACAATTGCGTCAGCGTGAATTAATCAGTCTGATGGCCTGCTGGAAGAAGCTGTCCCGGTGTCTGTTGGTCCTGGCTTTTATGCTTCGATACCATTTCCCAGATCGTAGCAGCTGGAACAGTTAGTGGTTGAGGTGACTTGGGTCCCCAATGATCCATCAGGCCCTTTTTACACACCTGTCACTGTAAATGTCCTGAATAGTGGGAAGTTTACATCCACAGATGCGCTGGGCTGTCCGCACCACTCTCTGCGATTGAGGGAGGTACAGTTTCCATACCAGGCAGTGATGCAGCCAGTCAGGATGCTCTCAGTTGTTTTTAGGATTTGGGGACTCATGCTGAACTTCTTCAACCGTCTGAGGTGAAAGAGGCGCTGCTGTGCTTTTCTCACCACAAGCCGGTACGTACAGAACAAATTAGGTCCTCTGTGATGTATATACCGAGGAACTTAAAGCTGTTCACCCTCTCAACTCCAGATCCATTGATGCCAATAGGGGTGAGCCTTTCTCAGTTCCTCCTGTAGTCCACAACCAGCTCCTTTGTTTTTGCGACATTGAGGGAGAGGTTGTTTTCTTAACACCACTGTGTCAGGGTGATGACCTCTTTTCTGTAGGCTGTCTTGTTATTATTTGAGATAAGGACGATCAATGTAGTATCATCAGCAAATTTAATTAGCAAATTGGAGCTGTAGGTGGTGACGCAGTCATGGGCATACAGAGAGTAAAGGAGGGGGCTTAGTACACAGCCCTGAGGGGCACTTGTATTGAGGGTCAGATGGGCAGAGATGAGGGAGCCCAATCTTACCACCTGCTGGTGATCTGACAAGAAGTCCAGGATCCAGCTGCACAAGGCAGGGTGAAGGCCGAGGTCTCTGAGCTTCTTGTCAAGCCTGGAGGGAATTATGGTGTTGAGTGCTGAACTGTAGTCCAAGAACAGCATTCTCACATAAGCACCCCTCTTCTCCAGATGTGTAAGGATAGTGTGTAGACTTGTGGCTATTGCGTCATCTGTCAATCGGTTGTGTCAGTAGGCAAACTGTAAAAGGCCCAGTGTGGGTGGTAACATGCTGCAGATGTAGTCCTTGACCAGCATCTCAAAACATTTGCTTATTATTGAAGTGAGTGTGACAGGATGTCAGTCATTCACACATGTTACCTTGGTCCTTTTAGGTACAGGAATAACGGTGGATATTTTGAAGCAGGAGGGCAGTTTACACTGGCAGAAGGAGAGATTAAAACTGTCTGCAAACACACCAGCCGGTTGTGTCACACACATTCTAAGTACTTGCCCTGGGATGCCGTCTGGTCCAGCAGCCTTGCACCTGTCCACTCATTGGAAATACCTGTGTGCTTCAGCCTCAGAGATGACCAAGGTGCAGGTCTCATTGGCCGCTCTACTCAGGGGCTCAGTATTGGTGACGTCAGACCAAGCGCTAAAAAGGACTTAGCTCATCTGGGAGAGAGGCAGCAATGTTGGCAGCACCACTGCATTTAACATTGAAGTCTGCGAAGGTGTGCAGACCTTGCCAAAAGCTGTGTGTGTTCTTGGTGGAGAGTTGTGTCTGGATCTTCTCCCTGTATTATCATTTCACTGCCTTAATGACTTTGTGCAGATCATAGTCGCATTTTTTTGAGATCCTGACGGTTACTGGCAGTGAAAGCTCTGTCTTGCGTGGTGAGTGCAGTGTGCACAGAACTGTTGTTCCAGGCTTTCTGGTTTGGATAGACCCTGACCGATTTTTGGGGGACGACGTCCTAGATGCACTTCTGGTTGAAGCTTGTGACCCCTTCCGTGAACTCGGAGACATCCTCATCATGAAAAGCTTTCTAGATGACATCATCAAAGCAGTCCTGTAGCATGGAGGCTGATTGGCCAGACCAACAATGGCTGCCTCTTGTTTAAGCTTCTGCCTGTACACGGGCAGAAGCAGGATGGAGGAGTGATCAGACTTCCCAAGTGATGGACGGAGGAGCATTTTGTTAGTGTTGTGGACAGGAGAGTAGCAGTGGTCGAGTATGCTGTCTCCCCCTGTGCTCACCTAGACTTGTTGACAAAACTTTGGAGAAATCTTAGTCAGCAACATTCGATTAAAGTCTCTGGCAACAATGAAAGCAACCTCCAGGTGTGCATTTTCCAGGGTGCTGGTGGTTTTGTACAGTTCCTTGAGAGCCAGGTTAGTATCAACCTACAGCGGAATATACACAGCTGTGATAATAACAGTCGTGCACTCTCTAGACAGCCAGAAAGGTTTACACAGTAGCACAGGTACTCCAGATCCAGAGAACTAAAGAATTTGAGGGTATGCACATTCCAGGGGTCGCACCAGGCATTATTGACCATGAAATATACTCCACCTCCCTTACTCTTCCCAGAGAGGTTTTTACACTTGTCTGCTCAGAACAGAGAGATCCCAGGTTGCTCGATGGCATGATCCGGTATCTCCTCCATTAACCAGATCTCCACGAAGCACAAAACATTACATTCCTTTGTTTCCCGCTGATAGGATATTGTGGCTGTCAGTTCACACAGCTTGTTGTCAGGTGAATAATTAGTATTTCTGTACTGCAGATCATGGTCTCCCTTGGGGGCTTGCTTGGTGGGTTTGGGTGCTGATAATTTTTGCTGAAGTAAGCAGGGGAGGACTGATGCTTTGTTGCTGCTTGTGCATGGAACGGGGGAGAAGGGGGATTTGGAGTTCTTACGTTTTTACTTCATTCATTCTTTAGGGTATTCTCTGATTTTGTGGATGTCTGTGAAGAGCAGGAATTTCAGGTTTTATATTGTACACTCTCTGATATTAAATGGAACTATTGAACTATTGAATTAAGTAAATTAACAATATTCAAGTCAAGTAGAGCATTGCGGTCTGAGACCCTTGAGGCGCTACTGCTGATCCAATGGATTCGTTATAGGACCTGCCAACCCCCTCAAGGTCTGCCTCATGAAAGTCTCAAGTCGATCAGAATGGTGGTTGTGAAAGTCTGTTATCAATTCAGGGTCCAAAATGACCTGAGAAGGAGCAAAGCACCTCTCCTCCAGACCACATCCTTCCCAGTCCCCCAATTATTGCACCTTGAATTATTGCCATATAGGAGTCCAAAGTCTCTGAACTGTTTGTCCATCAATAATATGGGGAGGTGGAGGTAGTACTGTGGCTCTCTTTTGCTAAATACCTCCAGCAAGTCCAAATATTCTGGAGGCACTCTAGACAACTCAGTTGACTTAGAGTGCAGTTCTGAGGAGTGGCATTTTGGAAACTCAAGTTGTCATCTTGGAAACCCCGGCTAGCCTCTCAGAAACTTGGGCTGGCATCTCGGAAACTCAAGCTGACCTCTTGGAAACACAGGCTGGCCTCTCGGAAACAACTCAGGAGATCTCACAGGTGACCAGCAGATAACTCAGGAGATCTTTCAGGCAACTCAGCAGGCCTCTTTGGAGTTCTTGATGGCAATATGGGAGAGGTTGCAGGCAACTTGGGAGATCTAGGAAGAAACTTGGAAAGTCCTGAAGACAACTGGAAAGGTCCTGTTACCAACTCCAAAGTTAAACAATTGATCGGGCATGAGGTTCAACAACGCTAAATGGCACCAGTGAACCAATTGATCAGAGGATTGCGAAAATCCAGGGATGACCAAGAATGAGTTGAATCTCAGCAAACTGGATAAGATAACTGTGAACAGATTCCATATGCTGGCCAATATTAAGTTTAAGAGGAGAAATAAGAAAACAAATTTGCCCCAGGATCAATGGTCTCCCATCCAGAGCGGTGGCAATGAATGGCCGCTCCCCAGATGGTAAAAAGGCACTTTAAATCACCTGGCCAGCCCAAGATCTTGGAAACTCTTCACAGCACCCAGAGTCAATGAAGACTCCAAGAACAGGCTAATGGTTACCCTAAGAAATAGTGAAGGTAACACCACTCCAGAATTCATCAAGTCAGAAGAGAGACTAGGGATCATTACAGTTCTTACCTTCACTGGACAGTTCTGGGAGTCTCCCAACAACTCCGGACAAGAAACCTGAGAATGGCCAGCCTCACCACAGTAAACACAGCACTTTTCTCTTCTTCTTCTCTCTCGCTCAGTTAGAGAGAGTCTGGTTCTGCCTACTTGCTTTGGCTCCTAAGGAGAGGAGGGGGATTCGGTGGAGGTCTAGATGGAACAATGAAATGGAATGAAATGGCTAGTTCTATTCCACTTGAAAAAATTACTTATAAGTTAAGAGATAAATATGAAACATTTTTGAATATTTGGCGCCCTTATTTACAAAAGATAGGATGGCATATTTAGTTGCTCTGATAATAAAGATCTTGGTCCCTTGGGGAAAGTAATAAATAAATATACTAAATTTATTTTGAATCCCATGGAGCATGTAGAAACCTTCCAATATCCAAGTGATTCTTTTTTTTTGTTTTTTGCTTTCTTTCTTTTCTTTTTAGGTAGGAGTATATATCCGGGGGAAGGGTTAAGGGGAGGGGGGAGGGTTGACAGTATCTTTTCATGTATTCACTTTGAAAACTCAATAAAAATTATATAAAAAAAAAAGAAGGCATCAAACAAGCATGAGGAATGTTTGAGAAAGTTCACTATCTTTCCAGCCTCCTCTCAGGATAATCAGTTATCGATTCAAATTGCCAGGTCTATGAGACGCTCCAGATTTTCAACTGGTCTCCGACCGCTAAAACATCCTTAAGGTCATTATTGAGCCCCTGATGAAATATGGTCGTCAGCACCTCCACGTTCCAGCCACTTTCTGCAGCCAAAGTGAGGAATTCTATCGAGTAGTCTGCCACAGACCAGTTAGCTATCACCTGACTCCTGGTGGGGTGATTGAACATTCTCCTTATTAGTCTAGTAAAGAGGACTATATCAAAGCAGGTGTGTGAATCCTTCTCCCGTAGTGCCGTTTTGCCCAAAAAAGTGAGATGATGTATGCCACCTTACTTTGATCTGAAAGGAACTTGGAAAGATGCAAATCAAATGTTAAGGGGCATTGTATCAAAAACCCCCCAGCAAGACTTGAGTTACCATCTCAGGAGCTGATAGGTTTAATGATTCTTTACGGGAGTTATGAAAATCCATGGCAGGATGCACAGGCAAGTGCTTGGAAGTAGAACCAATCACAAAAGAATGTAAATCTCACCCACCAGATTCGGAGAACTTGTGCAGCAAGATTAGTACCCCCTGGAGTATGTGTTCATGTCTCCCAATAGCTACTCCTTAACAGGCCAATGCCGTACACAGCTCTTCACACTCCACTGGGTCCATGTCAGTCTTGCTGAAACGTTCAGCTCAGTCTAGAGAACTGAGGCACAGAGTAACTGGAGACCCAAATATGAAACACTTAGGAGAGCTTATTCACAGATAAATCAATGAAGATACACACGTCATTTAGAATGAACGTTACTATGGAAAGGCTAGTTCAAGACTGAGCACGAGCACTCAACGTGTGTAACTTTAATAGTACAAGGTCAGACAAGAAACCTTCAGTTACTAATAGCAGCACGAGAAAACGTCATGGAAAAATTAACAGGTAAAACAAACCACAATTAGGCAAATTAACGATATTCAGGTGAAGTAGACCACCAAGGTTTGGGGCCCTTGGGGACTTCCCACTGATCCGAAAGGTTCCTGACAGTGTCTCTATGCACCTTAACAGTACAGAGCAGTGTGTTACTACTGTGTAGGAATACTACTTTTCTAGGGCAGATTTCTTTCCCTCCTTGAATGGTGTGTACAGAGTGTGCGGCTTCCAGGCCTTCTCTTGGTTCCCCATGGGCTGATCAGGCTGCAGCTGCTTGGGGTTTATTGTGCCGTATATGTATCACATTGATGATCTGGCACATCAGGAAAGTAGTATCATGGAGACCAATCAGTTCTGGATGGCAGCTTTTCCCCGCTATAGCATAGCCTGGTTTTCAGGGGAGGTCACCGTGATGGCCTCAGCCATGGAGTCATTAGCCAATGCATCTGTGCTGGCTTTGGAGCAAAAAAAGCAGGGGCTCTGATGGCTTTCAGCCATCATGAGGGTAGCCCTACAAAATAGAATGTTACTGGATTATATCCTGGTAAAGGAAGGAGACACCTACGCTATAATAAGCCAGGAGTGTTGCACATACATCCCTGATGAGTCAGAGAATATAACAGATTTGGTTCACCATAGCCAACATTCGATAGATCAGAAACAGTTCCATAACTATTATACCCCAGCAGGAACTGGTGGCCCTTTGGAGCACCAGAAAGCTGAGGGGTAGCCATAATGCACTGGGGTGTTACTATAACAATTTTGTTTTTAAGAATAGCAGTGACGTGATTTGCTTGTAACATGGTGGGCCGGATGCAATGGGGTTGCAACATTCGAGGGGTGGAATGTATTTAAAGGGTTAATCTTTGTGTTTGTCAAATGTCTTCAACACCACTGTGGCCTTGAACATAACAGAACTAACTGCAGAAGCTGTGGTTATGACTGTGGGAATACAATGTGGTGGCCATGGGGTACAACATTACTGTGTGAGTACAACCATGAGAACGTGGAAGTCACTTGAACACATGGGTGGGAATCGTGAAGTGTGATGACAAGTGATGATTGTTTCTGGTTCAGTGGTTCATACTGGATAATGTATTGGTCCATTTACTGCAGCTTGTCATATCAATGCAGTGGATATAAAAGTAGAGCTGTTGGGGGTGGGGTTGAGCATAGTATTTTTGGATTTCTCCACAAGCTGGAACATAAATGCAACCACGGATTAGATAGAGTAGGAGGGGGAGCCTCTTGGGGCACTAGATGGAGTAAGTCACATTTTGACTTTGCTCTGCTCATTTTTCAGTCTTCTTACCACCCCTTTACTATCTATATTAAAGTGTTTATAACACTTTTATATGCTTGAACTTTGATTTTTAATCACTGGAAATGAGTACCAGAGGGAAAAAGGCAAGGAAGCCAGTAATGGAAATAGAAGGAAAGAATGTGACTCTCAACAGCCTACATCTCAACTCACTTTGGAAGCTATGCCGAAGCTCCTGGATGATAAATTCAATACAAGATTTTCTAATTTGGAAGTATTGTTAAAAGATCGAAAGTAAACTGGGAGCACTTAAGCGGGAGTGTGAAAAACAACAACGGCAAATTTCCGAACTCGATGAAGCTGGTAGACAGAGTGACCACAAGCTAGATTTGTTGGAAAAGAAATTAACTTCAACCACTCAAACACTGGAACAATATAAAGCTAAGATTATCGACCTGGAAAATCGCAGTCATGGACAGAATTTGTGAATAATAGGACTCCGTGAAGACGTTGAGAGTGGTGACCTTACTAAATTTTTTCTCAATTTTTAACGGACGTGTTCAGCTCTGAAGTTTTTTCTACTTCCCCTATACTTGATTGCGCCCACTGGACCTTAAGAGCAAAACCCTCTAAAGAACTGAAACTTCGGCACGTCATACTTTGATTCCACTATGTGTATAGCAAGGAGCATTTAATTCGAATTGACCATTGGAAAGGGGTTATTGAATATTGTGACCTCAAGTTTCGTTCAGTCAAAGATTACAGTCCTGAGGTAATGCGAGAAGATCGCTTTTTAAACCGGTGATGTCCGAGCTCTATCAAAGAAAGTTCCAACCAGCTCAGCTATTTCCAGCTCGCCTAAGGGTTGTTCTGCCTGATAAATCACATAAGTGGTTTAAATCCGCGGACGAAGCTCATCAATTCCTTGAGGATCAACATTCGATCTTAGCTGTCTAGTAAATTTACTTTTTTTCATGTCTGTATTCATTTGGTTTATAAGTTAATAACCAGTTCAAAGATTTGGATTTTAAAGTTTGAAGAATTTTTCCCTTGGTTTGATAATGCTCGTACCTTGTTTTGGAGTATGGATATTTATCATGCTTTTATGTTAAAGTTCCTTTTTTTCTCCCTTAATTATTTTATTTTATTATTTTCAATTGTTTGTTTTTGAGAATAATTAAGAATCTGATTTGGTGACTAATTATTTTCCTTGCAATATTAATAAGATTGTATTCTGTTTCACTTTCCAAGATCTTGCCTTTCAAAATGTTTTGCAAATGGCTGTTTTTTTGACATTTGTTTGGTGTTTTTATGGCATTTTCTTCTCAATGTTTTGACTATGGGTGGTGTTTAGTATTCTTTTCAATTTTGGAAACTTGCCTACAAGAGAGATGGGGGTAGGGAAGTGTCCAGATAGCTTTCTGGCTGTCTATTGGCCAATTTTCGGGCTTTTGTGGGTGGGGGGTGGGGCTATTTTTAGTTTAGTTTTTTCCACCTGGGCTGATTGAAACTACAAATATGTCTGAATCGTCGTGACTTCCAGTTCCTCTTTAAACTTTTTTCCCTCTTCCTGACTCATGAGTTTCCTATGCAGTAAGGTTAACTCTTTACACACCATATGGTTTATTCAAGTACAATGGATAATATTATTAACTTTGTTTCATGGAATGCAAATGGTTTGAATCATCTGATTAAATGGAAGAAGATTTTTAAAGTTTTTCATAGATTGAATGCTCAGATTATCTTTGCCCGGAAACTCATGTAAGGAAGGACGATAATCAGCGTTTTTTTAGGTTTTGGAAAGGTCAAAAAATTCTCTCCAATTCACAGGGTAAGGTGAAAGAAGTCTCTATTTTTATAGATTCCTCGATTTCATTTGTTCACTATGAAACAATTTCAGACCCAAATGGTAGATTTCTATTAATTACTGGTTTACTTCATAACCAAAAAGTTGTTATGGTTAATATCTATGCACCAAATACTGATTATCCTGAATTCTTGAAACATTTATTTGCATTTCTTCCTAATTTAAATGAATTATACATTGATAATGGGCGGAGATTTTAACTGTTGCCTGAACCCCTCGATGGACAGATCTGCACCCAGTCAGGTACTTCCAAGCAAATCCATTATTTTTATTAATTCCTTTTTAGTTGATTCTGTAATTTTAGAAGTTTGGAGGTTTTTATATCCTTATGATAAAGAGTTCTCATTCTTTTCTCATGTATATTATAATTACTCTAGAATTGATTACTTTTTTATTGACCCTGGATTAGTTTCATCTGTTACTGCCTGTGAGTATGATGCAATTGCCATCTCTGATTATGCGTCCCTGAAACTTTCAGTCAAATTAACTGATGTAACTTTCAGTGCTAGACAATGGCCGTTCAATTCTACTCTGCTTCAGGACTTAAATTTTGTTAACGTTATTAAAGAACAGATTGCCTTTTTCTTCTCAACTAATTTTATGGAAGAAATTTCCAGTGGGATATTATGGGACACTTTTAAAGTATATATCCGTGGGCAAATTATTTCATATTCTGTTGGATTGAAAAAAACAAATTAATGATGAAATACTGTAGTCACGCTGATATGCAATGAATGAAAACAGCACACTAAGTCAAGCAGGGTCTGGTTGAACTGTTTACTGTTTCAATCCGCGCACGCTTAAGTGCCCGCTCTTTGCAGGGCAGAAGTGATGTCAGCTTCTGGGCCAAGTTCTGCTCCGCACTCAGAGCCCTTTGGGTTGCCACTGGCTGTGGACTCGACCACGACTGCTGGAGAGCACTCTCTTGCCGCGTGGGCGATCCACCACATGACCCCCCCACCCCAGAACCGGCGCTAGGAGGTGCAGAGTCCACAGCCTGCACACTGTCAGTTCTTTTAGGTAGCTGGCCTCATCGTCCTGGGGGTGGCACCCCAACCGGGCATTCAAGGTTCAGGTGCGCCGGTTTGAGATGGTCAATGGTAAAAGTCTCGTCCTGACCGTCGATGTTGAGAACGCAGGTCATCCCACTATGGCGCACCACCCTGTAGGGTGCTTCGTATGGTCGCTGCAAGGGTGGTCTGTGCGCGCCTTGGTGAACGAAAACATACTTGCTCTGTTGTGGGTCCCAGGGCACGAAAGAGGGTGTTGTTCCGTGATGAGACGTCGGGACTGGGGCAAGTGTTCCAAGCCACTCCTGGAGTTTAGTTAGGACTGCCGTAGGTGTGTCCTCCTGGCCACGGGGTGCTGGCACAAACTCACCGGGAACTGTGAGTGGGGCATCGTAAACAAGTTCGGCCGATGATGTGGCCAGGTCCTCCTTGGGTGCCGTGCGGATGCCAAGCAGCACCCAGGGGAGTTCGTAAACCCAGTCTGGCCCTTGGAGGCGTGCCATCAGGGCTGACTTCAAGTGCCTGTGGAAACGTTCCACCAGGCCGTTGGACTGCGGGTGGTAAGCAGTCGTTTGGTGGAGCTGGGTTCCGAGGAGTTGTGCCAGTGCAGACCACAAAGCTGATGTGAACTGCACACCCCGGTCTGAAGTGATGTGGGATGGGAGTCCAAACCATGTCACCCAGGTGGTAATCAGGGCTCTGGTGCATGTCTCCGTGGCCGTGTCAGCAAGTGGGATAGCTTCCAGCCACCTCGTGAACCTGTCCACCATGGTGAACAGGTATCTCGCTCCTTTCGAAACCGGCAGTGGGCCGATGATGTCCACATGGACATGTTCAAACCTCCTATGTGTCAGCTGGAAGGGTTGCAGCGGGCCCTCACGTGCCTCTGGATTTTGGAGGTTTTACAGTGTGTGTATGTCCTGGCCCAGTACCCGACCTCCTTGCGTAGGCCGTGCCACACAAACCTGTCTGCGATCAGCCGGATGGTCACCCGGATGGAAGGGTGGGCTAAACCATGCAGGGCATCGAAAACGCGGCGCCTCCAAGCGGTCGGGACAATGGGCTGAGGTTGCCCGGTGGACACATCGCAAAGGAGCTCATTACCTTCGGGCCCAATGGGTATGTCTTCGAGGCGGAGTCCTGAGACTGCGGTTCAGTATGTCAGCATCTCGCTGTCCAGTTGTTGCACCTTAGCTAATGCCGCATAATCCGCCCCTGGAGACAGAGAGTGCACTGATTGGATGGAGGTGCGTGACAGCGTGTCGGCTACCACGTTGTTCTTCCTGGAGATGTGCTTGATCGTGGTGGTAAACTCCGGGATGTACGACAGGTGGCATTGCCGGCGGCCCGACCACAGGTCTGACACTTTGGCGAACGCGAAAGTGAGGGGCTTGTGGTCTGTAAAGACCGTGAACTCCCTCCCTTCCAGGAAATACCTGAAGTGCCGGATGGCAAGGTACAGGTCCAGCAGCTTCCTGTTGAAAGCGCTGTACTTAAATTCCAGGGATCGTAGGTGCTATCCCTTGGTGTGGGTGTTACGTGATCTGCTGCTAAGGTGTGGGAGGGTTGAACTTTTGGCCGTGCCGCAGCACTAATCTTGATGGTGGTTTCACCAGTTTGTTTGGCATGCTAAAGCACGTCCGCACGGGCAGCCACCCTGTGCGGATCTCTGAAGTCTTCATCTGCTAGCAGGAGACGGATATCTTCTGGCATTTTCTCCAAGAAGATCTGTTCAAAAAGCAGGAAAGGGTCTGCCAGTGCTAGCATGTCGCTCATCAGGGCTGATAGCATGCAGCCGCCCAGGCCGTCGATATGCAGTAACCACACGGCTCGTTCGCAGCAGGAGAGGCCAAATGTGTGGATTAACAGGTCCTTGAGTGCCTCGTACCTGTCTGTTGCCGGGGGCTGATGCAGAAAGTTGATAACTCGGCCCGCTGTCTCCTGGTCAAGGTCGTCCACCACGTAGTAATACCTGGTGGTGTCTGAGACAATTTACCTGACCTGGAACTGGGCCTCTGCTTACTCGAACCAGACTAGGGGTTGAGTGATCCAGAAGGTTGGGAGTTTAAGGGAAACTGCATTCTGCAGAGCCGAGTCATTCATGCAGATTCCAAATGCCGTTGGACCGTTGGGGTCACCAATGTAGTCGTGCTGATACACGAGTGAAAACAACACACTGAACACACTGGGTCTGGGTGAACTGTTTACTGTTTCAATCCTCGCATGCTTAAGTGCCTGCTCCCAGCCTCCTCCACTCTTTGCGGGGCGGAAGTGACATCGACTTCCGGGCTGAGAGCTGCCCCGCACTCAGAGCCCTCTCAGTTGCCATTGGCTGCGGACTCGCCCGCGACTGCTGGAGCCAGTTCGCTTGCCGCGTGGGCGAGCCGCCACAGTACGTATATTGGTTGATAAGATTAAAGAAATTGATAAGAAATATTCTGCTGCTCCTAATTTGGAGCTTTACAAAAAGAGAGTTGAACTTCAGATGCAACTCAATTTGCTATTAATGTCCCAAATTGAAAGTCAATTACTTAAAACTAAAAGTCAATTTTATGTACATGGTGATAAATTGGGTAAATTACTTGAGTAAACAATTGAAAGCTGCTTTGGCTAAACATCAGATTATTAAAGTTCGTAAGCGGGATGCTACTTTGACGGTTGACCACGACAAAATTAATAAATCTTTTCAAGAATTCTATACCTCTTTATACCAATCAGAATCTCCTGACGATTCTACCATAATGCATGAATTTTTAAGAAAATTGAATATTCCGAAATTACCACTTAATGAATGTCTAACATTACATGCACCCATTACAGAAGAAGAAATAAAGAAAGCAATTTCCTCGATGAATTCTGGTAAAGCACCCAGCCTGGATGGATATACAGTAGAATTTTTAAAATCTGTTTCAAGTCTACATTCTCCTTGGTTATGTAGAATTTTTAAAGATGCCTTATTTGTAGGTAAATTACCACAATCTTTTTATGAAGCATCTATTTCTCTAATTCCTAAAAAAGATAAAGATCCCACTGAATGTGCATCATATAGACCTATATCCTTGTTAAATGTGGACTCCAAAATTTTTTCCAACATATTAACAATTAGATTGGAAAATGTAATGCCACAAATTGTCTCTGATGACCAGACAGGATTTATTAAAAATCATTATTCATATTTTAATGTTAGGAGATTGATGAACATTGTATATACCTCTTCATCTAAAACTCCAGAATGTGTTATTTCGCTTGATGCCGAGAAGGTGTTTGATAGAGTTGAATGGAAATATTTATTTAGCATCCTTGAGAAATTCAATTTTAGCCTAAAATTCATATCTCGGCTTAAATTGATATATCATATACCTTTGGCTTCTGTACTTCCTAATAATCAGAGATCCCCCTTTTTTTAGGCTTATTTGAGGTACTAGACAAGGCTGTCCTTTAAGCCCTTTACTATTTAATATTGCCTTGGAGCCCTTAGCAATCGCTCATCATGATTCACCCAATATATTTAGCATTATTCGTGGGAATGAGACGCAGGTGATCTGCTACTATACATCTCTAATCCAGAGAAATCCATCCCTGCAGTACTATTAATACTTGCTGAGTTTAGTAGTTTTCTTGGTTTATAAATTGAATTTTGATAAGAGTGAGCTAATTCTATTAAATATCCAATCTATAGACAATCACCATTTAGATTGGTTACTAATTATTTTACTTATTTGGGTGTTAAAATTCCTGAGAAGCATAAGGATCTATTTAAAGTTAACTTTTTACCCTTAATTGATCATATTAAACAACTGATTACTAAATGGTCCCCATTGTCCCTTTCATTGATTGGTCGAATCAATGCTATTAAGATTATTTTACCTAAATTTCTGTATCTATTTCAGGCGGTACAAATCTTCATCTCTAAATCCCTTTTTGATATCATTGATTCTAAAATTTCTTCATATATATGGCAGAATAAAAATCCTAGATTGAGTAAGAAATACTTACAGAAATCAAAAGGATGGTAGTTGGGCATTGTCGAACTTTAGATTCTATTATTGGGCAATTAATATTCGATATCTAACATTCTGGACACAAGATTTGGATGAAATTCAATGTTCACAATGGGTGAGCCTCGAGTGTGAGTCTGTACAGGGGTTCTCATTGGCTTCTATTTTAGGGGCTTCACTTTCCTTTGCACTTACTAAACTGAATAAACAAATGATTAATCCAATAATTAAATACACAATACAAATATGGTTTCAATTTCATAAGTTTTTTGGATTGAATAAATTTATTCTATCAAGTCCTATTATATCCAATTTTTTCTTCCAACCATCCAGAACTGATCAAGCTTTTCTTTTATGGAAAACGAAGGGAATAATATGTTTTCATGATTTATTCATGGATAATTGTCTCATGTCATTTGAACAGTTGGCTAATAAATATAATTTGCCTAGATCACATTTTTTCAGATATTTACAGATTAGAAATTTTTTGAAGGTCATTTTACCCACTTTCCCGATATCATGTCAAAGTGAAATTACAGAAAATATTTTAGGTTTAAACCCGTATCAGAAGAGTTTAATAACAATCGTTTATGATTTAATTACGAAAATACATTTAGGTATGTCTGATAAAATTAAGAATGAATGGGAAAGAGGACTTCAGGTATCTTTACCCCTAGAGAAATGGGAGAAATTTCTCCAACTAGCTAGTACTTCTTCAATGTATGCTAGACACGCTTTGATACAATTTAAGGTGGTTCATACGGCCCATATGTCTAAGGATAATTTAGCTCATTTTTATGGTTATATAAATCCTGTCTGTGACAGATGTAATTCTGAGGTGGCTTCCTTAACACATATGTTCTGGTCTTGCCCTCTTTTGGAAAAATATTGGAAAGACTTTTTTTGATATTATTTCAGTAGTTTTGCATATTGATTTACGACCTCATCCTATTACTGCTATTTTTGGACTACCAATGATAGACTTTAGTCATTTATCCCCTTCAACTTGTTGTTTCATTGCATTTGTTACATTAGTAGCCAGAAGATCAATTTTATTTAAATGGAAAGATTCTAATCCCCCTACTACATTTCAATGGTTTTCCCAAACTTTAACATGTTTAAACTTGGAAAAAATTAGGAGTGGTATCACTGATCCCTTCGGTTAAATTTGAAGAAACATGGAGGCCATTTATTCAACATTTTCATATGATGTAAGCTGACCTTTTCCTAATCCTTTTTAATAACTATTTGTTTGTGTATAGAGGAGCAGAGTTATGGACAAATAATGATCTTAACCGATGAAGTATGACAGCCCAGTCTTTGTTTTGTTTTGGTTTTTTAGTATGGGGGTAAAAACTTTTTTAAAAATCTTTTTCATGTTCAGTTATTAAGAGATTGGGAGGTTTAAATTAAATATGTTACTCGGAGTCCGTGCCTATATACGTTAACCGTTATTAATGTAATCCCGATCCCTTTGTATTATTATCATTGTTCTGTTAATCAATTTGAAACTCAGTAAAAAAGATTGAAAAAGAAAGATAGAGTAGGAGGTGAGCTGCTGTGAGACGGGACCACGCACACCAAAATGAGTGTTTTAATGCTTTCTACTCTGTCCTATCAAGCAAAATTTTGTAGTTTTAAGTAGATAATTGGAGTTTCTGTCTTTCTGCCTCACCAAGCCAGATCTAAGAACGTTCTGATGTAACATAACAATCTCTTCTGCCTACACAGATCCTTAATTCTCCATTCTCTGTGTGTTCATGTGCCTAGGAGCTTCTCAAATGCCATTGTTGCATTTGCCTCCACCACCACCACCTCTAGCAGCGCATTTCAGGCAACCACAACCAATTTTCATATGGACTTTAGTAAAGTTCAGGCAGGTACAGAGTGGCCCAAACCATCTACAGTCAAATAGGTACTATGCTTCATGGGGTTTGCAAGCTTTTATCGCTGTTTCATCCAGAACTTCAGCTCTATTGCAGCTCCTATAAATACACTCACCAAGAAGTCCCCGGCAAGGTTCCATTGGAGAGATGGTGCCGACCAAGCATTTTCAGAGTTAAAGCGACGTTTCACCATTGCCTCACTGCTGTAACACCCAGGCCCACCACAGCCATTCATTGTCGAGGTGGATGCATCCAATGTCAGCATTGGAGCTGTCCTCTCTCAGTGCTCGTCAGCGGATAACCGGCTGCACCCTTGTGCCTTTCTTTCCCATTGCTTGACTCCGGCTGAGAGGAATTACGATGTTCAGAACCAGGAACTTCTGGCTGTCAAGGAGGCCCTGGAGGAATGATGACACTGGCTGGAGGGTGTAGAGCATCCATTCTTAGCCTGGACAGGTCACAAGAACCTCACCTATATTCAGGATGCAATGAGACTCAACTGTTGTCAAGCCCAGTGGGCTCCCTTCTTCACACAATTCAGTTTCATCCTTACTTATCCTCCTGGCAGCAAGAATACAAAGGCTGACACTCTCTCCCAGCAGTTCAACGTATCTGAGAACAACGCCAATCCAGAGCCCATTCTTCCTCACTCGTGTATTGCTCTGGTGATCTGGGGAATAGAGACAGAGGTGAGGGCCGCCCAACAGTCGGACCCAGGCCTGGGTGGGGGGCCTCCCAACCGGCTGCTTGTTCCTGTTGCGGTGCTTTCCAAAGTGTTGGAATGGGGTCACTCCTCCCGTCTAGCTGGACATCCATGAATTCAACAGACCCAGGAGTTTATAAAGAGACAATTTTGGTGGTCGTCTATTTCCCAGGATGTCTACGACCTTGTATCTGCCTCTCCCACCTGCACTCGGAACAAGACAATACACCAGCGTCATGCGGGTCTGTTATGTCAACTGCCTGTGCCCCTCCACCCCTGGTCTCACCTCTCAGTAGATTTCATCACTGGGCTGCCCCCATCTAATGGAAACACCACCATTTTGGTCGTTGTGAATCTATTTTCCAAGGCTGTCCAATTCATTACCCTCCCCAAGCTCTCATCAGCTCACGAGACTGCCACATTCATGGTTCAACATGTGTTCAGGCTCCATGGCTTCCCTCAAGATATCATGTCTGATCATACACCACAGTTCACTTCCCACTTTAAGAATGCTTTCTGCTCTCTTGTAGGAGCCGCAGACAGCCTCTTGTCTAGTTTCCACCCTCAATCCAATGGCCAGACTGAGAGACTGAACCAGGAGTTGGAGACAATGGTGAGCTGCCTTGCATCTTCCAACCCCTTACTCTGGATCTCCCAATTGGTTTGGGCAGAGATCGCCCACAATAACCTCGAATCTTCCTCCATTGGTATGTCCCTCTTTGAATGCCATAAGGGATTCCAGCCCCCGCTCTTCCCTGATCAAGTGATTGATGTAGGAGTTCCTGCTTCTGAACAGCTGATCCAGCGCTACAAGTGCACCCGGAGACAAGACAGGGCTTTTCCGCTGCGTGCCCAGAAACAACATGCCTGGCAGGCTGATCAGTTCCTCCAACAGGTAAGGCCATTCAAGCCAGGAGGGGAGACTTGGTTGGCATCAAAGGATCTTCCCCTAAAAGTTGAGAGCTGTAAATTGGCACCACATTATATGGGACTGTTTGTAGTGGAAGAGGCTGTCAACAAGGTGTCGCATAGATTGTGTCTGCCAGCTTCTCTGAAGATCCACCCAGTATTCCATTTTTCCCAGCTCAAGCTGGTTACTACCTCTCCCCTGGTACCAGTCACCCCACCTCCCCCTCCTCCCCGCCTGGTAGATGGTTTCCTTGTCTATACTGTGTGGTGCCTCATGGCATCTCTCCAGGTATGTGGTAAGGTTCAGTACCTTGTGGACTGGGAAGGGTATGATCCAGTAGAACGTGCTTGGATCCCGGAGAAGGACATCTTGGACAAATCGCTCATCTGGACTTCCAGTGGACACAGGTCTGTGGCGCTTTAGGAGCTGTGCCTAGGGAGCGGGGGTCCTGTCACAACCATGAATTCGGCAGCACAGCAGATATGGCAAATGCACTATTGAATATGCACATGTTAGCTAATTATTATTTCATTGTGATGGTATTTCGTCCTTTCTTTTCATTGTAGCACTTGTTGAGACTTGAGCAATGTACAACAATGTTTCATTGCCTGCTTGCACTTGGCCTTACCTGAGAAATTGACTCTGAAGACTAGCGGTATTCGTCTTACATTTAGTTATTCCTCTCAGCCACAGTATTGGTTTCGTTTCCCATTTAAGAGTTTTAGCTAATGGCTCTGTTTGCCCTGGCATTTATCGTGTTCTTTTCCCTCTAACTCTGTTCACATTACAGTCTGTGAACTATCAGTGTCTCTCCCTCCACACTTAGGCCATATCTGAACGTAGTGACTACAGGAATGGCTTACAAACAATAAAATTAATGTCCTGAAGTGGTTAAGTCAGAGTCCAGATCTTAATCCAATTGAGAATTTGTGGCTGGACTTGAAAAGGGTTGTTCACTTATGATCCCCATGCAATCTGACAGAGCTTGAGCAGTTTTGTAGAGAAGAATTCAGAAAAACTGCAGTGTCCAGATTTGTAAAGCCAAGGCTGTAATTGCTGCCAAAGGCGCATCTACAAAACACTGACTTGAAGGGGTGGATACTTATGCAATGAATTATTTTGTGTTTTATATTAGTAATTAATTTAGATCATTTTGTAGAGATCAGCTTTCACTTTGACGTAAGAGTCTATCCCTGTTGATCAGTGTCAAAAAGAGAAATTAGATCCACTATAATTCAATGTTGTGAAACAATAAAACATGAGAACTTCCGGGGGGGGGAGAGGGGTGAATACATTTTATAGGCACTGTATCTGTTTATAAAATCTTGCTCTGCCCTTCTCCTTTGAACTTATTCCCTCTCACCTTAAATGCATGCCATCCAGCATTAGACATTTTGACCCTGGGAATAGATACTGGCAGTCTGCCCTATGCCTCTCATAGTCTTATAAAGCTCCATCAGATCGCTCTTCAGTTTCTGCCACTCCAGAGAAAGCAACTCAAGTTTCTCAACCTCTCTTCATAGCTCATGCTATTTAATCCAGGCAGTTTCCTGTTAAACCTCTTCTGCACCCTCTCCAAAGCCTCCACATCCTTCCTATAATTGGGCAACCAGAGTTGAATGCAATTCGCCAGTTGCAGCTAAAGTAGAATTTTATAAAACTGCATAAGTGTTACGAAGCCTGGGTAAACTTCAGGTAGTCAGATCTGATCAGCTTTCTGGTAAATATGGAAAAGGAGTGTTGTAAAAAAGGATCTAATGTTTTCCCAGCGTACATGATGAATAAACTCTTTTCAGCTTCCAGCCTGGTACACGTATCGATTTTAACCAATGTTTCAATGACAAGCTCTGCCATCTCCATCAGGAATTATGCCTGGGTATGCCTAGACTGGTGGTATTTATACTCCCATTGTCCATCCTCCTGATTAGTTACTTCTCATCCAATCGGTTTCCACTGTCCCACCTTGTTTACAATCAAGTTCCAGTTCTTACTTGGAGCAAGAACTTCATCTTTTTTAAAATTATTTTTATTACAATGGCTTCCTTCACCGAGCAGTCCTAAAACCCACTGGTGTGACACAGTAGTTTTGTGCCATTGAAGTCAATCCCATGGCTATTGCGAATGCAATGTTCTGCCTCTGCCAATTTCTCTGGGTAACCCAAATGAATACACCTCCTGTGCTTTTTGATGCAGATTTCCGCAGTGTCTGGATGACACACGCTGCTCCACATTCACAGGGAATCCTGTAAACGCTAGCCATCCTGAGTCCCAAATCATCTTTCACCCACACAAGCTGTGATTTGAACTTCCTTATGGGTCTGTCGATGGTATTAATTTGGTATTTCTTCAGATCCTGGAGAATCTTCCCGAAACCACAGAAACATAGAGAAGACAGGCGGTAACAACGGGTTCTTCCTCATTGTTAGGTTTCCTGGGTTTCCACTGCCCTTTTCTTAAAATTAATTTTTTTGTGCATTTCTGCAATACAGCAACAGAGAAAAACCCATCAACAAAATGGAGATTTATACAGTGCTAAACAAATATGTCCAATATATCATTCATAACAATAAGGAAAAAGCACCCAAAATAAAATCATGTAAAGTTAATGTCCTCCCCCACCCTCCCACTGTAGAACCCCAGGCCAACCATTTCTATATATAAAAGAAAAATTAATCAGAGCATTGAACCCCAACAGAGCTGTAATATATATAAAGTGAAAATTTAATGCCGACTACCAAAACTATAATGTAATTCACAACAAAAAACCCACACCTTATGAAACTTTATGTCCAAATTAGGAAGTGAATAATGAATCTTTTCAAGGTCTAAGCAGGACATAATATCACTAAGCCATTGAGCATGAATGGGTGGGGCAGCATCTCTCCACCTAAGAAGAACTAACCGTCTAGCCAAGAGAGAGGCAAAAGATAATGTATGATGTTTAGTCAAACTCAAGTGCATGTCTACTTCACCCAAGGTGCCAGAAAGAGCAATCAGAGGGTTAGGTTCTAAGTGACAATTAAGAATATGGGATAGAGTTGAAAAAACTTCTCTCCAGAATTTCTCTAAACTAGGACAGGCCCAGTACATATGGATAAGAGAAGTCTCGCCCCCTTTGCACTTATCACAAACAGGACTAATGTCAGGGGAAAACTACAATAATTTAGTTTTAGACATATGATCCCTGTGTACAATCTTAAACTGCAAAAGGCAGTGGCGAGCACATACAGAGGTTGAGTTAACTGATTTAAGAATTGAATCCCAAACCACATCAGATAAGGAAATATTAATATCATGCTCCCAGGAATTTCTAATTTTATCGAAGGGGGCACGCCTCAAGGTCACTAACTTATCCTGAATAGCAGATATTAAACCTTTACCCCATGGATTAATACAAAGAAACAGGTCCACAACATTTTTCTCAGGCATCTCAGGAAAGTTTGATATTAAAGGGTTAACAAAATGTCTAATTTGAAGATATCTAAAGAAATGAGTATTAGGTAGGTTAAACTTTACAGACGGTTGTTGAAAAGTTGCAGAACGATTACCAATGAAAAGATCTTCAAAGCGCCTAATACCCTTTCTGTACCAATTGTGAAATGTTGAAACTCACATAGAAGGTAGGAAAAAATGATTGTGTAAAATAGGGCTAGAGAGAGGGAGAGACCATGAAGGCTATTATATTTTCTGAACTGAGCGCATATTTTCAAAGTATGTCTGATATGAGTCTAGGCAAATGACAAGGAAGTGCGGATCCAACAAGTGCAGAAATGGAAAGATCCTTACTAGAATTCAACTCCATTGCCAACCATTTAGGGCAGTCAGACTGGTTATGGAAGAAAGACCAAAAAATAAGACAATGAACATTGGCTGACCAATAATATAAACAAAAATTAGGCAGGGCCATACCACCTTCTTCTTTAGACTTTTTGAAGGGGAGCTTTATTAAGTCTGGAACATTTGCCCTTCCATAAGATAGGACAAAATAATAGAAGCTAAAGCATCAAAAAAAGCTTTAGAAATAAAAATTGCTAAAGATTGAAATAAATACAAAAATTTAGGAAGGATATACCTTTTAATAACATTAATTCGACCTACCAGAAACATGGACAATGGTGACCATTGTGTCAGATTCTGTTTTGTAGAATTTTGAAGATTGGCAAAATTTTCCTGAAAAAGATTCTTAAAGTTCCTTGTTACTGTAATACCAAGGTAAGTGAATTGATTATTAACTACTTTAAAAGGGAGGTCATGAAATATTAATGATTGTGCTTCTCTATTGATTGGAAAGAGCTCACTCTTATGTAAATTAAGTTTATAATCAGAAAGCTGACTGAATTCATTAAGAAGTGAAAACATTGGGGGTAAGGAGGTGGTGGGGTTTGATATAAAAAGTAAAAGATCATCAGCATAAAGGGAAATTTTATGCTCAACACTTCCCCTCCAAATCTCCATCAATTCAACACAGCTACAAAACGCAATCGCCAGTGGCTCTATAGTCAAATCAAAAAGTAAGGAACTTAAAGGGCATCCTTGACGGGTGCAACGTTTAAGGCTAAAAGACTAGGATTGCTGAGAGTTGGTCAAAACAGAAGCCATGGGATATGAATATAAGAATTTAATTCATGTAATAAAACTTTGCCCAAAATCAAATTCTTCTAAAACCGCAAAAAGGTAGTTCCATTCCACACGATCAAACGCTTTCTTCACATCAAGGAAATAACACAGTCAGGAGTCCCAATTGAGAGTGAATACAAGATATTAAATAAGCGCCGTATATTAAAAAAGGGAAGGCGATTTTTAATAAAACCAGTTTGATCTTCAGAAATAATAGAAGGTACAATGTTCTCTAATCTATGAGCCAAAACTTTAGCCAAAATTTTAACATAGACATTTAACAAAGAATCGGCCTATACAAAGAACACTCTGTTGGATCTTTACCTCTTTTGGATAAAAGAATGATACATGCCTCGTTAAATGATGCAGGCAATTTACCATGTTTAAACGAATCAGACAGAATTAAAATAATTGAGACAAAAGCAGTGAAGAAAATAATTTATAAAATTCTGCAGAAAACCCATCAGGTCCAGGAGATTTACCAGACTGCAATGCAGAGATGGTAGAGGATATTTCCTCTAGTGATAATGGCTCATTGAGTTTTGCTTTAAAGTTTGAAGAGAGCGAAGGAATATTTAAACTGTTTAAAAAATGCTCAACAGAGATGCTATCATTTAAAGATTCAGAGGGATTAAAGTTGAGAATAATAGTTCTTAAATGTATCATTAATTTCAGAATGATTTGAAGTAATGTTCCCATTACCCATTCAAATTTTTGTAATTTGTTGTTTAGCTTTAGAGCGTCTTAGTTGGTTAACTAAAAACTTACGGGATTTATCACCATGAATATAAAATCTACTCTAACTTTCAAGAAGTTGGCGTTCAACTGGTTGAGTGGAAATAAGGTCAAACTTAGTTTGAAGTTCTACTTGCTTCTTATATAGTTCGGGATTTTTGTTTTGGGCATATAATTGGTCTGTTGCTTTAATTTGTCTAATCAGGTCTAATCACTCTAAATAGGTCTTTCTGTACAGATGCGCAGTATATGAAATTATTTGACCCCTCAAATATGCTTTCATAGCATCCCAGACAACCTGGGATGAGATTTCAGATGACATGTTAGTACTTTAAAAAAAGTTATCTGGTCCTTCATAAATTTTACATAATCATTATCTGACAACAAGGCCAGGCTAAAATGCCAATGTTTATTCATTTGAGGGAAACCAGGAAAATTTATGGACAAGGTAACTGGGGCATGATCCGAAATCAACATACTCTGATAATCACAAGAGCGAACAAATGGAATCAGCTGATTATCCATTAAAAATAATTAATTCTAGTAGAAGTATGATGGACATGTGAAAAAAAGGAATAATCTCTCTCAGTAGGATAGAAAAAACGCCACACATCAGAGATACCATAATTAGGAAGGAAAGAGTGAATAGATAAAGCAGATTTACTAGGGAGTCTAGGAACAGAGGAGGATAGATCCAATACCGGATCTAATTAACAATTAAAATCACCACCCAATATGAGGGAATATAAACTCAAGTCAGGCAATAAAGAGAAAAGAACGATAAAAAAAATCCACATCATCTGAATTGGGAGCATAGAAGTTAGCCAAGACTACTCTAGTGTTATATAATTTCCTAGAGACAATAATAAAACAACCATTTGTATTAGATACTTTGCTGTGAAGCTCAAAGGGAACATTCTGGTTAATAAGGATTTAAACCCCCCCTGGCTTTAGCCGGAAAGGCAGAACGAAGTGCTGTCCCACCCACCTAGACATAAGGCGGAAGTTATCCAAACTATGAATATGTGTTTCTTGCAAAAAAGCAATGTCAGTTTTGAGCTGCTTAAGATGTGAAAACACCTTCCTTCTTTAAACATGATGGCTCAATCCCTTAACATTCCAGTTTATAAGATTCAACGGGCCAACCATTGTCGTTTAAAAAACATAAAGGGTAGTAGGCATAGACAAGAACAAACATTCAAATAACAGCTCTGGGTCAAAAGTAGAAGACAAGAGAATCAGGGCAAAAAAAAAGTCCTGAGTAACAAAGAATAACAAAAGATTGTAAAAGTGGTATTGGCACTAGAGAACCCTTCCCCCCCCCACACTAATCCCAAAACAAGAAAGCTACCAAAGAACTGCAGCAATCTCTTCTGAAAAAACTACCCAAAATTCAACTTCCAGTTTCTGAATATCTTCATAAGCTCCGTTTAATTAAAAGTTGTAAAAAACAGAGAGCTTATGTACTACGAATTAAAGTTGTACATAAAAAAAAGAAACAGTTCCATCAAAAAGTATTCATCTTAACTCAAAGTAATAATCCAGAGTACCATACCCGTGAAAAACTATGAAAAATAATTCAGTAATTTAAAAATTTAATTTAAAAAGAAAACAGGGAAAAGAAAGCAGAGAGAAAAAAGTACTAATCAGTCATTTTAAATAATCAGTTCAAGTCTGAAGGAGTCGCAATGGCAGGGAGACTTTCGATAAATTTCTGAGCTTCTGTAACAGAGTTAAACCACTTTTTTTCCCTGGTACTAAGAGTTATTCTGAGATGGACAGGATAATGTAGAGAGGGCCTGAATCCATGGTTGTAGAACTCTTTTATAAGGACTTTGTACTTGGCGTGCAGCCTCAGAACTTGAGGAGCATAATCTTCAACAATATGAATGGAATGACCCTTATAATGCAATTTGCCTCTCAGACGTGCTTCCATGATCAAAAGGTTTTTCACCTGATATTGATGAAAACAGAGTATAACTGGGCATGACCTAGAGCCCAACTTGGGCTTGGCCAGAAATGTACGGTGAGCTCTGTCTAACTCGGATGGAGTCGGAAGAGTAACTTTTCCAAAAATCTCACAAAGTAAAGAAAAAATTCAACAGGAGATCCGCTTTCGATAGCCTCTGGCAGACTGAGAATTCGTAGATTATGCCTTCTGCTCCGACCTTCGAGATCAACTATTTTAGATGATAACTTGGTGTTACACTCACTCAAATTAGAACAAACAGCTTCCAGCTGCTGAACACGACATTTTAAATCTTTGGTCTCTGAGTCAAAATGAGAGAGACGTATGGCATGATCCTCCACTTTGGAATTAATTTGATCCAATTTTGACTCCAACGAACTGAAAGAAGACTTATATTCGGACTTAAGTTGAGATATAATTTCTTGTCAGTGCTGTTCCAAAATGGTGATAATCTCGGCAGAGGAGCCGGAGACAGTCGCAGTCGCAGAGACTTCTTTTTCCCCAGATTTAGAGAGCTTTGAAGCCATTGTAGGACAGGCGTATTCGCAGGCAAGTAGGGAAACAAAAAAAAAATAGCAGTCTGGGGTTAAAAAAAAAGATAAGAAGTGCAGAGGTAAGAAATGAAATGGAGCGGCAGTTTTAAGCGATTAAACTATCGCCATCTTACCGGAAGTCTCCCCACCGGCCTTTTTAAGGGCCCGATTGACTTTCTTCACCTTGTAGCCATTCTGTAGGAACACTGAGTGTAATTGTCTTATTTCCTCATAGAGACTCTCCAGGTCCGAAATAATTTTTACATGGTTAATCAAAATAGAAAGAACTGCTCAATACTGGGAGGTGTGATGGTAGCTGTTATTGTTGAGGTAAAAGTCCATGTGAGTGGGTTTCCGATAAGTGCCATGTCCGAGGCTACAGTCCAGTTTCCATCATATTAGAATGTCCAGGAACGGGAGGCAACCATTCTTCTCCATCTCCAGCGTAAATTGAACGTTGAATGTTTAATGTTTAATGATTATATATATAATAAGACCATAAGACCATAAGACAAAGGAGCAGAAGTCGGCCATTCAGGTCTGCTCTGCCATTTTATCATGAGTTGATCCATTCTCCCATCTAGTCCCACTCCTCCGCCTTCTCACCATAACCTTTGATGCCCTGGCTACTCAGATACCTATCAATCTCTGCCTTAAATACACCCAATGACTTGGCCTCCACTGCTGCCCGTGGCAACAAATTCCATAGATTCACCACCCTCTGACTAAAAAAATTTCTTCACATTTCTGTTCCGAATGGGCGCCCTTCAATCCTTAAGTCATGCCCTCTCGTCCAGCCCTTCTGAATGGTTAGTCCTCATCCAATCAGGTTTCCACTCTCCCACCTTGTTTACATTCAGATTCCAGTTCTTACAGTGAGACCTTAATCCTTTTAAAAATTAATTTTCTCTAGTTTTATTTGAATAGCTTCCTTCACCACTGATCAAAGTACCAATTCCTTGGGAAGATTTAACCTCACAAAGACACCAAATACCAGAGATGGTGTAATCTGAAACAGGGAAGATATGCTGGATGTATGCCATTCAAAGGCAACAGCCCTGTGGTACTGATACAAATTGGCATCATTAGCCAATAAGATCCAGCAGAACTCTCTTCCTTGCCATTTCCTTCAAAGGTTCAAAGGTACAATTTAATGTCAGAGAAATATATACAATATACATCCTGAAATGCTTTTTCTTCACAAACATTGATGAAAACAGAGGAGTGCCTCAAAGAATGAACAACAGTTAAATGTTAGAACCCCAAAGACACCCCCCAGCTCCCCCTCCCGCGTGTAAGCAGCAGCAAGCAAAGAATCCCCCTCCCCCCACCAGCAAAAAAAAGCATTGGCACCCACCACCGAGCACTCAAGTGTGAGCAAAGCAACAGCAAAGACACAGACTCGCAGTTACCCCGAAGACTTTGCATTTCACCTGGTATTGGATATACCCCAGTTTCTCTCTCTTTCTCCCTAATAAGGGAGAAAGGGATGTCTCCATTTTCCCAGCGAGCAGGGAGACATAACAAACAACTTGCTGGTTTATGATGTTAAAAGTCCATTACGTTGCATTTCTCAAGCTCCGTGCCTGAAGATCGCAAAGATCCCGGATCTCCAGGCACACAGCAGATATCTCAACTCCCCCGACGACACACAGGTCTCCCGTCGTGATACCGACCCTCGATCTGCCCGTCTCCAGAGTCATGAGATCCTAGGCTTCCAAATTCAAGCCGACTCTTAGACCAAGCCTTTCGTCTGCCGAACAACAGCCAGTTATGGAATCCCGAGAGTGGGTCCCATTCCAGCAAAGAACCGTAGTCAGCGTGTAACTCCAGGTCAGGGTCTTCAAAAGAACCCTGAAAGGGAAAAATAGAGATACTAGAGATGGAAATACTTTATACTTTACTATACTTTATACTTTATTGTCACCAAACAATTAGTACTAGAACATACAATCATCACAGCGATATTTGAATCTGTGCTTCACACTCCATGGATTACAAATATTAAATATTAAATATATTAAACACAGTTAAAATTAGTAAATATTAAAAATTTAAGTTATAAATCATAAATAGAAAATAGAAAAATGGGAAGTAAGGTAGTGCAAAAAAACCGAGATGCAGGTCTGGATATTTGGAGGGTACGGCTCAGATCCGGGTCAGGATTCGTTCAGCAGTCTTATCACAGTTGGAAAGAAGCTGTTCCCAAATCTGGCCATACGAGTCTTCAAGCTCCTGAGCCTTCTCCCGGAGGGAAGAGGGACGAGAAGTGTGTTGGCTGCATGGGTCGTGTCCTTAATTATCCTGGCAGCACTTCTCGGACAGTGTGCGGTGTAAAGTGAGTCCAAGGATGGAAGATTGGTTTGTGTGATGTGCTGCGCCGTGTTCACGATCTTCTGCAGCTGCTTTCGGTCTTGGACAGGACAACTTCCACACCAGGTTGTGATGCACCCTAGAAGAATGCTTTCTACGGTGCATCTATAAAAATTAGTGAGGGTTTTAGGGGACAGGCCAAATTTCTTTAGTTTTCTCAGGAAGTAAAGGTGCTGGTGGGCCTTCTTGGCAGTGAACTCTGCTTGGTTGGACCAAGTCAGGTCATTTGTGATATGGACCCCAAGGAACTTAAAGTTTTTGACCTGTTCCACTTGCGCACCACCGAGGTAAATTGGGTCGTGCGGTCCGCTACTCCTTCTGAAGTCAACAACCAATTCCTTCGTCTTGCTGATGTTGAGGGATAGCTTATTGTCTTTGCACCATGCCACCAGATTCTTAATTTCCTCTCTGCACTCAAACTCATCATTACCCGAGATACGGCCTATAATTGTTGTGTCATCAGCAAACTTATATATTGAGTTTGATGGAAACTTGGCTACACAATCATGAGTGTACAGTGAGTACAGCAGGGGGCTGAGTACACAGCCTTGTGGGGCACCGGTGCTCAGAGTGATTGTAGAGGAGAGCTTGTCCCCTATTTTTACAGCCTGGGTCCTGTCTGTGAGGAAGTTGAAGATCCAGCTGCAGATCTGAGTGCTAAGGCCTATGTTCCGGAGCTTAGGAATCAGTTTATTTGGAATGATGGTGTTAAAGGCAGGGCTGTAGTCAATGAAAAGGAGCCTTACGTATGCATCTTTATTCTCTAGGTGTTCTAAGGAGGAACGTAGGGCCAGAGAGATGGCATCTGCCATTGACCTGTTGCTCCGGTAGGTGAATTGCCAAGCGTCGAGGTAGGCTGTGGTTGATGTGTGCCATAACCAATCTCTCGAAGCACTTCAGACAGATAGATAACTCCAGTCTAAGCGTAGCTGTAGCTGAAGGCAGTTTTATTATTCATCAATGCATTACAATATGTAAGGAGCTGGTGTAAAAAGACAGAATTTCTCAATATTCTCATGAGATGTAGATTCAAACACTGATCAAACCTTCCAACAAATTGCTTCGAAGTACAAAATGAAATGTCCAAACGATTATATAATGGCCGACCTACTGTCAAAGGATAATTGCTTAACAATGCAATAATAACAGCAATGCACAACAACAGCTGTGACTTACAAATAGTGAGATCTAATGACTTGAGATTAAAAAACACATTAGGAAAGGTATAGCTCCTTGTGCTGAGCCAAGGTTTGACTGCAGAGTCAGAAATTCTAATAGTCTGCCGTGAGTTTGTGAGGAACTTGGTACTGAGGTAATTCTTATCTCATGTATTCTGAGGCCTAGGAGAAAACTTCAGTAGTTCTGCATTGCCAAGACAGCTGAGAGGTTAATCTGTCTCCTGACTCATAGATGAGTAATCATCCTCATAGACTGGCTGAAAATTCCACAGATTCACAGCCTCCTGGCTAAAGATATTCTTCCTTATCTCAGTTGTAAAGGGACTTTGCTTTATTTTAGAGCTTGCTATTAGATCGTAGACTCTCCTACTCATGGAAACATCCATTCTATGCAGGCCTTTCAGAATCCAAACAACAGGAATTCTGCAGATGCTGGAAATTCAAGCAACACACGTCAAAATTCTGCAGATGCTGGAAATTCAAGCAACACACATCAAAGTCCTGACGAAGGGTCTCAGCCTGAAACGTCGATTGCACCTCTTCCTAGAGATGCTGCCTGGCCTGCTGCATTCACCAGCAACTTTGATGTGTGTTGCTTTCAGAATCCAGTAGGTTTCAGTGAGATTCATTGTCATAATTTTTCTACAGTTGTTTTTCAAAAACTTCTACTCTATAAAAATATTTTGGGTTTTTCTCATTTCCTCAAACTATTTATGTCAATTGTTCTGAAATGTCTTTATCAGTCAGTGTTATTCAAAACTATTGAAAATCCTTCTCAGTTTTTACATGGGCAAAAATGAGTGTTTTTGTGGTGGTGTAGAAGCCAAAGTTTTCTAGCTGCGTTGTCTGAAGGCCTACTGCTATGTCCGGTACAATGTTGGAATTCAGGAAACTCCTGGCCAACAGTTTCAGCCCCTCCATACCTGAAGTAAATTGGTATTTTTGGTCAGGCAGCACAGTGGCACAAGTCATGCTCATGAGAAGCAGGATTAGGTCATTCAGCCATCGAGTATGCTCTGCCGCACAATGGTGGCTGATTTATTTTCTCTTCCCATTCTCCTGCCTTCTTCCCATAATCTTTGATTCCCTTACTAATCAAAAACATATCAACCCCCACTTTCTATTTAACCAATGACTTGGCCTTCACAGCTGTCTCTGTCAAGTCTAGTTGAGTTTAATATCACCAGCACAAGTACAGTGAGGTACAGGTACAATGAAGTATTTGCTTCTATCAGCATCACAGGCATGTAGGTACAGGCAACATAAATTATAGAACTGATGCCTCATTGTGCCAAAGACCAGGGTTCAGTTGTGACCTCCACTTATGTCTATGTGGAATTTGAACATTAGACCACAAGGCATAGGAACAAAAATAAGCCACTTGGCCCATTGATTCTGCTACACCATTTTGATTATGGTTGAACCATTTCCTTCTCAGCACCATTCTCCTACCTTCTACTCATAACCTTTCATGCCCTAACTTATCAAGAACATATTAACCACCTCCTTAAATACACCCAATGACTGAACCTCCACCACTGCGTGTGATAACGAATTCCACAGATTCGCCACTGTCTGGCTGAAAAAGATTCTTCCTCATCTCCATTCTAAATGCACATCCCTCTATTCCGAGGTTGCACCCTCTGGTCCTAGGCTCCCACACTGTAGGAAACATCATTTTCACATTCACTCTCTCAAGGCCTTTCATCGTTAAATATGTTTCAATGAGATCCTCCCTCATTCTTCTAAATTACAGTGAGTACATACTTAGAGCCATCAAACTTCCCTCATATGATAATTCTTTCATTCCTGGAATTATTTTTGTGAATTTCCGATGTCAGTACATCCTTTCTTAAATAAGAGGACCAAAACTGCTCACAATACTCCAAATGAGGCCTCACCAGTGCCTCACAAAGCCTTAGCATTGCATCTTTGTTTTTATATTCTACTCCTCTTGAAATGAATGTCAAAATTGCATTTGCCTTCTTCACCACCAACTCAACCTGCAAGTTAACCTTTAGGGAATCCTGCACAAGGAATCCCATATTGCACCTCGGATTCTTGAATTTTCTCCCTGTTTAGAAACCTTTCTATGCTTTTATTTCTGCTACCAAAGTGCATGACCATACACTTCCTGACACTATATTCCATCTTCCATTTCTTTGACTATTCTCCTAATCTAAGTCCTGCAGCTTCCCTACTTCCTTAACACTATCTGTTCCTCCACCTATTTTCATATCGTCTACAAACTTGGCCACAAAGCCATCAATTCCATCATCCAAATCATTGGCATAATGAAGTAGTCCCAAAAGCAATCCCTGCAGAACACCACTAGTCACCGACAGCCAATTAGATAAGTTTCTCTTTATTCCCATGCTACCTCCTGTCAATCAGCCAATACTCTATCCATGCCAGTATTGTTCTTGTAATACCATGGGCTCTTGGCTTACTCAGTAGCCTCATGTTTGGCACCTTGTCGAATGCTTTCTGCAAATCCAAGTAAACAACATCCACTGACTCTCCTTTGTCTATCCTACCTGTTAGTTCCTCAAAGAGTTACAAAAAAGTTGTCAGGCAAGATTTTCCCTTAAAAAAAACCATGCTGACATTGACCTGTTTTATCATGTGCCTCCATCTACCTCAAAACCTCTTCCTTAAAAGTTGACTCCAACATCTTCCCTAGCATTGAGCTTAAGCTAACTGGCCTATCATTTCCTTTGTTCTGTCTCCCTTTCTTCTTGAAAAGTGTAGTAACACTTCCAGTCATCTCTAGTCATCCAAAACCATGCCAGAATATATTTATTCTTGAAAGATCATTACTAATGCCTCCTCCATCTCTTTTGATATCTCTTTCAGAACCCTGGGGTGTAGTCAATCTGATCCAGGTAACTTATCTACTTTCAGACGGTTCAGCTTCTCAAGAACCTTCCCCCAGTAATTGCAATCGCACTCACTTCTGCCCCCTGACACTCTGTAACTTCAGGCATAGTGCTTGTGTCTTCCACAATGAAGACTGATGCAAAATACATTTTTTAGTTCATCCACCATTTCCTTGTCCCCTATTACTACCTCACCATTTTCAGCGGTCTGATATCTACTCTCGCCACTCTTATACACGTTATATATAAAGAAATTTTTAATATCTTCTCTAATATTATTGGCTAGCTTACCTTCGTATTTTATCTTTTTCTTCTTTATGACTTTTTTTTGCCTTCTATTGGTTTTAAAAAGCTTCTCAATCCTCTAACTTTCCATTAATCTTTGCTCTATTAAATGCCCTCTCTTTTGCTTTCTTGTTGGTTTTTACTTTCCTTGTCAGTCACAGTTGCATCAACCTGTCTTTAAAATACTTCTTCTTTTGGAAATATCTATCCTGTGCCTTTTAAATTGCTTCCAGAAATTCCAGCCATTGTTGATCTGCCATGATCCTTGCTAGTCTCCCCTTCCAATCAACTTTGGCCAGTTCCTTTCTCATGCCTCTGTAAATCCCTTTACCCCACTGTAATATGAGGGGTGATTGATTATTTCGTGGCCTAATGTAGAAGGAGTCAATTTTAGAAAACCTAGCACATTTATTTTTCAACATAGTTCCCTCCTACATGTACACATTTAGTCCAGCAGTCATGGAGCATAGGGATCCCTTCTTTGTAGAAGTGCTCCACAGTAGGGGTGATTGATAAATTTGTGGCCTAAGGTAGAAAGAGATGAGTTATTAACCGAACTTTCTACATTATCGCTCAAAGAGTTGAACAGCACATGCATGTAACGAGAGCGTCTTGGACCTCCAGGTGGTCCACAGCAGGGGTGATTGATAAGTTCGTGCCTTAGGTAGAAGGAGGTGAGTTATACAGCTCTTGTTACATGCACGTGCTGTTCAACTCATAGCTATCTCATAGGCATTCTGCAAACTCTCTCCCTTGGGATCCAAAATCAGTACCAACCTGCTTTTCCAATCCACCTGCATCTTGAATTTCCACATGGCTAGTAACATTGCCCTTTTGACATGCATTTTCTATCTCCTGTTGTAATTGCTTCTCACGTCCTGCCTGCTCTTTGGAGACTGTATATAACTCCCATCAGAGTCTTCCTTAACTTTACCCACAATAATTCTACACTTTATGATCCTGTAACACCTCCTTTGAAGGATTTGATTTCATTTCTTTACTAACAGAACCATGCCATTCCCTCTGCCTACTTGCCTGTCATTTCAATGCAAGGTGTATCCTCGGTTGTTAAGCTCCCATCCATAATCTTCTTTTAACCACAACTCAATGATGCCCACAATGTTGTACCTGTCAATCATCTACCTTATTCTGTATACTGTTTGCTTTCAAATTCAACACCTTCAGTCCTGTATTCATCACCCTTGTCAATTTTATCCCCGTTATACTGCAACTCATCTCACTGACAGCAATTTTGCCCTATCATCTGCCTGTCCTTCCTCACAGTCTCGCTACACAGTGCCCCTGCTTGTATATTAACTCCTCCATCCTCAGCCCTATCACTCAGTTTCCCATACCCCTGCCAAATTAGTTCATCCCCTCCGCAACAGTTCTAGTAATCTGCCCTCAAGGATATTGGTCCCTCACGGTTTCAGGTGTAAATCATCCTTTTTGTACAGGTCGTACCTTCGCCAGAAGAGATCCCAAAGATCCAGAAATCTGAAACCCTGTCTCCTGCACCAATTCCTCAGCCACACATCCATCTGCCAAATCATCCTATTCTTACCCTCACTGGTGCACGCATTCTCCTTGTGACCATGTGGGTTTCTCCCAAGTCTTCCAGTTTACTCCTGCATGTGAAAGATATGCAGATTGGTAGGTTAATTAGTAAAAATGGCTATAGTGTATAGTGCATGTTGGAATCTGGGTGAGTAAATGGGAATGCAGAGTGAATAAAATGGGTGTATAGTTGGATTGAAATGCAGTGCTGATTGGTTCCACACAGACTGTTTATAGCATGACTATGACTATATGTATACAGATACCACAGGCAATGATCCCAGGTAGAGAAGTAACACAGAAGATTTACTCATTCAGGTGAATGGAGGGCAGAAAACATGAGGGTTGAGAAGTTAAATTTCCAATTATAAATGTTACGACAAGCCTTTCCCTCACCTCCGTTGTCAGGTACGGGAGAAAGTGAGGATAGGAGAAGAAAGGGAATTGACATGGAGAATGACAGTAAATGTGACTGGAGAAATATTTATTGATGGCTGAGACAATGGGCGCTGTGAGGCCACTTGTGCTGGTACGTTTGAGGGGGCTGCTGTAAATACAGGTCAGAAAGTTAATAAAGGCTTCGCCTCAGAGGATGCTTAATACATTAAGCTATAAATGTGGTACTTGATAATTTTAGTATTATTGAATTATTTTATGTCTGACTTCTAAACTGAAAATACTGTGGGCCAAATTATTTAAGGACTTGCCTATCCTACTTTATTAAATTCAGAAGAAGTGGTGTGTATCTGCAAAAGGGCATCAGAGTTATTTGTATTCATGAGTCTTTCTTAATCTAGCTTTGAAGTGAATTGAAAGTGAGCACATTGCAGCAGTCCAATTTTGCTTACGTTCTGGTGTAAACTAATCTATAAAATCATTCAAAGTTACCAGTGCAAAGAAAAGAAAAACTTTTCATTTGCTAGTCATATTCCTACAAACTTCAACCCAATAAGTAAGTTTAATGACATTCCAACAAATTATTAATTGGATCTGCTTCCATTTATCATTACTCATCTTTGTGTAGACTTTTATTTTTCCTACTCTTTTGATACATACTGTACAGTCCCAAACTTTGGTTTCTCCCTGTAGCTTCTATTTCTCTGATTCTGGGATCCTAATTTTGACTTTGTTCTCCATTAGGAAAATCACTATTACCTGGCACAAGCTGGACATGACAGGTGCCAGTGAATCGATCATGCCAGTTAACCTTGTGGCCAACTGGGCACTCCTGCTGCACTGCCAAAGTGTGGGCTTGGGGACTTCCTAAGAGATGACTAGCCCATTTTCTTAAGACAATAAGACCATAAGAGAAAGGAGCAAAATTAGGTAATTTGGGCCATCGAGTATGCTCTGAAATTTCATCATGGCCAATCCATTTCCCTCTCAGTCCCAGTATCCTGGCTTCTCCCTTCGTGCCCTGACTAGTCAAGAATCTATCAAATTCTGCCTTAAATATACCCAATGGCTTGGCCTGCACGGCCACCTGTGCAAAGAATTCCATAGATTCATCATCTCTGGCTTAAGAAATTCCTCCTCATCTCTGTTCTAAATGGAGATCCCTGTTTTCTGAGGCTTTGTCCTCTGGTCTTAGACTCCTACACCATAGGAAACATCCTCTCCATATCTACTCTATCATATCAAGGCCTTTCTACTTTAATCAGCGTTCAATGAGATACTCCCTCATTCTTCTGAATTTCAGTGAGTACTGTGAGGGGATCCAGGAGTGCCCCTATTAACTGTTCGAAGAGAGACAGAGAGAGACATTCATCATTGATGGTTTGTTTGGACAGGAGAGAGAGAGACAGAGTTATTTACCACCGATATGTTGCTTTTGAAAAGAGAGAGAGAGACGAAGATTAACGGTTGGACTGTCACTTTAGGGCATTGGGAGTAACTTTGGATTTGTACTGAGTTTGGAGTTGGATACAGCACCGAGCAGCTCGAAGTTGCTATGGTGGCCGACAGGACATTATTGATGTTACTTTCAAGGACTTGTTGTCTGCTTGTGCATTTTTTCACAGACAGAGGAAGGAGGGACTCTTTGAATGACAGGTGATGCTTCAGCCTGATGAAATAAATGCGAGGTCAGATGATACAGACCTCAGACACATGATCTGGACACTGAATGAGCATTGTTGTGCCCGCAGAGAAAGTGGGTTTTGGAGGATCGATCAGGCGGAGTGATCCAAATAGCTATTCCACTGTTGAAAAAGGGATTGACTGGTGGGGAGTTGTCTATGTGTCCACCCTTGCCGGTGTGATAGCTCCACCACAGGAAAACCGGTTCCCCTGGTTAAAGTCACAGTCGGTGACTTGTAAAGGATTTCGAAGGGTGACGAGAAGATTGACGGCATCAGCTCACCTGAAGACTCAACTCACTCTCTCTCTCTCTCTCTCTCTCCATCACTACTCAACTCAATACCACGAACTGAACTGAACTGAACTTTACTCAACATCGTAAGACTGTATCTTTTTACCCCTAGACATAAAGAAGCTTGGTTATCATACATACATTTCCACACTTACTGATTTACGTACTTTTATATATATTCATTGCTAACCTGTGTGATTTATTTACATTTATATTACTGTATTGCATAGTTACTAATAAATATTATTAGTTTATAGCAATACTGGACTCCAAGGTGGTTTCTATTTCTGCTGGTTTCTTTATCCCCATCATGGGGTACGTGACGTAAATTGGGGGCTCATCTGGGATATGAACAAATTGGTTGGGAGGCTGGTTTGAAATTGATTGGGGAAAATCCCTTTTGATTTGGTCTTTTGATTTGGTTGTGTGGAAAAGCAGCAGAAATGGATGTTAGAGACTTTCTGAAATCACCAGACCTGGTGACTTTGAAGTTTGCTAAAAAAGTATGAGTTGTGGGATATTGCTAAAGAATTGAGAATTGAGGTAAAGAAGGGTGTGACTAAGGTAGAAATTCAAAGAAAGGTAGTCGGATATTATATAGATAAATGAACATTTGATGAGGAGGTGTTAGAGGTGTTCGTGGAAGGTGAACCTACTGAGAATAATCTTCAGCTTTTGTTGGAAATATTAAGAACGCAGCATAAACTGAGATTAAAACAGCTCGAGAGAGAAGCCAGAGAAGCAAAGAAACAGAGAGAAGAAGCAGCAAGACAGAGAGAAAAGGCAGCAAAACAGAGGGAAGAGGCAGAAAGACAGAGACAGCTCGAGAGGGAGAAATGGCAACATGAAGATCATGTGGCAGAAAGGCAGAGACAGTTTAAAAGGGAGAGGATGCAGCAAAGAGGTTTAGTGACGGACCCTGTTGATTTCTTCAGCTCGGAAGGGCTAGTTTTGTGTGATGAATTTAAAAGTTGTTTTCCTGATGAGATAAGGGCATGCCCAGTGGCAGAGGATGCCCCTACCCTGCAGGGGTCTGTTGAGAAAGAAGACGAAGAAGTTTTAACCCACGAGGTTGAGATTAGTCCAGAAGGGAGTTGGCCAGAGAATAGCTGGGAGGTTCAAGATGACCTTGAACTTGAAACTGGGACAAGAGATGACAGCCTAGAAGAGGCAGTTGTTCCGATTGAATGTGTTCAGGTTGTACAAGTACCTGTGAGTTCACAGGATTCTGAACCTTATGTTGAGGCTCAGTTGAAGTCTGAGGTGCCTGACTTGGTTGAAAAGGATTGCAGTTTTTATGTGTCAGATGAACTTGGTTCAGTGAGTAAGGGGTTAATCTTGGTACCAGTGGAATGTGAGGATTCTCAGTCATTTGTAGTAGACCGTGTTTTAAAAGCTGGTGAGGTCAATGTTGCTAGAAGTAATGGCAAAAGTGCTGTTCCTAGACTTTTGGATAAAGTGATGGAAAAGGTTGGATTGGTTGCGTGACTTTTGACCCTGCTTGCAGGACAAAGGCCTGCTGAGACAGGATGCGCTAGTTTGTTGGATTGTGCTTGAACACCTGAGCACCTGCAAGGTCATGCTGTTATTCAGTGTAATATGATGGAAGCAAGGCGTAGTGAAGGTCGGAGAAAGTTGACAAAGTGATTGTTTAGCCTCTTTCATGTTTACGTAATTCTCATCAGCCTAATGATGGTACAGAGTTTAATAAACAATGGAGGCATGTTGATAGCTCTCCAAGATAAGAGTGTTTCAGCAATTCAGCCAATGAGCAAAGCTGCTGCTGAGGCCTATAGCAAGACCAAAGGTTTAAATTATTATGATGTGTCAGAGACTTTTCTACCTTCCAGATTTCAGCAGCACTTAGAGGGCAGTACAGCTGATAAGGGTAAGGTGTAAAAGAAAGGTTTGTCTTTGTTGAGAAAGGAATGTATCAAGGAACAGAAGCGAGATTCTGGAATGGTGGCTTTAAGAGAGATAGCTCTCACAGGAGAGGAGGTTCAGAGAGAATCAGTGGGATGTTACCTTAAAGATGGGGTGTTGATGAGGAAGTGGAGACCAGCCACTGTGCCTGTAAGTCACGTAGTGGTTTTGAAAGGTTACAAGACTGAAATTTTAAAAATGGCTTACAGTACACATTTAGGTGGACATCATTGTGTGAGAAATGAGGAAAATGGGAACGAGGGGGTTCCCCTCTTCTTATTTAGTGTTGGAGTTTCGATTCAGAAAGCAGTGAAGGGTAATTTGTTAGAACCTGTGTTCAGTTACAGGCCAAAAGGACCTTTGACCCTACTCAGAGAACCCTGGAAGGGATATAGTAAGCTTTGTGACTTTGCCAAGGAAAGTTTACAAAATGGTCGAGTCAAAATAAGACCCTTGTTTACTAGAATTGCAGCTGGGAGACTTGTTGAAGTACAAAATGGAGTCGTGAAATCTGATAATGGAATGGAAAGGCATGTTTGCTCACTGAATCTAGACGCACCAAGATGTCAGAATTCCATTGTTCTGGAAAATACTACTGATAAGGTCCACCAGTTGGACCCAAAGCCAAAAAAACAAGTAAAAGAACTAATTGGCGTTTTGAAATGGTGCACAGGTGCAGTGCATCACGTCATTATAGAAACATAGAAACATAGAAAATAGGTGCAAGAGTAGGCCATTCGGCCCTTCGAGCCTGCACCGCCATTTATTATGATCATGGCTGATCATCCAACTCAGAACCCCGCCCCAGCCTTCCCTCCATACCCCCTGATCCCTGTAGCCACAAGGGCCATATCTAACTCCCTCTTAAATATAGCCAATGTACTGGCCTCAACTGCTTCCTGTGGCAGAGAATTCCACAGATTCACCACTCTCTGAGTGAAGAAGTTTTTCCTAATCTTGGTCCTAAAAGGCTTCCCCTTTATCCTCAAACTGTGACCCCTCCTTCTGGACTTCCCCAACATCGGGAACAATCTTCCTGCATCTAGCCTGTCCAATCCCTTCAGGATTTTATACGTTTCAATCAGATCCCCCCTCAATCTTCTAAATTCCAACGAGTACAAGCCCAGTTCATCCAGTCTTTCTTCATATGAAAGTCCTGCCATCCCAGGAATCAATCTGGTGAACCTTCTTTGTACTCCCTCTATGGCAAGGATGTCTTTCCTCAGATTAGGGGACCAAAATTACACACAATACTCCAGGTGTGGTCTCACCAAGGCCTTGTACAACTGCAGTAGTACCTCCCTGCTCCTGTACTCAAATCCTCTCGCTATAAATGCCAGCATACCATTCGCCTTTTTCACCGCCTGCTGTACCTGCATGCCCACCTTCAATGACTGGTGTATAATGACACTCAGGTCTCGTTGCACCTCCCCTTTTCCTAATCGGCCACCATTCAGATAATAATCTGTTTTCCTATTTTTGCTACCAAAGTGGATAACTTCACATTTATCCATATTAAATTGCATCTGCCATGAATTTGCCCACTCACCCAACTATCCAAGTCACTCTGCATCCTCTTAGCATCCTCCTCACAGCTAACACTGCCACCCAGCTTCGTGTCATCCGCAAACTTGGAGATGCTGCATTTAATTCCCTCATCCAAGTCATTAATATATATTGTAAACAACTGGGGTCCCAGCACTGAGCCTTGCGGTACCCCACTAGTCACCGCCTGCCATTCTGAAAAGGTCCCGTTTATACCCACTCTTTGCTTCCTGTCTGCTAACCAATTCTCCATCCACATCAATACCTTGCCCCCAATACCACGTGCTTTAAGTTTGCACACTAATCTCCTGTGTGGGACCTTGTCAAAAGCCTTTTGAAAATCCAAATATACCACATCCACTGGTTCCCCCCTATCCACTCTACTAGTTACATCCTCAAAAAATTCAATGAGATTCGTCAGACATGATTTTCCCTTCACAAATCCATGTTGACTTTGTCCAATGATTTCACCGCTTTCCAAATGTGCTGTTATCACATCTTTGATAACTGACTCCAGCAGTTTCCCCACCAGTGACGTTAGGCTAACCGGTCTATAATTCCCCGGTTTCTCTCTCCCTCCTTTTTTAAAAAGTGGGGTTACATTAGCCACCCTCCAATCCTCAGAAACTAGTCCAGAATCTAACGAGTTTTGAAAAATTATCATTAATGCATCCACTATTTCTTGGGCTACTTCCTTAAGCACTCTAGGATGCAGACCATCTGGCCCTGGGGATTTATCTGCCTTCAATCCCTTCAATTTACCTAACACCACTTCCCTACTAACAAGTATTTCGCTCAGTTCCTCCATCTCACTGGACCCTCTGTCCCCTACTACTTCTGGAAGATTATTTATGTCCTCCTTAGTGAAGACAGAACCAAAGTAATTATTCAATTGGTCCGCTATGTCCTTGCTCCCCATAATCAATTCACCTGTTTCTGTCTGTAGGGGACCTACATTTGTCTTTACCAGTCTTTTCCTTTTTACATACCTATAAAAGCTTTTACAGTCAGTTTTTATGTTCCCTGCCAGTTTTCTCTCATAATTTTTTTCCCCTTCCTAATTAAGCCCTTTGTCCTCCTCTGCTGAACTCTGAATTTCTCCCAGTCCTCAGGTGAGCCACTTTCTCTGGCTAATTTGTATGCTGCTTCTTTGGAATTGATACTATCCCTAATTTCTCTTGTCAGCCACGGGTGCACTACCTTCCTTGATTTATTCTTTTGCCAAACTGGGATGAACAACTGTTGTAGTTCATCCATGCAACCTTTAAATGCTTGCCATTGCATATCCACTGTCAATCCTTTAAGTGTCATTTGCCAGTCTATCTTAGCTAATTCACATTTCATACCTTCAAAGTTACCCCTCTTTAAGTTCAGAACCTTTGTTTCTGAATTAACTATGTCACTCTCCATCTTAATGAAGAATTCCACCATATTATGGTCACTCTTACCCAAAGGGCCTCTCACAACAAGATTGCTAATTAACCCTTCCTCATTGCTCAAAACCCAGTCCAGAATAGCCTGCTCTCTAGTTGGTTCCTCGACATGTTGGTTCAAAAAACCATCCCGCATACATTCCAAGAAATCCTCTTCCTCAGCAGCTTTACCAATTTGGTTCACCCAATCTACATGTAGATTGAAGTCACCCATTATAACTGCTGTTCCTTTATTGCACACATTTCTAATTTCCTGTTTAATACCATCTCCGACCTCACTACTACTGTTAGGTGGCCTGTACACAACTCCCACCAGCGTCTTCTGCCCCTTAGTGTTACGCAGCTCTACCCATATCGATTCCACATCTTCCTGGCTTATGTCCTTCCTTTCTATTGCGTTAGTCTCTTCTTTAATTATGAATTTAGCCCAGCTTATGAAATGGCATCTTCACAGAATGAACTTTGAGAAAAGTAAAATGAATGAAGAAGAAATTAGAAACAAGAAAGAACAAAGAAAGAGAATGGATGACTGTATTGATAGAGTGGGGAAGGCTAAATACCTTATTAAGATTGACTTGTTAAAAGGATACCGGGGTGTTCCTTTAACAGAGAGGGTTAAAGAGATATCAACATTTGTGACATCGTCTAGACTGTATGAATACAATGTTTTACACTTCGGGATGAAGAATGCTCTAGAAACATTTCAACGAATAATCAATTCTGTGATTGGAGGGTTAGGAAGCACAGGAGTTTATATCAATGATTTAGTGGTCTGGAATAACACATGGGAAGAACATATTGCTGCTGTAGAGAAACAGTTTGACAGACCTTCCAAGGCCACTCTTAAGGTGAACCTCGTTAAAAGTGAGTTTGGCCATGCCCCAGTCACATCTCTGGGTTACGTGGTGGGCCAAGGCCAGCTGGCTCCTGTTCAAGCGATTGCTGAAGTTCCTGTTCCAACTAGCAAGAAAGCTTTAAGAAGGGTTTTAGGAATGGTTGGGTATTATCATAAGTTATGTAAGAACTTTGCTGACATCGCTCTTCCCCAAGCAAAACTCCTAGGGAAGAGTGAAAAATTTGAATGGAGTGAACTTTGCCCGGAACCATTTGAACATCTGGAAACCACCCTGTGTTATCATCCTGTGTTCAAAGCACCTGATTTTTCAAAGCCATTTTCTGTAACAACAGGTCTTAGTGACGAAGCTGCTGGGGCAGTACTGTTACAGAAGGGAGTGGATGACATTGAACATCCAGTAGCTTATTTCTCAAAGAACTTTAATGTACACCAGAAAAATTATTCAACTGTTGAGAAGGAGTTATTGGCACTTATTCTGGCTTTACAACATCTTGAGGCCTATGATCAGAGACCTCAAAACCTTTCTGTTGCTCAGAGACCACTTATGCTTTACATGGGTTATAATCCGTTGATGTTTCTAACTAAGATGAAGGATAAGAATAGAAGGTTGTTAAATTGGAGTCTGGTATTGCAGGAAGGTGACTTAAAATTCAAACATGTGAAAGGTACTGACAATGTTATAGCTGATTAGTTATCTAGATGTTAAGTTGAAAACTGTAACCATTTTTGCTTTGTCATCTGATGTTTTTTCCCTGTATTGTTTAAAACCCTGTGATGGACCTTTTTAAAAAAAATCGTCTTCGACAATTTTTTTTTTCCCTGAGGAAGGGGAGTGTGAGGGGATCCAGGAGTGCCCCTATTAACTGATTGAAGAGAGACAGAGAGAGACATTCATCATTGATGGTTTGTTTGGAAAGGAGAGAGAGAGACAGAGTTATTTACCACCGATATGTTGCTTTTGAAAAGAGAGAGAGAGACGAAGATTAACGGTTGGACTGTCACTTTAAAGCATGGGAAGTAACTTTGGATTTGTACTGAGTTTGGAGTTGGAGACAGCACCGAGCAGCTCAAAAGTTGCTATGGTGACCGACAGGACATTATTGATGTTACTTTCAAGGACTTGTTGCCTACTTGTGCATTTCTTCACAGACAGAGGAAGGAGGGACTCTTTGAATGACAGGTGATGCTTCAGCCTGATGAAATAAATGGGAGGTCAGGTGATACAGACCTCAGACACATGATCTGGACACTGAATGAGCATTGTTGTGCCCACAGAGAAAGTGGGTTTTGGAGGATCGATCAGGCAGATCAATCCAAAATACTATTCCGCTGTTGAAGAAGGGGTTGACTGGTGGGGAGTTGTCTATGTGTCCACCCTTGCCGGGGTGATAGCTCCACCACAGGAAAACCGGTCCCCCTGGTTAAGGTCACAATCAGTGACTTGTAAAGGATTTCGAAGGATGACGAGAAGATCGACAGCATCAGCTCACCTGAAGACTCAACTCACTCTCTCTCTCTCTCTCTCTCTCTCTCTCTCTCTCCATCACTACTCAACTCAATACCACGAAATGAACTGAACTGAACTTTACTCAACATCGTAAGACTGTATCTTTTTACCCCTAGACTTAAAGAAGCTTGGTTATCATACATACCTTTCCACACTTACTGATTTACCTACTTTTATATATATTCATTGCTAACCTGTGTGATTTATTTACATTTATATTACTGTATTGCATAGTTACTAATAAATATTATTAGTTTATAGCAATACTGGACTCCAAAGTGGTTTCTATTTCTGCTGGTTTCTTTATCCCCGTCACGGGGTACGTGACAGTATAAGTCTACAGCCATCAAACACCCTTCATGTGATCCTGGAATCATTTTTGTGAAGCTCCTTTGAACCCTCTCCAAAGTCAGCTCATATTCTCTTCGATAAGGAACCAAAAATTGCTCACAATACACCAAGTAAAGCCTCACCAGTTGATTATAGAGCTTTAACATTACATCATTGCAGTTATATTCTCGTCCTCTCAAAATGAATGCTAACATTACATTTACCTTCCTCACCCCTGACTCAACCTGCAAATTAAACTTTAGAGAAACCTGCATGAGGACTGTCAAGTCCCTTTGCACCTCGGATTTTCGATTTTTTTTCTCCATTTGGAAAATAGTCTATGCTTTTATTTCTTATAATAAAGTGTATCACCATATACTTCCCAATGTTGTATTCCATCTGCCACTTCTTTGCTCATTCTCCTAATCTGTCTGTCCTTCTGTGGCTTCCCTATTTCCATAAACTACCTGCCCCTCCACCTATCACTATATCATCCACAAACTTTGCAATAAAGCCATCAATTCGATCATCCAAGTCATCAACATATAACATAAAAAGAAGGGGTCCCAACACAAACCCCTGTGGAACACCACTAGTCACCGGCAGCCAACCAGAAATGGTCCCTTTATCCCCATTCTTTGCCTCCTGCCAATCAGCTTTATCCAGACTGGTTCTTGTCCTGTAATACCATGGGCTGTTAACTTGTTAAGCAGCCTCATGGGTGGCTCTTCAAAGGCCTTTTGAAAATCCAAATACGCAAACATCCACTGATTCTTCTTTGTCTATCCTGCTTGTTATTTCTTCAAATAATTCCAACAACTTTGTCAGGCAAGATTTCCCCTTGAGGAAACCATGCTGACTAGTCTATTTTATCATATGCCTCCAAGTACCCCAAGCCCACAACCTTAACAGTCGATTCCAACATCATCACAATCACTGAGGTCAGACTAAGTGGCCTATAATTTCCCTTTCTTCTGCCTCTCTTCTTTCTTAAAGAATAGAGTGTCATTTGCACTTTTCCAGTCCTCCAGAAACTTGCCAGAATCATTGAGTCTTGAAAAGCCAATACTAATGTCTCCCCAATCTCTTTAGCCACCTCTTTCAGAACACTGGGGTGTAGATTATCAGGTCCAGGTGACTTATCTATCTTCAGACCTTTCAGTTTCCCAAGCACCTTCTCCCTAATAATAGCAATTTCACACACTGCTGTCCTTGACACTCTCATTCTTCCAGTATACTGTTCATGGCTTCCATAGTGAAAATTGATGCAAAATACTTATTCATCACCCGCCATTTCCTTGTGCCTCATTACTACCACTCCAGCATCATTTTCCAGTGGTCCAATATTTTCTCCTCGCCTCTCTTTTACAGTTTATATATCTAAAGAAACTTTATGTATCCTCTTTAATATTACTGGCTAGCTTACCTTCATATTCCATCTTTTCCTTCTTTATGACTTTTTAGTTGCCTTCTGTTGGTTTTTAAAGGTTTCCCAATCCTCTAACTTCCCTCTAATTTTTGCTCTATTATATACCCTCTTTTTTGCCTTTGACTTCCCTTGCCTGCACAGTAGTGTCATCCCTCCTTTAGAACAATACTTCTTCAGGGTATCTATCCTGCATTTTCTGGACTGCTCCCAGAAATTCCTGCCATTAATGCTTTGCCATCATCCCTGCTGGTGTTCCCTTCCAATCAACTTTGACTAGCACCTTTCTCATGCCTCTGTAATTCACTTTAATCCACTGTAATACTGATACATCTGACAAATGCCCATTATAGTGATGTGTTGCTCAGTGAGGTTATAGATTGCCAAATTTTTACAGATACTGTTAGCTATTTGGGTTCTGCATCTTAGAGCTCTCTTCCCAGCTCTCATCATGTCTCACTAGGCCTATCCCTTTAACTATGCTTCGTCTTCCTTCTCCTAAATACTTCCATATGATGGTTCACATTCAATACACCTGTTTGCTAATTGCTTGTAAATCTTTCTGAGCCAGATGAGTAATTTTTGAACAGTTTGTTGTTCGATAGCCCATGGATTGAGAAGCAGATGTTGCATATCCCTTTATAAGTGTCCAAGAGCTCCCGTGAGTTAGAGAATTTTCAGAGACCGATTTAGAGCTTGTGTTGAGCTCTGCTTTTCAAAACACAAATGCTGCATGACTTGCTGATTTTTTCCATCTTTTACTGTTTTGTTTTAAGTTTATTTCAGAATTTTAGCATTTACAGCATTTGGATTTTCATGTGCAGAGTCAGGACTCTACCTCTGGGTTTCTGGTGGAATTTGGGTAACCCCATTTCTTCCATGCCCACCCTAACAAGATCTTATATAAAGGCACAATCATCTGCTAAAAGATATAGGGATATCCATCTTCCAGTGCCCAACAGCCCCCTATGGTTCTTCCTTCACAAATATCAGGTAAATAATAGTGACTAGGAACTGCAGTGATAAATTGTAACAACCACTCAGTTCTTCAGAATCCTTGAGAACTTGGTATCTGGTAGGATGCAATCTTAACGACACGAAGTGGACAAGAGGTCAGATAATTCCCGATTTTGTTCCTGCTGCCTCTAATCAGCATCCATAAGATTTTTCATATGCGTGCAATGTAATTAATTTTTTATGTGCTTTTTCTCACCCTTAGTACAAACAAACATGGCGAGACTGAGTGCTCCTGTGCAAGTAATCCTACTTCAGTACTAACAGCTTCTTGTTGTTTCTGCATCATTAAATATAGGAGGGATATGTACTGGTATATTGATGCACTTAATACCTTTCAACTTAGAAAAGCAGTGAAGGCAGCTTGAAAAGCAGGTATATCCCTCAGAAATATTTAAAAATTGGTACCACATTGAAAATGTTGCAGAATACAAGGTGCTGGTAAATTCAAAATGCTCTTTCACTCCTGTTGGAGAAAACTAAATTACCAAACATAAGACCATAAGATATAGGAGCAGAATTAGGCTATTTGGTTCATCGAGTCTGCTTTGCCATTTCATCATGGCTGATCCATTTTTCCACTCAGCCCCAATCTCCTGCCTTCCCCCCAGTATCCCTTTATGGCTTGACCAATCAAGAGTCTAGCAACCTCTGCCTTAAATATACATAAGGACTTGGCTTCCACAGCTACATTTGGCAATGAATTCCAGTTTCCCATTCTCTGTCTACAGAAATTCCTCCTCATCTCCATTCTAAAAGAACATCCCTCTATTCTGAGGCTGTGTTCTCTGGTCTTGGCCCACCATAGGAAACATCCTCTCCACATCCACTCTATCTAGGCCTTTCGCCATTCGATCGATTTCAATGAAGTCACCCCTTATTCCTCTGAATACCAGTGAATACAGGACTAGAACTATCAAATGCTCAACATAAAACCATAAAGGTGAACAATTGATCTTCCATGGTAATTTGTAAAATTTTTGACATTGTTTAATACATTTTCAGTGAATGTACATTGAAAATTCTGATTTCTGTCAGAAAGTTTTAAACTCCTGCAATCAAAACTACTTGGTCTTATTCATACTACTATTAGTTGGAGTGTGCTGTGTGCAAATGAAATGTTACATTTTCTACCTTCTTGGTAGCAGCAGATAATCTATAACACAAAATAATCTGCAGATGCTGTTGTCAAAGGAACACTCACAATGTGCTGAAGGAACTCAGCAGGTCAATCAGCATCAGCTGAAAAGATCACTCAACGTTTCGGCCCGAAACGTCGACTGATCTTTTCAGCTGATGCTGACTGACCTGCTAAATTCCTCCAGCGCATTGTGAGTGTTCAGCAGATAATCTATTCCAAGGGTAAAACCTGAATTCACTTTCACTTTTTTAGCCGATTGCAAATTAGAGGATTTGGATCTGGATTTACCATCCCTTCTGTAGCGCTGCAAAAGGAAAAATTCAAATTATGCAAAATCCTTCCAAATGTTTTTCACCATTATTTATCAATTGTATATTTCAAAAAGTTTATGAGAAGCTCAACTAGTAATTCCAAATTTCTCTTTTAATATTTAATGATTGGTTCATTTAAAACATTATAATTTCACAATAATTTGTTTTTAAATTGATATTTTGGGTTTCGACATGCAGTTAGGAAAGTTTTTCTAAGGGGATGGGGATGGCATTTTTGCAAGAGGCAGGGTGAGAATTATTACAACAATGATTCTCACCCTGCCTCTTGCAAAAATGCCATCCCCTTCTCGCAATTCCTCCATCTCCGCCGCATCTGCTCTCAGGATGAGGCTTTTCATTCTAGGATGAGGGAGATGTCTTCCTTTTTTAAAGAAAGGGGCTTCCCTTCCTCCACTATCAACTCTGCTCTTAAACACATCTCCCCCATTTCACGTACATCTGCTCTCACTCCATCCTCCCGCCACCCCACTAGGAATAGGGTTCCCCTTGCCCTCACCTACCACCCCACCAGCCTCTGGGGTCCAACATATAATTCTCCGTAACTTCCGCCACCTCCAACGGGATCCCACCACTAAGCACACCTTTCCCTCCCCCAGCTCTGCTTTCTACAGTGATCGCCCCCTACGCGACTCCCTTGCCCATTCGCTCCCACCATCCCTCCCCACCGATCTCCCTCCCAGCACTTATCCTTGTCAGCAGAACAAGTGCTGCACATGCCCTTACACTTCCTCCCTTACCACTATTCAGGGCCCCAGACAGTCCTTCCAGGTGAGGCGACACTTCACCTGTGAGTCGCTTGGGGTGATATATTGCATTCGGTGCTCCCGATGCGACCTTCTATATATTGTTGAGACCCGCTGAACAACTACGCTCTGTCCGCCAGAGAAAGCAGGATCTCCCAGTGGCCACACATTTTAATTCCACGTCCCATTCCCATTCTGATATGTCTATCCACGACCTCCTCTACTGTAAAGATGAAGCCACACTCAGGTTGGAGGAACAACACCTTATATTCCGTCTGGGTAGCCTCCAACCTGATGGCATGAACATTGACTTCTCAAACTTCCGTTAATGCCCCACCTCCCCTTCGTACCCCATCCATTATTTATTTATTATTATTATTAATTTTTTTTCTCTCTCTCCTTTTTTCCCTCTGTCCCTCTGACTATACCCCTTGCCCATCCTCTGGTCTTCCCCCCTCCCCCTTTTCTTTCTCCCTAGGCCTTCTGTCCCATGATCCTCTCATATCCCTTTTGCCAATCACCTGTCCAGCTTTTGGCTCCATCCCTCCCCCTCCTGTCTTCTCCTATCATTTTGGATCTCCCCCTGCCCCTCCCACTTTCAAATCTCTTACTAGTTCTTCATTCAGTTAGTCCTGACAAAGGGTCTCGGCCCGAAACGTCGACTGTACCTCTTCCAAGAGATGCCACCTGGCCTGCTGCGTTCACCAGCAACTTTTATGTGTGTTGCTTGAAATTCCAGCATCTGCAGATTTCCTTGTGTTTCCAACAATGATTTACCCTGTTCTCAAAATCATACTGCTCCCCATGTCAAAAAAACATTTTCACCTTGATTCATAAGTCACAAAATACTTCCTTTCATGAACAGCCTATCCTGATTCCTTCAATTCCTCTTCCTAATAAGAAGACTTGAGGAATTTAGCCATGGGTATACTGGCCTACCTATCCAATATATTTCTGTAAGTAGTCATTTCCTTCTTTGGTGTGGGTACTCTTATTAGATCTAGCTGTGAGGAGGTTAGGTGAAAGATTTGAAGGTGTGGCCAACACTAATTTAGAGAAAAGCTTTGGACAATAAATACAAGATCTTTGGGAAATAATTTGACAAGTTACCAATGGTAGATTATTAGGGAATTGCTGTTTTTTGGAATTAAGATAATCTAGCAGCCCCAATAAAAATTGGCTTAAAGGGAAGAGATAAAAGCTTAATTTATTGTAGTCACAAGGAGGTAGTGCTGTACAGAATCCTCTTCGGCATACTAAGAAATACAGCAATGATATTTTTGTTGGATTACAAAAATAATGGGTGTTATTATTTGCTTGGAAGACCAAAGGAAGCTATAAAGGGATAATCTTATAATGGGTGAATGGGCTTAAATTGATAATAGATGGCCTACAGGGACGAGGTCCAGCACCTGGCCGCGTGGTGTACCGACAACAACCTGGCCCTTAACACCCAGAAGCCCAAGGAGATCATTGTGGACTTCAGGCATGCTAGGAGCCACACTCATGTCCCCATCTACATCAACGGAGCTGTAGTGGAGCGTGAATCAAGCTTCAAATTCCTTGGTGTCCACATTTCTGAGGATCTCATCTGGTCGCTGAACTCCTCAATCCTGATCAAAAAGGCACAAGAGCGCCTTTATTTCCTGTGGAGCATCAAGAAAGCTCACCTCTGTCCCAGGATATTGATGGACTTTTACCGCTGTACCATTGAGAGCATACTCACCAACTGCATCTCAGTGTGGTATGGCAGTTGTCCCGTATCGGACCGCAAAGCACTCCAGCGCATGGTGAAAACTGCCCAGCGGATTATCGGCACCTAATTGCCTACCATTGACAACACCTAACATAAACGCTGCCTGGGCAGGTTGAAAAGCATTATCAAGGATGCATCTCACCCTAACCATGGACTTTTTACTCTCCTCCCATCCGGTAGGTGCTACAGGAGCCTCCGCTCCTGCACCAGCAGGCACAGGAAGAGCTTCTTCCCTGAGGCTGTGACACTGGTGAACCTCTCATCACAGCGCTAAGCAGTATTGCATCCGTATTGTACTGTCTCAGCACTTTTATATTTGTGTGCTGTAGCACTTCTTTTATTCACAGTTATTTTGTAAAGAACACTATTCTTTGCATTTCTGGTCAGATGCTAAATGCATTTCACTGGCTTTGTATCTGTACTCGGCACAATGACAATAAAGTGAATCTAGCCTAATCTAATCTAATATAGAGTTCATTGCCTGAAAATATGAAGAAAGTAAAAGAATGAACTGCAGTAATTGAACCACAACTAAGAAAAGACTTGCCTCTGGAAAAAGTAAGGAGGGAGTGAAAGAACAAGATTATAGGCAACTATTCAAAGTGATAAACCTGCAGAAAATACAAGATTTTACTTATGAGATATTGATACAGAAATAGCTAGCCTGCACTAAATATTACAAACACTAAATACTTCCACTATAATGGAAAATCTGGACTATATACTGTTTCTGAAATTGAGTTTCATTGCAATAAATGGAGCCAAATGCCTGTATAATATTTATTGCTCATGCATTATTCTACAGTATTGAGAGTTTAGCACGTAAGACTAATAACACATGACATAGCTATAACAGCCAAGTGATAATAAGTGATAATGACAGTCCTGTGTAAAATGCTAGTAAAATCTTAGCTAAACCACAACTGCACTATGGAACTCCACTGCATATTAACGAAAATGAAGCATGGAAAATGTATGATGCAAATTGACTAGAAAGCTGCCTTTGTAAAAAAAAGCCCAATATGAGCTGAATATTTCGAAGGATAGAATAGGGCAAATAGAAACATACTGCTCCCAGCACAGATAACATTAAATGTAATAGATTTTAAATGGTGGGCATTAAAACATAGTACACCAAAATTTGTAACACTGTGGAACTTACACTTAGGGTTAATAATGGAAGAAGAAATTATGCCTACACTGAATGACTAATGACAGGTGAAGATGAAGGAAAGTTGATTGAGGGAAAATTGGAATAATGAAGTAAATATGATTAAAATGACTTACTCAGTGGAAAGGTACTTCAATGCTGGTATAAGTTGATTCCTTGTTATAAATTTACTTTGTAGTTCTAATATTCTAATTTGATATATGCACATTCAGTAACGTCAGACATGTCAAACCTGCTTCAAAGCAAACCATAATGATGTTCAGAAACAGAAATGTGTTCCTGTTCAGTTCTGCCAAACGACTCAAATGCAAACACAGAAGGTGTAGTTGCTGAAATTGCTGATGACACAAAGAATGGTAGGAAAGTAAATTTTGAAGAGACCTTAAAGAGGCCACATAGGTACGTATTTCATTTGGGTGGGTCAATGAAGATCTAATGCAGAAAATGTGAGCTACTCTTTAAAAAATTCAAATAATTCAAAGTACATTTTTACCTTGAGATTCATCTCCTTACAGTCGGCCACAAAACAAGAAACCCGAAAGAGTCCATTAAAAAAAGACTGACAAACACCCAATGTGCAAGCAAAAAGATTGTGCAAACAGTAAAAGTAAGCAAAATAGCATTAGAATGAAAGTTGTGTCCTCAGACACGAAGGCCAGAGCAGGCTCAGAACCTCAGCCTCAGTTCAGCACATAGAGGACTAAATATCACAGGGCCCGCAGGCATGAAGCCGAGAGCAGCAGGAGCAAGCCTCTGCCTCGGCCTCAGTGCAGCAAAGAGCAAAGTAAATGTTGCCAAGCAGTGAACAGAACCAGCCTAACCCTCGCCTCTCATCCTGACACCTTACCTTTTCAACCCATCTGGCCTGGCATTTAAATCGATAAGAGAAATAAAAAAGGTGGCAAGGTTCTGATGTGCAGAAGAAGGTGCCCAAGTGCAAGATTCACAAAAGGTAAGTATTCAGTTACAGTAAGTATTTGGAAAGTTATCTTTTATTATGATGGAACTTGAAAACAAAAGTAGAGAGTATATGCTTCTGCTGGGGCAATGGTGAGACTAGATACGGAGTATTGTGCATAATTTTGATCTTCTCTAAGGAAGGATATAAATAAACTGCCAGTAGAGCTGAGAAGACTTACTCAACTATAAAGGAGAGCAGGGGCTTGTTTGGAATATATGTAATCTTAACATCATGGTTAAGGAGAGGGTACCTTCTCTCATGGAAAAATCAGGAATGACAGTCAACTCTAAAAATAAGGTTTGTTCATTTGTCAGGGAGAAGTTTTTCTTTTTTCAAGGGTTGAGAGTCTTTGGAACTCACTTCCTCAAGGGAGGTGGAAGAAAAATCCTTGAGTATTGTTAAGGCAGAAGTAGATTGATTCTCAACAAGTAAAGGGATGTAAGGTTACTGCAGGTAAGTGGGAATGTCGAGGAGAAGTTGCAATTAGATTAATCATGATCTTATAGAATGCTGAAGCACAGTCAGCCTGGTCCTGATCCTAGTTTATTGGTTCTTCTGAAAATGTTCTATTGTGTCGCACCTCTGCCTCCAATTTTAATAGAATGAATTTCTAGATGCAATCACAATGTAGGATCTCCAACAATTCTATCAGGAGTCCAAGGAGAATTGGTGCATCAGCAAAGACTCCTGTAAATCTCTGCAGATAAATGGTGAGAGCATTTTGACTGGCTGCATTAGAGCCTGGTATAATGCCTCTGGTGCACAGGATTACAAGGGGCTGCAGGGGGCTGCAGACTCAGGCACATCATAGGCACAGTCCTCCCCACCATCAAGGAGATCTTCAAGAGGCAACGCCTCAAGAAGGCAGCATCTTCCATTGAAGATCTTCATCATCTGGGACATGGCCTCTTCACTTTACTAACATCAAGGAGGTGATACAGAAGCCTGAAGACTCCCACTCAGTGATCCAGGAGCAGCACTTCCGAACAGTCGATGACCCCTTGATATTTGTCTTTTCCATTATTTATCTATTTTTGTAAATTATAGTATAATTTTCATGTCTTGCATTGTAATTTTGCCACGAAACGTTAACGTCCATTGCAGCTGTCGTTGATAATAAACCTGATTCTGATAGGTGATGCTTCATGCTTTCAGATTGGCATTTTTTCATAGCATTGACCAGAAGAAATGCTATGAAAGAAGATTCACTGGTAGCACAAAATGTCTACTTAAAATTGAATGATGTATGGATATGCAGTCATATTAACATTGAAATCACAATCAACCCAGATTAACTGACAACATCTTGCATTTGTCCTTAAGCCATGGTGCAATGTAAGCACAACCACGATTAATGTCTGATTAAAATTAGGCAGTAAGTTAAGTTCTTTGGATAACATTCAAACAAAAATTTTTCTCTGTGTTTCAGTACACATGATGATAATACACTAATACAAAACTTAAACATTTTAAAATCAAAAGGTAATCTGAATTACTCACAGAAGTTTGTTATTCTAACCATGTTATTTGTTTCCACAGAATGTCATTGCTTGTATAATAACCAATAGCAAAATATCGTGTTACCTTACCTTATTAGAATACCTGTATTATCAAAATTAATTCCTGTTAGCGAGGTTATTCAGCAGCAACATAGGACACACTATGACTTATCCAGAATTAGTTTGGCCCTCTGATGATCCCTGATAAATTTTAATTAAACCTTGACACAGAGTATTTCAATGCTTGGCGATTTATCATTTTAGTCTGTAAGTATTTATCAATATTTCTTATAAACTAAGGAAAGTAACCTGGCAACAGAGTTTACTATGTCAAAGGATTTTTCAATGGAATTTGCCAAGAAATGCATTTACAGAAGTGAATTTATTTCTGTCATCTGAGTTTTGCTTTAATTGTTTTGAATTGTTTAAGTTATTACCATTTGAAAAGGACCAGTTAACTATTGATTGGTTATTCTGAAAGATCATAAATGCAAACATGGGATTATTTTCTTTAGGAAAGTAAAGAACATGAAAGCTGAGCCTTGCATTAAGAGCCACTGAATATGGCAATTTTATTTCCAGTGACTTAAGTGCTATAAATTGTCAATAGATTCTGTGTGTTTCTATTTAATACTTTTTAATAAAATATAACCATATAACAATTACAGCACGGAAAAATATACTGTATTTATGAGTTTTAAAGCTTAGTTTCCTGTTCAGTATTGATATAGTTAAATTGCATAGAACATTAATTTTGACAGAATAAATGGATATTGTAAAATTCTGTTCCACTTTTTAATCAAAATTTTAAGGCCATCATTCCAGAGGAATAAGTGATAAGTAATCTCGGGATTACTGCCTGTGCCACACGACAGTGAGAGTAGGAATGCGATGAGGTGGAGGATAAATGCGTGGCTGAGGGATTGGAGCAGAGGGCAGGGATTCAAGTTTTTGGATCATTGAGACCTCTTTTGGCGCAGGCGTGACTTGTACAAAAAGGACGGGTTACACTTGAATCCTAGGGGGACCAATATCCTGGCAGGGAGATTAGCGGGGGCTACTGAGGTGACTTTAAACTAGAATGGTTGGGGGGTGGGAATCAAATTAAAGAGGCTAGACGTGAGGAGGTTAGTTCACAACAAGGGGATGGGAACCAGTGCAGAGAGACAGAGGAGTGTAAAGTGAGGGTAGAAGCAAAAAGTACTATGGAGAAAAGTAAAAGTGGCAGGCCGACAAATCCAGAGCAGGCATTAAAAAGGGCCACTTTTCAGCATAATTGTATAAGGGCTAAGAGAGTTGTAAAAGAGCACCTGAAGGCTTTGTGTGTCAATGCAAGGAGCATTCGTAATAAGGTGGATGAATTGAAAGTGCAGATTATTATTAATGATTATGATATAGTTGGGATCACAAAGACATGGCTCCAGGGTGACCAGGGATGGGAGCTCAACGTTCAGGGATATTCAATATTCAGGAGGGATAGACATGAAGGAAGGGGAGGTGGGGTGGCGTTGCTGGTTAAAGAAGAGATTAACGCAATAGAAAGGAAGGGCATTAGCCGGGAAGATGTGGAATCGATATGGGTAGAGCTGCGTAACACTAAGAGGCAGAAGACGCTGGTGGGAGTTGTGTACAGGCCACCTAACAGTAGTAGTGAGGTCGGAGATGGTATTAAACAGGAAATTAGAAATGTATGCAATAAAGGAACAGCAGTTATAATGGGTGACTTCAATCTATATGTAGATTGGGTGAACCAAATTGGTAAAGGTGCTGAGGAAGAGGATTTCTTGGAATGTATGCGGGATGGTTTTTTGAGCCAACATGTCGAGGAACCAACTAGAGAGCAGGCTATTCTGGACTGGGTTTTGAGCAATGAGGAAGGGTTAATTAGCAATCTTGTCGTGAGAGGCCCCTTGGGTAAGAGTGACCATAATATGGTGGAATTCTTCATTAAGATGGAGAGTGACATAGTTAATTCAGAAACAAAGGTTCTGAACTTAAAGAGGGGTAACTTTGAAGGTACGAGACGTGAATTAGCTAAGATAGACTGGCAAATGACACTTAAAGGATTGACGGTGGATATGCAATGGCAAGCATTTAAAGGTTGCATGGATGAACTACAACAATTCTTCATCCCAGTTTGGCAAAAGAATAAATCAAGGAAGGTAGTGCACCCCTGGCTGACAAGAGAAATTAGGGATAGTATCAATTCCAAAGAAGAAGCATACGAATTAGCCAGAGAAAGTGGCTCACCTGAGGACTGGGAGAAATTCAGAATTCAGCAGAGGAGGACAAAGGGCTTAATTAGGAAGGGGAAAAAAGATTATGAGAGAAAACTGGCAGGGAACATAAAAACGGACTGTAAAAACTTTTATAGATATGTATAAAGGAAAAGACTGGTAAAGACAAATGTAGGTCCCCTGCAGACAGAAACAGGTGAATTGATTATGGGGAGCAAGGACATGGCAGACCAATTGAATAATTACTTTGGTTCTGTCTTCACTAAGGAGGACATAAATAATCTTCCAGAAATAGTAGGGGACAGAGGGTCCAGTGAGATGGAGGAACTGAGCGAAATACATGTTAGTAGGGAAGTGGTGTTAGGTAAATTGAAGGGATTGAAGGCAGATAAATCCCCAGGGCCAGATGGTCTGCATCCTAGAGTGCTTAAGGAAGTAGCCCAAGAAATAGTGGATGCATTAGTGATAATTTTTCAAAACTCGTTAGATTCTGGACTAGTTTCTGAGGATTGGAGGGTGGCTAATGTAACTCCACTTTTTAAAAAAGGAGGGAGAGAGAAACTGGGGAATTATAGACCGGTTAGCCTAATGTCAGTGGTAGGGAAACTGCTGGAGTCAGTTATCAAAGATGTGATAACAGCACATTTGGAAAGCGGTGAAATAATCGGACAAAGTCAGCATGGATTTGTGAAAGGAAAATCATGTCTGACGAATCTCATAGAATTTTTTGAGGATGTAACTAGCAAAGTGGATAGGGGAGAACCAGTGGATGTGGTATATTTGGATTTTCAAAAGGCTTTTGACAAGGTCCCACACAGGAGATTAGTGTGCAAACTTAAAGCACACGGTATTGGGGGTAAGGTATTGGTGTGGGTGGAGAATTGGTTAGCAGACAGGAAGCAAAGAGTGGGAATAAACGGGACCTTTTCAGAATGGCAGGCGGTGACTAGTGGGGTACCGCAAGGCTCAGTGCTGGGACCCCAGTTGTTTACAATATATATTAATGACTTGGATGAGGGAATTAAATGCAGCATCTCCAAGTTTGCGGATGACACGAAGCTGGGTGGCAGTGTTAGCTGTGAGGAGGATGCTAAGAGGATGCAGGGTGACTTGGATAGGTTGGGTGAGTGGGCAAATTCATGGCAGATGCAATTTAATGTGGATAAATGTGAAGTTATCCACTTTGGTGGCAAAAATAGGAAAACAGATTATTATCTGAATGGTGGCCGATTAGGAAAAGGGGAGGTGCAACGAGACCTGGGTGTCATTATACACCAGTCATTGAAAGTGGGCATGCAGGTACAGCAGGCGGTGAAAAAGGCGAATGGTATGCTGGCATTTATAGCGAGAGGATTTGAGTACAGGAGCAGGGAGGTACTACTGCAGTTGTACAAGGCCTTGGTGAGACCACACCTGGAGTATTGTGTGCAGTTTTGGTCCCCTAATCTGAGGAAAGACATCCTTGCCATAGAGGGAGTACAAAGAAGGTTCACCAGATTGATTCCTGGGATGGCAGGACTTTCATATGAAGAAAGACTGGATGAACTGGGCTTGTACTCGTTGGAGTTTAGAAGATTGAGGGGGGATCTGATTGAAACGTATAAGATCCTAAAGGGATTGGACAGGCTAGATGCAGGAAGATTGTTCCCGATGTTGGGGAAGTCCAGAAGGAGGGGCCACAGTTTGAGGATAGAGGGGAAGCCTTTTAGGACCGAGACTAGGAAAAACTTCTTCACACAGAGAGTGGTGAATCTGTGGAATTCTCTGCCACAGGAAACAGTTGAGGCCAGTTCATTGGCTATATTTAAGAGGGAGTTAGATATGGCCCTTGTGGCTACGGGGATCAGGGGGTATGGAGGGAAGGCTGGGGCGGGGTTCTGAGTTGGATGATCAGCCATGATCATAGTAAATGGCGGTGCAGGCTCGAAGGGCTGAATGGCCTACTCCTGCACCTATTTTCTATGTTTCTATGTTATATCTAAAGAATTATATAGCTGGTGCTGTATTATTGTCAGCTGTTTTGTTTCCTTAATATAGCTGCAGCAAAATTACCATTTATGTTACTGGACTAATAATACAGAGGCATATTATAATAATCTGGAAAACACAATTTCACATCTCATGATAGTAATTTGAGATCTACAATTCAGTGGAAAGGACTTGGTAAAAATAGGCACAATGCTGCTGGGTTCTCAGTAAAACCGAATTCTCTAACATCATTTAAGCTAAAGAAAGTGATTTTTCCATAGATAGTTTGATCCATGAGTGAACCTAAGTCCACCCCAATCTGATTGGTCAATGCTATCTGAGGTAATTTACCATGAAATATTTGTTGTAAGGTAAGCAATAAATAATTGGCCTTGCCTATGAATGGCCTTGGAATGAAGACATTTACAATGGCTCTTATTACAATCAAGGCACATTGGATTAACTATATAATTTTGAGCAGCATTCCAAACATGAGCACATTAAGAATATGTATTTTATGTTCCCAATAATATTTAATAGCTAAAAACTGGAATAAGAATGGTGAGGTATTTTAACTTGTTCTGCTGACATGTATAAGCATGTCTGCAATATCCCTACAACCACCTTAAATAGATCAGAAAATGCATTATCAGTTATTAATAGAGGGTCCATAAAAATAGGTCAAATCTATACAAAGTATGAAAGTGTGATTTAGTGTTTTTGTCCTGGATGTACCACTCTGTTTGGCAAAATAAGTTTTAATTGTACATCCTAGGAACCCTGCTTAAGAAAAGTCAAATATACATTCAAATTTTTTTAATGGATCTGAGGATCTATGATATCAGATGTACTGTTTGACATCAGCTTTACATAATGCAGATTTGTATTCACAATAACTATTTCTTTTCTAAATTCAAATTTTTATTATTATTTATTCTTATTTTACCAAGCAGCACAGCATATCACATAGCAGATACAGTACAGCATATTTACACAGCCTTCCCATGACAGGAAAGCAAATAAAACTTAAAGACAGAAAGAAGTTGTAATTTATGTCTAAATTAACATGCAACCAAAATTGATCTCATGCATCTTGCACTTTTCCCTCACTGTTAATTCTTCCCAACATGTATTCATATGATGAAATCTTAATCATTTCCTCAGTCCATTCTTTCACAGTGGGACATCTGGGTTTTTTCCAGTTTTGCAATATAATTCTTGCAACTGTGATGAGACCTACCTTTAAAATAGTAAATTTGTCATTGTTTACATTAGGTATCATTGTCCTATCACCCAAGAGACAAAACTGTGGGCACAGGGGCAGTGTGGAACCCCAACAGATCAAGAACTTTACACCAAAATGGATGAACCACGGAACACTCCCAAATCATGTGAAAATATGTGCCCACCTCATTTTTACATTTCCAGCATAATGACTATTTCTGTATTTTAGATATTAATATTACACAAACAAAAATCATCCATTGACTCAGAAGACTGTAGGCAATAAAATCAAAAAAAAATAAAGTTCAAATGCTCTGAAAGTTCAAATTTTAAAATAATTTTTTATCAAATTACATATGTCAGCATATACTACCCTGAGATTAGTTTTCTGCATTCACAGTAAATACAAAGGAACAAAGTAAAATCAGTGAAGAGCTACACACATCGAAGATGGACAAACAACTGATGTGCACAAGGCAACTAACTGTGCAAACAGAAACAAACAAACAAATAAATAAATAAGAATTGAACAGATGAGCTGTAGAGTCCTTGAAAATAAGTCCTTGAAAACTGATTGTGAAACCAGTTCAGTATTGGGGTGAGTAAAGTTATCCACTCTGGTTCAAGAGCCATATACCCAACAGATGCCAAATTAAGCTTAGTTTCATGGCCATTGGCACAGAATGGCATGTAAATAATTCCTACCACCTCTACTTATCACAAATATATTACTGGTGTGTCATGCAGTAAATAGGATATGCCTCACACTGATTTGCTCTTCTGAAGGCACTTTTAATTATTCTCTGCTCAGCATGTCAAACAATATTGTGCCCAAAGACCTACAGGGGTAATGATTAGTTATGCCTGAGGTACGATCCTTCCACAGAACACTCAAAGAAACAAGATTAGTGTTTTTGTGGGAAACATAGACGACTGGCAAAAAATACAGTAGGATATAGATCAGTTGCCGGCTGGTGGTGTAGTGGCATCAGTGCTGGACTTTGGGGCAGAAGGTCCCGAGTTCGAATCCAGCCGGCTCCCGTGCACGCTTTCCATCCATGCTAGGTTGAGCGTCGAGCTAGCAACTCGACCTCGTAAAAAAGAAATTGCCTGCTACAGAAACATCAACGGCAAAACGTTGGTGGCCTATGCTCTCTCGTGAGTTTAAAGGCAATTTCTCCTCTTCTATAGATCAGCTGCAGACATGGGGGGAGAAATGGCAGATGGAATTTTAATATGGCGAAATGGTGTTGCACCTTGATAGGTAAGAAGTAAAGAGGCAGGACGAGACCCTTAACAGTGTTGATGAGCAAAGGGATCTTAGGGTCTAAGTTTATAGCTCCCTACACAGGTCAATAGGGCAATTAAAAAAGCATATGCCATGCTTTCCTTTATTAGTCAAGGCACTATGTTCAAAAGTCAGGAAATTAAGTTCTAATTTTATAAAACTCGGTTCAACCTACATCTGGAGTGTTACATAGAGTTCTAGGAAGGAGGTCATAGCTTTGCAGATGGTGCAGAAGAGGTTTATCAGGATACTGCCCAGATTAGAAGATGTGCTATAATGTAAGGTTGAACAAACTTGGATTGTTTGCTCTGGAATGATGGAGGCTGACGGGAGATCTGATAGAGGTTTGTAAGATCATGAGAGGCATAAGTAAGACTACATCTTTTTCCCAGCATTGAAATGTCTAATACCAGAAAGCATGTACTTAAGGTGAGCAGAGTTAATTTCACAGGAGACGTGAGAGGCAGGTACTTTACACAGAGAATGGTGGTTGGCTGGTGTGCACTACCTGGGGTAGTGGTAGAGGCAGATACATTAGGAACTTTTAAGAGAAGTTTAGATGGGCACATGAATGTGAGGACAAAAGGATATGGACATTGCGCAGACAGAAGAGATTAGTTAAGTTGATTACTGATTTAATTGGTTCAGCACAAAATTGTGGGATAAAGGGCCTGTTTCTGTGCTATGCTGTATTGTTCTGTAGTGCATCCTAAGCTCCAGATGATGGAGGGTAAGATTGGTATTCAAAGGCTACAATAATCAGTCAGAAATGTAGGTCATTGATCAGGAGGGTTGCCAGATGCTGGAGATTTTTTTTTGATCAATTCAACTGTGACATTAGTGGGTTGGAAGACTTAGGCTTAGGAGTTAGGGAGCTCCATCATGGGGGCCCTGAAGGAGACCAAGGGGGTCTTTCTGAAATGAGTTTCTTGCACAGATTTTGAACATGGTTCAGAAACTTTCTCTAAATCACACAAAAGCAAGTTTCTCATGTGTATTGAAAGCCACTGAAAATTATAGATGTTGCCAACAGGTGTTGATTTGTATTTTGTTGAATATTGCTGCATGTTTTCAGAATTGTGTGTGCATTGTGAATCAGGTGCACAGAGAATTACAGACTAATTCTCTGTATGATCTATGCAATATGTCCTTGAGATTCATTAATATTTAATTTTTCACTGAAGTTGGATCACACAGTGCTCAAGAACATGGTGTTATATAATCCAATTTCCAGAGATAAGTATTAATACAATGGCAACCAGTATGACTCTGGGAACTAAAGCATCAAATACCAACATACACTTCCTCTAATTTAGTTTAATCTTTTCCTTTGAGTTTTAAGACTGATGTTATCATTTAACTGTACTGTGTACAGAATGCATTAGCCTTAGTATAACACATAGAGGATAAGGAAACTACATTGACTGAAAATTTTTAAAAAAGATTTGAAATATTTTTATCCCTGTTTCCTTTTGGAATTTTGCATATCATTAATTACTTTTGAGATCACACATAATGCATTAATCATTGATGGGTTGATGGATAGGTGGCTACAAATTATTCTGATTACTTTATTATTTAATGTCTCCTAGGATCTGACGGTACACATAATAATTAAAATCAGGCTTCAGTGGGACCTGACAGGGCAACAAATAGAATATGAAATGATGTTTAACATTTAGTAACACCAGACTGCCTTCTTCAATAACCATTAGTTGTCTGGGAAAGTATCAAATAGATTCAGACTTTACCTTCAAAACTTTAATATTTGCATGCAACACACACAAAATGCTAGTGAATGCAGCAGGCCAGGCAGCATCTCTAGGAAGAGGTACAGTTAACGTTTCGGGCCGAGACCCTTCGCACAGTCCTGACAAAGGGTCTCAGCCCGAAACGTCGACTGTACCTCTTCTTAGAGATGCTGACTGGCCTGCTGCGTTCACCAGCAACTTTGATGTGTGTTGGTTTAATATTTGCATTGCAGTTTTAAATAAAGGTATTCTCAGCTTTAATTGTTTTGTTCCCAGAATAGCTCATGTCTTTCCACAGAATAACCACAGAATTATATTTACTTTAATCAAATCAAATAAGTAATTTCTAAATACTCTTGCCTCACTGCACAGTAACATACAGAACCTAGGGGGCTCACACAAAACCACACAAGTCTCCTATACAACATTACCAGCACCTCCTTTAGAAATGTTACCTGGAAAGATTCAGTCCTAGTTAGCTATTAGTAAAGCTATAAAAGCCCCGAATTCACAGCTGTAGTACTGTTTAATTCAGTCTCATGCATATTCCCAAAGAGGAGCACTACTGAGATAATTTTCTGGCTGACTCACCTCTCCAGACATTTAAGGGCAGTTGCAGTTGTTTATCGCCCTTGCACCAATTATGCGATTTACTCTTCAATCATTCGGTCACATTGTTCTGAAGAGCAACTTTCAATCGTTGCTCCTGGAACAGTCATGTTTGGGTGACTCAGTCCGACAACCAAGTCAAATCACAGCAAGTTTACTGTCACCTCCGTGTGTAAGCTTAGGGACAATGAAATACTTGCTTGCAGCAGTATTAATGGCAAATAACATTAGAGGCACAACATTCAGAAAGAATATTTGAACATAAATTTATGCATAAATTGTATAAGAAATTTTCAAGAAGTTTACAGGAGCACCATTGAGAGTGTCCTGACAAGTTGCATTTCCATCTGGTTTGGGAGCAGCAGAGCACTGGACCAGAAGTCCCTACAAAGGACAGTGAGAATGGCTGAGAGACTCATAGGGATCTCCTTCCCATCCATTTGGGACATTTATCAGGAACCCTTAGCGTTATCAAGGATCTCACCCATCCATCTAGCATCCTCTTTAAATTTCTACTATCAAGAAGGCTCTGAAGCATAAAGAAAAGAACGGTCAGAATGGGAAACAGCTTCTTCCCTCAGGCCATTCGGCTTCTGAACTCCCAGCTGCATTGCATTTGAAGTGTCACTGGTTAATTTTTTCTATACCCTAAGATATTTAATTTATGTTCTTTAGCTTGTTCACCTATGCATAATTCATCTGTAGATTTAATTCTTACTTTCCTAAATTATTGTGTTTTATATGTATGTTACATGTACTACTGTGCTTTACACCTTGGTCTGAAGAAACATAGTCTCATTTGACCGTATACATGCATATAGGTAAATGAAAATAAATTACTTGACTTGAAAGAACACATTTAAGTGTTCATAATGTAACTATTGTAAGTTAGTGACTACTACCTCAGCTGAATTTAAAATAGCCTCTTGATATAGCCTCAATACAAATACAGAACTGGGAACCCAATCCAGAGTTATTTTTTATATACCTACATTCCTTATGTTTTCCATCACACTGGCCTCCCATAGATGTCCTGTCCCAAGCCACAAATTCCACATTCCTAATCTCTGTATTCTTCTTCCACCCAACACCTACCATCACCACCAGGTTCTAATTGGAACCTCAAGTACCCAATCTCCCAAACCCTACATAAGTCAAGACATCCCAGTTCCATTGGCTCAACCATCCTGACCACAGATCCTCTTTAATCCCAGCCATAAGATCCCTGAAAATTCTTTGTTATGAGCTCATTGTATATCCCTCATGCACTCCACAGCCTACAGAGCAAGGTATAAAATAGTCAATTTGTGCATCTAATGACTCTGTCCTTTGGGACTCTTAAGTTTTGTTGTGGCAGACTTACAAGTAAGTGATCATTGACCTCTGCACTCTATAATGACATCAGTGATTTTCTACGTCTTTGTTCTTTTGTGGTTTCACTTTTACAGAAAACTGTAGAAAATCAATCCAGGGAAGGAAAAAAAAAGCACAAATGGAACAAAAACATTTCTGAATGATGTGAGTTAAAAGAAAAACTTTACAGAAATGTAATGTCATTATAAGAGCACAGTATGAGTAGTTACCGAAAAAAAATATTTTGTTAGAAATCTTTAGGTTTGCCCTGGATTACAGATAGAATTATACACTACGTGAATCATACGGCGGCATCCTAGAAAGTTATTTCTCAGTACAATTTTCTAATCTCCAATTGTAGATCTTCAACCAAGCTTTTGGTTAGAGAGTAGACTTCTTTCTTCTATGTGTCTGTTTTATTAGCAATTCAAAATTGAACCAAAACTATTTTGTCCTTTCATTTTGTCATTTGTGTTTTTATAGAGCAGAACAAGGCGTTCTAATAATGCTCTTTTCTGCTGGAATAATAAAATCTTGTACCAGAAGTCCTGAAGATTTTTTTCAATAGCTGATCTAAAAATGTAAAAAAAAGTTCAACATTTTGCTAAGAAAATAAAATATGCTTGGAATATAATTAAGCTGGCTGCTATTGCTGAATTACTCTAATTATCAAATGCAGAAACTGCTATATTAAACCTCGGGACTGTAATGTTATTAGACTAGTCCAGGACAACTTGACTCTAAAAACATGCCAAATTTAATCTCACTCATTTAAATAATGGATACAGCTATGATTATTTATAGCCATGCAAATGAAAAACAGAAGATTAAAATACTCATGTTATTTGAAATGATCTATGGAGCATTGTAGAGGGACTGTTACAATTTTGTAGCCTTGAATGTTATAAATGATTTTCTGTTAACTCTGAGAGCACCAGTGATATAAGCTACCAAAGATGTATGGCTTTTTTTTCTTTGCTTATTCTTGCAAAGAGGCAATCAATATAGTTTAAATTTGAAAGCAGAATTGCACCAACTGTATTTTGATATTAAAATGTGATGTATGAGTTGAAAAAAAAATGTTGACATAATTTGAATAAGCACATAACAAATAAACTAGTAAAGTTTGCAGATGACACAAAATTACGGGGATGTGCTGATAACATTCAGGCAGCAGAATCAATTCAGGTAGATTGAAACAAAATACAGATGTGAGCGAGTAAGTGGCAGATGGAACCTAATGTAAGTAAATGTAAAGTATTTCATATAGGAAGTAGAAATATTAGATAAAAATGTGCAAAGTGCACTTTATGAGAAGGATTTGGGTGTCCTGGTAGACTCATCACTCTCAACATCTAGACAATGCACAGAAACGTTCATGAAAGCCAATAGAATGTTGGGCTATATGATGTGCTCAGTGGAGTTCAAGTCTAGAGACATTGTCCTGAAGCTGTATAATGTGCTTGTGAGGCCACACTTTGAACACTGCGTACAATTTTGGTCTCCATATTTTGTGAGGGATTTGAAGGCACTGGAGAGAGTTCAGAGGAGGGCAATGGGTCTACAGGGTATGAGCTATGAAGAAAGATTGGAAGAATTAAATCCTTTTTAGCTTAAGTAGATGTAGAATGAGAGCAGACATGAAAGAAGTGTTTAAAATCATTAAGAGTATAAGTAAGGTGGATGCCAGCTTCTACCTCAGAAATTAATCCATCAACAAGGATACAGTGTAGACCATGTTAAAGGAAAATTTCAGACAAGCATCAGGAAGCACTTCTTTACACAGCAAGTTGTGAGCACATGGATCAAACTACCCATTTGTATAGTTGAGAATAGTTCCTTAGAGACTTTCAAATCTAAACTCGATAGTTATTTCAACACATTATGTGAATAGGAATTTGGCAAGCTTTGATGGGATAAATGGCCTGTTTTTGTCAAAAACCTTCTAATGTTCTAATTCATTTTCTGCTGGTGGTACATATTGTAGACATTTTACTGGCACTACATACATAAGGGCAGTGACATCCGGGCAAAATTAGGCAATTCAGCCTATCAAGTTTGATCATGGCTAAAGTATTGTCCCTCTCAGCCCTATTCTAATTAATTAAAAACCTATCAATCTCCACTTTAAATATACCCAATGACTTAGTCTCCGTGGCCGCCTGTGGCAATGTATTCCACAGATTCACCATTTTCATCACCCCTGGCAAAAGAAATTCCTCCTCATCTCTGCTCTAAAGGGACATTTCTCTATTCTGAAGCTGTGCCCTCTGGTCCTTGTCTCTTCTTCTATTAGAAACAGTCTCTCCTTGTCCACTCCATCTAGGCCTTTTAAAGTTCAGAAGTTTTCAATGAAGTCCTTCTAAACTTCCATGAATACAGGCCCAGAGCCATAAAATGCTCTGGGCCTGCATTCTTGGGATCTTTCTTGTAAACCTCCTCTGGTCCTTCCAATGCCAGCACAACATTCCCTAGATATGGGGCCTTTTGAAAATGTCATTAATGATGGGAAAACTGGTTTCATCAGGGCAGTAGCCTCCCTGCCAGCAAGGACATCTTCAACAGGGCGATGTGTCAAGAAGGCAGCATTGATCATTAAAGACCCTCACCATCCAGATATACCTTCTTTTCATTGCTACAATCAGGGAGAAGGTACAGGAGCCTGAAGACAAACATTTTGAGTTGTAGAAACAGCTTCTTGCCCTCCACCTTCAGATTTTTGAATTGACCAAGAACCCATGGACACTACCTGATTTTTGTTTCCTTTTTGCACTACATATTTGATTTTGTATATTTCTTATTGTAATTTATAATAATTTTGATGAATTGTGCAGTACTCATGCTGCCAAACAACAAATTTCACAACATATGTCAGTGAAAATAAATTTGATTCTGATTTTGAAAGCTGCTCAAAATATCCCAAATACAGTCTTATCAATGCCTTATAAAACCTTAGAATTACATCCTTGTTTTTAGTTTTACTCCTCTCAAAATGAATGTTGAATTTGCATTTGCCTTCCTTACTACCTTCTTATCAATGGGCCAAGACTCGATGGGCCAAATGGCCTAATTCTGCTCCTATATCTTATGATCTTTTCGTACAGGTAAACCTTTAGGAGTTCCTGAAACAAGTTCCTATGCACCTCCAATTTCTGAATTTGCTCCCCAGTTAAAAAATAGTCTATGACTTTATTCCTTCTATCAAAGTGCATGATCATGCATTCCCCTGCACTGTATTCATCTGCACCTTCTTTGCCCATTCTTATAATCTGTCCAAGTCCTTCTGCAAAGATCTGCTTCCTCAACACTACCTGTTTTGTATCATCTTTACTTATCTTTGTAAAACTTGCCTAGAAAACCATAAAATAGAAAGACTGTCAAGGATATTATAGTTACTACTAATGATGCTGCAAAATTGATGTTAGTATAACCAGCATTTTTTGCATAGATTATGAGTCTAGCTCACAAAGAGAGATTCAATCAGGCATTATACACCAGCATGATGGGAAGATGGGATGAATAATTAAGCTCTGAGTTTATATGCTATAAATGCAAGTTGCAGTTACAAATGCAAGTTGGTGAGAAAGATAAACTCTTACTTCAGGGTTCTGATCATTGTCCATTTGCTTTTATCAAAATGGTATGTAACACACCCTAACATTAGAGGTACATTTGCATTTGAAGAATTTGGTGAGGTATTGAATCTCCAGGCCCCAGGTATTTCATTGCATACCTGACCAATCAGAATATTATGAAGAAAATCAGAAATGTCTGCAGTTACCAAGGACTGCCAAGAATGGTGTGAATGCATTGGGTAAACATTTTTATAACAAAGGAGCATCCCCCAAGATTATCCCTGGGATTCTGCTGAGCTACCTCTCTCCCTCTGACCTGCCACCTCCCCCCCACCCATGAAGCCAGATTCTGCCAGGGCAATTCCCCACCTCCACCAGCCAACACCACCCCACACTGCCAGATGCTGGACCACAAAAGGCCAACATCACCAGCCCATTCACACTAACGCTTCTGCCACAGTTATAGTGGAATCGTTATTAATGCTAGTTGGCAGTATCTTTGATAGCAGGAATTCAAAGGGGCAAGGAGAGATCAGGGAGGCATCCACAAATTTATTGTTGAGGGAGGTACTGAGGGTAGGAATTAGAGGAGGACAGGAGGTTGACAGCGCTGAAGCACGGGGTCCGACAGGACACATTTTGGAGGCATCAAGACATTGACTGAAATTTGAAAACTGGCTTTAATGAGGTGGTGAGATCAGGTTGGTTATAATTAACCTTGCAGACTTCTCACAGGCCAACACTGTTGTTGCAGGACTAAACAATGATGGACAAACCCATGGCAACATGACCCAACTTCCTCCAAAGTGCCCTAAAAGGTGCATTATACAGGAAATGATGTCATCACCAAAAGTTGCACAATTTTCAAGCATGACCCATGACAGGAAGCAGTAGCTCAAGTTTCTTCGCAATAATAGACTTAGAAATGGTCTTTATCACAATTCTGTCTTGGAAAAGTTGATTATCAATTGCAATAGTACAAAAAGACCGCGTTTTCGAAATGGATTTCCTGGTTTGTGTGATGAAATCCAATTGTAAACTATTGCTACAGTCTAGAAACTTTATCTTAAGCATATACAAGAATATACTGCAGATATATGACACAGAGTTGTCCTTGATTGTCTCTTCTCATCTTTCACCTGAACTGACTCAAGTCCACTTAACCTTGGGAGCTGCAAGAAACAGGGGGAAAAGCTGGAGGAAAAAAACAATAGATTCCTTCTGTAGCTTTTTTGCTCACTTAACTTTAGTTTGCATTAATGTATACTGCATTAATTTTAGTTAAACTGAAGTAATTTCAACTCAACTGATCTCCATGTTAATGGAATATTAATTGATTAATAGATGTAAACCAATTAAAGGCCATGTAATTTATTTATTGAGATTCAGTGAGGAATAGGTTCTTCCAGCCCTTCAAGCTGCTCTGCCCAGCAAACCTCAATTTAGCCCCAGCATAATCATGGGACAATTTACAATGATTTACTAACTGGTACGTTTTTGGACTGTGGGTTGAAAGCTGGAGTACCTAGAGGAAGCCCACGTGGTCACAGGGAGAACGTGCAAATTCCTTACAGGCAGCAGCGGAAATTGAGCAGGGGTCACTTGTACTGTAAAGCATTGTACTAACAACTATGCTAAGGGTGTCATGGTAGTGTAGTGGTTAGCACAACGCTTTACAGTACCAGCGACCTGTATTGAATTCTTGCTGCTGCCTGTAAGGAATCTAGATGTTCGCCCTGTAACCACTTGGCTTTCCTCCAGGTGCTCTGGTTTCCTCCCACAGTCCAAAGACATACCAGTTGGTAGGTTAATTGGTCATTGTAATTTGTCCTGTGATTAGGCTAGGGTTAAGTCAGGGGTTGCTGGGCGACACGGTTCAAAGATCCAAAAGGGCCGGCCTGTATCTCAATAAATAAATAAAATAAAGTTTACTAAAGACATCCACATAATGTTAATCTTTCTCAGTGGATTCTCATTGGTGTGAATTTACTGTTAATTGTCAATTCTTTTACTGGCAGGTAGATCATCAATCCTTTATAGATTGCTCATGGTTATATAGATGGTAGTTCATGAATTTGTTACTGAGAATCATACTGAGCTATATAGCCATAACTGATCATGATGCAACTGATTCCTAAAGACACCAGAAATGGGACACAAGGTTACCGATGAGAAAAAAGGACTGAGTTTTGCTCTGTTTTAAGTATCTTCACAACATCTGCTAGAAATGCCTATACAATGACATGTGTGACTGAAACACTGACCATCATGATAACATGTAATGACTTGTGTAACAAATAAACAAAGGAATAAATTAACTACAGGAAAGAACTAATGTCTATTATTACATAGGTAAACAGGTTGTCCTTGGGAAGTTGTGAAAGCAAGTAAATCGTGATGTGGGGAGGAAATTGGCCAGGACAAAGATGTACAGGCCAGATGTCCAAAACTATTAATATGTATGAAGTGCAATTCTGACATAAGCATCTAAAATAGAAAGCTTGAGTTTTTCAGAGTTTGTTGTGTACATGGAGAGAGAAAAGGAAACTGAATGTTAATGTATGATTGGACAGCTATGCTGTAAGTATACAGCCTGCATTATAACCTCATCTGCATCATGAATTTCTTACTCAGAAGAAATACTTACTTGTCATTATTTTGTCAGGATCTGGGTGTCATCAGTGACCAGCATTTATTGTCTATCTCTAACTGCACTTAAGAGATGGTGGTGTAGGATCCTGACAGGCTGATGAGGAGAGTATGTTTTTTTTCTTGTGGGAGTATCCAGAACTCGAACTAAAACACATTTATGATAGTTACGGAACATTTCTTTTTTCAGATGCTTGTGAATCTTTGAAGCTTTCTTCCTCAATGTGATGGAAGTAGTCTTAAATTGTTATAAGGCAGAGGGAGATAAATTCTTGATAAGATTGCAAGTTGAGAGGGAAGGTGAGAAAAGATATGTTTAAAGGCTGCAGAAGTAAAAGTAGTGGGGACTGATTTGCTGAATGTGGATGCTGATAAACCAAAGAAGAGTACAAAGGAAGCTCTGTCATGTTCTAGGAGGAAAGAGAAGGATAAGGGTAAATGTACAAGAAATGGCAGATTCAATTGAGAATCCAGTTAAGCATTATGAAGGGAATCATCAAAGAAATTGTGACAGAAGCAAAAAAAGCTGGCATCACTTTCCACATCATTGCTTCCCATCAGTCAATCTTTATCCTCAATCGTGGACTTCTCTCCACTGTTTGCCATTTTCAATATTTCTATGAAACCTTCTGTCAGTAATCTCCAACAGGTCTGAAAAGGCTACATTTCGCTAATCTTTTCACATAATTTAATCCTTTGCAATTAGAGATCATCTCTTCTTAGCAATTTTCCAGGAGCAAAGAAATGTTTTTTGTAAGCTACTGAATAAAATAAGGCAGAAAGCTCAAGTTATGGTGTTATCAGTATCCCTAAGAGTTATGTATTTCAGTTTTATTAGCTTTCGTAGTGTTGCTTCAAGATGACAAGAGTTGATTGCTGCCAAGCCAGGAAATTTTGAGACAATTTCAATTTCATCATAAGTTATTTAACTACAGTCCTGAAGTATTTATGTTGTCTTATGACTTTTTTCTTGTTCCTACCTTTGATCCTTCTTTTACGAAAGTTGTTTCAATGGAACACAGTATATTACTTCTCTGTCGAGGAGCAGTGCTATAGATAGCCAGCTCCTTTGAGTGCGTACGTTTTAACTGCTCTCAGAAAATACAAATGAAGTCATAGTTTAAATGTTCTTTACCTGGATATGTTTCAACACCAGCTTTGCTAGGTAGGTTAATCGCCACATTCCAGTTTGAAAGTTAACTTCCATAAGGTAATCAGCACTATCATTTTTTTTTAATTTAGTTGAATAAATTTGCCTGGTTTAGATGGATTCATCCATGCATTTCACTATAGTTTTGTTTGTTCACGCACCATGGTGATTAGATGCTGTATTAATATCTGGATTAAAAATTAATTATGAATGAATGAATGAATTTATTTCGGTCAGTACAAACATAACAAAAAGCATCATTTTCAATAATGCTTTCATAATGATGATTTCATAGGACAAAATTACAACAAAAAACATAGATATTATTTAAAACAGACTGAAAGGGTGTAGGCTGAAGCTACAGTTTTTTGCCTGTCAATCAGAATGGTCTTTTAAACAACTTCTGTTAACAATATTTTGAGAAGTCTCTAGCTAACCATTCAAATCTTGGCAAATCTTCATGTATTAAATTGCAAGTACAATTTATGAAACTGTAATGCCGAGTATCAAACAACACATCAATTTTCTGGCATCAGTGGGTAAACTAATATCCGAAATGATTACATTAATGAAGAATCATCTCAACTGAAATATTATGAAGAGATGTCACAATAGTTGATCATCTCCCAAAATATAAAGAATAATAATGAGTCCACCTCAAAATGATATTTGATAGTACATTTATGATGTATGAACAATTTAATTACTTATTATTAGGAAGGTTAGAGCAGAATATCTAACATTATCAGTTTTGGACCAATGAGGAATTATGCAGGAACTCTGTAGTCTGATAATTGCAATCCATGAGCAACTATGAAGAATGCAAATATTCAACAATACTCCTGACATATGTAACAATTAGTATTTATATGATTACAACAAGCAATACCGTTAATATACAGAGATCCATCTGCAAATAGGAACATGGAACCAGTCAACCATTGGAATAAATCTTTCAGAATAGGAAACTGAAAAAGTGATGGGTGTTTTTGCAAAATCAAAAAGAAAAAGAGAATTGGTGAGCTGAAAAGTTTCTCACCAATCTGAAGAAGAATGTTAAAGGTGTGATCTGATTAAAAGGAAATAAGTTATTGAATAAGTTAATGTTATGCTTACATGTAAAACAAATTTGCTTTACATGTAAAACAAACAGTGCTGATTTTAGATGTCTATGCTTGAAAAAAGTTAATTGCTAAAAGTGTTCCAAGATTAAACAAGATTGATATTACTTAGTCACTTACACATATCGATGCAATTACAAAGAAGGCACAATAGTTGCTATATTTCATTAGGTGTTCAAGGAGATTTGGTATTTCACAAAGGACTCTAGCAAATTTATACAGGTGCACTGTGGGGAGCACTCTGACTGGTTGCATCACTGTCTGGTATGGCACAGGATCAGAAAAAAGCTGCAGAAAGTTGCAAACTCAGCCAGAATCAAGGACATCTTCAAAAGGTGATGCTTCAAAATGGTTGCATCCATCATGAAGGACCTCCATCACCAAGGACATGTCCTCTTCTTATTGCTATCATCAAGGAGAAGATACAGGAATATGAAGACACACACGCAGCATTTTAGAAACTCTTCATCCCCTTTGTCTTCAGATTTCTAATTTTTAAATATTTTTATTAATTATTATTGAAAATCAACAAAAAACACATTAAAGTAATCAAATCAACATACCAATATGTACAATAAGAGTTAAGCTATCAAATAACTGATTAACCAAGCTAAACAATATACCAATAATAGTAAGAAAAAACAAAATGTTAAAACTATTATTTGGAATAAAGAAAGAAGTAAAAAAGAACCCCTACTAACTAAAACAAAAAAAACCCCTACTAACCAAAAAAGAATAAGAAAATAAAACCATTGGGAGCACAACCCCGGAGCTATACGCCATACAAGCTTCCATAAAAGAAAAACATCAATCTGCCAACCAAATCCAATTACACAAGAATCAGAAGGGGACCATCTTAATTAACTCAAATCAAATGATAGTAGCGGGCAAAAGAACCCCACCTTTTCTCAAAGTCAAATCGAGGATCAAAAGTTTGACTTCTAATTTTCTCCAAACTAAGACATAACATCACCTGAGAGAACCATTGTATCAAAGTGGGAACAGAGGCATCTTTCCATTTCAGTAAAATAGCCCTCCTGGCCAATAATGTGACAAATGCAATTACATGTTGGTCTGATATAAAAATACCATGAGTATATTAAGGAATTATACCAAATAAAACTGTCAATTTATTAGGTTGTAAATTAATTTTTAAAGCTTTAGAAATGATAAAGAAAATAGATTTCCAAATCTGTTTCAATACGCAACACGACCAAAACATATGTGTCAATATAGCCATCTCAGTTTTACATCTATCACACTGACTATCAACATTAGGAAATATTTTAGACAGTCTCTCCTTTGTCAAATAGTAATAATGTACAATTTTAAATTGAATTAAAGAGTGACTGGCACAGATTGAAGAAGGGTTAACTAACTTCAAAATTCGCAACCAATCCTCTGTCATCAAGGTCATGTTAAGCTCTCTTTCCCAATCTTGCTTAATCTTAAGTAAAGAATAATTATACCGTTGTATTAGTAAATTATAAATTTTCCCAATAAAACCCTTCACTAAAGGATTCATTTTTAAAATAATGTTTAACAGGTCAGAATCTTGTATATATGGAAAATTACTTAAATATTCTTGTAAGAAATGTCTGACCTGAAGATATTGCAAGAAATGTGAGTACGAGAGAGAATATTTAGTTACTAATTTCTCAAAAGACATCAATCGACCTTCTTGAAACAGGTCCATGAAGGAATAAACTCCTTTATTCCTCCAAAGAGAAAAGGTAGGATCACTAAGTGAAGGATTAAATAAATAGTTTCGATAAATTAAACTAAGAAGGTTAAATTTCTTAAGGTTAAAAAAAATTACAAAACTGGTCCCAAATTCATAATGACTGCTTAATCATAGGATATAAATTTAGAATAGAAATTTTGGCTAGTTGTACAGGTAAAGAGGCTCCTAATAACGAAGTTAAGTAAAATTGTTTCACAGCTTTCAATTCCAAATCAACCCAAGGTGGTCGTTCATTTTTATCAGTCCAATATAACCAATAATACACATAATATATATTAACTGCCCAATAATACATTCTTAAATTAGGCAGAGCAAGACCTCCATCCTTTTTTGATTTTTGTAAATGATATTTTCCAATTCTTGGTCTTTTATTATTCCAAACAAAAGATGAAATAATAGAATCGACCTGATCAAAAAACTTTTTAGTTTAAAAAAATAGGAATATTTTGAAATACATATAAACATTTTGATAAAATCATCATTTTAACTGCATGAATTCGGTCAGCTAACGAAAGTGTAGGTGGATTCCATCTACAAAAAATCCACTAAGGGAACCAAATTAGCTCTATAGAGGTCTCCATAATTTTTAGTGATGATAATACCTAAATATTTGAAAGAGTCCGTAACTTTAAAAGAAATGTCATCATATATAGAAGCAGAATCATTTAGAGAAAATAATTCACTTGTATGAAGGTTTAATTTATATCCTGAAAACTTTCCAAATTCATTCAATAATTTCAATAAACTAGGAATGGATTCTTCAGGATTCAAGACATAAACTAAGAGATCATCAGCATAAAGGGAAATCTTATGAATAGTCCCATTTATGGAAATTCCTTGAATATCTTTAGCTTCATGAAGCGCAATAGCCAAAGGTTCTAATGTCGACTTAAAAAACAGGGGACTTAACAGACATCCTTGTCTCATAACCCGCGAAAGTCGAAAAAAAAGAGATCTGCAATTATTAGTAATAACAGTGGCAATAGGGCTTTTATATATCATTCTAATCCACTATTAAAATTAGTACCAAAGATGAATTTCTCTAAAACATTAAATAAGTATTTCCATTCAACTCTATCAAATGCCGTTTCAGCATCAAGAGAAACAACACATTGGGGAGTCTTAGAAAGGGATGAGTATATAACATTTAACAGTCTCCAAGTATTAGAGAAGGAATAATGGCAACCTGTTTGGTCCTGAGAAATAACTTTAGCTAGAATATTCTCTAGTCGATTAGCCATTATTTTTGAAAGAATTTTAGCATCCACAGTTAATAGTGAAATAGGTCTATATGAAGCACAATCAGTAGGGTCTTTATCTTTCTTAAGAATTAAAGAGATAGAAGCTTCATAAAATGTGGGAGATAACTCTTCCAACAAAAAAGGATCTTTGAGCATTTCCAACACATATGGAGAAAACAATTCTTCAAAATTTTTTATAAAATCTTACAGAAAAACCATCCAATCCAGGAGTTTTACCAGATTGCATTGAAAGAATAGCTTTCTGAATTTCTTTTTCAGTAATAGGAGTATCAAGAGTTTGTTGATCTTCAACAGATATTCTAGGAAAATCAATCTTTTGTAAAAAGGCATTCATTTTAGAAGGATCAGCTAGAAACTGAGATTTATAGACTTCACTATAAAAGTCTTGAAAAATTTTATTAATGTCTTCATAATTACAAGCTAAACTACCACCTCCCTTATGAATTTTTAAAATTTGTCTTTTAGCTCCAGCTGCCTTTAATTGGGATGCAAATAGCTTATTATTTTTATCTCCAAACGTATAAAATTGACTTTTTAATTTAAGCAAATTTCTTTCAATAGGATAAGTTAATAGTAAATTATTTTGTGATTGAAGTTCAACCCTTTGTTTAAATAAATCAATGTTAGGAGAGACTGCATAAATATTATCAGATAGTGGATATTTCAGCTCACTTGGAACAAGCTCAACACAGGGTAATCGATTTGGAAGCAAGATCTTGTCAGAATAACGTTCGAATTGTTGGACTGAAGGAAGGATCTGAGAGTGGGAATTTATTGGATTATTTTGCTAATTTGTTTCAATCACTGTTTCTGGATATTCTACCTCAGCCTCCCGTTATTGAAAGAGCACATAGAATTTTCACTTCAAAATCTCAAGATTCAGCTAAATCACGTGCAATTTTGGTCAGTTTTCTTCGTTTTAAAGTTAAAGACCAACTCATAAAATGTGCAAGGAAACAGAGTTTTTAAACTTAACGGTTCCGAGATTCATTTTTATGAAGACTATCTACAGGAAGTTATGGAACAGTGGATCAAGTTTGTTCCAGCTATGAAGATAGCCCATGCTAAGGGATTATTCCCATCACTTTGCCATCCAGCCCGGTTAAAGTTATTTCCTAAAGATTCAACTCCATGTGTTTTTTTGGATCCCCACGTGGCATTGGACTATGTTAACTCTATTTTGGAGGTGGCCTAAATGGTATTAGGTCTACTGAAAAATTTTCTGAAAGAAAGCAGGCTTTGAAGACTTCTGATATATTGAAGATATCATTTGATCGATGGACTATTTAAAGAAAATGTGAACTTCTTGATTTGACTGATAGATTGACTTTTCCGAAGTCTGTATGGCATACTGAGCGAATTAACACAACGGACAGATTGTTAACTGGTTTGATTATCTGTTTTTATTCTTCCTTTTCTTCATTAATTAAGTGATAGTTTTTATAGTTTATATTGACTTTTTCTTTTCTATATATATATATATAGCGAGGAGTGCTTAGTAAATAGATAATTAGTTTTAGTTTTTCTGTCAAAAACAGTGCTTTTTCATCAGGCAGTAAATCAAAGGGATAATAGCGCCGATTTTTTTCATTAGAGATTATATTTAGGTTTAATTTTATTGCTTTGATGTCTCTGGAGATTGCTTTTGCATTCCCTAGTTTACTTTTAATGATTAAGTATAAACATCTTTTTTTTTTCTGTGGGGCTTTCTTATCTTACTGCCGTGTGGTTTTTTTTTTGTAAAGAGAAGGGGGGGATTAAGAAAAACTTTTAAAATAGCCATTTAAATTGAGCAGCTCTCAGAGATCTGTTTCTTTTTTCTTTTTCTATGGGGACGCATTCCGGCTTATTTCTTCTTTTTGCCGGATTTCTATCTTTTGGGATGGTGGGAGGATTGGGGGTAGTTTTGAATTATAGCTCTTATTGTAGGATTAATTTTATTTTTCTCAGTTTTTTTCTCTTCTTGTATTTTTTCTCATTACAAAGTTTCGGAGCATGTGTGTTTTCTTTATGGTTATACTCATCACCACCATTTTTGATTAGCTCGCATTGGTATGTGTGTAGTTTCGTGTTAAAAAATAATATCTTATGGCAGTTAAACAGATAAATGTTACTAGTTGAAACGTATGTGGCTGGAATCACCCTATTAAGCGAAAGAAGACTTAAAATTATTAATAGATTCCAGCCCGATATAATTTTTGCTCAAGAAACGCATATCAGAACGGGCGATCAAAATAGATTTTTTAAAATGTGGAAGGGCCTTCAATATCATGCCACTTGTCAAAATAAAACAAAGAGGGTATCTATTTTTATTAAATCAAATATTTTATTTATCCAAGAAGATATCGTGTCAGATATTAATGGTAGATTTTTAATTGTCAAAGGAAAAATTTGTGATAGAAAAATTGTCCTGGTTAATCTATATGGACCTAATGTAGAAGATCCTTTTTTTAAAAATGTATTTGGTTTATTGCCAGATTTAAATGAATATATGTTGTTAATGGGTGGTGATTTTAACTGTTGTTTAAATCCTTTGATTGACAAGAGTTCAACCAATCAGCAACTTCCAAGTTGTTCGGCATCACTTATTAACTCTTTTTTAATTGATTATGGTTTGATCGAGATCTGGAGAAATTTACATCCTAATGATAGAGATTATTCTTTTCATTCACATGTTCATAAAAAATATTCGAGAATTGATTATTTTATAGCTGATTTCTGATTTTTGTCCAAAGTCCAGAAATGTGAATATGACGCTATCGCTGTTTCGGATCATGCGCCTTTAAGCTTAACTTTAGAACTGAATGATGTCGATATTGTAAACTTGCCTTGGCGTTTTCCAGAAAATTTATTACAAAGTTCGGACTTTGTCAAATTTATTGAGACTCAGATAAAAGATTTTTTTCTTTTTAATAATATGGGAGATGTGTCAAAATTGATTATATGGGATACACTTAAAGCATATTTGTGAGGTCAGATAATCTCCTATTTGGCTAAGCTTGAGAAACAGACAAAAATAAAGTTATATAAGACTTCAAAACAAATTAAAGACTTGGGTCATCAGATTTCTGAATGGACAATGACCCCTCTACACACTACCTCACTATTTCCTCACAGTTTTTTCTCTCTTTTTACACTACCTATTCTATATATATATAAAATTATTATAATTTATAGCTTTTTATTATTGTGTATTGCACTGTACGGTGGTGGCAAAACAAATTTCATGACATATGTCAGTGATATTAAACCTGATTCTGACTCTGACTATCTTTACAATTATAAATAGGTTCAATTTATAATGAGGTAAATTTTAATAGCCACAAAGTTATTTTGTCAAAAAAAACTAAAGCTGGTGACATAGAAGCTTATGTTCATCACAAACAATTTAAATAGTTACAATGACATCATTTACTTCAATACTTTGGGTTGATAATGCTTCCATTGAATTACCTATCTCCAGTGGAAGACACAACTAAGTGTCCAAACACTCTGCTGGGACAAACGAATTGACGCAGATATCCTAAAAACTTCTGAAGTCAGGGAACCAGACACCAGAGTACCCGTGGTTTTAATATTTGGTTGATGCACATGCTAATGACTCATGGTCACCATTTTGAAAATCATATCTCTTAGTCTGTGGGCCAGCCTGTGCTCCATAGACAGTGCAAAGGCATGCTTTTAACTTCAATTTACTGCTTGCAATTTACAATCCAATTGAGAACTGGAAACTGGTTCTTGTTGAAAAGGAATTTAACTTTTATCAATGGTGTAAAGTTTATCACAGCCTATGTCATCATTCACAATGCATCCACCAAGAAGGTACAACCATTCCCTTCCTGAACAGTTCTGTGGGAGTATCTTTACTAGAAAAGCCACCACTTTCTGCAGATCAATAAGTTCTGACATTGCCAGGTCCCGGAGTGAATGAATAATGAATGACTGCATGAATAAGTTAGTCTTTAAGCACAGATGTCATACCAAGTTATCAGCTCGTCTACCCTCAGAACCTCTACAATGTAGATTAATCCAAAACTCTGGCCCCTCTATTTAGGACTTTGACCGAGAATAAGAAGCAGTGAGTTACCAAATGAGTGCTGCGTTGTAGGTAGTGGATTATTGGCTCACACCATCCACAATCAATCCTTAATGATTCCCTAGCAATGTTTAAAGTTTGTTCCTTAGCTAGAATTCGTCCTTGAACAGCATCAGAGGAACAAATCATTTAGCTCCCTATCAATTGAAACATCAGCCTATGTAAAGAATATGCCCCATTTCTCCATGTATGATAAACACCATAATACAGAAAGTACTTCATTTACAATCCACTGTTCATCATGGCCTAAGGTTATGAAAGGATTTTATTTGGTCTGAGAGAGGAACAGAATATATTAGAAATAGACAATAGGTTAATTGGTATTTTCCTTCTAGAAGCTTGAGGTCTCGTTCACAGCATTTCTCTACGTATTTCAGATTTTCAACAATAATTTTATTTCTTCATTGCAAAGCTCATTGATAACCTTCATTAATATCTGCAAAGGCTTGTTCTTAACTGAGTCAACTACACAGCTGCATTTTCTGCTGGAACCACAATAATTTAGAATTCAGCTGACCACAGTCAGTAAGCTTGTAACTGGCACTTAGCACTGATAAATCTATGCCTCTCATTTTAATGATAGTCTCACAGAACTATTTTATCATGGGTGCATATGCCCAAAGCTAGAGAAAAAAGAAAGAGCTACTATACATTTTAGCAAGATTAATTAAAAGAGTTAATCCATAGGCAAGGATATAAAATAATGTGAATTAAAACATTGCTAATATAAAAATAATCTGTAAGAACATAGCAAAGCTGTAATGTTCTTTTCCTGGGAATATCATGTTCTGAAGTTAATAATGGACGAAACTGTTCTCAATTTCAGTAACTCTGCAGATCTTGCAACAAATTCAAAGGCAGGGAGTTTATTTTCATTAGTCTTGAGTTATGGGACTTACATGATTAAACTGCATCTCTTTGATAAGAAGCAAAGTAAGTGTATAAACCAACCATTACTAGGTTTACCAACACTAACTACCCTTTTGTTGCTTTTAGTTTAAACTCACTGGGCTCAGTTTGGAGAATGGCTAGCACCAGTTCAAACAAGTTGGTGCTGATTAATTCCAGTTTGAATCTATTAGTGGAGGTCATTGGACGTGTCTTTGAAACTTTCTCAAGGCAATGACTGCACATGAGTGAGACCAGGCACCCTGAAATTCTGTCTCATTCTATAAGGAGGGAAGGAAAGAGCAATGGTAGGAGAGGAGAGTTGTCATGGTCAAGATGATGTGCGAAGACCCAGGGACATGTACTGTGGTAGGACCAGTGACAAACGTTAATAAAATTCTCTTCAAATTCCATCTTCACAAAGTGTTGTAACAGTTTAATTCATTAGGGCATGCAGTACACCCATCAATTAGCTCCCAAAAATATATAAGTTTGGAGGTTATTCAGCCACTGTAAATTGCCCCTGCTCTGTAAATGGGCTGTAGAATCAAGAGGAGAGTTGATGGGTATGTGGGGAGTATACGTTAAGGTAGGGTTAATGTAAAAGTGGAGGTTCAACGGTTAACTCAGTGAGCTGAAGGTCCTCATGCTGTGCCATATCAATGAGTTTAATACCTTCCACTAGCTTCTGTCCTAAAATTCATATCCCCCTCCAACACACTGCTGCCACTCCCAACTTCACACCATCTGTCCAGCAGCTTGCACACATTGCCCAGCCATCCATGCATGGTAGTTTAATCACTCAAACACATCTATTGCTCTTGCTGAAGAAGATGGTGTATAGTTGATGCCTCAACAATAAAATATTGAGAGACAAGTGTGAGTAACATTCCACAACCCCTCATCCCAAATCCCTGTCACTAACCAGCATCCAAACCTCTCCACAGAGAATGTGCTTGACCTTTTTGAAGTATCTATGACAGAGAATGTGATCAGCAGTGGTACTAACAGGATTGACGATAACGGTGAACTCACAGTGACACAAATATGGAAAACACTAGAATCAGTAAAGATGCCTACCAAACCACCAATTCTCATAAAAGTCTATCTGATTTTCTGATGTCTTCAGGGAAGGAAATTTGTTGTCTTTACTTGGTCAGATCTGAATGTGACTCCATGCCACAGCAATGCAATTAACTTTTTGTTCTCCCCCAAAATGACCTAGTTGGCCATTCTGTTCAGATGGACAATAACTGCTGGTCTTGGCCATGGCATTTATATCCAATGACTTCATTAATAAAAAAAATACTGATTCCTCCTCCTGAAATTCAACTTCACACTCATTCCACAACTAGCTTGCAATTGTTGATGAAGTTAATGGAATTGAAGCTGTTCAGTTCTATCTCCTCCCGTTATATTGAATATTTTCAAATAGACAAGAAGTCAAAGTCGGTCAGGACACAGCAGAGGAGCAAGAGAATGAAGATTAAATGCCCTCACCCCATCTCTATAACCCTCACAGCCAGCAGCTTAGATAAGGTCAATATCAATTCAGGTTTTCCTTATGATATGTGATGTGGAAGTAAATGGCCTAAAGCCAGGTACAGAGCAGAATATTTCTTAGGAAGATTGCAAGTATGAGTCAGACCACCCTGACAATCAACACTCCTCCAAATCAGTCAGCAGCTAAGCTGCAAGTAACCTGTGAACCCTAAGTAATACACATGGAGTGTGGGTGAGGTGAGGACTTACATACTCCTACTGTGAGCAATTTTCAGAGGTGATATCACTTTCCATAAACATGCATGTTGCTTAAACCATTCCTCCTATATTCAAACAGGGCATCATTGTCTACCCTTCAAGTGGATAATTATTGAGATGTTCTGTGAAAAATTTAAAAGTTATGGATTATCTAGATCAGCCACTAGTAAGTGTCATGGTCCAGTCCATAAAGTCCGTATTCCGGTTCACGGTCTGGTCCATCGACCCTTGCTCCAGGTTTTCCTATCTACCCTGTTTCTGTTCTTGTTGAGCTCTAATTGAGGCAGCTGATGCTTGTTGGGGCTGGCTGCATAAATACCTCCAGAGACCAGGGCGTGGCTGCTGGATTGTTCTTGTCCTTACTCCTTGTATCCCTTCCTCTGCCTTCTGTTTCCTCGCCTGAAGCCTTGCCTTGTCTTGCCGGTAACTCTCGCCTTGCCTGAAGTTCTCATCTCGCCTTGCTTTGCCTGAAGCTTTGCCTTGTCTTGCTGGTAACTCTCGCCTCGTCTCGCCTGCAGTCTTGTCCTGGAGCCACCCAGTACCTAGCTCCCTTCCTGTCCCTTGCCTCCGCCCAGGTAAGCCAGGCCGTCTTGCCGTTACCTGCATTTGGTTCCGTCTCTTCCTGTTCCTTGCCTCCATCGGGTAAGCCAGGCCATATTGCCATTACCTACAGTTGGCTCTGTCCCTTCCTGTCCCTTGCCTCCGTTGGGTAAGCCAGGCTGTCTTGCCATTACCTGCGGTTGGTTCTGTCCCTTCCTATCCCTTGCCTCTGTCAGGTGGTGATCCGCACCCCGGCCAGGAGTATCGCGCCCTGCCCAGGAGGAGCCTCTAGCCTCCGGCCTCCAGCCAAACCTCTAGCCTCCTGCCAAGCCTCGCCTCTGGTCTCTAGCCTCAAGCCTGAAGACTCCAGCCTCCTGCCTAGCCTCAAGCCTGAAGACTCCAGCCTCCTGCCAAGCCTCGCCTCAGGTCTCTAGCCTCAAGCCTGAAGTCTCCAGCCTCCTGCCTTCTGCCAAGCCTCGCCTCAAGTCTCTGGCCTCTAGCCTTAAGCCTCAAGTCTCCAGCCTCCTGTCTCCTGCCAAGCCTTCCCTCAAGTCTCCTGCCTCCTGCCAAGCCTCACCTCAAGCCTTAAGACTCCAGCCTCCTGCCTGCCAGCCAAGCCTCGTCCTTGCCTAGTTCTGGGGTCCAAGCCAGAGGCAAGACCCAGGTACTGGGTCCTTGTCCAGTCTCTGGCTCGGAGTCCATGCCCGGCCTTCTAGCTCTCTTGTCCAGCCCTGTTCCGGGTTCCCGGTTTTCGTGTCCATGTCCTTGCCCTCACCCTGTATCCTAGTCCTGTCCCTAGTACTTCAGTGTCTGTGTCTTGTACTTGGATCCGTTCCCAGCCACCGCCTTATGACAGTAAGTGGTGATTGATATTCACTTCCTGGGCCGGTGGGGAGGGCTCTTCTTTTCTGCCAGGTTCAGCATTCTAAACACAGCTGACACTTCTAGATATCAAAGTGTTGTTTTTGGGTAAGTTAAACTTCCAACCCATATTCTTTGTTTAGCTTTCTGTCATAAACAGGAGCCAATGTTAAGTTCCTAATATAAATGGCAAGTAATAATCAGTTTGAATTTAGGATAGCTTAATAAACAGACTCTCTGTCTATGAAATGCAGGATGTTGCTTCACAGAACTTGAACGGGCTTCTCAAGAGCAGAAGTGCAAAACAATGAGTTATTCAATTGGGCTTGATTCAAACCAGACAAGCTGTCTAAGTTAACTAATTCATGGAAGTGTGCAGGCCTGATTGATAGTATCACATAGCATATCAAGTAGTTGGAAAGTCTGCATGCTCAAAGAGTCAGCTTCACAGCTTTACTTGTGAGAATCTGGGAACGATGTCTCCAAGGAGCTTTTAGACTACTTGTGTAAAAAAGAGCATCTGAAAAAAGAAATCATCTGAATCAGCACATAGGAGGGTGACTCAATGTCAGAAAGAGGAAGGAGCCAATTATTGTCCTCAGGGGGAGGAAGTCAGAGGTCCGTGAGCCAGTCATCATCAGGGAATCAGAGGTGGAGAGGGTCAGCAACTTTAAATTCCTTGTGGTATCATCTCAGAGGATCTGACATGGGTCCAGCATGCTAGTGAAATGACATAGGAAGCATGGCAGCACCTCTACTTCCTTAGAAGTTTGCAAAGATTTGGCATGATGTCTAAAACTTTGACAAATTTCTATAGATGTCTGGTGGATAGTGTATTGAGCGCCTGCATCACAGCCTCATATGGAAATGCCAATGCTCCTGAATGAAAAATCCTACAATAAGAGGATTCGGCCTAGTCCATCACAGATGCAGTAAATCCTACCTCACCAGTGAGCCATCTACACGAAATGTTGTCACAGGAAAGCAGGATCCATCATCAGGGACCCCCACGACCCAGGTCATGTTCTCTTCCCACTGCTGCCATCAGCAAGAAGGTACAGGAGCCTCAGGACTCACACCACCAGGTTCAAGAACAGTTATTATCCCTCAACCATCAGGCTCATGAACCAGAGGAAATAACTTCACTCAACTTCACTTGCCCCATCACTCGATTGTTCCCACAACTGATAAGTTCACTTTCAAGGACTCTACATCTCATGTCTCAATATTTATTGCTTACTTATTTATTATTATTATTATTTCTTTTCTGTGGAATTCTGTGGATTTCTTATAATCTGTGAAATTTTTTGCCACAAGAGGCTGTGGAGGCCAAGTCCTTGGGTGTATTTAAGGCAGAGATAGATAGGTTCTTGATTAGTCAGGGCATCAAAGGGTATGGGGAGAAGGCACAGAAGTGGGGATGACTGGAAGAATTGGATCAGCCCATGACTGAATGGCAGATCAGACTCAATGGGCCGAATGGCCTATTTCTGCTCCTATATCTTATGGTCTTATGGTCTTATGGTCTTTTACTGCTTTTGTATTTGCACAGATTATTGTCTTACACATCGATTTTTTTTGTCCATCCTGCTTGGTGCAGTCCTTAATTTTATTGTGCTTCTTGGGTTTTCTGCGTATGCCCACAAAAAGATGAGTCTTAGGGTTATATATGGTGGCTTATACTATGTACTTTGATAATGAAGTAATTTGAACTTTGAACTTTGAAGTCGTAGAAAAACATTGAACATCTAGAGGGTGGTGCAGATTTACTAGAAATGGTTAAAGAACATCAAGAGGAATGGCAGAAAGACGGGGTGACTAAAATCCATTCATCTGCTTTTAATTCCTGTGATGGACGATTAGCTCATCTGAATTGATGGCATGTCTTTTTAGCTTATAGGAATTGATTCTGTGCTTTGGAAATCCTTCCTATGAAGAAATGGTTTGTAATTTGGAAATGGTTTTTAAGATAAAAATCCTCTGTGAGCTTTAAGTGTATTTTAAGAGTTTTGTCTAGATTTATGCATGTATCACTAAAAATAAATGAATTGTTTAAACTATTTTGTTAGCTGGATTTTTCTCTTCCTGTAAGGAGAGGACATCCGCTCAAATAATAGGTCTTCCCAGCTAAATTCAGTGTGGAGGATAAACAGGATGTACCATGGAGAGGATTCTGACAGGCTGCTTCACTATCTGCTATGGGGTGAGGGGGAGGGGGGGGTGCTACTGCACAGGACCAAAAGAAGCCTCAGAGGATTGTAAATTTAGTCAGCTCCATCTTGGGTACTAGCCTACAAAGTACCCAGGACATCTTCAAGGAGCGGTGTCTCAGAAAGGTAGCGTCCATTATTAAGGACCTCCAGCACCTTTAGGTAGGAAGTACAGAAGCCTGAAGGCATACACTCAGCGAATCAGGAAGAACATCTTCCCCTCTGCCATCCGATTCCTAAATGGACATTGAACCCTTGGACACCACCTCACTTCATTCACTTTTTTAATATATAATATTTCTGGTTTTTTTGCATGAGTATTTTTGTTTTTTTTCTTCTCTATTATGTATTGCATTGAACTGTTGCTGCTAAGTTAATAAATTTCATGTCACATGCCAGTGACAATAAACCGTATTCTGGTTCTGAAAGTGAACTGCTTTTTGAAGAGTAGGTAGTTGCAGTATAACCTCCCTTTGCTGAGTGTACCTATAGCTATCTATATATGAAGGTCTTTGTTTGAGTTCAGGGCTCAGCAAACCCAATATCCTCACAGTTTATTTTTGCAGACGTCTACCTTATAAGTTTGAAGATTACAGTCAGAGATTTTACCTTGTGGAAGTCAAGAAATTCACTTAAAATTCTGACATTTATAGTTTCAGATTCAAAAAAATTAATTTCCACGGACCCTAAAATGAACCAGAACTCTACAGCATCAAATATCGTACACTCACAAGACTGCAAATGCTAGGACGTGCAACAACAAGCATACTGCTGGAGGAACTCAGTGGCTTGGGCAGCATCTCGCTACTCTGCATTGGCTTCCTGTATTTTTAAAAATTGATCTTAAATTACTTTTACTTGTCTTTAAAGCTCTCAACAGTCTGGGCTGGAATACATCTTTTTTGTTTAAAATCCTGCTAAAGCTCTCAGGTCTTCTTCCGCCAGTCTCTTAAATTTAAACAATCTCCCTCAAAACAAAAATTGGCAAGTCCGTTTTTTTTAAACTATGCTCATAAACTGTGGAACTCAATACCTAAAACTGCAGACTCAGTTGATACTTTTAAACACCAGCTCAAAACCTATTTATTTAATCGTGCTTTTAACTAATATATTTTTGTCCTTTATTTTAGTGTTTGTACTTCATCCCATTGTAAAGCACTATGAACTACATTATTTCTATGAAAAGTGCTCTGTAAGTATGTTATTGTTATTATTATTATTATTTGAGGAAGTAATGGGATAGTAAATATTTCAGGTTGAGAACCTGCACCACTCTAGGATAAAGAAATATAATATTTTTGTCCTTGCTTTGTTTCAAAATGATAACCAGGTGTAGTTTAATTAATAGAGCTGAAAATACATTGGCTCATCTGTGCAGAACATATTTCTGAATCAGCGAAAATGACAGAAAAAGATACTGAGCTACATAACAGCTTCGTAACAGTAGAAATGACTGTGCAGACTATTTTCTAAATGGGGAGAAAATCCAAACATCTGAGAGGCAAAGGGATTTGGGAGTCCTTGTGCAGAACACCCTAAGGGTTAACTTGCAGGTAGAGTCAGTGGTGAGGAAGGCAACTAACATGTTAGTATTCATTTCAAGAGGTCTAGAATACAAAAGAAAGAATGTGATGCTGAGGCTTTATAAGGCACTGGCGAGGCCTCACCTTGAATATTGTGAACAGTTTTGGGCCCCATCTTAGAAATGATGTGCTGGCATCGGAGAGGGTTCATAGGAGATTCCAGGTATGAAAGGGTTATTAAACGAGGAACGATTGATGGCTCTGGGTCTGTACTCGCTGGAATTCAGAAGGATGGGGGGGACCTCACTGAAACCTTTCGAATGTTGAAAGGCCTAGACAGAGTAGATGTGGAAAGGATGTTTCCCTTGGTAGGAAAGTCTAGGACAAGAAGCACAGCCTCTGGATAGAGGGGCGCCCATTCAAAACAGATGCAGAGAAATGTCTTTAGCCAAAGGGTGGTGAGTTTGTGGAATTTGTTGCCACATCCAGCTGTGGAGGCCAGGTTGTTAGGTGTATTTAAGGCAGAGATTGATAGATTCTTGATTGGACATGGCATCAAAGGTTACGGGAAGAAGGCTGGAGAGCTGGGTTGAGGAGGGAAAAAAAGGATCAGCCATGATTGAATGGTGGAGCAGACTCAAAGGGCCAAATGCCCTAATTTTGCTCCTATGTGTTATGGTCTTATTTATATACACCAGCCAGTTTCTTAATATCTTCATTGGTATTCACTAGCCAGTTAGTTAATCTCAAAAAGTACATGTCAAAATAAAACAAGACAAGCCATATTCATTAAGATTTATGTGCAATTTTACAGAAACCTCAGCTAAGGTAAACCACTGAAATGAGAAGCTGATGTCCAAAGTGCACTGTTGATACATGGCTGAAAAAGATTCAGCCACAGGAATTTTCGGGTTTGAGTGGTGAATAAATTATGAACTTGGCACAGAAACTTAAATCAAATCATTTCAGGACAATGATCATGAAAGATGCAGATTTGTGGTCTTATTCATTCATATTTTGGTTGTTGGGGATTTGTTTTAACATTTTTGATTTTATCTGACTCTTTTAATAGGGTCTCTGTATACAATTTAATTACTGACAAATTCTTCACTCACTATGCTTCACTATCCTTTAATCTGATAACAAGAAAGATATTCACTTCCGCTTTTCACTCAGATCACTAACATCCTGTGAAGATGACTGAATTGTGTCTGATTTGTACTTTTGACAGTGCACGAAGTATATGGAGCAAAACATATTTCCTGACTAATTGCGATGAACTTTAGGCCAGTATTTTTCTGAAATTAGTAAGTTTGAAATGCTGTAAGTGGGTGTTAACGTCTATGAACCTAAGGTAATGAGCACAAACAGAAACAGCCTTTCCTGATCACCACAGTCTATTCTAGCTGCTACCATCCGGGAAATGACACCACAGCATAAAAGCCAGGACCAACAGGCCCCGGGACAGCTTCTTCCACCAGGCCATCAGACTGATGAACTCACACTGATTTGAGTGTACTCTGTGTTACATTGACTGTCCTGCTTATTATAACTTATTATAAATTACTATGATTGCACATTGCACATTTAGACAGAGATGTAACATAAAGATTTTTACTCTTCATGTATGTGTAGGATGTAAGAAATAAAGTCAATTCAATTCGGTCAGCAGTATCTTGCTAACCTGAATAGTGGACAGGGATGCACACAGATAGAAATGAAATGAACAAAGATAAAAGATGATGTAACACACAGAGCACATAGCTTGATCAATAAGTGGCTTAACTTTAAAATGCCACAATTCCTGGGATTGATTTGACTCATACTTCCTATAATTCACTCAGAAACCAGCTGAATGTTTACTTCTTTTAAAACATGATGGCTTATATTGAGTAATATTAAAGTGCCAGCCATATGGCCACATATGAGACAGTACATTAACTGATAAAGAAACATCCTGTAAAAGAAATTTGCATTTCTGTCAGTGCATTACCAACATGTACAGTGACTACAAGCCACAAGTATTTACCAGTTTATGGACAGACTGATCCATCCTCCTTAGAGGAATCCGAAATACTGGCAAATAGAATAGTGTGGTACATACGGATAATTCATCATTTATTTAAATATATTCGGGCTATTGTCCATTTCAGATAATGAGTTGCATTAACTTCATGATTTATCACCATGGAACAAATTCTGCAGCTGTGAGTTAAAATTCCCATGGCATTTTTGCTTTTCAAGGCTGTTTATTCCCCAGGGCCGACATGCATTTTCATCTCATGATTCCATCGCAATGTTTCTTTTGGAACTAAAAGTGCCATCAAATTATCATAAAAGTACACTTAATAACATTGTTAATTCAAGATTGTCAGATTTTCTTGCATTAAGTAACTGATGATTACATCCAAAGATGTGTTTATATAACATCCTCATTAATGAACATTATACTAAAACCACTACTGTGGAGCTGTCAAATAAAATCGATATAGGGATAAATGGGATAAAGGTCAAAGAGGTATTTGAGGAGTGTTAATGGAGGAAAGAAAATAGAATGGCAGAATGGTTTAGAGAGAGAAGTTGTGGCCTTTGAATCTACAAACTTGAGAAATTAACTGTAAGAAAGAAATCAGGAGGGCTAAAAGAAGGCATGAGGTTGCCCTAGCAGACAAAGTGAAGGAGAATCCTAAGGGATTCTCCAGATATGGTAAAAGCAAACAGATTGCAAGAGACAAAATTGGTCCTCTGGAAGATGGGAATGGTAATCCATGTGTGTAGCTGAAACCGATAGGGGAGATCTTAAATAATTTTTTTTGTATCTGTATTTACTTAGGAGATAGACACAGATGTGAGGCAAAGTGACATCAACTTCATGGACCCTGTACAGATTACAGAGAGGAGGTGTTTGCTATCCTGAGGCAAATAAACCCCCACGGCCTCACAAGGTGTTCCCTCGGATCCTACAGGAGGCAAATGTAGAAACTGCCAGAGCCCTAGCAGAGATATTTAAATCATCCTTAGTAAAAGGAGAAATACCAGAGGATTGGAGGATAGCCAATGTTGTTTCACTGTTTAAGAAAGGCTCTAAATATAAACCAGGCAAGTGAGTCTGGCATTAGTTCTGGGAAAGTTATTAGAAGGTATTCTAAGAGACCGGATATATAATTATTTGGATAAACATGGACTAATTAAAGAATGTCAGCATGAATTCATAAGTGGTATTCTTCATATGTGATAGATCGCTATCAGAAAAGTTGATGAAGGCAAGGCAGTGGATGTTGCCTACATGGACTTTAGCAAAGCATTTGACAAGGTCCCTAATAGGAGGTCGGTCAGAAAGATTCAGTTGCTCAGCATTCAAGATGAGGCAGTAAACTGGGTGAAACATTGGCTTTGTGGGAGAAGCCAAAGAGTGGTAGTAGATGGTTGCTTCTCTGACTGGAGGCCTGTGACTAGTGGTGTGCCGCGGGGATCGGTTCATGATCCTTTGTTATTTGTTATCTATATCAATGATATGGATGATAATGTGACCAACTGAATCAGCCAATTTGCAGATGACACCAAGATTGGGAATGAATTGGACAGTGAGGAAAGCTATCATGGTTGCAGAGGGAAAAGCATCAGCTGGAAAAATAGGCTGAAAATGGCAGATTTTAGTGGGAGGTTTTGCAATTTGCACCAACCTGGGCTGATATTACACAGTGAATAGTAGGACATCGTGGAGTGTGGTAAAACAAAGGGCTCTGGGAATACAGGTCCATAATTCATATAAAGTGGTGTCACAGGTTGATAGGTTCATAAAGAAAGCTTTTGGCACATTGGCCTTCATAAATCAATGTATTGAGTACAGGAGATGGAATTTATGACGAAATTGTATAAGACATTGGTGATGCCTAATTTGGAGTATTATGTGCAGTTTTGGTCACCTACCTACAGGAAAGATGTAAACAAGGCAGAGAGAGTACAAAGAAAATTTACAAGGATGCTGCCTGGTCTGGAGGACCTGAGTTATAAGGGAAGATTGAATAGGTTATGACTGCATTCCTTAGAACGTAGAAGATTGAAGGGAGATTTGATAGAGGTATACAAAATTCTGAGGGGTATAGATAGGGTTAATACAAGCAGGTTATTCCGCTGATGTTGGGTGGGACTGCAACCAGAGCAAATGGGTTAAGGGTGAAAGGTGAAAAGTTTAAGGGGAACATGTGGGGAAACTTCTTCACTTAGATGGTCGTGAGAGTGTAGAATGAGTTGCCAGCACTAGTGGTACACACAAGCTTGATTTCAACATTCAAGAGAAGTTTGGATAGGTACATGGCTGGCAGAGGTATAGAGCGCTATGGTCCCAGTGCAAATTAATGAGAGTAGGCAGTTTAAATGGTTTTGGCATGGACTAGATGGGCAGAAGGGCCTGTTACAGTACTGTACTTTCACATGACTCTAAGACTATCAACAGGCCAAAATCAGAGGAGGGCTTTAGGCTTGTATACATATCTGCCAGGGAAAGCACATGGAGTGCCTTTAAACAGATAGGAGATCAACAAGCAGATGTATGATGGGTGATCAGCACCATCTGTGAGGTACAGCACATGGAATCAAATTTTCAACGACTGTTAGACCTCTAGAGGCACAATGAAGAAGACACAATGGGTGTACATTATGATTGCGAAGCCCAGAGCCAGAAAAATTTCTGGTCATCTCATTATAGGAAGGATATTGAAGTTTTGCAGAGCGTACAGAGGAGATTTACCAGGATACTGCCCAAATTACAGAACATGCCATATGAGAAAAGGTTGAGCAAGGTAACATCTTTCTCGTTGAAGCGAAGGAAAATAAAAGAAAACTTGTTAAGTTGTATAAAATTATGAGAGGCAGAATCAGAATCAGAATCAAGTTTAGTATTACTGGCATTTGTCATGAAATCTGTTGTTTTACAATAAGAAATATATTAAATATATATATAAATATAGAAAATAATTATATATAATAACCACATAACAATTGCAACACGGAAACAGGCCATCTCGGCCCTTCTAGTCCGTGCCAAACTCTTACTCTCACCTAGTCCCACTGACCTGCACTCAGCCCATAACCCTCCATTCCTTTCCTGTCCATATACCTATCCAATTTTACTTTAAATGACAATATCAAACCTGCCTCAACCACTTTGCTGGAAGCTCGTTCCACACAGCTACCACTCTCTGAGTAAAGAAGTTCCCCTTCATCTTACCCCTAAACTTTTGCTTTTTAACTCTCAACTCATGTCCTCTTGTTTGAATCTCCCCTACTCTCAATGGAAAAAGCCTATCCACATGAACTCTATCTATCCCTCTCATAATTTTAAATACCTCTATCAAGTCCCCCCTCAACCTTTTATGTTACAAAGTATGAAGACCCAACTTGATCAACCTCTCTCTGTAACTTAGGTGATGAAACCCAGGTAACATTCTAGTAAATCTTCTCTGTACTCTCTCAATTTTGTTGACATCCTTCCTATAATTCGGTGACCAGAACTGTACTCAGTACTCCAAATTTGGCCTTACCAATGCCTTGTACAATTTCAACATTACCTCCCAACTCCTATACTCAATGCTCTGATTAATAAAGGCCAGCATACCAAAAGCTTTCTTCACCACCCTATCCACATGAGATTCCACCTTCAGGGAACTATGCACTATTATTCCTAGATCCCTCTGTTCTACTGCATTCTTCAATGCCCTACCATTTACCATGTATGTCCTATTTTGATTAGTCCTACCAAAATGTAGCACCTCACATTTATCAGCATTAAACTCCAGCTGCCATCTTTCAGCCCACTTTTCTAACTGGCCTAAATCTCTCTGCAAGCTTTGAAAACCTACTTTATTATCCACAACACCACCTATCTTAGTATCATCTGCATACTTACTAATCCAATTTACCACCCCATCAGCCAGATCATTAATATATATGACAAACAACATTAGACCCAGTACAGATCCCTGAGGCACACCACTAGTCACCAGCCTCCAATCTGACAAACAGTTATCTACCACAACTCTCTGGCATCTCCCATCCAGTCACTGCTGAATCCACTTTACTACTTCAATATTAATACCTAACGATTGAACATTCCTAACTAACCTCCCATGTGGAACCTTGTCAAAGGCCTTACTGAAGTCCATAGAGACAACATCCACCACTTTACCCTCGTCAACTTTCCTAGTAACCTCTTCAAAAAATTCAATAAGGTTTGTCAAACATGACTTTCCACGCACAAATCCATGTTGACTGTTCCTAATCAGACCCTGTCTATCCAGATAATTATATATATAATCTCTAAGAATACTTTCCATCAATTTACCCACCACTGACGTCAAACTCACAGGCCGATAATTGCTAGGTTTACCTTTAGAACCCTTTTTAAACAATGGAACAACATGAGCAATATATCATTTATAATGTAATATGTGTAATTATTATAATCACACACACACACATATACAGTGGATTCTGGTTAATCAGGCTATCAGTTAATTAGTGTTGCTGCTTATTTGGGACAATTTGTAAAGAACAAATATTAATCAAGTAAACAGCCAGGATTCCCTTCATTTGAGACACTATCCAGTATAATTGGGACAGAAGAATGTTGCTGAATAGGATTCCTGGGTGATAGAGTCCTTATGAGCTACCTTTCAGTGAGGTCAGTGTTCAAGATTTATAAAAGCAGAGCTTTGTGGTAGTTTCTCTGAGTTAAGGAGTAACCAATCAGTGAGTGGGATTCATTAGAAAGGGCCAATAAAAATCAGTGCAAGTGGAGGAGCCATACTATTGGCTGCACCGGTGTTTAGAGCAGTTTTCACTCATCAGGCTTAGGCGAGATCAGGCTTGGGTGAAGTAAAGTATGTGGTAAGTTTCTGTTTTTATTTGTTCATCCTTATCTTTTAGGGGCATAGGTAGCAAGAATGGCTCCAGGGGCAGTGTCTTGTACTTTATGTGAGATGTGGGAAGTCCAGGAGACATCCAATCTCCTGAATAAACACACCTGTACCAGGTGCACCAAACTGCAACTCCTGAGAGAATATATTAAGGAACTGGAGGTGCAGCTCGATGACCTTCGACTCATACGGGAGAATGAGGAGATGATGGACAGGAGCTACAGGGTGGTAGTCACCCCTAGACTGCAGGGGACACATAACTGGGTGACTGTCAGGAGAAGGAAGGGAAGTGCCCAACCAGAGCAGAGTACAACTGTGACCATTCCCCTCAATAAATATACTATTGAGATGGGGGAGGCGACCTGCTGGGAGGAGCCACAGTGATCGGGTGTCTGGCACTGTGTCTGTTGCTGTGGCTCAGAAGAGCAGAAAGGTGAAGAGGAATTCAGTGTTGATACCACATTCCATAGTCAGAAGGGCAGAGATGAGATTCTGTGAGTGCAATGCAGACACCCAAATGGTATGTTAACTCCCACGTGGAAAATGTGAGGGATATTTCGGATTGGGTCCATGGCATGCTCAAGAGTGAGGGTCAGCAGCCAGAAGTCTTGGTACATATTGGCACCAATGACATAGATAGACAAGTTGAGGAGGTCCTGAAGAGATATTTTAGGCTGCTAGGTAGAAAGCTGAAAAACAGTACCTCCAGGTAGTAATCTCTGGATTGCTGCCTGTGCCACAGACCAGTGCAGGTAAGAATAGGATGATTTCGCAGGTGAATGCATGTCTGAGGAAATGGTGCAGGGGGCAGAGGTTCAGATTTATGGATCATTGGGATCTCTTCTGGGGAAGGCAACATTTATGAAAGGAACAGGTTACAACTGAACCCAAGGGGGACCAATATCCTTGTGGGCAGGTTGGCTAGAATTGTTCAGGAGCTTTAAACTAATTTGGTAGGGGGATGGGAACTAGAGTGATAAGGATGAGGTAGTTGATTTACAAACAGAGGATATGTGTAGTGAACCTCCTAGAAAGGAAAAGCAGATGATAGGGCAAAATAACAGTCAACAGGATGAGTTGTAATGCAAAAGGCAGACAAAATCAAAAGTAAATACAGGACTGAAGGTGTTATGTTTGAATGGATGCAGTATACGGAATAAGGTAGATGAACTTGTAGCACAGGTACAGAGTGGTATGTGTGATGTTATAGACATGATGGCTGAAAGCTTTGGGATTGAGTGTGGGCTGCGGAGTCTTGTTAGCTCCCTTGGAGTAACCTACTGCTGGAAGGCTAGTGACACTATTTGTTAGTGTCATGTTAAAGATGAGTCCTGGCTTGTCGAAGGATAAGTCCTAGCTCTATGTTGATGTTCGGTTCCCAGTCTGTCTCAAGTTCCCAGGGCCCCAGCCTGGAGGAGCCCAGGGCCCCAGCCTCAAGCCATGTCATGTCCTTGCCTGGTTCTGAGGTCCAAGCCCGAGGCAAGACCCAGGTTCTGGGTCCTTGTCCAGTCTCGGGCTCGGAGTCAAAGCCTTGCCTCCTAGTCCATGGTTCCTAGTCCTGGTCCTGCTTTCCCTAGCCCAAGTCTGCGTTCTTGTCCCCGCTCCTGGTCTGAATCCTATCACATCCCCACTCTAGTCAAGTCCTGTTCCTTGTACTTCAGTTTCTGTGTCTCGCATTTGGGTCTGTTCCCAGCACCCCATGTGACAAGTTGGCCAGAATTCACTGGAAAAGAACACTGGCAGGGATGATGGCAGAGCAGCAATGACTGGCATTTCTGGAAGCAATGCATATGCAGCCCTCCTGATAAATGTCCCTGATGTGTGGTAAGGAGACACCTATGCTCCTCTCAGCCGTTTTCACAGACTTTCCAGTCCGATGCTCGGCTGCTCCCATACAAAATGGAGATGCAACTTGTCAGAACACTCTCAATAGTGCTCCTGTAAAATGCAGTTAAGATTGGGGAGGGGAGCCTTACTTGTCTCACTCATCTTAGGAAGTGGAGGTGCTGCTGTGTCTTCTTGTTCAGGGAGGTAATATTAGGAACCAGGTGAGGTCATCCGTAATGTGAACTCCCAGAAAATGTGTGCACATATCTCTCTTATGGAGAAGCCATGTATTCGCAGAGGGCAATGATTCATCTGCACCTTTCTGAAGTCCACAATGATATAATTTGTCTTCTCTACATTCAGGCTTAGGTTGTTCTTCTCACACCAATCCACCGGCCACTCCACTTCCTCTCTATATTCGGTCTCGTCATCATTCTTGATAAGGCCAACTTGTTACACGTGTTACACGCAAACTTGATGATAGAGTTTGAGCTGGATCCTGCAACACAGTCTTGCTTCAGCAGTGTGAACAACAGCAGACTGAGCACGCAGACTTGGGGAGTAACATTGCTCAGTGTAATGGGACTAGAGATGTTGCTGTCCACATGGACTGCTGTGGACTTACTGTTAAGAAGTCCCATATCCAGTTGCAAAGGTAGGTGTTGAGACACAGCAAAAACAGTTTCCCCACTAGATGCTGTTGAATGGCAAACTGGTCTATAAACAGCATTCTTGTATATAAGACCCCATTTTACAGGTGGGACAGGACAGAGTGGAGGATAGAGGCTATTGCATCATCAGCGGATCAATTTGAGCGATAAAAAACAAACTGGAAAGGGTCCAATATTGCCTGGAGGAAGGTTTTATTGTGCCCCATTGTTTGAGGAACAGCTTCTGTCCCTCTGTCATCATATTTCTGAATGGTCCATGAACCCTTTTGCTCTCTTTTTACATTATTTTTTATATCTCTTGTTGTAACTTACAGTAATGCTTATTGTCTTGTTGTACTACTGCTGCAAAACAACAAATTTCATGACAACTTCAAAATCCCAAAAGGGATTCAATTCCCTCAATAATTAAGTCATTGTTCACAAGGGGTGCATTCAGACAAGTCAACAGAAAGTGTGAAGCTCGGAAACTTACAAGATTTTTATTTCTTTTACACAAAGTATTGTGGCAACTTAGAGTGAATGAAATATGTGACCTCCGCACTGAGCAAGAAGTGGCAACTTGCCTGGCTGGTATGTTTCATTACTAAGGTAGTCATCTGTCCACTGAGGCATCGAGACTGTTCTTTTGGTTTCTTCCAATAAAAAAAACAAACCAAGGGTAAAACTTAAAACAGAATAAAGTTACTTTATGGAACAGAATTAAGCGTAACATATGGGTTAACATATGAGGAACATTTGTCCGCTCTTGGACTGTATTCCTTGGAGTTTAGAAGAATGAGGGGAGACCTCATAGAAACATTTCGAATGTTGTAAGGCATGGACAGAGTGGATGTGGCAAAGTTGTTTCCCATGATGGGGGAGTCTAGTACGAGAGGGCATGACGTAAGGATTGAAGGGCGCCCATTCAGAACAGAAATGCAAAGAAATTTTTTTAGTCAGAGGGTGGTGAATCTATGGAATTTGTTGCCACGGGCAGCAGTGGAGGCCAAGTCATTGGGTGTATTTAAGGCAGAGATTGATAGGTATCTGAGTAGCCAGGGCATCAAAGGTTATGGTGAGAAGGTGGGGGAGTGGGACTAAATAGGAGAATGGATCAGCTCATGATAAAATGGTGGAGCAGACTCGATGGGCCGAATGGCCTAGTTCTGCTCCTTTGTCTTATGGTAATCATAAATAGGGTAATTGTTCAAGTTGACATACATCAAATAATTACATTTGTTGCCTCTGATCTGTTAAAAATAAATGGATTAGTGACATTTCTCCCAAGTTGTGGACTAACTCAGAAAATAACTCATTCTCTATCAAAGGCTAATATGTCAATTGTTCATTCATAAATTATACATTCTCATTCATCTTTTCACAAAACTCTAAGATGAGACTAAGTGCAACAGTGTGCGCTTCTCTATCAATCGAAGTTGGTGCGGAGACATGACTGTTGTCAAGCGGATTTGTACAGCTTTTATTGAAGCTGTATTCCTCAATTACAAACTCTTATATTGTCCTTGAATATTTACTTCTGCCATTTTGTCCAGTGTCTAAAGTCTGCAAGGCACTATAAGTGTTTACTGATCTGGTTACAAAGGCTGAAAAAGACTATTCATACTCTGTTGTTATTATTATAGGTGATATTAATCAAGGTAATTTAAAACAGGAACTTCCCTCTTTTCACATACACATTAAATGTGCTGCAAGAGAGGGTAACATTCTGCACCATTGCTGCAGCTCGATCAAAAATGCCTATCATGCCATATCCATGCTCCACTTGATGTTCTGACCATGCTAAGATGCAGTTCATCCCTGCATGCAGGCAAAATTTGCAAACCGTAAAGCCTACTAATAAAGTCGTAAGAATATGGTCTGATAAAGCCACTGATATGCTAAGAGACTACTTTGATTCCACTGACGGGAATATTTTTAAAACTAGCACTAACAGCATTGATGGATACACTGACAGAGTTACCTCCTATATTAGCTTTTGTGAAGATGCCTGCATCCCTGCTAAAATAATCACCGGCTTCAGCAATAGCAAACCTTTGTTCAACGCTGCGCCTGGAGAAGGAGAAGGACTACAGGAGTGGAGATAAAGGGCAGTTCAAAAAGGTCATCTGAGCTGCCAAATACCAATATTTAGTCAAAATGGATAAACAGTTTGGAAAAACCTGTAATCTTTTAGCAACTACAAGAAGATCTTAAGACCATAAGATATACCCAGGTTTTCTGCATTGTGGATACGGACGTGGAATATAGACTTTCTTTAATCTTATAGTTTTTTTAAATATGTCTTTCACCTGATCTTTCTCCTATTTGTGTGTATAGTGGAGAGGAATTTGGGGGTTGATGTGCCTGTTCCAGTTTTGTTTGTTTTTTGTGTGGGGGAGGATGATTTGGGGGGATTGATGATTGTGTTGGCATCCTTTCATGGTTTCATGGCTATCTGTAGGGAAAGAAATTCAGAGTTGTATACTTTGATAATAAATGTACCTTTGGGTCTGCTCTGCCATTCCATCACAATTGATTTATTATCCTTCTCAACACCATTCTCCTGCCTTCTCCCCATAACCTTTGATGCCCTGACTAATCAATAGCCTATCACCCTCTGCTTTAAAACATACTTCACCTCCACAGCCATCTATAGCAATAAATTTCACAGATTCACCACCCTCTGACTAAAGAAATTCCTCCTTCTCTCTGTTCTAAAAAGCCCTTCCTCTATTCTGAGGCTACGACTGCTCCACTGTAGGAAAGGATCTCTCCACATCCACTCTGTCTAGGCCTTTCAATATTTGATAGGTTTCAATAAGATCCCCCATTTCTGAACTTCAGCAAGTACAGGCCCAATACCATCAAGTGCTCATCAAATGTTAACCCTTTTGATCGCTGAATCATTCTCATGAACCTCTTCTGGGCTCTCTCCAATGCCAGCACATCTTTTCTTTGATAGGGAGATCAAAACTGCTCACAGTACTCCAAGTGCAGCCTCAACAATGCCTTATTAAGCCTCAGTATTACATCCGTGCTTTTATATTCTGGTTCTTTCAAAATATATTTGCCTTCCTTACCATGACTACGGAGGGGCAGAATGAAGTCAAGATGGTGCTAAATGGTGACTGCTATGCTTGCATCTTCGGAAGCCAGCTCTATTTCTATTTTTGAATTTTTTTTGGTCTTCAAGGTTCTTTTGAAGACCCTGACCTTGAGTTAAACTCTGACTTCAGTACTTTGCAGGAATGGGACCCACTCTCAGGGCCTCACGACCGGCCACTTTTTCATATACCTCAAGGATGCCGAGCATGCCTTCAGGATTCCAGATTTTCATGGCCTTGGAGACGTGCTGATTCTAGGCCGGTGCCCCTGACTGAAGCGTCGCGGGAGAACACGGAACATCGGGAGCAGTGGGTTAGCTGCCGGGGATTGTCTGTCCGGAGAGCTGCGCCTTTCTGGTGCCAACTCTCTGGCACAGAGCTCGGAAAAAGCAATGCAACAGACTTTTAACATCGTAAATCAGTGAAGTTGTTTGTTATGAAATGGGGATACCTCTTTTTCCCTTGTTAGGGAGAAAGAGAGCCTGTGGTATGTTGAATTACCGGGTGAACGAGTAGTCTTTGGGGCACTGCAAGTCTGTGTCTTTACTGATGCTTTGCTGCACGCTTGAGTGCTCAGTGGGGGGCACTGATGCTTTTTGCTGGTGGGGGTGGGGAGGGACATTGCTTTGCTGCTGTTTGTGCATGGGAGGAGAAAGCTGAGGGGGTCTTTGGGGTTTTAACATTTAACTGCCATTCATTCTTTGGGGCAATCCTCTGTTTTTGTGGATGTTTACGAAGAAAAAGAATTTCAGGATGTATATTGTATACATTTCTCTAACATTAAATGTATCTATTGAAGCAACAGAATTCAACCTCAATTTAACCTTCAGTGAATCCGACACAAGGACTCTCAAGTCACTTTGCACCTCTGATTTTTAAATTTTCTCCCCGTTTAGAAACTAGTCTGTCTTTATTCCTTCCCTATGCTATATTCCTTCAGCCATTTCTTTGCCCATTCTCCTAAAAGAATGCACCCTAAGCTCCGATAGCCTTCTCCTCCCAAACCAGTGAAATGAGTTCTACTGCAGCTTTGACTCACAGATCCACTTCGAAGACACCCTCTCATGTCCATTCAGCCAGATGATCATCAATGCCCCACAATCTCCATTGTCAAGGAAGAGGGCGCTGTTCAGGAAGCAAAATAGCAAGAAGGCTGCTGGCCCTGACTCTGTCTCCCCACTGTCCTTCAACATTGCTCTAAGCAGGAGTCTATAGTCTTTACAGACATTTTAAATCAGTCTCTTAAGCTATGCATTGTACCAATGTGTTTCAAGAAGTCTGTTATTATTCCAGTCTCCAAAAATCAAAGATCACTGGACTCAATAACTACAGGGCAGGTACACTTGCATCAGTCATAAGATAAATTTTGAGAGGCTGGTCATTTTATTTCTTAAATCCATAACTCAAAATTTTCTAGATCCACTGCAGTTCACCACAGAGCCAATAGAGCTGTAAATGATGCAGATAACATTGGTCTGGACTTTATACAACAGCACTTAAATGTCCTGTCACATGCGTCAGGCTTCTCTTTATAGATTGCAGTTCATACTTCAATAGTGTCACCCTTGAGCTTCTCCAAGCTTAACATAACAGGTCCCATCCGAAGGTGGATCACAAAACTTTCTCTCTGACAGGAGGCAATATGGGAGACTAGGCAAGCACATCTCCACATCCCACTCAGTCAGCACTGGTGCATCACTGGAGTGTGCTCTCTCCCCTTTCCTATTTTCTCCGTACACCAATGACTGTGTTTCCAGTGATCATCATTAAAACTGAGAAAGTTTTTGGATAACACCACTGTCGCGAGGGAGGGTAGTGACCTACCCATTCACTTCTGTTCAGAACGTGGATAGAATGTGTTAAGCTCCTCAGGTAGGGGTGTGCTGTTGTCAGCAATGCTACCTGACTTCAATTTGGACCCTGTTATTGTATGTAAGCCGTGCCACAGCTGACAGTTTGACTGGGATTCGATTTTGGTCTGGTACTGTCTCTGAGCATCTCTGATTGCTTTATGGAGGTCACCACTTAAGCAAAGGCTATGTTTCATTTGATTATGTGGAAGGTTTGCTAACAAAGGTTTGGAAGAAGCTTTCATTGATGCTGATTATAACACATTTGTACCTTACAAAAATGTTAGCAGGCAGTAGTATACTGTATGTGTTAAAGATTCATGGAAAGAATGATTCCCTGAACAATTTCCTTAATTCCCTCAGCAAATGGCAGTACAGGAAATACTGAAGATGAAGCCTGAATAAATTTCACCTCCTGCAGCAAAGAGTTGTCTCACACACTTTTTTCTAAGTTTTTTCTTGCTCCATTGGGAGACTTTGCTCTTTTACAGCATCCATGACATTAGTTCTTTTTTCAGAAAGCTGCAGACAGTATCACACCTGACAACTCACACCAGGCCACTCCAAGCATCTGAAGTGTGATTCAAGTGCCTGCGGTGTGTATGGTAGCAACTCTGACAGAAGCATGCATATTGTTTATATAAAAATAACAAGGGATTATCCAGATGCTGGAAATCCAGAGCAACACACGCAAAATGCTGAAAGGACTCAGCAGGTCAAGCATCATCTATGGAAATGAATAAACAGATGACATTTCAAGCAAAGACCCTTCATCAGAACTGGAAAGAAAAGGGGGAAATCCAGTGTTTAGTCTGTTCTCCTATAGAATTTCCTTGTGTCCCCAGAAGAAGTTGATATTCACGCCACCAAGTTGGAGACTACCTAGACGGAATATGAGATGTTGCTCCTCCACTCTGAGAGTGGCTTCATCATAGAAAAAGAGAAGAGCCATGGACCAACAAGCCGGAATGGGAATGGGGATAGAAATTAAAATGGCTGACCTCTGGGAAATTCCACTTTTGGTAGATGGAGCAGAGGTGCTCAACAAAGCAGTCCCTTAATTTCAGTCTACATTAATGCAGAGGAAGCCACATTAGGAGAACCAAATACAATAGACAACACCAACAGGGTTCGCAGATGATGTGTTGCCTCACCTCAAAAGATTGTTTGGGGCCCTGAATTGAAGTAAGGGAGGAGGTGAATGGGCAGATGTAGCATTTCTGTCACCTGCAGGGATATGTGCCAGGAGGGGGATCAGTGAGGCAGGACAAATTGACAAGGAAATCATGGAGGGAGTGATCCCTACAGAAACTGGAGAGTGGGGGAAGGTAAAGATGTCTTTGGCGGTAGGATTCCATTGAAGAAGATGAAAGTTGTGGAGTATGATTTGTTGGATGCAGAGGCTCATGGGGTGGTAGGCCAGGACGAGAGGAACTCTATCTATAACTCTATCAGGAAGATGGCACCGATGAATCATGGCGATGTTCTGCAGGCTACATGCAAAACTACTAAATGTCCCTCTTTTGAATCACTCTCAGTGAAATATGCAGTGTGTAATTTCCCTTTAATCAATGTAGTTTTGAACTGACTTAATGACCGCATCCTTCAGGAGGTTGAATACGTGGAAGGCATTCAGCCCAGGAAGGGTACCAGGCCAACTACTAAAGACCTGTGCTGATCAACTGGCTGGAGTGTTCACTGAGATCTTTAACCTCTCACTTTGGTAGTCTGAGGTACCCATGTAATTCAAGCAGGCCTAAGAAGACAATGACTATCATCTAGTAGCACCAACATCCACAGTGAAGAAGTGCTTTGAGAGGTTGGTGATGAAACATATCAATTCCTGTCTGAGAAGCAACTTGGATCTGCTGCACTTTGCGTACAGGGAGAACAGGTCCACAGCAGATGCCATTTCACTGGCTCTTCACTCCACACTGGAGCATCTAGCCATGCATACATCAGGATGCTCTTTAGCTACTACAGCTCAACATTCAGTACTATCACCCCCTCTAAACTAGTCAATAAACATCAAGACCTAGGCCTCAATACCTCCTTGTGCAATTGGATCTGCAATTTCCTCACTTACAGACCCTAGTCAGTTCAGATTGGAAAATACATCTACTCCACAATCTCCATTAGTACAAATGCACCACAGCACATCACAGGCAGCTGTGAGCTTAGGTCCTTGCTCTACTCACTTTACAGTTCTGACTGTGTGGCTAAGCACAGTCCCAATGCTATACTTAAAGTTTGCTGATGGCACCACTATCGTCTGAATCAAAGGTGGTAATGAATCAGCATGTAGGAGCGAGATTGAAAATCTGGCTAAGTGGTACCACAACAACAACCTCACACTCAATGTCAGCAAGACCAAGGAACTTATTAATGACTTCAGCAGGAGAAACTAGAGGTCTAGGAGCTATTCTGCATCAGGAGTTTGAAGGCGGAGAAGTTCAGTCACGTTAAATTCCACGAAAGTGCCATTACAAAGTAAACATAGCAGCACCTCTACTCTCTTACATGTTTGCAAAGATTTGGCATATGATCTAAAACATTGACAAACTTCTATAGATGTCTGGTGGATAATATATTGACTAGCCACATCACCGCCTCGTATGCAAATACCTGAATGGAAAGTCCTACAATAAGTAGATGATTCATCCCAGTCCATCACAGGTAAAGCCCTCCCTACCATTGAGCACATCTACACAGAGCGTTGTCACAGGAAAACAGCATCCATCATCAGGGACTCCCACCACCATACTCTCGCTGCTGCCATCAGAAAGATGTTACAGGAGCCTTAGGACCCCCACCACTAGGTTCAGAAACAGTTATTACCCCTCAAACATCAGGCTCTTGAACCAGAGGTGTATAACTTCACTCAACTTCACTTGTCACATCTCTGAACTGTTCCCATAACCTATGGCCTCACTTTCAGGATGCTTCCTCTCATGTTCTTGATATTTGTTGTTTATTTATTATTATTATTTCTTTCCTTTTGTATTTGCTCAGTCTTTTGCACATTGGCTGTCCATCTGCTTTGTTGGATATGGTCTTTCATTAATTCTATCATAGTTATTAGACTTATTGAGTATGCCCACAATAATTCAAATCACAGGGCTATACATGGTGACATATACTGTATGTACTTTGATAATAAATTTACTTTGAGCTTTGAAGTTAGAGCTATCAATTTTAAGGCGGCGGGAAGATAGGGTGGGCTCAGATGCCCAGGAAATGGAGGAGATGTGGATGAGGGCAGTATCAATGGTGGAGAGAGGGAAACTCCATTCTTTGAAGAAGGAGGATATCTCTGATGGCCTGGAAAAGAAAGCCTCATCCTGGGAAAAGATGCAGTGGAAACAAAAGAACTGAGAAAGGCAAGAGCATTTTTATAGCAGACAGGGTAGGGAGAGATATAGACAAGATAGCAGTGGGAATTGATAGGTTTTTAAAAGGTGTAAGTAGACAGTTTGTCTCCAGGGATAGAGACAGGGAGATTGAGAAAGGGGAGAGATATGTCAGAAATGGACCGTGAATTTAAAGGAAGAGAAGTTGACGACATTTATGTGCTTAGCATGGGTGCCTGAAATGGCACCAATGCAGTCACCAATTTAGCACTGGAAGAGCTGGGGAGCATTACCGGGAAGACTTGGAACATGGACGGTTCTATGAAACCAACAAATGTTAGGTGTAGCTGGGGCCCATAGAAGTGCCTATGGCTACCCTTGGAGTTTAGAGAAAGTGGGAAGAACCGAAGGAGAAATTGTTGAGGGTTAGGACCAGTTCTTCCAGATGGCGGAGAGCGGTGGTGGAGAGAAACAGGTTGGGTCTTTAGTTGAGAAAGAAGCAAAAAGCTTTAAGGCCTTCTTGGTGAGAGATAAAAGTGTACGAGGACTGGATAACCATTGTGAAAGTAAGGTAATTAGGACCAGGGAATTGAAAATTGAGGACATCAAGGGCAATCAACGTGTCGTGGATGTTAACGGGATGGTATTCACTTTCTTTCATTCTTTTAATGCTACTGAGTGATCAATAACCACAGCTTTAATCTCCAGAGCCTTTAAATAGGTTTTCCTGCATTGAGTAATAGCATCATTATAGACTTCCTTAAATAGAAGGTATTATAAAAGACACTAGGAAAGAACATTAGCTGAGCATTAATGACTGTAAATATGTTGTGTGATGAAAAAACTTTTCAAAACATGTTGGTAGAGGTGTTCCATTATGGAACACAAGCACTTTGTTTTTTTAATCATTCTCTGCATTTTAAGGGCTCCTGCCACTCTGAAATTATAGTCCTTTAATTCTGCTGATGAATAATTATTATCAAGCAGATAAGTCTTGGGAAGCAAGAGCACAAGTAGGGTCACATCACTCAAGCATGTGATAAGGGGCACTACCTTCAAGGGTGCTTCAAGGGAGCTTAAGTTCAGCAGCTCATGGATTGAAATGGTGATATAAGTTCACCATACCTGAACACTCTTGCAGTGCTTTGGTAGTCCGGAGCACTGGAAAGTCCATAATAGCAGTGACTTTTGACGACAGAGGTGTCACACCTTCTATGGAACTGCAACAGTTGAGAAAGTCAATAGTAGACAAATGGGGTTAATAATTAGTCCATGTTAACTTAAGTACTTCAAAAGTGTGCGAAGATGAGTTAAGCATTCGGCTTTGGATGGACTGGTGACAAGTACGGGATGAAGAGAAGATGGCGATGCAATGCATCGCGCGCGGCCTCTCCAGTGATGAATATCTGTAATCTGTCAAGTAGGGGACCGTGCACAATTCTGATTTGATGGAGGCAGACGTGAGAGCACGGAGGAACATCTGGTGAAGCTTCTGAAATGCCTGTTTCACTGCCGCTGCTACTATATGATCCGAAATCTCTGGCGGGGAAAGCCCTGAATCCTCAGCTTTGCCTGTTGCTTGACGACCAGGGCCAGGGTCGAAGCGCTCGGCGGAGATGGTGCTCGGTGTCGGAGGGCTGGACGGAGGCTCGAAGTTTTCAGACGGACTCAGAGTTGGACTGTGGTCGGGTGCTTCCAGGATGCTGCATCGGCAAGTTTGAGGCACTGGAAGCTCATGGCAGGGAGAGTTTCTCCATTCTACCGTCTGCGTGAGATGACCAGGCTATCGGGACTTTGAGACTTTTTTTTTTTACTGTGCCCATTGTTGGCTCTTATCAAATTACGGTATTGCTTTGCACTGTTGTAACTATATATTATAATTATGTGGTTTTTGTCAGTTTTAGTCTTGGTCTGTCCTGTGTTTCTGTGATATCATACCAGAGGAACATTGTATTATTTTTTTAATGCATGCATTTCTAAATGACAGTAAACGAGGACTGAGTGTCCTCATAATCTGATATTCTAATCCAGATGAGCAAAAAGAAAATTTTATTCTTTTAACGTGGAGTCCATTAGTCACTTAAACGTCTATGCTGCATTTTTCACCCCAAAAGTCTTAAGCAGAAACTCAAGTAGGTCAAATGGGTTATAACAGCAGTTTTGAGAACATGCTCAATGCACACAAGCATCTTTGGTACACAGGCAACCTGCAGCAAGTAGCAGTCTAGCAATTTTAGCCACGACAAAGTCCATGTGTAGCATTGTCCACTGAAGCAGAGCATCACACGTCATATCCCATAAGATGACCCTGGCATCCACGGTGTTCACAGACCTCCGATGTCTCAATGCACTGGCACTTCAACACTGCAGGGTGGTCAGCACATCTTGGCATTCATGCCACAGCATGTACAAACATCGACCCAGCATTGTCTAGTCCAGAGCCATGGGTGTGAGTATGCTGAAGGCTCTGCTGACAGGACTTATTGAGACAGGGAAAGGAGGTGGAATGATACACCTCTGCCAGGCTGGGTGTAGACTACTGGCCATTTTAGCAAGCTCCCTGTAGTCCTTCTCAGTGTACTCGCAAGGGCTGTATGAAATAGATCAGGTGTTTGTTGCATAAAGAGTTCTTTAAAAATAAAACAAGAGTGGTGATTGCCCACGAGAGCTACCATGTGGTCCATTAGTTCTAAAGGTCTTGTGTCACCCAGGCCAGGCAAGGAGAGCAACTTTTTGGCGTGCTCTGACCAGAAGTCTATAATAGGTGAGTTTTCATAGAGACATGTTTATCACTTGCAGGCAGGTCTTCTCATAGACTCGCCACTCAGGCAGCAGTGGAACTACTTAGCGATGCTACAACATTGTAAAATTTGGTATTGTCTGCGCTGATTTCTTGCAGTGCGAGCTGGGCTTCCACCTGTGCAAACACACGCTCCCAAAACTCCAGCAGCTTCAAAACAACTACGTTGGCTGACATATCATTAATTAACTCCGGAATCATCCAAAAGCATCAGGGTCACCAATGTAGTGCTTTGTGAATAAAACATGTGAGAGTTGTTTCATATGCTTAACAAGAACCTCAGCCCTTTACTTCCATTACAAACAAACCAAAAGCAGTCACCTTACACTGACCTCATTATGTCAGACACGGTCTCTTAAAGTGAACACAACAACTCAATGGTGGTGTTTGTGAATTATGTAAACAAATTCTATTATGAACAATATGTGCCATCTATCACCCATCACATTACCCCACAGGGGCCCATCAACTATGGCAGAGGGTAAGTCACATTTCCTGAAGAAGGGAGATATTTCAGAGGGCCTGGAATGGAAAAACTCACACTGAGAACAGGTATGGTTGCTGCAAAGATATTGAGGGAAATGGATGGTTTTCTTACAGGAGACACAGTCAAGGAGGTGTAGATGGATAGCTGTGGGAATCCATAGGTTGAAAGGAGATAATGGTAGATTGTTCTGCTCCCAATATGGAGACAAAGTGATTAAGAAAAGTGGGAACTTTGTCAAAAGTAGTTCAGGTAAATTTGAGGGCAGGGTGGAAACTTGCGGCAAAAGTGATAAAATTTATGAATGCTGGAAGCAGCACCAATGCTGTCATCAATGAGGCAGAGCTGGGGATGGATGCCATGGGAAGTGAGTTGATCAGTTTGCACCCCATACTCCACTGGGTAGCCTGCACCTCAATGGTATGAGCATTGAATTTTTGTGTTTCAGGTAGCCCACTCCCCTGCGTTCCTTTCCCACTTTCACCAATCCACCCAGGGTCCCTCTCACTTTATTCACCATTTCCTTCTCTTACTCCCATCCCTCACTACCCAAACTCATCACCCTCCATCATCTGCTTCTATTTGCCCATCACCCACATACTTTCTACCTGGGGTTCACTCCCTTAATTCATCTTTCCTATCTCTCCCAACTGGTTTCCCTCTGCCCACTGTGTTTTCACCTATCACTTACCAGCCTCCAAATCCACCTTCACCCTGCCCAGCCTGGCCCCATTTGTCCACCACCCCTCCTCATCTGGTTCCACCAATCACTTAGATTTCTTATTTATATATACTGGCTCTCTTCCAGCTACACTCTCAGTCCTGATGAAGGGTCTCAAGTTAAAATTTTCACCTTCCCTGTGCCTCCACAGATGATACCAGACCTGCTGAGATTTTCCAGAACTTTAATTTTTGTTCCACTTAACAAGTGATTGGCACGTTTTGTCATTTCTCTGATAATACTTCAATACATAAGCAACATGAAACAATAGTGCTGTGGAACGTGCACATTCATTGGCTGTTACATGTCTCTGTCTATATGCTATTACATCTGAGTGCAGGGCATCACCAAGAAGCTTGGCTCAGCTGCTAATCCTCCATTATTTCTGCTCTCTAGTCAAAGAGCACATCCAGACTGGAAGTGTCACAGTGGGGGGGCATTGGGAATGGACCCAAATGCAAGACACTGACACTGAAGTACAAGGAACAGGATTTGAATAGAGTAGGGACGTGACAGGATACAGACAAGAAGCAGGGACAAGAACGCAGACTTAGGCTAGGACATGGACTAGACAGGGAACCTGAGCAAGGAACTATGATCTAGGAGCCTGGGCTTGAACCCCAAGCCAGAGACTGGACAAGTTGGGTCTTGCCTCGGGCTCGGGCCCCAGAACCAGGCAAGGACATGACATGACTGCAGGACTGGAGGCTGGGGTCTTGAGGCTCGAGGCTCAGAGAAAGGCTTGGGGTCTTGAGGCTTGAGTATGAACTCAAGGACCTGGAACCTGGGACTTGATTCTGGCTCAGACTCCAGAACTAGACGAGGCTATAGGACTGGACATGGCTTGGGTGAGGAACTCCTGGGTAGGGCGAGACTCAAGAACAGGTAAAGGCACATGGACAGGACTCAGATAGGTCTGGACTAGGCACGGACTAGACAAGGGCCTTCAGGAGTACAGAGCCTTGGACTAAAAGAGACGGGAGCATGGAGCCTTGGACTAGAAGAGACGGGAGCACGGAGCCTTGGACTAGAAGAGACGGGAGCATAGAACACAGAACTGGGACCCCTCCTTGGGAACAGGACGTAGGGCCGGGACTCATACACATAACACAGAGCCGGGACCCCTCCTTGGGAACAGAACATAGGGCTGGGACTCATACACAGAACGCTGAACTTGAAGAGACAGATCCCAACACAAGGTAGCGTCAAACAGCAAGACCCACCTCACGAAGGCATTGGCACAGAGACAGTTCCCAACACTAGGTAGTTGCAAACAGCCAGACCTACCTAGCGAAGGCATGGACACAGAGAGACAATTCCACACAGTTCCTTATCTTGACCGAACAAGGCACTGGTCTTGCTCCGGCGATAAAACTTTAGCGATACAGGTGGGGTATACAGGCGGGGTATCCAGGCTAGGTGAGCAGGCAGAGAGTCAGGTGAGGTATCCAGGCAGGGAGTCAGGCAGGTGAGCAGGCAGAGAATCAGGCGAGGTATCCAGGCAGAGAGTCAGGTGAGGGGGAAAAAGACAGGGAGGGGAAAAGGACAATCCAGCAGGGAACCCTTGGTTTGCAGATGTATTTATGTCTCAGCCCCAAAACAAGAATCATGTGCCCACAACAGAAACTGGGGAAAACCAGAAACCCCGGAACAAGGAACCATGGACTGGACCGTGAACCGGAACCTGGACTTCACGGACCGGACCATGACAGGAAGTCCTAATTGTAAATCTGTAATCAGTGTTTTGGAATGTGCAAAGTCATGAGCAAGAACTATCTGTATGCAGGTTAGGTCAATGAAAGATTAAGCAGTTTGCAGCTGCTTATCGGGGTTTGGTAAAGCTCCGAGGTGGGTGAGAAATAGAAATGGTGTGAGTAAACACCTTTATTAGTACACTTCCAACTTCTTGCCTCAGCCAGCCATCACCCTTGGAGAGCCCTTTGCCGCTAGGATATAGAAACACAGCTAGGACCAAGCCAAGAAAGCTGTCATCTAAGAATTAACTTTGTATGTTTGCAGTCAACCCATGCATACACAGATTTGGAGCATTTAATGCTACACAGTGTTGCCCATTCAACTCGTCACCTCAAAACTCAAAGAGAGTGGAATCTGAGTATCTCTGAGTAAACGTACATTGTTTGCTACTCCTCAGGCCGCCTCCTTTCCGTCAATGACCTGTGAGCTATAGTATCGATGCCCAGCTGAGCAGATCCTGGAGCAGTTAGTGTGTCTGATAGAGACTAATTTCTGTTGTCCCTGCCAGCAGAATGTGTTTCTGCTCACTAGTACAGTGGGAGTCATGGTGTAAAAACTGCCCACATACATAACCCAAACAAAGTACAAATTTCTGTATGGGTCTATACTATGCTGGTGATATATTTTTGAGGGAATAGCAAATATATCTCCTCTTCCTTGTACACAAAATAGGATATTAAGATGTATAATTGGGCAAAGTTTTGAAACATCACAATTTGAATATTTAAATTCCTCTTCTGTTCTCTGGGCCAACATTTTCCAAATTGTACCTTTAGAGCAGTATTTTAAGTAGTGGAACTCACATTAAGTCATTGGGTCTTCATCACACCCACTAGAAAAGTTCAGACAGCAGTACCTCAACAGCTATGAAAATGAAGTGGCTGAGATTTAATATAAAACTGAAAGATTTACACACCTTTCTCCGCTTCCTTTCATGGTCCTGTTGCACATGCTCGATAGTATGTGGGTCATGTTTCAGATGGCACTACAATTTTTGTATTGCATAAACTCTTAGGTAACTTAAACAAAAAAAACTTTTTAATTTTAATTTCTGATACAATTTATATATTATTGGAAGTCCTGGTCACACAGTCTAGGAAGGATATGGAAGCTTTACAGAGAATGTAGAGGAGATTTTCTAGGATGTTGCCACCAGGCTTCGAGGGCAGGTCTTATGAAGATAGATTAGATTAGGTTATGAGGACACTCAGTCCTCGTTTATTGTCATTTAGTAATTCATGCATTAAGAAATGATACAATGTTCCTCCAGAATGATATCACAGAAGCACAAGACAGACCAAGACTAAAACTGACAAAAACCACATAATCATATCATATAGTTACAACAGTGCAAAGCAAAACCGTAATTTGATAAGAGCAGACCATGGGCATGGAAAAAAAAAGTCTCAAAGTCCCGATAGCCCCATCATCTCACGCAGGCGGTAGAAGGAAGAAAAACTCTCCCTGCCATGAACCTCCAGCGCCACAAACTTGCCGTTGCAGCACCCTGGAAGCACCCGACCACAGCCAACTTTGAGTCCGTCCGAAAACTTCGAGCCTCTAACCAGCCCTCCGACACAGAGCACCGAGCACCATCTCTGCCGAGTACTTCGACCCCGGCCCCGGCCGCCAAGCAGCAGGCAAAGCCAAGGATTCGAGGCCTTCCCCTCTGGAGATTCTGGATCGCACAGTAGCAGCGGCAGCGAAACAGGCATTTCAGAAGTTTCACCAGATGTTCCTCCGTGCTTCTTACATCCGTCTCCATCAAATCAGGATTGTGCACGGCATCCTACTTGACAGATTACAGATATTCATTCCAGAGTGGCCACTGCGCGTTGCGTCGCACCATCTTTTCCTTCTCCTTTTCTCATATCGAGCAAGCTAAGGTGTTACTCTTTGGAGCAAAGGAGGATGAGTGGTGACTTGATAAGGGATTTAATAAGAGACAAAGATCAAGTAGATAGCCGGAGGCATTTTCCAAAGATGGAAATGGCTAATACAAGGGAAGACAATTTAAGGTGATTGGAGAAAAGTAGGTATGGGGGGGGGGGGGGCGTGTGGGGTGGTGTCAGCAGTAAGTTCTTTACACAGGAAGTAAAGGGTGCATGGAACACCTCACCATAGTAGAAGCAGATACATTCAGGACATTTAAAAAACACTTCGATAGGTATATGGATGACAGGAAAACAAAGGGCTACATAGGAGGAAAGGATTGGATTGATCTTAGAAAAGGTTAAAAGGTTGCCATAACAGCGTGGGCTGAATGTTTTGCCATGTGCTATGATGTTCTATGTTCTATGTTTAAACAAGGCTGGATCTACATTAAACCAAATCCATGTATTTGCAGTATTCCCTCCAAGACCAATAAATCTATCCAAGAACTGTAAACAGTAATCAGGCAAAACTTCTATGTTCTCTTATTCTAGCCCTCTTGATACAATGGCCAATGTTTCATTAACCTTCCTGGTTATTTTTAGAGGATTTCCCATCAGTATTAACTTTAGCCTCAGATCTCTGAACTCAAAAGCACATGATATTCAAAGTCATTATCAGTATAATTTTATGCAAATATCATCCAGATTATAAATGAAGGGAAATTATGCATTAGTTGTTTGTTATATTTCTATATAATTTTAAAGTCTAAGTGTGTGGGATCTGTGATCTGGAAGATTAATCCCTCCAGTTATGCTATCCTCAGATGAATCAAACTAAGATGGTGAAAGTATAACACTGAACGTTTTCTGAGTTGTCAGGATTTCTACTTAACCTTTGTACCATTTTATGTATTGCATGTGCCTAGCTTGACAAGAATAATCATCTTTTCTGTTTCTGTGAGCTGAAAAATTTGCAAATATATCATTATGTTTTAAATATCCTCCCAAAATGCTTACTCTTGATTGGATTCTATCCTTATATCCAGATATCCTCTGGATATCCACTTGATTCTAACCTCTATGTTTATCAATTAGTTATACAGATTTCAGGTATACTCAGTTTTTAATGAATGTCACATGTGATTACCACATGTTAGACAAGGGGAATCTACTTTTCAGCTAGCGCCAGCATGATTATCAGCATTAGTCTGTAGCAGAGAACCAGTCCACTTATTTGGCTATCTAAATGTCTTTCATCTTTTCTCCTTGTGCAACAAACACTTCAATGAACTTAGGTAACGAGGGTAATGACAGTCCTTTTATTCTGAAGTAATGGAACTTTTTGTTGTATTATATAAAACTTTTAAAAGCTGGTACTGAATTTTCCAGAAGTACTTAGCTCAACTTCTGGCAGCTAATCAGAAAACACAATCCACTTTAGCTACAGCCTGAACTAAGGAGTGAGTTACATACATGGATTTTAATTAATATTTAAATAATGAACTCTTTATAAATTTTGATCTGGATATGCAGTGTAACTGTTGTTTAAAAGTATAGCATTTTTAATCAGATTCCAAAGATACTATCAGAGCTTCCTGCTGAAGTGATCTGGAGTTGGAAGGTGAATTATAGAAAACGGGTTGCTTAAGGCATGTTTTTAATTTCAAAGGTTCAAAAGATTCAAAGGTTCATTTATTATCAAAGTATCCAACTTGAACTTTTTCTCAAGGTAGCCATGAAAACCAATAAAGAAAAGAAAGGCAACCCCAGAATCCCACCTCTCTGCACACAAAAAACAAAACAAAACAGACATATCGAACCCCAGGTTCCTCCTCCAGCACAAAAATAACAAATAGAACAAGACAAAGGTTCAAAAGTCCAAAGAATCATTTTATTATCAAAGTATACAACTCTGAACTTCTTCAGTTCTCCAGGTTGCCACGATACCAAGAAAGAAAAGAAAGGCAGAACTGTCAACAACTCTCACCTCCCCGCAAAAAAAAAGAAAAACAGATCAGGTACATCAACCCACCAAATCCCTCCTCCCACATAAAAACAAACAAAACAGGTCAGGCATATCAACCCACCAAATCCCTCCTCCCACATAAAAACAAACAAAACAGGTCAGGCACATCAACCCACCAAATCCCTCCTCCCACATAAAAACAAACAAAACAGGTCAGGTACATCAACCCACCAAATCCCTCCTCCCACATAAAAACAAACAAAACAGGTCAGGTACATCAACCCACCAAATCCCTTCTCCCACATAAAAACAAACAAAACAGGTCAGGCATATCAAACCCCAAATCCGTCCTCCCACATAAAAACAAACAAAACAGGTCAGGCATATCAAACCCCAAATCCGTCCTCCCATGTAAAAACAAACAAAACAGGTCAGGCATATCAAACCCCAAATCCCTCCTCCCACATAAAAACAAACAAAACAGGTCAGGCATATCAACCCTCAAATCCCTCCTCCCACATAAAAAACTTAAAACGGATGAGATACATCAATCCCACCCCCCAAATCACTCCTTTCAGACAAAAGGAACAAATAAAAATGGATCAGGCACATCGACCCTAAAACATGCAAATTTCATTAGTAGCATCAGGTAGATGTTAAAATTTCAACTCTTCCCTTCTTTGGACTTTTCTCCCAGGCTTTGTCCAAGATCCCCTGCAGTATGAAACTCCATTCTTCAAATGTAGCTACTTACTGATGACTCGCATAAAGTCCGGAATCTGAAATCATCAGTCTCTTCATTAGAGCATGATGAGAGGGCAGACGGTATAGTAAGCAAAATCAGTAGGTCCCTTGCTCGCTTTGAAAACTTACAGTTTAGGTTAATTGTTTGAAAGAGAAAGTTGGCTTCCTTGCTAGACACTTAACATCTTTTAAATCAGTGCATTATCAGTTACAAACTACCTTGCTAACAAAAGATGCAGTGGGTTTACGGTGTCACTCCAAGAGGCAATGCATCACGGATAGTACTCAATGTGAGGGATATTTCAGATAGTCCTATAATAAAGGAGAGAGGTGGCAAACACAATCAGTGCAGCCATCACCGTACCACACTCTGCAGCGCACTGCAGACGGATGACCAGGAGAGAATGCACAAGGGGGCAGGATGTGCAGTGAGTTAACAAAAGAAAGGTCAGGGAAGACTCATTGCCTATTCACAAGAATGTCTGCAGATGCTGGAAATCCAAAGCAACAAAGAAAAAAGCTGTAATATCATCAAGTCTGAGGTAGGATCTCGGCCCAAAACATCAACTGCTTACTCTTTTCCATAGATGTCTGGCCTCCTGAATTCCTCCAGCATTATGTATGTGTTTTATTAGTCATTCTCTCAGTTTTAAAGAGTTGAACAAGATATTGCCTTATCTTGACAAGCAACAATTAGTTATTCAAAGTCCAGAGTAGAATATCTGTGTGATCCATGCATGATCTTTCGCATTTCACCTTAGTGGATTTGTTGGCCACTCTGATAATAATCAGACAGCTTCCAAATCCAACCTAATTTGATGTGCAAGTAAACAGACCTGTGTGAAATAAAGTTAGCTGTCATTTATAGGAAGTTCTGAAGCAGCATTTATCTTTTACTGCAGCAAGTAGTTGGCAAACTTACTCCAATTCTGAAGCATGATCAGTATACTCATTTTTCATTTTTAAGTCTTTTTATTATTGAAAATTGACAACAAAGAAAAATACATTAATATAATCAAGTCAATATATCAATATGTAGAATAAGAGTCAAACTATTAACCAAACTAAACAGTGTATCAATAATAAAAAAACAAAATGTTAAAGCTATTTTTAAAAGAAAGAAGGAAAAAAGAACCCCTAACTAAAACAACAAAAAAAACATGATCAGTATACTCAATGTCTGCCTGATCAAGCTTCTCTACCGAACCATTTCTTTGTAACATGCTGTCCTCCTAATAAAGTTTCAGAGTGAGACCCTGGAAAAGGTTAATCACTTCTTTTACCATGAGAGCCAGCTCTCACTGAAGAGCAATATTGACAATCAAATTCACTGCTGTCTTCAATGCACCTACAATAATCTTCTTCAAATGAAGAATTTTTAAAGACTAAAACTTCAGCCCCGGCACAAAACTCAACTGCTGCTCAGAAACCGTGACTCTGTTTTCTCACATGTTTCTGAAAACTGGGTTATCAACAGTAGATAAAATACCACTAATTCAAGAAAAACTGTAAAATTTGCTGGAAGGATATGCAAACCAATGTTAGCATTCTCTTTCAGATCAGCACTCCAGCAGTGAGTTTCTCATTAGGGACAAGTTGGCCAGGTTAGGTCTTTATTCATTGGGATGTAGAAGAATGAAATACAAACTTAAAAAATTGATTAAAATTACGAGGCATAAATAAGTATCAACTTGAATCAACGCACATCAAAGTTGCAGGTGAACGCAGCAGGCCAGGCAGCATCTCTAGGAAGAGGTACAGTCGACGTTTCAGGCCGAGACCCTTCGTCAGGACTAATTGAACTAGCTCTTTCCTCTGTAGTCCTGATGAAGGGTCTCGGCCTGAAACGTCGACTATACCGCTTCCTGGAGATGCTGCCTGGCCTGCTGCGTTCACCCGCAACTTTGATGTGTGTTGCTTGAATTTCCAGCATCTGCAAAATTCCTCGTGTTTACGTTTTTAAAATCAACTTGAATCAACTTTGCATGCTGGACAGTTGTGGCGGAGCTTGATACTATAATTAAATATAAAGTTAAATCAAGCATCATAGCTGACCGCAGGGCTTCACTTCCACATCAGCTCAATGCCTTCCATGCTCAGCTTTGTCTGTCAAAACATGGAGGAACCATCACAAACTACTACAGCCCCCCGATGGTTGTGTGATTTCAGTCTCAGAGCCCGATGTGCGAGCAGCCTTCAGGAGGGTGAACCCATGGAAAGCATCCAGCCCAGACAGGGTATCTGGTCAAGTACTAAAGACCTGTTCTAAACACTCTGGCTGGAGTGTTCACTGATATCCTTAACCTCTCCATTCTGAGGTACCCACCTGCTTCAAGCAGGCTCCAATTATACTGGTGCCTAAGAAGAACCGATAAACTGCCTCAGTAACTATCACCGGTAGTACTTACATCATAGTGATGAAGTGTTTTGAGAGGTTTGTGATGAAAAACATCAACTCCTGCCTGAGAAACAACTTGGATCTGCTGCAGTTTGCCTACTGGAGCAACAGGTCCACAGAAGATGCCATCTTCACATGCTCTTCACACAATCCTGGAACATTTAGACAGCAAAGGTGCATACCTGTATGTCAGGATGCTCTTTAGTGACTACAGCTTCACATTTATTACCATTGTCCCCTCAAAACTAATCAATAAGCTTCAAGCCCTGGGCCTCAATACTCTTTGTGCATTAGATTAATGATTACCTGACTGGCAGACCACAGTATGTGTGCTTGCAACACTGTGTCAGACAGAGTGATCAGCAGCACTGGGGCTCCACAGGGGACTGTCTTGTCTTCCTTTCTCTTCATCATTTACACCTCGGACTTCAACTACTGCACAGAGACTTGCTATCTTCAGAAGTTTTCGGATAACTCTGCCATAGTTGGATGCATCAGCAAGGGAGTTGAGGCTGAGTACAGGGCTACGGTAGGAAACTTTGTCACTTTGTCACTTTCTCACTTTAAAACTTTGTCAGAATTATCTGCAGCTTGATGTGAAAAAGACTAAGGAGCTGGTGGTGGACCTGAGGAGAGCTAAGGCACTGGTGACCCCTGTTCCCATCCAGGGGGTCAGTGTGAACATGGTGGAGGATTACAAATACCTGAGGATACGAATTGACAATAAACTGGACTGGTCAAAGAACACTGAAGCTGTCTAGAAGAAGGGACAGAGCTGTCTCTATTTCCTGAGGAGACTGAGGTCCTTTAACATTTGTCGGACGATGCTGAGGATGTTCTATGAGTCTGTGGTGGCCAGTGCTATCATGTTTGCTGTTGTGTGCTGGGGCAGCAGGCTGAGGGTAGCAGACACCAACAGAATCAACAAACTCATTCGTAAGGCCAGTGATGTTGTGGCGATGGAACTGGACTCTCTGACGGTAGTGTCTGAAAAGAGGATGCTGTCCAAGTTGCATGCCATCTTGGACAATGTCTCCCATCCACTACATAATGTACTGGTTGGGCACAGGAGTACATTCAACCAGAGACTCAGTCCACCGAGATGCAACACAGAGCGTCATAGGAAGTCATTCCTGCCTGTGGCCATCAAACTTTACAACTCCTCCCTTGGAGGGTTAGAAACCCTAAGCCAATAGGCTGGTCCTGGACTTATTTCCTGGCAAAATTTACATACTATTATTTAATTATTTATGGTTTTGTTTTATATTATTTTCTATTCTTGGTTGGTGTAACTGTAACGAAACCCAATTTCCTTCAGGATCAATAAAGTATGACTATGACTATGACTATGACTATGCCTAGATCTTCAATTTCCTCACTAGCAGATCCCAGACGGTTCAGATTGGCAAAACCATCTCCTCCATGATCTCCATCAGCACAGGTGGACCACAAGTCTGTGTGCTTAGCCCCCTGCTCTACTCACTTTACACTTATAACTGCATGGCTAAGCACAGCTCCAATGCTGTATTCAAATTTGTCATCAGCCAAGTCAAAGGTTCAAATGGTTCCATTTATTATTAGAAAATGTTTACAGTATACAACTTGAAATATTTAGTCTTTGCAGATGTGCACAAGTAACAGAAGAACCCCAAAAGAATGAATGACAGAAAAATGTTAGAACCCCAAACTCCCTCTCCCCCTCCCCTGTGGTCAGTACCCAACAAGCAACAACAAATCTCCCAAAGAGAGACCTTGATCTGCAGTCAAAAAGAACTATTGTTTGCCCAACAGTTCAAAATTCCACGGGCTCTCTCTCTCTCACTAACAAGGGACAGAGAGAAGTCACCAGTTTCACAGCAAAAAGGGAGACTGACAGTTGCTGTTACGATATTACAGTCTGCAACATTGGTTTTTTATTCATAGATATTCCTGACTCAAGAATCAGCAGCAAGCTCTCCCCACCATCAAGAGAAAGAGAGAGAGGGAGCCCAATCACTGGATCACAGAGACCTCTGTCTGAGCATCCTGCCGCAACCAAATCCTGATGTTCTTTCTCCCGCAATGCCCCAGTTGGCAACACGGGCCTGAATTAGGTTATACACAGGGCCGCAACCTGGAGGTGCCATTTTTCAAGCCACACCTGGACAAAGTTGGAAGACGGTTGGCCGGCAAAGTCCAGGAGTGGAACTCGTCCACCCCAAAAAAGTTTGAGTGCCATTGCAGATCAGGACCTCAATAGAAGCCCAACTACCTTGAAAAGCAAAAAAAAAAAAAGGAGATACTAAAGAGTGGAATTTAAGCAGATGAGCTCGAAGAGGCAGCCACTTGGGGCCATCTTAACTCAGCATACAGGAGGGAGATTGAATATCTAGTTGAGTGGTGCCATGACATCAATGTCAGTAAAACAAGGGAGCTGATGATTGTCTCTAGGAGGAGAAAACCAAAGGTCCATGAGCCAGTCCTCCTTGGAAGATCAGAGGTGGACAGAGTCAGCAACCTCAAATTACTCAGTCTTATTATTTTGGAGGACCTGTGCTGGGCCCAGCAACTAAGTGCATTTATGAAAAAAGCAGGGCAGTGCTTCTACTTACTTAGGAGTTTGTGAATATTTGACAGAACGTCTAAAACCTTGATACGCTTTTGTAGATGTGTGGAGGAGAGTATAGTGACTGGCTGCATCGCAGCCTGAATGGAAACACCAATGCCCTTGAATGGAAAATCAGACAAAAAGTAGTGGAAGCGGCCCAGCCCATCACAGGTAAAGGCCTCCCCACCATTGGGGACATCTACACAAAACATTGTTGCAGGAAAAAATAATCCATCATCAGGGACCCCCACCACCCAGGACTTGCTCTCTTCTCACCGCTGCCATCAAGAAGAAGGTAATGGACTCAAATCACCAAATTCAGGAACAGTTATTACCACTCAGTCATCAGGTTCTTGAACCAAAGGGGATAAATTCACTCATCTTCGCTTGCCCCATCATTGAAATAATCCCACAACCTATGGACTCACTTTCAAGGACTCTTCACCTCGTGTTCTCAATATTTATTACTTATTATTATTTCTTTCTTTCTGTATTTGCACAATTTGTTGTGTTTTGCACAGTGGTTGAATGCCCAAGTTGGTGTGGTCTTTCACTGATTCTATTATGGTTGCTTTTATGTTATGGATTTATTACACTGCCCTATTTTCACAGGATCCACCTGCTGCCCAAATCTTCCCTTATTGCTTCCTCTAATGTCCTCTGCCCTTATACGCCGCTCCAGCAGCACTACAAGGGCCCTGTAACCACGCTGCTCAGCTGGCATTAGGTTGAGGAAAGCCCACAGGGCATCTCCCTCCGCGCCAGGGCATGGTGCACTGCCGTCTTGATGGGGCTCCAACCATTGTTTCATGTGGCAAACTTGACTTGTGCAAGGTAAGGCTCCAGGTGACTGGTATCATTGCATCTAGGGAGCTTCAGGGTAGACCTTGTGGTATGAATTGCAGAGGCCCTTTAGTCTTCAGCTTGCTCCGGCAGCATCCGTAGTTCCTGCCATGTTGCCCATCCTCCCATGGTTGTGGCGTTTTGGGTTCCTCAGTGCGAGTTACAAAGAAGGCGGGTGGTGTCCTCCACCATGTCCCCCGGGTTGGGGAGCTCACCCCATTAGGGTTCCCTGGAAAGGCACAATGCTCAGTGACCAGGTCTTCCCTCCAGGTTGGTGTCCACTTTTTGGGATCTCACCCTGGGATGTCATACGACTCAATCCCTTGAATTATTTCCCAGATCCTAAGGCACTACATCCAACGTTGTAACTCTTCAATCTCGCCATCAATTTCTAATCCCACTCCTGACACCAATGTGGCAAGCATTTGGTCCATGATGACAAGCAAGAGAAGCTTGTTCAACTCAACAGCCACTTGTATTGTGATAAACACAAAACCAGAACAGGCACTATGACCCAGGAAAGAACCCACTCAGTCACATACAGATGGGGGAGGTGATTATCACACACCCTGGTTACAGTCATGGTGACCCACAGTCACACAAGTAAATAACTGTACAACCCAAGCTAAAATGTAACAATAAATGAACTTGAACATCCCACCATAATTCCACGAAAGCATTTTAACACAATAACAATAAATAGTGCTGGTCATTAAGAATGCTGGGGTGGGCTGACAACCATGAATCCCTCCCCCCAAAGTGTCACAATACTGTATCATCTAATTTCCACCGAGATTGTCATAGTGGGTTGACAAAGGACTGGACCCAGGTGCTAAGGAAGGGCAGAATCCCTAGGAAGGGACAGAAACAAGAGGTTAAAAATAAAAATCAGAGCTTCGCAGGAATGACTGAGTGATACCACTAGAATTCATCTTCCCCATCACAATGACCCCACTACGGCACGGGCTGAGAGTCCTCCTTAAATAATCGTGGACTGTAGGAAACACTTGCCAGCCACAATTAACATGACAAGGTCTAACAGGGGGGAAAACACAAGGGCTTAACAACTCTAGTTAAGATAACGATAGTAAATACAGGTGCTCTATGGCAAGTCACAGGGATCATGGCAAAGATAGCTTTTTTGTATCTGCACGACTCAGAGACAAAAAGCAATGCCGAGCATTTCAGTTATTACCCTGGTAGATTCCTTTCAAATTTCACTAGAGCCATCTGAAAGCCTTCGCATACAACACCACATTTAGCCTCATTTTTAAGTCAATTACTGATAATTTCGTAGATGCATTGACCAGTAAGGCCTCAGTGCTTTCAGTGCAGCTAAAGTTGCAATAGCACTGGTAATGACGATGTCTGTTTCATGTACTTTCAGGGCCTTCATGTTGTGTTTTTTAAAACTACCTTAAGAAATTTCATGCAACTATTTTTTCATGTAATTTTACCTTTTCAATCAAGATTCTTTTAGAAATTAACTGTAATGAGGAACTGTCCACTCATAATAGAAAATTTTTATTAGTGATTTTGCTACTGTACTGGATTAACTAGGAAAAATATTCCATATAACATGTTTACATTTCCTTTGGCTTGCTTCCAATTATATGAATTTGCTTTTTAAATGCCATTGCTATAATTATTGTCTCAACTGCATGAAATACAAACTATCAAAAAATATCCTTTGCTGCAAAATGATCATGATATAAAAATGATTTATCTCCACTTTTCAGAAGTTATTAATTTCTTATGTTTTGTTTTAAATGAAATTACATTCAGCAGACTAGAGAAAGAAGATAGCGTGAAGACAGAATTTGACACAAGTTTCAGAAAAAATAAAAATATTATTAATAAAACTATTACTTTTCTCTCTCATTCATGATTACATCACATTTTAGTACGTACTTTGACAAGAATATCAAGCTGTCTTGGATCAGCTTTTAATGTAAAATAAATTTGATTAATGAAAGCATTAATAAAGTAATTTGTAAGATGTGATCAAACAAGTGCATGCATGATAGGAACACATATATGATTAATGAGCATCAGACCAGAAATTGATTTATGTGTCACCTTCTACTTTTAATAGAAGACTTTTTTATGTGCCTTATAACTACATCATTTGTGCCCACAGTTTTACTCTATCATTGCAAGTCAGGAGTTGGCCTGTCAGTTTTGTCAGGAGACCAAAATCACTTGATATACATTGACTTTTCTGTACAATAACCAATATCAGGCTAAGGTTATCACAACTGCCAGCTTGTACTCAATGCTCTGTTTCTCTTCCATACTTAATAATGTAGATGAAACCATCAACTACTCCATGCTGTCAAGTGAGAGATTGGGAAGAGTCATCAATAACCAAACATTAAAAAGAAGTAATAATCAGCAGGAAGAATATGATAAAGTATTTCCAGAGGCTATTAAATCTCACAGAAAAACCTTTCTTTCATAAATATATATATATAAATCTCACTGGAAAACCTTTCTTTCATAAGTGTGTATATATATGCTGGAGCTGACTGTCCCATGGGAAGATAGCTTGGAAGAGGCCTTTGAAAGGAAGCTCTCCAAGTACGCAGGACTGGCCAGCATCTGACAGCAAGCTGGATGGAGAGTGAGGTGTCTCCCAGTGGAGGTTGGTTGTAGGGGATTCGTAGCCCGTTCTTTAGTTAGAGCCTTCAGCATTTTGGGCATCGAGGGAGAGAGGAAGCGGAGAGCCATCCGCAGTACCACCGATGCGGCAGAGAGGGCCTCAAGATGGCTGTGGCTCAAAAGAGTGGAGCCATGGAGTCATAAGTAGCTAGCCATCTGGACACAAGCCGGGGTCTGATCAGCCCCGGCTGGGTCACCTGGAGGAGGTTGTATGTTGTTGAAAGACCCGAAACACCCGATGATTCCAGGAACATCACTGAAGATGTGTCCAGAAGCATCAATAGATGTACGTACACAACAGTGTATGTAAGTGTGTATACACACACACACACACACACACACACACACACACACACACACACACACGGGTTGATTGATAAGTTCGTGGCCTAAGGTAGAAGGAGTCAATTTTAGAAAAACTAGCACATTTATTTTTCCTACATTTACACACTTAGTCCAGCGGTCGTGGAGCATACAGACCCCTTCTTTGTAGACCTCCAGAAAGGCATCTTCCACAAAGGCGTCTTGGTCCACGGCAGATGAGTTACTAACTACAGACTTCCTGCATTTTCACTCAAAGATTTGAACTGCACGTGCATCTAAGAAGACCTGTATAACTCATCTTCTTCTACCTTAGGCCATGAACTTATCAATCACCCCTGCTGTGGACCACTTCTACAAAGAAGGGATCTGTATGCTCCACGACTGCTGGACTAAGTATGTACATGTAAGAGGGGACTATGTTGAAAAATAAATGTGCTAGGTTTTCTGAAATTGACTCCTTAGGCCACGAACTTATCAATCATCCCTTGTATGTGAAAAAGTAAAACAATAGGGTACGGGTGTTTAGGGACAGAAGAAGATGTTAAACGACCATGGAACTGATTGATTGAAGTTATTGTAACTTAATGATTTGCCTTTCAGGAATGAGATTAACAAATACTAGTGAAAAAATGAAAAAGAATTTTAGAAAATTCTTCAAATGTCAGCTGATTCTAGAACAATCAAATCTGCCATTGCTAGCTTTTCATTAACTGAAGAATTAAGATAGTAATTAAGATAGGTAGCTACTTCTCATAGTGGTATTATAAGTTTACTGAATGATTGGTAGATTTGAGGGACTAAATGGCCTCCTCTTACTGATGTGTACAAAAGTCCCTCACTAGCTTAAAATAACTTCCACAATGTCTTAAGGTTGTGAAAGTTGCTGAATAAATGTAATCTTTCTCTTCTTATTGGACTTAAAATATCAAGCTTATTTAATTGAATTCAATCAGGACTAAAAGATATTAGTGATGCAGATAAAAGTTGGTAAACCAAATCAGACAAGAAGCAACCAAATTAGGCTAACAGAATGTGACAGAATGATGAAGTTCTCTCATAACTTGAGCATCAAAATAACATGAAGACATTTCTTTGAACTGAAGAGAGCAAACTATTGTTGCTGCTTCAATAACCTAATGACTTGTGTTTAAATGTCTTGATTATATTCCATGGTGAAGCAGTACTCGTTGATTAAAGTTGGCTTGTTTTCTAGAACATAGAAGGAAAGGGAATCAGTGCTAGGAGTTCAAATGGCCAACATAATTTTGTATTAATCTTCATCAACCAAAATATATTTTTAAATTTAAAAGGATTTGCAATGTAGCAAAAAGTCACTGGAAGATTATTTTTTCCTAGTCTAATTCTGGAATAATTAAATAAGGATGGGTCCATAAATCTTTTGCAGCATTTAGATTTGCTTTTATAACCTCCGACACTGCTTAACTTAAATAGAATAATGCTTACAGATTAACAGATCCGGTCCTCCAAGCAAAACATATCTCAGCCTGCTCCTCAACACAGTTCAGGCACCTTGTCCAATTTTAAAGTATTCTGAGAAAATACAAAATGATCAGCCTTAGTTTGTTCAACTTTTTTTCCCCTGTGAGGCAAAATAATGCTGCCAGCGACAATTTGGGATCAATTGCTTGTAGGGTAATATCCCCTTGCCTGTCTATGGGAGTATGTCATGTAATCACCATGACAGCTGAAGTCGAAATTTTGACAGGATGGTCAAATCTGCCCTGTGTTTGTCATCCCAGATGATTTGTGCATCTTATAATTAATTTGGTGTCCTTGTCATCTGCTGTGACAAACTGCAATTCTAGAATAGTGTTGCTTCAGTGCCATGTTTTACAATATTTGTTAACTATGATTAAAGTATGGAACACTTCATAAGCACTTTACCATCTAGCACTGGAAATAGTAACTATGCAGGTTTCCAATATAACCAAGCAAATTCAGAATTAAATATGAGAACAAAGTGCAGAAAGAATCATGGCCTGTTACCTTTAACAGCCCCAATTGACAGACAGTATATAAAGTAAAGCATTACGGTTAGTGACTTTAGCATATTTGGAGCAAAACTATTTTGTTATTTAAAGATGCAGTGAATGATTTTCAACCATTTTAAAAGGAGCAATTTAAAATATATATATATAATAAATAAACAAATTTCAAAAAGGTTAGTTTGATTGTTTTTACTGGTGATACAAGGAAGGTAGGGCTTTCTGTATAATATTTTGGCTTCATGGAATAGATTTCGTACTGCCCAAATTCCCATCCCATATAGCTGGAAAAGCTGTAAGTTGCCCTGTAGGATTTATATGTAATTCAGAGGTTTAAATAGTGCCAGTCTTTCTATTCTCCTTCGGCCTGAGTTTTGAACTGACACCAAAATCCGCCCTCAAACAACTGCTTCTTTTTAACAGCTGTATATTTTTTCCCAAAAATAACATTCAAATCACAATTTTCCTGCTGATTCGGATCCAAAAGGCTCCTTGGTAGTAATTGAAGCAAAGTTTCTGATGTCATGACCGTGGTATATTTATAAATAATTATGCAATTAGGTCATTGACTATGTAACAATCATATTTGCATCAAGTAAAAACCAAATTGATGGAGGAATTCAGCTGGTCAGGCAGCATCTGTAACAAGCAATTGACGGTCAATATTTTGACATCAGCGGTCCAGCTGAAGGGTCTCATGCTGAGACATCAGTTGTCCATTTCTCTCCACAGATGCTGCCTGGCCCATTGTTGGAGTTCTTTCAACAGTTTGTTTTGTTTTTGCTCCTGGCTTCCACATCTGCAGTCCCTTGTGTCTACATCAAATATTCAATTGTTTGCTGTTAGTCTGAAATAAATTACACAACTTGTTCTGATTGTAATGATAATGTCACATTATAAAATAACTTATTTTAAAAATTAATCATGTACAAATACACAAAATCTTAACACCATAAGGCTTTTCACAATAGTCTTATAATGAGCAGTACCAGCCTATTTCTTTGTCTATTCTCACATATATTACATTTGATTATGATGATATTCTCCAGTACTTGATGAAAAAGCACCACTTGAAAATACTTTTGCTAAGCCACTAGAACATTGCAAATCAATGGCACTGATCATACAACCCTGAAAAGGGCAGAACTTCGGAAGGAGAGACGGCCTGACCGTTAATGTTCTACAGGTACATTGTGAGCCGCTGATGCTGAGGTACATCCTAGGATGCGCTGGGACATACATCAGTGATGTAACCGGGGGTCATTGGGGTTTCGAGTATTTCAACATCAGACACTCTTGCACCAGTGATCCAGCCAGAGTTTATCAGGACCTGGTCTGTATCCCACATCAAAGTTGCTGGTGAACCCAGCAGGCCAGGCAGCATCTCTAGGAATAGGTACAGTCGACGTTTCAGGCCGAGACCCTTCGTCAGGACCCTTCGTTAGTCCTGACGAAGGGTCTCGGCCTGAAACGTCGACTGTACCTCTTCCTGGAGATGCTGCCTGGCCTGCTGCGTTCACCAGCAACTTTGATGTGTGTTGCTTGAATTTCCAGCATCTGCAGAATTCCTGTTGTCTGGTCTGTATCCCAGCAGCTTTGGTCCACAGGTCACAGCTCTTGTTCCATGGCCATCTGGAGGCTCACTAGCAGACTCTGTGATGGTTCCGACGGCTCTTTTCTTTGCAGCCCCTGTAATGCCATGAAGGGTAGGTTCTGCACAGTGAGCAGCCAGAAAAATCTCTACACCCCACCTTTATAGGCTTACAATGTGCCCACCACCCCTGTCTCTGGTACTGCTCCACCAGCTCCTGGTATTTGGCTTTCTTACATTCAAATGCGTCCTCAATCTGATCTTCCCAAGGAACTGACGGTGCTACCATCACCACCTGCTTTGGGGTTTCTGACAAAATGACCATGTCAGCCTTCAGGAGGATGATGCCATGAAGTCAGGGAATTTTAATTGCTTGCCAAGATCGACTTTCAGTCGCCAGTTGGACACCTTGGCAAACAAGCCTGCTGGTGATCTGGGCTGAGGTTGTGGTTGGTCTCCAGCTTTGACAAAGGCTATGGGCTTTTTGGTTTGGTGGAGTTACCTATTGTTGTTAATGGCCGAGGAGATACTGAATTTGTTTATGCATTGTCAACTACAATAAGAGAGAGAGGAAAGGAGAAAGAGCAGATGATATCATGAAGTCCAAAGAACCTCAGCAGATCTTTTCAAGGAAGATTCAACATGATTTTGATTCTTGTCAGGTCTCACTGTATTGTGTTGACATTAGTGTGACAGCATCTTAGAACAAGATTCAAGATTCAAGATTATTTCCAGTGCACAAGTGTAAAGGAGAACAAAATAATTGTTATGCCACATCCAGTGCAGCACAAATAAAACACAAGAAGATAAAGAAGACAATAATAAAAAATATAAATACATAAGATTACATATATATATTGATTGATTAGATGTACATAAAGTGATGCTAGTACAGGAGTGTCTGTACAAAAGGTGACAGATGGGAAATGGTGAAATAGTGGTGGGGGGTCCATTAGTGGATAAAAGTGTTGATCAGCCTTACTACTTGTGGAAAGTAATTGTTTTTGAGTTCAGTGGTCCTAGCATAAAGGATATGAAGTCTCCTCCCTGGTGAGAGTGGATAAACAGTCCTTGAGCAGGGTGGGGTTGGATCCTTTATGATATAGCTGGCCTTTTACCAGCCTATTTCTGCTTGTATGTCCTTGATGGGGTGTAGTCTGGTGCCGGTGATGCATTGGGCAGTTCTGGCTGCCTGTTGTAGAGCCTTCCTGTCCACCACAGTGCGGTTTCTGTGCCATGCAGTGATGCAGGATGTTAGGATGCTCTCTACCATGCATCCCTAGAAGCTCATGAGTATTGATGTGCATAGTCAAGCTCCCTCCAACCTCTTCAGAAAGGAGAGTCATTGGTGAGCTCTCCTCATTGTGTACGGTGTGTTTTTGAGAGGTTGTGCAAGATGAGAACTTCCGGGAGTCTGAAACTGCTCACAATTTCCACTACTGTCCCACCAATATAAAGAAGGGTGTGAGTGGTGCCAGTTCTCCTGAAGCTAATAACCATCTCTTTTGTCATGTTGCCATTGAGGAAGAGGTTATTTCCCCCACACCAGCCCTCAAGCTCTTCCATGTCCTCACTGTAGGCTGTCTCACTGATGTTACTGATGAGCCCCAACACTGTTGTGTCATCGGCGAACTTGACAATGTGATTACTCAAGTGCTTGGCCATGCAGTCATGTGTGAACAAAGTGTGCAGAGTGAGCTCAGCATACAGCCCTGGGGGGTGGGGCGGGGGGGCACCTGTGCTGTGGATGACAGAGAGAGAGGAGCCATTATGCATCCTGACCATACGGTCTGTTCATTAGGAAGTTCAACGCCCAGTTGCACAGTGGTATAATAAGATCTAAGAGTAGGAGTTTTCTCACCAAGGTCTGTGGGACCACAGTGTTGAATGCCAAACTGAAATCAAGAAACAGCATTCTGACAAGTGTCTTTGTTTTCTAGGTGTGTCAGGGCCAGGTAAATGACAGATGTTATGGTATCTGTCAATGAACAGATGTGTCAGTAAGCATATTGGTGGGTGCCCAGTTTGACAGGAATGGAGTTTTTGATGTGCATCATCAATCTAAATTCTAAATTAGTGATGACACTAAACTGAGTGGAAAAGCAAATTGTACAGAGGACATGGAGAGTCTGCAAAAGGATATAGCTAGGTTAAGTGAGTGGGCCAAGGTCTGGCAGATGGAATACAATGTTGGTAAATGCAAGATCATCCGCTTTGGAAGGAGTAATAGAAGAGCAGATTATTATTCAAATGGTGAAAGATTGCAGCATGCTGTTGTGCAGAGGGACTTGGGAGTGCTTGTTCATGAATTGCAAAAAGTTGGCTTTCAGGTACAACAGGTTATTAAGGAGGCAAACTGAATGTTTACCTTCATTGCCAGAGGGATTGAATTCAAGAGCAGGGAGGTCATGCTGCAACTATACAGGGTACTGGTGAGGCCGCACCTAGAGTACTGTGTGCAGTTCTGGTCTCCATACTTGAGGAAGAATATACTGGCTTTGGAGGCAGTGCAGAGGAAGTTCACCAAGTTGATTCCAGGGATGAAGGGGTTAACCTATGAGGAGAGATTGAGTCGCCTGGGACTATACTCTCTGGAATTCAGAAGAATGAGAGGGGATGTTATAGAAACATACAAACTTTTGAAAGGGATAGATAAGATTGAAGTAGGAAAGTTGTTTCTATTGGTAGGTGAGGCTAGAACTAGGGGACATTGCCTCAAGATTCAGGAGAGAAGATTTAGGATGGAGATGAGGAGAAACTGTTTTTCCCAGAGAGTGGTGAATCTGTGGAATTCTCTGCCCAGGGAAGCAGTTGAGGTTTCTTCACTAAATATATTTAAGATACAGTTAGATAGATTTTTACACAGTATGGGAATTATGGGTTATGAGGAAAAAGCAGGTAGATGGAGCTGAGTTTACGGACAGATCAGCCATGATCTTATTGAATGGCAGGGTAGGCTCAATGGGCCGGATGGCCTACTCCTGCTCCTATTTCTTATGTTCTTATGTAAATAGAAAAAAAACTCAGTGAAAAACATTTGATCCACATAAGCAGAGATTGTATCCTAAGTATATTTTTGTTCACTATGGTTCAACAAGAATGCTGAAATAAGTGCAATGCCTCCAATTACTGTATAGAAATGCCTTGGGCATCACTATATTATAAGTGAAAGCTAAGAATCATCAGTAGCATTTTCACTAACATTCTTTGAGCTAAGTGAGAAAAATTGTGCACAAATTGAGAGTTAGGGCCTAGGAATTAGTTTGTTTGCAAAGGAATTTCACGAGTTTCCTCTGGGAGGTTCTCCTGTTATTGTGTATATATGTCATAGTTTGGAGCTGTAATAGTCTCATAAATGGATGAATGCCTGTACTATGGAGAAGCCAGCGATGACACCAAATGTCCAAGCTCTTTCTGCTGAGTCATGTCGTCTGATTAAACAGAAGATAAAGCTTCATGTTGTTGGATGCAAGCAACAGGAATTCTGCAGATGCTGGAAATTCAAGCAACACACATCAAAGTTGCTGGTGAACGCAGCAGGCCAGGCAGCATCTCTAGGAAGAGGTACAGTCGACGTTTCAGGCCAAGACCCTTCATCAGGACTAACTGAAGGAAGAGTTAGTAAGAGATTTGAAAGTGGGGGGGGGGGAGGGGGAGATCCAAAATGATAGGAGAAGACAGGAGGGGGGTGGATGGACCCAAGAGCTGGACAGGTGATTGGCAAAGGGGATATGAGAGGATCATGGGACAGGAGGTCCGGGGAGAAAGTCAAGGGTGGGGGGGAACCCAGAGGATGGGCAAGGGATATAGTCAGAGGGACAGAGGGAGAAAAAGGAGAGTGAGAGAAAGAATGTGTGTATAAAAATAAATAACGGATGGGGTACGAGGGGGAGGTGGGACATTAGAGGAAGTTAGAGAAGTCGATGTTCATGCCATCAGGTTGGAGGCTACCCAGACGGAATATAAGGTGTTGTTCCTCCAACCTGACTGTGGCTTCATCTTTACAGTAGAGGAGGCCGTGGATAGACATGTCAGAATGGGAATGGGATGTGGAATTAAAATGTGTGACCACTGGGAGATCCTGCTTTCTTTGGCAGACAGAGCGTAGGTGTTCAACAAAGCGGTCTCCCAGTCTGCGTCGGGTCTCGCCAATATATAGAAGGCCACACCGGGAGCACCGGCTGTAGTATATCACCCCAGCTGACTCACAGGTGAAGTGTCGCCTCACCTGGAAGGACTGTCTGGGGCCCTGAATGGTGGTAAGTGTGGATGTTGTTGGATACACAGAATTAGTCAGTGCAGAGGCACAGCATCTTCACAGCTCCATCAACACAGGTTCAATTCTAACCTCTGCTGCTGTCTGTATGAAATTTGCATATTCTCCCTGTGACTGTGTGGGTTTCTCCCATGTGTTCTGCTTTACTCTCACATCAAAAATGAAGTCTAGCGGGTTATTTGATTATGTAACTCTAATTAGTGCAGGCTGTTGGAGAATCAGGTGGAATTAATGGCTGTTCGTGAGAGGATTGGTTATAGAGAATAAGTGGGAAAATAGAATTCTGTTTAAGGGACAACATAGACTCCATGGGCCAAATGGTCAAAGTCATGAAGGAAGTAATGACCTCTGGAATGAAACAGTAAATCAGAACACACCATAAGTCACAAATTTCGACAGGTGTATAGTGGAGAGTGTTCTGACTGGTTGCATTACTGCTTTTTATAGAGGTTCTAATAGACAGGATCAAAATAGGTTACAGAGGGTTGTAGACGCAGTCACTCCAATACAGGCACAACCCACCTTGCCATCCAGGCGACATCTATCCATCACTAAGAACCAAAACCATTTGGACTTGCCCTTTTCTCATTGCTACCTTTCGGGGGAGATATAGGTGACTGAAAACTCACATGCAGCATTTTAGTAACAGCTTCTTCCCTCTACCTGCACATACCTCAACAGCTTATTAACCGATGAACACTACCTCGCTACTCTTCTTTTGCACTATGTATTCGTTTAGTTTTGTGATTTATGGTAAAGTTTATGTCTTGCATTGTACTGCTGCAAAAAAACAACACGTTTTACAACATACAGTATATCTGTGATAATACATACACTTGATCCTTTCTCTGATCCTGAAATGACATACACCAGCAGCTCTAAAATGGGGTGACTTGGAAGACAGGAGGTTGAGGAGATGACGAGGTGCACAAGGCCCGTGTCTGTGTGCATGTTACACGTGTAAGAGAACAGTCCTTTTACTGGTGTGTAGTTCACCTTCACATCTCAGCTCAGTAATCAATAAGCTTCAAGACCACAGACGTATGGTGCATAGATCTCAGTACCTCCTTCTGCAATTGGATTTTCAGTTTCTTCACTTGCAGACCCCAGTCAGTTCAGATTGACAAATACGTCTCCTCCACAATCTCCATCAGCTTAGGTGCACCACAGAGTTGCATGCTTAGCCCCCTGTTCTACTCACTTTATGCTTATGACTATGAGGCTTAGCACAGCTCCAATGCTATTTTTAAGTTTGCTAATGACACCACTGGTGTTGGCCGAATCAAAAGTGGTGATAAATCAGCATGATGGAGGGAGATTGAAAATCTGGCTGAGCAGTGCCACAACAATCCCTCATTTAATGTCAGCAAGACCAAGGAGCTGATTATTGACTTGAAGAGGAGAAACCAAGAGGTCTATGAGCGAGTCCAGGGGATCAGAGGTGGAGAGGGTCAGCAACTTTAAATTCCTTGGTGTTATCATTTCAGGGGATCTGTCCTGGCCCAAGCAAGAAAACACAGCACCTTTCCTACTTTCTTAGAAGTTTGCAAAGATTCAGCACGTGTGTATGTTCATGGTCTTTTGCTAATGTAGCCCATCCACTTCAAGGTTCCATGTGTTGTGTGTCTGGAGATGCTATTTTGCACACCATTGTTGTGGTGTTTGGTTATTTGAGTTACTGTTGCCTTCCTATCAGCTTGAGCCAGTCTGACTGTTCCTCTCTGGCCTCATTCAGAAGACATTTTTGCCCACAGAACTTCCATTCACTGGATGTTTTTATGTTTTTCATACCATTCTCTGTAATCCCTAGAGACTGTTGTGCATGAAATTCCCAGGAGATCAGCAGTTTCTGAGATAGTCATAGTACCCATCTGACACCAATAATCATTCCATGATCAAAGCCACTTGGATCATCTTTCTTTCCCATTCCCATGTTTGATCTGGATAACTACTGAACTTCTTAGCCATGTCCGCTTGTTTTTATGCATTGAGTTGCTGCCACATGATTAGTTGATTAGATATTTACATTACTGAGCAGTTATATAGTTGTACTTAATATAATGGGTATGTATTTCTTATAGATGCTGAAGAAACTATATTACAAGATATTAATTTGAAGGATATGAACTTGAAATACAGTACGTTGACTATTCCTGTTCCCTCTAACCTAATTCTCAACCCTCTAGTCACATATTAGCCTTAATTTCATTGACATCCGGAGCTAGAGATTGTATTTCAAAAGGCATTGCCTCAAAAGGGTGCATCCTTCATTAAGAACCGTCATCACCCAGAACATGCATCGCTTCTTATTACTACCATCAAGGAGGCAGTACAGGAGCCAGAAGACACACGCAATGTTTTAGAAACAGCTTCATTATTCATTTTTGAGATGCAGCGCAAAATAGGCCCTTCCAGCCCTTTGAGCAATGCCGCCTAGTAATCCTCCAATTTAGTATGAGCCTAATCACCAGACAGTTTTTTTTCAAAGGAATGTAATCCAACATTTTTTTTTCAAATCCAAATTATGACTTCAAAAATGACCAAAAAAAGAACTGCTGATGCTGTTCACCTGAAATAAAAGAAGACAGAAAATGCTGGAAACGTTCAACACTTTCAAGGCTGGCCCACAGACTAGGAGATATATATGGTTTGCAAAACTGTGACCATGAGACTTTTGCATCTATATCAGCCAAATGTTAAAAGAATGGGGTTATGTTAATTGGCTTGCATCAAACCAGGCAACCATGTTAAATTACTTGTGATTGAGTTCCAGCTGGCAGACCAGGCTGATATCACTTAGCATGTCAAGCATGGTCACTGGCATAGTTGCAGTCATACCTGGATCCATGATGTAATCTGGTCCCTGCCACTCTGTCTTCAGAAGTTTTTAGAACATCTCTGTCAATAGGAGTGCTTGAACATTCGGGGCTGTCTCCCTCTGTAGATATGTAATTCAAAAGAGGCATTGCCAACCCAACATATTGAAGTAAATGATGTCATTATAACAATAGAAACTGGATGAATCACCTGTGGTTTCCTTTGATCTAAAGGGTATAAAATGTGGTGTACATTTTGGTTTGTGAACCTCTACTGAGTGTGTCTAGGATCTGGCTCTCCATCTTCAGAAGTTTTAAGAATATCTTTTGCAACAGGAGTTTTGAACATTCAGAGGTGCCTCGCACTGAAATATGGAATTCAAAGGAAACATTGTCAATCCAAAATATTGGAGTAAATTATTTCATTTTAACTATTGAGATTGTATTGATTCAACTGCTGTTACCTTTGACCTTAAGAGTATCAAAAATTAGATGTGGGCCACTGCTAAGTGTGCCTCCAGAAGATAAATAAAGACTTCTGTCTCACCAGCTTCAGTGTCTCCCCGGTGACTTCGACCACATTCACAAGAACAAATTAGTTAAAATGGCACCTCACTATAGGAAGGATGTGGAAGCACTGGAAAGGGTACAGAGGAGATTTACCAGGATGCTGCCTGGTTTAGAGAGTATGCATTATGATCAGAGATTAAGGGAGCTAGAGCTTTACTCTTTGGAGAGAAGGAGGATGACAGGAGACATGATAGAGGTGTACAAGATAATAAGAGGAATACATAGAGTGGATAGTCAGCGCCTCTTCCCCAAGACACCACTGCTCAATACAAGAGGACATGGCTTTAAGGTAAGGGATGGGAAGTTCAAGGGGGATATTAGAGGAAGGTTTTTTACTCAGAGAGTGGTTGGTGCGTGGAGTGCACTGCCTGAGTCGGTGGTGGAGGCAGATATACTAGTGAAGTTTAAGAGACTACTAGACAGGTATATGGAGGAATTTAATTTGGGGGCTTATATGGGAGGCAGGGTTTGAGGGTTGGCACAACATTGTGGGCCGAAGGGCCTGTACCATGCTGTACTATTCTATGTTCTATGTTCTTAAAAGTGTATTAATCTTCTTTGGGCTGTAAAACCAATACGGCTTTTTTTTTAAAATACAGGATTAAATTTAGCCATCATTTGCGTATTAAAGAAAACTGGCTCACTAACCACAACAAAAAAATCTGCTGGAAGAACTCAGCAGATAAACAATATCTAAGGAAAGAAGGGGATTGTCACCATTTGGGGTCGAAACCCTGCATCAAGACACTAATATCCAATAGAAAAAGAAGTCTGCTACCCCTAAACATTCGGTCATCTGTATTACTCCAAGCACGTAGCTTTACTCTTGATTGTTAACTACCTTAGAAATGTCCCAAAGACCATTTATTTCAAGGGCAGAAGGAATGGACTATAAATACTGGCTTTGCAAGTGATACCCATGGCTTGTGAATTAGTAAGTATATTTGTTATTCATGTCATTTATTGCCTTGCTCAAAAACTTTTATCTGAGAGCTTCATCCTTGCCTGAAAATCAAGCTTGTATTGGATTTTTCTTTGTCCAGATCTATTGGGTTGTTGACTGAACAGAATGTACCATCTGTTCCTTTGTACTGCCATTTGTATTCCTGCCACATAGCAAACTGATTTGTGAAGCTTTTTATTTGACCTCTTTTCATGTAGTGGCTTCCAAATTATTTAAAGCAGCAATTAAAGATAAATTTATAATTTCAAGGTCTTCTAGCTAGATGAGCATATCAGAGTGAAACAATGACATACTTCAGATTTTACTATTCCTGTAGGTTTTGAGTGTTTTATAAATTTCTGAAAGAGGATCAGTCAGAGTACTAAGTTACACTTACATAAAGGTTCCCTTGACACGGTTTGGTGAATTACATGATCTGTTAAAAGTACTTAACTACTTCATGATTAAATAGGAACAATGGTAATTGTCAGATTCAATGCAAGTTATTCTTTTCATTTCTTGAAAACATTCTAATTACAATTACTTGTGATATTTAGATCAATGAAGATCTGCTTAAATAGTAAGAAGTCTGCTATTTATACAATGGATGCATGCAGCCTTCTATATAAGGATTATTCACCAATGAACTGAGCTACTTCCCTGCCCAGTCTGTCACATTGAAAGCAAGCTGTCTTTAAACAGTAATCATGGAATAGGAACCAGATTGACTGCACCTCACGGTGCATTTAAATCCTCTGACTATTCAGCCACATGCTTGGCCAAAGTTCAGTAGACAAACTGCAGCAATTTACCTGCTCCACAATGTCTACATGAAAGCTATGAAAACAATTATCTTATTCCACAAGTCATTTAAGATTAATTGAATGGCCAATGCAGATTTTATCATTGTGAAAATCTTACAACAGCTGAATGTGTTTTTCCATGGGTCTACCAGAAGTCTTTCTCCCCTGCGTTAACCGCAACAATCTTGTGCCCAACCAATTTGGTCCAGGAGTTACATTCACAACTAAAGCAGGAGTTAATCGATAAAAGGTCTTTATACTGAGTTCACTATGGAAGGCTGATTATCCCAGGCATGGAGTCAGCAGAATAAAACCACAGGGAGACTCCCTGTAGCACTCTACTAGTATGCCCTTTTCAATGTCTTACAAACTCTTTCATTCTATCTCCTTGGCATAAAGGGAAGCAAACCGGATTGGCTGACTGTTTGATAATGAAATGGTCTCAGGCAGGCTGGCAATGCTGGTATCAGGAATCTTATCCCCAGAATGAACAACAGATCTGTACATCACATTGCTAATGGAGACATCTGACATGATGCTACAGCACGCCTAGTATCTCTTTGGAATTGGACTTGGTTTATTATTGTCACAAGTATCAAGGTACAATGAAAAGCTTGTGTTGTATATGGCTCACACTGATCAATTCATTGCACTGAGGTACTACAAGGTAAAATTTACAGAATGTACTTCAAAGTGTAACAGTTACAAGATAAAGTGCAGTGCAGGTAAATAATAAGGTGGAAGGTCATATTGAGGTAGATAGTGAGGTGAAGAGTCTATCTTATTGTTCTAGGGAACTATTCAAAAGTCTTATGATAGCGGGGTAGAAATTGTTCTTGAGCCTGATGGTATATGCTTTCAGGTTTTTTTATCTTTTACCTGATGAGTTGGGGTTGAAGTGAGAATGTTTGGGGTGGCCCCTTTGATTATGCTGGCTGCTTTACTATAAGTGTAGACAAAGTCCATGGTGGGGAGTCTAGTTTCCATTATGTGCTGAGCTGCATCCTCAACTCTCTGCAGTTTCTTGTGGTCATGTGCAGAGCGGTTACCATGCTAAGCAGTAATGCATCCAGAATGCATTCTCTGGTGTGTCAATAAAAACTAGTACAGTCAATGGGTACATGCCAAATTTCTTCATCCTCCTGAAGAAGTAGAAGCATCAGTGAGCTTTCTTGGCTCTGGCATCTACATGGTTGTGACCAGGTCATGCACTTGGTGATTTTCACTCCTAGGAACATGAAGCTCTCAACCTTCTTAATCTTAGCACTACTGATGTAGACAGGAGCATATACAATACTTCCCTTCTTGAAGTCAAATGCCAACTATTTTGTTTCACTGACATTGAGGAAAGTTGGTGTCAGAACACTATGATATGAAGACCATAAGTTATAGGAGCAGAATTAGGTCATTTGGCCCATCGAGTGTGTTCCATTATAGCCCTATCATTAAGTTCTCTACCTCCTTCCTGTACTCCAACTTATTATCATTTGAGGTACAGCCCACTAGGGTGGTAGCATCTGCAAACTTTAGATGGAGTTGGAGCAGAATCTGGCCATGTAGTTATGAGTGTACAGGGAGTAGAGTAAAGAGCTGAGGACATAACTTTCAGAGCACCAGTGTTGAGACTAATCATGGTGTGGATTTGTAGGTGGATTGATGAACAGTATAACACTCTATTATCTTCTTTACAGACTGACGTCCATCACCAGCCTAGAGCAACAAGTGCATGTTTTCACTGAGCTGACTGATATGTGCCACATCCCATTTTATAACTGAAGCTGAAAATCAGTCACCCGCTATTTCATTACAGTTTGTCAAAAGCAGAGTTGTTCTCCATTCTCCTGAAAACTACTAAGTACCAGGCGATGTGCACGGTTCTATGTAACATCGTTCTTGGACTCTTTCATGTTCCTTAACAAAGCTCATCAATTATCCTAGCAACTCGATATACATCCCAGCCACGGTCTGAAATCTGCCCCTTCAGATTCCACCTCTCACTCTTCTACTACCTTTTGGGACATTGAGAAAGCACTTTTATTCACTGTCCTTACCCCAGAATCTGGGTGCACAATGGAGAGATAGTTCCTCGTGGTCAAGGTGTCTAACAGTGATGGAGTTAACTCAAGAACATAGATTTGAAGAAAGGGTTAAGAGGTTTAGAAGGAACCTGAGGAAGATTTCTTTTCAACTAAAAGGTTATTAGAATCTGGAATGTCTGCCCAAGTGGACGATAGATTTAAAAGCTCTCTATTTATATAGACAAGCACTGGAACTGACAGAGCATAGAAGGGTTTGGACTAGCTGCTGATAAATGGGATTACTGTGGATGGATACCTGGTGGTGAGCATGAAGATGGTGGGATATAGATTGTCTTTGTGCTATTCCATTCTATATTACTCTCTGACTCTAAGAATGGCATATCACTGGGCTGCTGCCAACATTAAAAGCCCCTGAGACCAAGTTAATCACGCATTGCTGTATCCTTATTGATTTGTGGGTGCCATCCAATTTAATTGACTATTTCCCTCTTTGCATAGATGGCTCTTAATTATCAATTTTTTTTAGTTAAGATTTGTTGCCAAAATAGCAGCATGTTATTGGAGAATAAACAGTTGTTAGTTTTGTGGGTAGAGCAGATGTGCAGTGAAATATTGATATGCCACAATTGAATTTCAAGTTACACACACAAAATGTTGGAAGAACTCAGCAGGCTAGGCAGCATCTATGGAAAAGAGTACAATCAACATTTCGGGCTGAGGCCTTTCATCAGGACTGGAGAGAAAAAGATGAGGAGTCAGAGCAAGAAGGTGGGGGGAGGGGAGGAAGAAACAGGTATGATGGGTAGAATCGGGGAGGGGTGAAGTAAAGAGATGGGAAGTTGATTAGTGAAAGAGCTAAAGGGCTGGAGAAGGGGGAGTCTGATTGGAGAGGACAGAAGGTCATGGAAGAAAGAAAAGGGGGAGGAGCGCCAGAGGGAGCGATGGGCAAGTAAGGAGATGAAGTGAGAGAGGGAAAAGGGAATGAGGAATGGTAAAGGAGAGTGGGAGGATGCACTTCCAGAAGTTCAAGAAATCAATGTTCATGCCATCAGGTTTGAGGCTAGCCAGAGGGAATACAAGATGTTTTTCCTCCAACCTGAGTGTAACCTCATCATGACAATAGAGGAGACTATGGATTGACAGGAAAGAATGGGAATGGGAAATGGAACTAAAATGAGTGGCCTCTAGGAGATCCCACTTTTTTTGGGTGGACAGCATATAGGTGCTTGGTGAAGCGGTCTCCAAATCTACGTCAGGTCTCACCGATATACAGGAGGCCACACCGGAAGCATCATATATAATACATGACCCCAACAGGCTCACAGGTGAAGTGTCGCCTCACTTGGAAGGACTGTTTAGGGCCCTGAAAGGTAGTGAGGGAGGAGGTATAGGGATAGGTTTAGCACTTGTTTCACTTGCAGGGATAAGCGCCAGGACGGAGATCAGTGGGGAGGGATGAATGGACAAGGAAGTCATGTAAGGAGCAATCCCTGCAGAAAGCAGGAAGTGGGGGAGGGAGGGAAAGATGTACTTGGTGGTGGGATGCTGTTGGTGATAGCGGATTTTACGGAGAATTACGTGCTGGACGTGGAGGCTGGTGGAGGTGGTAGGTGAGGACAAAAGGAAACCTATCCCTGGAGGGCTGGCAGGAGGATGGGATGAGGGCAGACGTGCAAACGGTGGAAAAGATGTGGTTGAGGACATCGTTGATGGGGAAGGAAGGGAAGCCCCAATTTTTGAAGAAGGAGTTCATCTTCTTAGTTATGGAATGAAAAGCCTCATCCTGAGAGCAGATGCCACAAAATGCTGGAGGAACTCAGCAGGCCATGTAGCATCAATGGAAAAGAATACAGTCAACATCTCGAGCCAAGACCCTTCATCAGGACTGGAGAAAGAAAAATGAGAAATCAGGAGTAAGAAGGTGGGAGAGGGGAGGCAAAAAACAAAGTGTGATATTTGAGTTATGCCATTTCACCTTCACTTTGAGAAAAAAAATCTCATCTCACACTGAGTTATAATTCCATTTTCTTAGGCTTATATTGAAAATGAATCTTAGGTTTTGCAGGATTGTGGGAGATGTCTATTTTCAAACAAATCATTCATTTTATCCATTTGGATAAAGAAGTCATCAGGGTGAAATTTGTCTTGCATGTTAAACTAGCTCAGGGCCTGACAAACACAATAATTGTTTGTTGGCAAACACAAGGTCACACATATGATCAATAACAAAACAATAGTTAGTTGATTTTGCTTCCAGTGTTCGTGAATAATGCTGGCAATGCTGGAAATTATTGTTCATTAATAATTGCTCTGAACTGTGGAATTAAACAGCCAACAGCCAACCACATTCCAAGGCATTTCAATTTTCCATCCTTGAGGAATAAGAATGAACCATATGGGTTTTTACAACAATCCATTGTTACTGTGGTTATATTTCAAAAAAAAGTACTTAATTACTCCAATTTAAATTCCTTAGCTGCCATTGTGGGATTTTGACTCCTGTCTCTAGATTAATAATGCAGGCTCTGGTTAGTAATTCTTTAAACACTAAGTATTTAACAATAACTTTGATGGTCTTGGCTTAGAAAAGAAAGACGGTCAGAACAGCTTGTTTATTCTCCTGAGATACTGTCACAGGATTTCATGCTGACAAACAAGTCTTAATTCAATGCCTCCAATAATCACAAAGCTCCCTCGAACCAACTCTGATGTCAGACTACGTTACTTATTCAAATTCTGGAAGGGATCTTCTAGTCACCACTTCCGATACAGAAGCAAGATTAGAATCAAAGGAGAAAAATGTGTACAAAGCAAGTTACTTCATCTCCAGAAGAAAATACATTTATTTTCCCTTATGGAACTTCGAACATAGAGGAGTGCAGCTGAGTACAGACCCAATGGCCCACGATGTTGTGTTGACCTTCTAACCTGTGCCAAGAGCAATCTAACCTTTTGCTCCCACATAGCCCTCCATTTTCTTTCATTCATGTCCCGATCTAAGAATATATTAAATGTTCCTCATGTATTGGCCACTGCTACCAACCCCAGTGGGCATTCCATACACTTAACACTCTGTGGTGAAAATCTGTCTCTGACTTTTCCCCATTATTTTCCTCCAATCACCTGAAAAGTATACCATTTCAGATTAACCCTTTCTGCCTGAGAAAAAGCTCTGGATGTGCACCCTATATATACCTCTTATCATCTTATACACCTCTCTCAAGTCACCTCTCATCCTCTGCTCCAAAGAGAAAAGCCTTAGCTCATTAAACCTTTCCTCAGAAGATCTGCTCAGTATAGCCTCTGTTCTAGCCAGTCTGTCCACATACTGCATCGGGAATTCTTCCTGGACACAGCCAACTGATTTTGCCCCATCTAAATCTCTTGCACTAAGGAGGTGCCAATTAATATTAGGGAAGCTGAAGTCTTCCATAGCAACAACCCTGTTATTTTTGCACCTATCCAAAATCTGCTTCCCGATTTGTTCACAGTGTCTCTGCTGTTGGGAGTGGGGTGCAATAGTCTATTGAATATTCCCAGTACAGTGATTGCTCCCTTCTTGTTTCTGACTTCTACTGCACTGACTCAATCATTAATGCCTCTACAACATCCTCCCTTTTTTGCAGCAATGATACTATCCCTGATTAGCAATATCACTCCTCCATCTGTTTCCTCCCTCCTTGAAGCTTTTGAAACACACAAACCCTGGAATATCCCGCAGCCGTTCCCTGAGCATGTAGTGATCCATGCTCCAGGTTCACCAGCCTTACACCTGATATTTATTGCATTAAAGTGAACATTTACAACTCATCTATCTAACAGCTATTATACCCTATCCATGGCCTATCTTCCAATAAAATCTCTCAGCATATTGCACCTACCTTTACACCAACTTCTCCAACCTCTAACCAATCACTCCAATTTCCATTTCCCCTGCTAACCTTCTTTCAACCCTCCCCAGCAGCTTGAGCAAGCCTGCCTGCAACGACATTAGTCCCTCTCGAGTTCAGGTGCAAACTATCCCTTTTGTACAGATCATATCTTCCCAGAAGAAATCCCAATGATCCCCAAATCTGAATCCCTGCCCCCAGCACTAATGCTTCAGCCAAACATTCATCTGCCATATCATCTTATTCTTACACTCATTCGCATATGTTTAGGCAGTAATCCTGAGGATCCTACCCTTGAAGTCCTCCTTTTTAGTTTCCCTCTTAGCTCCCTATATTCAATCTTCAGGATGTCATCTGTGGACTAGACGACGTTGTGATGTTGTTGGTATTGCATTGTTTGAATAGGGGCTATTTGATTGGTTAACCCTTATCTACGAATTTGAATGGAATGTCTCTTGTCTCTGTGGTACAATGTGAACCACAAGACTCTGCCACACATTCACTGGCCATATCATCCTATTCTTCCCTCACTGGCACATAGCTCCAGCAGCAATCAGAGATTACTACCTTGGAGATAATGTTTCTCAGCTTTCTACTGAGTTGCCCAAAATCTCTCTTCAGGACCTCCTCACATTGTCTACCTGTGTCATTGGTGCCAATATGTACCAAGACTTCCAGCTGCTCACTCTTGCTCTTGAGCATGCCATAGACCCAATCCAAGCCATCTCTGATCCTGGCACCAGGGAGGCAAGATACCATCCAGACGTCTCTATCATGCCCGCAGAATCTCATCTCTGTTCCTCTGGCTGTGGAATCTCCTATCAACACTGCTGTCCTTTTCTCCTTTCTGCTATTCTGAGCGACATCACCAGACTCAATACCAGAGACCCAGTCACTGTGACTATCCCCTGGTACGTCATGCCTCATAATAGTATCTAAAGTTTATATCCTTATTTTTGGGAGGAATGGCTACAGGTGTACTCGGCACTGGCTGTGCATTTCCCTTTCTTCTCCTGACAGTCACCCAGTTATCTGTCTCCTGTAATCTAGGGGTGACTACCTCCCTATAGGTCCTGTTTATTATCTCCTCCTTCTCACATATGAGTTGAAGATAGGCAGAGCTTGGGAGGATTAATGGTGCCTGACGGCAACTCCTTTGCTTGCATCTTCAGAAACAGCGTTATTTCTACCTTTAATATCTTTATTTTTCCCTTTCAGGGTTCTTTTGAAGACCCTGACCTGGGATTACACGCAGGCTTCAGTTCTTTGTGGGAATGGGACCCGTTCTCGGGGTTCCATAACTGGCTGTTATTCAATATGCCAAGGGTTTGGTCTGAGAACCTCGATCATGTTTGGAAGCCTAAGATCTCAGGGCTCTGGAGATGGGCGGATCGAGGGTCAGTGTCACGGCAGGAGACTCGTGTGTCGTCCAGGGAGGCCAGAAAATCTTTCACTGTGGGCCTGAAGACCCGAGGTCTTTGCAATCTTTGGACACAGAGCTCGAAAGAAGCGATGATACGGACTTTTAACATCGTAAACCAGCGGGTTGTTGTTATGTCTCCCGCTTACTGTGAAAATGGGGGACACCTCCCTCTCCCTTGCCAGGGAGAGAGAGAGAACCTGTGGGTTGTCGAATTTCAGATGAAATGCGAAACCTTTGGGGTAACTTTGGTCTGTGCCTTTGCTATCGCTTAGCTCACCCTTGTGCTCGGTAGTGGGTGTGCTTTTTTTGCCAGTGGGGGGAGGGGGAATTGTTGCTCACCGCCGCTTACACGCAGGAGGGGGACTGGGGAGGGGAATTTGGGGTTCTTGCATTTAACTGTCGTTCATTCTTTGGGGCACTTCTCTGTTTGTGTGGATGGTTGCGAAGAAAAAGCATTTCAGGATGTATATTGTATAGATTTCTCTGACATTAAATTTGACCTTTGAACCTTTGAAGATCATCGAGCTGCAGCTCCAGTTCCTTGATATGTTCTGTGAGGAGAGGCAGCTTGGTGCACCTGATGCAGCTGTCTTTATCTGGGAGACTAAGGGTCTTCTAGACTTCCCACACCCCACAGACAGTACAAAACACTGTCCCTGGAGCCATTCTCACAACACTCCTTTGGCTTAATAGATAAGGATGAACAAATAAGCACAGAAAAAGTAGTGTGCCTCAAGGATCTGTTCTGGTACCCCTACTCTTTGTGATTTTTATAAATGACCTGGATGAGGAAGTGGAGGGATGGGTAGTAAATTTGATGATGACACAAAGGTTGGGGGTGTTGTGGATAGTGTGGAGGGGTGTCAGAGGTTACAACGGGACATTGATAGGATGCAAAACTGGGCTGAGAAGTGGTAGATGGAGTTTAACTCAGATAAGTGTGAGGTGGTTCATTTTGGTAGGTCAAATATGACAGCAGAATATAATATTAATGGTAAGACTCTTGGCAGTGTGGAGGATCAGAGGGATCTTGGGTTCTGAGTCCATAGGACACTTAAAGCAGCTGTGCAGGTTGACTCTATGGTTAAGAAGGTGTACGGTGTATTGGCCTCCATCAATTGTGGAATTGAGTTTAGGAGCTGAGAGGTAATGTTGCAGCTATATAGGACCCTGGTCAAACAACACTTGGAGTACTGTGCTCAGTTCTGGTCACCTCACTGCAGGAAGGATGTGGAAGCCATAGAAAGGGTGCAGGGGAGAATTACAAGGATATTGCCTGGATTGGGGAGCATGCCTTATGAGAATAGGTCGAGTGAACTTGGCCTTTCCGCTTTGGAGCGACGGAGGATGAGAGGTGACTTGATAGAGGTGTACAAGGTAATGACAGTCATAGTCATATGATCAAATTGTCAAATCTGTTAAAGGACAGGTTAAGTTCGTTGTCCCTGTCCACACTACCTTCCGCTCCTCTGCTGCTAGTTTGCCGGAACCCAGTGATGGTCCTCATCCCCCTCCAGACCTCCCTCATGTTGTTCTGCTGGAGTTTCCACTCAAGCTTCCTCCTGTACCTGTCTTTAGCCTCCTGGATCCTGGCTTTCAGGTCCCTCTGTATTGCCCTCAGCTCCTCCCTATTTCCATCTCTAAACACCCTCTTTTTAGCGTTCAGGATGTCCTTAATGTCCTTTGTCACCCATGGCTTGTCATTTGAATAACAAAGGACAGTTCTTGTCGGAACATTGTGGTCCACACAGAAGTTGATGTAATCAGTGATGCACTCTGTGAGCCCATCAATATCCTCTCCATGTGGCTCACAGAGTGCCTGCCAGTCTGTCACCTCAAAACAACCCTGGAGTGCCTCATAAGCCTCCTCCGACCATTTTCTCACTGTCCTTGAGGTTGCAGGTTTACTCTTCACCAGAGGCAAGTAGCAGGGTTTTAGATGCACCAGGTTGTGATCTGATCTTCCCAGTGGGAGGAGGGGAGAGGAGCTGTATGCATCCTTAACGTTAGCGTACATCAAATCCAGAGTCCTCTCCCCTCTGGTTGTACAGCTCACATACTGCGTGAAGTTGGGCAGTGTCCTAGCCATGGTAACCTGGTTGAAGTCACCCGAGATGGTAATGAGGGCACTCGGGTGCTGGGTTTGTAGTCTGGCTATGACGGTGTAAATGATGTTACATGCCGACGTTGGGTTGGCAGAGGGAGGGTTGTGAGAGGCATAATGAGAGGCATTGATCATGTGGATAGTCAGAGGCTTTTCCTCAGAGCTGAAATGGCTATCATGAGAGGGCATAGTTTTCAGGTGCTTGGAAGTAGGCACAGAGGAGATGTCAGGGGTAAGTTTTTTTATGCAGAGAGTGCTGAATGCGTGGAATGGGCTGCTGCTGGTGGCGGTAGTGGAGGCAGAAACGATAGGGTCTTTTAAGAAACTCCTGGATGAGTAAATGGAGCTTAGAAAAATAGAGGGCTATGGGTAAAGCCTAGGCAGTTCTAAGGTAGGGACATGTTCAGCACAGCTCTGTGGGCTGAAGGGCCTGTATTGTGCTGTATTTTTTTCTATGTTTCCATGTTTCTAAAAAGAGAATCCTACCAAATACTTAACCTCACCCAAGCCTGATCTCACCAAAGCCTGATGAGCAAAAGCCACTCTAAACTCTGGCACACTGGACAGAATGGCCACTCTGCTTGCTCCTGTGCTATTTTATTGGCCTTTTCTAATGAATCCCTCTTGCTGATTGTTCGCTCCTCCACTCGGAGAAACTGCCACAAAGTTCTGCTGTTAAAATCTTAATCACCATCCCGATCGAAAGCTAGCTCTTTTTACGCACCCCTGACATCCATTGTCCAGCTCAGAGCTCATAGCTAGATTCACTGGAACTTGCTGATTGAATGATGAATCAGAATCAGAATCACCAGCATGTGTCGTGATATTTGTTAACTTAGCAGCAGCAGTTCAATGCAATACATAATCTAGCAGAAAAGAACAAAATAAAATAATAATACATAAATAAGTAAATCAATTACAGTATATGTATATTGAATAGATTAAAACTTGTGCAAAAACAGAAACAATATAGATTTAAAAAGTGAGGTAGTGTCCAAGGGTTCAATGTCTATTTTGGAATTGGATGGCAGAGGGGAAGAAACTGTTCATGAATTGCTGAGTGTGTGCCTTCAGGCTTCTGTATCTCCTACCTGATGGTAACAGTGAGAAAAGGGCATGCCCTGGGTGCTGGAGGTCCTTAATAACGGACGCTGCCTTTCTGAGACACCGCTCATTGAAGATGTTCTAGGTACTTTGTAGGTTAGTACCCAAGATGGAGGTGACTAAATTTACAACCCTCTGCAGCTTCTTTTGGTCCTGAGCCATAGCCCCCCCCCCCATAGCAGACAGTGATGCAGCCAGTCAAAATCAGCCAGTCAAAATGCTTTCCATGGTAAATCTATAGAAGTTTTTTGAGTGTATTTGTTGACACGCCAAATCTCTTCAAACTCCTAAAGAAGTATAGCCACTGTCTTGCCTTATTTGTAACTGCATTGATATGTTGAGACCAGGTTAGATCCTCAGAGATCTTGACACCCAGGAACTTGAAACTGCTCACTCTCTCCACTTCTGATCCCTCTATGAGGATTGGTATGTATTCCTTTGTCTTTCCCTTTTTGAAGTCTACAATCAGCTCGTTCGTCATACTGACGTAGAGTGCCAGGTTGTTGCTGCGACAGCGCTCCACTAGTTGGCATATCTCCCTCTGCCTTAAGAACAGGACACCACTTGGACCACCAAGCAGCTGCTGCTTAAGAGGTCCCGCTCATAGTCAACAAACTATGTACTGAGTTATGGGCATCAAACATTTAAACTTTGATCAAGCGCGTTACTAGAAACAGCCTCAAAGCTGGATAGATTGACTGCACTGCTTGTAAACACAGACACCTATCCCAATGCTACATTATTCGATTTAGCAGAATAATAACCAACAGGATGCTGTTGAGTTAAGACTACTATCGAGTAGCCATGTTTACATACAGAGTAAATGCTTTACCTGTGTCGGGATTCCTAATGCAGGTGCAATGCACAATGCTGCCTTTAAAGTTTGACACACTTTCAGTTGTTCTTCATGAAGAGTCACAGAGTCATTTGAGTACTTTCTGCCCTTCAGCAGATGATGAATGGTGGAGCAATTTCAGCTTATGAATCACGTTGTAGTTTCACAAACCCAGAAATAACTGGAGTTACTGAACTGTTGTAGGGGGCTTTGCTGACTCAACAGCTTTTGAACAATCCTCAGTGATTTTCTGCTTACCTTGGGAAATTTTCTGTCCTGAGCGAATTATTTCTTCTTGTTGCAATTATGCCTTGTCTTGACTTGTTTTGTGACCTTTGGAGGATCGATAATCGTGCAAATAAAGCACATCAATGTCCATGCTGATCTGAAGCTTCAGATACCAACAGGAATTCATCCATTATTCGAAACAATGGCTGGTAATTTCCTCAGATGTGTCAGAGCCATGTGATAGACTGTGGAACAGTCATGGAGCCCTTGTTGTAGCCTCATCCACTGATATGAGGAGGACCAGAATTCACTGCGCATATCAATAGCTGTAAATATCTTTTGTGATGGCTTCAGGCCATTGAAAATAGTAGATGTATCTGCCACTATAGGGGTTAGCTTGTCAATACATTGACTAGCAACCCAGTAATCCACTACCCGTCTCCTATCATAGGTTCTATCCTCAGTCCTATATATCTTCACTCCCTTGGTCTTTATTGGAGCAAGCTGTGGCATAGCTATCAATCTTATTGCTGCATCACTGTCATCCTCAGATTCGTCTGGGGATCCAAGATGGAGCGGGTGAGACAGACCGTCATGCACAAGTCCCTGGACAACAGGGGGAAGAACGTCCCCAATGTCGCCCTCACCCTGATGGCCAGCTTCGTATGTGGCTGCATCAGGTTGTGTGTAGAACCCAGGTATGTGGACACCAAGTACCACTATGTGCCCAGGTTCTACCTGTCGCCCTGGCTACGAAGGATGGGTCTGGCCCCACTCCCGTGCAACGCCCCAGTCAGCTGGTCGTTGCCGGCATACCTGTCCTACGTAGCAAAGTTCTTCCAGGAGAACGCCTTTGACCACAGGGCCATCAGGCAGTGGTCGGCACGTAGTGTCCTGCAGGCACTGCAGCAGAAGGACGTGATGGACACAGTGGGGTGGTTCCCTGAGCAGACTGTCCAGTTCATCTGGCAAAATGCCTCATCTCCAGATCTCACCAACAGGCACCAAGACCTCGCCTGGCTGGCGGTGAGAGGGGCCCTCCCAGTCAGAGCCCTCCTGTACGCCCGGAATGTCGTCTCCGCACCCCACTGCTCACGGGAGGACTGCAGTGAAGAGGAGTCTGTGACCCACCTCTTTGCACACTGCCAGTTCACAAAGAGGGTGTGGAGGAGGATGGACGGGCTAGTGTCACGTTTTATCCCCAGCAGCTGCGTAACAGAGGACTCTCTGATTTACGGGCTGTTTCCGGGGACGCACACAGAGACCAACATCCGGTGCTGCTGGCAGATCATCAACTCGGTGAAAGACGCTCTTTGGTCGGCCCGAAACTTGATGATCTACCAGCACATGGAGATGTCCGTGGGAGAATGCTGCCGACTGGCACATTCTCGGCTGCAGGAGTACGTGCTGAGGGACGCACTGAAACTTGGTGCAGCCACCGCAAGGGCCCGGTGGGGAAGGACCACAGTATAGGTTTCTCCACCCGTGGGAGTGGGAGGGGTCGGTGGGCGGGGAGTATACCCCTCACCAATGATATGCTAAGCTGAACTACTGGAGTGCCACATGGGTGGCTATAAATACGGATATGTACTGAGTATAATGGAAACGTATGTAAAGGATGAAAAGTTATTGAATGGTTTATTGTATATATTTATTTTTGAATAAAGTATATTTTGAAATAAAAAAAAATCACTGTCATCCTCATTTGAGTGACTAGAGGCTGCTGTAGAGTGCATCTCATGTCCACTCTGTAGTTCCTCGGAATTCAGGTGGTGCTGCTGTCTCAGAGGAATGTAGGCTAGAGTCACTGCTTTGGAGAACTGTTCAATGTAGGCTGGAGTCACTGTTTCAGAGGATTGTCTGAGGTAAGGGTTGTCTCCCCAGGAGGAGCATCAGATGTAGTGTCACTGGAAGTGTCACTAGCAAGACCACGCCTTGAAGACCCAGCTGCTCTTGCTCCTGTCAATTCAGTCTGACTTGAAGGTTTGTCCACTCCTCTTCCATTTGATTACTTTTATCATGCTGTTTTTCTGCTCGTCCAGTTAATTCAGAGATTTACTCTTTGGGCTTTTTACTGTCTCTATCATGCCATTTTCATAGTTTTTGTAGATTATTGCAACTTATGTGTTTAATTCCCAATTGATTAGCCAAAGTTTTTACTCGCCCCATTAACTTTTTCATTCACTCGTGCATTCGATCAAACTGACTATGCAATCTTATTTTTAACTCACACATTCCAGGTTTTTCCTTCCCTCAGGCATTCCCTGGATCCTACCCATGCCTTCTTATTCTTAATAAACCTATCATCGTTGGTATTTTTCATACAGATTTTTTCATTAATTTTATCAAACTGAGATGTTTTATTCACATAAGAACTCATTTTCACGACTTTGGCCAATGTCTTGATTAGATATTAATTGAAAACACTTTTTAATACTTTAACCTTGATCTTAAAATATTAGTAGATTGCAACTGATAGGCTGTCCTGCAACCAAAATTTTAATAGATTGTCCTGCACCCAAAGTTTAATCAGTTTGCCATGCAATCAAAATTTTATAGATTGTCCAGCAAAAAAAGTTTTAATAAATTGCCATGCAACTGAAATTTCAAAAGATTGTCCTGTATATTCTTACCGTTTGTACAGCTGAGCCTGATATTAATTTCAGCGCTCATCTTGATTTCTTCAATTGTTCTTTTTAAATAACATTATAGCTGTTCCTCATTCCAACTTCCATCTGATGATATATTGAAGCCAGATCTAAGTTTTCTCTCAAACAATTTGGAATTAGAGAAAACCTAGATCTGGCTTCAATATATTATTAATTTAGGTGCCAAAAATTTACCACTTTGTGATTCTTCCAAGTCCCTAAATCTTTGCAACCATCTTCACTTACTGCTCCAAATTGTTGGATTCTGATATTTTTAATCCAAGATTTTTTTGGAAGTTAGGAAAGAGGCACAAAACTTGTTGTTTCTTGATTATTTTGTTGAGCACTAATACAGTGTTCTCCAATTTTTTTTAGCCCAACACCCCTCTAAAGCACTTTCATACTCTCCAACGCCCCCCCAAAGCACCTTCATACTTGCCAATGACCCTCTTAGGCAATATATACTTTCCGGCACCCCCGTAGTGTGAAAACATGTCTACTGTACGCTATCATGAGAAAATTTATTCTGCTTTAAATTTTTACTTGTCTTTATGCCTAGTTTACACAGTACCTGAAATACCTAGTTCAACTTGTGACATCAAAAACCTTAAGTCTCCATGCGTAACAATGTCCAAGTGGTTTCTGCTTCTTGTGAGTATGTGGTTTACTGTACTGAAGCCTCTTTCAACAAAGTAGGAAGATGGATATGCTATGAACAGCAATTTGGCTCTTCTGCAAAGACCAAGAAACTTCATATGACAGTGTAGCCACATATAACAAAAGCTGACATTTTTGAAATCCATTTTTGCCATTTTATCATTTGGAATTTTGATAATTTCATTTTGCAAGCTGTCTTCCTGTTCTTCCACCTTGCAAGAAATAAGCTAATGACCCAATCTTGAATTTACAGATCTTTCAAATCCTTGAATGTACTCTGAAAATTCTTCTTCAGTGACTGCAGGTATAAGCAGTACGCTTGAAAATCACCATCTGTGAAAGAGAATGCCATATTTTCCATGCAGGGAAACTGTGAGAACATTCTTCTCCCAATGTTTTGCTTATATATTTCCAGTTTTCCAATAGAAATGGACACTGTGTGGTAAACCATACATATGTTATAACTGGGTTAACTGTCTGGACACGCCCCTCTGCTGACTGCCCCTGTGGCTCCTCCCACATCACCCTGAATAAAGGTGATTTCACCTTTCCCCTCCTCCTCAGTCCGGGGGCAGACATTCAGCATGGAAGTCGAATTGTACAGCGAATAAAAACCTTTCAGTATTTCTACTTCAGTCTTTTGGAGTTATTGAAGGTGCTTCACACTGCAGTCTTTACCTACATTAAACTGAAATTCTTACCCTACATTTTCATATTTAGTATGTTCATTTTGTCATACAGATTAGCTAGGTATGCCACATTTCCACCCAGAAGTTCAATCTTGTTTTCCAAGCTCTTGTCATCTTTGAGCAAAAATTCAACCACATTTACAAAAAGATCAAAGAAATGTTTTAAGCAGCAACGTTTTGACAGCCAACACACTTCAAATTCTCTATTGTTATCTGGGCATAATAGACTAAATATTCTGACATTTAATGGATGAGCTTTAATTTTGCTGATAGCAGATATTACAAGAGTTATGTTTGAGAAAAAGTCACTGGCAGAGGTTTTTGGCTGCGAGATGTTGGTGATGAATTACACAATAGCTTGCAAACTGACTTGGAATTTCTTTTTCATAAATGCCACTAAACTATCATGGTGACCTGTCATAAGACCATAAGACAAAGGAGCAGAAGTCGGCCATTAGGCCCATCGAGTCTGCTCCGCCATTTTACCATTCTCCCATTTAGTCCCACTCCCCTGCCTTCTCACCATAACCTTTGATGCCCTGGCTACTCAGATACCTATCAATTTCTGCCTTAAATACACCCAATGACTTTGCCTCCATTGCTGCCCGTGGCAACAAATTCCGTAGATTCAACAACCTCTGGCTAAAAAAATTTCTTCGCATTTCTATTCTGAATGGGCGCCCTTCTATTCTTAAGTCATGCCCTCTCGTACTAGACTCCCCCATCATGGGAAACAACTTTGCCACATCCACTCTATCCATGCCTTTCAACATTCAAAATGTTTCTATGAGGTCTCCCCTCATTCTTCTAAACTCCAAGGAATACAGTCCAAGAGCGGACAAACGTTCCTCATATGTTAACCCTCTCATTCCCGGAATCATTCTAGTGAATCTTCTCTGTACCCTCTCCAATGTCAGCACATCCTTTCTTAAATAAGGAGACCAAAACTGCCCATGGTACTCCAAGTGAGGTCTCACCAGCGCCTTATAGAGCCTCAACATCACATCCCTGCTCCTATACTCTATTCCTCTAGAAATGAATGCCAACATTGCATTCGCCGTCTTCACCACCGACTCAATCTGGAGGTTAACCTTAAGGCTATCCTGTACGAGGACTCCCAACTCCTGTTGCATCTCAGAACTTTGAATAATAGTCTGCCCGTTTATTTCTTCCGCCAAACTGCATAACCATACACTTTCCAACATTGTATTTCATTTGCCACTTCTTTGCTCATTCTTCCAATCTATCCAAGTCTCTCTGCAGACTCTCAGTTTCCTCAGCACTACCGGCCTCTCCACCTATCTTCGTATCGTCAGCAAAATTAGCCACAAAGCCATCTATTCCATAGTCCAAATCGCTGATGTACAATGTAAAAGGAAGCAGCTCCAACACAGACCCTTGTGGAACACCACTGGTAACCGGCAGCCAACCAGAAGAGGATCCCTTTATTCCCACTCTCTGTTTCCTGCCAATCAGCCAACGCTCTATCCACTTATGCAACTTTCCCATAATTCCATGGGCTCTTATCTTGTTAGGTAGCCTCATGTGTGGCACCTTGTCAAAGGCCTTCTGAAAATCCAAATATACAACATCCACTACATCTCCCTTGTCTAGCCTACTTGTAATTTCCTCAAAAAAATTGTAATAGGTTTGTCAGGCAGGATTTTCCTTTAAGGAATCCATGCTGAGTTCTGCCTATATTGTCATATACAAACATAGAAACATAGAAAATAGGTGCAGGAGTAGGCCATTCGGCCCTTCGAGCCTGCACCACCATTTATTATGATCATGGCTGATCATCCAACTCAGAACCCCGCCCCAGCCTTCCCTCCATACCCCCTGATCCCCGTAGCCACAAGGGCCATATCTAACTCCCTCTTAAATATAGCCAATGTACTGGCCTCAACTGCTTCCTGTGGCAGAGAATTCCACAGATTCACCACTCTCTGAGTGAAGAAGTTTTTCCTAATCTCGGTCCTAAAAGGCTTCCCCTTTATCCTCAAACTGTGACCCCTTGTTCTGGACTTCCCCAACATCGGGAACAATCTTTCTGCATCTAGCCTGTCCAATCCCTTTAGGATTTTATACGTTTCAATCAGATCCCCCCTCAATCTTCTAAATTCCAACGAGTACAAGCCCAGTTCATCCAGTCTTTCTTCATATGAAAGTCCTGCCATCCCAGGAATCAATCTGGTGAACCTTCTTTGTACTCCCTCTATGGCAAGGATGTCTTTCCTCAGATTAGGGGACAAAAACTGCACACAATACTCCAGGTGTGGTCTCACCAAGGCCTTGTACAACTGCAGTAGTACCTTCCTGCTCCTGTAGTCAAATCCTCTCGCTATAAATGCCAGCATACCATTCGCCTTTTTCACCGCCTGCTGTACCTGCATGCCCACTTTCAATGACTGGTGTATAATGACACCCAGGTCTCGTTGCACCTCCCCTTTTCCTAATCGGCCACCATTCAGATAATAATCTGTTTTCCTACTTTTGCTACCAAAGTGGATAACTTCACATTTATCCACATTAAATTACATCTGCCATGAATTTGCCCACTCACCCAACCTATCCAAGTCACCCTGCATCCTCTTAGCATCCTCCTCACAGCTAACACTGCCACCCAGCTTCGTGTCATCCGCAAACTTGGAGATGCTGCATTTAATTCCCTCATCCAAGTCATTAATATATATTGTAAACAACTGGGGTCCCAGCACTGAGCCTTGCGGTACCCCACTAGTCACCGCCTGCCATTCTGAAAAGGTCCCGTTTATTCCCACTCTTTGCTTCCTGTCTGCTAACCAATTCTCCACCCACATCAATACCTTACCCCCAATACCATGTGCTTTAAGTTTGCACACTAATCTCCTGTGTGGGACCTTGTCAAAAGCCGTTTGAAAATCCAAATATACCACATCCACTGGTTCTCCCCTATCCACTCTACTAGTTACATCCTCAAAAAGTTCAATGAGATTCGTCAGACATGATTTTCCCTTCACAAATCCATGCTGACTTTGTCCGATGATTTCACCGCTTTCCAAATGTGCTGTTATCACATCTTTGATAACTGACTCCAGCAGTTTCCCCACCACCGACATTAGGCTAACCGGTCTATAAGTCCCCAGTTTCTCTCTCCCTCCTTTTTTAAAAAGTGGGGTTACATTAGCCACCCTCCAATCCTCAGGAACTAGTCCAGAATCTAACGAGTTTTGAAAAATTATCACTAATGCATCCACTATTTCTTGGGCTACTTCCTTAAGCACTCCAGGATGCAGACCATCTGGCCCTGGGGATTTATGTGCCTTCAATCCCTTCAATTTACCTAACATCACTTCCCTACTAACAAGTATTTCGCTCAGTTCCTCCATCTCACTGGACCCTCTGTCCCCTACTATTTCTGGAAGATTATTTATGTCCTCCTTAGTGAAAACAGAACCAAAGTAATTATTCAATTGGTCTGCCATGTCCTTGCTCCCCATAATCAATTCACCTGTTTCTGTCTGTAGGGGACCTACATTTGTCTTTACCAGTCTTTTCCTTTTTACATACCTATAAAAGCTTTTACAGTCAGTTTTTATGTTCCCTGTCAGTTTTCTCTCATAATCTTTTTTCTCCTTCTTAATTAAGCCCTTTGTCCTCCTCTGCTGAACTCTGAATTTCTCCCAGTCCTCAGGTGAGCCACTTTCTCTGGCTAATTTGTATGCTGCTTCTTTGGAATTGATACTATCCCTAATTTCTCTTGTCAGCCACGGGTGCACTACCTTCCTTGATTTATTCTTTTGCCAAACTGGGATGAACAATTGTTGTAGTTCATCCATGCAACCTTTAAATGCTTGCCATTGCATATCCACCGTCAATCCTTTAAGTGTCATTTGCCAGTCTATCTTAGCTAATTCACGTCTCATACCTTCAAAGTTACCCCTCTTTAAGTTCAGAACCTTTGTTTCTGAATTAACTATGTCACTCTCCATCTTAATGAAGAATTCCACCATATTATGGTCACTCTTACCCAAAGGGCCTCTCACGACAAGATTGCTAATTAACCCTTCCTCATTCCTCAAAACCCAGTCCAGAATAACCTGCTCTCTAGTTGGTTCCTCGACATGTTGGTTCAAAAAACCATCCCGCATACATTCCAAGAAATTCTCTTCCTCAGCAGCTTTACCAATTTGGTTCAACCAATCTACATGTAGATTGAAGTCACCCATTATAACTGCTGTTCCTTTATTGCACACATTTCTAATTTCCTGTTTAATACCATCTCCGACCTCACTACTACTGTTAGGTGGCCTGTACACAACTCCCACCAGCGTCTTCTGCCCCTTAGTGTTACGCAGCTCTACCCATATCAATTCCACATCTTCCCGGCTTATGTCCTTCCTTTCTATTGCGTTAGTCTCTTCTTTAACCAGCAATGCCTCTGGGTACTCCATCTGGTATGCTCCAACTATTGCACAAGAAATCATGTTCTTAATAGGAATACTTTTATCCTCAATATACAGCCTGAGCTCATCATAGAACGATTCTCTGTTGATATTTGTTTTATACTTTTTACAAAAGAGAATTTCTTCATAAACCTTTCCATTTTTGATAAACCGTACATATGACATTAGCAGAACCTTGTTGTCTCACACAGTTGACTCATCCAGTTGTATCCCAAATTCTGTTTTTTGTAGCTCTCTGCATAGTTGATATTCAATGTCTTCACTCATTTCATCAATACGACGAGCTACAGAGTTATTACTCAGAGGAATTGATTTTAAAATACTGGTATCCATTTTGAGAACTTCTCATACGGCAGGCCTTAATATTCTTTCACTGACTGTTTGAGATTTTCCACACTTTGCTATCATTTTGGAAATGATATAAGAAGCATTATCGAGGTCATTTTGACAAATGATTCAAGTGGGCAACCCTTTTCAGTGGATCAATCCCCAGTGGATGGGGATCTCCCATCCACTGCTACCAACCTTATAGTTCCCACACCCCGCACTTCCTGTTTCTACCTCCTACCCAAGGTCCACAAACCTGCCTGTCCAGGTAGACCCCTCGTCTCAGCTTGCTCCTGCCCGATCGAACTTGTTTCTGCATATCTCGACACTGTTTTATCCCCCCCTTGTTCAATCCCTTCCCATCTATGTTTGTGACACTTCTCACGCTTTGAATTTTTTCAATGATTTTAAGTTCCCTGGCCCCCACCGCTTTATTTTCACCATGGATTTTCAGTCCCTATATACTTCCATCCCCCACCAGGAAGGTCTCAAAGCTCTCCACTTCTTTTTGGATTCCAGACCTAACCAGTTCCCCTCCACCACCACTCTCCTCCATCTAGCAGAATTAGTCCTTACTATTAACAATTTCTCCTTTGGCCCCTCCCACTTCCTCCAAACGAAAGGTATAGTCGTCGATGTAGCGAAGGAAAAGTGGGGGACAGATACCAGAATAGGCACGGAACATAGATTGTTCCACAAACCCAACAAAAAGGCAGGCATAGCTAGGACCCATACAGGTGCCCATAGCTACACCTTTAGTTTGGAGGAAGTGGGAGGAGCCAAAGGAGAAATTATTAAGAGTAAGGACTAATTCCGCTAGACGGAGCAGGGTGGTGGTAGAGGGGAACTGATTAGGTCTGGAATCCAAAAAGAAGCGTAGAGCTTTGAGACCTTCCTGATGGGGGATGGAAGTATATAAGGACTGGACATCCATGGTGAAAATAAAGCGGTGAGGGCCAGGGAACTTAAAATCATCGAAAAGTTTAAGAGCGTGAGAAGTGTCACAAACATAGGTCAGAAGGGATTGAATAAGGGGTGATAAAACAGTGTCGAGGTATGCAGAAATGAGTTCGGTGGGGCAGGAGCAAGCTGAGACAATAGGTCGGCCAGGACAGGCAGGTTTGTGGATCTTGGGTAGCAGGTAGAAACGGGAAGTGCGGGGTGTGGGAACTATAAGGTTGGTAGCAGTGGATGGGAGATCCCCTGAGCAGATAAAGTCGGTGATGGTGTGGGAGACAATGGCCTGGTGCTCCTTAGTGGGGTCACGATCGAGGGGTAAATAAGAGGAGGTATCCGCAAGTTGTTGCTGTGCCTCGGCAAGGTAGAGGTCAGTATGCCAGACTACAACAGCACCCCCCTTATCGGCGGGTTTAATAATAAGGTTAGGATTAGTGCGGAGGGAGTGGAGAGCAGAGCGTTCGGAAGGAGTGAGGTTGGAATGGGGACAAGGTGCAGTGAAGTCGAGACGGTTGATGTCCCGTCGGCATTAGCGATAAAGAGATCCAGAGCAGGCAGAAGACCAGAGCGAGGTGTCCATGAAGAAGAGGAGGGTTGAAGACGGGAGAAGGGGTCATCGGTGGGGGTGGAAGAGTCCTTGCCAAAGAAGTAGGCTCGGAGACGGAGACAACGGAAGAAAAGTTCCGCATCGTGGCGAACACGGAACTCGCTGAGGTGTGGGCGAAGGGGGACAAAGGTAAGGCCCTTACTGAGGACCGAGCGTTCTGCCTCCGACAGTTGAAGGTCGAAGGGGATGGTAAAGACCCGGCATGGATGAGAGCTGGGATCAGAGGGGGGAGGGGGGAGGCTGGGGGTGTCAATGGAGAGGGGAGGGTTGGGGTGAGAGGAAGATGGAGCCTCTGAGGGCCCAGGAGCTGACGGTGGGATCTGAAGGAGACGGGGTTGCAGAGTATCGGTGGGGGAAGGGGAGACGGGAGTCACAACAGCGGCACATAAAGACCCGGCCTGGAGTTCAAGGCTGGCGTCGCAGTTGGTGGTTGCACAATCGCTGTGAATCCGCTAGGCCCCACCTCCCCCTCGTACCCCATCTGTTACTTATTTTTATGCACACATTCTTTCTCTCACTCTCCTTTTTCTCCCTCTGTCCCTCTGAATATACCTCTTGCCCATCCTCTGGGTCCCCCCCCTCCTTGTCTTTCTTCCCAGACCTCCTGTTCCATGATCCTCTCGTATCCCCTGTTGCCAATCACCTGTCCTGCTCTTGGCTCCATCCCTCCCCCTCCTGTCTTCTCCTATCATTTTGGATCTCCCCCTCCCCCTCCAACTTTCAAATCCCTTACTCACTCTTCCTTCAGTTAGTCCTGACGAAGGGTCTCGGCCTGAAACGTCGACTGCACCTCTTCCTACAGATGCTGCTTGGCCTGCTGCGTTCACCAGCAACTTTGATGTGTGTTGCTTGAATTTCCAGCATCTGCAGAATTCCTGTTGTTTGCGATAAAAGATTATAGCTGGGAGCTTAATGTCCTAGGATACACATTGTACCAAAAACACAGGGAGGAAGGCAGAGAATGCAGCATTACAATGGGAGATAAAAGGCAATGTTACTATAATCATGGGGGTTTTCAATATGCGGGTATTTTTGAAAAATCAGGTTGGTGCTGAATTCCAGGAGGGACAATTTCTAGAATGCCTATGAGATGGCTTCTTAAAGCTGCTCATGGTTGAGCCCACTAGGGGATCAGCTATTTTGGATTGTGTAATTTGAACTCATTAGAGAACATAAGGTAAAAGAACCCTCAGGATCAGGTATGATCGAATTCATACTGAAATTTGAGAAGAAGCTAAAGCCAGATGTATCAGTATTAGCAACACACATCAAAGTTGCTGGTGAACTCAGCAGGCCAGGCAGCGTCTCTAGGAAGAGGTACAGTCGATGTTTCGGGCTGAGACCCTTCGTCAGGACTAATTGAAGGAAGAGCTAGTAAGAGATTTGAAAGTGGGAGGGGGAGGGGGAGATCCAAAATGATAGGAGAAGACAGGAGGGGAAGGGATGGAGCCAAGAGCTGTACAGGTGATTGGCAAAAGGGATATGCTGACACCCCATGACACTATTGCATGTCTGGCATTTTGCTCATGTCTTTCACAGTGAAGACTGACACAAAATACTTACTCAGTTTGTCTGCCATTTCTTTGACCCCTATTACTACATCTTCAACTTTATTTTCCAGTGGTCCAAAATTCACTCCCATTTCTTGTTTACTCCTTATACTGTATTACTGAAAAAAAAATAATATCTTATCCTGGGATATCTCCATATTTGCATCTAATGTTCATAACAAAGCTGTTAAATCTTTCCATGTGTTCAATATAAAAGCTACCATTCACCTCAGTTCAGATTGTACTATTCCAGTAGGGCATGGTTTATGCAATTACATTTTACATTGCCCTAAATGAAGTAATGACTATAATTTTCATTGAAGATATCTATCAGCAGACCCCTGTCGAGTAAAAATACATGGAACAATACATATTTTATGTGCAGAAATAAAGCCTGTAACTCTCTTCCATGCAATTGGATAGGATCTTGTTATTTAGGGTATGTTTTTCCTGCTATGAGACATACACAAACCTTTATCTTCACCTCCTGAGTCTAGAAGTAAATGAGACATTTCAGAAGATGGTTTTGTATCAATTTTATTCTCATTTTTGTTGTTGCAAGGAGTATGAGAGAGATTAAAAATGTTGCTGCATCTTTAGAAGGGGTGAGCAATGGTACTGCTGATGCCTTGGGAAAAAGTAACAAAAATTGTCACCAGGTGTAAGATGGTTCTTCAGAATCATATGGCATTGGATCTTCTCATAGCGGTTGGGGATGGGGGAACATGTGAAGTTATAGAAAAGGAGTGTTGTACTTACGTACCTGATGAGTCTGAAGGCATAACTGATTTGGCTGAGCATATTTATAAAGAAACAGCCGAAATATACCAGTCTGATGGATGGGATTTCTTTGATTGTATTCATTTAAGTCTCAGAAGCTGGGGTTGCTCAATATTATGAGTCATATTATTTGCACTAACATGGTTTATCATAATTTACCTCTTTTTTGCTTGTTTAAGGCTGATCATTAATAGAAAAGTTCAAGCTCACGTAAGTGTGCTGACTAATTAGTCTAATCATGGCATAATCATATGAATACTTAGATGAATATATACCCTTTGATACTTCTGAGCTCACGCAGTTTTTGATTTTATACTTGACACAGAAACCACAAGTCTTTCTGCCTCTAAATTTTCAGATGTTGTGATTCTAAAATGCGTGATTTAGAATCAAAGTGGGGGGGGATTGTCGGTTTAGACGGTATAATTGTTATTTTCTTTGCATGTTAAAAATTAATTACCTGCTTCCATTTTATATAACTAGTTATATACATGTAACTGTTTATTATATTTCCTAGTGGTCACAGTATGTATATGCAGTTATGCAGTATGATTCTGGAAAGCTCTGGAACCTTCTCTTGGTATTGCAATATTTCAATAGGGGCTATTTGATTGGTTAACTCATCTATGAATTTGAATTGAATGCTTCTTATCTGTATGGTATAAGGAGGCTTTGCTATCTTGTGCTTATTCTTTCCCTTCTGCTATAAGCCTCTACTTCTGTTACTGTCAGTTTCCGATTTTCTTTATTCTATGAACGCTTAATAGAATGATTAAGAAGCAACACATTTTGTGCCTCTTTCCTGCCAAACATCAAAATCCAACAATCCCTTTTCCCTACCTATATAGCTAGCAACAATATGTACCATGACTTCTGGCTGCTAATCCTCCTCCTTAAGAATGCTGTGGATCCAGTCTGAGACATCCTGAACCTGACACCTGGAAGGCAACATACCACCAATGTGTCTCGTTCATGTCCACAAAATCTCCTGTCCATTCACCTAACTATTGGATCCCTTAGCACCACCATTTTCCTCTTCTCCCTCCCCACACCCCACCCCGCCACTTCCCTTCTGAGCCTTAAAGCCAGACTCAGTGCCAGAGACCTGATCACTGCAGTTCTCCCCTGGTGAGTCAGCCCCTCTTTCAATAATACCCAAAGCAATATACTGTACTTGTTATTGAAGGGAATGGCCTCAGGGACACTCTGCACTGTCTGCCTATTCCCCTTCCCTCTCCTGACTGTCACCCAACTACCTGCTCCTACAATTTGAGTGTGAGTGCCTCTCTGAAGCTCCTGTCTATCAACTTCTCACTCCCCTGAATGATTTGTGGGTCATCCAATTCAAGCTCCAGTTCCCTAACACTGTCAGGAGCTGCAGCCAGATGCACTTCTCACAGGTGCAGTCCTGAAGGACACTTCACACATTGTACAAGAGAAGCACACCACTGCCCTAGGATCCATTCTTGGTGCTCTACCTATGCAATAGTAATAAAGGAAAGGGAATTTGAACAGAAACCTCACCTAAGCATTGCATTTTAATTTAATTTCCAACTTGTTTTCTTTGCCTATGAATCTGTGCCTGTTATTCTATTATCATGAGTGTTATTCCTCAATATGGCAAATGATGCTTTTATGGATTGTGGTGTGATATTTTCAGCTTGTGATTTTGCAGCATTCTCTAGTGCCCTGAAACTTGGAGAGCCATTCTCCATTTCCATTCATGTTCCAGGATGACATCTGATTTCATGCATTTGCAATTCATTCAAATTTCATGCAGTTTTTGAAGCCTGTTGATAAACCACTGATGCATTAACATCATGCACAATCAAAAGACTAAACTATCCTCACTCTATGCCTGGTCGAATTCAGACAATCTGACACATCGCATTGAAGCTGACTTAATGAATGGCCCCAGATGTTTGAAAAAGCTGCCAATTGGCTACATATAACCTTTTCCCTCTAATTTGTCCCTCTATTTCTATTCTCAATAGAGATTCCTATGGTTATTTCTTTTGGTCATTTCTATTCTCAATAGAGATTGCTATGATTATTTCTTTTGGTCACCCTTATTCTGAACTCATCACGGCCTCTATTTTCATCTCACTAATGTGTTCAAAGCGTACCTGAGAATATTACGCTTTGAATTTTCACCCACTTCTCATTATCATGTATTTGCAAATCATCCATTCCTCACAGCATCCTCTCACTAACACCTAGTTTCGCACTCTTCAAAATCAAAATCACTCTTCTTCCTTCCCTACTTGCTGTTGCTTTTTTTCTGGATACTCCCTGCCGAAACATCAATATTTCACACCACCACAGCATCGACCAATGTACTTAGCCTTCTTTCTATGCAAGAAAGTTATTTATGTGAATCTCTTTTGTCTAATACGCCAATTTCATAGTGCTCAGTTGGGATGTGAGAATTGGAGGCAGGTTAGCTTATTGTTGGATAAACAGTCTTTATTTTATCCTCAAGTACATCAAGAAAGTATCTGTGTGTCAGTAAGTGAGCTCTTCCTTCCATTCTGCCCTTTCCCTCATTGATATCATATGCAAATAAAACAGAAGAAAAACATTACAGCCATATTCGGGCAAAGTGTCTTAACACAGTTTCAAAGACTGGTTACACAGGACAACAAAGATTTTGCTTCCTGAACACCTTTAGGTGTAGCGTATGAATTTTGGGCTACTGATCATGAAGATCGCCATGAAATTTCCTTATCACGCACCATTTTTTAATAAACTTTGGTTTATTATTTCAATTCATAATTCAAGTCAATTAAAATGTTGCCTACAATGTAAGCTGAAAAGTTTCCTATCTTATCCAGGCATGTTTGGGGATGCTTAGGCAGCGTGGCTGCTGCACGGCAGGACAGGTTTTAGTAATAATTATTGTCTTCAGGACTGTAAGGTTGGAATTTGCTATCACCAAGCACAAAAATTTCTATGAAAGATTTTGATATTTGAAACAGATGCTTCCCAGAATAACTGATGCCAAAATTAAGGAAACGATTTTTGTTGGTCCACAAATCAAACAGGTCATCAATGACAGGCAATTTGAAGAATTTCTAGTGGGACCGGAAAAAATCACGTGGAAGGCATTCAAGGAAGTTGTTGAAATTTTTCTCGGCACCTATAGAGCACCAAACTACATGCAGCTGGTTGAAAGCATGCTTCAAGCATATAAAACCATGAAATGCAACATGTCACTAAAGATTCATTTTCTGCATCCCCACTTAGGCTTCTTCCCTGCAAATCTTCGTGCTGTTAGTGACGAGCATGGTGAAAGGTTTCACCAGGACATTGCGGTCATGGAGAAAAGATACCAGGGCAACTGGAATCTATCAATGCTGGCGAATTATTGTTGGACACTTAAGTGAGAAGCCTCAGACAGTGAGTACAAATGAAAATCATTAACAAAATATTTTTAACTTAGTTGAACTATTGCAAAGCATCAGCACCATTATGCAATTAAACACATTATATTCAATAAAAGTTAATTTGTTGTTTTTCAAAATTCCTAAGTGATACAAGTATTCTGAAATTATATTTGTGTTCATCTTCAAGCAGTCTATCATAAACAAAAATATTCTGAGGAAACAACACTTTTGAAAAATTTTTTTGCCAGTGTTATCACACAGACCAGTGACCTGGAGCAGGGGGCAGAGTGGAAGCTATCAAAGATAGCCGATGACACAAAAATAAATGGAAGGGTATGTTGTGATGAGGATAACAGGACTCTTATGAAGGGAGTTTGCAAATGGGTGGATAAGTAGTGTAGGCAGGTAAAAACTTCTCAAATAGAATACTTTGCAAACAGCACCTCTTTCACCTTGGGTGGTTGAAGAAGTTTGGTATGGGCCCCCAAATCCTAAGAACTTTCCATAGGAGCACAACTGAGAGCATCCTGACTGGCTGCATCACTGCCTGGTATGGGAACTGTACCTCCCTCAATCGCAGGACTCTGCAGAGAGTGGTGCAGACAGCCCAGTGCATCTGTAGATGTGAACTTCCCACTATGCAGGACATTTACAAAGACAGGTATGTAAAAAGGGCCCAAAGGATCACTGGGGATTCAAGTCACCCCAACCACAAACTGTTCCAGCTTCTACCATCTGGGAAATGATACCGCAGCATGAAAGCTAGGACCAACAGGCTCAGGGACAGCCTCTTCCACCAGGCCATCAGACTGCTTAATTCATGCTGACACAACTGTATTTCTATGTTATATTGTTGTTGCACATACTATTTATTATAAATTGTTATAAATTGCACATTGCATATTCAGATGGAGATGTAACGTAAAGATTTTTACTCCTCATGTATGTGGAGGATGTAAGAAATAAAATCAATTCAATCCAATTCAATAAAGTGCAGTATTGTAAGGTCAGGAAAGAGGAATCAAAGGCAGACTATTAATTTAATGAAGATAGGTTGCAAATGAGTGAAGTACAGAGTGATCAAGTGTTCATGTGCAAGAAGCTTAAGATGTTAACAAGGTGGTGCAGGATGCAGTTAAGAAGATAAACGGCACATTATCTTTATTGGAAGAGAGTTAAAGTTTAGAGGTAGGGAAGTCTTGTTACAATTGTGCAGGATGTTGGTGAGGCCACACCTGGATTACTGCACACAATTTCCCCTCATCTAAGAAAGGATTTAGTAGAAATACAAGCTATTCAACAGGGATTCACTGGCTGGGAAGGATGCCTGATCACAGCAGCCTAAAGAAACTGAATCTATATTCTTTGCAGTTATAAAAAAATTAGGGTAATCTTAATGAAATATACAACATCCAGGGGATGGGCATGACAGGGTAAGATTTTGAAATGTTTCCTCTCATGCAGGAGTCTCAAACAAGGGGATATTGATATAAGATGAGAAGGCAATCACTTAAAACTGATGTGTGGAGAAATTTGCTCTGACAAAGAATTGTGAAACTCTGAAATTTTCCAACACTGAGAATTGTAGGAGCCAAAACACTATTCAAAGTGGAGGAAGGTAAATATTTGAATGGTTGGGGAACTGGGGAACTGACAGAAAAGGTAGTCATGCTTGGGGCAGATTAGTCATGATCATAGTAAATGGTGAGACAGGTTTGAGGGGCCACCCCTGCTTCTGCTTTCTTATGTTCTTTACATCTTTTTCAGCATCTAAGCATTGGATTCCAGACTTTATCCACAGACTCACTGTCTAATCTATTTTCCTTACATGTCTAACCAGTCCCCAGCTTTACATGCTTTCATGTTCCTCACATTTCACTGACTTTCTAAATAATTAACACGCTTTCTGATTCTTTAGTATCTCTGCATCACTTACCCAGGGTGATTTGTTATGATCCCTGCAGAGTTTGTGTGCATTTGGTTTTCCTTCCCTCCTGCCTCTCTAACAGTTTGCGTGCCTGACTGACTCAGTGTTGAAAAGCAAATCATTCTTGGGATATTGATTAACCTCTTGACTCCTCACTGTGCCATCTGACCAGATGTGAATTTCTTGTATTTTTAGGGCTTGTTTCAGATTTCCAGCAATTGAAGTTGTTTTTTCTGCATTTTTAATGATTCCAATAGCTTTTTTAGACAGCACTTCTGATTCATTTATTAGTTCTGTTCCAAAATTCCAGTCACCCAAATTAGAAAAGGAAATGAGAATTCCAAAACATAACTGAAATTTCTAGGATGAAGATAAAGAAAACATAATTGAGACAAATTCACATTTTATCTCAGAAGTTACTGAAACAGCATGGTTAAATGTAAAATCATTTGTCCATAGAGAAGTTATATTATTCCTCTTCTAATTCTTTTAATTCTACATTATAAACATTGCAAATGATGTAAATGTGCTCACCTGTCAATAATATCATCCCATCACCACTCTTTACAGACTAACAGTCTTGCTGTGCCTTTCTGGTATTTTATGTTTCACTTATTTTTGTTTATTATTTCTGCCCAGAATGAAAGACCATTAATTATTGTCTAACACCCTTTGCCTCTGGAAACATATGGCCTGTCAGCCATTTCAGAGCATACTGAAACCTAACAATATTAGTTGATTGGGAGAAACTTACTGCATGGGACGATTATAAAAAATTATGGTTCATCCATAAAACCAGGATGCACCAAAAGAGTCAGACTAGTTATGCTCACAGATATCGATTTTTCAGATGATATAGTCCTGCTCTCTGACCAGATGAAGGAAGCACAGCAGTGGAAATTGAGTGCAATAAAGTTGGACTTCACCTAAACGCTAAAAAGACAGAGTACATGGCGTTTAACTGCGACGAAGGTACTCTCAAGACCATAAAGAATGATACCATTAAGAAAGTTTTTGATTACAAGTACCTTGAGTCAAGAATGATGAGTTCGGAGAAGGACATAATGATACAGAAGACGTTGGCATAGAGGGCTATGAACGACATAAAGGAGATCTGGAAGTCGAACCTGACCAGAGGGCTTAAAAAGAGGATTTTCATAGCAGTCATAGAGTCCATTCTCACGTACGGATGCGAGACATGGACGCTCACCAAGACTATGTGAAAGTCCCTAGATGGTTGCTATACTCAAATGCTCCGAATGGCTCCTGACATGAGCTGGCAACAGCACATGACGAACATCGAGCTCTATGACGACCTACCAATGCTCACCACTAAAATCGAGGTGAGAAGATTGCATCTAGCAGGGAACTGTCTACGCCACCCCGAGCTACCTCCAGCCTAGTCATCATATGGGAGCCCAAGCACGGGAGGATGAACCCTGGGCGCCCTCCCAAGACTATGGTCAACACGTTCCTAGAAGACAGCAGCGCGGTTAATGTAGATGAACTGAACACACTGATGAGGGAGAGGGAGAAGTGGAGAGTCCATCATCTTGCCCGACGCCAGCCCCCTAGGTCTGAGTCGACGTAGTAGTAGTAGGACTGTATGGGTCCTACCCAGTTACAGATATCTTATTTTATGGACAACCTGTTCACATGAGGGAGCGTTTGGGAGTCTGGAAGGAAGAATGCGATGGATTTGCAAGTTGCTGCGGGCCTGGAGGCATCTTCTACCAGGTGAGAAGGGGCCATCTTTATGTGGCTTCTCTCCTTCAAGCCTTGACAATCTGGAGCCGGGTCAGGCTGAGCAGAGCCAGGAGCACCGAACAGACTCATCCACTCACTCATCAAGACAGTGAAGCCAGGTGGTGGTTGTTTTTCCGGTGCCTGCTCACTCTCCTGTCCCAGCTGCATCAGTGATCCTCTTTCACAGACTTGTTTTCCTAATTACAAACAGTTTGGATTATGAGCAGTTCTCAGGAACACACACAAAATGCTAGAGAGACTCTATTGAGGAAAACAAAACAGTCAACATGTCAGGTCCTAATCGACAGTTTTGGCTCAAAATATTGACCATTTATTCCTTTCCATAGATGCTGCCTGACCTGCTGAGATCCTCCAACATTTTGTGTGTGTGTTGTTTAAGATTTCCAGCATGTGCAGAGTATCTCCACCTGCCCAGCAGTAGCTCCAAAAAGATGGCCAGGCCTGGATGGTGGGGATCTTTGATGATAGCCCTTTTGAAGCAGCATCTCCTGGAGATACTGCCAGTGGCGGGAAAGAATGTGTCCATGATGTACTGGGCAGAGTCCACTACTCTTTGCAGACTCTTACATCCCTTACATTCAAAATGCTGTACTAGATCATGAGGCAACCAACAGGGATATTTTCAAAAGTACAACTGTAGAATTTTGTTGGAGTTTTCAATGACGAGCTGAACTTCCTTAACCTCTTAAGAAAGTAAAGACGCTGGTGCATACCTATATGCAGAGCCCAGAGCAGGTTATACAATATGTAAGTACCCAGCAAATTAAAGCCGCTGCCTCTCTTCACTGCCAATGCCTAATGTGGACCATAAGACCATAAGATATCATAGCAAAATTAGACCATTCAGCCTAAAAAATCTGTTCTGCCATTCCATCATGGCTGATTTATTATCCCTCTCAACTCCATTCTCCTGCCTTCTCCCACAACCTATGATGCCCTTATTAATTAAGAACTTGGAAGCCTCTGCTTTAAGTATACCCAATAACTTGGCCTCCTCAGCCATCTGTGGCAATCAATTCATCGGAATCACCACACTCTGGCTAAAGAAATTCCTCCTCATCTCTATCTTAAAGAGACATCCTTCTTTTCTGAGGCTGTGCCCTCTGGTGTGAAACTCTCCCACTAGAGAAAAACTCTTCTCCACATCCACTCTGTATAGGCCTTCTAATATTTGATAGTTTTTAATTAAATATCCCCTCATTCTTCTAAATTCTAGTGAGCACAGGCCCAGAGTTGTCAAACGCTCCTCATATGTTAACCCTTTCATTCTCAAGATCATTTTCATGAGCCTCATTTGGATTACCTTCAATGCCAGCACATCCTTTCAGAGATAAGGGCCCAAAACTGCTCACAATATTCTAAGTGCGGTGTGACCAATGCCTTATAAAGCCTCAGCATTACGTTCTTGCTTTTATGTTCTAGTACTCTTGAAATGAATGCTAATATTGGATTTGCCTTCCTTACTATTGACTCAATGAGTAAGTAAACCTCAGGGAATCCTGCATGAGGACTCCCAAGTCCTTTTGCACCTCTAGTTTCTGAATTTACTCCCCATTTTAAAAATAGTCTATGCTTTACCAAAGTACATGACCATACACTTCCCTACACTCTATTCCATTTGCCACTTCTTAACCTATTCTTCAAATCTTTCCAAGTCTTTCTGCAGCCCCCCTGATTCCTCAAACCTACTTGCTCTTTGTATTCTCCACAAACTTGGACACAAAGCCAACAGTTCTGCAGTCCAAAACATTGATAAATCACAGGAAAATAAGTGACAACAAGAAGTCCTGACTGTGAATTCTGCAGAACACCATGAATCACTAGCATCAAAACAGAAAAGGACCTCTTTATCCCACTTTTTGCCTCTACCTGTCAGCTTATCTTCTATCCAAACTAGTATCTTTCCTGTTTTAGTTGACAAACCAAATCTCCTCAAACTCCTAGTAAAATATAGCTGCTGTCTTGCCTTCTTCATATCTGCCTCAGTATGTTGGGACCAGGTTAGTGCCTCAGAGATATTGACTCACAGGAACTTGAATTTGTTCACTCTCTCCACTTCTGATCCCTCTATGAGGATTGGTTTGCGTTCCCTTGTCTTACCCTTCCTGAGGTCCACAATCAGCTGTCTGGTCTTGCTGACATTCAGTGCAAAGTTCTTGTTGCAACATCAGTCAACTAACTGGTATATCTCATACCTGTACACCCTTTCATCACCATTTGAAATTCAGCCAACGATGGTTGTATCATCAGCAAAATTATAGATGCAGTTTGAGCTATGCCTAGCCATACAGTCATGGGTGTAGAGAGAGTAGAGCAGTGGGCTAAGCACACATCCTTGAAGAGCACCAGTGTTAATTCTCAGCAAAGTGAAGATATTATTTCCAATCCGCACAGATTGTGGTCTTCCAGTTAGCAAATCAAGAATCCAATGGCAGAGGGAGGTACAGAGGCCTGGGTTCTGTAGCTTTTCAATCAGGACTGTAGGAATGATGCTGTTAAATGTTGAGCTATAGTCAATAAACAGCATCCTGGCATGGGTATTTGCATTGTCCAGGTGATTCAAGGCTTTTTGCCACCTGCTATCTGGGACTATAGGAGTCAATCGGGACTTGAGACTTTTCTTTATCGTGCCCATGGTCTGTTCTTTCTTAAATTAAGATATTGTTTTGCACTGCTGTAACTATATTTTATAATTATGTGGTTTTGTCAGTGTTAGTCTTTGGTTTGTCCTGTTTTTGTGTGATATCACCCTGGAGGAACACTGTATCATTTCTTAATACATGCATGCATTTCTAAATGACAATAAACGAGGACTGAGTGTCCTCATAATCTAATCTAATCTAATCTTTCCTGCAGGTAGGTGACCAAAACTGCACTTAATACTCCAAATTAGGCCTCATCAATGTCTTATACAACTTCAACATAGCACTCCAGCTCCTGTATTCAATACTTTGATTTATGAAGGCCATTGTGTCAAAAGCTTTCTTTACAACCCTATGTACCTGTGATGCCACTTTTAAGGAATTATGAATGTGTATTCCTAGATCCCTCTGTTCTGCCACACTCCTCAGTGTCCTACCACTCACTGTGTAACTTAGCCTGGTTTGCCATCCCAATGTGCATCACCTCACACTTGTCTGCATTAAATTCCATCTGCCATTTTTCAGCCTATTTTTCCACCTGATCCAGATCCCGCATCAAGCTCTGATAACCGTCATCGCTGTCTGCTACACCCCCAATCTTGGTGCTATCCGCAAACTTGTATATCCAATTTACTACATTATTCAATAATTAGATAACAAACAACAACAGACATAGCACTGATCCCTGAAACACACCACAAGTCACAGGCCTTCAGTCAGAGGGGCAACCACTTACTACCACTCTCTGGCTTCCCTCACAAAGCCAATTTCTAATCTGATTTACTAACTCAATTTGAATGCCAAGCAGCTGAACCTTCTTGACCAAACTTCCATGTGGGACCTTTTCAAAGCCTTGCTAGAGTCCATGTTGGCAACATCCACTGCTTTGCCTTCATCAGCTTCCTCTCTCACAAGCTCCTCTCTCATGCCTCTATAGTTCCCTTTACTCCATTGTAATACTGATGCATTTTAATTTAGCTTCAGCCTCTCAAACTCTCGGGTGACATCTATCACATTATAATCACTGGCTCCAAAGGGTTCTTTTGCATTAAGCTCCCTAATCAAATCCATTTCATTACACAACACACAATCCAGAATTGCCCCTCCTCCAGTGGGCTCAAATATATGGTGCTCCAAAAGCTATCCCATAGGCATTCCTCTAATTCTTTCTTTTGGGATCCACTGCCAAAATGATTTTCCCAATCTACCTGCATATAGAAATCCCCATGACTTTTGTAACATTGCCCTTGTTACATACCTTTCCTGCCTCCTGTTGTAATTTGTACTCCACATCCTGGCTACTGTTTGGAAGTCTGTATTTCACTCCTATCAGGGTCTTTTTAACCCTGCAGTTTCTTAACTCCACCCACAAGGATTCTACATTTTCCGATCCTATTTCACTTCTGTCTGAGGATTTGATTTCATTTTTTACCAACTGAGCCACCACAACACCTCTGCTTACCTGCCTGTCCTTCCAATACAATATGTATCCTTTTATGCTCATATCTTATCCATGATCTTCTTTCAGCCGTAACTCAGTGATGCCCACATTACACTTGCCAATTTCTAACTGCATACAAGATCATCCAGCTTATTCATATACTGTGTACATCAAATTTAACACCTTCTATCCAGTATTCATTACGCTTTTCAATTTCGCCCCCATGTTACCAGAGGTTAAATTACTATCCCTTTCTAAACTTCTTGTCTCTTTATTTATTTTGGAGACTTTTGTAACCTCTTCCACACGCTTCTTCCCTTTTACTTCATCCTCAACTCCCCAAAGTGTTAAACGATGTCTCCCAATCTGTTAGACTGGCACCTGTCCGCCTCCCCCTTTTCCTTCCTAAAGTCAACAATCTGAAGAGTCTGAAGTCAACAGTAGGCTCTTTAACGTTGTTAACACCGAGAAAGCAGGTGTTTTTGCAGCACCACTTAAACAGGTGTCCTATCTCCCTCTGCTACGATGACTCATCAATGCCCCCGATTTATCCAACAAGCAAGTGTCATTGGCAAATATGAATGGCATTGGAGTTGTGCTTAACCACGCATTCGAGTGTGTATTGGGAGTAAAGCAGGGGTTAAGCAGAGCCTGGAGGTACACTTGTGTTGATGATTGAGGAGAGAATATTGCTCCCATTTATCTCTGTTGAGGTCAGTTTATGAGGAAGTCAAATTTCCAGTTGCAGATGGGTTATTATGATAACCACCACAAAAGTTGGTGGTGTTGTAGATAGTGTCGAGGATTGTCGAAGTTTACAGAGAGACATTGATAGGATGCAGAAGTGGGTTGAGAAGTGGCAAATGGAGTTCAACCCAGAAATGTGTGAGGTGGTACACTTTGGAAGGACAAACTCCAAAGCAGAGTACAAAGTAAATGGCAGGATACTTGGTAGTGTGGAGGAGCAGAGGGATCTGGGAGTACATGTCCACAGATCCCTGAAAGTTGCCTCACAGGTAGATAGGGTAGTTATGAAAGCTTATGGGGTGTTAGCTTTCTTAAGTCGAGGGATAGAGTTTAAGAGTTGCGAGGTAATGATGCAGCTCTATAAAACTCTGATTGGGCCACACTTGAAGTACTGTGTCCAGTTCCGGTCGCCTCACTATAGGAAGGATGGGGAAGTATTGGAAAGGGTACAGAGGAGATTTACCAGGATGCTGCCTAGTTTAGAGAGTACGGTTTATAATCAGAGATTAAGGGAGCTAGGGCTTTACTCTTTGGAGAGAAGGAGGATGAGAGGAGACATGATAGAGGTGTACAAGATAATAAGAGGAATAGATAGAGTGGATAGCCAGCGCCTCTTCCCCAGGGCACCACTGCTCAATACAAGAGGACATGGCTTTAAGGTAAGGGGTGGGAGGTTCAAGGGGGATATTAGAGGAAGGGTTTTTACTCAGCGAGTGGTTGGTGTGTGGAATGCACTGCCTGAGTCAGTGGTGGAGGCAGATACACTAGTGAAGTTTAAGAGACTACTAGACAGGTATATGGAAGAATTTAAGGTGGGGGCTTATATGGGAGGCAGGGTTTGAGGGTCGACACAACATTGTGGGCCGAAGGGCCTGTACTGTGCTGTACTATTCTATGTTCTATTTTTGATCATTATCACTAAAAGTAGCTTTTTAGTCAAACTTTATTTAATTACTTAGATCAAATAACTCTGTTGCCACTACGGGGTTCATATTCATGTCTCCATTCCATTTAGCTTCATTATCTGCCCTTCTCAGTGAATCCAAAAGGCTCATTTATTCTGTTGTTATTACCTCAAAACAAGTATGTGCTGCTATTTGTCATTGATGAAACAGCTGTTTTGTGCTTAATAGAAGAATATGTTCTAAGTATAGCCATGAGTTCTGTTCACTGAGTGATACAATCAGCCCTCATCAAAGCAACAGGATGTGACAATCGGCATCAGTATGAAGGATGGAATCCAACACAGAACAAAAGCCAGTATCACAGAGAAAAGGAAGAATACCCCAGGCTGCTCCAGCATAATTCCCTTTAGTTAACTAAATGTATTTCAGACTTTTGAAATCTAAATCTATTCTGCAATCATACAAAGGAACTGGATTCTGGGTTAATTCTTAAGTGAGCACTCACATAGAACATGAGGTGGGTGGAGGGAGCTCATCAGTTTATCTCATGGCAGTCTTCAGATGCTGGAAATATCTTGGTCTGGCCTCTGGCACCTTGCTCAGGATTCTATCACAGTTTTGGAACTAGTTGCTTATTAGAATAGAAGAAAAATAAGATGCTATAGCATGGGTCCAGTTACCCAAGATGTGGTATGAGAAAATGTACAGTGGCTGGTCAATCAATGCACCATCTGATGCCACAAAAATTATTGAGGAATCTTTGTTTTGAATAGTCTATATGAAGTCTTTTTAAAGACTTTCAATTCGTAGCAATTCATTTACAGTACTGTGAGAAAGACTTAGGCACATATACAGTCTATATAGCTAAGACTGTATTTGACAATGTGGAGAGGAGAGTGAGTTTGTAAATCTGGCAGGAACAAAGAATGTTGGGAATGGTGAGGGCAGACCACTACGAGAGGGGTGTGAGATCACTGGCAGAGAAGCAGTGCCAGGGTGGGTGATGGCACAGGTGCAGACACACCAAGCGCTGAGACACCAGGCAAGGTCATTTGATTCCAAACAATTGGTTTATTGATCATTACAGAATGTCTCTCTGGTGCTTCCCCATCCCTCCCCTCCCCCTTTCCCTTTTCCCAACCATGGTTCCACTCTTCCTGCCCCCTTCCCACTCTCAGTCCACAACAGAAACCCATATCAGAATCAGGTTTATCATCACTCACATATGTTATGAAATTTGTTTTTTTGTCTTGTGGCAGCAGTACAGTGCAAGACATAAAATTACTACAGTACTGTGTAAAAGTCTTAGGTACCCTAGTTGTATAAATGTGTCTAAGACCTTCGCACGGCACTATATATACTATCAACGACAATGTTGTAATTACAAGGAGATGCTGACATTGCAATTGATTGACAATCAATCTACATATTGCCTCTTAACAGCCAGTGTCAACAGAGTCACTAACAACCAAGTTAAAGAGTAATGAAGCAAGAACTACCTATTGATTTTCATTAGGAAGCTCATCAGAAACATTTCAATTTAGGAGAACAGCAAGGAGCAAACTTTGGCAGAACTTGAGACCCCATGAATTTACAGATGAGTTTTTTTGTCTAAATAGCTTAAGCAAATAATTTGGGAATATCAACTGAGCCACTAATATGTGGGATTTGTGGCGAAAGACAGGTATTGCATTATGGCTTTCTCTGTGATGTACAGGATGTAAATTACATGCATATTTTGAATCTCCTTGGCTAACATTAAGATGCATTTTATACTTCGTTCAAAACTAGTGAAACTCTGATTACAAAGTAATAGATACATTGCTAATTACACCTTTGGAGAGGCTTTATTGAAATGGATCTTGCAACAGAAATCTGTGAATAATATCAGATTTGGAGGGGATGTTCAATTCTGAGGTGGTGACAACAAACTACAAGCAGGATTTAGACAGTCACTGTGTGAAACTCCTCCACCCCCCCCCCCCGCAGAACATTTCATCAAACACTTCCAGAAGGAAAAGAAGGCCAAAGTTAAATTAAAGTAAATTACAGCTGGATACCAGTAAACTTTTAGAATGAGCAAATAGTGACAAACTACATTCAACAGGAATAAATGGGAGGTAGCATATTTTTGAAGGAATGAACAGAAAGGTCACTTGGTGGTAGTACATGTCAAGGTGGGATAGCAGAACAAGAGGTGGCAGTATACAAACACTCCAATAAATAAAAGGTGTACCACAATCCAGCAAAGGCAAAAACAAAAATTAAATCAAACACTAAGGTTTGTTTCTATATCTTGATTACAGCGTACATAGAATATTACATTCAGTTTGGGTCACCAAATTCTAAAAATGATATAGAGACATTGGAGGTAGTGCAGAAATGTTTTATAAGGACAATATTAGAAATACATACATACTCATACTAGGATGAACATATTGGATCTTTTATTTCTTTTGAGTAATGTGCAATTGGTCACCTTTTACCTTGACAGACAATTTTTGATTTATGACTGCTGTCCTCAAAATGCTTAATACCACTGTTGTACTGCATTAGATAGCTCTGACTTACTTGTGTTTTTCTGGATTTAAAAATACAACATATTTTGTTATCACTTTGCTGATTACCAGACCACTGATTGCCTCAGACATCCAAAGTTGCAACTTCAATAGCTACTATTCAGTCAACTCCACATCAAATCTGAATTCTCCTGAGTGTGTGCAGTGCCCCTAGAATAAGGACTGGAGTAATTCTCAAGGTATGCCATTCATACAGCTGACTATCTCAGAGCACAATTGGTGAAGCAGCATGTTCACTTTTTGTTTTCTCCTCTTTATTAAGCATTGCCAATTTGAAATACAGAGAGAAAAAATAGCCTACCTTCCATTAATTACTGATACACTGTTGGCAAGTTACATGCCTTCAGGCCCAACTGCTGAGATGTTTTTATCTGCTTTGTCATTCACCATTCAGGTCAGTAATGCACAATCTACTGGACACAACTTTAATCTGGTATGTCCAGTAACTCAACCATGCATGGAAGCCAGAGAATGGTAGTAGAGGGCTGTCTCTCTGACTGGAGGCCCGTGGCTAGTGGTGCCGCAGGGACCGGTGCTGGCTCCATTGTTGTTTTTCATCTATACCAACGATCTGGATGATAATGCGGTTAACTGGATCAGCAATTTTGTGGATGGCACCAGGATTGGGGGCAAATTGGACAGTGAGAAAAACTACCATGGCTTGCAGAGGGGTCTGTATCAGCTGGAAAAATGGGCTAAAAAAATGGCAGATGTAATTTAATGCAGACAAGTGCAAAGGTTTTGCACTTTGGTAGGACCAACCTGGGTAGGTCATACACAGTGAATGGTAAGGCACTGAAGTGTGTGGTAGACCAAAGGGATCCAAGAATACAGGTACACGATTAGTTGAAAGTGGTGTCACATGTAGCTGGGGTCGTAAAGGAAACTTTTGACACATTGCACTTCATAAATCAACATATTGAGTACAGAAGATGGGATGTCATGTTGAAGTTGTATAAGACGTTGGTGAGGCCAAATTTGGAATATTGTTTGCAGCTTTGGTCATCTACCTACAGGAAAGATGTAAACAAGGTTGAAAGAATGCAGAGAAAATTTACAAGGATGTTGCCAGGTCTGAGGACCTGAGTTATATGGAAAGATTGAGTAGGTTAGGACTGTCATTAGAATACAGAAGATTGAGGTGAGATTTGATAGAGGTACACAAAAGTACAAGGGATATAGATAGCATAAATGCAAGCAGGCTGTTTCCACTGAGGTTAGGTGGGAGTACAGTCTGCCCCTTCCCTCTACAGTCCTGATGAAGGGTTCTGGCCCGAAACGTCGACTCATCATTTCCACGGATGCTGCCCGACCTGCTGAGTTCCTCCAGCGCGTTGTGAGTGTTGCTTTGATCCCAACATCTGCAGATTATTTTGTGCTTATAAGTTAAGGCTGAAAGGTGAGAAATTTAAGGGGAACATAAGGGGAAACTTCTACATTCAGGGTTGTGAGAGTGTGGAATGAGCTGCCAGCACAAGTGGTCCATGCATAATTAATTTCAACATTTAAGAGAAGCTTGGATAGTTACATGGATGTTAGGTGTATGGAGGGCCGTGGTCCCAGTACAGGTCATTGAAAGTAGGCAGGTTAATTGGTTTCAACATGGACTAGATGGGCCGAAGGGCCTGATTCTGTGCTGTACTTCTCTATGACTCCCTTTGACTCATTTACTATGTGGAACACTGTGTTTATACTTTACCATAAGGTCTCCCGTTGGGATTGTATCTTCTTATAGATGGTCACAAGGCCACCTGAAACTGTTCTAATGTCAAATGTCACCATGTATTTTATTTCTCATGGGGATCCAGGTAGCAATTCTTACAAGCAAGTCAGTTTTTACAACAAAAGTCCAAAACAGCTCACACCATTTCCTGCCATTGAACTGAGTTGGTTTATTATTGTCACGTATACTAAACCACAGTGCAAAGCCTGTATTGCATACTGTTCATACAGATCAATTAGTTATGCAGTACACTGAGGTATGTACAGGAAAACAATAATAGATCCAGACTAAAGTGTAACAGCTACAGAAAAAGCACAACACAGGTAACAATAAGGTGCAAGATCACAGCAATGTAGATTGTGAGGTCAAGACTCTATTTTATTTTACGAGGGAACAATTCAATCATCTTGTAACAGCAGGATAGAAGCTGTTCTTGAGCCTGGTGGTACATGCAATCACGTTTTTGTATCTTCTGTCAATGGAAGGAGTGAGAAAAGAGAATGTACAGGGTGAGCAAGGCCTTTGCTGACTGCTTTACTAAGGCAGCAGGAAGTTTTGAAGAGGCCATGGAGGGTAGTCTGGCTTTCTTAAACTGGAGAGCTGTGTCCCCAACATTCTGCAGTTTCTTGTGGTCCAGGGAAAACTGCTGCTGTACCAAGCTGTGAAGCACACAGATAAGATGCTTTCTATGATGGATTAATATAATTGGTAAGAGTCTGCTTCCTCAGGAGGCTAAATTTCTTTAGCCTCCTGAGGAAGTAGAGGTATTGGTGAGCATTCTTGACCATAATGTCTTCACGTTAAATCAGGACAAGGTATTTATGAGGTTGTCACCTCAGAACTTGAATCTTTTTACTCTCTCAGCCTCTGCACCATTAATGTTGCAAGAGCACCATTAATGTTGACAAGAGCACCTTCCTGAAGTTAATGACTAGCCCTTTTGTTTTGCCGATATTGTTGTCATGATACCATGTTATTAAGCTCTCTACCTTTTTCCTGTACTCTGACTCCTCACTGTTTGAGATGCAGCCCACTATTGTGATATCATCTGCAAACTTATAGATGGAGCTGCAGCACAATCTGGCCACACTGTCATGTGTAGGAAGCTGAGGATTTGTGGAGTGCCAGTGTTTAGAATAATCGTGGAGGGTATGTTCCTGTTTATTCTTACCGATTGCAGTCTGTTGTTCAGGAATCAAAGATTCAGTTATAGAGAGTGGTATTGACTTCCAGAGTCTGAAGTTTGGTTATGAGTTGGGTTGGAATTATAGCAGAGGTTCCCAACCTTTTTGATGCCATGGACCCTTACCATTAACCAAGGGGTCCGTGAAACCCAGGTTAGGAACCCTTGAATTATAGCATTGAAAGCAGAGCAGCAGTCCATAAACAATAGTTTAACATAGGTGTCTTTAATGTCCATCTACTCCAGAGATGACTGTGGGGCCAGGGAGATTCCATCAACTGTGGACCTGTAAGCAAATTGCAGTGGGTCATATTATTGGTATCTTATTATTATTAATAAAGTATTACTAGATAAACTCTGTCAGGATATAAGGTAACTTCTGAATTAGTCAATTAGGCCTCCATCATTCTAATAGAGATTGTAGTACTATTATGTGGTACTAGATGGCAGTACATCTCTCTTGGAGGAGGAATACTTGGTGGAAGACACAGGGGGTTTAGTAGTTCAATAGTTTGCCATTTTCTCAAATGTACAGGCAGTATAGTTTATGCTAAGCAAGTAATCAATAAAAGTTTAATGACATAAACAAAAAGGATATCAGGCATTTCAATGTTTATCTCAGGAAAATGCATCCCGACCAAGTCCAGCTTTCAGACACTTTGATAGCACAGAAGCAGGGAAAGATTCAAGGCTGTTGGTTGGTTTTATATTGCATGAAATAAATGAAATGTGAGTTAAAGCATTTCACAACCAATTATTTACAATTTGGATTCCATGCACCGCATTTGAATACAGTGATCAAACAAATCAAACTTAATAAATGAAATTATTACTAGGTCTGATTAACAAATCAAGGCACAAAATCTTGCAATCTATTACAATCCATTGATGAATCTCCCAATAACCAAATGTCTGCAAAGTGCGAGATCGCAGAGTGAATTGAAGACAGTTCTTTGTGGACTTTACATGCCAGTTTTAAAATGTGAGCATGACCTGTCGGGACATCTACATGACAGAAAATTGCTTGGGTTAATATTGACTGGGATTAACTAGCAAGGGGTAATAAGAAGAAGCAGGGTTTGAAAGGAGTGACCCTTGTTGGAGTGGGCAGTGTTATAGTGGTCAGGCTTTGGATCAATAGAATTGAGCAAGAACAGGCGCAGACTAGGCCTTAAGTTTGAGAAGTTAGAGGCATAATAAGTGTAGGTACAATGATAGTTCAGGCAGTAGGATGCTCCTCCTGTGAGATGTGGGATTTCAGGGTAACTAAAGGTCTACCTGAAGACTACATCTGCAGGAAGGACATCCACATTTAACTCCTGACTGAAAAGCTCAAAGAACTGGAGCTGAAACAGAATGTACTGCTCTCGGGACCATCTGGGAGACTGAAAGCTTCATAGATGAGTCTTTTACTGAGGTGGTCACACCCAAACTCGAATAGTAGATGGGTGACCACCAGGAGAAGTGAGGGGAGTAAGCCGTCAGAACGAGTTTTGTTGTAGTCATTCACCTCAGCAGCCATTATATCCCTTTGGATACTGCTGGGGTGGGGGGTGGGGGGAGATGACCTATCAGGGCACAGCAGCAGTAACCAGGCCAGTGGCACTCTGGCTGGCTCTGAAGCTCAGCAGGGAAGAGTACATTCAGGGAGACGGTTGTGATAGGAAAATCAATAGTTAGGGGACAGGCAGGAGATTCTGCGGCTGCAAAAGAGAAGCCAAGATGGCGGGTTGCCTCCCTAGTGCTAGGACCCAGGATGTCTCAGCACAGCTACAGAAAATTTTCAGTCGAGAAGTTGAGCAGTCAGAGGCTGTAGTGCAGAATGGCCTCAATAACATAGATAGAAAAGGAGAAGAGGTCCTGCACTGTGTGTATAGGGAGTCAGGGAAAAGGCTGAAGAAAAGGACCTCCAGGGCAGTAATCTCAGGATTACACCCAGTACCACGTGCTAGTCAGGGCAGGAATAAGATGATGGTACAAATGAATAGAAACATAGAAACATAGAGACATAGAAAACCTACAGCACAATACAGGGCCTTCGGCCCACAAAGTTGTGCCGAACATGTCCCTACCTTAGAAATTACTGGTGTTACCCATAGCCCTCTATTTTTCTAAGCTCCATGTACCTATCCAAAAGTCTCTTAAAAGACCCTATCATATCCGCCTCCAGCACCATTGCCAGCAGCCCATTCCACGCACTCACTATTCTCTGCATAAAAAACTTACCCCTGACGTTTCTTCTGTACCTACTCCCCAACACCTTAAACCTGTGTCCTCTTATGGCAGCAATTTCAGCCCTGGGAAAAAGCCTCTGACTACCCACATGATCAATGTCTCTTATCATCTTATACACCTCTATCAGGTCACCTCTCATCCTCCTTCACTCCAAGGAGAAAAGGCCGAATTCACTCAACCTGTCTTCATAAGGCATGCTCCCCAATCCAGGCAACATCCTTGTATATCTCCTCTGCACCCTTTCTATGGTTTCCATATCCTTTCTGTAGTGAGGCAATCAGAACTGAGCACAGTACTCCAAGTGGGGTCTGACCAGGGTCTGATATAGCTGCAACATTACCTCTCGGCTCCTAAGTTCAATTCCATGATTAATGAAGGCCAATACACAGTATATCATCTTAGCCACAGAGTCAACCTGCGCAGCTGCTTTGAGTGTCCTATGGACTCGGACTCCAAGATCCCTCTGATCCTCCACACTGTCAAGAGTCTTACTGTTAATACTATATTCTGCCGTCATATTTAACCTACCGAAATGAACCACTTCACACCTACCTGGGTTGAACTCCATCTGCCACTTCTCAGCCCAGTTTTGCATCCTATCGATGACCCGCTGTGACACCCCTCCACACTATCCACAACACCCCCAACCTTTGTGTCATCATCAAATTTACTAACCCATCCCTCCACTTCCTCATCCAGGTCATTTATAAAAATCACAAAGAGTAAGGGTCCCAGAACAGATCCCTGAGGCACACCACTGGTGACCGACCTCCTTGCAGAATGAATTGCTGGAAGTGGTGCTGGGAGCAGAATTTCAGATTTCTGAAACATTAAGAATGGAAGGAATGGGCATAAAAAGGATAGGTTGCACCTGAACCTGAGGGGGATCAATATCCTTATGGGCAGATTTGTTAGAGCTGTTGGGGAGGGACTAAATTAAGTAGGCAGGAGAACGGGAACCAAAGTGATAGAGGTGAGGATGGGGCAGTTGGTATACCAGTCAATGAAGTGTGCAGTGAAACTGTGAGGATGAACACAGGCAGATGGTAGAGCAAAACTGCAGTCAGTAGGATGAGGTGAATTGTAACATGGGGACAAAATTGTAAAGGGTGATGAATACAGGTCTGAAGGTGTTATATTTGAATGCACGCAATATATGGAATCAGGAAGATGATCTTGTTGCCAAGTTACAGATTGACGGGTATGACATTGTGGACATCACTGAAATGTGGCTGAAAGAAGATCATAGTTTGGAGCTTAATATCCAAGGATATTGTATCAAAAGGACAGGCGGACAGGCAGACAGGCAGAGTGAGTGGGGTGGCTCTGTTGGTAGAAAATGAAACAAAATCCATAAAGGAAGTGACATAGGAATAGAGGATGTTGAATCCTTGTGGGTAGAGTTATTAAACTGCAAGGGTAAAAAGACCCTGTTGGGCTCCTGAACAGTAGCCAGGATGTTAGATATAAATTTCAACAAGAAAGGCATGCAATAAGAGCAATGTTATGATACTCATGCAGGATTTCAATATGCAGTTAGATTTGAAAAATCAGGTTGGTGTGGATCCCAAGCAGGGGATTTGTAGAATGCCTATGAGATATCTTTTTAGAATAGTTTGTGGTTGAGCCCACTTGGGGAAAGGCAATTCTGGATTGAGTGTGAGTAATGAACCAGATTTAATTAGGGAGCATAAGGTAAAGGGAATCTTTGGAGGCAGTGATCATAATATGATAGAATTCACATTTCAGTTTGAAAGAGTGAAGATAAAGTCTGATGTTTCAGTATTATAGTGGGGTCAAGGGAATAACAGAGGCACAAGAGAGGAACTGGCCAAAATTGAATGGAAGGGAACATTAACAGGGATGATGGCGAAACAACAATCGCTGTAGTTCTGGGAGTAATTCAGGAGGTGCAGGATAAGGTGAGGAAGTATTCTAAGGGGAGGATGAGGCAACCATGGTGACAAGAGATATCAAAGACAGCACAAAAGCAAAACAGCATATAATATAGCAAAAGTTAATAGGAAATTAGAGAATTGGGAAGCTTTTAAAAACTAACAGAAGGCAACTAAAAATGCCACAAGGAAAGAAAAAATGAAGTATGAATGTATGCTATCCAAAAATATCAAAAAGGGTACCAAAAGATTTTTCAGATATATAAAGAGTGAAAGAGAGACAAAAGTGGATATTGGACTGCTGGAAAATGACGCTCAAAAAGTAGCAATGATGACAAAGAAATGACAGATGAACTTTGTGTCAGTCTTTACTGTAGAAGATGGCAGTAAGCCAGAAATTCTAGAGTGTCAGGGGGCAGAAGTGAGTGTAGTTGCTATTACTAAGGAGAAGGTGCACTGGAAGTTGAAAGGTTTGAAGGTAAATAAATCATCTAGACCCGATGGACTCCGCCCCAGGGTTCTGAAAGAGGTAGTTGATGAGATTGTGGAGGTATTAGTAATAATCTTTCTGGAAGGTCAGGTATAGGCTAAATCAGAGTTGCG